>NC_133660.1:284737852-285977321 GCF_037893015.1 Macrotis lagotis
AGGAAGATTATACATGTAGAAGCTGTATCAGATTACTACTCACTGTCATGGAGAAGAGGGAGGGGAAAATGTGGAACTCAAAAGCTTACAAAAAGATGAATGTTGAAAACTATCTTTGCATGTAATTGAAAAAATAAAATAACATTAAAAAAAGAATCTCTGCCCCAGTGGATTTCATGGTGTTTGCCTCCTAAAATGATCAGCACGGAATCACAGCATCGCCAGCTTGGCCAGACCTTGAAAGCTAGCAAGTCTGATTATAGTTCACCCAAAGTTCCCTGAGGATCCCCCAACCCTTCTCCCAACAGAGCAGCCTCCATCACTCAGATTACTCTCTTGGTTAAGAAGCTTCCCCTGCCCCCAAGTCACACCTAAATACCTTTCTGTCCCACTCATCCATTGCACCTAATTTTTCCCTCTGTCCACCCCACAACCTTCTCTTTTCTAGGCTCAAACAGCCTTCAATCAACCTGGACATGTCTTCTTTTCAAGATCTTTATTCCCTTGATCAAGTCAAGTTGTTTTAAGGAAATTTAAAAAAATTTTTATTGAAATCTTTTGGTTTTTATATCATCTTCATTTTCAAATATACATATCTTTGAAAATGAATAAGAATATATATATGTATTTCCCCTCTATCTAATAAGCCATACTTTGTAAGAAAGAAGCAATTTGATAAAACCAGTCATCACATAAACAAAATCAGAAAATGTATTAGTATTCCTCACCCATAGTCCTCCACCTCTGCAAAGAGAGGGGTGGAGCATTTTCTTAGCCCTTCCTCAAAAAGCTGGGTTGGGAACACAGAGAAATGATACAAATCTACCCTTAGGGCTCAGAAAGAAAAAAATATAATAAAGTATATACATAAAATAAAATAGAAAATAAATAGAAAAAATATAATAAAATAAATTCATAACAATTTGAGATGGGGTACTGCGGTGAGAGTGAGGGAAGCAGCACAGCTGGAGAAAATGAGGGGAAAGGCAATGGTGATAAATTTAGCCTTCTACTTAGGTTAGGGATTCTAGGGGGCAGCTTGTAGAGGGGGAAGCATTTACTAGGAAATAAATTACCTATCACTTTCCATGTCTATGAGTGGCAGCTCAGAACTGTGGAAAGAGGGTCTGGTCTGATCTTGGGAAAGACTTGGCTTGGAATTCTGCCTCTGATGCTCTACCTTAACTTCCCAAATGTGACTCCTTATTTGTAAAGTGAGTGAGCCCATTATCTTCAATATTTAAACCTTTTTTTGTTGTTTGTCATGTCTGACTCTTTGAAACCCCATTGGAGATTTTCTTGGCAAAGATACTGGAATGATTTGCCATTTCCTTAT
The DNA here is from genome assembly GCF_037893015.1 of Macrotis lagotis. Classification (NCBI taxonomy): domain Eukaryota; kingdom Metazoa; phylum Chordata; class Mammalia; order Peramelemorphia; family Peramelidae; genus Macrotis; species Macrotis lagotis. Next base: position 284,739,189 of record NC_133660.1, read on the forward strand.
CCAGCTCCTTTAACAGAAGAGGAAACTGAAGCAAAAAGGGGGAAGGGACTTACCCAGGGTCACACAGCTAGCTAGTCTCTGAGGCTGCATTGAACTCAGGTCTTCACAACTCCAGACCTGGAACTCTTTGCATTCTTTTTTTTTTTCTTTGCAAGGCAGTGGGGTGAAGTGGCTTGCCCAAGGCCATATAGCTAGATCATTACTAAGTGTCTGAGGCTGGATTTGAACTCAGGTCCTCCTGACTCCAGGGCCAGGGCTCTAGCCACTGTGCCACCTAGCCACCCTACTCTTCACTCTTTCACCACCTAGCTGCCCTTATTGGCACTTGCACCAGCTAGGCAGGCAGCAGCTAGGGCCTGAAGTGGTACCTGCCTGTGGTCAAGAAAATTCACCTTCCTAAGTTCATGACAAATGGGATCAAACCAAAAGTTAGCCATGACTGAGAGATAACCTGACTCAGGTCCAGGCCTGTGCATAGGAGATAGATGTACAAACACTGAAGACAAGATCCCATGCAAAGACAAGACAATGTGGGGGGGGCGGGGGGGGCAGTGAAGAGAGAATTAACTGTTGAGGACCTGGGAAGGTTTCCCAGAGTTCATGGCCCAAGGTTGGGAGGCAGTGATGACAAAAACATTTATCTTGATTTTCTCACAATGGTCTTGGGAAGTAAGCCATAGAAATATCACCGTTTCACATTTTTCTCTGAGGAAGGTAGGACTCAGAGAGGCTAAGAAACCTGCCTGAGGTCACACAGCTCACAAATCTTGGAGCAGGGACCTGAACAAAGGTCCTCGGTCTTTTCCGGGGCCCCATTGCACCAAATTGCCCTTTCTATACACACATGAAGAGAAAACTGGAAAGGCCAAGATCCAGGAAAGATACTAGATGAGTCGGGGAGGGAAGGCCTGAACTGGCCTAGAGAAACCTAGAAATGCTCATTGGATAATCAGCAGTTACCCTATCTCCTATTTGGATGTTAGAGGGTCGGCCCACTAGGTGCTGCAGTGGACGAAGCACCGGCCCTTGGAGTCAGGAGGACCTGAGTTCAAATCCGACCTCAGACACTTCATAATGACCTGGCTGTGTGGCCTTGGGCAAGCCACTCAACCCCATTGCCTTGCAAAAAAACCCCAAACAGACAAGAATGAATGTTAGAGGGTTAATTCAATTTATCAAGTATTTATTTAGTGCCTACTTTCCAAGGACATCACTTAATCTGTTTTTTAGGTTTTTTTGCAAGACAATGGGGTGAAGTGGCTTGCCCAAGGCCACACAGCTAGGTCATTATGAAGTGTCTGAGGCTGGATTTGAACTCAGGTCCTCCTGAACCCCAGGGCCGGTGCTCTGTCCACTGTGCCACCCAGCTGCCCCAACATCACTTAATCTTAACTGCCAATGACCCCATTTGTAAATGAGGATAATCTCTCTACTTCCTCCTTCCTTTGCAGTGTGCTTTTTTTAAAATTTTATTTAAGGCAATGGGGTTTAAGCGACTTGCCTAAGGTCACACAGCTTGGAAACCCTTCCAGTGGTACTCAGCCTACAGCTATTAGGACTTCTAGTGCTATCAAGTATGAGAGGGCTTAAATTGCATCCATTTGGCCCCAGAGGCCAGAACCCGGGAAATGATGCGGTGGGGAAGGGAGTGTTGCCAAGAGGTAGATTCTGGTTCCTGTCTGGTTCCTGGCAATGGCGGCTGTCCCCAGATCAGTCAGAGAGGGGACGGGTCCTCCAGCTTGGAGTTGAGGCAGGCTGATCACTATGGGGGGGGGGGGTCCTCACAGTGTCTGAACTGGCCCAGATGGCTGCGGAGGGGCCTTCCCTGGCTGAGCCCATGGGATGCTGGGCTTGTTACAGTATCTCTTGTTACATTGTATCTATTTGTATCCCAGTCCTACCACACAGGAAGTTCTAGCAAACACTTTTCATTCACTGTATCCAGTTTCTCTTTTTGTTTTTTCTTTAGGGGTTTTTTGCAAGGCAAATGGGGTGAAGTGACTTGCCCAAGGCCACACAGATAGGTAATGATTAAGTGTCTGAGGCTGGATTTGAACTCAGGTCCTCCTGACTCCAGGGCCTGTGCTCTATCCACTGCGCCACCTAGCTGCCAGTATCCAGTTTCTCTTGAGAAACTTTTGATTGGAATAAAATCCAACTTCCCCAAGACTATATTATCTCTTTTGTCTGCTGCTTTGATGATGATGATGATGGTGACAAAAGGATGATGATGTTTGGCCTTCATTCTTGAAGGTCATGACATCAGGAAGGTGATGCCATGCCATGTACATGAATTGGATTGGGGGGAGGTGCTGTACAAAGTCACCAACCTCGCTTTCTCCTCTGGGTTCAGAGATCATCACCTATGGGTTAAGATCATTGGAAATGGTCCTGGATGCAGACCAAAGGCTGTGAAAGGACTGGAAGGGGAGGGACCTGGAGACCAGTTCAAAGACAATAATCAGCTTGGGTTGAAAGGACTGGGGCAGCTAGGTGGTGCAGTGGCTACAGCACTAGCCCTGGAGTCAAGAGAATGAAAGCACAAACATCATCGTCGATAAAAAAGCCTCTCAGATCTGCTGTCCTCTGATCCCTCTCTGACCCCCAGATATGACCTCCCATTTTTCATTACCCATATTAAACTAGATGTCATGCAGGGTAAGAAAACAGATGAGAGAATCTGGGTGAAGGCAGGCACTGGATTCTCAGCTAATTAGATGACTAAGGAGAGGAAAAGACGGTTCCTGCCTTGGTAACTACAGTGGCCCTGAGGACGGAGGCGAGATATTAACCAGGATACCCTTCCCTGTTCCTCACTCCAAGTGATAATCCGCCTGCCTAATCTGTGACTTTTACAGTGGAGATCACACGGCCAGTGAGTCAGAGAGGCGGCCTGGTCCTGAGGAGGGAGTACTTGATCCGGGTTCAGGGTTCAGCATTTATTCCTCGGAGGTCCTTTCCAGCTTGAAATCTATATTCCCCAGGAGCCTAAACAGGATTTAACCCCATCTGAACTCCCCTAACCACTGGAGGATAGGAAGGGCTCGAGGATTTTCACTGTGGATTAACAAAGCAATCCCATTATTGGTCCCATAGTCCTTCACTCATGTCTCCATGATGGTGAACTCTGTCAAAGAGACCAGGGAAAGGACCTGAAAAAGGGTGGCATGACCCTCTGCCTCTTTTTCTTCCCTTTTGACCATCATGCAGACTAGGAAGAAGAGACTCCTCTCTTCCCTGCTCCCCAGGATAGAGGTCATTTCCATGTGGCTGTTGGCCCATATGCTTAGGTTTCTTTCTTGGAGAACCCTGAGTCATCCATCCCTTTGATGGTTTAAATTTTTTTGTCATTGCTTAATAATAAATTATGCTAGCTGTCTGTAGTTCATAGGAGCAAATACAAAATGCTCTGCCTGTCATTCAAAGCCTTTCATCACTTGACCTCTCTGGCCTTTTCAGTCCTCTTATACCTTACTCCCCAGCATAAACTCCGATATAGTGACCCTGACCTCCTGCCCCATCTCATCTTCTCTGACTATCTTCCATGCTTGGAAGGTTCTCCCTCCTTCATTCTATTACTCACTTCCTCCCTGGCTGCCTTTCAGTCCCAACTAAAATTCCACCTTCTCCAGGAAGCCTTCCCCAATCCTTCTTCATCATACTCCCTTCTGTTAACTATTTCCTACTTATGCTATATTCAGCTTACTTTGCATTTACCTGTGTGCATATTAGATTATAACTTCTTTGAGGGCAGGGACTGCCTTTTTCTCTTTTTGTATCTCCAGAGCTTAGTACAGTGCTGTCTAAATATTAATTGATTGATTATGAGTCTTTTTTTTAGGGATTTTTTTTTTTGCAAGGCAATGGGGTTGAGACTTGCCCAAGGCCACACAGCTAGGTCATTATCAAGTGTCTGAGGTCAGATTTAAACTCAGGTCCTCCTGACTCCAGGGCCAGTGCTCTATCCACTACACCACCTAGCCACCCCCAATGAGTCTTTTGTATTGTAAATGTTTCTTTTGTACAGAGGAAACGAATGGCTGTCCTATGTCTGGTCAATAATCATACAGATACATTCTAAAGTTTTTGGGGAAGATGCTAGATTCCAATCAAATCTCATCTTTTGTTGTGATTGTTGTTTCGTGCAAGGCAATGGAGGGGGGGGTTAGTGACTTGCCCAAGGTCACACAGTTAGGTATCTGAGGTCATATTTGAACTCAGGTCCTCCTGACTCCAGAGCCGGTACTCTTATCACTGAGTCACCTAGCTGCCTCCTAATCTCATCTTTCTTTAAATGATTTTCCCCTGGGTTTCTGGTGGGACACAGAAGGAAGGGAGGGAAAAACCCCCGAACCCCCTCCCCATGAGAGTCTGGCTGAATCTTGCTCACCAAAGCCCAAAGCTGAGGGCCCTGCATGGGAGAGGACACCCTGGGCTCAGCTCTTTCCCTATTTCTGGGGTCAAATAATTACTAGCATAGAGCAGAAAGGAAATGAGTTTCAGGAAAGGCTCCTGTCCATCCTCTTCAGCTTGGAAGAACTGGCCAGGTTTGGGGAGAACCTCAGGTGAGCAGTCGTCCCTACGCTTAGCATCCTTTGCCACTTTATTATCCCTGCAGCTCCCACAGAGCTGTCCTCGGTGCTGCATCTCTGCAAAGTGACCTTGGGTGCTTGAAGGCTGAGATTACTGAGTCCCCTCTCTAGGAGGCCTGATCTTGCTGCTGAGGCTTCAAGGACAGCCCAGTAATAAACCACATCTGCTTTCCAAGGACTCACCTAGCTGACACTCGGAGGGCTAGTCTGGTCACTAGGCAGTGGATTTTCTGACCACGGCAGCTTATGAAACAAAGAAAATGGTGAGATCACAGAACAATTTGCTAAATGAATGTAATTCAATTAAATTCAGTCCAGATTGGGGATCGGGGTGACCCTCACCTCACACTGCTAGTGAGATTTCTTCCATAGCAATTCGGCTGATCGCTTATCAATTAACAGGAATTTGTCAAATGCCTATTTTAGAAGGCAAGCTTGCTGCAAGCAGCGATTCTTTATTTCTTGTTTACGTCTCTGTATGCCAGCACCTGGCACGATGCCAGATTAGTCAAGGGCATCTAAGTGATTCATCATTCAGCTCTCTCCGAAAACTGATCTCTCCTAAGTTATTCATCACCTCTCAATAATGAAACCAATGGCCTTCCCTCGCAGCCTTTGACACTTTTCTCTCTGGATCTTCCTGAGGCGACTAAAGCCTGGATCTCTGTTCTACCCATCTGAGGACTCCTGGGCGGGATCCTAGATCCCATCAGCAGGTCAACGGACAAGCACCATTAAGCTCTAACGATGTGTGAGCTAGTGTTTCAGGTGCAGGGAATAAAAATTCAAGCTGAGAGAAATCAAACAGAGCGAGCTGCTCCTTCCCTAAATCCTAATGGGGGGCAGATGGCATAAAAGTTAATTGGCAAGGGAGGATGGAGGTAGAAAGAAGAGGCTCAGTTGGGGACCTGAAGTTTCGGACTTTGGCTATCTTCTCTGTCTGTCTTTCTCTCTCTCTCTGTCTGTCTGTCTCTAGCTCTCTGCCTCTGTCTCTGTCTGTCTCTTGATGATCTCAAGAGCTCTCTGGATTCATCTCTTAGTACAAAAAGAGGCAGCTAGGTGGTAGAGTAGATAGAGCAGTGGCCTTGGAATCCGAAGAATGGGAGTTCGAATTCAGCCTCAGACATTTGCCACTTACTGTTTGACTTTGGGCAAGTCACTTAACCCTGATTGCCTCAAATTCAAGGTCATTTCCAGTTGTCTGGGACCATATTTGGCCACTGGACCTAGATGGCTCCGGTGGAGAAAGGAAGGCTGGTGACTTAGCACAGCCCCCCCCCCCCCTCACTCTAATCATATGCTGATGCCCTGCTCTTCTTTGAGAATGAAAGGACCGGGTCAGCTAGGTGGTGCAGTGGCTAGAGCACTAGCCCTGGAGTCAAGAGAATGAAAGCACAAACATCATTGTCCATGAAAGAGCCTCTCAGATCTGCTGTCCTCTGACCCCTCTGACCCCCACCCAGGTCTGACCTCGCAGTTTTCATTACCCACATTAAGCTAGATTTCATGCAGATACCTTCCAATCAACACTTCCAGAACTAACCTCCTCAGCTTTACCCAGAAGCCCCCAGTCTTCCTCCCTCTGCTGTTCCTGTCTTCCTCAGCCTCTCTGCATAGCCAATCCATTGCCATTCAGTCTATCCTGCCATTCTACTTTGATGCCATCCCTCATACATTTCCCTTTTCTTTTTTGATGGCCCCCCCCATTATGTACCCTGCTGGCTGGTTTTGCAAACCTCTTCTCACCCCAATTCCTTCTCCATTCATCTGTCAAACTGATCATCCCAAAATACAGATCTGACCCACATCACCTCCCCTCATTCAGTTTCAGTGGCTCACTGTTACCTTCAGGACCAAAGGCAGAACTCCCTGTTTGTCTCTCAAAGCCCTTTTCGGCCCAATCCCTTCCTACCTCTACCTCTCCAGGCTTCTTAACACCTCCCTTTGCAGTCGAGTGCCACTGATCTTCTGGCTATCCTTCACACAAAGCTCTCCATCTCAGGAGTTGGCATTTTCATTGGCATGCTTTCCCTCTTCCCCTTCGCTTCCTGACCACTGTGGTTTCTAGTTTCACTATCTCTCACCCTCCTATACCCAAGTTTTGCTAAAGGCTGTTCACCTTGACTGTGCCCTCTTTCTCTCTTCTGGCGCTGTCCCCACCCTGTGCAGACCTGGAACGTGCTTGGGTGGGGGGGGAATGGAGGTTGGTGGGGGGAGTTGGCAGGAGGACTATTTGTCTCCTCTCTCCCCACTCTGGTCGTCCACTAGAATGATTTCTTTCTTTTTTTTAATTAATTAATTTTGAGTTTTACAATTTTCCCCCTAATCTCGCTTCCCCCCCCCCCACAGAAGGCCGTCTGTTAGTCTTTTTTTTTTTTTTACGTTTTTGCAAGGCACTGGGGCTAAGTGGCTTGCCCAAGGCCACACAGCTAGGTCATCTGAGGCCAGATTTGAACCCAGGTCCTCCTGACTCTGGGGCCGGTGCTGTATCCACTGAGCCACCTAGCCGCCCCCGTGTTAGTCTCTACTAGAATGACTTTTCTAAAATGCAGGTTGGATCATATCACCATCTCCCCCACTTCCCAACAAACTCTGGTGGCTTCCTACTGTCTCCAGGAGAAAATCTCTTAGAATCCAGCCCCCTCCTCCCTTTCCAGTTTCCCAGTGCTCGGGCCTTTTTCTCTGTCCGGTGACACTGGCCGAGCCTGCCCACTGTGCCAAAACCAAGAGCCCCACGTCTCAGCTCAGGGTGTTCCCAGCTCTGGACAGCTCTGGCTCCTACTACTGGCCTCCCGGCCTTCCTGACCTCCCTAGCACCTCTTCATTTCCTACTCATCCAGTTTGCTTCATGACGATTCTTATGGCGTCTCCTCCATTCCAAGGGAAGTGCCTGGAGGGTAAGGCCTGGCTCTTGAGGCTTGTGAGGCCAGAATTTGACATAGTGGCTTGTATACAGTAGGTGCTTAATGCATGTCTATTGAATCGAGTTGAGATGAAATCTGGCCTTGGAGCAGCTTCAGCTCCCCCTGTATAGAGCTCGTACCTAGTGACTGGCCTGTGAGTGCTCCCGGAACCAATCGAGTCACAGAGAGAAAGAAATAATAATGTTATCCTTGTCATCTCCATCTTCGTCCTAAATGCTGCTGTGGTGGGGCAAAGGCCACCAGAGGGAGCTAGACCCATGGCAGAAACTGCCAAGGCCAAGCTAGGCGAAATCCTGGCAAGGCTGGGCAGGGCGCAGGGTTCTCCTTTCCCCTCATTCCCCTTCCTTTTCTCCCATCCCCTTTTCCCCTTGCCTAGGAGGCAGGCCAGGCCAGGGGTTCTGGGAGCAGCTCTGTCCAGGAGGGCCCCCCCCCCCCAGGAATCATCCCTTCTCTGAACTGCTTCCTCTTGGCCCTTTCACCCCTGCTTCCTCCTGCCTCAGGGAGTCAAATTTCCTGGCCTTGGAAACCTGGTCTCTAATTTCCAACCCCTGCCCCCCCTCCAGGTGCTGGGGCTGGTACTGCCTCATCCTTGCCCCCTGTAGAGAGCCTGGCCCAAGGGGTGGCTGGCAGGCTGAATGGGAGCAGTGGGCAGGATGGAGGTAGCCCTAGGCCAGGCCAGCCCGGGGGGTGGGGGGGGAGTCAGCAGAGGGCTCTGCCATCCTGGGGAAGGATCTGGGAATCCAGATACCTGGACCCTGGGAGGAATTTGAGTCTTCTGGCTTGGAGGAGGGGGGGAGCCTAGGTGGGGGAGGGGCCTCCCTCCGGAAGCCCCAGGCTCTAGTGGGGCAGGGGTCTGGGGCAGGGCCCACCTCTCACAAAGGCTCCCGGCCCCTCCCCCAACGGCTCTGCCCTTTGCTCCTGGCCCCCACATGGTTGCAAGGCTGGCCTTCCGAACTCCATCTCTCGTCCCCCTCCCCGCCCCGCCACACGACACCCTGGAGCTCCAGCCTCCCCTGGACCACCTCCCATCCCCCTCCATCCTTCAGCTCACACCCCTGCCCCCCCTCCGCATCAATTACCCTAAATGTCCTTCTGTCTGGGCTCGCGCTCCCCTCCCCCAGTCTCCCAGCAGGCAGTCCTCTCTGCCTCCCCCCCTCTCTCAAAGCCCTTGGCCTCCCAAATGGTTCCACCCCTCTCGGCCCCCTTGGTTATCCATCTCCGCCGTCAGCCCCCCCACCCCGTTATTCTCTCCACCTAATCATTCCTTAGTCCCCCCCTTTCCTCCACCTCCCCCCAGCTTCTTTTCTCCCTTCGTCCCTCCCTCTCCATTCTCCCAGGCCCCTCCCGAGTCCCCCCCCCCCCAAGCTGACCACACCGCCACTATTGAGGCCTGGCTCTCCTTCACTTCTCAGGAGCGAATGCTCCCCCACCTTCCCAGCCCCCTCCCGACTCCCTGGGAGCCTGGCTTCCATGACAGCCTTCTGCTGGTGGGGACTGGGAAGAGCCTGGGGTTCCCATCCAGCCCCAGCTATCTGAGAGCTCTGTGGCTTTACCCCTGTGAGCCTCAGTTTCCTCTTCTGTAAAACTGGCTTGCCCCAAGCCTCACACGGTTCCTGTGAAGAGGAAGCTAGGCAACCTTTGATTAGTTTACAAAAGGGACCTGGGAGCATTCCATCAACAGCACAATGCCTGGCAGCCAGTAGGTGCCTAATAAATGCCGGCTGGCATCGAAGTCAGATTTGGTATGGCAAATTCGAGTGGAGAGGCAGAGTCGATGGCCCTCACAGGGGAGGGGGCCAGAGGCAGAGCTTCAACCTCTCTGATCCTGGGATCCCCAAGGAGCCTCAATGCTTGGGGAGCCCAGCCCCCTCTTTTCTGGCTCGGTGGGGGGGGGCGGGGAGGAAGGAGAATCCTGCTCTGTGGCCAAGGAGAGAGGTGACAGTGACTTGGAGATGGGGGAGGGAGGCGGGAGAGGCTGGGGGAGGAAAAGAGAGAGGACCAAGGGGCCGGCCTTCCCCCAGCCCCAGTGGGGTGGTTGGGAGGTGAGGAGGGGGCGCTGTCCCTTTAAGAGCCTCAGGGCTGCAGGGAGCAGATGGCCGCTGCCTGGGGCCCCTTGTCCTTTGTGTGGCTGGCACAAAGGAGGGGGCCAGCTGGGGGGGCTGCAGCAGGTGGGAAGGGGCGGAGCCTGCCGGCTTCCCTCTTCATCCTCCTCTTCCTCCTCCTCCTCCTCCTTCAGGGGACCTCAGGGTGCTGCCCTCTCCAAGACAACGCCCCCCTCGCCCCCTCCCTGCCCATCGCCCTTCTGGCCGCACTTCCCACTCTCAGGGGAAGCATGGCTATCACTAGCAAGGCCCGGGGACCAGGAAAAGGGCAAGGTGTCCTCGCCTGCAGGGGAGGACAAAGGCAGCCTGAAGTGGGGGGGCCCAGGAGGCAGGAAGAGCCCAGGCTCCCCCGGGGGGGGCAGGGCACGGGCCTCCAGACGGACCGAGGATGGGGGTGGGGAAGAGTTGGGGAGCCTAATGGCTACCAGTGGGGTGATGGGATGCCCAGAAACCCCTGGGAGGGAGGGACTGGGTCACACTCAGGCTCTAGCCAGAGCTTTAACTCACACACACAGACACACACGGACACACAGATGCACAGACACACACAGACACATACAGACACACACAGACATACAGACACACACAGGCCCACAGACACAGATGCACAGATGCACACACACATAGACACACATAGATACAGACACACAGATGCACAGACACACAGACACATACAGACACACGTAGGCACACAGACACAGATGCACACAGATGCGCGCACACACATAGACACACAGACACACACAGACACATACAGACATACATACACACAGGCACACACACATAGACACAGACACACAGACGCACAGACACACACAGATGTGCACAGACACACACACAGACGCACACAGACACACACACAGACTCACGCACTCCTACGGGCATCTAAGCCACCCAGACTGGGGAGGGATGGGGTGGGGGTGGGGCAGAGCCAGTTGGTCTCTTTCCTGGAGGAAGAAGCAGCTGCACTTTGCTCGGAGCCCTCCATCTGCCCCCTCCCCCCCCCCCAGATTCCTGCCTCTTCCCTTCTCCCTCCCCGCAGCTCCCTCTCTGGACCCCTGGGCCTGGAGAATGCGATGACTTTGTAAGAGCCAGACAAGCCCTGGCTACTCTGTGGCTGCATCCCTGGGCTCCAGGTCTGTGTGTGTGTGTCCACGTGGTGGGTCTGCCCGGTGGCCGCACATCAGACTGGGCTGGGCCGCGGGAGGCCAGGAGAGGGTCCTCCTACCTTCCTCCACCTCTGCCCCATCTCCTCAGCCTCCACCCATGTCTGAGCCTCCCTCACACTGGCCCAGTGTCTGTGGCTCTCCTCCCCTCCTGCTGGGCAGCTCCAGGGAGCCTGGCCACCCTAAGCAGAGGCCCCCAGGCTCTTGGGGTGGGGCCACCCCGGGAAATCCAGAGACCACAGGACCCAGGGTGGGGCAGGGGCAGCCAGGGGAGGCCAGGGGCCAACATTTCTAAATTTAGGAGGCTGATTATAGTGTGGCCAGGGCCAAGGGAAGGAGCAGAGTCAGCTACAGCCAAGTCTGGGTGCAAGGCTTTGACTGAATGTAGGGGTGTGTGTGTGTGTGTGTGTGTGTGTGTGTGTGTGTGTGTGTGTGTGTGTGTCCACCTTACTGGGGGGGGGTAAGGGGCAGGGGGAAGGCGGGCTGTGGTCCTGAAGCCCGGCTGGCCAGCTTGTGGGGTCCAGGCCTCCTCTGGGGCCTGAGGCTCTTTGTGAGCCCCATCCGACTGCACCCTTAGGGTGGGGGGCAGGGTAGCCTTGAGCACGGTGGGTCTGGGGGCCTCCTTCCCTGGCTCCAGCTCCAAGGAGGAGAATCGGGAGGGAGGGGGGAGGTGCTGGGAGACACACAATTGTCTGCCCCCTTCCCCCCCAGGACCCCAGGATTCCAAGCTTTGGGAGTCTCCAGCAGCCAGTGGACAGGGCCTGGGGCAGAGCCCCGAAGTGCCTCCTCTGGCCCCCGCTCAGGGAGACAGAGACGCTGGGTTGGCAAGGGGAAGGGATCTCCGAAGTCACCTGGGCCAGCCCCCCCCCCAGTTTACAGAGGAAGAAACAAGAGGCCAGAGAGGGCCCCAGTTCACAAAGGGAGGGGGACCTCTTCCCATCAAGGCATCCGCCAACATTGCAGCCCTGCCTGGCCCCCAAGGGCTCTGAGCCGGCCTGGGTCACCTCCGAGCCCGCCGTCCGAGGGAAAAATCCAGCCCCGGCCCGCGTCCTCGCGTCACCCCTTTGTGTGACCCAAGGGGAAACTGAGGCCCACAGGTCTGGCTCTGCTCGGCCGGGTGGGCCCCCTCTCTGGCTTTGCCCTTTGCTTCCCCAAGGAGGTCGCACCCCATCTCAGCTCCTGGGGGTCCAGGTGGGTGGGGGTGATCCCCACCTCCCACAGGGCTCCCCGGATGTTCCAAAGAGAGAGCCCAGTCGCGGGGTGTCGGGAACCCCACCCGGGTCGGAAAGGAAGGGGTGGGGAGATCTTTGGCCCCAAGGGGGCAAGGAGGCAACCCTGTCCCCCCCCCCCGCCCCTTTTCTCCTTGCCCCCCCCATCCCCAGGGCGGGCTCTGGGCTGCGGGAATACGCGCGCCCCAAGCTTTGCGGGCGTCTGGCTCAGGGTCCGAGGTGGGGGTCCTCCTGGCTCCGAGCCCCCCCAGACCTCCAGGGCTGGGGGGATGTCTCGAGAGGGGGGAGGAGATGAATGGAGGCATTCCTCCCCCCAGGAAGGTGGGGTGCCGGCCCCCGGCCCCGCCCCCGGCCCAGCCTCCCACCCCGGGGCCAGATGTTCAGCTGGCGGAGGCGTCGGCTGGGGGAGGGGCGCGGAGGCCCCAGCCGGCACTACTTCCCTGCCAGCGGCTTCATTGTGTGAGCCGGGACCAGGGCGCCGGGGCGCCGGCCGGGGATGGCAGGCGGCGGCCGGGGCGGCCGGGGCGGCCGGAGCGGCGCGGGCAGCGGCAGCGGCAGCGGCGGCTGGGCCGGGGGCGGCCGCGCCCCCCGCGGCTCCGCGCCGCGCCGCCCCCGCCTCTGAGCCCCCCGGAAACTTTCTGCCGCCCCCCGGGGCCGCCGGCTGTCCCCCCAGATCCAGATCCCCCCGGGGCCGCCGGCTGTCCCCCCAGATCCAGATCCCCCCGGGGGCCCGCCGGCTGTCCCCCCAGATCCAGAGCCCCCCGGGGCCGCCGGCTGTCCCCCCAGATCCAGAGCCCCCCCGGGCCCGCCGGCTGTCCCCCCAGATCCCCCCCGGGGCCCCGGGGGCGCGATGCCGTCGGTGATGGAGAAGGCCGGCGCGGGCTCGGGGATCCTGTCCCGGAGCCGGGCCAAGACGGCGCCCAACGGGGGCCAGGCCCCCTCGGAGGATGACAGCAGCGAGGAGGAGCACTCCCACGGTGAGAGCCGGGGCCGGGGCCGGGGCCGGGGCCGGGGCCGGGGCCGGGGCCGGGCCGGGGCCGGGGCCGGGGCCGGGGCCGGGCCGGGGGCCGGGGCCGGGGCCGGGGCCGGGCCGGGGCCCGGGAGCCCGGGGGCTGAGGCCGCCGCTGCCGCCACCGGCCTGGGGGCGGGGAGAGGGGAGAGCCGGGAGCCTTCGGGGCTGGCCTCCTGGGGGGAGGGGAAAGGGGAGGAGGGGGGTGGTCTCAAAAGGGAGCTGAGGAGAGACACGTGGGCACCCGCCATCCCCCTCCCCCCCACCATACATAGAGCGCTTCCCACCCCCGGCCTCCAGTTCCCTCCCAGGACCAGGCATTCTGCCTCCTCTCCCCTGGCCTCCTGCCTTGTTTTCCCTAAGCCGGCAGAGAGGGGACAAAGCTGGGGGCGCCGGGCCTCGGCTGTACCTTCCTTTCCACCTTCTCCCGACCCTCCTGGGAATTCAAGGTAGGGCGGCCCGGCGCCTCTGCCGCCAGGTCACCCTGGAAGCCCCCTTTTCCTGCTCCCAGGCCCAGAACAAAGGGGGGGGGGAGGCTGGAGACCACCCAGCAATCCTCTGCCCCCTTCCAGGATAACTTCCGTCTCTCGGGCCCTCTACTGTCCTGTGGAGGGTGCCGAGCCGAACAGTCCCCCCATTTTGCAGATGAGAAAACTGAGGCGCACCCGGCCCAGGGTACCCAGCCGGTCTCTGACTCTCATCATTAGCCTGGGCTCCCTCTCCTGAACCTCTGTGAACAGGGTCCCTTGGAGAGAGCCTGGAAGGAGGGGCACCCCCCACCCCTGCCCGCCCCCTTGGGTCCCTTCTTCTCAGCCCACTTCTACTCTTGATCCCACAGACAGCATGATCCGAGTGGGGACGAACTACCAAGCAGTGATTCCCGAGTGCAAGCCAGGTAAGGAGGAGGGGACCCCACGTGGCTGGGTTGGGATCCGGGGACAGGCCTGGGGGGGGGGGCAGGGGCAAGCCTTGTGGCTGGAGAGTCTTGCTGCTTCCCTGCCCTTCCCCGGGGGCCATCATCACCCATGGGTCCCTTCCCTCCTCCTAGAGAGCCCGGCCCGATACAGCAACAAGGAGCTGAAGGGGATGCTGGTATGGTCCCCCAATCACTGCGTCTCCGACGCCAAGCGTGAGTTGGGGGGTTGGGGCCCTTAGGGGCAGGGGAGGGGGAAGGCCCGAGGGGAGCCCAGCTTTTGGGAAGAGGCCGGGATGCCTCAGTTCAGACCTGGCCCTCTTGGGGGGACTGGGCCCTGGATCCATGTCTGGCCGCCAGGCACTGGAGCCCGGCCTCCTGGGTTCCTCCTTATCTGTGGGGGGTGGGGGTGGCAGGGTGCAATGCCTGCATTTGTTCCCCATCTCCACTAGGGGGTCCAGGGGCTAGGATGCCTTAGTTAGATTCATCCCTGGGAAGGGGCTAAAGGCCAGAGGATCTCGCTTTGTTCTCCACATCTGTGTGTGAATGAGTGTGAGTTGGGGGGAGGGGGAGGGGGAGGTCATTGACTGGGAAGCCTGGATTCAGACCCATCTGTGGGAGCCAAGGAGAGTGAGGGTGGGAGCTGGGATACCTGAGTTTGGACCCACGGCTAGGAAAAGGGTTGGAGAGTGCGACGTCCAGCCCCGCAAGGGGGGCGGGCTTGGGGGCTGAGGGCTCTCCTTCTTCTCGCCCCTCCCAGTGGACAAGTACATTGCAATGGCCAAGGAGAAGCACGGTTACAACATTGAGCAGGTCAGTCTGGCCCCAGCTGGGAGGAAAGTGGGGGGGGGGAGGCGGAGGAGAGCGCCATGGGAAGGAAGGTGGGGGGAGACGCCGTTCCGAATGGGCAGGTGACTCAGGGCCAGCCTCTCCAGGCCCTGGGAATGCTGCTGTGGCACAAGCACGACGTGGAGAAGTCTCTGGCAGACCTGGCCAACTTCACCCCGTTTCCAGATGAGTGGACTGTGGAGGACAAGGTGCTGTTTGAACAAGCCTTTGGCTTTCACGGGAAGTGCTTCCAGCGCATCCAACAGATGGTACGGGGGCCCGCCCGGCCCTAGCCCAGGGGCACTCGAGTTCCACAGTCCCGTTTCTCAAGGTCCGGGGCTTCAGATGCTCCCCCCCCTTCCCCACCAGGAGTCGAGGCTCCTGAAAGATCCTGCCCTCCTTCCCCAGGGCCCCAGCCTGAGACCTCCAGCCTCCTCCTGGGGTCCCCTCCTGGCCATCCAGCCCCTGCTCACCACTCGCCCTTCCTTCCTAGTTGCCAGACAAACTCATCCCCAGTCTGGTTAAATACTACTATTCTTGGAAGAAGACTCGAAGTCGCACAAGCGTCATGGACCGCCAGGCCCGGAGGCTGGGTGGCCGCAAGGACAAGGAGGATAGGTGGGACTGGAGGTGGCAGTGGTGGCGGCGGGGGCTTCCCCAGGGAGTAAGAGGGGAGGCCCCGAGAACAGGAGGGCGAAGCTGGGGAGGGTCAGGAATCTGGGGGAAGGGAAGCCAAGGGCTTGGGGTTGGGGGTTGTTATGGGCCTTGGGGGAGGGCTTTGACTAGGATCTCATGTGCTCCCTGGACCCTCTGCCAGCAGTGATGAGTTGGAAGAGGGAAGAGGAGCCACTAGTGAGGGAGAGCCAGATGCTGGGGACCCCAAGAGAGAGGTGAGGTCCAGCTGGGCTAGACCCTGTGTCCCCTAGCCCCCCTGCTCACAGCTCCGTCCCCTCCCCCCCGATTCCTCAGTTGTTTCTTCCTTCACTTTGCCGTTCTTCATTTCCCCAACAGCCACCCCCCACACGGCCCCTGAACGCCAGGCCCGGCCCAGGGAAGAAGGAGGCCCAACTCTCTCAGTACCGCCATCACCCTCTTCGGACCCGCCGTCGCCCTCCCAAGGGCATGTACCTCAGTCCGGAGGGCATCACGGCCGTCTCTGGGAGCCCCGACCTCGCCAGTCTCACCCTTCGGGGCCTGGACTCCCAGCTGGTCTCTCTTAAGCGCCAGGTCAGTCACTAAGAGCCTAAGTTCAAGAGGGGTGAAGGCAGGAGACAGAATCGGGGAGTGTGGGGGTCAGGAAATGGACTGGGGGCGATCCCTTGTCCTGGGAAAGGCCTGCTGGAGCCCCAGAGGGTCAGATCCTGAGGGGCAAGGCCTGACTTTGGAAGCAATTTTTCAATTTCTACTGCAAAATATGACCATCCTGTGGTTGGGGGGGGGCACGGCGGGTAGAGCTCCGGGCCAGGAGTCGGGAAGACCTTTCAGATCCAGCCTCAGACACTCCAGGACCTGGGGCAAGTCCCTTAAGCACAGTGTGCCCGTTTCCTCAGCGGTAGAAAGGGGTTGATTTGAAGGGCAGTCGGGAGGATCCAGGGAGGTGACGCTGTCTGCCCTGTCCCCGGCAGGTCCAGAGCATGAAACAGACCAACAGCAGCCTTCGCCAGGCCCTGGAGGGCGGCATCGATCCGCTGCGGCCCCCCGAGGTGAGGCCGCTCCCGGGGGATCCGGCTCCTCGGGAGGGGGACCCAGGGGTTTGCGTGTGGGAGGAGAGCCCCCATATCCTCTTCCCTACTCTCTCCAGGCCAATACCAAGTACAATTCGAGATGGACCACGGACGAGCAGCTTCTGGCCGTCCAAGGTGAGGGGGCCGTGGATGGGGGTGCCGGACTAGCACCGGCCAGGCTCCCATCCCATTGGGAGGGACGCCGCCAGAGGCTCTCCCCTCCTGAACCCATCCTCCCCGCAGCCATCCGAAGATACGGGAAGGACTTTGGCGCTATCGCGGAGGTGATAGGGAACAAGACGCTGACCCAAGTGAAGACCTTCTTTGTGAGCTACCGCCGGCGCTTCAACCTGGAGGAGGTGCTGCAGGAATGGGAAGCCGAGCAGGATGGGGCCGCGGCCCCGGCTCCCCCTGAGGAGGCCCGCAAGGGGCTCCCTGCCCCCGCTGCTGCCAGTGAGGAGGAGGAGGAGGTGAGAAGGCCAGTCTTCCCTTTGGACAGTCCCGAGTCCCCTTCTCTGGGCCTGGCCCTGCTCTGGAGTGAGGGACTGGACTGGCTGAGGGCCATCTAGAAAACCTCCTGTTCCTGCCCATAAAAGGAAAAAGTCCTGGAGGGGATGAGGAAGTCTTGGGAGAAGAGCAGAGTGGGCCTGGGGTTCGAATCTGACTCCCAGGATACCGGCCCTCAGATTCTTTCTTCCCACAGGTCCAGATCACGGCAGTGTCTCGGTCGGCACCCCCAGTACTGCCCGCTCCCCCTCCTCCCACCTCCCTGTCTCAGCCCCCCCCACTGCTTCGACCTCCCTTGCCCACAGCCCCGACCCTTCTCCGCCAGCCCCCTCCGCTGCAGCAGGGCCGATTCCTCCAGCCGAGACTGGCTCCCAACCAGCCGCCGCCTCCTCTCATCCGCCCTGCCCTCGCCGCCTCCAGACATAGTGCCAGGGGTGGCCCTCAGCCACCACCTGCTTTGCTAGGGGGCCCCTCTGAGCCCCCACCCCCCTCACTCTGAGTCCTCCCCCCATCCTGGACACCACCTGCTTCAGTGAGGACAGATGGAACGGGCACCTCAGCCCCCCACCCCGCAGCAGATGATGAGGGGCCTGCGATGCCAGCATCTGGACGCTGGCGCCTGAACCCCAAGTGCCAGCACTGGGATCTTTGGCTCCAGGTGGCCCCCTGGCCAACCCTGTGCCTGCTTCCTGGAGCTGCCCAAGCTCCTAACTGGAATGTTGCCTCTGGCTGAACTGTTTCTCTGGGATTTCCACCCCCCCCCCCCACCAGCCCTGCCTCTCCCTGGTAGTAGGGACCGTAGTGACTGTAGATTAGAGAGAAATGAGGGCAGGCAGAGGGGCTCAGGAGAGGGCTGCCCCCTGCCTTCCCCACTGACGGCTGGGGAACCAGCGAGGGGAGGGGGGGAGTTATGGCAATAAGTCTTGGGGTGGGGTGGGAAGGGGGGAGGGTGGGCACTGGTGGGATGAGATTGGCCCTTGGTGAGGTATCAAGGGGAAGGAACCCCCTTCCACCCCCCTGGGGGGGAGGACCTAGCTCCTTGGATCGGGGAGGTGGGGCAGCCACAGGGATGCTGGTTGGGGGCTCCAGCCTGTCCCTCTCCACCTACTGCCAGTGGGGGGGGGTGTGTGTGTGGATGGGTGTGGGTGTGTGTAAAACAACTTTAGGCTGGAGAAAGGAAAGCCACCTGAATTTATTTTTTGTCAATTTTTAAAATAAAACTTTTGTAAAGCTCCCTGGGTGAGGCCCTCCCTTCCCCAGCCTCAGCACCCTGTCCCCTGGGGGGAGGGGGGGAGGGCCTGCCAGGACCCCCTCTGGCCCCGGTGGCTGCTGCAGGTCTAGCCCGGCCAGGGAGAAGAAAGGAGAGCAGCCGCGGCCCAAGGCTCAGATTCCAAACATTCTCTTTATTACGTGTGTCTGATCCAGAGGAGAAACTAAGTAGGGGAAGGGGGGGAGGGACTTGTGAGGGGAGGCAGGGGGGGAAGAGGGACCTGACTTTGTGGTCCCCGGCCCCCCCCAGCCCCCCCCCCGAAGCTGAGCTGTTCCCCTCCTGGGTCCCACTGATCACCCTGGGTGGGCTACGAGGGAGGAGGGGGGAGGAGAGTGGAGGGGTAAAGCCCTTGGTCTGGAGCCTGAGCCCTCTTGTTGGGGTGGGAGGGGGTTAGCAAGACCCCCTTCCTGGAACCCAGCAGCTCTGCTCACGGCTGAGCCTCAGGCTGGAAGGCGGGAGGGATGAAGAAAGGGAAGTCATCATAAATCAAAAAAAAAAAAAACAAAAACAAAATAAAATAATAATAATAAAAAATAAAACCCATCACAAAAATGTACAACTCAGATATGGGTGGGAGCACCCTGTGCACGACCCCTCCCCCACCTCTCAAGAACAGAAACAGCAGAGAAATAAATTAAGGGATGCCACGGCCGCCACCAGCTGAATGCCCCCGGTCCCCACTGGGCCCTCGGTTGCCCTTCGGCCCAGACGTTCCCGGGGAGCCGGGACCCGAGGGGCGCCGGTGTCACGAAGCAAAGAAAAGAGCTAGAGAAGCTGGAGGAAGGCGGGAGATGGGCAGAGGAATCCCACAGCCCCTGACCTAGCTGGTGCCCAAATTAATGCCAATGGAGGAGGGGAGGATGTGCTTGCAGACTGGGGCCTCTCCCAGAAAGGAGACTTCCCCTGTCCTCCCAGACCCCCAAGAACTCACTGCCCGGTGCTGGCATCTCCCTCCCAGCTTGGCAGCCCCCAGACCCATATTTCTTAGATATTTGGCAGGGAAGAGGGGAAGCCCCAGGAATCAACCCTGTCAAAAGCCTGGGGGGGGGGGAGAGTGTGAGGGAGAAAGGCTGCCCCCTCCCCCTAACAGCAGCTTGTGGAAAGTAAATGCCCAGCAAAGGTGGGGGGAGAAGTAACAGGAAGAAATGGCACCGAAAGTAGATCCCCCCATCCCTGGCCCAGAACAATCTCTCTTCCCTTGCCCACAGCACCGACACCCTCCCATGCCCCCCAGTCCTATGGATGGGCACTCAGCACTGGGGCCCGAGGCTAGAAAGGCAACCCCTGGTGGTTTATTTCGGAGAAGGTGGAAGGCAGGGCAGGACTCCCCAACTGGCCGGGTCTGGAGGGGGAAGGGGCAGTGAATCCCCCCCCCCCGAAAAGAGGGGGATCCATCTGTGAACACTCCCTGGGGGAGGAAATGCCGTCAATCCAGTCTGAAGGACCCCAGGAGAAGGGCGAGGAGGTGTCCGGTGCATTTTGTTTTTTTTTTTTGGTAATAAAAAAATTCTTGGTTTCGGCGAAATACTCTGTGCAACCGCAGTACCTGGGGGTACCCCGCGCCCCCACAGCCCCCTCCATTCCTTGTTTCGTGCTGGGGGGTCACAGGGTGGGGGGAACAACCTTCCCTCCCCCACAAATGTGGAGGAACAAAACTGAAGAGGAAGGGGGGGCAGGCCCTGCTCCAGCCCCGCCCAGGGGCAGTGGGCGCCCTCTCTGGTCCGGGGCCGCGACCCCCCCAGCAGCCTGTTAAAGCTTGAGCTCGTTGGCAATCTTGGAGGCGATGTTCTTAAAGGCCATGGAGGTGCCCGAGATGCGCTTGAAACGCACGCCATTGAGGGAGAGGCGTGGCAGCTTGCACACCTCCATCTCCCACTGCACGAAGGTCTCGTGGCCCGGGGTCCCGTGCATGCACAGCAGCATGAACTTCTCCTGCAGCTCGCATTGGCAGTTGTTAGCGTCCAGCACCTTGCGGATCTCCCGCATCATCTCGTTGGGCTCCATGGAGCTGGTCGTCTTCATGCTCCAGGTGAAGCGCAGGGAGCGTGGCTTGGCCTCGCGGTTCTCCTCCTTATCCTTGTCGCTGCCCCCGCTGCCCACCAAGTGAGGTCTGCAGGGGCGAGAGGTGGGGGGTCAGACCTGGGCAGCTTGCAGAAGGGGGAAGAGGAAGAGAGGAGGAAGAGAAGGAGAGAAGGGAGAGGAAGGAGAAGGGGAGGAGGAGGAGGCAGAGGCTACTTGGAGCTGAAGCACGCACACAGGGGGCGGGGAAGGGGAAGGGAAAGTTAAGGGAGGGAGGGAGGGTGGGCAGCCCCCAGACCTGCAAGGCTGGTCCCTCCTCCCTACTCTGGGCAGGCACAAAAGCTCAGACAACAGCCCGGGTGCCTGGCCTGGCTGGGCTGAATGGAGCCACATTTCTATGAAAAGCCCGGGAGCCACGGGGACCCCTCTCAGCCCCTCTGAACACAAAGGAAGCACTCCCGACGGCTCAGAGACTCTCCCATGAGGGAGGCCGCCGAGGCCCACAAAGCTGGGGCCCTGAGT
Organism: Macrotis lagotis; assembly: GCF_037893015.1. Classification (NCBI taxonomy): domain Eukaryota; kingdom Metazoa; phylum Chordata; class Mammalia; order Peramelemorphia; family Peramelidae; genus Macrotis; species Macrotis lagotis. The sequence goes on from NC_133660.1 coordinate 284,759,994, forward strand.
GGCAGCCCCCAGTCCTAGACCTCCCAGGCGGGGGTCCCAGGGCAGCAGCCAGGGCAGGGATGGGGCAGCAGACAGACAGAAGGGCCCAAGTGGTGGAAGGAGGAGAGCAGACCTCTGGGACTGGCTGTTGGCTCACAGCTCTCTCTCTCACCTGAGGGTCTCCACTCGGTCTTTGCTTTCGGGCTCATTCGGGTTCCTCAAAAAACAGAGCGAGGGAGAGTTTAGTTCAGGGCCTCTCCCTCCTGCCGCTGCTGCCAGACCCCAGGGAAGGGGAGAGAAGGGGGAGGCGCTTTTGTGCAGCGCCCAGGCCCAGAGAAGGCTCGACGCCGGCATGCCAGGGTCCCTGCCCAAAGAGGGGGCTCGGCCTCAAGTGTTTGCTCGACCCCCCCCCCAAGCTTCTTTTTCTGCACGAATCACAAGGAATGGTCTCCACTTCTCCCCACTCCCCCAAGCTCAGCACTAGGAAACAGGACCACCGATCCCCAGAGGCGGAGGGGGGCAGAGGTGCCCGCCCCCTGCCAGCCTAGCAGATCTGACCCTCTGTGGAGGTGGGGGGTAGAGTCTTCTTAAAAGAAAGACCAGGAGAAGTTAGAGCACAGAGCAGGGAGAGCCATTTGGAATCTGTTGGGGAAACCTGGAGCTGTCTGAATGTGTGCCGGCAGGGAGAAGAAGCAGACGCTGACCATGGCTCCCTGGGCTCCCTGGCCTGAATAATGCTAGTGATCTCCCTCCCCATCAACCAGACTGAAAAGCCACGTGCCGATGCCAAGGGCACCTGGGCCACAGCCCGCTGAGACGTCCCTGGGGGTCCCACACCCTTGGGTGCTTCTGGCCCCGCTGAGCGGCTTCTCTGGGGTGGGGGGTTGAGGGGGCAAGGAGAGCAGGGAAGAGATGGGGAGGGGTATGGGGGTGGGGGAAGGGGGAACACGAAGACCCACAGACACACACACACACACACACACACACACCAAACAGCACACAAGAACACACCGAGAGAGAAGGCAGAGAGAACAGAGGAGGGAGGGAGGGCTCTTCACACTGGGACTCTTCCCCAAGGCCTGGACTGGTCAGAGGGCCCAGCTCTAAGAGGCCTCCCAAGACCTTGGGGCTCCTCCTTTTGTGGATGAGGGTCAAGGAGGGGATGCCACAGGAGGTGGGCAGGGGGAAGGGCAAGCACCCTGCCCCCCACCTCTACAGTCTCTGTCTCCTCGGAGCTCGGCTGCTTTTCGAGGCCTCAGAAGCTAGCGAGGGGAAGAAAACTAGGGAAGAGACCTCTGAGGGCCTGGGGTGGGAGTCAGTGGTGGCTCTAGTGTGATAGAGGGTCGGCCAGAAGAGGGCGCCCCTGCTCCCCATACCTCTTCCTCAGAGGCCCAACCTCCTCAGTGCTGGAGACCTCAGCCAGTCCCTGCGTCCCCCTCCCCAAGGGGGCAGGGGAGGAGCAGGATGGCAGAACCCTGTCCAAGACAAAAGGGGGCCGAGGAGAGGACACAAGCACCAGAGGACACAGGTTGGTCCCCTGGTTTCAGCATGCACACGGGCAGGGGAGAGAAAAGGACCCCGAACCAGGGAAGGGAAGGGTCAGGCCATCTTAAAGGGAAGGGCCTCTGGAGGCCACGAGGGCTCATTGGTGCCAGCAGCTCAAGGGACAGTCATCCGTGCTGGCACAGAACAGATCTCCCGGGGCTGACACTGAATTGCTTCAAGTTGCCCCCTCCACCCCCAACCCCGGGCCCTCACACTAAAGTGCAGGCCCTGAACCTTCCCACGATTTTCCCCCAAAGGCCCAGAGTCGAGGGCCCGAGGCTCAGCAAGGCCCCAAGCAGACCGGCCCCCCAGCCAGGGCCTGTCTTCGTCCCTTTAAGATGTCTGGTGGGAACCAGAGGCCACAGATGGCCGAGGGGAGAGGAGCCAGGAGAGGGGGGATAGTGACAGAGACGGGACACGCACAGGGGACAGACACACACAGCGGGCTCAACGCCTACCTTCTGGCAAACCTGAAAGACAGATTTCTAAAAAAAAAAAACAAAACAAAACAAAACAAAAACAAAAAAGACAAAATAAAAAAGAAATAAAATAAAAAACCGACAACAACAAGACGGTGTATGGATAAGCAGGGAGGGAAGAGGCCCTTCTGAACCAGGCGTCACCCTCCTCCGGGGAAAGCCGCTCAGCGAGGACGCTGCCCCCCTTCCCTGGTGGGCGCTGCCAAGGCGGGCCCTCTGAGCCAACATGAGCCATCCCCAAGGACCCCTGCCGAGAAGACCCTGAACTGGAGACCTCCCTGGTCAGCAGGAAGCTCCTCTAGAGGCTCCAGGAGCTCTGGGGTCACAGGGGAGGGGGGGGAGAGGGGGAAATGGCCTTGCCCTGGCCAGACGATGTATGGCCTGGGCTGGGCCTCCGAACCCGCAGAGGCCAGAAGGCGGCAGAGTTTTCCCTTCCTGCCCCAGCGCTTTCCCTCACGATTCTGCAGCTGCGTCACCAGGATATGAGTTTCCATGGGAACTCAGGAGAGAAGAGGGGGCTTTTATTTTAGCATCCAAGTTCACACTCCCAGAGAGGAGGCGGCAATGGCCATCTGCTTGGGGCTGGGAGTGATGAGGATGTGGAGGGGAGGGGGTGGGGAGCAGGGGAGTCTGGGTGGTCACTGGAGGAGACAGAGGGCACCCCCCAACCCCCCAGCTCTGAAGCCTGACTGGTCACAGTCGAAAGCCTGGTCACTTCTGGCTTACCACCCCTGGGCCACAGCCCCACTCACCTTCGAACAAACTTGGAGGTGAATTTGCTGAAGATGCTGCCGGAGGCCCCCCGCCGGCCTTGGCTGTGGCCCGAAGGAGAGGCAGGTGTGACCCCATAGGGCAGGTTCTGTTGATCCCGCACCTGGCGCAGCTGCCCAGCGTGGAAGGTGCTTCTGCTCGATACGCCCCGGGGGAAGTTGGTCCGCTCTGGGGCTCCCCCACTGCTGCTGATGTTGTGGGCTGAGGGAGAGGCCACAGGGACCCTCTGGGGAGCAGTGCTGTAGGGAGAGGGGGAGAAGCAGGGTCAGGGAGGAGGTTCTCCCCAAGACCCCTTTCCACAAGGCTGGCAGCAGGACTGCTTGGGGTCACAGAAAGAGGGAGGCAGCCACAGCAAGGGCAATGAGGAGGAAGTGTGAGCGGTGGCTGGGGATGGGAAGGGGAGGGGACGTGCCCCCCCCCAGTGCTCAAGCAGCATCATGCCTGGTTCCTTTGGCCCTGGCTTAGGGGTCGCACGCCCTGGGAAGGAAGAGCCACCTTCCTCAGCCTTCTTGAATCCCCACCAGCTGCCTGAAACTGGGCAGACCCCCCCCCCCAGGGGGGGGCGGCACACAGGAGGAGCAGCCCCAGCACACTTGCCTGGGCCTGGGCACCTCACAGTTACTGTCTGTCGGGGGCAACCCTGAGGCCTTGTTGGGGTGCATGGAGGCCGACATGGACTTCTGATGCTGGCGGGGCCGGGCCGCAGAGACAGCGGCAGAGGCGGAGGCCGTGGAGGCCCGGGAGCCCGGCATGGTTAGGCTAGGAGACAAAAAGCAGCCAAGATGCGCGAGGTCGGTTAGACGAGGTGGTGGCAGCAACAGCAGTGGAGGCAGCGGGCCCATAGCCTGGTCCAGGGCAGAGCAAGGGGGAGCGAAGGGATGGCAAAGGATATGGGGAGGGCAGGCAGAGGAGGAAAGGGAAGGCCAAGGATGGCAGCAGGTACCCTCCCTGTACCAGCTCAGAGCTGAAGGGCCTCTCTGGCTAGGTGCCCTCTGATAGGAGGAAGCCAAACATCCGAGCCAAGGGCCCCTCCCCAAGACGGCCATCCTGGTCTCAGGCTAGTAGCCAGGAAGCGCAGCCTGGACCTCCAAGGGTTGAAAGGGACAGGGTGCAGGTGTGCTCACCTGTCCTTGCCATTCTGGACGGAGCTCTGGCCTAAGCTGGCCCGGTCTAACAGCGGCGAATTCCGGCTCCTGTTCGTGCTGGTGGAGAGCACACTGTTCTGTGGGGCAAGAGGGGGAGGGTGAGTGGCACAGGGAGGGTGCATCCCTGGGGTTTGGGCCTGTAAGCAGACCAGGAAACTTCACTTCATGCCTGTCCCCATGGGGCAGGGGTAAGGCTCACCGTGGAGGGGGTGGGTGTGGTCTTCTTCCTCTCAAGGCCAGGCAGGGGGCTGGCAGGCACCTTGGCAGTGCTGCTGGCCTTTCGCCCGGACTCCCGTTCCTCCTCGGGCCGCTTGTTCTCCGCATTGTTACTCTGAGTCTTCTTGGAGTAGGAGTTGGAGGTGGGGATGGCAGGACCAGCTGGGGGCAGAGGAGAGGGCAGCAGATAAAGGGGGCAGTCTCTGAGGGGCCCCCGACACCTCCCCCAGACTCTCCAAGCACTCACCCTGATCACTGAAGCGCCGCTGCTTGGGGTTGGCAGAGACGCTCCGCTGGACCTTGTGGGATGGTGATGGAGCGCTGCTGTTGGTCAGTTCTGCCGACGGCCGTGGTTTCAGCGTGATCGGTTCCCCCTCCAGCTGCAAGGCAAGTAGAGTGCCCGGACAAGAGGAGAGTGAGGAGCACAGCAAATGACCACAGTGATCCAGAGAGAGAGAGAGAGAGAGAGAGTCAAAACTACCTACCCTGGGCCCACCCAAAAGGAACTGGATGCCCCAAGGAAGGAGAGAGGGAGGGAGGGAGGGAGGGAGGGAGGGAGAGAGAGAGGGAGAGAGAGAGAGAGAGAGAGAGAGAGAGAGAGAGAGAGAGAGTGTTCCCATGTGAGTTTGCTCCTGTATCTATGTGTGTGTGTGTTCACGTGCACACGTGTAGGGAGGGGACAGCCAGTGCCCCCGGGCCAGCCTGCTCACCTCGGAGCTCTTGTAGCCCAGGAGCAGGTAGGTGGCCATGACCTCATTGTACTTCTGGCTCACCAGTGAGTCCTGGATCTCCTCCCGCGTGTAGCCCATGGAGACCATCAGCTCTGCAGAGCAGCATAAACACCACAGGTGGTGAGGTCCCTTCTCTTTTTGCTCTAGAGCTCCCCCATGCCCGCCCCCTTCCCGAGACTCCTCACCTGTCCGCCGGGGGTCCTTATAGTCTGGCAGTGGTTCCACATAAGGCTTGAGCTCATCCTCCTCATGCCCCACATTCATCCACCGGTCCTTCATGATTTGCTGGGGGTCAAAGCAGAAAATGAGGGTCAGAGGGCAAAGGCAGCTGCTTGGAGCTCTCCCTCCCCCCAGCACTACAAGTAGCAGTCCCCTTACCTCTAAAGTGCCTCTCTTGCTGGGATTGAGGATGAGAAACTTCTTGAGCAGGTTCTCACAGTCCGTGGACATGTAGAACGGAATCCGGTACTTTCCCCGCAGCACCCGCTCCCGAAGCTCCTGCGAGGGAAGTTGGGACTCAGGGGGCTGAAGTCCTTCCCCAGCTCAGGGCAGAGAAGTCACCCCCTCCTCCCCTTCAGGACCCTCTCCTGGGCCCCCTGGTGCAGCTCCCACACTTTGGGAAAGAAGGGAGGAAACAGGGATGGCTCCTTGAGAAGCCTCGGGCTGGTTGGGGGCAGCAGGGGGAGAAAAGCCACATCTGAGGCCAGAGAGGAGGAAGGACCATAAGGATGTATTCGTGCCTGCACCTTGCCCCACCTTGAGGTTCTGGCCGTCAAAGGGCAGGGAGCCGCTGACCAACGTGTAGAGGATGACTCCGAGGCTCCAGACGTCCACCTCGGGTCCGTCATACTTCTTGCCCTGAAAGAGCTCTGGGGCAGCATAGGGGGGGCTGCCACAGAAGGTATCCAACTTCGTGCCAAAGGTGAACTCGTTGCTGAAGCCAAAGTCGGCGATTTTAATATTCATGTCGGCATCGAGGAGCAAGTTTTCTGCCTGGGAGGGAGAGAGAGAGAGACGGGAAAGGCCTGGGTCAGGAGAGGCCAAGTAAAGGGTGGGAGCAGCATGTTGGATCCCCAGAGACGCAGTGATGGATGTCCCTGAGAAAGGAGAAGACTGCGCACGCCCTTGGACCCAGGGTGGGGATGGAGAGCCCACTGCACCCATCGGCAAAAAGATAATTAAAGGTCGCCGCCATGGGAAGGTTAGGTGAGTTTAGCACTGGTCCCCGCTGAGGTGGAATCACTGCCTTGGAACCAAAGTGGGGGGGGAGTGATGGATGGTCATCGCAGGTCTGTCTGAGAGGCCTCAAGGTCTGGCTCCAGTTCCAGGTACTTCAGGCCACAGTCACCTCGACAGTCAGTGTCAAGTTGGGTTGGGATGCCAATTGATGGGGTGCCTTGGGTCCCACCCCCGATGGGGCAGAAAGGAGGTCTTGGGGCTCTCTGCCAGATATTTGCTCTTCACGGTTGAGAAGTTGAGTCTCCCAGCCACCCCCAAGGAGTGAAAGCAGGGAACTGTGCTGGAGTCTCTACACAAGCAGCAAGGAGATAAGGGATTTTAAAGGGCTAGGCGAGCCCCCAGCCAAGTGGTCAGCTGAGGCCTCTCACCTTCAAGTCTCTATGCACAATGAACTTCTGGTGACAGTACTGCACGGCCGATACTATCTGGAAGGGAGAAGAAGGGGAAGTCAGGAGCATCAGAGACTCCCCTAAGGAGGAGCCACACTTGGCTGGGGGCTGCAGTCAGAGGGGCAACATCTACCTGGAATACAGCCATTGCCCCATCCCCCGCCCCACTGGGCCACAGGGCCAGGTGAACCCACCTGTCGGAACTTTGCTCGGGCCTCTTTTTCCTTCATCCTCCCATGAGCTACCAGGTAATCAAACACTTCTCCTGAAGGAGACAGGGAAAGAAAGGTCAGAGGCCTGGGTGAGCTGAGGGTGCCAGGACAGGCAACAGGGAGAGAAGGAAGGAAGGGCTTGTCACTCACCTCCACTAGCGTACTCCATGACAAGATAAAGAGTCTTCTCTGTCTCGATCACTTCAAATAATTTAACTGTAAGAAAGAATCAGCACATGCTGTGGGTCCCGCCTCAGGGTGCAGATCACACCTTCAATAGAAGGCTCCTTCCTTCCTCTCCAGATTCACATCAACAAAGTGCTTTCAGAAAGGTGGACAAAGGACTTTTGCCACAACTTTGTGAGAAAGATGGTGAAGCTACTTTTATCTCCATTTGACAAATTAATATAACAGGGTCCCCCAGCTAGCAATGAGGCAGCAGAATGTTGAGGGGATTCTTCTGACACCAAGGTCAAGCCTCTCCCAGTCCCCCCAGTCTCTTCGTGTAGACAAAGCTGCCCTGAAGTAGAGGCAGAAGAATTCAGCATCTTTGAGTCCCCAGAGAGTCTACTAGTCAGGACCTCAGTTCCCTTATTTGTCAGATGAGGGTAGTGACCTCTCTCTCCTCCCCCAGATCAGGCCTTCCCAGGAAGAGGAACTGAACTTTTTCAAAAGTAGCCTGGTTGGAGGGGAAAATAGTGCATGGGAGCCCAGCTCTCACCTATGTTGGGATGATTCAAAACCTTCATTATTCTTACTTCCCGGAATAGCTGGAAAATAAAAAGCTGAGGGTCATCCTTTCTTCCCTTGGGACCTTCTACTCCACCCACCCCCCCAAACTGGGCCTCAGCTCATCAAGCAAAAAAAAAAAACCCCAAAAAAACAAAAACCAAAAGACAAAAAAGATAGGAAGGATCTGCCCTACTCCTGGCTGGCCTGCCAGTCCACTCTGTCCTGACACCCGTCTGGGGGAGGGGGAGAAAAGCAGCAGAACCAACAGAAAGACCACTGTAGGGCTCTCCCAGCAAGTTAAGCCTTCAGTCTTCATTCTATTGAAGGCAGATGACAGGATTTCCTAGGTGGGAAGGCTGAGGCAGGGGAGGGGGGGGGAGAGAGAGAGAGAGAGAGAGAGAGAGAGAGAGAGAGAGACAGAGAGAGAGAGAGAGACAGAGAGACAGAGAGAGACAGAGACAGAGAGACAGAGAGAGATGGAGAGAGAGAGAAGAAAGAGGAGAGAAAAGAGAGAAGGAGATTGAGAAACAGAGAGCAAGGAGGAAAAGAGCACATGGGACAAAAGGCCCCACTGTTCGTTGGGGCACACGGACACTGCCTGGGCCCACCCAGGGGTCAGTAATTCCCTAGCATCAGAGGAGCCCCTAATTCTCTCTCCTCATGCTAGCCAAACCCACCCCTAACATTCTCTGGCAAGCACAGAGCCTTGGTCTGGTGAGAAGAAGTGGCTCCTATATATAGCTGATGCCAATTTTAATTAAATCCACCTGCACACACCCGCACTCTCTTTGTGAAACACAAATGGGGGGCTCTGGAGTTATCCCTTTCCATGAAGCCAGATGAAAAAGTCCAGGTCAGCCCACTGAGGGATTGCTTTCTGAGGAGGCGATGGCCTCTCTCAGCACCCCCTCTGCTCTCTGCTGTTTCCAGAATTCTCCTTTGGCTCCACTGAATGGAGATCATGCACATCTTAGGCAAGAAGGCAGAAAAGAGAGCAGTGATGGGCCCTGGACTCTACTGACAGAAGACCAAGCAAGCCGGTCCAGGTTCACTGGGGACTCCCACTGGAGTGTCTCTTCCCAGACCCTATCAATGATTCCGATTCAGAAAAGGCCTCTGGGAGTCAGGTACCCAGAAGGATGGAGGTCAGGATCCAGACTGGCTGCCCTCTGTCTATACTGGCGGGAGGGCAGAGTGGGAAGTCCAATGAGAGGTGACAAAATGGAGGTCCAAACTTTTCTAAGTGCTAAGGTCACAAACCGCCAGTCTCTGATGATGGAAGAGGTTGCTGCCGTAGCAAGTCAAATACAGCTCTTTTCTTCCTCTCTCTAAAATAGGGAGGGCGGTAGGAGGAGAAGGAAGTCCTGTTTCTTGGTTCTGGCTCTGAAAGGGTCAGCTAAGCCAACACCACCATTCAATTCCCAGAAGCAACCTTCTTTCCTTCTTTCTCTAGGACTGAACAACCCTGGCCTTGACCCCAGTTCTGGCAACATTACAATCTTGCTAGCCCCGGTCCCACTCCCTTCCCCTAGATCAGAACACAAGCCCCCCCACCCAGAAATGCATCCAGCAGAAGTGGAAGGGAGCCAAGTGGGTGCATTTTGGTGGCCTGGGAAATGAAGCAGACACAGAGCCTCCCTCCCCCTCTGCCAAGGCCCAGAGAAGAGAGTTCCCACTTCTACTGTTGCTACGACAACCAGCTACTGGCAAGCTTTTTCCCTTCTGCAAATAAAAAGCTGGCTCCCTTTTCTCCTTCCCAGCAGCTTCTCAGTTTCTGGGGCCAAAATAACTCCAATCTGCCTAGGGGCTCTCCCCAGTGGCTAAGGCCCTTGGTCCCCAACTGCAAGGCAGGGAGGAAATAAAGGCCCCACTCCAAGATCAGAAAAGCCCCCAGTGATTTCTGACCCAGAGGGTCTAGAAAACCATGAGGGAGGAAAATGAAGGGTGCCCATCCCTACACTCCATCTGCCATGACCTCAGGGTTTGGACCACAGAATAGCTTCTAAATTTGACTATCCAGTCATTCAGCCCCCCCCCCCCCCCCCCGGGCAGTGGTTGTCAAGGAAACTGTCAATTACTTCCATGAGACCTCCATCCTTGGACCCCTCTAAGTACTTGGTTTGTACAAGAAGTTGATCATCAACTAGGGCTAAGGAGGACAGGAAAGGAAACCAAGTCAGGCCCCCACTGTATCCAAAGAGTCCTGTGGCAGCTATCGGCCTGGGGATACAGCAAGTTTTAAGAGGAGGTCTGGTGGTCTTCCCTGGTCCCCATGGGGGTTAGGGTTGGTTGGTACCATTGCTTACTTTTTGGAGACTGGAAGAATTGAGCTGGGTCTTGTCAATGATCTTCACAGCCACCTGAAGAGAATGAGAAACAAGAGTCTTTAGCCCAAGGAGACAACCAAGAACTTGGAACCACCCTCTTTGCTGTTCAGACCTGAAGGCAGGAACCAGCTTCCGAGTCATGCCCCTGACAGCCCCCAGAGAGGTGGTCATTCCTCATGCTTCCTTGCTCACCTCCTTGCCGGTTAGGACATGCCGGGCCAGTTTCACCTTAGCGAAGTTGCCCTTGCCGATAGTCTTGAGGAGCCGATAATTGCCGATGTGCGGTTGCTCATCAGCAGAGGTGGCTGAATTGCGGCCACGGAGCATGTTGGCCTTACTGCTGGGCTTGGCGTCCAGATGTCCGAGGGCTGGCTACAGGAAGGAGGCATAGACATAGTTAGGGAGACACACCACTGGATAACCTGCTCAATTCCAGGCTAGGAAGGAACCCCAAGAGAATTCAACATGGAAAAAAATTGGAAAGCATGGTTAACCAAGTGCCCTCACCAACAGGCTCCCTCCTCAGAGCCCTGGATGGCTTCCCTAAAGACTGCCAGTTCCCTAACTAATCTCCCTTAGCTACAGGTCTGGTCCTCTCACTCTCTCCAGAATCTTTCAATGGCCCACCAAGGGAAGGCCAAGCTCCCCTTATTGCCATTCGAGGTTTTGCTCCCAAGGGTCAGTCGATCTCCAGTCAACCTCCCAAGCCTTGCCCTCCAACCCATTTATGTAGGGAATACCCCAAGCTGGTGCCTCCTTGAGAGGATCCAACACAAACACTCTCATCCCTGTGCACCATGACATGAATGGATGTGAGCAGGACTCCTGGTCTAGCATCATCTAGTACAGAGAGGGTGCTCAACATAGTAGGTACTTCATTAAGCACTTGCTAAATTGAAATAGCTGGGAATGGGTTAAGCCACTTCGGCAAACAAATGGAGAAAGAGTCTTGGGTTCCAATCCTGTCTCTGACATTTCCACATTAGTTAGTGGTTCTTAGAGCATCAGATCTGTACAAAGAGTACACTACTCCAAAGAGGACACAGAAATGGAGGAGGGAATCCAGATGGGGCAGGTCTTGGTAGGTCCAGGAAGTCTCTCTCATCCCTGGAGAACGGAAGCACCTTGGGGAGCAGACCAGAGTTTTCCAGTTCCTTTATGTTCCCAGGCTTAGCTAGGATGTCGAGGGAGAGGAGGGATCTTTTTTCTGCTCAGCCATGAGTACCCCACCCCACCCCCAAACCACTAGTTTCCAAAAAGCTTAAAACACACAAATGGAAAGGAACCTGTCCCTGGACCTGCCAGTTCAGGCCAGTGGTGGATGAGAAGACTGGAAGGGGGCTGGCTAGCCTCAAGGACTTCTCTTGGACGTCTTCTACCTCTAACATCTATGACAGCCCTGGGACTTCAATGAGGACTGGACCAGAGCAGATGAGCCTAACTTTGGACATTTTATAAGTGGAGCCCCATGGGGTCCTGTCCCCTTACAGGTCCCTTATTCGAGACCAATCTGATTCCCTTTGCATGATGGGTAACAGCCAAATCGAGGAAGTTAAGAAATGTTTCAGGGTTCAGTGCCTGGAGGTCTCAGAAACCAAGCTGAAGACCCCCAGGAAACCACACGTACAAGGAGTGGGAAACTAGAGTGACGCAAACATCTTTCAAGGTGAAAAACTCCTCTTGACCCAACCTCAACAAATTTAACCAAGCAAATGCCTTTTTTCACATCTCCTAAGCGAGGGGCAGCCAGGTCTGAAGCCTGGACAACTGTTCCAAAAAACTTACTAGACCAGTGACCCTGAGCAAGTCACTTAGCCCTGCCTGGCCTAGTTTCCTTGTCTACAAAATGAGCTGGAGTTGGAAATGGCCAAACCATTCCAGTAGCCTGGTCAGGAAATGGGTCCAGATGGGTCATGGAGATTCAGAGGCAACTGAACAACAATCTTAAGTGATGTCTCTGCTTTGCTTCTCTCTTACTGGACCAGACTGCTATACTAAGGCAAGCTGTTTGCCCCGAGGGGAATGAGCTGAGACCCCAACCCTGGGCAGACTGTCCCAGGAATCAATCCTAAGAGTTGGGACTCTTGGTGTCATCCAGTCTCTTCCTTATGTACAGGAATGTACCCCCCCACAGATCCAAGGACTGAGATCTCCCAAGGTGGCTGTACCATGACGGATTGAAATCTTCGTGTGTGTGTGTGTGTGTGTGTGTGTGTGTGTGTGTGTGTGTGTGTGCATTCCCCTACTTCCACCTATCTTGGACCCCAATAGCTTACAATATCTTGGAAGAAAGTATCAGGCTTTGCTGAATGCTTTTTTTTTTTTTAGGTTTTTGCAAGGCAAATGGGGTTAAGTGGCTTGCCCAAGGCCACACAGCTCGGTAATTCTTAAGTGTCTTGAGACCGGATTTGAACCCAGGTACTCCTGACTCCAGGGCCGGTGCTTTATCCACTGCACCACCTAGCTGCCCCAATTTGCTGAATTCTTGATTAACACTTCCTGGAAAATTTGCTTCTACTACTGTTGGGGCAACTAGGTGGCACAGGAGATAAGAGTGCTGGGCCTGAAATCAGGGAAGACCTGAGTTCAAATCCAGTCTCAGACACTTAAATCTCTGTGACCCTGGGCTAATCACTTTGCCCTATCTGCCTCTATTTCCTCATCTGTAAAATGAGTTGGAGAAGAAAATGGTCCACCACTCTAGTATCTTTGCCAAGAAAACCCCAAGCGAGGTTGGACAACTACCACCTCTGCCATGAAGCCTCTTCTCTGGCCAATCAATCCCAGTATTCTCTGCTTCCTCTGGACTCAACGTATTGCCCAGAGGGTAGTTCACTTCTGTGTCCAAGTTAAGTGTACAATAAATATTTATTTAATGAAAGAATAACATCAAGGAAGTTTTGCATCTAGCAGAAAGAATGGCCCAGTGGGGACCAGCACCAAGAGATCTGGACTTTAAGTCCACAAAGAAGCTAAGGTCAAACTTGCCCCTGGGTCACCCTAGGGGTCTGGGCCTCAGGGGTCTCTGGAGAGGAGGGCAGCCTCTTCCTCCAACTTCCCCAGAGCCTAGAAAGACCTCAGAGATGCAGCTCTAGAGATGAGGAGACCCTGGAGTGCCCTTCCTTTGTGACCACTCCGGGACCCCAGGCAACTCTAAGGCACCTACAGTCTACTAGCAAAGGAACTTCCCATAGAACCAATGATAGAAAACTAGATCCAGCCTCCTCTTCAAGAATAAGGAATGAGAACAAAGTCCTAGACTCTGAGAGGAAGCTGGGGAAAAGGCCCAGGAAAGTCTTCAGGCCTATAGGGGTTCCAACAGTGCTCATGAGGTGCTTGAAGGTTTCTAAAGAGCTTTGCATCTGATCTCATTTGTTCTGAGAATGAGAACGGGTCTTGGATTCCCATCCCTCCATTCCCAACAAAAGGAACAACAAACACAACCACCACCCACCCCCTCACCCAGAAGATGGGGGATCTGGGAGAGAGCCTGGTCATCACCTAGGTCCTTTCCTTGCTGGAAGCCAGAGCCTGGGAATTCCCAAGAGGTCTTGGTTTAGCATCTGCTCAGTTGGGTCAAGGGACCCCAAGCACAGGCTGGAGATCTCAGGCACCTCAGCTCCTTCTGAGTGTCCCAGAGGGAGCCATGAGGCCATGGAGAGAATGCCCAGTTATGTCCTCTGTCTGGTCTCTGGCCATACACTGTTCCTTGCTTCTAGGTGTCCTTCCTTAGGCCAGAGGGAGTGGAACCTCTTTGATACCCAAGTTACTCTACCTCTTAGGGACAATGAGAAGTTCCAAGCCCCCCCCATTCCCTTTCTCAATGACCTCTTTCCCCTCCTCTGGTGAGGGGATCCTAGCATCTTGCTTAAAGGGTCACAAGTTTCCAGCAGACTTTCTTGCATCATGTGAAGGAGATAAGATTCTCCATCTGCTCTTCAAACAAGGTTCAGCCTGAACTTCAACTCCAAGAATAAGAACACCAGCTAAGCTTGGCCTGCCATCGCTATGACATAGGAGGGAGCCTGAGAGTCAGAAGTGGATTCCAATTTCCGCCTGGTCACTGACAGGTGGCTATGATGATGCTGTTTGTCCTTCTTTTTCAAAGAAGATCTCGCCATGACAAGCCCATGCACAGGATTTGGGTGAGGGGTGACTTTACATCCCCAGCCTCAGCCTCACTTCCTCCTCCAGAGTCATGTGGGTCCAATGACCAGATATAAATCCCAAGACAACTGGAGGTGGTCCTGGGTCTGACTCTTGGGAAGATATTGCTAAGAAACTTCTGTTTCCTCAGTTGTAGAATGAAGGTTCCTTCACCCCCAGATAAACTAAGGAACTTGGAGGACCGGGGAGCCTCAGAGCACCTCTAGGCTGGCCCTGTTGCCCTGATTTTTTCAGAAAAGAACTGGATCTTTGCTTAACTGCTTGGGGGTGGGGTAAAGACAAAAATGGTTCCTTTCTCTCGCTCTCTGGTCTAAGCTGCATAGATTAGTTAAGGGGCTTGTGTCTCACTCTTGGGAAAACCTGTCTGAAGTAGAGCCCAGGCTCCTGAACCAAAGCAGGCACTCCAAGGGAAACCTTGGGGCCTAGATGACAGACTTAGCACCTGAAAAGCTTGGGAACAAGACAGAGGCCAAGAGAGAAGGAAGAAGGGACTATCAGCCTGGGATCCCGTACCTCCTTCCAGGCAGGGTGCCAGGCTCGCCCGGAAGACAGCTCCACCCTAAGAGGACAGGCCCTGACTCAGGCAGGCATCGCCCCTTCCCTAATGGGAGAAGCTTTCACCAACAGTTCCTCACCTGGGCTGGCCTAAGGTATCATGGGGTACCAGAGAGGGGCAGAGGTAGAAGAAGAGAAAGGAAGACTTGGGGGTGGGAGGGGGCGGCACTCTCTAGCAGAGTCAGCCTAGAGGGAGTGGAATATGTTAAGGGCCCTGGGCCCAGGTATCGGGTCCCCCTTGTCTTTCCTAGTCTTCATGATCATGCTGTGGGGCAGATAAGCACCCCCTCTCCTCTGTGCCTAGCTGGCTTAGCAGAGGAACTGTAATGGGGGGGGGGATTTTCCCTGGTAACCTGCGTCTCCTTTCTTCACTAAGTTGTCCCCTCGCCCCAAGAAAGACTTCCCAGGGGCTCTTCCCACCTTCTACTGCCCCCAGCCACTTTAGCAGCTGTTGAAAGCCTCCACTCTCTGAGGGCTCTAGTTTGGGAAGAGATGAAAACATACCCGTTCTGAGCAAGGGGCAGGGAACCACCACGGCGACTTCCATTCAGCAGGGCCCAGGAAAACCTGTCAGGCAGCGAGGGCAAAGTACAGAGGCCTCGGGGAGCCGGGCCCTGGGTGGGGGAGCTGGCTCAGCCGCCTCCCCTCCTGGCGACACCTTCCACCACCTCCTCAGCGAAAAGTGATGAAGCAGCCAGGCTCGGAGGCCCGGGCCCGGCAACTTCAACTGTGTCGCAACCGAAACCACCACCGGCCGGGAGAGCCCGGCTTCAGCAGGGGGGAGGCCTTGCCCAGAGCCCCAGCCGCCAGGAAGTGGAGTCCCAGAGAACTTCCCAAGGAGCCAGGTGGGAGGAAAGGGGCGGAGAGGAGGGGAGAAGGGAGGGCGGGAGGGAGAGAGGAGGCCTTAGAGCAACTTCCTGCTCCCCTCCCCCTCCCCCAGGAAGTGGGCTGCCCCACCCTCCTAAGGTGAGTCGCTGGGACTCCAGAGGAGTGAGCCAGCCAGGGCCCATCATCAAGTCCTTATCTCACCTTCAGCAGGTGGGCCCTGCCACCCTGGGTGCCGCCCTAAAGAGAAAGGGAAGGACAGGAGATCAGAGGCTAAGAATCAGCTCAACCAGGACCCGAGGCTGCCCACAAGGGGGGAGGGGTGGGCAGCTGGAATTTGAACCCAGGCTCTCTTCCTCCTCATCCAGGAGGATGTTCTGCCTGTGCTGCAGAACCTCCTGATGAAGCACCTGGTGCAGGTGACCAGGACTCTCTGGGAACCTCCCAGGACCCAGTGGCAGCACCCTTGTCCTGGGCTGGGAAGCAAGGACCAGAGACCAGCCGGTCTCCCCCCCCAACCCCCAGGGGCTCCAGGTCTCTCCACCCTAACCATTCTGTGGCCTGCTCATCAAACGAAATTCCTCTGAACCTTGCACCGGGACCATCACAATCAGGAAGTTGGAAGAAATGCTCTCCTGAGGTCCTTTCCCACAGGCCCCTATGCTTTCCAGTCTGGACTAGACTGGGTCCACAGAGGACTCTGCCCCACGCATGTTTACAAGCCAGGCTGCTGCCCACAGGTACAAAGGCAGAGGACTCACAAGCCTCCAAATGAAGTAACAGCACCCCTCCCCAGCATCCTCTAATCCCCCACTCCACTCACTGCCTTCTCCCCCAAAGCTGCCTCAGAGGAGGTGAAGGGCCTAAGCACAAGGAATAGAGATCCATCTGCTCTGGCCAGTCTCCAAGGCCACCCTAGACCCCAGTGTAACCAATCTAAACTTTGTATTGACACGGTTGTTGCCATGTTGTCCCCCCCCCACATGAGACAGCAAGGAGCCAGTGAATAAATCCTATCTGACTGACTGTTTACACCTCTCTTCCTGGCCCCGTCCCCAGCCTCAGGCCTCTGGAAGGCCCCTGGGATGGTGGCCGGCTGGCAACTGAAGTTGTAGCCTCTTCACAAGTTCTGTCCTTGAAAGTCAGAGTCAGAGGGCTGTGCCCTCCCCCCCCCTAAGCTTTTAGCATTCAAGAGGCCCGGAGTCACCGTGATCCAAGAACACAGAGGCACAAACTGAGAAACAGAAATGTATGAAAAATCAAAGATAAAAGATTTAAGAAGGAAGAGGCTGGACCCAAGTCATTCATACTCTAATTCTCACTTGGAGAACCCCACAATTTCAGTAACATCCAAATACAATCCAAGGTGGGAAAGGCCTTCCAGAAGCCAGAGATGAGGGAGAAGGGGCAGCTGGGCAAGTAGGAAGTCCCTAGCTGCCCTGGGGCTCTCCAATCAGGAGCTATGCAAGCAAGACCCGAGGACCAGCACTCCAACAAGTTGGGACAAACCAAGCATGGAGTGCACCAAGAAAGGTGAGCCAGGGGGCAGGACAGAACGGCAGCTCTAGCTCCCTGTGCATTGGCTCAGCAGGATGGGGTTAGTGAGGGGCATCTGGATTCACACCTCACCTCCGGAGCTCCTGTCTGGGATGGAGACCCATAAACCCATGTTACGGATGGAGACAAGTCCCAGGCTCCAAGGAGAGAGGAAAGCACATACCCTGCGTGGGGGAGCTGCCACCTTTTGGGCTTTACCTGTGACTCACCCTGCCATGGTCGGGGGGAGGCCAAACCTCTTCTTGGATTAGGCCTAGTCTAGGAAACCTTTGCCTGGAAAGGGTGAGGGGTAAACAGAGGATCCTTTCTAGCTGCTGGCAAGAGAAGGTGGGTGAAAGGAGAAAACAGGTCCTCCCCAGCAACAGGCAGCTTGGAAACTTTGTCGGAGGCTTCGGCAGTGGACCTTGACCCCTCCTTCCGGACTTCATTCTAGAACGCCTTCCTCATATGCAAAAGGGGCACAATGGCCCCGATCTCATGGAGCAAGGGGGGTTGAAAGGTGCTGGTACACATGTGCTCATGAGCACACTCACACAAACTCACACACATGCAGAGACAGCCCCTCACTTGCCTGCCTGCACTAGTGGGTTATTGTAACCATGGCAACTCCCAAGTTCCTTCACTTTATAGCAGAGGCTGTGTGCTGGGGGGGTGGGGGTGGGGGGGTACAGAGAGGGGAAAGGCGCTGCTGATTACAGGGAAGCTAAGGTAAACCTGGGGTTGACAGAGCTTAATTATCATTGAGGGTCCTTGGCCAAGTCAGTTGCCCTCCTCAATCCCCCAATTTCTCATCTGAGATTTCTTCCAGTTCTAGATTCTGTCATCATATGGAAGGGTTTAGCCTCGGCAGACCTGAGAAGCCACTCAATCAACGCCTTGGGGAGACGGCTGCTAGCACCCGCAGCAGGTCTCTGGGGGTGACCCTGGCTTCTCTGGGTCAGTCCCACCATGCTGGAGGGGGAGCCCACACAATCTCCTCCCAGAAACAGGAGGCTCTGGCAGAGCTCCTCACTGGGTGATAATGACCAAGGCCACCCAGAAAACAAAGAAAAGCAACAAAAGGAGGCTCTTTCAACCTTATACTCTCCACTGAAAGGCAGGCATTATTTCCTTTGGGTTAAGAAAAGGCAAGGCCCTAACCTTCAATGTTCTATTCAAAGAGGAAATGAGAGGATTAAAGACTCATCAAGGAGCTCCAGAGAATGGGATATGAACTGAGTGCAGAAGCAGTAAGTCACCCAAATTCACCAAACTAGAGTGCCAAGACACCTACAATGATCACATCTGGGTATGGAAAAAGACATGGAATATTATCTAGTCCAACTCCAGTATTTTAGAAATTAAAGTTCCCAACAGAGTGGACCATAGGAAAGTAAAGGAATAGTTTGAAGCCTCAAAGCCATCATGTATGAGGAACTCAAAGAAACCTGGGAAGACTTATTTGATCTTTCTCTCCTGAGGCCCAAAGACATTGATAATGACTTATCTAAGGTCACCAAATCATGGAATCTCTTTGGGAATTTGTCTGGGAAGTCACCTAGTTCAGTCTAATAGCTATCAAGGTGCCCTCCAAACTTTACCTACAAACAACTTGAGGAGAAAGTTTCTAGAATCCATTGACTTTTTTTTCTTTTTAGTTTTTTGCAAGGCAATGGGGTTAAGTGGCTTGCCCAAGGCCACGCGGCTAGGTAATTATTAAGTGTCTGAGGCCGGATTTGAACTCAGGTACTCCTGACTCCAAGGCCAGTGCTCTATCCACTACGCCACCTAGCCGCCCCAAGTCCATTGACTTTTTAGGGAGCTCTGTAAAAAAAGAATTTTCTTAAAACAATCTGGAATCTGGTTTTCTAGGGCTTTCCTCCCATTATCCGTACTTTGAAAAAATTAGGGCCCAAGTGACCTGGTTCTATTCTGTTAATTTTCAGAACTGGGGTCATGATTAAGCAGGACAGCCAGAGGCTGTCATTGTGCCATTAGAGGTGAAATTCTTGGACTGGCACAAGATGGACCAGAGCCAAGCATTTGCCAAGAATGTTTTCATTAATCAAGAATGAAAGTTGGAGGTTTGCAGGCGATCAGATACCATCATGGTTCCAACCATAAATGATGTTGACTAGCATTCTGGTGGTGGCATTTTTCCCACGACCCACTCAGCAGCTTCCAAGAAATCAAAGATTTTGAGTTCTGGAGGCAGCATGGTTAAAGTTGGAAAGTCTGAGAGGAAAGGGCAAACTGATAGTTAGTGTCCATCGAGAGACAGGTTTGGATAGACTAGGTTGTTGTTGGTGGTTGCCCAGCAGGAATGGTGCTTTGCTGGCTCAGGAAGAAGAAAAATCAATTCAAAGACCAAAAGGCAGCATCCAGACCATCACCGATATTTCTAACTCCTATCAACTTGGGCCATGGGGTAGACTGATTCTGGAAAAGGCAAATGAGAAGAAGATCTTGCACAAAATATCCATTACTATAATAAACATCATTATGCAAATCACACCACCATTCATTTGGTCATTGTGGTTGTCTTCAAAATCAGATGATGATGATTACTTATTATTATTATTATTATTACCCATTATCTCTAATTCATAAGATGCCCTCATCCCTCTTCTGATGCTGTCCACAGCCTGAAGCAGGTCCTTATCATCTCTAACTTGAATACCTGCAAGTTAGATTTCCCTGCCCAAGTGTCCCCCCCCCAAAATCTCCTCCACCCAGCTAGCTGCCAACATGATTTCCCCAAAGCACAGTTCTAACAATATGATCCTCCCCTCCTTTCAAATAAACTCCACTGGCTCCTTATTACCTCTAGAATCAAATACAAAAGGCTCAGTTTGGTATTTCAAGTCTTTCCTAACTTACCTCCTTCCTGGCTTCCAGGTTTCCTTCGATATGAAAGCCCAGATCAAAGGTTTAAGCTTTGGAAGGCTGTCACTATGAAGGAGGTTAAGCCTCAGGTTGGCGTGGTATTCAAACAGAAGGTTCTGAACTAGATCCTGAAGGCTTCTAGAATTTGTTGAGTGAGGAGATCACATGAACACAAGTGCATTTGAGGAAGATCACTTGGTTAGAGTAGGGAGTGGGGAGAGACTTAGGCAGGCTGAGGAGATGAAGGACTGGACTAGAGCACTGTCAGGAGAGAAGGGGCTGTAGTATCAAGGTACTACAAAGTAGAATTGGACAGGTTTTGGGCAATGACTGCATAGAAGGGGTGAAAGTGTGGAGTGAGGATGACATCTAGGTTTCACAATAGGAAGATGGTAAAGATGACTTCCTCAACAGTAGCAAGGACATCGGGGGGGGGGGGTTACATAATTTAGTTTTGAACATGTTGACTTTAAGATGTCCACTAGATATCGTTCTAGATGTACAAAAGGCAAAGTGGAGGAAGGAGACTGGAGGTTGGCAGAGGTTGAGGTAGGAGAGGCAGATGTGATTGATTATCACTGGCATAGAGATGGTCACTGGCTCCATGGGAGCTGATGAGATCCTCAAGGGATGCAATACAGAAAAGGAGGGACTAGGAAAGAACTCTGTGAGACAGCCCCAGTTAGCAGGCATGTCTGTAGTGAAGAAGACTGAGGAAAGCTCCCAGAGGTGGAAGAACCAGGGAGATGGAGAAGAACAAGGGGAAGAGGGTGATCAACAGCATCAAAGGCAGCAGAGAAGTCAAGAAGGATGAAAACTGAGAAGACATCATTGGATTTGGTAAGGAAGAGATTAATGATATTTCCCAGAATTGAGAACAGAACCTGGAACATACACAGAAGGCAATTAACATCTATTTGTTGACTTGGCTTGACCAGTCCTGCCCACTAAGGTCAAGTAGAACATGTCTGGCCCCCTTTTCTCCATGACAACCCTTCTAGTGTTTGAACATGATCATCATGTCTTCTGTCTTCCAGGTCCTTCCTGTTCCTTAGCCATGATCCCAAGGCTCTTTATCACTGTAGTTGTCCTTGACTAGACACAGTCTAAAAGATATCAATGTCTTTCCTAAAATGTAACTCCCATATGGATGGTGGTAGAGCCAGGACTGAACCAAACCAATTTAGAGAGCACTTGAATATCCATAGTGATCAACCCCATTCCCCACCCCACCACCCCCTCTCTCTTACACACACACCCCCCTCCCCATATGATTGTGTTTGGTTTTTTTTATGTTTTTGCAAGGCAATGGGGTTAAGTGGCTTGCCCAAGGCCACACAGCTAGGGAATTATCAAGTGTCTGAGGTCACATTTGAACTCAGGTCCTCCTGACTCCAGGACTGGTGCTCTATCCACTGCGCCACCTAGCCACCCCCCTCCCATATGATTCTTAAAGAATTCCTATTTTACAAATGAGAAACTGAGGCAGAGGAGGTGCAGCAGCTTGCCCAAAGTCACCCAAAGGATAAGTGTCAGAGGTGAGGTTTGTTCCTCCCTAACTCAACTCTAAGCTCCAACACTATACATATCTCAAGTATAAGGAAGGAAAGGAATGGCTCTATCAAAAGAGTCTGGATTTAGTTAAGTTCTACCAAAGTCAACAGCTGAAGATGGGAGCCAAAAAAGCAATGCTACACTCAGTCAGTCACTAAGCATTTATTAAGTGCCTCCTGTATGCAGGGCAGCAGGCTAAGAAAAGCCAAGATAGTCCCTGTACTTAGACTGAATCACCAACCTTGGATGCCCAAGGAGCACCTGAAGTGGAGTGAATGCAGCATCGTCTCCATCATCCCAGAGGCAACCACTTTGCTCTCCTCTGTCCTGGTCTGCCTTATCTGCAACTTTGTGCTTGGTGGGTTCTGGGGATCCTATTTTGGGAAGAACATGGATAAAATGAAGATGGTCTGGAGGAGAGTGACTAGGTGATGAATGGCCTTGATTCTACTTATACCATATGCTAAGATGTTTAAGCTTTGGAAGACTGTTCAAGGAAGGAGCCTGAGCCTCAGGCGGCTCAGCCCTAGAATCTGATATCAGAAAGCAACTCATAACGCAGAGAATGATCTCAAAGTGTCAGGGCTGCCTTCAAGGCTGGGGCCACCATTGTGGGCTGCTTCCACAGGGCCTCAGAGATTCCAGGACATGCCCTCCTTTACTTATGGGAGCCAGGAGGAAAACCTGGAAAGACAGCTGGTACTAAATCCAAAGATCTCCTCAGGACCCAGGACAGCATTCCAAGAAGTTCTCCGTTCTGGGGCTCTGGAGTCCCATAAGACTTTCACAAATGGCAAACTGAAGCCAACAAGAGCTGGTCACTGGATAGTGGCAGCAATCATCAGTACAGACAAACATGAATCACTGTTAACCAAAATCTGAGGACCCAAAATGACACCTTTCTCTAGGGACTGAAAAAGCAACAAGAACAGCTAGTACTTAAGCACCCAAGTAGCGAAAGCCAATTGTGATCAGGAGTAGGAAAGAACCAAGTTCTTGTCTAGGCCTGGCTGAATAGTTAGTTCTGGGGTAAATCTAACAGAGGTACTGCCCACTCTGCTCTGCAGGCACCACAGCCACACAGCACTAGACTGAGATACTTTATTCCAAATTGATCCTACTCCAATTATTTCCATTTGGTGAGGGCCATATATATGTCTGTCTAACTTGTCTAACTCTTAAGTAAGACTTTTGGACCTAACTTCAAAGTTAAAATTTGTCTAAAGTAAAGAACACCAATCTTGGTAAATTTACCCAAAATCTGCCCTAAAGCAAACAGGCTAGATCAGCCACCAACCCCAAAAACACTACTGGGGTGAAATTCAACTATAACCCCTTAAAAACTGGTTGGAGCCAGCAAAATGGTTGAATCCTTAAACCGATTGCAGGGTTCACTTTTGCCTTATGAATGATTCCGGATTATTTTTATAAGTGAATGCTAGGCAATCCTGCACTGGACTTAACAAAGGACAGTCTCCTCACTTCCCTTCCCATAAACCCTCATTTCACCCTGGTTATTTTACAAAAACCATCATCAGTCCCTAAAATTGAATAGTTACATGAATTCTGTAACTAAATATTTGGCAATGTATATACATATAATTGGGGGGGAGGGGAGAATGAGAAGCAATACATGATCTTTTAAATAAGAAGGGAAATGGCCAATCTCAGGCTCATCTCTGAGAAGTGATAGAAAACTTATTTTATTCAGAAAGGAAGGAGGGTGGTGGGAGTCCTCTGGCTCCCCTCAGTCTGTTGGGCCTCTTATGGAAGGAGGACATCAGCCAATCCAACTTCAAGACTGAAGCAGGATTCTAGTAATCCGGTAGGAGCAACCCAAGGGAAGGTGGGCAAGGCAGAGCTCAAGGCTGGTTCCCAGGGACAGTTAGATATGGTACATTATTGGAGGGTAAGTGGAGGAAAAAAGTAACTAAGGTGTGCTTCCTGGCTCTTAGTGCTAACCCACAGCAGTCATGAGCTCATGGGGATGGCAACCAAGTGAAATTTAAACATGGCATCTGGAGAACTGGTGCAACAGCTTGGACACTAAAGGCAATGGCCAGGTGGGCCTCAGGTGGCTTCCTTTCCCAGAGGCTCCTCCCATTCCCTCTCCTTCTGTCATTACGTCTCTGAGACCAGGGCTTCTCCTCACACCTGCTGTCTTGGACAACATCAGCCCCCTTTTATTCCATATGAGCATCTCTTGATGCCTTTCAAGTCTCCTTTGCTGCTGTTCTATCAAATACAGTCTGTATTTCCCCATTATAATTCATAGCAACTCTGGTCCTCTTTATCACTGTTGATCTGGAAAAGTGACAGAACTTATCTAAGAAATGGAGCAGACATTTATTATCCTTCCACACTAAGAGATCTGCTTTGATATTTCCTGTGTGAATTAATGCTCAGATCATAAGACTTTGTCCACACTGAGATGCCCCAATCCCCCTTACCCCTTACACACGCACGCGCACACACACACACACACACCTGCCTCCTGACCAGCTGGATAAGTCAGCACTCCCCTGCCCCTCCTCCCCCCAGCAAAGAGCCTTGTCTTACCCAAAGGCAGAAGAACTAAAAACAGCAGCTGGGGAGCTCAGTTGACTCACCCAGCATAATCATCTCCTCCCAGAATCTCCAGTCTCCTCCTGGGGTTTTTGCCAACACAAAGTAAAAAAGAAACACAGGGTCTTAAAAAAAAAATCTCTCAGCATTTCTGAAAGTCTCTCCACCTAAGGTGCAGATTTAACCCTCCAGCTGAATTTTCTCCAATCATTCTTCAGTGTATTGAATGGTGCTGGCTGGTGTATGAGGCTAAAAGGACTGTTTCCAGGATCATGGGTCTCTTTCCAGAAATCATTTAGTGCATTGAAGTAAAACATTACTACCCCTGTGCATACTCATCTGTAAACGGTTAAGAGTGATCTACAAGGTTTCTTCCTTCTCTGGGGTCCCTAATGAAGGAAGGAGAAAAAAGAACTAAATGTTCAGCTCTTCAGAGACAAGGGCAAGATCAACACCGAGGAATCTACTTCTCCTAAAGGATGCTTATTAAGGTCAGTAAAGGCAAGATCGTCCCCCTGTTCTCACCCACACATTGTCATAGCTACTCAATTTAAGGAACAATTAAAAGTTCACCTGATTGCTGTCGTAAATAGGCAAAATCTCACAGGTCAGCTTGCATTGGCAGGCCTGTCTGTGGCTTTGTCTTCTTCACAAAACAGACATGTCACTAAAAAGCTTTACCGAGAGAGGGCACCCATGCAGCAGAGGCGAGGGTGGTGAAAACCTAGGCCTGAGGCCCACCAGCTCTCTTGATTCACCAACATCCAAGATTCCAGGAGGCTAGCCCTGCAAAACAGGACACGGACACAAGTCCTGGGACTGGGGACATCAATTCCTCTACCATTCCAAAGCCACCTCAGAGTGCTCTACAACCCCTCAAAGAGTCTGACCAGTTGGGCCAAGATGATCACATGCCTTTGGATGGAAAAACCTAGTGAAAAAATGACTGAGACTATAGCTTCTGGAAAGCACTGATCACACAACAAACCTGCAAAATCAAAAGCATTTTTATATAGTAATAACAAAATCTAGGTAAGAATAACAAAAAAAAGTTCATTCAAAGTAATAACCAAATGCATAAAATCATCTATCAAAGCACAGACTCAACACTGGTACAGTTATGATCCCAAAAAAGCGCCTTAAAGAAATAACAAAGATGGCACAGTGGATAGAGCATGGGCTGTGGAGTCAGGAGGACCTGAATTCAAATCCTACCACAGACACTTGATACTAGTTGTGTGACTCTGGGCAAGTCACTTAAGCCCATGGCTATGCAAACAAACAAACAAACAAGAAATAAAGAACAACTTAAAATCAGAAGAATAATGTTCATGGCTGGGCTGTGCCAATACTATAAAAATACTATAGAAATTAATTTACTGAAGGCAAACTCTTCAAAATTAGACAAATTAACAAAATTCATTTAGGGACAAAAGAAAAAAGAATAAAGGGAATAATACTTCTAGTACTTCATGCTATATTTTAAAACAGCAACCAGCAAAACTATTTTTTACTAGTTTAAAAAATAGAAAAGCAAATCAGTAGAACAGATAAAGAATAACAAAGAAAAGCAGAAACAATCAACATGCAATTACCTGGTATTCCACACTACCACCATCACTGCCACTATCACCCCCACCACCCCAAAGAACAATTTACTTGGAAAATATTCCATATTTGACAAGAATTGCAAGGCAAAATAGAAAGCAGTCTGGTAGAAATAAGGTTTAGACCAACATCTTATACTATAAACTCATAATAACTTCATATCATATTATATTAAATAATTCTTAAGGTTTTTATTAATGTTTCTTGCTTTTGTTCATCCTCCTAATTTCCATTTTATATAACAAATAGTACTTATAAGACAAAAAACAAAAAAACAAAAAAAGAAAGGAAAACTCATAAAAAAACTCCATAAAATGAAAAAGTACAAAAACCTAGACAATGTTTATAACCCCTGTGGACCTCCCACCTTCACAAAGGGGTGAGGTGAGAGTGTTCTCTCACTTCTTCTCATTTGAGTCCTGATAAATCGTGCTCATTTTATCATATTCACTTTTGATTTTTGCCAATGTCATTGTTCTTTCTGTTGCCACTATTGTAGTTACTGCATGTAAAGTTTTCTTGGTTCTGTTGACTTAACTCTCCCTCAGTTTTTATAGATCTTTTCATATTTTTTTACATTCATCACATCCAACATTTCTTTAAGCACAGGAATATTTCATTTCATTCAAGAACCACAATTTGTTTGACCATTCCCCAATCAATGGGTGTCTACTTTGTTTCAAAATCTTTGCTAATACAAAATGTGCTGCTATAAATGTTTTGGTGTATATAAGGACTTCCTTTTTTCAATGTTGTCCTTGGGGTATAAACTCAGTAACTGGAGTCTCTGGGTCAAAAAGAATGGACATTTTTTAGCCAATCTGCATAATTCTAAATTGCTTTCCAAACTAGTTGTACCATCTTTTCAGTTCCCCCAAATATTTTAAGTCTATTATTCTATAATTCCTCCATTTGCTTGGTAATTTTTTGACACTTTTATCAATTTGAAGGTGTGAGGATGATTTTAATTTGCATTTTTCTTATTATTAGTGATTTAGAGCATTCTTCTGAAGGGGTTGTTAATACTTTACAATTGTTCTTGTAAGAACTCTTTGTTCAGGGCAGCTAGGTGGTGCAGTAGATAGATTACCTGCCCTGAAATCAGGAGGATCTGACCTCAAATCTGACCTCAGACACTTAATAATTACCTGGCTGTGTGACCTTGGGCAAGTCACTTAGCCCCACTGCCTTAACCCCCCCCAAAAAAGAAGAAAAAAAAAGAACTCTTTGTTCATAACAATAATAAGTCACTAAACAAAGGAGAGAGGAAATTACAAAAAAAAAAACCCTGACAAATTTTCAGTCATATGGAATTTTAAAAAATTTTTGCACGAACAATATTAATGCAGCTAGAAAAATAAGGAAGTGGTCAAAGAAAAAAAATCTTTGGTTCTAACTTGGGGGGGTCTTAAAGTTTTAGTTTAAATTTAATCGTTAATAATTTAGAACTACACTAAGAATTTGGGACATCTATTATTTCTCAAGGGTCTGATATGTGAGATAATATACAATTTGTTGCATTAATAATAGTTCCATTTATAGAGGTGGAAAGGTGGAGAGGTCCTAAGGCACAATGCATAGAGTGTCAGGTCTGGAGTCAGAAGACCTGAATTTAAATTTGATCTCGGACACTTATGAGCTATGTGACCCTGGGCAAGTCACTGAACCCTGTTTGTCTCGGAGACTATATCTGCAAAATGGGAGAAGGAAACAGCCAACTGTTCCAGTGTTTCTGCCAACCCTCAAAAATGGGGTCATAAGGAGTTTTACATGACTGGAGATGACCAACCTTAAGGCTGGCGAGTATCTTGTTTGAGCCTCACCATCACCTGGAGAGGTAGGTGTTATTGTTATTCCCATCTGACAACTCAACAGAGATTAAGAGATTAGCCCAGGGTCAACGGGACCTCAGGACTTTCCAGCCCCAGATCCAGTGCTTGTGATCTGGGGATAATGATACAATAATGCTAGTCTTTACTTCTCAAAGAGGACCAGACATCAGGGAGCAGAAGCCATGACAATCAGGTGAATTGGATTTGAGTGAAAGGGGATTTCTCACTTTCTCCTCAGGAGTCAACTGGGTACAGAGGCCAGATAGGAAACAGGACAACTGGAGATGGCTCTGGATTCGAGGCAGTCAGGGTGAAGTGACTTGACCGAGGTCACACAGTTAAGCATGTACTAAGTGTCTGAAGCCGGATTTGAACTCAGGTCCTCCTGACTCCAGAGCTGGTGCTCTATCTAGAGAAGACTCACATGGACTGATACCAAGGAAAAGAAGAGCACACAAATGGAAAGAACAACAAAACCACTGAGAGTGAGAGTTTTTCTTTGCAAAACTGGAGAGACCTCCAGGATCAAAGGAAGGGATCTCTGTAGAGGTGGCAGACTATAGTGATGGAAGGTTTATGATGCAGTGCTAGAATGCTGAGAAAGCTTTTTTCCTTCTTTATTATTTGTTTTCTGGGAGGAGGAGAAATGAGGGATTCTAAGGGAATTGTAGGTGGTTTAAAAACCAAAAAAAAAAAAAAAATTCTTTTAAAATTCCAAAAGAAAAAGAAATGTCTAGACCAAGTTTATTCCCATGAATATCTGGACTAGGTGGTAGAGAGGATGCATGAGTTGAAGGACAAGAGCAGAGTGGACTGTCCTGGGGGAAATAAAGTCCCTTGACCAGTTTCAAACAACACGACTACCATTCTACCTCTACTGATTTAGACGCAATAGTATCCAAAGAATCTTCATTGACCGTTCCAAAAGTCAGCAAAGGAGAAAAGTGGCATCTGGTGGGTGGGAGAAGGGACAATTTGAAACCAAGGAGGAACTCTTAGAAGAAGCCCAAGAGTAGAAGGTATCACCTAGGAACTGTTGGAGAGAAGAAGAGCCAGTGGATACAGGGTGGTGACTATGGACAGCAACAGTGGGACATGCTGAGGGGTTTCCTGCTCCACAGCAAGGTGATGGGATCCCAGGACAGAGAGAAGATTGCCTGGCCTTCCATCAAAGTCTTCTTCAGATCTGGGGTGCTTTGTCACCAGCCAGCCCTCCTCCACAGAGTGGCCAAAAGGCATTTTCCTTAAAAAGGTAGAGCTTGGTATCACCTCCCGCCCACCCCTCAGTGAACTCTGGCTGCCAGGACCCCCAGGGTCAGTCTAAATGGCTCTGCTTGGCATCTCAAGTTTTTCCCAAGCAAGTTCCCATCTCTCCCCTTTTTTCACACATACCTCCTGTCTACTGGCTCTGCAATCCCATGCTGGAGTTCCTCTCAATGCTGCTCACCCCCTAGAACTGCAGTACTAAGTAGAGGGTTTGAAACATGCTTGTTCATGAACTGTGGCCCTACTAAGACAGCGTCAACTCTGGCTAAGCCCGCCCAAGCTGGAAAAACAGCAGATCTGTTGTCTAAGACCCAGCCCCTCTAAGGGTGATGACTGTCCCCACAAGAAGAAAACCCCAGATTCACCAGGTGCCAAGATCAGCTGGCACTTCCTATATGCTATCTCATCTGGCTTATGGTGGTGGGGGGGTTCTAAAGGAACTCCCAGCAACCACAAGTCTATTTATTGTCTGCCTAAAAAGTCAGTGTCCAAATCAAATATTCAAAGTCTAAGTAAATTTTCCCATGGAAACAAAGTTTATGTCCCAATTCAAAGCACAGAGTCCAAGGAGGTCAAAGAGAAAAAGAATGATGGCCAAAGTCCCTTTTGTACCAGCCAAAAAGCAGAAACAAAACTGATGCCTGGCTACCCCATGGCAGACACAAAGGTAATGTCAACTCCCTACTCTGCAAGACAAGCATGAACAACGCAGAGGAGCCTGGAGAGACCCTGAGGCACTGATGCCAGCGAGGGGAACTGGCCCAGACCTCGGCCCAACCTCTTCCTCCAGGACAAACACTTGTGGAGGCTGATTGAACACCTCCTGTCAGGGCAGACAAAGTCAATGAGTCCCATGGTTTGGCTAAACTTTTTTTCTTTCTCTGTTTTAAAATCTTTGTTCCAAGATAAGGCTTGTGCTGGCTGGGGAAAAGGACTGAGGGACCTAGCCTAAAAATGCAATGTCCAAACAAAAAAATCATCCCTCCCTATTGCAGTGCTTGAAGGCTGCGTGATCTCTGGATCCTCCTGAGCATCCTACGAGGGAGGGGCTTCCTCAGCCACAGCCAGGCATCAGGGAGGCTGGGAACTGGGGCTTCCTGGCTTCTGGATGTAACACTAGGGTAACTATGCAGGTCAGTCAAATGACACCACAGAAACATGACCATCATCATATTACTGTAACCAGCATTTCTATGACACCAAAGGTGTGCAAATCTATTTACAATGACCTCATCAGAGGGAGAGGCTCTTATGGTCCTCATTGAACAAATGAGGAAACAGAGGCAGAAAGAGGTTCAGATGAACTTTGGATCATACAGCTAGTGAGTGTGTCTGGGTCTTCCTGAGTTCAGGCCCAGCCCTCCATCTGTCAGCCCTCATCTGAAGGTAGAGGGAGGCTTTTAGGAGGCTGGAGGGGAGGCGAGACATTTGGATGTCCAGGGAGTGGGGGGATAGAAGAAGTCCGAGTAGAGGGAAGGGTAGATATAGATGTCAGGAGGCTAACAGGGGAAGGAGATTTTCCTTCAAGTTGAGGGACCATGACCTTGGACCACTGATAGTCTCTGAGGCCCTCTTCTTACTTCCCTGCCAACCCCTCACCAGAATGGGAAATGGAACCATGAATCCTAGGAAAAAGGTGAGTGTGGAAGGGAAACAAAGCAGTGATTTCCAGCCCCATTCAATCCCTCAAGTCAAGTCAGAAGCATTGATTAGACACTTGCTGTGTGCCCAACTCTGGGGGGACCAGTTGCTGGAGAGCTTAAGAGCAGAGAGAAGCTGCCTACTTCCAAGTGCTTCCATTCAAAAGGGGCCCAGCTTCGGGTACTTTCTTCCCAGCTGGCCTCAGAGCCAGGGCTGCCTGTCTTACTGCTGCCATGGTAGCAAGAGGCAAAGTCGCTCCAAACAAGAACTCCGAGCTAGGACTCTGTGGTCCTCAAAGACTGCCAGTGGCTGGGAAGGGTAGACCTCAGCTGGGAGCAGAAAGGCCCATGTCTGCCTCCCAAACTTCTCCAAGGTGTGACTGTAGGCATTCCTCGCTGAGCCTCATGTTCTTCTTTTGTAAAATAGGGTGAGGAGTTCCTGTTGGAACCTCCAAAGGAGACCATATGGGTAAAATGCTTTGTAAACCTTAAAGCACTAGAGGAAGTGGCAGTTCTTCTGGCCATGGGTCGACACGTCCGCCTTGACATCTACTTACAAACCCCAAAATAAACCCGATCAACAAACATGGAGTGGACCAGAGACTAGGGCAGTGCCAAAACCTTCAAGAGAGAAGAAATGACTTTGGAAGAGAAGCAAGGAAGGGACCAGCTTCAAGGGACTGGACATTTTTTTTCTTTTTTTCCCCCCAAGTAGGGGAAGGTATAAAGAAGAAGAAAAAATAAAGTTTTTGATTAAAAACAAAAACCAAATGTGATTTTAAAAAACAGAATAAAAAATGAGCACTTGATCTACAATGTGTACAGATTCCAAATGCTTTCCCTACAGTTCCCTACAGAGGCTGGAAGGAATGCTCATTGGAAGCCACTGTCTGAATTAAAAGGGACCTGAGCAATACCACCAGCACATGAGAAATTCAATGACTTTTCCAAGGTCACACAGTCCCCCATCCCAACACCCTGTGGTAGTCACCAAGTCTCAGGCTAAGAAACTTCTGAAATGCATGTGCGTTCCATCCGGAGGGAGAACCCTGGGTGCCGGCTGTAACTTCATCCAAATAGTCTTTTTTTCCCACCCATGTGGGTTCTCCCCCTCCATTGATGAGATGCGTGGCTGCAATGACTACTGTGATTTAGACACAGCACCGGCTGGTGGCCACCTTCTGGGAATCCACTTCCTCTCTCCTCCTCCCTCTCTCCTGAACAGGTGCCATAGGGGAGTGGACTCCAAGCTTGAAGGTCACCTCCCTACTGCCTTCTGAGGTGGCAGATGGAGACTTCATCAGGTCAAGAGACGTCCTGTGGCCAGAAGATCAAATTCCACCTACTTGGGGGCTTCCAGTACCATCACGACCCAATGGAAAACAAGTTCATGGCAGAGTAGATAAAGTGTTGGGTTCAAAACTTGCCTCTGTTCCTTATGAATTATGTGACCCTGTACAGGAGACTTAACCTCCAGGCTTCAGTTTCCTTATCTGTAAATAATAATTCCCTTGTAAAGACCTAATGAAATCCTTTATACAAAGTGCTTTGTGGAGTTTAAAGCTCTGTATAAGGATCCATTATAGTTTTCATTACTATTGTTTTCAGTATAATAGGTCACTGTTAGTGGGAAAATTGGATATTATTTTAAGACCCTTATTTGAGGTCCACCCATATCCATTTGCTCTTGATCACCAGCTGGGAAGAGAGGGAAGTCAGCAAGGTCAGTCCCAAGTTCCATGAGTCCCCTCCCAAGAGCACCCCCCCCCACTTACTTAACAGGACCTTGGCTTTGGGAAGCTTTTGTGCCTTCCATGAGCCTCTTTTGGGGCCAGTTTCCTCTAACAACTACATGGCCCCGAACTCCTACAGGGAAGGCCCAGGAAACCCCAGTTTACCAAAGGGAAGAAAAAATGGATGGTAAGATCCAGGACCACTGGGGCATCACTTACAAGGAACGCGAGTAAGAAAGCTGCCAAGTTGCCTACCCCCAAATGCTGCAGAAGAACCCCATGTGTCCATCCTGAAAGATTTCTTCTAAATCCAACTGAAGAAAGTTGCGTCCTAGGTCTGCACTTTCTCTGGCAGACAGCTCCACCCCATCAAGTGACTGCACCCTCTCCAGCCTGGATGCCAGGCATCCCGTGGAGAGATAACCAGCTCATGTGAGCAGGGCACACATGGCAAGAGGAGGGGAGGGGGCAAACTTGGTACCCGGGAGTTCTGAGAACACAGCCTGGAAGCCTCCCACCATGCTTCTGCCCAAATATGAAGGAGAAATACCTCGGACATCAAGGCAACTGAAGCCTGAGGAACCTTGAGGAATTGCTTCAAGAAAGGGGCACGAGAGGGCAGCTTGGGTGGTGCAGTGGATAGAGCACTGGTCCTGGAGCCAGGAGGACCTGAATTCAAATTCAGCCTCAGATGTTTAATTGCCTAGCTGCGTGACCTTGGGCAAGTCACTCTTAGTCCCATTTCCTTAAATAAAAATTTAAAAAAATATTAAAAAAAGAAAAGAGCACAATTGCCCAGCATTTGGGGTTCCTGAAGGGCCTCCCCAATAATTGCCAAGCACTGAGCAGTCTCCCCTGAAGACAGGGGAGACAGGTGGCAGTGCCAGCTATGTGAAGGTCCTCTTCCCTTCCCAGATGCCTCAAATCAAACCACAACTTCCCACAAGCAATGTCCCCCTAATCATAGCCTAAAGCGAGAGAAACATATTCAAGAGCCAACTCTGAGTCCTGGGACCTGAGCAGAAGTTGGGCCCAAGAAATCTGGCAGATGGCTTTCCATCTCCCCCCAGAGAAGGCAGACCAAGGAAAGGAAGGTGGCTCCAGGGAGGGTGGGAGCTTACCAAGGAGGCACGCCTCTCCCCAGCTTCTCAGATTGCTCATCATGGCCCCTCCAGTTTCCTCTCTGCACTACAACTCTGGGGGACCCTTGGCCATGGAGGCTGATCCCCTTTAGTTGCATCCTCCATTCCAAGACCTCACCACCTGGCCTGGGCCTGACATGGCCATCACTGCAAAGGGGCAGCCATACTGACCTTGATGGCAAGTTGAGGAGGAAGGTAGCTGAGAGAAGATGTACACTATGCCCTTCATCCAATACCAGTCCCCGAGGCCTCTGCTATGCTCTCCGCCCCAAGCTGGGGCACTGGCACTGGGACACAGGCACTAGCTTCACTAGTGGATCCCTAGGGAGCTCCCCTCCATTCCCCCAGATCACTGTCATTGTGGGGAGCGGCAGGCAAGGTGAGGTGAGGCAAGGCAGGTGAGCTCTGGTTTGCTTGGCAGGAGGGAGTGATGAAGAGGGGAGATGACATGGCACTCCCCACACCCCCTATGCCATGGGCATAGAGTGCTTCTGATCTCTCCCTACACCAGAGCCAAGCCCTTACACAGATCAGGCCCAGCTGGACACCCTAGAAAGAGGCAGCAATGGGCTGGCTGGCTTCCAGGAACTCTGATGTTCCCATCATCAGGCCCAGAACAGAAGAGGAGGCTGAAGGAGAGCTGTATGGGGCAGTGTGGGAACAGAGTGAGGGAAGTCTAAATGTCTGCACAGTCAGTCCCCTCCTGTGGGCAGTCAAACTTTTCCCAGTGTGATCCTGGATCCTGTGGTCACCTGGGACAGACCTGAGCTGCACTTTTCCCAGCCCCCCCCTTCTACCATTGAGAGTGTGAACCCCCTGACTTTAGAGCAGCCAAGGCAGGGCAACCCCAGTCCTGGAGCAGGGCTGGGCTCCTCCTTCCCCCAGCACTACCTGGGGCTGCCACAGAATGGGGCTGGTGAGCGCCTGAAGTGCTTGGGGAGGGACCGAAAACGGGCAAGCCAGGAACTTGCCACCCCCCCCCCCAAAGACAAGGGCCTGAGCCTCTGTTGGACTGGGAAGACCTGGGGTCCTTAAGTCTCTTGAGGAAAGGACCCTTGTGGACAAGTCCATATAGGCTGTCCCAGGCCAGGAAGCCTCCCAACAGTGCTGAGGTTCAGGAGGCCTAGACAGAATGGACAACTGATGTCCACATCAAAGGCTACTCCTCATCTAGGGGCTCCCTGACAGAGGCAGTGGGCCTGCTCTTCTGGGGAAGAGATAGCTGCCAGGGCCAGAAGGTCTCCACCTAAATGAGGGGAGATTTTTCTCAACCTCTCTGGACCTGGACCTCAATGGATTACCAGGGCGAGGAGGATGGACAGGAGCCCTCAGGACTGCACCCTCCCTTCTCTGTCCAGCCATTTCCATGGGCAAGCTTTCAGTAACTGGTTCTTCCCTAGCAGAGGCTGGGGGGTACCGACAGGACATGAAGTAACCTGAACTGGGTCTGGTACCCTTCCCACACTTCCCTTCCTCAGACCATCAAAGGTCTCCTCCTGGGTCATGCGGAGGCCCAAGCTCTGTCATAAACAAGGGGACCTCCGCAGATCCCAACCCCATGGGGCACTCACTTGGGGAGGGGGACCATCAGGATGCTTCAGCTCAGTTGCTCTGGGCACCGTGCCTTCAAAGCATGAATCACTAAACCAGTCTTTTGGCCATGGTAAACCAGGAAATGAAGACCTATATCTCTGGGGTCAGGCCAGATCAGTCAGGTCAGGTCAAGAGTCAAACCTACTAACCGATCTTACCCAAAATCCTCACTGAACCCAGGGGAAATAGCTTGCTCAAGTGTGAATGCAGAGGGATGGTGTGGCCTGCAGCCTTGGGAGGCAGCAGGGCCTAGAAACACAATCACAAGCCAGAAACAAAGCACTTTCCCATGCACTCCCTCAGCCCAAGGCAGGCGGAAGGAATCTGAGTCTGGCTTCACATCTCACCACAGACACTTACTACCTGTGGCACTGAGAACACGTTCCCTGCCTGGGTCTCAGTCTCCTCATGGTAGAGCAGGTGGCCTCCAAGGCCCTTTTGGCTCAAGGTCTGTGATCCTATCCCAAGCAACAGGTGAGGTAGGGAGGACCCTGCAACATTTTTCCAGTTGAGGAAGCTAATGCTCAAGAAGAGAAGACCCAACCCCAGGCCCCAGGTTCCTTCAGCCATCCCCTCAGGCCCTGGCCAATGGCTCCTCTTTCTTAGCCTCACTCCATCTACCTTGCCTTCCTCTCCCCCTCAGCAGCCCACAAAAGGGGCCAGACCTGCTCCAGGTCCACCCTGGGGGTGGCTCTGCCAGAACCCATCCCCTATTACCATGAAGGACACACCCAGCACCTGGGCACCTGCCCTCACCCTCCTCCCCACCCAAGGTTCCCACAGCAGCCCAGGAGACTCCAGGGACTCTTGGGTGAGGAGCAGCCTTAGGCAGCACAATCTCAAGGAGAGACTGACTCAGAGGAGCTCAATAAGCAGGGGTTTCAGTCTCCCTCCCCATTTCAGGGAGGGAAAGCAGTGGGCAGGGGCAGACCAGTCTAACAGGCCCTTGTTCCCCTGTGCCCCACCCCCAGCAGCTCACATGCACACACACACACACACACACACACACACACACACACACACACACACACACACACACGAGCCAGAAAACAAGCACCTCAGAGATGCCCTCCCTTCCCCACTAAGGGCTGGCTTCAGGCCTCTGGATCATCTACAGCCCCTCCTGGGGCCACGAGCCTCTCCTACAAGTCTGGCCCTTGGCTGGGTGGTCACAAACTAGACCCACAGCTCCAGGTTAAACAAAAGTTTCCGGGCTAGATCATTGGACGGGTCCACTCTCAGCAGAGGAAGGGGCAGAGATGCTGCTTCCTGCCCTCCTCGTGGCAGGCCCTTCCCTCATTGGCTCCCATCTCTTAGTAACCCTTCCCATAACGACACAGAGAGGCTAAAGCAACTTCAATAGTTAAAGGAGTTGATCAAAATGTCCGAGAAACAAGAAATCAGCAAGACTGATTGAACATGGGGTGGGGAGGAAGTCCCCATCAGAACTCTCCACAAGGGCTCCCCACTGTACCAGCAGTCAAGAATGGTTGATAATCCATGATGGAAAAGAAAAAGTAAAAGGCACAGAAGCGTGCAGGAGCTGGAGGAGCCGCCTGGTCTGCCTTCTCTCTGACATGACCCCCACCACAGCTGGCAAAGTGGGAAATAGTTCAATAAAACAAAACTGGGAAACAACTATAAACAAGAGGCCAGCAGCAGTGTGGGAGAGGGGAAGGGGCTTTGGAATGGGAGTCAGAGGGTCTGGTTTCAGATGTGAACTCAATTACTTCCTATATGTGTAATCTCTGGCAAATCACCTGCAGGCTGTACACTTCCCATCTTTTTTCTGGAAAATGTGAGAATGGGCCTAGAACTTTAAGGAAAGTGGAGAGAAGTCCTTTCCGGCCCTACCTCATCATTCTGGCTGGTTCAGCCCTGGTCACTTCCCTCCCCCATCTCTCCAGGACCTCCTGTGTGTTCTGGACCCAGGAAGGCCAGAATAAAAGTTGTTACTGCTCTCTTTACTATAGGAAAAAGTCAGGGATCTCTACAAACTTAAGAGGACCTTGAGAATATCCCCACTCTGACACTACATATTCTATATCAGATAACAAGGAGACCATCAATCTAGAAAGAGCCCTGGAGGCCTTGCTGAAGAGTCATTGAGTCTTCCTTCTTCCTCATACCCAGCCCTCCACAAACCGGAAGAATGGAAGCCATACCAAAGATTCTCAAGAAAGAATGAGTGGGCCAAACCAGAATCCTCATTCGCGCCCATCCCATCTTCTGTGCTTGCTTGCCATTTCAGGATCTTGCTGGAGTGAATCCTAAGTCACCATCCCAGTTCCCAAGGAGGCCTTCCCTGAGGCTACCTCTCTCCCCTTGCTCCTCCCCCTGGCCTTGAGGCCTAAGGATCTGAGTACCCACTCAGTTCTGCCACTAGAACCCCCAAGGATGAGGCCAGTCCTTTCCCCTAGCTCCCTTTCAATTTTCTCATCTGTTAACAGTCTCCATGGATCTTCAGAGACCCTCTAGGGCCCCATGATTCTGCTGATACAACTGAAAGCAGAGAAGCTGACAAACCAGAAGAGAGGAGTCTCAAATGAATCTAGATGCTTTAGAGGGAGTGACTACCCAAAGGCCTATACCTAAACAGCTAGCTGACTGTAAAGGCATTTATTCTTAATTAACATTTCATATGAAATTTGGATTTCCAGGTGAGAAGCTAAAAAAAGTAGATAAAAGTACAGAAGAGGGTGGACATCAGTTCATTTGGGTAGCAGTGAAGGAAAGAAACTAAGTACAGGGGGTTCCTTTTGGGATCCCAAGGTCTCCTATTAATATTTTCTTCCACCTATTTCAATTGCCCAAAAGTAGCTAAATTGACCTTTAAAGGTTGCAAAGCATTTCCCACATATTAACTCCTTTGAAACAAACAATCCAGTGAGGAGACTTTTATGGATGAGGAAACTGAGGCAGGAGGAGGTAAAAGGATTTAAATGCCTAGGGACTTGGGCACCAGTACTGCTCCGCAGGTGCTAACAGTGAGAACATGACAGACTCCAGGGCTCTCTCCTTTCCCATGGCCTTGAGGCCAGTGCTTACTCCCTAGCCCTTGGGTTCTTCCCTCCCAGTCTATTTTTCCTTCATCAGATTACACAATCAATCTCTCTGCCCTAGAGAAAGCAACCAGAAAAGAGATGCTCCTGGGGCCCGGAGTTTCCTTAGGCAGACCCAGAGGCCTCTTCCTTCTGGTATACTCTGTCCAGGCCCCACAAACCAACTAGAGGTCAGACCTGGGCCAGCCAGGTCTTCCAGGCCTCAGAATCCATGTCCTGGCCACAAGCTTCTCTCCGCGGCCCCCCCCCCCATCTGACCCTATCTCCCCTCCTCAAACCCCAAAACTTCTCTGGCCTCTAAATTCAAACAAACTTCTAGGCTTGTAAAGCCCTCACAGCCCAGGTCTAACATATCTTTCCAGCCCCAAGAAGCCTAGTTAGTGGGTGGCCAGGAAGGGCCTTCAGGCCCATAAAGCACTGTACTCATTAGCTCAACAATCTGACCTTGCGTCTTTCCTCACACATGACCCTTCCTCTCCTATTTCTGGGTCTGTGCACCAGCCAATCTTCTATGCCCAGGGAGCTCTCCCTGCCTGCTTCTAAGATTCGATGAATTCCGGGATGGCTAGATGGTGCAGCGGATAGAGCACTGGCCCTGGAGTCAGGAGGACCTGAGTTCAAATTTGAGCTCAGACACTTAGTAATTACCTAGCTGGGTGGCCTTGGGCAAGTCACTTAACCCCATTTCCCTGCAAAAACAACAACAAAAAGATTCGATGAATTCCCTGATCCCTCACTGCCACCAGTGCTTGAGACCCCCAGACCACCCTGCCCATCTCCACCTTCACCTTATTCTGGATGTCCTTGCCTAGGCCCATGTGCTCTCCACGAACAAACATTTCTGAAGTGCCTACGTTGTTTTCTGGTTGAACCCCCTGAACATAAACCCAGTGAGAGCAGACTCTTAATCTAGGCTTGACTGGCACATTCAATGGGACTTTATTTTTAATTAAAAAAAGCAAAAGACCCACCATGCCAAGTACTGTCTCAAGTCTCCAAGGAAGCTGGAAGCTGTCAGGGTCAGGACATGGTTTAGCTGAGATGCTCCCCACCACTCCTCTACACCTCAAGGCAGCCTCAGAGCAAGGCTCAGGGGCTGAGTCTGTCCTGAAGGGTATCATTCTTCAAGAATCTCATTCCGGGGCCTCCAGATAAAAGCCCTAGCAGTGATCTTGGGTCCAACCTGTCTGGATATGGATGAGTAGAGTCCCAGTGCCTGCTCTGATGCCCCAAAGAGCTGAGCTGGGAGGAGGAGCTGGTGAAAGGAACCTTTCCTGAACTAGCAGGTGCTAAAAGCAGTCACACCAGATCATTTTGGAAGGGTTTGCCACGGAGAATTTCTAGAATTCAGGCCTCCCAAATGTGAACAGAGAGACATTTCATTTTTAAGGAAAGCCTCCCCTCCACCACAATCCTGTAGGCTTCTACCTCATGTTTGCCATTTTGTCATTAAGGGATTGGTGTTTAACAGCCTGGATCTGGCTCCCTGTTGGCAGCTTGCCCTATCAGTTTTTTCACAAGTAGCTTCTGTGGTTTCAAGAAAGGCAGGGTGTTTGATTTTAAACAATGTTTTAAAAATATATTTCAGAATAGGGTTCATCCATTCTGCAATGCAAGGTGGGGGGGGGGAGAGAGAAGGAAAAATTAAATCACACCAAATAAAGGAGCCTGAGCTACATTCAAGGAAAGCACCTAGACCACGCAGCAAAAGAAGCCAACCCAAGGGCTATTCCAATGTTCTGTTTGAAATGACTGACTTAAGAAATAAGACTTATGATGTGGAGGCTGGTCCTGTGCTTGGCTTTACCTTTTCATCCATACAA
Source organism: Macrotis lagotis (assembly GCF_037893015.1). Lineage (NCBI taxonomy): Eukaryota > Metazoa > Chordata > Mammalia > Peramelemorphia > Peramelidae > Macrotis > Macrotis lagotis. Next base: position 284,799,546 of record NC_133660.1, read on the forward strand.
ATAAACTCACCTAGCCCTCATTTACTTATGAAAACAATTCCCAAAAGTTCAAAATCAAGGTAAAGGACTACCCTCTAATCAATTAGCAGCTACCAGTCTTCTCCTTAGTCAGCCTGATCTCAGTAATTAAGGTAAAGACTCTCCTCTCTGGGAAGTCACACCATAGAGAAGGCAGAAGCCCCAAGGACCCAAGCCATTAGTGAGAGGCAGGCCCCCGCCACCCCCAAGGGCTCCGGAGTCTAGGGAAATCCAGCCCAGCTTTCCTAAGGAACACCTGGGTTTCAGACGGCTGCCTCTTCCTGCCTTGCTGCTGGGGAATCTAACCATAAGGGGAAAGCCAAATGGTCTGGCATTTTCCAGAGGGGAAGAACAAATGAACCCAAAGTCAAAGGACAGGAGTTCAAATCCCATCTCTGCTCCTTAGAGGTTCTGAGATAAAGGCCTGGAAGTCATCCAATCCAACCTGCCTTGGGACTCTGCCTAGGTCTCAGTTCTGTCTTCTGTAAAATTGGGGGGGGGGGGAGGAAAACTGGTCCTTCCAGTTTTAAATCCTTTTCAAGTCCTGAACTAGGCTTTGAAGTGAACTTCAGGAGCCGCAAAAACCAAGAGCTAGGACCAAAGTGACCAAAATGCTAAAAACTGGGGGATGATGCCCCACCTGGGTCTTCACAGCTTCTCCCATAAAGGGAAAGATAAAAGTGAACAAGACCACCCCCATAATGGGACTTAGGGCAGTCCTTATCACTAAGTTCAAGCCAGACAAAGAGACTGGGCAGTGAGTACCACTATCAGCACAGGCTTCAGAAGAGAGAAGTAAAACAAGAAAAAAAAAGGCCTGCAAACAGGAAACAGGGCTGAATTACACAAGCAACAGGATTAAGAGAAACCAGCAGGATGGCCACAGTGCGGCTCCCAGGGATAAACTGGCAGGCACCATGGGCACCCAGAGGCCTGGCACCACCAGCTCCCAGCCTTCTTGGCAGCCCAGGCCAAAAGTCCAGCACTCTGTACCTTTTTGTGTTCTGGTGGCAGACAGCCCCATGCTGAGAAGGGACTAAGAGGAGAAGCCAGTCTGTTTCAATCGGGCTGGAGATACAGCTTGAAGCAGTCCTGGGAAGGGTCTTTTTGGGTAGCAAGAGTATCAGTCACCTTGTCAAGGGTCCTGCCAGGCCCAGCAAACCACCACACCTGTGTCTGGGGGGGGGGGGGGGCGGGGCTCATTTGATGGGTACCACCTTCCGGGTCCTGAGGACACAGGACTAGTGTCTGGCGGGGGTGGGGCAGCAGCGGCATAGGCAGCAGTTTCTGGATGCTCTTAAATTCCCAGAGAGACAAATACATCCTTCTGTGGTGCTATGGGAGCCCCAAAAGGAAAGCTGGAGTTCTCTCTGTATGTATATCATCCTTACAGCTTTAAATGGACCAGCCCAGGACCGAAGGGACAAGATCCAGTCAACAGCTCCAGGCCCAAATTCTGAACAATCATATTCTTCACTCAAGACTGAGGTCTGGCTCCAAGAATTCCTCCAGATTCTACCAAATGTTCTAATGCTTGGGTAAAACAAGGTAGGGCTCCTAGGGCACATGTCACCTCAGTTCTAAGACCAGGGGGCTACTAAACACCCTCCAAGTGATGGGACTGAGGAGGGAGGGACATAGCCCAAGCCCAAGAAGATAATGATTCCCAATAGCTATCTGGGAACACAGACAGGGAAAAGACCCAAGGCCCAGTCTGGCCTGCAGGACCTCAGCATACAAGGAAACAAGGTGCACTTCCATTTCCCACACAGGCAAGAAGGTACAGCCAGGGCCAACAATTCTGTACCTGAACCAGAGAGCATCAGCAGAGAGAAACATGCCCAAGGAGGAAGAAAGTCACTGGATGAGAGGAAACTGAGGTGGACTCCCTGAGGACTGGATATGTCCTATTATTTAGGCTAGTGACTGATTTGAGCAGGTGGGAGAGGGGAGTTTGGGTGGAAACCCTTGTTAATCTGGCTGAAGCAAGGTCAAAGCTGACCAGTGGCCATCCTGGGAAAGGGGACAGAGCCAAGGGTTCTGGAGAAACTGTCCAATGAACACAGGCTCAAATGAGAGGGAAGAGACCATTTTCTGAACTCTGTGTGTCTCCATAATTTATCTGCCTTTGAGTTCACCTGAAAGAGGAAGTTCACACCTCTTCCAGACTCTGAACCAAGGTCTCCCTCCTGAAAAGGCATCTAAATTGTGCTAGATGAGTAATATTTATTTGACCGGTGGGTTTCAATAAGAGACAGTGGCAAAATCAAGACAGATTAGTAAGCAATGGGAAAGCAGAATGTCAGTGATAGGTCGAGGCTCCTGGATCCTCCCAGTTGCTAGCTGCCAGCTGCCAATGGCTCCAAGGTTCTTCAAGGAGAGAGCCAGGCTTGCGGTTTTCAAATGTAGAACTGCTCAAGAGCCAGCCAAAAAGCCCTTTAATGCTGCCCTCAGAAGAGCTAAGGGAATCAACAGTGCCCATCGGATCTTTTTTAATGCATTCAAAATTGCAAGACTGATGGTATGGATTGGCAAAATGAAAACACCCAATAGGGCTCCATGCCCAGGGGGTCAGCGAAAAGTACCTGCTCCACCAAGAGGACAGTACAGGCCTTTCTAAAGCCCAATCGATAAACTGAGGGAGGTGTGAAACAAAGGCTGATAATAAAAGTCCCAAGGAGAAATCATCCAGATCTGGGGATGAATTCTAGGTCTTTACTAGAAAACAGGTTATCCAAAACCAACCAGTATCCTGTCAAGTCTCTCCCAAAAGAATGTCAGAGGAATCAGCCCAGCACAAGGTCCAGCCAGGCCCCGGGGTATTATCCTTATCCCTAGATAGCAATTATAATGGTAACTCCTACCTCCCTGTTGGGGTTACAAGGCATGCTCTTCTCATTTTACAGATGAGGATGCCAAGGCTGGAGCCTGGCCTCGAGAGCCAAGGCTTCCTCTGGCTTGGAGGAAGGGTCTACAGAGCCGGGAGAGATCTTCTCTCACATTCTAGATGAGCCAGTGACATTAACCCAGAGCCCTGTCATGGTGTAACCATACCAGGCCACTTCCTCCTTGGTGACAGAGCCTTGCCACAAAGGAAAATGCAGAGTTGCAGCTCAGGACAGGAAAACACCAAGAGGTCCAGGGGAACCAGAACCCTGCAAGGTCTCCGGCAACAGAAAGGATCCCCAAGGGCCAGGTTGCCAAATGATTAACCATACTGTCATTAAAAACAACAGCAACAAAAAAAAATGTGGTCTTCCCTCTTTCCTAAATGGAACAGAAGGTAAACTCCTCCCCTTGGATGGCAGGCAGAGTTCCCCCTCAGGTGCCCGCCCCCTGCTCATCTCCACACCTTGCAGTCATGGGACCCAGCTCCTGGCAGTTCCACTTTCAGTGGAGTCTTCATCCACTAGAACCTAAGTTTACTGATGGCAGGGATCATTTTCCTTGTTTGGATCTTTATAACTGGCTCTGGCCAGAGGATGGAAAGGAAGATGAGGCCCTGGGGTGTTTCTGGATCCAGGAGATGGGGAGGAATAGAGTGCCAGTCCCTGAAAGGCTTGGGGGGGCCAGCCGAGCAGAGGAAAAGCTGGGACAGCCTGGATCACACCCTTGGCTTAGTGGTAGTGGAGAAGAATCTAGAGAAATCACATGGAAAAAAAGGAAATGATCAGAAGTCTTAGCAAACACACCAGAAAGAAGAGGAAAATTCAATAATCTGCACCAGACAAGTCATCTCACATGCCACAAGTTCACAATGGTGCCCCAGCAGAGAAGAGTGAGCCCTGGATGTGGAATCAGAATGTCTGCATTGAAGTCCTGGCTCTGACACCTGCTGGGCAATCATGGGCAAAGAAAGGCCCTTCCCTTCTGTGAGCCTCAGTTTCCCCATCTGTAAATCAGTGATAACACCAACACTACCTCACTGCTTTGTTGTGAGAGATTCATTTCAAATCTACGGAAGCATGATCTCTTAATTCTGACCTAGACAAAAGAAAACTTTGAGGCCTCGCTGCTGTCTTACCAAGAAGGACAAGCTCCAGAAGGTGGCATGGGTGAGGGTAATGAGGAAAGGGGGAAAAAAACCTTCACTGCACAGAGCTAGGGGATGGTGATATAAATGTACCAGTGGTTGGCAAAACCAACTCAAAGGTCAAATCCTATCCATCACCTCTTTTCATGTGGTCCACAAGCTAAAAGTGGTTTTTATGTTTTAAATTAGTATTTAATAATAACATGAAGCAAATCCAAGCAGCAGCAGGTGAATTTGGTCCACAGGTCAAAGTCTGCTCTCTATATTGTCAGTTGCCGCCATCACCCCATTGGATATTTTCCATTGTTACTAGGAGGTTTTAATGGGGGAAGGGGAAGGGTGAAATGACAAATAAAACATTGAAAATAGATTTTATTGATAATTACTTTTATGTTACCTAGATTTCCTGCTGTATCCTTTTCCTCCCCACCCAGAATCGTCATATCATAACAAAAAAATGTTTTAAGAGGAAGAGAAACAAAGCCAGCAAAATCAATCAATACACTGGAGGGGTATTCGGAGAGGTATTCGGAGAGGAGGGAAAAAATGACATTTCTAAGCCATGTTCCACACCTGTGGACCCATTCCTCATTTCTTCAAAGAGGGAGGAACAGCACATCTCTTTTTTTTTTTTTGGAGTTAATCATAAAAACTTTTTATTTTTAAAGAGTGAAGGTGGGGGGTGGCTAGGTGTGTAGTGGATAAAGCACCCGCCCTGGAGTCAGGAATACCTGGGTTCAAATCTGCTCTCAGACACTTAATAATTACCTAGCTGTGTGGCCTTGGGCAAGCCACTTAACCCCATTTGCCTTGCAAGAAAAGAAAAGAAAAGAAAAGAAAAGAAAAGAAAAGAAAAGAAAAGAAAAGAAAAGAAAAGAAAAGAAAAGAAAAGAAAAGAAAAGAAAAGAAAAGGAAAAAGGAAAGAAAAGGAAAAGAAAAGAAAAGAAAAGGAAAGAAAAGGAAAAGAAAAGAAAAGGAAAAGAAGAGTGAAGGTAAGCAGAATAGAATCCATTGAGGTTTCCTGGTTCTAGGATATTAACTCCACAAAGTTACCAAGCCAAAGAGAGGTATGTCTCTCAGGCTTCCTAAGGCAAAACTTGCCAGACTCCTGGGGGAAGTGAACTCACCGGCCACCTAGCAAGTCCCAACAGACCCTAGAAACCAGTAGTCATTGCCAAGCTCCCCACTCACGTCCTGGAATGGGAGGGCAGGATGAGGTCAAAGGGCTATAGCTTGGGCACAGGACTTCTGCCTCTCTTCTTTACATTGGAAAGGATAAGATGTGATCAAGAGAATCTTGAGTTGGGCTTTTTGCACAAGTCTTCTGGTGTTTGATGCCAACTGCAAGAGGAAGCTAAGGACTGTTCTAAATCCCAAGCCTGAAACACTCAGAAATTGAAATGCCCTGGAGATGGGCACGAACCTCTCCAACAAGCCTTCTGTTCTCCTTCAGACAGCTGGCAGGGGCCGGTAGGCTGGGAGAGGGGGATACAAAGGCTGTTCAGATTCCTCCCGGCAAACAGAGGCAGCCCCAGGAGGATCAGAGAGAAAACGAGCCGAGAAATACTATGAAATACCCGGGGAAGCTCAGTGGCAGGACCAGGAGCCCCAACTGTTTAGGGCTCCCCGAAGTGTGCCCCCCCCCAACTGGAGCCAAGGAGGAAGCAAAAGCAGCGATAGAGGACTGAGAAAACCAGGAGGCAAGGCCTCCTCCGGGGTTTCCTCCTCAACTGTCATTAATCCCCTTGCTTTGGGCCACTAGACAAAGACCAGCTGGCTTAGCAACTCTCACTTTCCTCTGAGATTGGAAAACAGAAAAGGTCAAACTCAAGGGACTGCCGATGAGGGAAAAGGACGGAGACACAGGAGACGTTCCCACTGTCAGGAGAGAACAAACGGCCATCGGTGTCACATAACACAAGTGGGGAAGCCATGGGGGGGGGGGCAGCTGAACCTCCGGTCTGAGGAGGGTGGAGGAAACTGGGGGCCGCCTTGCACACAGGATATCAGTTACCAAAACAAAACCCCAGCGAGAGGGTGCTCAGGGGGAGCAGCAATGAGAGAAATCACTTGGAGAGCAGAGATGCAGGGACTCTGCTAATGGCCCACCCCTCCCTCTCCCTCTCTCTCACCTACAGCACTTCCTTAATTTCACAGCAAGACTAGAAAACCAGTCCTGCTAAATTAGTCCTCAGCTGAAAAATCCTGCCCCTTCCCATTGCCCTGCTGTGTAAGGAATCAGGAAGTGTGGCAGCAGGGTCAGGGGCAGCAGCCCCGGAAGGGACCCCCTCTCTCCACCTGCCCCCCATCAAGGTTCCCATCCCATCCCAGTACAATTTCCAAAGGACAGTGGCAGTTCCACCTCTCTTCCCAACAAGCCTGGACTCGCTGTCCTGGCAGCCCCAAACCAAAAGGTCGAGGACCAAAAGAAGTCAGCAGTCTCCAATTACAGAAGCCGGGAGCCTAGGGCTAAAAGTTAGCGAACCAGGGTCTGTCATCCAGTTCAAAAATGGGTGACCCCACCTCAGGCCAAGTCTCTTCCTTTGGCTGAGTCAAAATACTTAGACTGAGCAGCAGACTGAGAAGAATGACCCGGGAAGGAGTGGTCCTTGGAGAGCCTCAGGAGAAAGGTGGGCAGAGAGGAGGCAAAGAGAGGGCTCAAGGAGAGAAGTCCCAACTTCAGCTGGGAGTGGGGGGGGGGTCTAGTCAGGAGTCATCTTCGCTGGCCTTCAATGACTCTGTGAAAGCCCCAGAGGACAGTCCTTTGTGAGGTCCACATCCCAGCCAGCAGATGAAAATAGGCCATTGCTGGGAACCAGATTAACTGGTTCTGCAAAGGAGCCCCTGGCCAGGCCCACCTCCCTCCCTCCCTAAGTTTAAAAGAAGCTCAGAGCCAGTCAGTTAAGTAACCCAAATTCTCCCTCTGGGGCGCACCTTCCTGCCTGTATCTGTCCCCGGGCCTTATGATTATTGGTTTATAGGGCTCAAATGAGTTAGTTAGTTCACAGGAGGAAATATTTACTTCTGCCCCTGGGAAAAATTGATAAGAAAAGTGCCGAATAATAGGGGAGAAGGAGGGAGAAGAGCAGAAGACCCCACCAGCCCCTCCCCAAAGACAGATATGTGTAGAGAAAGTTCCCAGGTGGGACTGAGAAGCTTCAAACACCCCAGATAAAAACAGACCTTTAGATAAAGGGCCCCAACCTATAGATACCCCCAAGGGAGGAGCGGGTCTGATGGGTAAGAAAGGGAAGAGCCTGGTTTCCTGGCTCACACCCATCCTGCTGGGTGAGAGTCTCAAAATTGGGAGCTGCAGCCTCCCAGGCTGGGTTAGTCACTAGCTCGGCCCTAATCTTGATGGTGATTCAGGATGAGATGAGACCAACTCAACAGATAGTCACCAGAAAAGGGAAAGTCATGGGCCCAGGAAAGCCATTGGGAGAGAACTCTACTCCTGGAGAAACGGGGCACTGGGAGGAGGGACCCTGTCCCCTGAGAAAAGGAGGCTGCAGATCTGACCTCTCAATCAGACACCTACCACTGGGCAACCCTACTCTAGGGGGGACATCAATAAAAAACCCTCAGCAAAACTAGTCCAAGGAGGCTTTCTAGTTCAAATGGACCCTAACCCTCACTCCCATCCCTCCCATTCTTTAAGACAGAGGCTCTTTTTATCAGAGCATCTGCTTTGAGGCCAAAAGAATCACACTTAAACAGATCAAAAGAGATGTTTCTGGTTGATTCTGAAAAAGCCCAATAGTCAGCCAGCCACAGAGCTGACTAAGGAAAGGAAAATTACCCCAGAGCATGCGATCTGCTAATGGCAGAAGACCCAAACTCACTCCATTAGGGGGTTCAGGGAGTGCTAGGGAGTGCAGTTCACCCAGCCAAAACACTGACAGGGCCAAAGGGACACATTTCCCCAGTCCCCACTTCACTTGTCAACAATAGGTCAGAAGGCCCAAGGCTTGATTGACTGTACAGTGGACATGAAATATTTTTTCCACTTGACAGAATACAAAAAGAGCAGGATAAAGACAAGCTCCTGAGAGCAAAGAAGAAATGTCAGCCTAGTGGAGAAAGAGTTAATGAATGCAGGGGACCCTGTCCTGGTCAGATGCCCACAGAGCTGGACTAATTCTGTTCAAAGGGGAACCAGTGTGGCCTGGGAAGTTTTGGACTTCCCTAGAGAACTAACTGTGCAAACCTCTCAGGCTTACAGAAAATCTCTTGGCCCTGTCCTAACTTATAACATCAAATTCCACTCACATCAGCCACCAGGAAAAAAACAAACTCCAAAATGACTTCCAGCCAATCTTTGGTTACAACCTGAAAGGCTACCTGTCCCTTGCCAGGCCAGTTTTCACCTGAAGCCAGTAGAATTTCAAGTATAAACCAACAGGCCACACCTAGGATGGCCTTCCATCAAGCTCTAACCTTCTATTTGGCTACTCCTAGAAGTAACCAGAAAGCAGTGGCTCAAGTTTGACCAAGAAGCAGCCAGGCCTGACTGGACACCTTTCACCTCAGCCCCAGAGTAGATCTGGAGCCCCCTGGACCTGAGCTTGGAGCGGGGGAGCCAAGCTCCCCAGGCCTGGGCTGGGAGGGCCTCATCTTCCTAGACAGGCAGGGCTTTCTCACAGTCAGTCCAGCTGACAGTGCCTGAAACCTTCCAACAAGGAAAGATCAAAATCTCGATCCCAGTTCATTTATCTATAGCATTTTAAGAGATTATAAAGAGGTGCAGAGTATTTCTTTTAGCCCTATGAAAACCGATCCCCCAAGCAGGCAGTCACTCCTGCCGCACCATCTACATCATCCCGTCACGTCTCCAATCATCCCGGTCTGGTCTTTTCTCCAAGGTGCTTGAAGTCCAAAAAGAAAAAGCAATGTTATAAGGTCCCTCGGAGGCTGAGAGCAACTCCAATGCAGCCACTGCCCAACTGGGCGTTAGACCTCTGTTTCCCTTGAGCCGCTCTCTAGCTGAGGCCCAAATCTGGCCTAGGTTTTGGGGTGTCTCATTCACATCAGACTGAAATCTGCGCCTCATCACACTTTCCTCTTAACTGTGGTCACTGGCTAGAAAACAAAGTGGTCATTTTGTGACTGCTTTCATGCCTGTCAAGCCCATGAGCCAGGAGCCCCATGTGAAAAAGAAATAAAGTGAGAACCAGCCCCCAATGTGGCTCTACCAGAACAGGAGGCATCTCCGCTATGGGGGCGCTGACTGCCGATACACCTGCCCTGACAGTTCCCATTCAAGAAACCCCCATCAGGATGCGTCGCTGTGACTCGGGCAGCGCAGACGGGACAGAAACTTACTCGGAATCAGGAGGCACCAAAAGCCCCTGAAAGGCCAGGCAGACAGGAGACCCAAGACGGTGAGTGGGCAATCTCCTTGCAACAGGAATAGAAGCCAAATGTTGTTTACTGTTGTTCTTTTTTTGGGGGGAGAGGGGTTCATTTAGGAAAGGGGAAAGGAAAGAAAGAGGGAAAAGCTAAAGATGTCCATTGCTTGTTCACCTATCTCTGCCAGAACTGGTTTTAAGCTATTCCAGCCGAAAGCTAGCGATAGAGAGCCTTTCCTGGGGGTGGGGAGTCTCCTCATAGCACATCCCTGCCAGCAAGGAGGGGAAACCTTAGGCCTGCTCTCATCAGCACCCACTGGCTGCCGAAACTGCCTTCCCATGGAAAGGCAGCAGGAAGAACAAGATGAGGTTTCTCCTTGGCAGCTCAGTCTCGGGCTCTGCTGGGCTTCCTCTGGGAAAGGCTCCCGTCACCTGCTCCCAAGTCGCCTGGCCGGAGGTGTCCGAAGTGGGCATCTTCCACGGGAGAGGAGCGAGCTGGGGTCAGTTCCCTCCCCTCCCACGGATGCCCCCAGAAAAGCGAGGCTGGCGCCGGAGCTCCATCCACAACAGAGCTCGGGAGAGCCCGGGAGCCGGGGCCAAGCCAAGGAGCAGTGGGGAGCAGGGGGAGCCCGGCCCCCCAGGGCCCTGGGAGGCGGCTCCGAGGGAATAAAATGGCAGCAGGCGCTTCCCTCCAATCCCTGACACCCCCCCCGGGTCCTCTCCTGCGAACACTGCCTGGGAGCCGCCGTGTGAACGTGCGGGAGCCCCAAAGGGGGCCTGGGGGACGGTGCAAGCGGGCCCAGGCCCGGCCCCGGCTCCTCTCCCGGAGGCTCGGGCTGCAGGGTGGGGGCCGGGGGCGCCCCCGGGGGACGAGGCGCTGGACAGAAGGGGGGCCCCGCCCCCGGCCCGGCTGTCAGGGCGAGGGGGGGCTCCTGGGGGCGTCTAGGAGAGGAGACGAGCGGGGGCCGAGGTTCGGGGGTGCCGGGGTCTCCCCACGAGCCCGCCCGGCGCCGGCGGCCCCGGGTGCAGGGAGGGAGGCCGGGGAGCCGGGGCGGGGGGCGCGGGCTGAGCAACAGGCTGCCCGGCCCGGTGACGGCGCGGGGCGCCGGGCGGGGGCGCGGCGGGGCCCCCCGAGTCCCGGGCCGGAGGAGGGGGCGCTCCTACCTGCGGCTCCGTGTCCCTCTCGTTCAGCGTGGGCAGGGGGGTGCGGGCGCTGGACATGGTGCCGCCGGGGCCGGGGGCCCGGGGGCTGCGGGGAAGGGCCGCGGGCGCCGGCCGGCTCAGCGCGGGGGCCCCGGCCGCATGGGCCCCGGCCAGGGGCGCGGGGAGGCCGGGCCGGCCGCTCACGCCAGCCCCCGGCTGCGCCGCTCGGGCTAGGCCGCGCCGGCTGCGGGCGGCTCCGGGGCGGCCCCCGGGCCCGGGCCCGGGCTGGGCTGGGCCGCCGCTCGGCCGCGCCGCCGCCTGGCCCGCTCGCCGCCCGCGCCGGCCGCACCGCGCCTCCGCTGCCCTCAGCGGCTCCGCTCCGAGCCCGCCTCACAGGCAGCCGCCGCCGCCGCCGCCGCCGGGCCTGCTGCTCCCAACATGGCCGCCGCCGCCGCCGGCCCTCGGCTCTTTCCGCCGCCAGCGGCCGGAAACAGCCGAAGCGCCCGGCTCCCGGCTCCGCTGAGGGGGCCTCCGGAAACAGCCGAAGGGGAGCGCGAGCCGGCCCGGGGCTCCGGAGACAGCCGAAGGGAGCGGGGGGGGGGCGGGGCGGGGCGGGCCCGCCGAGGCCCCGCCCCGCAGCTCCGGCACGAGCGGCCGCCGGCGTGCTGCGAGCTGGCCACGCCCCGCGTCCTGGCTCCGCCCCCGAGGGCGGGCCCCAGCGGCTTCCGGAAACACCCGGAGCCCTCGCGGCCTCCTCCCGCCGCCGCGCCGCGCGCCCCCCCCCCCCCCCCCCCGGGCCGCGGAGGCCGCTCGCTGAGCTCCCCGCCGCGTGGATGCGGGGCGCCCCGGGCGCGGTCCGAACCCCACCCGCCACGGCACCTGCCGCAGCCAGGCCCCGGGGGCGGAGCCGGGGCTGGAGGCGGCCCCCACATCAGCCCCGGCTGTTGGAGGCGCCCAGAGCTCCGGCCCCGCGGGAGAAATGGAGACCCAGAAGTGGGGCCACCTGGCCCAGGGAATGGGCGTCGGCGGCCCTGGGACTCCGGGCACCCACACAGCGCCCGGGGAAGGGGAGCCCCCTACCTGGCCAGGCCAAGGAAGAACTCTGACCTCCGGCGGGAGCCAGGAGGGGGGCTTCCAAGGCGGCCTGGACACGGACGGGCTCGCCCGGCACCCAGGACCATCCCCAGCCTGCACCCAGGTGGCTCTGGACGAGAAAGTGAGGCTGGGGACTTAGCACCCCCCCATTCCAAGCCCATTCCTGTGCTTGCCACGGGGTCGCCTCCCCAATGTCAGGCTCTTCTTCCACAAGGGGCACTTGGATTGGCCGTGCTGTTCCACCTGCCGCTGCCTCAGCTTTCTCATCTGTAAAATGAGAATAATCATCCCCCTTTTAAGATTCTCAGGAGGAAAGTCCTAGAAAAATGGGAATTATTGCAATTGGCCTCAACTTCTGTTTTCTGGGACCAAACAGAACAAAACGGTCAAGTGAGGAGAGTTCCAGGGGGCACGATGCAGAGGGCCTCAGAGTCAGGAGGATTCCTGTTTCAGACACTAGCTATGTGAACAAGTCATTTAACCTCTCAGACCCAGTTTCCATATCTATAAAATGGGAATAAGAATATCTACCTCGCCGAGTTCTTTGGAGCTCAGAGGAGACGGCTCTGTACCTGAGGCAGCCTTGCTCAGTGAGGACTCTGCATCACCTGCTTCCTCCCACTTCCACCTCCCCCCTTAGAATAGAAGCTTCCTGAGAGTTAGAGACTCTCACTTTTTGTGGTTATTGCATCCTCAGTGCTTAGCATAAGCTTAGCATTGAATAAATGCTTTAATCTAATCAGCTCCCTCTTGAACATGGCAGCCCATCAAAAACTTGGGTGCAATTATTAGTAGCAGTAGATATTAGTATTAGTGTTCATTCTTGACTTATCATCATCCTATCTCTCTGTCAATCAGCCCCCCATCCCTCTGAAAGTCATCTCCATCTCACTGGCTTGTTCATTACAGACAGGATTGCTAGCTGGTGGCTGAGCCCAGACAACTACAACAGCCCCAGGGTACCCTATCATCACTGGGGAGGGGAGACCTGAGGAGCAAAGGGGATGAGAGAGCTGTGGTTCAGCTGTCTCCTCCCACACCTCAAGGAGAATAAGGGGTCTCCCCTGATCCCACACTCCAGGCAGGGCTATCCCTTCTCAGCAGTTTCCAAAAGGGCCTTGCTCACAGCCCTGGGCTCCCACAAGGTTGTTAACTCATATTTCCTAATCACCCCTTTGGAATTCCCTGGTCTAGGTGGTAATGTTCCCCAAGCAAGTGAGAAGGAAGAAAAAGATACGTGTGATGCACAACCAAACAATCTTGGATGCTTAGAAAAGCTCAGCCCAGGATCATTTTAAGGTTCTGAAGCCCTTTGCCCTATAAAAAAGGTAGAAGGGGATTATTAAATCCATTTTAGACATGGGGGTTGGGGTAGAGACTTGCTAAGCTCACACACAGGTTGGTACCAGGCCCAAAACCTAGGTCACCTGATTCCAAGAGCCCCTCTTCCCACTTGACTGCCTTGCCCTTCCTCCATCTTCAACAAGCAAAGGAAAATGAAGGAAATATTTTATTGATAGTTACATTGAGCCTGTCTCAGTGCGGGCAGTCCCTCCCCTCACCCCAGCTGTCAATGCAGAAGACCCCCTCCCCCTTCCCGGGTCTGTGCTTGCTAAGCCCGTTGGCATTGGTCACAAAAAAGACCCAGGGTGGACTGCAAGCTCTGCAATATGAGTCACCAACAGGACATGGTTGCCAAAAAAGCTAATGGGATCATCTCAGGCTTCATGGAGAGAGGTCTGATCTAAAGAATAAGGAGTTAAGAATGCCACCTTGAGGCAGTGTGGTACCATGCAAAGCATGGAACTGGGTTCAAATCGTAACCCTGTTACCACAGTTTCTTCATCTGTAAAATGAGGGGATTGGATGAGATGATCTCCAAGGTCTAGATCCAAGATCCTCTCCTCTCTAATCTGATGAGACCAGATCTGGAGTGTTATCAGTTCTGGGCACCAGATTCTTTTTTTGTTGTTTGTTTTTGCAAAGCAATGGGCTTATTAAGTGACTTGCCCAAGATCACACAGCTAGGTAATTATGAAGTGTCTGAGGTCATATTTGAACTCAGGTCCTCCTGACTCCAGGGCCAATGCGTTATTCACTGCACCACCTAGCCGCCCCTGGGCATCATATTCTGAAGATGACATAGATAAGAATTTCCTAAGAGTTTCCAGAGGAGAGGAAACAAGGACAATGAAGAGCCCTGAGTCCATGCCAGATGGATCCAGGAGCCAAGGGCAGGATTGTAAAGGCAGACTGAGAACTAAAGCTTCCCCCAAATGAGAGCTCTCCCGCCCACCCCAGCAGAATGGGCCCACTCAGGAGAGCATGACATCCCTTTCCTTAAAAATCTTCAGGTAGCTCTGAAGGACCCCTTGCCATAGATTGTTGCAGAGTGGGTGTTTTCCAGGTGTGACTTGGATTAGAGATGACCCTTGAGATCCCTTCCAAGGTAAGTCTGGTTGTTGGATTCTCGTCCTCCTGCAGAACCTTCACAGAGATCTCCATAATGTCCTAGGAGTTCTAACGCAAAGAAAATGGTAACTCATGGTTATAAAGATGATGCCTGGACTTTTCCTTCTAGTAGTGAGCTAACCAAGCTCACCCCAGGAGCTCCAAGATCTATGGGGATGAATATCTCAGGGACTGGAATTATTTCAAAAACTGCCTGAAACTCAACACATCCCAAACAAACCTCATTATTTTTCCCCAACCCCCCCCAACTGCTTCTGCTGACTTTTCCTATTTTTGCTGAGGGTGCCCCCAACATCCTTCCAGTTTCCCAGATTCCCCAACTTCTCCATTATCTTCAACTCCTCACTGTCACCCCATAGCTCCAGGCAATTGTCAAATTGTTTCTACTTCCACACCACTTCAAATAGAGCCCCTTCTCAGTATCCGATTCCCTCAATCAGACCCTTGTCACTGCTCCCCTTGGGTGCAATGACAATGACGTCTCTCTGCATCTCCTCTGTCCATTCCCATGGCAGCCAGCATGGTTTTCCACAAGCCATGGGTTCCTATTACTTAGGATGCTGCATAAACTTCTCTATTCAGCTTTTAAAGCCCCAAACAACCTGACCAACTTCTGCATACATGACTCCTTTTCTCACGGACTACAGTCTGGTCAGACTGGATTTCTCTGTGTCCTTCACTCAGGGCACTTGGTTTCTCATCTCTGTGTCTTTGTACTGCCCCTCCCCCCAGCCCACCAAGCCCAGAATTCATCCCCTTCTCAACTGCACCTTCAAATTTTGCACTTCCTTCAACACTCACCTGGAACACCACCTTCTAAACACCTTACTTTACCTGTTCCCTCCTCCCCTACAACTGCTAGTGCCTTCTCTTCCCAAACATCAAATTATATGTAGCTACCTTGAAGTGATTTTTGTATTTATTCTATTTTATTATGGTATCTCCCAATAATGCCCATTTTATTTGTCTTTGCATTCCTAGCACCTATTTTATATGATATAATACATATTATATATACTATATAATAATATCCGTTGATGGATTAGAAGAGAGTATTGAAATTAGATTCTGAGAAACTCAAAAGAGACAGAGATCCAAAATTGCAATGTGATGTCATCAAAGCATTAGGCTTCTTCAGGGCAGGGATGATCCACTTCTTTTTGTGTTCCCAGTACTTTCAACAGAGCCTGGCACCTGTAAATGTTTATTGATTGAAAATTCCCTTCCCAGAGGCAGATAGCAATAACTTACCATCTTAGCAATGTGCCTGGGGCTCAGGAAGGTTAAGCAACTGGTTCACGATCACAGAGCTATGCCACCATGTCTGTCACCATCCCAGTCTTGAGCAGCTAGGGTTCAATTCTCCAGACTGCCAGCCCCCTGGGGATCTCCTACCTGGTCTTCCTCCAATTTACAGGTCACTCTTCAGGCCCTCTACTAAAGGGGGTGAGGAATAGACTTGGTTAGTCAATAAGTCATGAGCATTTATTAGCCAGGAGGCATTGGGTCAAGAACAGCCATTGACTTGGGAGTCAGCAGATCTGGGTCCAGATTCAGTTCAGAAACCAGACTTTGTCCAGTCCCTTAGGGTCAATGAGGTTTTCCCATCTGGAAAGCAACAAGGTAGGACCGATTCTTCTGAGACCCCTTCTGCTCTGGTTCTAGGATATGCCCCGTTCCTTTCTCCCCCACCTACATTCCCAGTCTCTGAGCAGGTTAGTTTCCCATCTCCAAGGCCCTTCACCCCTGGCATGTTGGGACTTGTTTTCAAATGGCCTACTGTGCCAACTAAGGCTCAACAAGAGCTTAGGGGGGCCAGAAGCCTGAGACCTGGCAGGGGTTCAGGCTAAAAACAGATCGGGCAGAGAGAGCCCCACAGATTCAGGGTAGATTTGCCCCTCCCTCCTTCCCCTCCTCCCAGTTTCCAGGCAGGAGTAGTCTCACAGTTGTCATAGGACCTAGAGCTAGAAGGATTATCTTTTGTGACCTTCTGTAAATGAGCCACCTTCTCCATGTGCAGAGCCTTCATCTATAGATGCAGAGGTCAAGCTGTGACTGTGGTGACCCCATTTGGAGTTTTCTTGGTAAAGATACTGAAGTAGTTTACCATTTCCTTCTCTGGTTCATTTAATAGGTAGGTGATGCCATGACAAGCACAGGAATTGGATTTGAGTGGGGAGGGGGAGTGGCTGTGCTAAGTCTCCAGCCTCACTTTCTCCTCCAGAGTCATCTGGATCCAGTGGCCAGATAGGAATCAGGCCGGACCGGAGATGGCCCTGGATGCGAGGCTCTCAGGGTGAAGTGACTTGCCCAAGGTCACACAGCTAGTGAGTATCAAGTGTCTGAGGCTGGATTTGAATTCTTATCCTCCTGACTCCAGGTCCAGTACTCCATCCTCTGTACTACCTAGCTGTCCAATATGGCTTCATTTTACAAAAGAGGAAACCGAGGCAGACTGGGTAAAGTGACTTGCCCAAAGTCACACACAGTTATCTGAGATCGGATTTGAACTCAGATCTTCCCAACTCCAAGCCCAGTGCTCTCTCCACTGTGCCTTCATTTTACAAAGGGGAAACTGAGGCCTGGGAGGGAAGTGACTAGTCCAGGTGGTCAGTAACTGAGATAAGAAGATCAGCACCCAGGCTCTGCTCCAGTCACCTTCCATTCCGTGCTGTGTCACCTGGGCAGAATAGGGAAAGTGGGCCCAGGAGAGGCCTTTCCCTTCCCTTCCCTCCGCATTCCCCTCCTCCTTTCTGGAAAAAGCAACTCCGAGCTGCCCTCTAGTGGACACTGTTAAACCAACCACCCCCTTCCTGGCTTTCCCGCCATCCACCCATCCACCCATCCACCCACCAGCATCCTTCCCGCCCAAAGAAAAAGGTGAACCCGCCCAGGTAGGCTAAGCAGCAAAAGGAGGGAAAAGAACCTGAGGCATCTGCGTAGGCCTTGGAGCCTCTCCCCTGGCTCTGAGCAGCATCCCCCATTTTACAGATTGGGAAAGCAGAAGTAGAGAAGCCACACCAGCCCCAGCTCCTTTCCCTAGAGCATCTGGGCCCATAGGGTCGCCAGGGCTCAAGTTGGACTGGACCCCAGACGCCACTGACCAAGCAGTGTCTGGCCTCCTCCTTTTACAGAAAAGGAAGCTGAGGCACAGAGGGATCAAGCAGATTGTCCAAGGTTGTCCAGGTTTTCCGACTCCGGATCCAAAGCTCTTGAGTTCAGGAAGATGTAATTCTTAAACATCTACTATGTGCCAGAGACTGCCCCATGAAGTGGGCCTGGAAAGAAAAAGGAAAAAGGCCGTGCAACTCTCCAAGACCAGATTTGAACGCAGATCTTCCTGAGTCCAGGCCCAGTGTTTTATCCGCTCAGCCACCTGGCTGTCCGGTGCCCTCAGAGGAGCTCCCAATCTAGTGAGGAACCCGATATGGACAAACCAGCTGCAGACACAGGATAAACGGGAGATGCTCCGGAATTGCCTATAATTGGATAATTGGAATCATTTCATATGTGTTTTGCCCCTTTAATAGGAGCCCTGACATGCCAGAGCTGTGTGGGGGAAGGTGAATGATGAGAGCCTGCATTAAACAGTTTGCCTTCCTTGAGGCAGCCTCAGTGAGTTCAGACATTTTATTTTATTTAAATTCATATTTCTGTCTCATCTTCAGGTTTACGAGACTTATTTTTTAATTTTAAAAACAGAGTGTTTTTGATATCATTTGTTCTTACATCACCCTAGTATCCCTCCTCTTTTCTCCCAGATTGCCACTCCTTATAATAAAGTATTGTTTTTAAAAAGAGGAAGAAGCAAAAACTCAGTATGGGAATCATTTTTTGGCCTCTATGAGCTTCTGTTTCCTCATCCTTAAAAAGAGGATCTTTATATCTGTAGCCCCTTCCTCCTGTAGTGATTCTGAGGGCCAAATAAGACCTCCCTTAAAAGTTTGATATGATATTATTATCCCCAACAACCCCCAAGTCTGCCCTTGTCGTTCTCGAGGCTCCAGAAGAAGGAGGAGACAGGCCCCAGTGGGCATCACACAGATAGACCCCGGCTCCCCCATCCAAGGAAAGAGATGCAAAGACTGTCCCAGTCGAAGACCCCTTCTCATCTTCTCCACCCTAGCCTCGATGGACAGCCTGGTAAACCAAATGGGGACCAAGATTGACTAATGACCTCATCTCTTAAAATTAGCAGCACAGGTGACATAAGGGCTCATCCATGTGGGAAAGCTGTAACCTTTCCTCTACCTATATAGTTCCATTTTGTTTCCTGCAGGTAAGGGGCGCCATAGAGTGCAGGGTCTTGCATCTAGAAGACTCAATTTCTTGAGTTCAAATCTGGTCTGTGTGACCCTGGGCAAGTCATTTCAATCCTGTTGCCTCATATTCTTCAGCTATCAAAAAAGAAAAAAGAAAAAAAAAACAGCAGGAAAAGGAAATGGCAGACCACTCTAGTATACAAGCAAATCCCCAATAGGATCACAAAGAGATCTGAGAAACAATTGAACAACCATCCTCTTTCTAACTCTTGGTCATGTCCATCTCACTGCCAAATTATAATCTCAATAGGCAGCAATAAAATAGTGCTTCATAGTTTACAGAAAAGGTACCTCATTTGAGCCTCTTACAAACCCTCATTTTTACCATTATTATATTTACTATTACTCATATTATTGCCCTCATTTTACAGGGGAAGAAACTGAGACACATGGTAGTTAAGTGACTTGCCCAGGGTCATACATCTGGATTTGAACTCAGGTCTTTGGGACTCTAAATCATTGCCCTGTCCCACTTATCTGCCATTCGTGGACAGAGGATCATCTGAAGGACTTCCTTTAAAGATGAATGGGCTTCTAGGATTTTCATTGGAATTCTTCATTGGAAACATCAGGAAAGCTGGATTAGATGGGGGGGAAGGGGAAGTATGATATGTTACCTGGTTAGAATGGGGAGCAGGGGTAAGAGGTTAAAAATTAGGGAGGGAGGCTCATCCTAGCCAGTCTCTTGTCCCTTTCCATCGCTTTGGAGCCAAGGCTGAAGTGACACCTCCCTACTGACCAACCAGTCCCTGATCCCCTCCTTTTACAGAAAAGGAAACTGGGGCACAGAGGGGCTTTGAGGTTCACCATGTGCTTGCCTCCCCTAAGGTAAGGAGGGCTGAAATGGCTAAGGATATGGGTAGTGGAAGGAGCTCAGGAGATCCAGATTTATGTTCCGGTCCAATCTGGTGGGGTGACTGTGTGGAAGTGACCCCACCACCCTGAATCTCAGTCTTTTCCTCTATGCAATGGGAATAAAAATCCTTGCCCACCCCTCCTCCCAGGATTGCTTTGAGCACAGCCCTTGGTAAGCTTTGAATTGTTACCGAAATGGGACCTCATGGGATCATAAATCTGGGAGTAGAAGGGGCTCAGAGACTATTCATTCTGAAAATGAGTCCAAGGAAGACAAGGTATCCTATATCATGGGGGATCACGGATCTGGACAGGTCATTTAGGTAAAGCCCCTAAGATTACAGAAGAGGAACCGGGGTCCTATGGGGCCAGAGTCCCATAAGGAGTGATAGGACAAGATCTGAATCCAGGAAGTAGACTGGACTGGAATCCCTAAGCAGAATTCTGAGTTCAGATCCTATTTCTCCAATACCCTCTAGCTGTATGACCTTGGGCCAGTCCCTTAACCCCTCTCTCTAAGTAACAGCTCCCTCTTCAACAAATCTGCTGGCGGGAAGGTCTGAGACAAAGAATGTCAGCATTGGGAGGAGAGTTAGACTAGAGAAGATCAGAGCCTTAGCAAGGCTCCCTCTGCTTCCTCCAGTGTTCTTGGGATTCCAGGCCACGCTCTGGCTGACCACCTCCCCTCCCTCCCCTCTGCCCACAGCAAGAACGATAATAACTCACGATTTCTAAACACCGAGTGGCTGTTTATTATCTCATTTTATCCTCACCACAACAGAAGTCCTATTGTTTTTAAGGAGAAGAAAACGGAATTTATTTGCAAAATAATATTTAATTTTCTAACTGTTAAAATGACACGTAAGATGTAACTATTGGTTACATATAAATAAAATTAAGCATCAGAAAAAAATTGTGATGCTATTGTTATTCCCATTTTATGGATGAAGAAATATTGAGGTAGAGGGAAGCTGCCAGAAGTCCCATAATTAGGAAATGTCTAAGGTTGGATTTGAGCTCAGGTCTTCCCAATTCCAAACCTAATGTCTGGTGCACTATGGCACCCTCTAGCTACCTCAGACAATTCCTAGATGGTATCTTTTTTATTTTAAGTTTTGTTTTTCCAGGCAAACAGGGTTAAGTGGCTTGCCCAAGGCCACACAGCTAGGTCATTATTAAGTGTCTGAGACCAGATTTGAACCCAGGTCCTCCTGACTCCAGGGCTGGTGCACTATCCACTGTGCCATCTAGCCGCCCCTAGATGGTATCTTTTATTTGGGCTCCTGTCAATGCTTGGGGGGCCTAGAACAGGATGTTGGATGTCAAAGCTGGAAAGGACATCAGAACTTTGAGTGACTGAGCTGAGATAGAATGTGGGCTAGAAAGAACAGAGGAGGAAACAGGCCCAGAGAGGATGGGGGGAAGACAGGATCCAAGAGGACCAGAGGAGGCTGGCCCTTCCCAGCAGTCCCTATGGCTCAGGCCCAGGTCTTGGGAGTTGGCACTGGTCCCATTGGGTCAGCATCAACAGTTATGGCAGCCCAATCTGAGGTGCAGGACAAGAGATGAGAAGCCCTTGTCTGACAGTGTTCCTCTCTCTCACTATTACCTCTTAGACAAAATACTTGTTCCTTGTTTTTTTGCCTTTTGAATCCCTTTTGCAACCTAGCTCCAGACCAACTTTCCACATTTATTGAACACTCCCTCACTCTCCATTATTCAACTAGAATGGCCTTCTTGTATGGTATCCATCTCCTTGCCTCTGCTGACCTTGTATCCCTCATGCCTGGAACTCTTTCCTTCCTTCCTTCCTTCCTTCCTTCCTTCCTTCCTTCCTTCCTTCCTTCCTTCCTTCCTTCCTTCCTTCCTCCCTCCCTCCCTCCCTTCCTTTCTTTCTTTTAAATTTTTATTTATCTAGGGCAATGGGGTTAAATGACTTGCCCAGGGTCACACAGCTAGGCAATTATTAAGTGTCTGAGACTGGATTTGAACTCAGGTCCTCCTGATTCCAGGTGCTGTGCTCTATCTACTGTGCCACCTAGCTACCTGGAACTCTCTTCTTTCTTACCTCCTGGTCCTCTTCCCTTCTGCCCATCTCCACATCTCCAGAAATGATTTTAGATTTACTTTTCATTTAATGGGCAGCTAAGTGGTGCAGTGGATAGATCACTGGCCCTGGAGTCAGGAGGACCTGAGTTCAAATCCAACTTCAGATACTTAATACATTCTTAGCTGTGTGACCTTGGCAAGTCACTTAATCCACTGCCTTGCTTAACATGTGCTTATTGCTTGAATGAATGAATGAGGGCAGTGCCACTGGCATAGCCACCCTGAAGCTGGAGACTCCGCAGAGGTATATTCTGTGATCTGCCCAAGATCATATCTCTCTACTCCAAGTTCTAGTCTTCTGAGAGCATCTTGATAACTCTTGCTGCCATCTTGGTTCTAGGTCCCAGAGCCCTCTCGTGTTTGACCCATTGCCTCGATGGTACATCTGTTACTTCTAGAAGCATCTTCACCCTCCTGGTCCTAGTGGCCTAGGACATTTGCCTGGGTCAGAGTAGAGGTGAGGAGCAAAGACGAGTGGCTCTCCTTCTTTGGGAACCCAAAGCCTCCCACTTCTATCCTCCTTAAAGAGACCAGAGGATCCAGATTTAGGACCGGGTGAGAGTCTGTTTGAGTCAGATATCATTTACCGATTCCTAACAAGAACAGGCCATAGCAGAGTGGCCACAGGAGGAAGGATCTCTGAACCTGCAGTGATCCGGCTCATTAGGAGGAGAATTAAGGAGGAGGGAATCCCACTTCCCAGAACAGACATCTATAGGAGTTAACAGCTGGCTCAGTCCAACTCCTCCCAAGTCTACTGCACGCCCACCCTTCACCATTCACCTCAAGTAAAACCTGGAGTGTAGTCTTGAGGAAGTCCAAAGCACAGTTGAAGTTTACATTCTAGTATACTCTTCAGCATTTATTAAGCGCCCACTGTATACATAGTTGTGAACTAGGTACTGAAGGAAACAGAATCCATATAAAAGACCCCCTCCAAAGATTTTGGTTAGTCTCACCACCACAAACCTCTCCCCATGCCATTCCATCCTTTACTCAACTACTTCCAAAATGCACATCATTTTCTTACTCAATAAACTCCAGAATAATGATGATGATGATGATGATAAATTCCCTATTAGCTCCAGGATCAAATAGAAAATCCACTCTTTGGTGTTCCAAGTTCTCCTCAAACCGGCCTCCCTCCGTTTTTCAAGTCTTCTCACACCTTACATCTCCACTTGTCATGATCTATATATCTGGCCACTGGACCCAGGTGACTCTGAAGGAGAGAGTGAAGCTGGTGGCTTAGCACTGCTCCCCCCTCCCTCAAATCCAGTTCACTTGCATGTCACGGTCATCTTCCCGATGCCATTGGCCCTCTTGGAAAACCAAGGACAAGCA
This sequence comes from Macrotis lagotis, assembly GCF_037893015.1. Lineage (NCBI taxonomy): Eukaryota > Metazoa > Chordata > Mammalia > Peramelemorphia > Peramelidae > Macrotis > Macrotis lagotis. The sequence continues at coordinate 284,822,285 of NC_133660.1, forward strand.
TCAACATCTCATACATCCCGCCCTACTCCCACATACTCTGTGTTCTCCCAACAGTGGTTTTTTGGCTGTTCTTTGAACAAGATCCTCTATCCCAGACTGGGCATTTTTCGCTGGCTGTGCCTCCTGCCAGGAATGCCTCCCTCCTCCTCTCTGCCACCAGGCTTCCTTCAAGTCCCATCTGAAATCCCAACTTCTATGGGAAGCCTTCCCCAGTTCTTGGGAATTCTAAGACCTTCCCTCTTTTGAATATCTCTGATTTATCCTGTTTGGATACCTCCCCATTAGACCATGAGCTCATTTAGAGCAGGGCCTGGGTTTTTGCTTGTTTGATTTGATTTTTGCTTTTCTTTGTATCTCCAGTGCTTAGCACAGCAACTGGCAGGTGAGGAGTCTGGAGTCTATTAGGGAATTTGCTAGACATTTCTTGAGCCCGTGGGCATTTCTTGTGCCCATAGCATGTGCAGGATCCTGGGAAAATCCAGATTTAGCTCAGAAGAGGTCCTGACCCTCCAGTCTATAGAGGACATTCAGCAAATACTTAATAAGCCTTAGACTGTTGACTGGAGAATTTAGAGGAGGGGGTCTCCCTGCCTTTGTGGGGTCATCACACATGGAGAGTTTTAGTCAATTTTTATTTATTCAGAATTGACTGTGCAGAGCCCTCCCAGGGTGGATGCAAAATGAGGATGATAAAAATGTGGCTCTGGGTGGAGACCAGGGGTGTGAGTAAGAGAAAAAAAGAGGAAGAGGAGGAGGGAGGAGACACAGCAGCAGCAGCTGGCCTAGGGAAGGCTATAATAACAGTTCACATTTATGTAGAGATTTAAGATTTGCACAGAGCCACAAGATCTGGGAGTATTGCTGCAGTCCTGTTTTTGACATCCTGTGACCCCATTTGGGGTTTTCTTGGCAAAGATATTGGAGTGGTTTGCCATTTCCTTTGCCAGGTCATTTTACAGATGAGGAAACTGAGGCCAACAGAAGTGACTTGCCCGAAGTCACACATCTGAGGTCGGATTTGAACTCAGTTCCTCCTGACTCCAGGGGCTGTATTCCCACCATTGTGCCCCCATTTAGACAAAATATTTTGATTTGGATCACAATTGCTCTGAACCCCCCAGTTCAGAAATTCCTCATCTCTCAGCAGAGGCTGGGACAGATGGACTAGTTTAGAATTTGCCCCTTCTCAGAAAGCCTCTCTGTCATACAAAGCATGAAGTATAACCCAGGATCTCCCAGGAGGGCTTGGCTCCCCCCAGGGAGGTGAGACAGGACCTGGTTTACATCTATACTTCTATTCACCCAACAAACGTTCTGCTTCTGTAGAGGCCACCAGGGGGCAAATATGGTGGAACCCCAGGCACATCTAGGAGCTCTGGCTTAGGTGGGGGCTTGGATCTAGGAAACTCCTTAGTGGCCCTTGGACCAGGCAATCCCTGGACCCCCGAGCCCAGAAGGGGGGCCTAGAAGGTTGCTGGCCAGGTAGAGTGGCCCTTGGGCCACAGGATAAGCAAAGAGGATTCCCGATGGACACTCCCATCCCCCCATATACACAGACACAGACAACCCCTGGACCCAGGCCCCTCGGAGTTTGGAAGGGGGATCTAGAAGGTTGCTGGCCTGGTAGAGTGACCCCAGGGCCACAGGATAAACGAAGTGCAACGCCCCCCATTCCTAGGACACAGCAGCTCCCGTAGCGGCTCCCCAGTCTGGCAGGGGCTCTTCTACATGCTTGTGCACACATGTACTTGGCATGGAAGCACCAGGTAACAACGATGGGGGGGATACGGGAGAGAGCAGAGGAGACAGGCAGCCTCGAGCTGGGCCAGGGAGGCCAGGAGGAGCCCAAGGGCTGGAAGCCTGATTGTAACTGGGGGGGGGTCCACAGCGCCCCCTGGCGGCCACTTTGAGCATCGCCTCCGTTTCTGCCTCTTCCCTTCTCCTGAGTGAACCTCCCAAAGAGGAGGAAGCGCCCCCCATCTCCCCCCAGCATCTGTGCCCCCTCTGGTCCCACTTGGTCACTGTGGGTTCACTGATGCTTCCCCCCCAGCCCCTTACCCACCCACACTTCCAGGCTCCCACTGGCCTGAGGGGAGGCCCCCGGCCCTGGCTGCTACTGCAGCAGCCTCCTCCTGCCTCTCTTTCGTGTTTCAGACACACACACACACACACACACACACACACACACACACACACACACACACACACAAACACATACATGCTCCCTGTGTGCCCAGGAGTGGGCTTTGCCAGGTTTTGCGTTTTTATGAGCTTTGGTGGCTTTCCGTGGATAAGCGTATCTCTTTCCAGCCTGCCTGGGAGTGTCCTCACCTCTTCCAGCCTCTCCCTGGGGAGTGCAGCCCCACAAGCAGGGCTGCCCTGGAATGCCTTGTACAGATGGAGCCTTTCCCTTTGCCTCCCATCTTTCTGGGATACTGGCTGCTAGGTCAAAGGCTATATGCTGTTTTATGGGCCTTTTAGAGCTCTAAATTGTCTTCCAGCTCACAACTCCACCAACAAATGTAGGAAAGGCCAGATCCCCCCCCCCCATCTTCATTTTCCTTTTCTGTCCAGCTAGATGGTGCAAGGAATAGAGTCAGGAGGCCCGGAGTTTCAGTCCAGCCTCAGCCATTTGATGCTTCCTACCTAAGGTGACCTTGGGGGAGTCACTTAACCCTGATTGTCTGGCATCCAGGACCACTGGCCCTGGAGGAGAAATTGGGCTGGTGACTTAGCACAGCCCTCCCCCATCCAATTCATATGCTTGTCATGGCATCACCTCCCTGATGTCATGGTCTTCTTCCAAAATGAAGGACAAACATCATCATCATCATCATCTTCCTGTCAGCCAGTCTGATGGGTGTGAAATTCATTGTTTCTTCCAATACAGTAAACTGAGACTGAGGTGGAGGAAAGGACTGCCCCAAGGTCATGAATACAACTAATCAACAACTGGGAGTGAGGAGAGTAGAATTAGAATCCAGGCCCTCTACCTCCCAATACAGTATAATTCACACAGTAGCCCTGAATCTCTCCCCTCCCTCACTGGATCTCAGCCCTTTGTTATTATTCTGTCTTAAGAAGGCAGACAAGATGAAGCTAGATGTGAGTCTGGGGTCTGCTGTGCAGGGCAGTGGCCTCTGAAGGGCACACCTGAAGGGTACACCTATCGACGCCGGGACCCCATCTTGTCAGTTCCGTAGGCGCTACCAGATATCTGCTAGCTAAATGTTAGCCAGACTGTTAAACCTTGTTAGCAACAAGAATGAAGAGCAAGGCAATTCATTAACCTGGCTTGGTAGGATTTACACTTAAACGGCTGAATTTCAAACCCTAAAAGGCCCTTTCTCTACCTTCCATTTATTCCTGTTTGCGCTTCCTCTTATATGAGATGATTAGTGAACGCTCTGCTCTCTTGTTCTGCCCTTTTCTGTGTTAGTTCATAAAGGTCTTGCCAGATTTCTCTAGAAGAGCAGTTGGGTGGCACTGTGGATAGAGCCCTGAATCACGAGGACCTACCTCAGTCCAAATTTAACTTACAAATTGTTTGACCTTGGGCAAGTCATTTAACCCTGACTGCCCAGTATCCAGAGCCATCTCCAGTCGTACTGATTCACATCTGGCCACTTGACCCAGATGGCACTGGAGGAGAAAGGGAAACTGGTGACTTAGCACACCTCCCCTCACTCAAATCCAATTCACTGTGATGTCATGGTCTTTTTCAAAAATGAACAGGGGTGGCTAGGTGGCACAGTGAATAGAGCACCCACCAGCCCTGGAGACAGGAGGACCTGAGTTCAAATCCAACCCCAGACACTTAATAATTACCTAATTGTGTGACCTTGGGCAAGTCATTTAAACCATTCCCTTGAAAAAGCAAAAAACAAACAAAAATGAAGGACAAAACAACCCCCCTAGATTCCTCTAGGTTCCTTATATCTATGGCCTCCCATATTGAGACCTGGAAGCAGAGGCCATTGAATTCGACTGAGTTTACAAATGAGGAAACTGAGGAATGGAGAGGTAAGTGACTTGCTCAGGGTAAGAGTATATTCTAGTATTCTATGAATTAGCTCTATTTTTAAAATTAGATCTGTGATTTGACTCACAGTGAAACTCCTAACCCTAAGATTCAGTCTTAGATTGCCTAGGAAAGGCAGGAGGACATCCCATGGTCACACAGTTATTCCTTCCACAAGGATGTCTTTCCCTATGGCAGCTTCGATATATCATGGGTAGCATAAGAAGTTAAGTGGGAATTGTGGGGGAGTTTTACAGAGTTGCAGATGAACTCCAAGGTTAGCAGACATAAATGAAGTCTGATCCATACTCAAGTTTTACAGTTAGGTGCTGGAAATATTTCAGAAAAGAAAAAGAAAAAAATCAGACTGGTATGAAGGGAGGGCCAAAAATTTTATGTGGACTGCAGGAGGATGGGAAGGGGAAGCACCCCCCCCCCAACCCCCAAGAGATGGAAGGGATACCTGGACAGAGACAACGCATGGATTCTGATTTTTTTGACTCTGGGCTGGACTCTATCTGGCTGCCTTTCTTGCTAGAACAATCTTTAACCATGCAATCTCTTGTATGTTGAGATGGCTTCCTGATTTTTGTCTATTATGATGCATAAAAATCTTTGAACAGAGCTAGCTTTTTTTGGGGGGGGCAGGGCAATGGAGTTGTGACTAGCCCAAGGTTACACTTCTAGGTCATTATTAAGTGTCTGAGGCTAGATTTGAACTCAGGTCCTCCTGACACCAGGGTCAGTGCTCTATCCACTGTGCCGACTAGCTGCCCTCTCTCTTTTCTTAAACATTTTAAATAGTATTTTTTTCCCGAATCACATACAAAGGCAAATGTTAATGTTCTTTTTTTTAATTTTTATTTTTTTTAGGGCTTTTTTTTTTTTTTGGTAAGGCAAACGGGGTTAAGTGGCTTGCCCAAGGCCACACAGCTAGGTAATTATGAAGTGTCTGAGATGGGATTTGAACCCAGGTACTCCTGACTCCAAGACTAGTGCTTTATCCACTACGCCACCTAGCCGCCCCTAACGTTCTTTTTTAAATAAGATTTTGAGCTCCAAATTTTTTCCCTCCCCCTCCATAAGATGATAAGCAATTTAATATAGGTAATATATGTGTATAATACATTTTAGTCGTGTCATGAAAGAAGAAACAGAACATACTAGCAGTGTGTCCTTGAACAAGTCACTTAAACCCAGTGCCTCATAAATAAAAAGAAAAAAAAGAAAAAAGAAATAAAAAAAGAAATAGAACAAAAAGAAAAAAAACAAGCAAAAAGATAAAGAAAATGAATATAATCTGCTTGGATCTGCATAGAGACTCCATCAACTCATTCTCTGGAAGTGAACAGCATTTTCCATCACATGAGTCTTTCAGAATTGCCTTGGATCATTGTACTGCTGAGAAGAGCTAAGGCCATCATAACTGATCATCACCCAATCTTGGTGCTAATGTGCACAATGTTCTCCTGTTCCACTTCCCTCAGCATCAGTTCGTCTGAGTCTTTGCAGGTTTATCTGAAATCTGCCTGCTCATTTCTTATTGCACAATGGTATTCCTTTGTGTAAGTGGGCAGTTGGAACTGACCTTCAGTGGTCATTTCCTACTACATCTTTCTAAAATTCTGTAACCCTTGGCATTGGGTTGGCATTCCCTTCACATAACAGTATGAAAGGAACTTACCAAGATTCTATATTAAGGCAAATAAAGGTTTGAGGCTAGCACTGGGGTGCCCTAGTCCCAGGTGCAGGAGCTTGGCCACGGTGCCTAAAGAGCTAGTATCCTTGTGTCCCATTTGCTCCTTTTCTTTCTCTCTCTCTCTCTCTCTCTCTCTCTCTCTCTCTCTCTCTCTCTCTTTTTGTTGTTTTGGGGTTTTTTTTTTTTTAGTTTTTTGCAAGTCAATGGGGTTAAGTGGCTTGCCTGAGGCCACACAGCTAGGTCATTATGAAATGTGGATAGAACACCAGCTCTGCAGTCAGGAGGACCTGAGTTCAAATCAAACACTTCATAATGACCTACTATGTGGACTCGGGCAAGTCACTTAACCCCATTTGCCTTGCAAAAACCTAAAAAAACCAAAATGCTTCCTCCTCATTTTCTCCCTAAGAGAAAAGGGTATGTATTTTTCATCTTCATCATTCTATGGCCAAGGAAATGAAAAGCCACAAAGGGGTAAGAGGTCATATCAGATGAAAATTTATGTGAGTCAAGAGAACGTGGCTGAGGAAAAATGATGGAGAAGAAGGAATCCTGGGAATTAATACACAAGGCTCCTGCCACCAACAGGTTTTGTGACTATTAAAAAATCCTTTCCTCTTTCAGGATCTCCAATTCTTCATTAGTAAAAGAGAACAAAGTACATTAATACACCAACAGGTTTTGTTTTTAGATTTTTTTGCAAGGCAAATGGGGTTAAGTGGCTTGCCCAAGGCCACACAGCTAGGTCATTATTAAGTGTCTGAGGCCGGATTTGAACCCAGCTACTCCTGACTGGTGCTCTATCTACTGTGCCACCTAGCTGCCCCCACCAACAGGTTTTGATCAAGTACTTACTATGTGCTAGGCAAAATTTCAGTAACCCCTGACCCTCAAGAGGCCAGATAGCCAAGTTCCAAACCAGCTTCAAAATTCAGGAACTTCTTACACATGACTCAGTCCAAGTCATGTCTCATTAGACCATGGAGCCAGTCCCATCCCACACTCCTTGCACTAGTTTGCAAATGGGGGAGGAGCACATCATTCTTATAACTGACATAGAGAGGTTACAGCCACATGCGATATTATGCTTCATCCTTGTGAGATAGGCTTGACGTGTATGATTATTCCCATTTACAGGTAAGGAAACTGATGCTTAGAGAGGTCAATCTGCATTATTTGAACCAACTCTTATTTGGGGGAAATGTCTCAACGCGGAGCACCAATGAACACTTTTTTCTCATTCTTGTTTATTCTGTATGCAATTCATGGTATCTCCCCCCCTTCCCCAATAAAAACTATCCCTTGTTCAGACTTGTTTCTGTGAAGGACATCACCAAGCTCCCAGTGACCTACATTAGCAATCTCTTTTCTTTTCTTTTCTTTTCAAGTTTTTGCAAGGCAATGGGGTTAAGTGGCTTGCCCAAGGCTACACAGCTAGGTAATCATTAAGTACCTGAGGTCGGATTTGAACTCAAGCATTCCTGACTCCAGGGCCAGTGCTCTAATCCACTGCACCACCTAGCCGCCCAACACATTAGTAATCTCAGAACCATCAATTAAACATCTTTTTGCACTGAGTCCACGAAGACAAACAAACCTGCCCTCTAGCTGGGGCAAAAAAGCATGTCACATATGGGGACACCTTCAATAATAACAGAAAAATTTGATAGAATGGTGGATACCAGGGCAAGAGAAAATAAATTCTGCTTTGGACACATTGAACATGAGATCTATATGGGGCATCTTCCAATAAGCAATCTATAATATAGCAAAGAGACTAGGGTTGGACATACAGACTTGCATAGAAAGGATAATTAAACCCATGGGAACTGATGAAATCACCAATGAGATGGTACAGATCAGATGAGTACAAGTGGCCTGAGGGCTGCATGCAACTCACATCGAATTTATTATTATATTCATTGGTAATATGGGTTACATTATCCTCATGAATATGAAATTCTATATGTGGCCCTTGATGAATTTTTGTTGCATGATGCAACCCAGAAGAGCTAAAAGGCTGGAGACTCATGGTAGAGATAGAGAAGAAAAGAGAGCCCTAGACAGAACCTTGGGGAGAGTCTGGGATAAGGAAAGAGAGAGGAAGGATGTAGAGGAGACAGTCCCTGGAGAAGACCAAAGGACCAAGTCTTCATCCAAGCCTAGAAAATGGGGTAAATAGTACTGAAAAGCAAGGAGTTGTGAGATGAGGAAGAAAGATTGTCAAATGAAAAGAAGGGGAGAACCAGGCTCTCAGGGAATGGCTGGAATCTTTTAGAGAAGCCCGAAGGAAGAACCTCACCTGTGAGAGCTGGGGAGGAGGTGCCATATTGAGGGAGGAAGAGACGCCACTGTGGAGAGTGAAATGGGGATTGAGTTAGGAATAAGGTTGCCTTGCTGCGATGAAAACCCACTTGAGATTAGTTCACAAATTTGCAGGAACCTAGTTAACAACGTTTTGAGACTTTTGCCAATACTGTTCAGTAGCAGTAGTTGCAGTGGGAAGCATGAAGGGTCAAATCCAGGACAAGGAATGTGAAAATATAATGGTTAACAGTTCACTTAAGACTCAAGGGAGGAGAGTATAATCAGAGAAGGGATAATGGGAAGACTGGAGGGCCTGGAGGTCACAGTAAGGATGAAGAGCAGACTTGAGTAAGGCAGAGGAGAAATGAATGAATAGGGAGATTGTGATTGGATAAAGGAGGCGAAACATTTGTGGATGCTAGTAAGATCAAGGGTGTGACCATCTCTGCTGTAGCTGAGATGACGTGGAGTAGCTCCTGGGAATTAAATAGACTAAGGGACTGGAAGGTTAGGGTTGGAGGGGCAGACTAACCCCCATGACCCAGGAAAAAGTAACAAAGGCACCCACAATCTAAATTGGGAGACAGAGTTGGACACGGTGAACCTCAAAGGAGCCAACGTGGCTGAGTGATAGCCATAGAGAGGGGGCAGTTAGGCGGCACAGTGGATAGAGCACCGGCCCTGCAGTCAGGAGTACCTGAGTTCAATCTGGCCTCAGACACTTAATAATTGCCCAGCTGTGTGGCCTTGGGCAAGTCACTTAACTCTAATGCCTAAAATTAAAAAAAAAAAGATTTCCATAGAGAAAGAGTCTGGAAGTGAGAAGTGGGGTTGGGTCCCCTAAGACCAATATAAGACAGAAGATATAACCAGGCCTGGAAAGCAAGAGCTAGTAGACGGAAGCAGCATAGGAGGAAGAGCTCTAAAATGAAGGGTAGGTTGTTAATTATAGACGGGGAGTTCCAGAAGGATGGGCTTGAAACGAAGGAGTAGGCAGGGATTTATGGGGGAGGGAGTTTGTTTTTTGGAAAAATAAGGGGATGGGAACCATTATATTAGGGAAAGAGAACAGGTACCTGGGGAGGGGCTTCAGCAATGGGGAGAACTCTTGCCTTGAGATTTCCACTACTTTTTCCTGGAGGATGCCTGCATCCTCATAACCCGAATAGAGCAGTTGAACTTTACGTATCCAATCTTGCTGATTTGTTGTTGCCAAGTCTTAGGGATTTAAGTGGGTTTTCATCACAGCAAGGCAATCTTATTCCTAAATGCATTGGTTCTCAGCTCCATTGCGGAAGCTTCCTCACTGGCAGATCTCTGCCTGAAGCCTTTCAGGGCCCTTGAGAATTTGGGGGGGAGGTGCAGCTAGGTGATGCAGTGGATAAAGCACTGGTCTTGGAGTCAGGAGGACCCGAGTTCAAATTTTACCTCAGACTTAATAATTGCCTAGCTGTGTGACTGTGGGCAAGTCACTCAACCCCATTGCCTCAAATAAAAAAAATTTAAAAAATCAGATAGGAGCTCCTTTTAGGGGCACTCGATACCTCCAGGCTTCCTACTTTCCCCATCTATTACACATTCCTCCCCTTCATTCATTCTTTGGTTGTTACCTCCCGCCTCCTTGTCTTTGCCCAGGTCATATCCTGTTTTCCAGAATGGCCTCCTTCCTCATTTCCACCTCTTGGACTCCCTAGTTTCTCACAGGACTCGGCACAAGCTGCCCTTCCTCCATGAGGCTCCCCGACCCCTCCCCAACCAGGGGTGAATCTCCTCCTCCAACGCATGACCTCATTACTCTCTGTAAATCCTACTTCCACATGCTTTCTCTCCTCAGTGGCTACCAAGTCTGGCACCTACATGATCTTCTCTTTCTAAGCTCGCTGTGGTCCCCCAGGTCTTCCCCAGAGAATCTCTCCAGACTGAACAACTAAAACAAATATTAGCTCCTGGGCCGTGCAGTTCTGGGACCCGATCAGTCCCTTCTCCAAGCCCAATGCCAGGCTTAACCTGGGCTCCTGCTGCCTCCTCTCAGGGGGCCACCCCACCCCACTCTTCTCCAGGCTAATCTTCTGCCAATGTGCAGGAATAGTCCTTATTTACTAACAAGTTCAGGTTCATAAATCCTTCTCATTTTCCACTCTGTGGCAGGGACTCTCAGGCATTCTGGATCTGAAGGTGTCCTTGGGGAGTGACCAGAATGAGGAGGGGGCCTTGAAACCAAACTCAGTTGGAGTAAGGGGAGGCTGAGCCTGGAGAAGGCTAAGATTCAGGGGAGTAGAAGGACAGGACTCAAGACAAATGGGGAAAACACGGAATGGCAGATTTGGGTTGAGGTAAAGACGAGTGTACTAGTAGACTGAGCTATCCAAAGGTGAAACAGTGGTCTGTGGGGGCTGGGCTCCCACTCAAGAGGACTTGGGGTATCACAGGTGAGTCTCACCCTGGCCCCAGTCACCTCGGAGGTCCTTCCCTGCTCATCTCTAGATGCTCAGGGGCCCTTCCCACCCATTCACAATGATGACTTCCAAAAAGTTCACTTCATAAAAAATAATAATTTATTGTCAACAAAGGAATATGTACAAAGGAAAAGAAATGGGGGACGCGGGGCTGGGTAGGCAGGGTGAAAAGCGGGAGAGCTTAGAGTCCCCAGAGCTACCTGCCCCCACTCCGGGGCTCTCCCTGCTCTGCTGCAAGGAGGAGGGGAAAGAGGTGCCGGAACTCCCTTTCAGAAGGGCCAGGAGGAAGTGGAGGGAGAGGAGACTCCCTCGAGGTAGTAGAGGGCTCCAGCAGGTCCCCCCTTGTGACCACCTCCTATGTAAGGCACTGTGCCGGCGGGAAGCGGTGAAGCAGGAACGAGGAAGGGCAAACACAGTGGGTCAAAGGAGCTCTTGCTCTCCATCAACACTGAACCCTAGTGCAAGGACGGCAGTGGCCCGGCGGCCCTGGGGGGCCGGAGACTCTTAGCAGCGTCCAACGGGAGCAGAAGAGAACTTTCCCCACCCCACTCAAGTGCTTGGTTCCATCAGCTTCTTCTGATGGATGGGCTGGTTGGTCAGGGTGGGGAGCTCTGGGTGAGGAGCATGAGGCCCCCCTCCCTGAAGTGGTCCTCACACCCCATGCCCAGCCTCTGGTTGTTCCCGGGTGGCCACACCAGGCTCCGTCAGCACAGCCTGCCAGCCCTGGGGATCACAGGCCCCCGCCGCCACCTGGGGTCCTGGGGTTGGCTTAGACCAATCCTGAAGCAGGCTGACCGCTGGGGGCTCGTCCAGACGCACACGGATCACCTGCAGGTCCAGTGTCCCTCGGAGCCCCGCAGAGGGAGCTGGGGAGGGATGAAGAGGGAAGTGTTAGAGCCGCAAGGCAGGAGGCAGCCGTGCCAACAGCGACACACTCAGTCTCTGCCACTTACTACCTGTTTGAGAGGCAAGTGCCTTCGTGGCTCTGGGGCTCAGGGTCCTCATCTGTAAAACGCACAAGTCAGACTCGATGACCTCTGAGGTGCCCAGGAGGCTCTGGTCCTCCCTCCCACTGGACACATCGGCCTCTCTGTTGAAGTTGGCCAGGGAAGGAAGGACCCGGAGTTCCCGGACCCGCCCGATCGGTCCCTTCTCCAACCCCGATGCCAGGCTTAACCTGGGCTCCTGCTGCCTCCTCTCAACTGGCCACCCCACCCCACCTCACCCCACCCCACCTCACCCCACCCCACTCTCTTCTCCAGGCTAATCTTCTGCCAATGTGATGGGCGGGCAGGAAGCCCACCCCTCGATACACTCCAGCTGATCAACAGCCTTCCTAAAATGTGGTTCCAGAACTGAGCAGGACTCCAGGCTGAGGGGTCTTATCAGGTCGCAGTGGCACCGTCACCTCCCTGGTCTTGGACACCATGCCCCACATGTTAGGGGCTACGTCACCTTCGACCCCTGCAGCCCATGAAAACCCCCAGACCTTTCCCAGAGAAATGGCCGGGCCCCAGGTATCTTTGGAGACCCCTTCCCCAGTTAAGATTTCTGATCCTCACATGATATGGGCCCAAGGCCCTTGCCCATCTCAGCATCGTTCCTCTGGACACTTCCAGTTCATCACCATCTTCCTTTCCAGCTGGGGTGAGACCAGGCCAAGGTAGCCCAGAAGCCCATAGCTTCCTCCCATGTGCTCTGGGGTCAGGGGCTCTCACTTCCTTTGGAGGGGGAAGGCAGCCAGAACTGGGAGCCCATCTCCTCACATGGTGCCCCATCTCAGGGAAATGCCAAAGGGCCACCAGAGAGAAAGGTCTAGGACAGTCCCATCCTCTGTCACGCAGGATTAGGATGGTTCAACAAACACTTTCTAAGTGCCTGCTTTGGGCCTCGTTGGATTCAGGATCCTCTGGAATCCAGAAATCTAGCTTGGCCTAGCAGCCAACTTTCCTAGTTGGGAACCTGAGCTTTGATGCTGAGACCAGGCCAGGTTGTCACGGCTTGGAGGGCCACAGCTTTCCTCTGCAAGGATGCCCCCCTCCACTGTAGAGCCAAGAAAGAATCCTGGGGTGGTGGGGTTGGGGACCAAGAGGGAAGCAGGGAGGGCCTTCTAGGACCCTTCTTCCCACCATCCCCTTCCTGATCAATCCCAGAGTCTGGAAGGCGTGTCCAACAGCTCACCTGCGGAAGGACTCTGAGGCTGCTTGGGTCTCCCCTCAGCTGGCTCTTCTTCCTTTGACGAGGCCCTGTCCTGCGAGGCTTTCAGTTGGCTGTGGGAGAAGAGCTGGAGCACAAAGCCTGGGGGGAAGCTGCCGTCTGTGAAGTGACGGACTTCAGTGGGTGCTGAGAAGGGTTCTAAGGTGATATGTGGAAGGGGGAGGAGCTCTGTGGAGGGACAAAGAACAGAGGGGCTGCTTTCTTGACATCTGACACTGAACAGATTCTCATGGTGGCACCATTATTGCCATCATCATCGTCATCATCACTACCATTACCACCACATCACCATCATCATCAACATCATCATTATCATCATTTTTTTTTTTTAGATTTTGCAAGGCAATGGGGTTAAGTGGCTTGCCCAAGGCCACACAGCTAAATAATTAAGTGTCTGAGGCTGGATTTGAACTCAGGTCCTCCTGACCCCAAGGCCAGTACTCTATCCCCTGCACCACCTAGCCATCCCCATCATCATCAACATCATCAATACTACCAACATCATCATCACCAATACCACTACCATTATTATCACCACTATCATCACCATCATCACTATCATCATCACCTCTATCAACACAACCATCACCATCATCACCACCACCACCATCCCCATCATCTACCTAATTCTGTGCATAGTGATGACCCCAGGACAGGGGAGCCCCCCAGAACACACAGCTGCCTCATTTGTGCATTTCTGTATGTTCCCAAAGCCTCAGTGCAGGCCCATAGAAAGCCCTTAATAAATGATTTATGATTAGGATACTATTGACAAAGACAAACCTAGAGAAGGCCCGAGCTGTCCACACTATTCCAGTGGGCTTCTCTTCCATCAACATTTCTAGAAATCCCCTGGCTCCATGGCCTCGGGTATCCTCACCCCCCTCACTCTTTCTTTAATGTCCATGTCAGCAGTAGATGATCCCATGAGGGGAGTACAGAGGCTTGTAGGACTCCAGGCCAGGGAGAGGTGGAAGGCTGTGGGTCAGGACATCCCAGGCCTCCCCGAGTTCTAGGCAACCCCTGGATTCCATAAAATGTCAGAGGAATGGGTAGAGGGGACAAGGAGCTTAATGTTTCCCACAAAAACTCAGTGTAGCCTTCAGTCACGTCTCAGAAAAGACTCATTTCTGGCATCCCACTTTCGAGGAGCAACCTAACCCCTTCTCAGGTGGCTCTGAAGAATGAAGTTAAACCTCCATCGGCTGCTGTGGAAGTCTGACCTGCCAGGATCTCCTTCCGGACCCAAGGGAGATCAGACTGCCTCAAATGAGACAAGGGTCAAAGGGTCCCTGCTCCCAAGGCGCTGGTGAACCCAAGCCTTCCTGGCTGCTTCCCTGCTCTCCCCGCCTTGGTCACAATCTCTCTAGTCCCAAAGAGCCTCAGACAGCCCCCAAATCTCAGGCTCAGCCCCATCTTACCTAAACTCCCATCTGAGGGCCTGGACGTGGCCTTAGTCTTAGTGGAAGTCCGATTCCTCCCCTTCTTCTTCTTGGGAGGGGCTTCCCCTGACAGATCCTTACATCTCTGGTTGCGAGGCTTCTTGGTCCCTACATCCAAGGTTGGGGGAGCTGCTGAGAGAAAGTGGCCCTGCCGCATGAAATCGGCAGCTCTTCCATTCCAGGAAGGTGACCCCTGCTCCTTGGCTTGCTGCCCTCTCTCAGGATCTCACCTGGAGGCTGGAGGGGCCGTAGGCCTCGGGGCCGGTTCCGAGGTGTCTGTGATTCAGGTTTTTCCTCAGAGTCCAGAAGCACCACAATCTCGGCTGGTGTCTCAGGAGGGTCTGGGGCAGAGAGGAGAGCCCCCTATGGACCCCTGGATTCCCAGCTTGACCCCAAGGTCCTCCCTCTCAGGACCCTCCTACCTACCTGTGCTGTGGGGCGAGGGAGATTCTAAGGAATCTAGCAAGGCCACCCCTTCGCTCCAGGCCTCAAGGATGTTGTTCTTCTCTCCGGGGCTCAGGCCCAGGGTATGGGGGTGCTGGCGAAGAATGTGTCGCCTGGCATTTCGGGCAGAAGGAGTGGGCAGCTCCTGGCCACAGACCATGCATAGGGCCCGGCCACTGCCCCCGGGGCTATTCCCCACCAAGTACTCTTGCTCCCAGGACTGTAGCTGCTCGGCCTCCTCAGTAACAGCGGCACTGGTCTCAGGCTGGCATTGCCCAGGGAGGGGGCTGTTCTCAGGTTGTCCCACTAGGGAAGGACAGACAAGGGAGCACACTGTGAGAGGGGCCCAGCAAGAGAGCTGAACTCAGCCAAAGAAGCCCCTTCTTCTTCTTCTTCTTCTTCACCATCATCATAGGTCCCTCCTCACCAGAAATTTCCCTGTTCCAGCAAACCAAGGTCCCAGACCATCAATGGCCAACATGTTTCGTAGAATACATTGGGGGTGGGGGAGTTCTTTTTTGGGGGGGGGACCTCAAGTGGAGCTATCCCTCTCCAAAGGAAGCAACAATCCTTATGGCCAAATCTGATGGCCTTTTAGACCCAGCTCTCCTCCAGGGGGCCCCCATTCCCCCCTTCCCTCTCTGACCACTCCTCCAGATCACACCCTTTCTAGTTTCCTGGGTGATCTCATCACCTCCCCAGCTTCAATGATCACCTCAAAACTACAGGTCCAGTCCCTTTCCTCAGCCACATGGCTTCTCAAATGCCATCACCAAATGCCAAAGTTGGCCTCACTGTTTTCCCATAGGGGAGTCTCCCAGGCTGGGGGTCCCCCTGGAACCTCACTCACAATACCTCCCCACAGTCCATCAGCATTCTTTCCTCCCTTGTAGCCCACTCCACCAGGAGGCCCTCCCGCTGAGGTCATCCTTGACCTGCTCTGCACAGACCTGGCATCTCCCCATGTCCGGGGGAGCTCCTGGGTACAGGACGAATAAAGGATCATCACCCTGCTGGTGTCTGAGAGGTGACTGAAGTGACTTGCCCAGGGTCACACAGGAGGTTTGAATCAGGCAGGACTTACCCCCCACCCCCCCCCACCCCGGGTCCTCTTGATGCCAAGGCTGAGCTGCTACATTCACTGTCACCACTCGAGGGTGCCTTCCTGTGAGGTGGGGATGCCAGGTTTCTTACCCCTGTTTTAAAGCCCAGAGAATGGAGATTCGGGGAACACCCGCCCAAGGTCCCACAGCCAGGGTGTGTCTGCAGAGGAACAAGCCTGAAGTGAGCCTCCTGCAGGACCCAAGGCCCGGGGAGATGCTCTTCAGTTCCTTCAGGACAGCCATTCCCCAGAGCCCTTTGCAGCAATCCTGTGCTCCTGCAGAAAGGTAGCCTAGAATTCAGATCCCATGGGTCTGAGGCCACGCTGACTGCAGGTCTAATCCTCCTAGGGCAGGTTGCTGATTTAATCCCCAGTAGCCTTCCCTCCTCAAGAACCTTGGGTGGCTCCCCAGGACTATCCCCCCTTTGTGGCTCAGGCATCTTTGTCAACAGAGACCCAACCAAAAGACCTCTGACCTCATTTAATTCTGGGTAGACTTGGCTCTGTGGCAGGCAGGGTCCCTCCCTGGCCTTCCAACTCATCAGCTTTAAAATGTCCTACCAGAGACCCTCGCTGCTCAGAGACTGCAAGCTTACAAATAAACTGCTTCTGACCAAGTCTTAAAAGAGAAGTAGAGGGCTACTGGGGCAGAATAGTGCATATGCTGCCAGAAAAGGGCCTTCTCTTGGGTTTTGCTTCAATGTTTGTTACTAGGGAGGGTCTGAAGGAGGAAGGTCCACTGGAGAAATAAATGTATCATAAAAAAATAAAAGGCATAAATTCCTATTTTAAAGACTTGAGAGTCTTAGGGGCCAATCCAAGGCCAGGGTCTAGGGGTGGGGGTAGCCATCCAAAATGGATACCAACAATCCACTTTTCCCACTAGAATCACAATCCTGGGGAAGAAAGAAGACTGTGGGTCTACTCCTACACCTATCTTTCAGATAGGGAAACTGAGTCAACTCCCCTAGATGCACCAGGGCAGAAATGAGCACCAAGGAAGTGCCCCACAGACAAGGTGACGTCCCACCCAGACACTGGCCAGTCCACACGTTGGGGCCAGGCAGCTCACCCTGCCAGAAACCAAAGAAAACTCAGTCAGGACTCAGTGGATGCTCTGCCCCCTCACCAGAGGCCCCCCTTTGCCAAAGGCAGGGAGGGCACCTGGCTCCTAGGGACCTCTGCAGGGCTGCCCACCTCCACCTGCTCCACCCAAGGCAGAGAGAGGCAGAGTAGTAGGGAAGGGGTTAGAATATAAGGACTAACAGAATGCCTTCCGTGGGGGGGGGGGGGGCAAGAATGGGGGAAAAAAATCATAAAACTCAAATAAAATCTTTCACAAATGAATGAATGAATAAATGAATAAATAAGGGGTGGCTAGGTGGTGCAGTGGATAGAGCACTGGCCTTGGAGTCAGGAGTACCTGAGTTCAAACGTGACCTCAGACACTTCATAATGACCTAGCTGTATGGCCCTGGGCAAGTCACTTAACCCTACTGCCTTGTAAAGACCCCCCCCCTAAAATAAACAAACAAACAAAGGTTAGAGGAAAAAAAGAGAAGGGGTTAGGAGATGGGGAAGGAGAGAGGGGAAGAAGGAGGGGGAGGGAAGGGGAAAGAGGAAAAGAGGGAGAGAAAGGGGAAGAAGAGGGAAAAGGAGGAAAGGGGGAGAAAGGAGGAAATGAAAAGCTGAGGGGGGAAGGGAAAAGGAAGGAGGAGGGAAAGGGAAGGGGAAGAGAAGGAGAAGGAGGAAAAGAAAGAGGAAGAGGGGGAAGAGAAGGAGGAGGAAGGGAAAGGGGGAGAGGGAGGGGGCGGCAATGACCACGATTCCACGGAAGCCAAGATTCCAGCCTTGGGGGCAAAGATCCAAAGCGGTCTTTGGGGCTCCCCCCAACCTCCCCCCATCAGAATGGAACCCGGGCCAGGGAATGGCTCCTTTTGTTCGTGCCCCCCCCAACCCCACATCCAGTAGGTGCTGCATAGATGCTCAAACTCAAGGCCTTCCAGGTCCGGGGCGGCAGGGTGCGAGCCGCCTCGGAGTGACCTTGGGCAAGTCACGTGCTCGCGCCGGGCCTCAGTTGGCACAAATGTAGGGCCGGGGCCCGGGCCTGTGGGCACAGTGTGTGCGCGGTGCCCGGGGGGGCAGGCGCACACCTGCGCCCCCCCCACGGCCACCTCTCTACAGAGAGCTCCCCGCTGCCTGGGCCGCACTTGAACTCGGGGCCGCTGCTGCATCCCTCGCCCGGCCCGGCCGGCCCCCCGCCGCCCCCTGCCTCGGGTTCGCGGGGGGCCGCCGCGTGCCAGGCCGGGCCCCCCGCCGCCCCTCCCCCTCACCTCGGAGCACCGGCTGGCGCAGCGCCGCGGGCAGCGGCAGCGCGGGCTCGGCCGGGGGCCCGGCGGGCGGCGGGGCCCGGGGGCGGCGGCGCGGCGGCCAGCGGCCCGGGGCCGGCCCGGCCGCGTCCTCCTCCACTCGCACCTCCTCCACGTCCTCGCACTTGAGCGTCACCTGGATGCAGTCCGGCGGCCCGGGCTCGGCCTTCAGGGCCATGGTCGCGCCTGCGGGGGGGGGGGCGCGCGGCTCAGGCCCGGCCGGGCCCCGACCCCCGCCCCGGCCTCCCGCGCCGCCGCGCCCGCCCGGCCCGGCCCCCGCGCGCGCCGCCGACCTGCAGCCGCCCAGGCCCGGGCCTCGCCGCCACCATAGAGCGTCCGGCCCCCGGCGGGGGGAGCGTCCTCGATCCGGGCCCCTCACCCACCGCCGCCGCTCTCCCGTCTGGGGCCGCTCATTGTCCGAGCCGGGGCCCGGAGCCCGCCCCCGGGCCCGCCCCCCGCCGCCCGCCGCCAATCGCCGCGCGCCCGGGCCCGGCGCGCCCCGCCCCCCGCCGCCGGGGCCTCTCGGGCGCCCCCGGGCGGCGGCCGGGCCGCGCGGCCGCGCCGGGAAGGAAGGGCGGGCGGCCCCGGGGGAGCCCGGCGGCGAAGGCGCCAAAGCCGGAGCGCGGCGGGGGCGGGGCGGGGCGGGGCGCGGCGGGCCCGGGGCCCGGGGCCCGGTGTGGCGCCCCCGGGGGCCGGGCCGAGCGGCAGTCGCTGCGCGCCGCCCGTGCCACCGGCCCGGCAGCCGGCTGGAAGTGCCCACGTGCCCTGGGCTTAGGGGCACCATTCGGGGCACCCCGTGGGGCCCGCACTGTGGAGACCGAGGAAAAGACGGGGAGGACCACTCCCCCCCCCCCCCGAGTACTACACTGAGAGAGGGGTTCGGAGCCCCTCAAGGTCAGGGCAGCGCCCTTCTGACGAGACTAAAACCAGTTACATTGCACTTAATCGACTCCAGCTTGTCTTGCTCTCTTTTGGTTAGGTGCCCCCAGTTGGCCCTGGATGGTCCCTCCCCCGCTCCCAGAGAGCCCTGGAGAAGGGGTGACATATAAAAAGTCCCAGAGACAATTTCTGGGTAATTAAGCACTCTATTGATTCTGCCTAGCAAATCGTTAATGAAAGGATGGTCAGTTGCCCGTCTTTCATGGACCAGCAATGGATCAAGGGTGGCTGGCCTAGCGATGCTGCCTAGCGATGCCGCCTGGCGATGCCTACGGATCCTGGAAGAGTAGATGTGCCCAACAGACCCTCATAGGCGAACAATGAATGAAAAGGATGCACATGATGGTTAGAGGGAGACCTATGGTTCTTTTAGGTTGTTGCAAGGCAGTGGGGTGAAGTGGCTTGCCCAAGGCCACACGGCTAGGTCATCATGAAGTGTCTGATGCCAGATTTGAACCAGGTCCTCCATAATTCCAGGCCGGGTGCTTTATCCACTGCGCCACCTAGCCACCCCAGGGAGACCTATTCTAATGAAGACTAGGGAGATATCTTGGATTATGTCACCTTTTGTTGGTATTTTTTTTTGTAAGGTAATAGAGTTAAGTGACTTGCCCATGGTCACACAGCTAGGTAATTATGAAGTGTCTGAGTTCTGATTTGAACTCAGGTCCTCCTGACTCCAGGGCCAGTACTCTATCCACTGCGCCCCTTAGCTGCCCCAGATTATGTCACTTTTACTCCCAGATCACCCCACTCCAACCCCAGGTTAATCTACAAGAAAGATCCACTCCCCAACCCAAGCCTGAGTAGAGCACAATGGGCTTCTCCAGCGGGTGGGCTCTGAACAAGACTGAACAGGTTGAATCTCTCACAATCAGCCCCATTCTTCAGAGAATGAGCAAATAGGCAAGGGGAAACTTTTAGACCTAGTCCAATAACGGGTTGTTTTATGTATGACAGCAATCACGACTTGGGGCTAGCTGGGTTAAGAGGAAGCTGGTGAACAGGGTGGTTTTGGAGAAACTGAAGAGATTTCTATGAATTGATACAAAATGAAAGGAACAGAATCCAAGAAAGCAATGTATACAAAAACAACAACTTGTAAAGGTAATTTTGAAAGCCTTCAGACATCTGAGCAAGCAAGCTCCTGGATGAAATACCTCCTAATCAAGAAGTCAGAGAGTGCGGAGGGCCGGCGCCGGGGCGGGGTCGGCGCCGCGGCGCCATGAGGCTGCCCAGCATCCTGCTCACGGGTACATACCCAGGGGCTGGAAAGACCACACTAGGCACAGAACTTGCATCAGGAACGGGCCTGGCATACATGAATGTGGGCGATTTAGCACAAGAAGGTAAATCATAGGCCACTTATATGATGACTTGGATGAAGAATACGAATGCCCTATTTTGAGTGAAGACAGAGTAGTTGATGACTTAGAAAAGAAAATGACCGAAGGTGGAATCATTGTTGATTACCATGGCTGGGAGTTCTTTCCTGAACGATGGTTTCATATAGTTTTTGTGCTTCAAACCGATAATTCTCTGTTATATTCGAGACTTGAAAAGAGGGGATACAGTGCAAAGAAACGACAGGACAATATACAGTGTGAAATTTTCCAAATTCTTTATGAAGAAGCCATGGCCTCCTACAAGCATGAAATGGTGCACAAGCTGCCAAGCAATGTACCAGAAGAACTAGAGAGTAATTTAGATCAGATAATGAAATGGATTGAACAGTGGATGAAAGATAATAATTGAACTTTGAAGGCAAAGCATGGATTTTCAAGGTGTTCTACAAATTACTTTCTTGATGACTTCTTCCTCCTTATGCAATAGGAATTAAGACAACATACACCAAATTTTACTATCCAAAATTGTGTTGCACAAGTGGCAGGAGGATAATATATAAGGTTGAGTTATGACTAAATTTTTTTTTTCTCCATGAGAAAACTGAGAAACCCGCAAATAAACGAAGAAGATATTAAGGATCTTTAAAGTTTAGATATATTCAACATTCTCATTTATTTTGGTTACCTGCTAAAGAGTAAGCAAATTTGAGAAACTAGATGGAAATCTAATAATTGACATGAAAAAGAAAAATAAAGACTAGGAAGAACTGCTGACTTTCTAAATAAAAGAGCTTAAGGATAAAAAAAAGAAGTCAGACTTCAGGGTACAGGTTGATGCATTTTTGTTACGAGTTTTTTTTATCTTTTCTAATGCTATTAGGAGAAAAGTTTGAGGGAGAGGAAACAGATTTTTAAATTTAAAATTCAATGAAGAGCAGCTTGATGGACCTGAGTTCAAATCCAGCCTCAGACACTTAATCACCTAGCTGTATGACCTTGGGCAAGTCCTTTACCCCATTGCCTTGCAAAAAAAAATCAATAAATTACTTAAAAATTAAGAGTATTTTCCTTCAGCAAGATACCTCTCTTGGAGAATAGAGAAAGGTTATGCAGTGAATGGCACACAAGTTTTGAAGTAAGGAAGATCTGAGTTCAAATCTAGCCTCAGATACTAACAGTGTGACTATGGATAAATCACTTAACTTAAACTCCCTCAGTTTCCTCAATTGTAAAATGGGGATAATAATAATATCACTTATCTCCCAGGGTTGTTGAGAGGAGAAAAATATGATAATATTTGTAAACTACCTGGTACTTTGTTGTTCACTTCTGTTTGACCCTTTGTGTGATCCCATTTTAGGGTTTTCTTGTCAGAAATACTGGAGTGGGGGCAGTAGGTTGGTGCAGTGGATAGAGCACTGGCCCTGGAGTCAGGAGGACCTGAGTTCAAATCAGGCCTCAGATACTTATTGCCTATTGTGTGACTTTGGTCAGATCACTTAACCCCATTGCCTCAAATAAATAAAATTAAAAAAAAATAAGAAATATCAGAGTGTTTGGCCATTTTCTTCTCCAGCTCATTTTATAGATGAGGAAATTGAGGCAAATGGAGTTAAGTAACTTGCCTAGGATCACACAGCTAGTAAGTATCTGAGGTCAGGTTTGAACTTGGATCCTCCTTCATGTTTGGAGAAGAATCAAATTCAAACGGAAGAAAAAAAACAGAAAAAATGACAATACATAAGACAACTTTAAAAATTGAAGATAATAAACTTTGATCTTCCTTTAACCTCCACAGTTTCCTTCTCTGGATATGGATGGTATTTTCCATTATAAGTCTTTTAAAATTATCTTTGATTAAGTGATCCATAGTCATATGAAAAATTGCTCTAAATCACTAATTATTGGAGAATGCCAATTTAAACATCTCTGAGGTACCACCTCACACCTCTCAGACTGGTCAATATGACCAGAAAGGACAATGATCAATGTAGGAAGGGTTGTGGGAAATCTGGGACACTAATACATTGTTGGTGGAGCTGTGAACTCATTCAATCTTTCTGGAGAGCAATTTGGGATTATCCCAAAGGGCAACAAAAATGTGCATCCCCTTTGATCCAGCAATACCACTACTGGGTCTATACCCTGAAGAGATGATGAAAAGGGGGAAAAACATCACTTGTACAAAAGTATTTATAGCAGCCCTGTTTGTGGTGGCAAAGAATTGGAAACTGAGTGAATGTCTTTCAATTGGGGAATGGCTCAACAAACTGTGGTGTATGTATGTCATGGAACACTATTGTTCTATTAGAAACCAGGAGGGATGGGAATTCAGGGAAGCCTGGAGGGATTTGCATGAACTGATGCTGAGCAAGATGAGCAGAACCAGAGCGTTGTACATCCTAACAGCAACATGGGGGTGATGGTCAAACTTAATGGACTTGCTCATTCCATCAGTGCAACCATCAGGCACGATTTGGGGCTGTCTGCAATGGAGAATACTGTCTGTATCCAGAAAGATTTGTGGAGTTTGAACAAAGACCAAAGACTATTACTTTTAATTAAAAAAAAAGTTATCTTATGTAATCTTGCTATCTCTTATACTTTATGTTTCTTCCTTAAAGATCTGATTTCTCTCTCATCACATTCAATTTAGATCAGTGTATACCATGGAAACAATGGAAAGACTAACAGACTGCCTTCTGTGGGGGATGGGGGAGGGAAGGGAGATTAGAGGGAAAATTGTAAAATTCAAAATAAATAAATAAAATGTTAAAAATTGTCTTTGATTATTGTACTGCTGAAATGAATACATCCATAATAGTTGATCAATGTAATTATTAGGCTTACACCAACTATCTAGCTTGGGGACCATTGAGGTTGGGAAGTCTATCTCTGAGAGAGCCACTGAGCTGGAATGATCTTCATCAATCACACCTCTGATATCTCTAGTCTAGGGGTATGATACAAAGGGTCTCAGAACAAAAGTCACTCCTAAAGGACAAAGCTAATCTAGCTTAAAACAGGTCCAATACCACTCACGAGTTCCCATCATCTTTCTCTTTAAGACTGAGAAATCCAACTCACATGTACAAAAATATTTGTAGTAGCTCTCTTTGTATTGGCAAAGAATTGGAAATTGAGGGGCTGCCCATCAATTGAGGAATGACTGAATGTGATGGAGCAAGAAATCTCTAAGAAATCATGAGCAGTTGGAGCAGCTAGGTGGTGCAGTAGATAGAACACTGGCCCTGGAGTCAGGAGTACCCGAGTTCAAATGCAGCCTCAGACACTTCATAATTACCTAGCCCTGTGGCCTCGGGCAAGCCACTTAACCCCATTTGCCTTGAAAAATCTTTAAAAAAACATTATGAGCAGGTAAATAGGCTTACTTGAACTGATCCCTGAAGTGTGCAATTTCAGGAGAACATTGAACATTGTGTGATGATCAACTATGATGAATCCAGCTCTTCTCCAAACAAGGACAATTCTAAAGGATTTGAGATGGAAAATACCATCCACCAGAGGAAGAACTATAGTGTCTGAATGCAGACTTAAGTATACTATTTTCACTAATTAAATTTTTTTATGCTTTATATGTTTTCCCTCTTATGATTTTTTTCACTTTTCTGATTCTTCTTTCACAACATGACTAATATGGAAATACGTTTAACATAGTTATGCATGTGTAACCAATATCAGATTACTCGCTTTCAAGGGAAGGGAGTAGAGGGAGAAAAAATGAAACTCAAAATCACAAAAAAATGAATTTTAAAAGTATCTTTGTAGTTTGATTATAGACATTTATTTATTCAGGGAAAAAAGACTGAGCAAGT
This sequence comes from Macrotis lagotis, assembly GCF_037893015.1. Taxonomy (NCBI): domain Eukaryota; kingdom Metazoa; phylum Chordata; class Mammalia; order Peramelemorphia; family Peramelidae; genus Macrotis; species Macrotis lagotis. The sequence continues at coordinate 284,846,463 of NC_133660.1, forward strand.
CAGATTCCATTGTATTTTCTTCAGTTATTTTTGTGCTCTTTTTTTTATGATTTTCTTGCATCACTCTCATTTCTCTTCCCAATTTTTCCTCTACATCTCTTACTTGATTTTTTTTTTTAAGTTTTTGCAAGTCAATGGGATTAAGTGGTTTGCCCGAGGCCACACGGCTAGGTCCTTATGAAGTGTCTGAGGCTGCATTTGAACTCGGGTCCTCCTGACTCCAGGGCCAGTGCTCTGTCCACTGTGCCACCTAGCTGCCCCTCTTACTTGATTTTTAAAATCCTTTTGAGCTCTTCCATGATCTGAGACCAATTCATATTTTTCTTTGAAAATTTGTATGCAGGAATTTTGACTTTATCTTCTTTTTTTTTTTTTTTTTAGGTTTTTGCAAGGCAGCGGGGTTAAGTGGCTTGCCCGAGGCCACACGGCTAGGTAATTATTAAGTGTCTGAGGTCAAATTTGAACTCAGGTCCTCCTGACTCCAGGGCCAGTACTCTATCCACTGCACCACCTAGCCATCCCTACTTTGTTATCTTCTTCTGGGTGTTTTTGGATTTTCCTTGTCACCATAGTAACCTTTTATGGTCAGAATTTTTTCTGTTTGTTCTTTTGCCAGTCTATTTCTTGATTTTTAATTCTATGGGGCTCTGCTTCTCAAATGGAGAAGACACTGACCCAAGCTTCAGGTATTTTGTATAACTGTTTTCAGAGGTAATTCTAGGGATTTGTAAGTTTTGGCTTTTCCAAGGAGGTATGATAGAGAGAGAGAGAGAGAGAGAGAGAGAGAGAGAGAGAGAGAGAGAGAGTTGTTTACTGAGCAATGGTTAGTGAGAGATTGAAAGCACGTTTTTTTCCCCCAAAGCAATTAGGGTTAAGTGATTTGCTCAGGGTCATATATCAAGTAAGTGTCAAATGTCTGAGGTAGGATTTGAACTTAGGTCTGCCTGACTCCAGGGCCAATGTCTGTATCCACTGCACTACTTAGCTGCTCCCACAAGCTCAACCCTGGAACTGTGACAAGGGTCCTTGGATCCCTGTGGCCCCAAGCTCTGCTGTCCTATTGCTCCTTCTCACACTGGGACTAAGACCCAGATCCAAGTATTAGCAATGCATCAGAGTCTGGCAGTTACACACAGGAGCCAGCCACAGTAGGCATTCAATGAATGATCATCACCTGAATTATTAGAACAAACCTTATGAGGTACGTGGTCCAGCCTGCTCACCTTGGGCTCCCTCTGCAGGTAAACACAGGGCAAAACTAGCAAAGCCCATTCTGATCCCAGCTGCCCAATCCAAATAGCGGTCTAAGTGACAGAAAGTGTCAGAATTCTTGAGGTAATTCTATTCCCTTCATTTTTTTTTAGGTGTTTGCAAGGCAATAGGGTTAAATGTCTTGTCCAAGGCTACACAGTTAGGTAATTATTAAGTGTCTGAGCCTGAATTTGAATTCAGGTACTCTTGATTCCAGGGCTGGTGCTCTATCCACAGCTAACCTGTTTTTGCAGAGCTCTTGGATGCCACCAGATTATACTGGACTCATGACTTGAGTATTCTGTGTTCCAGTGTTTTTCCCATTGATGAAAGAAGTTCCTTCAGCCTCCTTTCCTAATGGTAAGAGTAGTAATAGGATTGAAAATTTCTCCAACCAGAGAAACCTAGCATTAGGAAGCAGAACCATGAAAAATACTTGTCATCCTTGTCATCTTGTCTGCTAAGGAAATCTTCAGAGAAGAGTGGGTAGTGACTTGTCTCAGGACCATTTTTATCTGGAATTGATTTAATAATTCTGAGACTAACAATAACAACAATTATGGCAATAATAGCCATCCTTTATGTAATGCTTTGGGATTTGCAAAGTGTTTCATCCCATTTGATACAGCACATTTTGGAATAAGGTACATTTTTATTCCCATTTTACAGAAGTGGGAACTAAAATTTATTTTGTTTGCATTTCTTTTTAGTATGGTATTTCATTTTTTGCAATTCCATGTAGAGATAGTTTTCAATATTCATTTTTTAGGTATTTGCAAGGCAAATGGGATTAAGTGGCTTACCCAAGTGGCTTACCCATACAGCTAAGTGTCTGAGGCTGGATTTGAACTCAGATACTCCTGATTCCAGGGCCGGTGCTCTGTCCACTGTGCCACCTAGCCACCCCATCTATTACCTTCTTTAAGGAACGAGTGGCTTCAGGAAGTCCCCAGAAGAGTTTGGGAACAGAGACACGATCAAAAAACTTCTTATTTATTTATTTTATTTATTTACTTAGGTTTTAAAATTTTTTTTGCAAGGCAATGGGGTTAAGTGACTTGCCCAAGGTCATACAGCTAGGTAATTAGTAAGTGTCTGAGGCTGGATTTGAACTCAGGTCCTCCTGACTCCAGGGTCAGTGCTCTGTTCACTGTACCACCTAGGTGCCCCCCGAAAAGCTTTTAATATCAGATCAAATAGAAGCTGGTGTCTCCCTTTGGTGTTAAATCCCCTTCTTGCCTCAGCTATCTTTCAGAAGGGGATTCAAGGGAAAAGGTAAAAAAAGAGAGAAAGAAAACATCTTTGACTCCTCCACATGGTCCCTTCGTTGTCCTCCCCCTCATCAAGATATAACTTTACACCCCCCTCTTCAGTTTTCTTTCTTATGTTATCTTTCCCATTAAACTGTAAGGTTGCAAGATGGTGGAGAGAAGACAGCACTGTGATAAGTGCTCTCTTTCCCCTCAGAAACAACATAAGAGAAACCTCTTATCCTCGATCAACAAAACCCAGAAAGAGAAGCTAGGAGAACACCTACCAAGAGGGTCTGCCTCAGTGGACCATGGGTGAATCGGATGATGAGAGCAGAGGATCAGCACAGGGATAGCAGCTGGGGGAAGCCAGAGGGCCAACCTCAGCCATGGAGACTTCAGACTCAGCCCAGTGTTCAAGGTCAACTCAGACCCTGCTGCTGAGGACCTCAAACACTCCAGAGAAAGCAATCAGCACCCCCTACTGGCTGGTCCTTGGAATTACTAAGACAAGTGAACAAGGCCTCTAAGATCTTCAAAAGCAAACCTCTGAGAGCCCGCCCCCCAAACACAAGATCTTAGAAAGATGAGAAAAGGCCTTGGAGGGGGACCCATGGAGAAATACTCAGAAGAGACAGATTCTAACTAAGAGAGATCTAGCACTGCTGAGGAGAATACGAATTGTTCTCTAGCCCAAAAAGACTTCCTTGAAGAAATCAGGAAGGAATTTAAAAATCTATTGGGAAAAACTGGGAAAAGAAACTCAAGAGAAAATTAACTTCTAGCAACAAGAAAACAAATCCTTGGAAAGTACAATTGGACAAAAACAAAATGAGACTAACTTTCTCAGATCTTCAATTGGGAAAATTCAAAAAGAAAATGATTCTTTCAAAACTACACTTGGACAAATGGAAAACTCCTTCAAAAATAGAATTGATCAACTGGAAAAGGAGTTGCAAAAGATAAATGAAGAAAAATCTTCTCTAAAAAAAAGAATTGGAATCAGTAGAAACTAATGATTTCATGAGACAACAAGATTGTGTTAAACAAAACCAAAAGATCAAAAAAATAGAAAAAAATGCAAAATACCTCAACAACAAAACCACTGCCCTCAAGAATAGTTCAAAAAGGGACAACCTGAGAATTATAGGCCTTCCTGAAAACATTGAAGAGAAAAAAAAAGCCTGGACTTAATATTACAGGATTTAGTGATGGAAAATTGCCCTGATATCATGGAACCAGAGGACAAAATAGTTATTGAAAGAATACATAGATCCCCTCTGGAAAGAGATCCTAAAATGGAAACACCAAGGAATGTTGTGGCCAAATTCCAGAACTATCAGATAAAAGAAAAAAATCCTGCAAGCAGCCAGAAAAAAAAAATTTAAATACCAAGGAGCCATAGTAAGGATTATACAGGACCTGGTCACAGCAATACTAAGGGATTGAAGGACCTGGAATGAGATATTCTAAAAAGCAAGGAAGCTTGGAATGCAGCAAAGAATCTCCCTCCCAGCAAAGCTGAGCCTTCTCTTCCAGGAGAAAAGATGGACATTTAATGAAATTGGAGACTTCCAAGATTTCATGATGAAAAGACCAGAGCTAAATAGAAAATTTGGACATCAAACAGGAGACTCAAGAGACACATGAAAAGGTAAAAAAATAGGGGCAGCTAGGTGGCACAGTGGATAGAGCATTGGCCCTGGAGTCAGGAGGACCTGAGTTCAAATGTGGCCTCAGACCCTTAATAATTACCTAGCTGTGTGGCCTTGGGCAAGCCACTTAACCCTATTGCCTTACCAAAAAAAAACCCCCCAAAACCCCTAAAAAACTTTAAAAAAAAGGTAAAAAAATAAAAAATAAAAAACTGCTATACAATAAGATGAAACTGGCTATATACCCACTTGGGAGAAAGAGTCTCATAACTCTTGACAATTGTAACACTATTAGAGAGAATATACATAGACAGAAGTGATAGACACTCATAACTTTTCTGTGACTCAGATAGAAGGATTTATAAACACTACCTCCTTGAAAAGGGGGAAAGTAAAGAGAAGGGAGGATGGAGGGAGACTGAATGGGGTAAATCTTATTACATTAAAAGGTACAAATGATCTATTGTAATTGAGGGGAAGAAGGGAGGAGCTGAGAAACACCTGAATCTTCATCTCATCAGACTTGGCTTAAAGATAACTTAGACACATTTAGTTAAGTTAAGAAACTTATTTTACCTTTCTTTTTTTTAAGTTTTTGCAAGGCAATGGGGTTAAGTGACTTGCCCAAGGCCACACAGCTAGGTAATTATTAAGGGTCTGAGGCCAGATTTGAACACAGGTCCTCCTGACTCCAGGGCCAATGCTCTATCCACTGTGCCACTTAGCTGCCCCTTATCTTAGCTTTCAAGCATTAAAAGAGGAAAAGGGGGAGATGGGAAGGGGGAGAAAAAGGGGAACTAACAGAAGGAAGGGAAGAAGGGGAAAAGGGAAAGAGGTCAAACACAATGAAGGTGGCAGTATTCAGAAACAAAACACTGGGGAATGTGGGTAAAGGGGAAAAGGGGGAAAATACAAACAGAAGGAAGATAGCATGGAGGGCAATAAAGAGTTAGTAATTATAACTTTGAATGTGAATGGATGAACTCTCCCTTAAAACATAAGTGAATAGCAGAGTGGATTAAAAACCAGAATCCTACAATATGCTGCTCACAAGAAACTCATTTGAAGCAGAGAGATACATAAAGAGTAAAGGTAAAAGGTTGGAGCAAAATATATTTTGCTTCAGCTGAAGTGAAAAAAGCAGGGGGGTAGCAATCCTTATCTCAGACAAAGCAGCTGCAAAAATAGATAGCCTTAGAAGAGATAAGAAAGGAAACTATATGCTCCTAAAAGGTGCAATAGACAATAAAGTAATTTCAATACCAAATATGTATGCACCCAATGGTACAGCATCCAAATTCTTAGAGAAGTTGAAAGAGCTACAAGGAAGACATAGACAGCAAAACACTCCTAGTGGGATAACTAAACCTCCCTCTCTCAGATTTAGATAAATCTACCCATAAAATAAACAAGAAGGAAATTAAGGAGGTAAGTAGATTGTTAGAAAACCTAGACATGATAGACCTTTGGAGGAAATTGAATAGGCATAGAAAGGAATATACTTCTAGGGCATAAAAACCTAATGATCAACTGCAGAAAGGCAGAAATAGTGAATACATCTTTCTCAGATCACAATGCAATAAAAGTCATATGCAATACTGGGCCAGGGAGATATAGAGCCAGAACTAATTGGAAACTGAATCACCTCATTTTGAAGAATGAGTGGATCAAGTAACAAATTATAGAAAGAATTAATTATTTCATCCTAGATAATGACAATAATTAAACAACATACCAAAACCTATGGGATACACTCAAAGTGTCTGTCAGGGAACATATTATATTTTTAAATGCTTACATGAATAAATTAGAAAAAGAGGAAATCAATGAACTAAATATGCAGCTAAAAAAATCAGAGAAAGAACAAATTAAAAAACCCCAATTAAATGCCAAATTAGAAATTCTAAAAATCAAAGAAGGAATTAATAGAATCAAAAGCAAGAAAACTATTGAACTAATAAATAAAACCAAGACCTGGTTTTATGGGATAAAAAACAATTAAATTGATAAACCTTTGGACAATTTAATTTAAAAAAGAAATAAGAAAACCAAATTGCTAGTATCATAAATGAAAAAGGTGAACTCACCACCAATGGGGGAAATTAAAGTAATAATTTGAAATTATTTTGTCCAACTCTATGCCAATAAATTTGACAATCCAAGTGAAATTGATGAATATTTACAAAAATATAAGTTGCCCAGATTAAATGAAGAAGAAATTAAAAACCTATATAACCCTATCTCAGAAAAAGAAACTCAACAAGCCATTATTGAAGTCCCTAAGAAAAAAATCTCCAGGGATTCACAAGTGAATTCTATCAAACATTTAAGGAACAATTGGTTCCAATTCTATATAAACTCCTTGGAAAAATAGGTGAAGATGGAACTCTGCCTCTTTCTATGACACCAATATGGTGCTGATGCCTAAACCAGGAAGAGTTAAAAGAGAGAAAGAAAATTATAGACCTATTTCTCTGATGAATATAGATGCTAAAATCTTAATAAAAACTTAGCAAAATGATTATAACAAGTTATCTCTAGGATAAAACATTATGATCAAGTAGAATTTATCCCAGGAATACAAGGTTGGTTCAATATTAGGAAAACTGTTAGTATAATTAATTATATCAACAACAAGCCTATCAGAAATTATATGATCATATCAATAGATGCTGAAGAAGCTTTTGACAAAACACAGCACCCATTCCTACTAAAAACACTAGAGAGTGTAGGAATAAATGGACTGTTCCTTAGAATAATTACCAGTATCTATCTGAAACCACAAACAAGCATTATATGCAATGGGGATAGGCTTGAGGCATTCCGAGTAAAATCAGGGGTGAAACAAGGGTGCCCATTATCACCACTACTATTCAATATCATATTAGGAATGTTAGCTTCAGCAATTAGAGGGAAAAAAAGGAATAGAAGAAATGAGAATAGAGAAGGAAAAGACAAAACTCTCATTCTTTGCAGATGATATGACGGTATAACTAGAGAATTCCAAAAAGTCATCTGAAAAACTACTAGAAATAATTAGCAATTTTAATAAAGTAGCAGGATATGAAATAAACCCTCATAAACCCTCAACATTTTTATATGTGACTAACAAAATACAGCTGAAAGAGCTACATGGCTAGGTAATTATGAAATGTCTGAGACCTGATTTGAACTCAGGTACGCCTTACCCCGATGCTGGTGCTCTATCCACTCCACCACCTAGCCACCCCCAAAACCTTTTTGAAAACAATTACAAAACACTTCTCATACAAATAAAATCAGACATAAATAACTGGGGAAACATCAACTGCTTATGGATAGGTAGAGCTAATATAATAAAAATGACAATTCTACCAAAACTAAACTACCCATTTAGTGCCCTACCAATCAAAATTCCAAAAAAGTACTTCAATAAGTTAGAATAAGTTGTATGTAAATTCATATGGAGAAATAAAAAGTCAAGAATTTCCAGAGATTTAATGAAAAAAGTGCAAAAGAAGGTGACTTAGACTTACCAAATCTAAAATTATATTATAAAGCATCCGTCATCGAAACTGTCTGGTATTGGCTGAGAAATAGAGTTGTGGATCAGTGGAATAGACTAGGTGCAACAGCAGGAAATGACTATAGTAATCTGCTGTTTGATAAAACCCAAAGAATCCACCTATTGGGATAAAAATTCTCTCTTCAATAAAAACTGTTGGGAAAATTGGAGGTTAGTATGGAAGAAACTTGGATTAGACCAACACCTCACACCCTATACTAAGATAAGATCCAAATGGATTCAGGGTTTAGACATATAAAACAATATTATAAGCAAACTACAAGATTAGGGAGTAGTTTACCTGTCAGATCTATGGAAAAGGAAGCAGTTTATGACCAAGGAAGAAATGGAGAACATCATTAAAAACAAATTAGATAATTTTGATTACATTAAATTAAAAAGCTTTTGCAGAGACAAAACCACTGTAACCAAGACCAAAAGAAATTCAGTAGATTGGGAAACAATTTCTACAACTAGTATTTCTGACAAAGGACTCATTTCTAAAATATGCAGAGAACAGAGTCAAATTTAAAAAAAAAACCAAGCCATTCCCCAATTGACAAATGGTTAGAGGATATGCAAAGGCAATTTACAGCTGAGCAAATCAAAGCAATTCATAGTCACATGAAAAATTGCTCCAAATCATTACTTATTAGAGAAATGCAAATTAAAGCATCTATGAGATCCCACCTCACACCTCTCAGACTGGCCAATATGACCAGAAAAGACAATGATCAATGTTGGAAGGGATGCAGGAAATCTGGCACAATAATACATTGGTGGAACTGTGAATTCATCCAACCTTTCTGGAGAGCAATTTGGAATTATGCCCAAAGGGCAACAAAAATGTGCATCCCCTTTGATCCAGCAATACCATTACTGGGTCTATACCCTGAAGAGATGATAAAAAAGGGGAAAAACATCACTTGTACAAAAGTATTCATAGCAGTCCTATTTGTGGTGGCAAAGAATTGGAAATCAAGTGAATGTCCTTTAATTGGGGAATGGCTTAGCAAACTGTGGTATTTGTATGTCATGGAACACTATTGTTCTATTAGAAACCAGGAGGGATGGGAATTCAGGGAAGCCTGGAGGGATTTGCATGAACTGATGCTGAGTGAGATGAGCAGAACCAGGAAAACATTGTACACCCTAACAGCAACATGGGGGTGATGATCAACCTTGATGGACTCGATCATTCCATCAGGGCAACAATTGGGGACAATTTGGGGCTCTCTGCGATGGAGAATACCATCTGTATCCAGAGAAAGAATTATGGACTTTGAACAAAGATCAAAGACTATTACCTTCAAATTAGAAAAAAAAAACCCCATTATCTTATTATCTAATTTTTCTATCTCATACTTTATTTTTCTTCCTTAAGGATATGATTTCTCTCTCATCACATTCAACTGAGATCAATGTATAATATGGAACCAATGTAAAGACTAACAGAATACCTTCTGTGGGGGTGGTAGGATGGAAGAAAGAATGGGGGAAAAATTGTAAAACTCAATAAAATTTTTCTTAAAAAATAAAATAATAATAAATAAATAAATAATAATAAAATGCAACTAGCATTTATATAGTGCTTTAGGATTTTTTTAAAAAGCAACCCACCCCCCAAAACTTGTAAAGTCCTTGAGGGTAGAATTTCCTTGCCTCAGCACAAAGTGGCAGACAATAAATGTTAATAAACTATTGATTTAGGGGCGGCTAGGTGGCACAGTGGATAAAGCACCGGCCCTGGAGTCAGGAGTACCTGGGTTCAAATCCAGTCTCAGACACTTAATAATTACCTAGCTGTGTGGCCTTGGGCAAGCCACTTAACCCCATTTGCCCTGCAAAAAAAAATAAAATAAAAAAATAAAAATAATAGGAGTTGATTTAAAAAAATAAACTATTGATTTAAAAAAGTTCTGCGTTAGTTCTCGCTTTTTGCAATCATAATTCCTAGGGATGGGGAATTAGTTCAGTCAACCAGTCATTCATCAAGAGGCAGTTCCAGTTTCAAAAACCAAACAATCTACTACCATAGCATATACTTAGCCTCTCACCCTTTCTAGAAGGAGTCATTCAGCTGCCTTCAAACAATGACCTATAATCTCAAAACCCCTCAAATTGACTGGTGATTCCTCTAATAATATCTTGATAATCTCCCACAAATCAAACAGGGGTGCCCTTGGGTACATTGGTCCCTATCCAGGATAGCTCAGACAATTTGGGACAAATTTTCAAAATTCTCATAGCTCACACCTTTTCTTATGTTAAACTTTGAAAGCAATACCTAAGAATGGCAAAAATAGATAAAAGGGTGATTGGGTGAGGGGAAGCACCACTCCTTCCCTCCCACCCTCCATCTAGCCAGATGAATTTCCAAGGCATATGAGGCTCTTCCAACAGGAATTTGAAATTTTGGATCAAGGAAAGTCAACTTCTGATTTTCAAGGGAGAAACCAAATTTCCTTGGATGGAAAATTTTGTCAATGGATTCCTTTCATTGAGAGACAGGTTAGGATATATCTGATTGTCGAATTCTATAACCAGATATCACATACTGGTGCTTGTTGAGCATTGATGATGCCCAGTGGTACCTCAGGAGGAAGTAAAACCAATTTAAGACTAAGAGACTTCCTCAGCAGCCAGAACATCTTAGGCTCCAAGTTAGGCAGATCTGTAAGAAATGTTAAATTGGATCTTCCCCATTTGCTTCATGTAATTAATTTTTTTTTTTTAGGATTTTGCAAGGCAAATGGGGTTAAGTGGCTTGCCCAAGGCCACACAGCTGGGTAATTATTAAGTGTCTGAGGCCGGATTTGAACCCAGGTACTCCTGACTCCAGGGCCGCTGCTCTATTCACTGTACCACCTAGCCTCCCCAACTTATGGTTCTCTTACCCAGTGCAACTCAAGAGCAAACTCTACTAGAAAACCAATGAAATATAGACCTATTGCCATAAAGTTTTAAAAAGGTCATGCCCCAAATCACATAGGCGTGATGGTGGCAGTCACTGTTCTTAGCCCATCTGCCACTGCATGGTAGTCAGTGAGGATTTTGTTCCTCCTATTTACCACAAAAGTAAAAGGCACAGATCCTGCCTTCCAGAAGCTTACATTAAGATGTGGTCAGGACCACATGGAAAATATGCAATTCATGTCATGACTGCGCTTCCCTCAGTCTAATTTTACTTTGTTTTTCCTTCCTTAATACTGCTGCTGTGATTAATTGATATTGAGCCCCAGTGAATTACAGTAGGGTCTTTCTTTGTTCTTTCGACCGTTAAGTTGGGTACCAAACAAGGCTTTTAACCAGCAGCCTTTCCCCTAGATTCCTTAGATCTAGTTTCCCAGACCCACTTCCTCTCAATTTATATATGCTGCGACCAGTCACTAACAACAGAGACCAAAGTTTGCCTGTTACCATAACCTGAAGTCTGATTTGGTAGGAAAAGGATGAGTTATAGAAATTACAAAGACCACATTGTTGTCATTGATACAGAGTTGGTGCTATGAGAGATACTCTATCCTTTGACTTGGTAAAGCTGTCTTAGATCTTCCTCCTACTCTCACCACCCCCAATGCTCCACCTTTGGCAACCAGTGTCTGGTGTCTGGGGACACACCCCAGCAAAACCTGCTAGGCTAAGACAGCCCTCTGGAATCTATGGTCCAGACTAAGTGGATCTATGATCTATACCTAAACCAGGAGCCATCAACTACTAATTTGTGCCATCAATATTTTTCAAATCTAGCTAGCTACATAGGATTTCACTTTTTCAGTGAGAAAGATCATTTTAAGTAGTTCTCTGCTGACTTCTTTGTTTCTGACCCCTCAATTCTCAATCAAGCTTCCTGAACTCCAAAAAGGGATAAGAGAGAGGCTGGTTAGATTTTCTGTTATCCCAAGGAAGGTTTTTCAAAGGCCTTTCTTTAGTGACATAAAAGAGCAATGGTTGTTCCTTTCTTGGAGGAAAAAGGGGGAACACAATTTATTATGTTAATTACCAGCAATAAGAAGAGCCCCCCTCCTAAAAACCTAGACCAGCAACATTGGTATATCCAATCTCATTTCTCTTAACCTTTAGGGAATGAGTCCTGCATGGACTGAATCCAAACATTTTGTGTGTTTCACAGAATAAAGCTGAAGATTTTTGACTATTTCAGTATTTCTCTTACTCGACAAACAAATTCTCTGATGGTTCTTTTTGTTTGTTTCCTTATAACATATAAAATTATATAAGTATATATGTGAGGGGGAAGGGGATCAGAACATTAACTGTAGCATGTGTAGGCTGTATACTTCACTGTTAGACATTTTTTTCTTTTTTCTTAAAATTAAACAAAATGCTTGACTGGTTTCAAGCTTCATTGTGAAAAAAAAAAGACTAAGAGATTTCCTCAGCAGCCAGAACATCTCTAATTGTCCTGTTTCCTATCAATCAGGTCATGGATGGAATGATTCTGGTGAAGGTAAGTGAGAAGGATGACTTACACAGCAGTTGCCTCACTATCATAAACATAATTGTGCAATTCAAGCCACCAGTCAATTGGTTGGTTGATGTGGTCTTTGATAGGGAAGGAATAATAGCAGTACTAGTAGTAGGTTTATTGTCTTGTTGATGGGAGGCTTATCTTGTACTTGGGGGCAGGGATTTACTGAGTCCTTGCCAGGAAGCAAAGTCCTTCACTGAGGTTCAGTAGACTTTCCTGAGGTCTTCTAATCATGTTTGTCTTTCATTCTTGTTCTTTATTCACTGTGCCACCTAGCTGCCCTTTGAGGGTTCAGTGAATAGAATCTAGACCTAGAGTCAGGAAGACCTGAGTTCAAATTCAGCCTCAGTCACATTACTGGCTGTCTGACCTTGAGCAGGTCACTTAACCCCACTCCCTTGTAAAACAAAAAACAAAAATAAAAAGTTACTTAACCCCAATTGCCTCACCAAAAAAGAAAAATAAATCACGGAAAAAAGAGGCTAGAAAATGTGTCCATGTGTTTGTGTGTGAGCATGTATAAATTCTTCTAGATGGATTTTCTTTTTTTTTTTTTTTTTAAGATTTTATAGCCTTTCTCTCCTGGGCTCCTTGTAGATCAGCACCCGTCTCCACCGCCGAGATGTTGATGCCCAAGAAGAACGGAATTGCCATCTATGAACTCCTTTTTAAGGAGGGAGTAATGGTAGCCAAGAAGGATGTCCACATGCCAAAGCATCCTGAGCTGGCAGACAAGAATGTGCCCAATCTCCATGTCATGAAGGTCATGCAGTCTCTAAAGTCTCATGGCTATGTTAAGGAGCAGTTTGCATGGAGGCATTTCTACTGGTATCTCACCAATGAGGGCATTCAGTACCTCCGGGATTACCTTCACCTGCCCCCTGAGATTGTACCTGCCACTCTTCGCAGAAGTAGACCTGAGACAGGAAGGCCAAGGCCTAAAGGGCGAGTGACCTGCCCGGCTTACTCGGGGTGAAGCTGACAGAGACACATACAGACGAAGTGCTGCTCCCCCTGGTGCTGACAAGAAGGCTGAAGCTGGGGCTGGGTCAGCAACAGAATTCCAATTTAGAGGTGGATTTGGTCGTGGACGTGATCAACCTCCTCAATAAACCGTAGAAATATGTTTCATATTGAATAAAATTTTGGGGAAAAAATAAGGTTTTATGTATTTGTTTTGTTGGCATTTGTAGTCTTTTGTACTTTTGGTCATTCCCAGGAAAGATGACTGATTTGTTTGTATATCAGTATTTGAACTGAAAGGTACCATCTGTAGTATCTGGGGAGGTGAAAGGAGGAAGTTAGGGAAACAGCTTTCTTGCCCTCACTTTTTTATGTATACACAAAGATTTTGAGTTTTACAATTTCTCCCCAATCTTACTTCCCTCCTCCCAACAGAAGGCAATTTGTCGGTCTTTACATTGTTTCCATGTTTCCATTGATCCATCACCCTCACTTTCTGTGAGAGCTGTTTTGAAATGGGAACTGTCTATTCTGCTTGGCTAAAAGTGTTCCCAAGGACTGTATTTTCCCCTCAGTAAAGCCTGCTCATTACTAGCAAGAATGCATGAATGTAGTTCTCAGTGGAGAGAGTATTTTCACCAGTGAAAAGGTTAAATTTCAAAACTGGGAATATATTGTAATAAGAGGAATTTTTAAACTGTCCTTAAGATGAAAGCCTTGAGAAGCTGGAGAAATTCATAGCTTTTGAGTTCTAGTAAACTATAGTCTAAGCTGGGTCATTTGTTTAATAAGTTCAAGTCACCGAATGTTGATTTAGGAGGGATTGGTTGCTCTTGCAAAGTTCTCATTTTAAGCACAATCATAAATAGTAAACTTTTTTTCTTCCTGTAGTAGATGAAAAGATTCCATAGAATTCTTGATTCTTTGCTGGGGGGGAGAATGCAAAATCTCAGCAAGAGTTTTGTAGAGCAGAGGTTATTGATCTGAGCTCGGTGAACTTGTTAATACTTGGATTACTCTATAAGTGGTTGTAATCCTATGTAAACTTCAAGAATAAGTTGGATATTAAAGAATGTTTATTTAAAAAAAAAAAGATTTTATTTATTTTGAGTTTGACAATTTTCCCCTAATCTTACTTCCCCCCCATAGAAGACAATTTGTCAGTCTTTTTTTAGCATTTTTAGCAATGATTTTTAATTATTAAAATATTAGAGTACTTTAAAAACATAATACAATTGCATATTAAGTTAACTACAGTTTAGTGTGAACATAACTTTTATATGCACTAACCCCCCCCCAAATTGTGTGACTTGCTTTACTTCAATATTTACTTTATTTTGGTTGTCTGAAACTGAACTTACAATATCAAAGTATTCCTATATTATATTTAGTCAAATAATTCCCAGATATATATATATATATATATATATATATATATATATATATATATCCAAGTCTAGTCTCTACTGAATTCCATACTGCCAGCTGTTCAATGGCCATTCCAAGATAGATGTCCAAGGCAATATTTAGTATAATTTGTCAGTCTTTACATTGTTTCCATGGTATACATTGATCCAAAATCATATCCTTTTTTTTTTTAAGGTTTTTGCAAGGCAAATGGGGTTAAGTGGCTTGCCCAAGGCCACACAGCTAGGGAATTATTAAGTGTCTGAGACCGGATTTGAACCCAGGTAGTCCTGACTCCAGGGCAGATGCTTTATCCACTGAGCCACCTAGCTGCCCCCAAAATCATATCCTTAAGGAAGAAACATACAGTGTAAGAGATAACAAGATCAGACAATAAGCTATCAGATTTTTTTCCTAAATTGAAGGGAATAGTCCTTGAACTTTGTTCAAACTCCACAGTTCTTTCTCTGGATATGGATGGTATTCTCCATTGCAGACAGCCTCAAAATTGTCCCTGATTGTTGCCCTGAAGGAATGAGTGAGTCCATCCAGGTTGATCATAGCCCCTGTGTTGCTGTTAGGGTGGACAGTGTTCTTCTGGTTCTGCTCATCTCACTCAGCATCAGTTCATGCAAATTATTCCAGGCTTCCCTGAATTCCCATCCCTCCTGGTTTCTAATAGAATAATAGTGTTCCATCTAGATGGATTTTCACCAAGGCCTTATAGCTACTCATTGTCTGAGGTAGGATTTGAATTCATTTCCTCAAAACTAAAGGTAGATTCTTTTCACTATCCACTGTCTCAAGCCATCTCCTTTAAAAATGGCATTAACCAAGTAGGACCAATTGGAATTCATCAGTCCCTTCCATTCCAGAAGAGCCTGGCATGGGCACAGATCAGAGGAAAATTCACTCAAAAACTCCTAGCCAGATTATCCTCTTATCTTCAGAAGAAGAAACTGAGGCTCAGAAGAAAAAGAGATCTGTTTAAATCTTGGAGTTGGCAAGCAACAGAATTGGGATTGGAATCCAGGTCTGGAAGCTTGGACGTTGGTCCAGCATGCTGCACTGTCTCCTTGGGGCAGCCTCCAGAAGTTCTCTGTGGGGCAAGGCCAACATCATCATTTTTTCTTGTTTTGTATCCCCAGAGCCTTGCTTCGTAGGCACTTGTTGAATTCCAACCATGAAACCATTCCCATTTATTTCCACCATCCTGGTGAATAGGTAAGTGACTGGTCAGGAGTCTTGGCTTCCTGCCAGTTAGCATCTGTGAGACTTAAGGGGCAAATCTCCTTCTCCCTTGACCTTAGTTACGTATCTGTCTGATGAGGGGAGGAGATGGTCCCTAGGGATCTGTCAGCTCTTGTAGTCTGTGGTAGGGGGAGTCTTGGGCAGAGTAGCATGCTGGACTACAGGAAAGACAAGACCCAGCCCTGTTTCAGACCTCCTGACTCAGTCTCCTTCCTTATAAAATGGGGACTGAAATAATTGTACTACCCACACATTACATTTGAAATGGTGAAATCACTCTAGAATTAAAGGTTTGTTTCCATCTTTACCAAACTGGAGTATCAATACTAGGCAGGGTGGGAAAGAAATGACTGACCCTCTTTTGAGGTTGGGGGAATGTTCTGGCTCTGCACCTAGACTGGGAGCTGGGAGAAAAATGCAAAGGGATGAGCCTTGATCCTTCATGGAGCTCTCAGTCTCTGTAAGACACCTCATAGGAGGGATAACCCCCTTACTGGTCATCACTTCAAGGCCTTCTGGACCGAGGACTTTTGTGGGAAGGGACAGAGAGAACGCTGACCAGGGATTGCCTCCAAGACTAAGGGGACATTCATCCAGCACTTTGAGATTCGCAAAGCACTTTCCCTATGTTACCTCAAAAAATAACGATAATTATTAAAACTTGTAGAGCTTGGGGCAGCTAGGTGGCACAGTGGATAGAGTACTGGCCCTACAGTCAGGAGGACCTGAGTTCAAATCTGACCTCAGTCATTTAATAATTACCTAGCTGTGTGGCCTTGGGCAAGTCACTTAACCCTATTGCCTTGCAAAAAAAAAGAAAAAAGAAAACAACTTGTGGGACAGACACCCTCACAGAGGATACACAAAGACAGTCCCTGATCCCTAAGAGTTCATAATTTTTTTTTAGTTTTTACAAGGCTGTGGGGTTAAGTGACTTGCCCAAGATCATACAGCTAGGCAATTATTATGTGTCTGATTTCAGATTTGAACTCAGGTCCTCCTGACTCCAGGACCAGTGCTCTATCCACTGTGCCACCTAGTTGTGCCAAGAGTTCATAATCTTAATGGCATCAGAAAACATTTCCTCTCCAGTCTAAAAGGTCAAGTGTCCAAATATTCAAACTCGGTTGCTCTTGAACTCAGGACTGCCCATGAAGTAGTTGAGGGGACAGGGGCATCCATTTTTAGGATCTCTCCTCTCAGGTTGACAAGCATGTGCCTCCTTCTGCCATCTGCTTCTGCAAGAAGTCAAAGCAAAGCTTAATGAGTAATTAATAATTAAAGTACTCTGAGAGAATGATGCCCCAAGAAGAGGAGAGACCATAGCCCCAGCGTCCTCCCAAGAGAGCACAGCTGTGCAGAATCCTCTTGGGTGGAGAGAAGGTTGGTTCAGCTGCCTCAAAGTCCTTTTGCCTTGGTGGGTTGGGGGGCAGATAGTGGACAATTTGACAGGTGTGTGTTTCTGTGTTTATTCTGGGGCTTCCAGGAGTCCTTATCATCTTGTGCTTTTTCTGGGGAGGGGTGATGTTCTATAGTTAAATCTATGGTGTCCATAGAATTCCCAAGTGGAGCTTGGGGACCCTGTTATACCCATTTAAGGAAAATCTAGATATGAATTAAACCTGAGCTTTGTTTTAGAGATTTACCCAAAGGAAAACTGTGGGTTTGGGGCCACAGTCAAGGTGAGAAACCGATACTTTGTGGTCGGATTTCCATCATCTCACCTTAGCCATATGAGCTAAGAGTCCCGGGCCACAGGTCACCACCCCAACACTGATGCCTCTGATCCTCAACATTATCTGATAAGGACATTGGAGAAAAGTGGAATACCAGGCCACCCTCTGTTTCCTCCAAGTTCCCAGACTTTACATGTGCAGGAACCAGTTTTTCTGAAAGAAAAATCAGAACGACTCGGTGACTGCGCCAGAGCTGAGCTGGCCCGGGCCCCGCAGCCCCCGCAGCGCCCGGCCTCCCGCCGCCGTGCCCTTCTCCAACAGCCACAAGATGCTCAAGTCGCGCTTCCCCGCCGGAGGAATACCCCGACCTGTCCTCGCACACCAACCACATGGCCAAGGTGCTGACGCTCGAGCTCTATGAAAAGCTCCGGGACAAGGCCACGTCCAGCGGCTTCACTTTGGACGATGTCATCCAGACCGGCGTGGACAACCCAGGACACCCACTCATCATGACTGTGGGCTCTAAGAGTCCTATGAAGTGTTCAAGATACTGTTTGATCCGATCACTGAGGACCGACACGGAGGCTACAAGCCTTCCGATGAGCATAAGACTGATCTTAACGCTGACAATCTGCAGGGTGGGGATGACCTGGATCCCAGCTATGTGCCGAGCTCTCGTGTTCGAACTGGCCGGAGCATCCGAGGATTCTGCCTGCCCCCACATTGTAGCCGGGGCGAGCGCCGGGCCATAGAGAAGCTCTCTGTGGAAGCCCTGGCTAGCCTGGAAGGTGACCTGAATGGGAAGTACTATGCTTTGAAGAATATGACTGAGCAGGAACAGCAGCAGCTGATTGATGACCACTTCCTTTTCGACAAGCTTGTCTCCCCACTCCTCTTGGCCTCTGGCATGTCCTGAGACTGGCCTGATGGCAGGGGCATTTGGCACAATGACAAGAAGACCTTTTTGGTTTAGATCAATGAGGAAGATCACCTGAGGGTCATCTCTATGCAGAAGGGGGGGAACATGAAGGAGGTGTTCACACGCTTCTGCAATGGACTCACCTAGATTGAAACCCTTTTTAAGACCAAGAACTACGAGTTCATGTGGAATCCTCATCTGGGTTATATCCTGACATGCGCCTCCAACCTGGGTACAGGCCTACGAGCAGGTGTGCATATCAAACTTCCTCACCTGGGCAAGCATGAGAAGTTTGGAGAGGTGTTGAAGAAGTTGAGGCTGCAGAAGAGGGGGACAGGGGGTGTGGACACAGCAGCTGTGGGTGGTGTCTTTGATGTCTCCAATGCTGACTGACTGGTCTTCTCTGAGGTGGAGCTGGTACAGATGGTGGTGGATGGTGTGAAGTTGCTCATTGAGATGGAGATGCGTTTGGAGCAGGGGCAGTCCATCGATGACCTTATGCCAGCCCAGAAATGAGCAGTTGCGCCCTTCCCCCCCAATTCTGCGCTTCCTAATTTATTGAATGAATGAATAACCATCCTTTCCCCCTGTGGCACCCTGGGGGGCTCTGGATGCAGCCCACCTAATCATGCTGTAGAGAAGTCTTCCTTCCATCCTTTGGTGGTAGAGTTTTATTTTTGATGGCTGAGATGTTGCTGAATGCAGAAATAATAAACTATTGTTTTGGCCTGAAAAAAAAAAGAAAAATCAGAACTTGGGATCTGACAAGGGAACAGTAAGCACCTTTCCTCTCCATATACATAGTGGGCATGCACGTCCTTACCACAACACATGTATGCATAAGCACCCATGCATATGAACATGTATGTATAGGTGTATAGAAAGACCCTTAACACAATGACTGGCCCTCAGTGAGTACTTACTAGAGACTTGACTTGACTACAAGGATATTTTTTTGCTTTCAAAGACATATTTAAATGGATTTTGTCTTCCTGAAAAGGACTGCTCTGGTGGCACCTCTCTCTCCAAGGCTCTGGGAACATCTGTCAGACCCACTGTCCTCTTTGAAGCCTTTCCTGGGTCTTTTGACAGAAATACTTTCTGTCCACCCAGCTCTTCAGTCCACTCATGGCCTCACAGGGTTACTAGTTGGGCAGGAACCTCAGGTCTACTGCCATGCCCATCTTTGCCACAGAGATGCCTCAGGAGGAGATGACACTTGTATTACATAATTCTGATTGATGGGGAAATTTTCCTGATATTCAAACTCAGTTTATCTCTTTGATATGTAAGTTTAGAGTACCCATTTGTGCCCAACCTGGGGTAGAGCATTCTGTGCTCATATCGGTCTGATCAGCCACAGTTGGACACACAAACATAGGGATGTCATTTTGGTCTTCTTTGATAACAAAAGAGAAGAACCAACCAACCAATCTCTTTGATGCTCCCATCCAGTCCGTTGACTGGGTGAATGATAGTCATAGAATATCTCATTTAGACCTCAAAAACCTCAGGGAGAAGGCTACTCTATTGTCCCCATTCTATAAGTGAGACCCATTTTACAGGTAGATAGAGATTAAGTGACTTGCCCTGGGTCACACGACCAACACATGTCTGAGGCTGGATTTGAGCTCAGGATTTCTTAACTTCAGGCCCAGTGCTGCTTTGGACTTATTAAGTTTGAGATACTGGTGGATCATCCAAGTAGAGGTGACAAGCTGGAAATTAGAGCTGTAGGGGAAATAAATGAAGGCTAAATGAACGCTAGCTATACCTTGAGGAATCATGGATAGAAGGATGACAGCTGATTGCACGGGAACAAGAGCAAAATGATTTGTTTAGGAGCATCAATGGTTTTACCCACCAATGCTTTTCCCTCACCAGGGCAAATGGCAGTTTGGTTAGTTGTTCCAGGATAAACCATGAAACTCCAAACACTTTTCATATTTCCAAGCCACTTGTGCATGTTACCAAGCATTCATATAAAAAAGATCTTTTCCAATGATAAGTTGGGGATGCTCTTGGAGTAAGTCCAGGCATGATTCAGGATTTGCCCACTTATAAGGCAAAAGGTCAATTCCAGAGACAAAATATTAAGTTAGTCTTCATGTCTGCAATTCATTCATTAATTCACTGGTATAGTTAATTCACATGTATAGTCTCTGGAAAATTCAACATTATGCTCATGAGAAAATGAGAGTAAGAAAGACAAATAATGTCTTGGGATAATTGTGAGAGTGGTTGGACTCTCTGGCACCCTCTACCAGAGTGGTGGAGACCATACTTTGAGAACCATCAGGTCAGTCAAAATGGTACATTTCTATGTCTTTGCTTGGATCTCCTCTCATCTCCCTCTTCTGTGTCCCTTCTCTTTGTTTTTTTTAGGTTTTTGCAAGGCAAATGGGGTTAAGTGACTTGCCCAAGGCCACACAGCTAGATAATTATTAAGTGTCTGAGGTCAGATTTGAACCCAGGTACTCCTGACTCCAAGACCAGTGCTTTATCCACTATGCCACCTGTGTCCCTTCTCTTCTCATGAGGCCTTCAATAGACTGCTTTCTCTCTCTCGAGCTTGGCGTTTCTGCCCAATGGGCTGCTAGCTCTACAGCTCCACTCTAATATTTTTTTTTTCTGAAATCCATACTCAGCTTTCTTCTTAGTCAAGAAGGGGGGAGGGAACCAAATCCTCCCACTACACAGAGCAAAATTCAAGGATAGGCAGCCTTGCATAATGGCTACAGAGATAGATTTGGCAGTCCTCACTTAAGGAAGTCTCTTCTCTATATACAATGTTGGGGATAGATATTGGTTTATGCCTTAAAAGGTCCAAAAAATTAAAACCAACCATTATTTTTTTTTTAGATTTTTGTAAGGCAAATGGGGTTAAGTGGCTTGCCTAAGGCCACACAGCTAGGTAATTATTAAGTGTCTGAGATTGGATTTGAACTCAGGTCCTCCTGACTCCAGGGCTGGTGCTCTATCCACTGCACCACCTTGCTGCCCCGCTCATTTCCCTTTTTTTTTTGCAAGGCAATGGGGTTAAGTGACTTGCCCAAGGTCACACAGCTAGGCAATTATTAAATGTCTGAGACTGGATTTGAACTTGGGTCCCCCTGACTCCAGGACTGGTGATCAATCCACTGCACCACCTTGCTGCCCTGCTCATTTCCCTTTTCTTTAGTTTTTTTTTTGCAAGGCAATGGGGTTAAGTGGCTTGCCCAAGGTCACACAGCTAGGCAATTATTAAGTGTCTGAGACTGGATTTGAACTCAGGTCCTCCTGACTCCAGGACTGGTGCTCTATCCACTGTGCCACCTTGCTGACCTCCTCATCTCCTTTTTAAGTCATCATGTGGATCTTAAGGGGTACTGTGTGTTTTGAGTTTCTCACAAAATTAATATTTCTCATGATAGCTAGATGGTATACTGAATATAGGATTAGATTTGGGGTCAGGACCTGGTTGTTCTGATCCTGCTTAAGACACTAGTGTGTGACCCTGGGAAAAGGCCTTTAACTCATCAGTAAAATGGGGTTAATCGTAGTATGGATATCAAATGAGTTAGCTTATGTAAAGTCATTTAACACCCTTAAAGTGTTAGATAAATGTTATTGATTATTAAGTAACTTTGAGCCCCTACCACAGTTTATAGAGAAACCTTTTTATCCATAAACTTTAGTTTCTCTCTCTCTTTCTTCATCTCAAACTTCCTGATCATAAAAGCACAAAAAATATCCATAACATTGCTCACATGATTTATTAGAATAGCAAGTAATAATTTGAAGGACTAAATAAATATTTCCACTATATCAACAGTGATGAAAACTTACAATCAAGGGCACCTCTGTATTCATCAACATCAAGAGTCAGGGAAAGGAGTATTCTCAGCCATCAGCCCCACTAAATCTTCCTCACTTCTGGAAACAGTCTCATGTTTAACAACAAATCAGAGATGATGCTTCTTTAGATTCTCTGAAAATGATGGATGACTGGGAGTCCTCTGACAGACTGCACAGATGAGGATTAATTCTTAGTCCTAACCTTTTCTGAGATTATAGTTAACATGGAAGGTCCTTTTCCTCAGGAAACATCAGTTTAAGGATAGAGTTCTCTCATAGCCCCTCAATGACTGATTCTTTCTGTCCTTTGTCAGTTTGCCAAGATTCTCTTCCCTCATAAAGGTACAAAAAGCATCCCTTGTTCCTGTGGAAAGGCATTACCTGAGGTTTATTTCTGCTCTCTGTGTTTATAAAGAATTCAATTTGACCAGCTCTATGGGAGGGGAAGACTGGGAAGAGAGGTGGTTTTGGAATAAGGAAGACTAAAATTCAAGCTTTAACTCTGATTTATTGACTGAGTGGACATGAGCAAGGAATTTAACCTGGTAAGTTAAGACAGGTAGGCTCATATCTTAGAATTACTATGAAAATGGTTTGGACTCCCTTAAAGAGACATGGGGTCCAGACAACTCACTCTTCATTGATGAAGGGAGATCCCTTCCTAGACCAGAGAAACTACAATCCAATAAGCAGAGGCAGTGGAAAGACTCTGAAGTCAGAGAACCTTATATTTACCTCCTCTGTGACAAGTCCAAACTGTTGGCTTAATCTCAGTTTCCTTATTTGTAAAAAGAGGGTTAGACTAGATGTTCTTTTGGAACCTTCCAAATCTAGATAGATGACCCTAGAAGACTACAAATGACAACCACAATGATATTAATAATAAATTAGAGGAGTTGCTGGTTTGCATCAGTGAAAAGACTCAATAGAAAATAGAGTAAAAAATTGAATTCAGAACCTGTGACTAATATCCAAAGGCTTTCAATTGCTCCATGAAGACAATGAAAGGTAACTCACTAATTCAAATCAATGGGATAATGAAAAAGCAGGATGTCAGTTTGGGGTGCTGAAATATTTTAAGTTTCATTATTGTGTTATATTGATCATTTGTATTTTTTGAATATAATATAATTTATTTTTTCAATTACATGTAAAGCTAGTTTTCAACATTCATTTCAACATTCAGCATGTAAACTTTTGAGTTCCACATTTTTCTGCTTCTCTCCCTTCCCTTCCCCCTCCCCATGACATGTACAATCATAATTAACATATTTCCTTATTGGTCATGTTGTGAAAGAAGAATCAGAACTAAAGGGGAAAAAATGAGAAAAAAACCCCAAAACAGTTTTAAAAAGTGAAAATGATATGCTTTGGTCCGCATTCAGATTTCATAGGTTTTTTCCGCCTCTGGATGTGGATGGCCTTTTCCATAACAGATTTCTCAGAATTGTCCTTGATCATTGAACTGTTGATCAGCTAACTTTCTGGGGTTGTTTTTGAGTTTAAAAAAATGTATGCTTCAATCTGTAGACACCATCAGCTCTTTCTCTAAGACTGGCAATCATTCTTCCTTATGAGTCCTTCAGAGATGCCTCGGATCACAGTACTACTGAGAAAAGCTAGTTCATTCGTGGCAGATCATCCTACAACATTGCTGCTACTTCGTATGCAGTACATTTCACACTGCACCTACTCAGATAAGTCTTTCCAGGTTTTACTGAGAGCATCCTGCTCATCATTTCTTACAGCAGAATAGCATTTCTTCACATTCACATACAACTTGTTCAGTCAAATACCAACTGATGGTTATCCCCTCAATTTTCAATTCCTTGCCACCAGAAGAGTTGCTATATATATCTTTATAAATATAAGCCCTTTTCCATCCCATTTTTCATCTCTTTGAGAACACAGAATTAGTAGCATGCTTTTTAAAAATATTCCTCATGGTTCAGTGGGTAGTCCTTCTCACAAAAGGTCTCTATCTTTGGACTGGCTTAAGTTCTAATGAAGACTGACCCAAAGGGAGAGAATTCTGTCTCTACACCTTCCTCTCCCAATCTCCCACTCCTCTCCACTATATGAATATTCTAGTTCATTATGCTTCTATTCTGGAGTGTGGAAAATTTCTTCAACAAAGCTTAGGTATAACCAAGGTCTAGGTGTCTGCTAAAAAGTATTAATAAAAAATGATGCTCAATGTACAAAAAGATATCAGGTATAGGAGAGCTATTTGTTTAAAGCACAAAACGACTCCAAAAGATGGAGTGACACATATACTCTATAACCCATCACTTCTATAATACTGTCCTCAGAAGTAAAGATACTGGAAGATTTGTGGAATCACTTCACAAATATTTCATATTCACCTCAGATCTATACCATATGAATAGCAATTCAGGGTTCATATATATCAACCAAAAAGATATGCAGAGCCAATGAACTTGAGGGGGGGACAGGGTGCAATGCCCCCACTGGATAGGAAGCACCAAATCTGATGATTCCAAACTTCTCTAGGTTGCCATTCAGCCTCCATGATCTATGATCTGTGTTCATGCAAAGAAATACCAAACAGAAGAGGTAGCCAGGGACTAGAGGTCTCAAGTTTCACATGGTCAGGCACATGTTGGCCTGGCCACATACTCCTGTCTCCTATAATTGCTGCTGGGAAGGGGGAAGGGAAAATTCCCATCACTCTCCACACCCCTACAGGGAGAGCAAGCCAAGTCCCAAATGACAATCTCTAAAGAGAGGATGAGAGGGAGAAGGGGAATGCAGAGGCATTGACCTCTCCCTATAAAGTCTTGAGTTAGGTGGCTTATTCCTGAGTCAGTTCTTTGTTTGTTTCTTTTCTTCCTTCCTTCCTTCCTTCTTTTCTTTCTTTCTTCTTTCTCTTTCTCTTTTCTTTCTCCTTCCTTCCTATCTTTCTTTTCTCTTACTTCTTTCTTTTGTAACAGATTTTTTTTGAAAAGAGATAAATAGCACCACTTTCTAAATCAACACTGTACAACAACACATAGTAGCATTCTAATATTCATAAACCTTCTAATGAAAGGATAAAAGTACTTTTTCTCATCTCTTACTTAGGGTCAAGCTGGGTCATTTTAATTACATGCAATTCAGTTTTAATTTGTTTTTCTTTCTGTTTATATTATAATTGATATGCCTATCACTTTCCTAGTTCCTAGTTTTCATAATACCACTCTGCATTGGTCCAAACAAATCTTCTCATGTCTCCCTGAATTTCTCAAATCCATTGTTTCTTATGGTTCAGTAATACTGTGTTACATTCACAATTTTGTTTAGTGATTGAATGTCAGAATAATTGAGAGGAAATCACTCTCAGGTACCTCCTGTGACTCAGAGTCTACAAGCATATGTGGGTAGTGGTTTGGTCAGCTTGCTTTCATGGGAGACAGCTGGCTGTCATATTAGATTGAGCCCTGGAAGATCTGAGTTCAAAACAGCCTCAGATACTTACTAGTTGTGTGACTCTGGGCAAGTTACTTCACCTCTATCTGCTTCAGTTTCCTCATCTGCAAAATGGAATTGTTGCTGTTGTTTGGCCTTTGTTCTCCAAGAAGATCAAGACATCAGGACAATGTTGCCTTGGCATGTAAATGAGTTGGATTGAAGTGAGGTAGGGCTGTGCAAAATCACCAGCCTTGCTTTCTCCTCCAGAGCCATCTGGGTCCAGTGGCCAGATGTGGATCAGCACCCCCTGATTACAGTGGAAGACCTTGGCATTTTAAAGCTAGGTCTATCCAAGATCACAGTTTGACTGAGGCAGCACCAACTCAGTGGTTTAGGTTAGGTAAGAAAGAGAAGAGAAAAAGAGATCAAGAATGACTACTTCTGGGATGGCTAGGTGGCGTAGTGGATAGAACACGGGAGTCAGGAGGACCTGAGCTCAAATCTGACCTCAAACATTTAATAATTATCAAGCCATGTGGCCTTGGGCAAGCCACTTAACCCTGTTGCCTTGAAAAATCTAAAAAAAACATGACTACTTCCAAAGAAGAGGTGTATCTCACTGTATCTCAGTGATTAAGAAAGAAAAGAAGCCCGCCAGGCTTATCTTGGGAAGATCACTCAAACCCCATATCTGACTGTTCCATGATCTACCCACCCACCTCTGATCATATATAAAATAACTGACTCCACCACAACAAGGTGGAGCCTCAAGGAATGGAGGAATTCCATGATTTGTAAATCAGTTTCTTTCAAAGAAAATAATTAATAGGGGGCTGCTAGGTGGTGCAATGGACAAAGCACCAGCCCTGGAGTCAGGAGTACCTGGGTTCAAATCCGGTCTCAGACACTTAATAATTACCTTGGGCAAGCCACTTAACCCCACTTGACTTGCAAAAACCTTAAAAAAAAAAAAAAGAAAATAACTAATAAACCACCTGATTTACAGGCTCAGGTTAGAGAAGGCTCAGTTAAAAACTTAGCCCCAGTCTCGGGGGGGGGGGGGGGGGGGGGGATTTCCTTCAATTCTACTAACTCTCTCTACTTATATTATAGGTGATCCACACTGTGGCTACACACACATTTTCTTGGACAAAAAAATGAGTAGGACATTGGATAAGTGACACTTTGGACGATGATCATTCTGATTGCCTTCCAATAAGCCTGTTGACCACCTTCACCACTTAGTTTCTTTCTATTCAGTCACTCTCAAACAGCACTTGACCTGGAGTAAGTGGAGGACTGGCCACATGGAAAGACTCAGATGGTGGACCAACCATCTTCACCCAGACCAGCATAACCAAAAAAGGAAGGTCATGTTGAGTGCCCCATGATGAGTGCTTCCATGAAAAATCTTAACTTGCCTTCTCACCTCTTGCTTGGGCATCTTTGTCCTGGTCTTATACTTAAGCATAGGGTCATTATAAACCTCACTTCCAAAAGACTCATTGATAATGAGTGGATAATTAAGGCAAGAGTCATTTGCTTGAACAAACTAGATGATTTCGATTACATTAAATTAAAAAGCTTTTGCACAGATAAAACCACTGTAACCAAGATCAAAAGAAATGTAGGAAACTGGGTAACAATCTTCACAACTAATGATTCTGACAAAGGACTCATTTCTAAAATAAACAGAAAACTGAGTCATATTTTTTTTTTAAAAAAGCCATTCCCCAGTTGACAAATGGTCAAAGGATATGCAAAGGCAATTTACTGATGAGATCAAAGCAATCCATAGTCATATGAAAAATTGCTCTTAAATCATTACTTATTAGAGAAATGCAAATTAAAGCATCTCTGAGATACCACCTCACACCTCTCAGACTGGCCCAAATGACCATATGATTTTAACATTCATTTTTAAAACTTTTGAGTTCTGAAGTTCTGAACTCATCCAACCTTTCTGGAGACAAATTTGGCCCAAAGGACAACAAAAATGTGCATACCATTTGACCCAGCAATACCACTACTGGGTCTATACCCCGAAGAAATGATGAAAAAGGGTAAAAACATGACTTGTACAAAAATATTCATAGCAGTCCTGTTTGTGGTGGCAAAGAATTGGAAATCAAGTAAATGTCCTTCAACTGGGGAATGGCTTAGCAAATTGTGGTATACGTATGTCATGGAACACTATTGTTCTATTAGAAACCAGGAGGGATGGGAATTCAGGGAAGCCTGGAAGTTTTTGCATGATTTGATGTTGAGTGAGATGAGCACAACCAGAAAAACGCTGTACACCCTAATAGCAATGTGGGGGCTGTTGATGGACTTGCTCATTACATCAGTGCAACAACCAGGGACAATTTTGGGCTGTCTGCAATGGAGAATACCATCTGTATCCAGATAAAGAACCGTGGAGTTTGAACAAAGTTCAAGGACTATTCCCTTTAATTTAGGAAAAAACCCAGATATCTGATTGTCTGATCTTGGTATCTTTTATACTTTTTGTTTCTTCCTTAAGGATATGACTTCTCTCTCATCACACTCAATTTGGATCAATGTACAACACGGAAACAAACTAAAGACTGACAAATTGCTTTCTTTGGGGGGGGGGTGGGAGGGAAGTAAGATGGGGGGAAAATTGTAAAACTCAAAATAAATGAAATCTTTAGAAAAGTCATTTGCTTGTAAGAAACTGATATGTTATCATTGTTAAAAATAAAACATTGCTGTTTAAAGAAGGCTAAATATACCTCCTTTTTGAAATCATGTTTCCTTATCTTCAGCCAAGAAAATCCTTTCTTCAGAATGTTGGTTCTCAAAATTTTAGAATTTTACCCATTTTTTTAAATTCATTTTATTTTTCTTGAATTAAATGTTTTTTTTTTTAGGTTTTTGCAAGGCAGATGGGGTTAATTGCGTTGCCCAAGGCCACACGGCTAGATAATTATTAAGTGTCTGAGACAGGATTTGAACCCAGGTACTCCTGACTCCAAGGCCAGTGCTTTATCCACTATGCCACCTAGCCGCCCCTTGAATTAAATGTAAAAACAAATTTTAACATTCATTTTTAAAACTTTTGAGTTCTGAAGTTCTGAATACTCTCTCTTCTTCCCATCCCCCACTTGATCATCATTGAGAAAGCAAGTAATTTGATATAATTTGAAAATGTGAAGTCATGCAAAACACCTCCATAATAGTAGTGTTGTGAAAGAAAACATAGACTCCGTCCCTGAAAAAAAAAATCTCAAGAAAAATAAAGTTTAAAAAATATGTTTCAATCTGTTTTCAAACATCCTCAGCTTTCTCTCTGAGGATGAGTAGCATTTTTTTTTTAATCATAAGTCCTTCAGAATTACCTGGAGTCACAGCACAGCTGGGAAAAGATAGGTCATTCACAGGTGATCATCCTACAATATTGCTGCTACTTTTACATGGTATATTTCACTTTATATCTGCTCATGCAAGTTTCTCCAAGTTTTATTGAGAGCATCCTGCTCATCATTTCTTATAACAGAATAGCTTTCCAATTTAATCACATACTATAATTTGTTCAGCCATTCACCAACTGATGGGCATCCCCTCAATCTTCAGGTCCTTGTCACCAGAAAAGAGCTGCTATAAATATCCTTATACATATAAGTCCTTTTCCTTCCTGTTTTTCATCTCTTCTGAAATATAGACCTAGTAGTGGCATTGCTAGGTCAGAGGGTAGGCATGGTCTTATAATCCTTTGGGTATAGTTCCAAATTATAGAATGGGAGTGGCTAGGTGGTGCAGTGGATAGAACACTGGCCCTGGAATCAGACCTGAGTTCAAATCCAGCCTCAGACACTTAATAATGACCTAGCTATGTGGCCTCTGGCAAGCCACTTAACCCCATTGCCTTGCAAAAAAAACCCCTAAAAAATAATAAAATAACAAATTATAGAATGGTTAAATCATATCACAACTCCTCCAACAGTACATTAATGTCTCATTTTCTCACATCCCCTCCAACATTGTCATTTTCCCCGTCAGTTCTATTAGCCAATCCAATAGCTATAACATAGTACCTCAAAATTGGTCCAGTTTTCATCTCTCCAATCAAGAGTGAATTAGGACATTTAAAAAAAACATATATAATAGCTCTTTTTTTTTTTATAAATTTGACTCAGTTCATTATGTGTGAGAAATGAGATCTTTATCATGGAAACTCTTTTCAATATTTCCCCACACACAATTCTTATTGCTAACTATATTTCTACACCTTCATTTATTCTATTTTTTTTCTTCTTTCACTTTATTCCTACTTAAAATGTTTTGCATTGTGACTACCCCCTTCAACAATCTGTCCTCTCTACTGTCATCCCCATCTTTCTCCCATCCCCTTCCCTTCCTATTTTCCTGTAGGGTAAGATAGATTTCTAGGGGCGGCTAGGTGGCGCAGTGGATAGAGCACTGGCCTTGGAGTCAGGAGTACCTGGGTTCAAATCTGACCTCAGACACTTAATAATTACCTAGCCCTGTGGCCTTGGGCAAGCCACTTAACCCCATTTGCCTTGCAAAAAACTAAAAAAAAAAAAGATAGATTTCTAAACCTAATTGAGTGTGTCTATTATTCCCTCCCTTAGCCAATTCTGATGAGATTTAAGATTCACTAGTTTCTCCTAACCTCCCCCACTATTCCACTCCACTGAAAACTGTTTTCTTGCCTCTTTGAGGAAAAATAACTTGCCCCATTCTACCTCCCTCTTTCCCTTTGTCCTGGTACATTCCTCTCTCACCCCTTAAGTCCATCTTTTTAATATATTATCCCTTCATATTCATTTCCTACCTGTACCCTTCTATATTTCTTCTGTCTTAATAAATGAGAAAGTTCATATGAGCTATCAGTATCCTCTTCCCCTGAAGGGATATAAACAATTCAAAAATCATAAAATCCCTTATGATTTCCCTTTCCTAGTTCCCTTTTTTTTCTATTTCACTTAAGTCTCATATCTAATGATAAATTTTCTGTTCAACTTTGGCCTTTTCATTAGGGAAGTTTAAAGTCCCTTATTTCACTGAGTGTCCATCTTTTTCCCTGAAAGAGTATGCTCAGGGGCAGCTAGGTAGTATAGTGGATAGAGCACCAGCCCTGGAGTCAGGAGCATCAGAGCTCAAATCTGGCCTCAGGCACTTAATAATTGCCTAGTTGTGTGGCCTTGAGCAAGCCACTTAACCCCATTTGCCTTGCAAAAAAACCTAAAAAAAAAAAGAGAATGCTCAATTTTGCTAGGTAGTTGATTTTTGGTATAATCCAAATCTTCTGGAATATGATATTCTATACCTTATGATCCTTTATGTAGAAGCTGCTAAATTTTGCGTTATCTTGACTCTGGTTCCATGATAATTGAATTGTTTCTTTTTCGTTGCTTGCAATGTTTTCTCCTTAATTTGGGAGCTCTGAAATTTGGCTATAATATTCCTGGAGTTTTCATTCTGGAATCTCTTTTAGGAGGTGATCTTCTATGGTGTGAAACTAGTTCATAGTTTTCTTGGAGGTTTTGGATTGTAGGAGTTTTGACTTTGCTGTCTTCTTCTGAGTGTGTATTTTGATTTTTCTTATTACTATAGTAATTTTCTACAATCATATATTTTCCTGTTGTTTGCTCATTATCCCAATCTATGTTTTATTTTAATTCTTTGTTAAGGTGGAGCTCTGCTTCCAGAGTGTAGGGCACACTGTCCCAAGTTTTTGAGGGTTTTTTCCAGCTGTTTTCAGAGGTACTTTTAGGGACCTGAAAGTTTTCAATTCTTTCAAGGTGATGTGATGTAAGGAGACATTTTTCCTCCTCTCCTGGTATATGTGCTGGTTTCTGGGTGACCACAAAGCACTCCTTTCTGCACTGGCACTGTGAGGAGGTTCCCTACTTCCCTGTGGCATCAAACTCTGGTGTGCTACTGCTCCTTCTCTTCTTGGGACTGTAATCCAGCTATGAACCAGATCCAAGTATATGCAAAGCAACCGTATTGCGTCAGTGATAACAGGGACCCCTACAATTTCTTTCTGGTCTCCTAACCTACTGTGGACTGAGAACTCTAGAAGGAACTGCTGCTGTTGATACAGTGGCTCTCAAGACCTGCTCCTGGTCCACTGGGGCTAGGTTAGAAACTTCTGAGACCTGTTCTGGACTGTGTTCCACTCTCATTGTGGTATGACTTTTCCTACCGATCTTCCAAATTGTCTTGGACTGGAAAACTGTTTCACTCCTTTTTGTGAGTTCTACCACTCTAGAATATGTTTAGAGTCATTATTTAAAGGTATTTGGAATGATTTAGGGAAGAGTTTGGGTGAATCTCTGCCTTTAATTCACTATCTTGGCTCCTGGTTTTTTATATGCTTAAAATTTTTTTCATTTTTTTGAAGATTTTATTTATTTTGAGTTTTGCAATTTTCCCCCAAATCTTACTTCTTTTCCCCACCCCCCACAGAAGGTAGTCTGTTAGTCTTTGCATTGTTTCCATGGTATACATTGATACAAATTGAATGTGATGAGAGAGAAATCATATCCTTAAGGAAGAAACATAAAGTATAAGAGATAGCAAGATCAGACAATAAGATATCAGTTTTCTTTTTCTAAATTAAAGGTAATAGTCCTTGGTCTTTGTTCAAACTCCTCAGTTCTTTCTTTGGATACAGATGGTATTCTGCATTGCAGAGAGCCCCAAATTGTTCCTGATTGTTGCACTGATGAAATGAGTAAATCCATCAAGGGTGATCATCGCCCCCATGTTGCTGTTGGGGTGTACAGTGTTTTTCTGGTTCTGCTCATCTCACTCAGCATCATCAGTCCATGCAAATCCCTCCAGGTTTTCCCTGAATTACAATCCCTCCTGGTCTCTAAGAGAACAATAGTGTTCCATGACATACATGTATCACAGTTTACTAAGCCATTCCCCAATGGAAGGACATTTACTTGATTTACAATTCTTTGCCACCACAAACAGGGCTGCTATGAATATTTTTGTAGAAGTGATGTTTTTCCCTTTTTCATCATCTCTTCAGGATATAGACCCAGTAGTGGTATTGCTGGATCAAAGGGGATGCACAATTTTTGTTGCCCTTTGGGCATAATCTCAAACTGCTCTCCAGAAAGGCTGGATGAGTTCACAGCTCCACTAACAATGTAATAGTGTCCCAGATTTCCCACAACCCTTCCAACAATGATCATTTTCCTTTCTAGTCACATTGGCCAGTCTGAGAGGTGTGAGGTGGTACCTCAGAGAAGCTTTAATTTGCATTTCTCTAATAAGTAATGATTTAGAGCAATTTTTTCACATGGCTATCTCCTCACCTGTAAATTGCCTTGTATATCCTTTGATAATTTGTCAATTAAGGAATGGCTTTTTTTTAATTTGACTCAGTTCTCTGTATATTTTAGAAATGAGTCCATTGTCAGAAACATTAGTTGTAAAGATTGTTTCCTAGTATACTACATTTCTTTTGATCTTAGTTACAGCGGTTTTGTCTGCCCAAAAGCTTTTTAATTTAATGTAAGAGAAATCATCTAGTTTGTTTTTAATGATGTTCTCCATCTCTTAGTTAGTCATGAACTGCTTCCCTTTCCATAGATCTGACAGAAAAAATATGGAACACTTCACGAATTTGTGTGTCATCTTTGCACAGGGGCCATGCTAATCTTCTCTGTGTTGTTCCAATTTTAGCTTGCATGCTGCTGAAGTGAGCACACACTTAAAAATTATTGACAATTAAATATCAAATTAGAACTGCAAATCAAAGAAAAACTAATGAAAGTAGGCAGAACATTGAATAAATAAAACTGAGTTGGTTTTATGAAAAATAATAATAAAATAGATAAACCTTTAGTTAATTAGATTTTAAAAAGAAAGAAGAAAAAGTATTGAGGATCCCATAAAAATGCCTTGCTTTTTACTGTATTAGAAATTAAAATGTCTTAGTGTGATTATGAAAATATTTTTAACCTCATGGAATATTGGATTTGTGTAGAAGACAGCGAACCTGGATTTGGGTCCCCAGCTCTATTATGTGCTTCCTATTTGACTTTGAGTGAGTCCCCCATTCTGAACCTTAGCTTCCTCATCTATGATATGGGGGAAGAGTGGACTTGAGTGTGTCTGAGGCATCCTGGACCCTTTGGACCATCTGGTAAAGCCTATGAACCCTTACTCAGAATCATATTTTTAAGTGGGTATTATAAAATACTTGACATAACAAAAGGAGCCAATTATATATATATATATATATATATTTTTTTTTTAAGAGAGATTTTATTTATTTTGAATTTTACAATTTTCCCCCCATTCTTGCTTCCCTCCACCCACCCCCCACAGAAGACAGTCTGTTAGTCTTTACATTGTTTCAGTGGTATGTATTGATCTAAGTTGAATGTGATGACAGAGAAATCATATTCTTAAGGAAGAAACATAAAGTATGAGAGACAGAAAAATTACATAATAAGAGAACATTTTTTTTTCTTTTAAAACTAAAGGTAATAGTCTTTGGTCTTTGTTCAAATCCACAATTCTTTCTCTGGATACATATAGTGCTCTCCATCGCAGATACCCCAAAATTGTTCCTGATTGTTGCACTGTTGGAATGAGCAAGTCCATTAAGGTTGACCATCACTCCCATGTTACTTTTAGGGTGTACAATGTTCTTCTGGTTCTGCTCATCTCGCTCAGCATCACTTCATGCAAGTCTTTCCAATTTTCCCTGAATGCCCATCCCTCCTAGTTTCTAATAGAATAATAGTGGTCCATCACATACATATAGCACAGTTTATTAAGCTATTCCAACAACTGATGGACATTCACTTGATTTCCAGTTCTGTGCCTCCACAAAAAGGGCTCAAAGGGCATGCACATTTTTGTTGTCTTTTGGTCATAATTCCAAATTGCTTTCCAGAAAGGTTGGATGAGTTCACAGCTCCACCAACAATGTATTAGTGTCCCAGATTCATCTGACATTGATCATTGTCCTTTCTGGTCATATTGGTCAATCTGAGAGGTGTGAGGTGATACCTCATAGATGCTTTAATATACATTTCTCTAATAATTAGTGATTTAGAACAATTTCTCATATGATCATGGCTCGCTTTGATTTCCTCATCTGTAAATTGCCTTTGCATATCCTTTGACCATTTATTAATTGGGGAATGACTTGTCTTTTTTTTTATTTGACTCAGTTCTCTGTATATTTTAGAAATAAGTCCTTTGTCAGAAATACTAGTTGCAAAAATTGTTTCCCAATTACTATATTTTTTTTGATCTTGGTTACAGTGGTTTTGTCTGTGCAAAATCAAAATTATCTAGTTTGTTTTTTTCTTTTTTTAGAAAGGTTTTATTTATTTTGAGTTTTACAATTTTTCCCCCAATCTTGCTTCCCTCCCCCCCCTCCACAGAAGGCAGTTTGTTAGTCTTGATCTAAGTTGAATGTGATGAGAGAGAAATCATATCCTTAAGAAAGAAACATATAGTATGTGATATAGCAGACTTACATAAGATAATATTTTTTTTCTTTTTGTCAGTTTTTTTTTATTAAAGATTTTATTTCAGTTTTACAATTTTTCTCCCAATCTTACTTCCCTCCCCCTCACACCCCCCACAGAAAGCAATCTGTCAGTCTTTATTTTGTTTCTGTGTTGTACATTGATCCAAATTGAGTGTGATGAGAGAGAGATCACATCTTAAGGAAGAAACAAAAAGTATAAGAGATCACAGGATCAGACAATAAGATATCTGTTTTTTTCCTAAATTAAAGGGAATAGTCCTTGAACTTTGTTCAAACTCCATGGCTTTTTCTCTGGATACACTCCAAAACTGTCCCTGGTTGTTGCACTGAAGGGATGAGCAAATCCCTCCAGGCTTCCCTGAATTCCTATCCCTCCTGGGTTCTAATAGAACAATAGTGTTCCATGACATACATATGCCATACTTTGCTAGGCCATTTCCCAATTGAAGGGCATTTACTTGATTTCCAATTCTTTGCCACCACAAACAGGGCTGCTATGAATATTTTTGTACAAGTGATGTTTTTACCCTTTTTCATCATCTCTTCAAGGTACAGACTCAGTAGTGGTATTGCTGTATCAAAGGGTATGCTCATTTTTGTGGCCTTTTGGGTGTATTTCCAAATTTATCTCCAGAAAGGTTGGATGAATTCACAGCTCCACCAACAATGTAACTGTGTCCCAGATTTCCCACAACCCTTCCAACATTGATCATTATCCTTTCTGGTCATATTATCTAGTTTGTTATTAATAATGTTCCCCATCTCTTCCTTGGTCGTAAACTGCTTCCTTTTCCATAGATCTGACAGGTAAACTACTCCTTGATCTCTTAGTTTGCTTATAATTTTTTTTTATGTCTAGATCCTGTATCCATTTTGAGCTTATCTTGGTATAGGATGTGAGGTGTTGGTCTAATCCAAGTTTCTTCCATACTAACTTCCAATTTTCCCAACAGTTTTTATTGAAGAGACAGTTTTTATCCCAATTGGTGGATTCTAACAGCAGATTACTATAATCACTTCCTGCTATTGCACCTAGTCTATTCCATTGGTGCACCATTCTATTTCTTAGCCAATACCAGACAGTATTGATGACTGATGCTTTATAATATAATTTTAGATCTGGTAGGGCTCAGCCACCTTCTTTTGTACTTTTTTTCATTAAATTCCTGGATATTCTTGACTTTTTATTTCTCCATATGAATTTACCTACAATTTTTTCTAACTCTTTAAAGTAATGTTTTGGAATTTTGATTGGCAGGGCACTAAACAGGTCGTTTAGTTTTGGTAGAATTGTCATTTTTGTTATATTTACTTGGCCTATCCAGGAGCAGTTGATATTTGCCCAGTTATTTAAATCTATTTTGTAATTGTTTTCAAAAAGTGTCTGAGTCTACCTTGGCAGAAGTTACTTTGAATGGATTTCTCTTTCTGGCTCTTTCTGCTGTGTCTTCCTAGTCACATATAAAAATGTTGAGGATTTATGAGAGTTTATTTTATATCCTGCGACCTTGCTAAAGTTGCTAATTATTTCTAATAATTTTTGGAAGACTTTTTTTGGGGTTCTCTAGGTATAATATCATGATATTGGCTAAGAGTGAGAGTTTTGTCTCTTCCTTCCCTTTTATAATTCCTTCAATTTCTTTTTCTTCTCTTATTGCTAAAGCTAGCATTTCTAATATGATATTGAATAGTAGTGGTGATAATGGGCATCCTTGTTTCACCCCGATCTTATTGGCAATGCCTCTAGCCTTTCCCCATTGAATATAATGATTGTTGATGGTTTCAGATAGATATTGCTAATTATTTTAAGGAACAGTCCATTTATTCCTACACTCTCTAGTGTTTTTATTAGGAATGGATGCTGTATTTTGTCAAAAGCTTTTTCAACATCTATTGATATGATCATATAATTTCTGATAGGTTTGTTGTTGATATAATTGAGTATACTAATGGTTTTCCTAATATTGAACCAACCCTGCATTCCTGGAATAAATCTTACTTGATCATAATGTATTATCCTAGTGATGACTTGTTGTAATCGTTTTGCTAAGATTTTATTTAAGATTTTTGCATCTATATTCATCAGGGAGATAGGTCTATAATTTTCTTTCTCTGTTTTAACTCTTCCTGGTTTAGATATCAGCACCATATTGGTGTCATAGAAAGAGGCAGAGTTCTGTCTTCCCCTATTTTTCCAAGGAGTTTATATAGAATTGGAACCAATTGTTCCTTAAATGTTTGATAGAGTTCACTTGTGAATCCCTGGAGATTTTTTTCTTAGGGAGTTGAATAATGGCTTGTTGAATTTCTTTTTCTGAGACAGGGTTATTTAGGTAATTAAGTTCTTCTTCATTTAACCTGGACAACTTATATTTTTGTAAATATTCATCCATTTCACTTAGATTGTCATAAATTTATTGGCATAGAGTTAGGCAAAATAATTCCAAATTATTACTTTAATTAGTTCACCTTTTTCAGCAATTTGGTTTTCTTCTTTCTTTTTTTTAATCAAAGTGACCGGAGGTTTATGAATTTTATTGTTTTTTTTTCACAGAACCAGCTCTTGGTTTTATTTATTAGTTCAATAGTTTTCTTTCTTTTGATTTTATTAATTTCTCCTTTAATTTTTAGAATTTCTAATTTGGTATTTAATTGGGGGTTTTTATTTGTTCTTTCTCTAATTTTTTTTAGTTGAATATATTTAGTTCATTGATTTCCTCTTTCTCTAATTTATTCATGCAAGCATTTAAAGCATTCTTCTCCTCAATAACTTTTTGAACTGTTTTATCCATTTGACCTAAGCTGGTTTTTAGCATGCTATTTTTTTCAGTATTTTTTTGGATTTCGTTGACTAAGCTGCTGACTTCATTTTCATGTTTTTCCTGCATCTCTCTCCTTTCTTTTCCCAGTTTTTCTTCCAACTCCCTCATTTGATTTTCAAAGTCTTTTTTGAGCTCTGTCATAGCCTGAGCCCAATTTCTGTTTTTCTTCGAGTCTTTAGATGCAGGAGCTTGTGCTTCCTCATCTTCAGACTGAGTGTTTTGATCCTTCTTGGGCTCATTTGCAAAATATTTCTCAATAGTCTTCCTCTTATTTCTCTGCTTGCTCATTTTCCCAGCCTGGGCCTGGTTTTGGGGTGCTTCCTGAGCTTTTGGGACACTCCCACAAGGGTCTCAGTGTGTGAGGCTCTGTCCTCCCTCCTGGTCTGTGAATGACCATAAGCACCCCTCTCTGCCACGGGGCTGAGGTGGGGGGGGCTGCTGTTCTACTGGGGGGGCCTAGACTGCAATCAGGATCTGAATGTGGTCAGAGCCCCAGTGTCCTGTTCCAGAGGCAGAGGACAGAGCTAGGCAGTCTCTCTTCACTCCCCTCCCTCAGCTCAATGGGCTCATGCCCTGGGGGCTCCGCCTGCTTCTGTTTCAGGATCTGGGCTGCTCCCTGTGTGCCCCGAGGGCTGGGCTCCCCGTGCTCGCTCTGGCAGAGGTCCCCCACTGTTCCCCCACTTTGTGCCCGGTGCTCCCCGGGGTGCAGCTCAGGAGACTCCCCCGCTACTGTGAGCCGCGGCTCCCAGTGCCCTAGGGCTGCCTCCGGGAGGCTGAAGTTCTTTCCCTCTAGCGGGCCACCCCTCCAACCCCGGGGAGCTGAGCCTTTCTGCTCTTTTCCAGGTTACCTTGAGTAGGAGAACTGCCTCACTGGGTCCCTTTGTGGGTTCTGTCTCTCGAAAGTTTAGTTAGAGTCCTTAGTTTCAAGTTTTATCACAGAGCACCTAAGACCCAATCCCTTCTTGTAGCCATCTTGGCTCCGCCCCCCATGCAAGCATTTAAAGATATAATATATCCCCTGACAGCTGCCTTGAGTGTATCCCATAGGTTTTGGTATGTTGTTTCATAATTGTTATTATCTAGGATGAAATTGTTTTTTCTATAATTTGTTGTCTGATCCACTCAATTGTTAAAATGAGGTTATTTAGTTCCCAATTAGTTTTGGGTCTATATCTCCCTGGCCCAATATTGCATTTGATTTTTATTGCATTATGACCTGATAAAGATGTATTCACTATTTCTGCCTTTCTGCAATTGATTATTAGGCTTTTTGCCCTAGTACATGGTTAATTTTTGTGTATATGCAATGGGGATAGGCTTGAGGCATTCCCAATAAAGGGGTGAAACAGGGGTTCCCACTATCACCACTACTATTCAATATCATATTAGAAATGTTAGCTTCAGCAATAAGAGAAGAAAAAGAAATTGAAGGAATTAGAATTGGGAAGGAAGAGACAAAACTATCACACCTTGCAGATGTCGTGATGGTCTACCTATAGAATCCCAAAAAGTCATCTAAAAAACTACTAGAAATAATTAGCAACTTTAGCAAAGTAGCAGGATATAAAACAAACCCTCATAAATCCTCAATATTTCTATATGTGACTCTAGCAAGATGCAGCAGAAAGAGCTAGAAAGAGAAATCCCATTCAAAGTAACCTCAGGCAAAATCAAATACCTGGGAGTGTATCTGTCAAGGCAGACTCAGAAACTTTTTGATAACAATTACAAAACACTTCTAATGCAAATAAAATCAGACATAAATAACTGGGGAAACATCAACTGCTCATGGAGAGGTCGAGCTAATATAATAAAAATGACAATTCTACCAAAGCTAAACTACCTGTTTAGTGCCCTACCAATCAAAATTCTAAAAAATTACTTTAATGAGTTAGAAAAAGTTGTAAGTAAATTTATATGGAGGAATAAAAAGTCACGAATTTCCAAGGATTCAATGAAAAAAAGTACAAAAGAAGGTGCCTTAGTGTTACTAGATCTAAAATTATATTATAAAGCATCAGTCATCAAAACTGTCTGGTATTGGGTAAGAAATAGTGTCATGGATTAGTGGAATAGACTAGGTGCAACAGCAGGAAGTGATTATAGTTAATCTGCTGTTTGATAAACTCAAAGAGTTCAACTATTGGGATAAAAATTCTCTCTTTGATAAAAAATGTTGGGAAAATTGGAAGTTAATATGGAAGAAACTTAGATTAGACCAGCATTTCACACCTTATACTAAGATAAGATCCAAATGGATACAGGATTTAGACATAAAAAACAATGTCATAAGCAAATTAGAAGATCAAGGAGTAGTTTACCTGTCAGATCTATGGAAAGGGAAACACTTTATGACCAAGGAAGAGATAGAGCACATTATTCAAAACAAACCAGATAATATTGACTACATTAAATTAAAAAAAGAGGTGGCTAGGTGGCACAGTGGATAGAGTCAGGAGTACCTGAGTTCAAATCTGACCTCAGACACTTAATAATGACCTAGCTGTGTGGCCTTGGGCAAGTCACTTAACCCCATTTGCCTTGCAAAAACCTAAAAAAAAAATTAAAAGCTTTTGCACAGACAAAACCACTGTAACCAAGATCAAAAGATATGTAGTAAATTGGAAAACAATTTTTGCAACTAGTGTTTCTGACAAAGGACTCATTTCTAAAATATACAGAGAACTGAGTTAAATTATCAAAAGAAAACAAACCATTCCCCAATTGACAAATGGTCAAAGGATATGCAAAGGCACTTTACAGCTGAGGAAATCAAAGCAATCCGTAGTCATATGAAAAATTTCTCCAAATCATTACTTATTAGAGAAATGCAAATAAAGGTATCTCTGAGATACCACCTCACACCTCTCAGACTAGCCAATATGACCAGAAAGGACAATGATCGATGTTGGAAGGGATGTGGGAAATCTGGGACACTATTACATTGTTAGTGGAGCTGTGAACTCATCCAGCCTTTCTGGAGAGCAGTTTGAGATTATGCCCAAAGGGCAACAAAATGTGCGTACCCTTTGATCCAGCAATACCACAATACCTGAAGAGATGATAAAAAAAAAGGTGAAAACATTACTTGTACAAAAATATTTATAGCAGCCCTGTTTGTGTTGGCAAAAAAATTGGAAATTAAGTGAATATCCTTCCATTGGGGAATGGCTTAACAAACTGTGGTCTATGTATGTCATGGAACACTATTGTTCTATTAGAAACCAGGAGGGACAGGGATTCAGGGAAGCCTGGGAGGACTTGCATGAACTGTTTCTGAGCAAGATGAGCAGAACCAGAAGAACACTGTCCCCCCTAACAGCAACATGGGGCTGATGATCAACCTTGAAGGACTTGCTCATCCCTTCAGTGCAACAACCAGGGACAATTTTGAGCTATCTGC
Organism: Macrotis lagotis; assembly: GCF_037893015.1. NCBI lineage: Eukaryota > Metazoa > Chordata > Mammalia > Peramelemorphia > Peramelidae > Macrotis > Macrotis lagotis. The sequence goes on from NC_133660.1 coordinate 284,887,861, forward strand.
AATGGAGAAACCCATTAGAAAACAAAAGCGTTATATTGTTATGTAATTTTACTATCTCATACTTTATTTTTCTTCCTTAAGGATATGATTTCTCTGTCATCACATTCAACTGAAATCAATGTATAACATGGAACCAATGTAAACACTAACAGAATGCCTTCTATGGGGGGTGGGGTGAGGGAAGCAAGAATGGGGGAAAAATTGTAAAACTCAAAATAAATAAAATCTTTCTTTAAAAAACATCATATGTTCACCAGAGAAGTTTCAATATCTTTTCCCACAGTTGCTATTCCTATTCCCTCCAGTCTATTCTTCTCCACTCCCATTTATTCTATTCTCTCTCTCTCCTTTCACCCTGCTCAGAAGTGTGTTGTATCTATTTACCCTCTCCCAGGATCTTCCCTCTCTTCTATCACCTACTCCCCCCTCCATCCCCCATTCCCCCTTATCCCATCCCTTTCTTCTCATTTTTCTCCAGAGTAAGATAGATTTCTATACCCTATTAAGTGTGTATGTTATTTCCTCTCTGAGCCATTTCTGATGAGAATGAAGGCTCACTCATTCCCCCTCACCTTGCCCCATTCCACTCCATTGAAAAAAGCTCTCTTGACTCCTATGTGAAATATCTTAGTCCCTTCTTCCTCTCCTTTCCCTTCCTCCCAGTACTTGCTTTTATCACCCATTGATTCCATCTTTTTACTATATTATACCATTATGTTCAGTTGCCTCCTATGTCCTGTCTATATATGCTCTTTCTAACTGCTCTCATACATGAGAAAGTTCATATGAGTTATCATTATCTTCTTCCCATGCAAAAATATAAACAGTTCAACATCATTAAATTCCTCATAATTTGCCCCTCTTGTCCACCCCCTCTATGGTTCCCCTGAGTCCTGTACTTGGAGATCAAACTTTCTGTTCAGCTCTGTTCATTTCAACAGGAAAGTTTGAAAGTCCCCTATTTCATTGAAAATCCATCTTTTTCCTTGAAAGAGGATGTTCAGTTTTGCTGGGTGGGTGATTCTTAGATGAAAACCAAGCTCTTTTTCTTCTGAAATATCATATTCCAAGCCCTATGAGCTCTAGAAGACATGATAGATCCTGTGTAATCCTAACTATGGAGCTACAGTAGTTGAATCGTTTGTTTCTGGCAGCTTTGACTTGGGAGTTCTGGAATTTGGCTATAATATTCCTGGCAATTTTTCTTTTGGGATCTCTTGCAGGAAGTGATCAGTGGATTCCCTCAATTTCTATTTTTCCCTTTACTTCTAGGCTATCAGAGTAATTTTGCTGTATTATTTCTTGAAAAATGAAGCCTAGGCTCTTTTCCTGGTTATGATTTTCAGGTAGCCCATTAAATTTTTAATTATCCTTTCTGGATTTGGGTTTGTTTGTTTGTTTGTTTGTTTTGCAAGGCAAATGGGGTTAAATGGTTTGCCCAAGGCCACACAGCTAGTAATTATCAAGTGTCTGAAGACCGGATTTGAACCCAGGTACTCCTGATTCCAGGGCTGGTGCTCTATCCACTGTGCCACCTAGCTGCCTCTAATTCTGCTTTTTAAAGTTCTCCTCATTTGCCTGTTGGGTTGCTTTTTTTTTTCAATTGGACTAAACTGGTTTTTAACATGTTATTTCTTTGGTATTTTTGGTAATTCTTTCACCAAGCTGCTGACTTGGTTTTCATGATTTACCTGCATCACTTTCATTTCTCATCCCAATTTTTCCTCTAAGTCCCTTACTTGCTTTTCTTTCTTTTTTTAAATTTTATTTATTTAAGGCAATGGGATTAAGTGACTTGCCCAAGGTCACACAGCTATGCAATTTTTAAGTGTTTGAGGTTGGATTTGAACTCAGGTCCTCCTGACTCCAGAGTTAGTATGCTTTCCACTGTGCTACTTAGCTGTGCCCCCCCCCCCTTGTTTTTCAAAATCTTTTCTAAACTTGTCCATAGTCTGAGCCCATTTCCTGTTTCTCTTGGAGGCTTTGCATACAGATACTTTGTCATCTTCTGAGTGTGTATTTTGATCCTCCATGGGACCAAAGTAATTTTCTATGGTCAGGTTCTTCTTTTTCTGTTGTTTGCTCATTTCCTCAACCTATGACTGATTTACCACACTTCCAAGGCTTTGGGGGTTGGGGTTGGGACACCTCACAGGTCCTCAATTCTTCCAAGGTTTCATGAGAGGCTCTCACTGCTCTCCTGCCTGTGCTCTAGGATGTGGATGACCACAGGCCCTGGAGCTGTGAGGATGGTCCTTGCTCAGCTAATCTGTGCTCCATGCACACTCTCATTGGAAAAACAACTGACCTGGAAAATAGATCAAGGAAAGATCATTTAAGAATTATTGGAATTGAAACTGAAAGCTGTCACCAAACAAAGTACCATGCTCACTCTGGTGCAGCAGAGCTCTCTCACTGCCCCTTTAAATTCTGTGATTCCTGGGCTGGGAGGTCTAGAAATCAGCCCCTTTGTTATGGAGACAGGCAAGCCCAGCTTAAATTATTATACAAAAAAAGCAGGAGGGTGGAGCTGCTAGGTGGCACAGTGGATAAAGCACTGGCCTTGGAGTCAGGAGTACCAGAGTTCAAATAGGATCTCAGACACTTAATAATTACCTAGCTGTGTGGCCTTGGGCAAGTCACTTAACCCCATTTGCATTGCAAAAACCTAAAAAAAAACTTATGAGAGTAAGGTTTATATTTTCTTCCATTTGTTTCTAATATTTTTCTAAATTAAGATTCTACCCCTCTCTTCCTCTATCAATGCAATACTTTGGGTTATTTAAGCTAAATATATTTTAAGATCACACTATTGTCACTGGCTCTCTTCCTCTCACTCTCCAGGTCTCCTTTGTATTTGTTACTCCTTTCACTTTAAGTTTAATAAGGCTGTACATTGTAGGTGTAAAATAAAAGCCATTCTCAAGGGATAAGGTCATTCTGAGCTTGTGGATATGAGTCAATGTCTATACAAACTTTGATCAATGAAATAATCAATCATGATTCTAGAGGAATGGGGCTAAAGAATGATTCCCATCACATGAAGAGAGATGATGGACTAATTCAGTGTCATTTTACAAAACTGTTTAACATGATTATGCTTAAAAGACACAAGAACTTCCTCCCGTCTCTCCCTCCCTCCCTCCTTCCTTCCTTCCTTCCTTCTTTCCTTCCTTCCTTCCTTCCTTCCTTCCTTCCTTCCTTCCTTCCTTCCTTCCTTCCTTCCTTCCTTTCTTCCTTCCTTCCTCCTTTTTTCCCTTTATGAGAGTAGAAGTGAGAGACAGAAAACAATAAATTTTTGATAATTGAAAAAATTATTGCAAAAAAAGAGAAAAGCACAAGGGTCACCAAAATCAATGTCATGAAAATTATCTAAATCATATCTTGACTTCCACAATATCTGGGAGCTGTCCTCTGAAATATATACAAACATGTAAATAAGCAACAACAAAAACATCACATCGTGATAGTTCATGGCGTGATGAGAATCTGAATAAAGGCGGTTACCACACGAATGGAGAAAAGAAAAAGAAGCTCTGAAGATAGTCAACAAGATTTGACAGCTTATGGGTTATGTGGGATGAGCCCAATTAAGGAAGCAAGTATGACAGGAAGGTTATCAATCTGGAGGACTGGAAGGGTGATGGCGTCTTCTATGATAATAGGAGAACTGGAAGTGGGGAACATTTGGGGAGGTAGAATGAAGAGTTCTGTTTGGTCGTTTAAATTGGAGATGTCTAGGAATAATCCAATTTGATATGTCCAAGAGGCAATTGGTGATGTGAACTGGGACTCAGGAGAGAAGGTAAGGTTAATCTTAGAGATTGAAGAATCATCAGCATAGAGATAATAATTGGATTCAGGAGAACTAAAATGATAACCAAGAGAGCTAGTGTATGTTGTTAGTCCTTTGTTTTTGAAGAGGACCAATAACATCTTAATTCACTTGAGCATTGGATTTAAGTAAGGTAGAGTTCTTCAAAATTGTTAAGGCTCGTTCTCTTCCAAAGTCACTGAAATCCAATGGCAGAATAAAAGTCAAGATGACTGAATGGCTCAGGACCCAATGAGTGACCTTGGCATCTTCGATGCCTGACCAATCTCTAATCATAGCATCTGCTTCAGCCACCTTTATCACTGTTGGAACATACTGTTCTCATCCACCCATTCTATCAGGTGAAGCCTTCACATATTTAGGGTAGACACCTCCCTATCTCACTTGTGGATTTGTCCTCACTGTAGCCTCCATCCCTTCCTCCTTCCCTGTTCTTGTTATTCATTGCCCCTTATCTAACCTCCCTTTCCTGGCTTTGCAGTCTGGGCTCTACTCAAACATAGTCCTCAAACACTGCCCCTTGCTCCCTTGTCCCACTGCTCTTCTTGCCTTGTCCGCTGCTATCCAGAAGCTACAGAACTGCACTGAAGGGAACCTCACCGCCATGCCTAATGGTAACACTTCACCTTTATGACCTGTGCACAGTGGGTGTCCATGTGCCCCTTCCTTTCCCCAGATCTTTGGAGCTATAATTGGGTGACAACAATGAGAGACAGAAGGGCAGAGCTGAAGTGTCCCCAAGAGGCTTTTATTAAAAGGCAAGTGTTGGTGGCCACAATGAAGATGGTTCTCCGGAGGGACTTTTAGAAAGGACCACACATCATGCTTTGGAGCCCACTCATTCATCTGGTCACCCTTAAAGAGAACATGTACAGAAGAAAGCTGGGCTTAGGAGCAACCTAGGAAAGACTCAGGGCCAGTAACTGAAGAATTTCCCTGCAGGTTGTGCCTAGTAGCCAGCCAGGAGGTGGGGTTAATGAGCACAGTGAGGCTAGGGTAGGCTGAGCTGGGCTCCTGTAAGATAACTCCCTTGACCCATGGGACTCAAAAGAAAGGATGTTTAGGAGAGTCCATCCATCAAAAGGGACCCTTGGGTGGATCTCTCTCCCCACTCCCTATGAAAGCCAAGAGCCATGATCCCGGGGAGGAAATGGAAGGAACCCCAAACAGACTGCTGGAGTAAGCTACGTTCAAACGATGAGGCCTCAACAAACTGTTACATTTTCTTTTCCTTCTTTGAGTCTATATTCACCAAGTGAATGAACTCTTTGTTCAATTTGCCGAGGAGGGAAAAGACTGGGTTCCAAGAGGGTGGGGCAACCAAGGCAAGAGAATTATGGGTTATTTTTGGAATGGGTCCATTCCCTAGACTTTAAGGGGGCAGTCCTGGGGATGGTGAGGTGATTTTTGCACATGCACACTTGATAGGTAGCTGGTAGCTTCAAGTTGGGACAGTTGGCATGGTCCATGCAAGCAAGCTTGGGCACTTGGAAGGGAGCTGGTTCTGCAAACACCGAGCTCCATCTGATGGCTCTGAAGACTTATAACAGCTATTTTGAACCGTACCCTTCAGACTAATAGCAATGTGGTTTGGAAGAGGGGAAGGAATCAAAATATTTCCTTCTCTAATCTCCCAGAGGCTTCCACTAGTGCAAAGGAAAATTTGGCATTTTTCTCAATTGGCTTGCAATGGCCATTCCTCCATTCCTTTTCCTTGGCAACTGTTTGAAACTTCCTCCTCGTCCTTTGTGTCACCCAGGGCAGCCCCCACATCTCACACCATCTCTATAGACCTTCTTGCCTCCTCCTTTAGGGAGCAAATAAAGGCTTCCTCTGACTCTAACTCAAAACTTCTCTAAAGTTGCCATCACTTCCCTCTTTAATTCTGTCTCTGGGGAACAGGGAGCCCTTCTCCTTGCCAAAGTCAGCCTCAACCTCAGATCCATGCCTTCCTGCCTTGTCCGTGGACTTGACCTATCCTTTAACCATTTTCTTTTTCTGTCTTTCTGCCTCTCTCATCTTCATTCTCTCCCTCTGTGGATCAAACTCTATCCCAGAGCAGTATCTATGAACATCCTCACATCACCTTCATCTTGAAAAAAAAAGCAACACAAAAACAAAAACAAAAAAACACACTTATTTGACCTTGCCACTCTCTCAAGCAACAAAAGGATCATATTCTAGAGAAAGAAGAGTTTGGTTCATATCCCACCACTGACACTGGAACAAGTCACTGAACATCTCTGTCCCTTGGTTTCCCCATCTGTAAAAGAAGGCAATTGGGCTATATGAAATCTAAAGTTCTTTTCAATTCTAAATCTGGGATTTCTAATTTGGGAGCCAGGTGATGCACTGGATTTGGAATCACTAAGTTCTGAATTCAAATATGGTCTCCAACACTTCCTAGCTGTGAGAATGTAAGCAAGTAACTTGACTTCTGTATGCCTTGGTTTCCCCCCAACACTGCTGTGAGATCATATCTGAATACTTTCCAAGTCCATAACCTTATTGTTGTCCTTCAGTCTTTTCAATTATGTCTGTCTCTTTGCCAGTCGTCTGAATGGCCACGGTGTCTAATTTGGTAGATAGGCAACGTTCTCACCCAGAGTTGGGGGACCGCAGATTTAGAGCTGAAAGGTGGCTTCTGGACCAGCTCCCCCCCCCCAATAGTAAATGAAGTCAGTTAAGGGACTTTCTGTAGGGAATTAAGTATTTGAAATGGGATTCAAATTCAGTTCTTGACATCACATTGACTATTCTAGTCCCTCTTCCAGACGTCTCCAAGGAATGAGGAAGGTACCATTCCCAACTTCTTGGGGCTAAGATCATAGGTAAAACCACTGGTCATTGTTTGACACGGTTTTTAGAGAGCTTTACTGGGTATTAATGCCACCCCAGGCAATATTCTCCTAGTTTTGCTTCCTTCGTTTGCATCTGTTCAAGCTAAGACTTCTCACCTTTCTCCCATCCATCAGCACAATACTATTCCTCTTAGTCATTACAAACCTAAGTCTTTTTCAGTCATATCAGATCCCTGAATTTCTTACCAGTTTCTTGCTTCCACAAAAGGGCTGCTCCAAATATTTGAGTAGAATGGGGCCTTCCTTTTTGTCTTTGGTCTCTGTGGGGCATGAATGGCCAGAGCAGCAGAATCTCTTAGGGTCTAAGGATATGGGCAAACCCATCCCTGTGCAGAGGTGGGAGGTCCATGAGTGCTGCTCACTGCACATATCTGAAGACTTTTTTTTAATGTGCAGATCAAGTATGCTGATGTTTTCCCTTCTTTTCTCTGTCTTTAAGAGCGAGGCAGCTAGGTGGCATAGTGGATAGAGTGCTGGCCCTGGAGTCAGGAGGACCTGGGTTCAAATCCAGTCTCAGATGCACACTTAATACTTTCTTAGTTGTGTGACCTTGGGTAAGTCAGTTAACCCTTACAACAATAAAGAAAAACCCAACGATTTTGTTATATGAGAGGGGGAGGAATAATGGTAGAAATGACAGTGATCATTTCAGATCCTTATGGTGATAATACAAAAGACATCAATAAAAATCTATTTAAAGACTTTTAAACCAAATAAAATAATTTTTGATGCCTCCACAAACCCCTCCCCTGCCTCACAGAATAGAGAGAGAAAAAATACTTTTTCCTGGTTTCTGTTTGTCTGTTTAATACCATGTTTAAGGTGGATCTCTCAGGTCTCTGTTTAGCCCTGACTTCCTGGGCAATATCAATGCCTCCAACTGGTCTCTCTGCCTGGGCTCCCTTATGGTCCATTGCCTCCCCTCCAGAGGAGCATATGTTTCTGATTGCCAGAGGGACCTGGACTCTTTGGGCTTCTAGTCTGGGATGGAGACACTGGATTAAATCAGTTCCTGGCCACACAGAGATAAGAAACTACATATTTAGTAGATCTGGCTGAGAAAGGGGGATATTTTAGGTGAGGGAATCAGAAAATCTTTCAATTACCTATTTTTCAAAATTAAGCCTGGTTTTATAACACTTTATTCAGTCAATACAAAAACATTTCTAAGAAGTGAATTTTATTTTTCAAATATGAACAATCAGGGAGAGAGAAAGGACAGGGAGAAGGGAGAAGAAACACAAAGGGAGAGAGACTAAAGCGGAGAAGGAGAGAGGGAGGGATGGAGAAGCTCCGAAACAAAGAGAGAGGAGGGGAGAGGGAGGAGGGATGGAGAGGCACTATAGTCAGGGACAGGAAAAAGCAGATAGAAAAAGGGAGGAGGAGGGAGGGAAGGAGGAATAAGGATGAAAGAAGAGAGAAAGGAGGGAGCCAGAAGAAAGGGAGAGGAAGAGAGGAGGAAAACTAAAGGTCTAAGGAAGAATGTTTTGAAGTAGAGTTTAGGTCCCTCTCTCTGGTCGCTAACACTGTGGAAATCAGAAGCAGATCAGGTCTATTTTGTGTACTTTGGAGAAATTCACTCAGCGCCCCCCCCCTTACCCCCCAACAGTTTAGGACAGTTCTTTCTGCCCTGGGAAACAGCTTGTCTGTTTTATTTTCAAATGTCAGGGCTTATTCTTAAAATAAAGGTTTATTTTTCCTTGAAATATGAATGCTTGGCTCCTGGATGAAGGAATGGCAGGTCTTAGAGATGCCTTTGAATCTTTACGATAAATTAATTAATTTTTGCTTTCTTAAAAAACCATTTGAGTTGTACATTCATCCTTTTTTTTTTTTTTAAATCAGTCATTCCCTGGTGTACTGAGCCTGCCCCAAATCAGTGACCATTTTTTAATCTTTATTCTTTTAGCAGGGAAGTTTCATTCTGCAAGTGTCTGAATGTTTCACTTAGAATCTTTTTTCTGATACCTTTTTAGTTTTAAGGTTTTTGCAAGGCAATGGGGTTAAGTGGCTTGCCCAAGGTCACACAGCTAGGTAATTTTAAGTGTCTGAGGGCAGATTTGAACTCAGGTCCTCCTGACTCCAGGGCCAGTGCTCTATTCACTGCGGCTGCCCCTGATACCTTTTTCAAATAAAATCCAGATTGGAAGTTGTGTTGAGTAGAAATAAAATACTACGAAGCACCCAAATCCAATATCAACATGAGAAACTCTCTTCCCAGGTCTTCCCCTGCTGTCATGAACACCTGAGAGACTCTGGTCTGAGGAGGATGGCCACACCAGACCAGAAGCATTATCAAAATATATTGTCTGAGTAGCAGCTATAGAAGGGGGATAAATAGAAGTCCCATGAATGCTTGGAGAAACTTCGATCTGGGTGAAGCTTCGAGTGCAGAAAGAGAAAGGAATGAATTGCTCTAAGAAATATGGCAGAGGAAGGATTGGGAGGTCTGGGTAATGGCTACTCTACTCTCCAGAAGAGAGACGGGTCATTAGAACGAGTTCCAGCTCTGGGGTCATGCAGTGAGTTTCATTTATGTTGCTTCCATCTGGGGTGCTGTTCTCCCAGTTCTGCTTATGTTGTAGCACATCAATTCATACAAGTCTTCCTGAGCTTCTCCTTCCCTTCACTCCTTCCTTTCACACTTGCCATTCCTTTATAGAGAACGTTCACATATCACAATTCATTCAGCCATTCCCGGATCACTGGGAATCTCCTTTATCCTGTATTCTCCAAGGAAAAAAAAAAGACCGCCATAGAGAGTGGCAAACACAGATGAGCTCTTTCTAGCTTTGATTTCTTTGAGTCATTTGCCCAGCAATAGGATAGCTGGGTCAGAGGATATGGGCATTTTTGTCACCTTTTCACACAATGCTTCTTTTTTTTAAAAAAAAATATTTATTTAAGGCAATGGGGTTAAGTGACTTGCCCAAGGTCACACAGCTAGGCAATTATTAAGTGTTTGAGACTGGATTTGAACTTGGGTCCTCCTGACTCCAGAGCTGGTGCTCTAACCACTGCATCACTTAGCTACCCTGTTAATGCTTCTTCTTGCATAATTCCGAATAATTTTCCAGAACAGTTGAACCAATTCCTAATTGCTCTTACTCCTAATGGGAGCTTTTTGGTGATGCTATTTTTTCCCTTGAAGGCTGTTTGGGGTCCTGAATCAGCTTTTACACTGAGGAGTCCAGACCTGGATTCTTGTGTCTCTCATGAAGAACAAATCATCTTTGCACTTGGCCTGGAATGGGCTTAATAAATCAGATAGGCCTCGAGCTCGTGCAACTCTGTTCTTTTACAAATGGGGAAACTGAGGGTAAGAGTAGTTCAGGGATTTGCCCAGGGTGTCCCAGCCAGGCTGAGATCAAAGGAACATGAGCATTACTTCACAGGCAGTAGGAAGCCAGTACAAAGCAACATGACCACGCTTTCCTGAGGGACACACTCCCTCCTCAAGGGTGCTTGAGAATGGGTGCTATGTGTCTTCTACTAACCTGGTCTGTCTAAAGCAGATGGACTTGCCCTCCCAGGGAGGCATCACCCCTCGTCTGTTTTTCTTGCTCCCCCATCTCTTGCTCTCTCTCTCCCACAGAAATCGTAAGGACTACAAGCCCTCCTTCTAGGGAATTAACATTTATGATGTGCCAACTGTGTACAAAGCGCTGGCTAGACACCAGGGAATCTAAAGGGAGGCAAAAATCATCCCCAGAACAAGGAGATGGCGCTCTTTCGGACAGATCCTCTAACAGGAGGCCATCTGAGGAAGGAGAAGGCCCCTGAAGGAAGTGTCCCGGGAGGCAAAGATTCGGAGAGGAGGTGGGAGGGCACTTCCCAGTGCAGGAAGCCCGGAGTGGGATGGGATGAACAGCTGGAATACTGCGTGAAAAGGGAGAGCCAAACAAGTCTGGAAATGTGGGCGGAAGCCCATCTGGAGCGGCCCCACGAACCCCGCGGAGGGGGCTGTCCCTTTCTTCTGGAAGAAACATGGAGCCACAGAAGGTTTTGGAGAGGGGGACAGTAGATTGGTTTGTTGGTGCAAGGTGCCGCCGGGGGCCGCACCCCTCGTTTTAGAGAAGACAACAGGCCAGATCTGTGTTTGAGGCCGCGGTGGGCAGGAGGACTAGGAGAGCAGAGGGCTGAGGAGGAAGGATGCTCCCCAGGGGGAGTCAGGGGGTGGCCTCCGGGGCTTTAGCCAGAGCGGCAGGGGGGGGGCCGGACGTGGCTCGAGGTCACCTGGCTGGCTGGGGGGTGCTGGCTGGGTGGCGGCGCTGGCTGGGGGGTGCTGGCTGGGTGGGTGCTGGCTGGGTGGGGGTGCTGGCTGGCTGGGGGGTGCTGGCTGGGTGGGTGCTGGCTGGGTGGGGGTGCTGGCTGGGTGGGGGTGCTGGCTGGGTGGGTGCTGGCTGGGCCGCCCTGGCGGAGCTGTCCAGCAGGCACAGAGGCCAGGCAGGGAGGAGGGGCCGTGGGTGTGGGAGCCGTCCGCGGGAGGGGGGGGGTGCCAGGGCTGAAGAGGGGGGGCTCGGGACGGGGGCCGGGCACACGGGGCCGGGGGGGAAGGGGAGACGGGCCGGGACTGGGCCCAGCTGCAGGGCCAGCAGGTAAGGGAGCGGGGCGGAGGAGGAGGAGGAGGAGGAGGAGGAGGAGGAGGAGGAGGAGGAGGAGGAGGAGGAGGAGGGCCGGGCCTCGGGCACCGCTGCCGCTCGGGCGCACCTTGGAGAGCGCCCTCGGGGAAGGGGCGTGCTGGGGCCCCAGGCATCCCTGGGTGGGAGCCGGGGAGGGGGGGGGGGACGGCGGGGTCCAGGGAGGGCCCGGGCTCGGGGCAGCCCAGGGGGAGGTCCGGGGCCCCTCGGTCCGGCGGCGGGCGCCCCTGGGGAGCTGGGGAGCAGGAGAGGCCCCCCGCGGCGCCGGGCCCCTGCGGAGCGCCCCGAAGTGGGGGGGGGCGGAGGGGGCGCGGGGGCCGCGTCTCGGGGCTCCCCTCCCCGCGCTCCGGCCCGGCCCCCGCAGGCCCTCGGGAGGCGGAGTCCGGCCGCCCGCCCTTCCCTCCGGAGCCTCTCCCCTTGGGGAGGGGGCGCGGCTCGGCCCCCGTGGCCCCCCGCCCCCCGCGGGCTCCACCCTCTCCCAGGGGCCGCTGCCATCCGGCCGTCGGTCCGTCCGTCCGTCCGTCCCCGCGCCCCCCTCCCCGCCCCCCCCCAGCTCCGGGGCCGCCGCGGGGATGCCCCGAGGGGGCGGGGGTCCCCGGCCGCGCCCCGGCCCCCGGCCCCCGCCCCCGGCGCGGCGCCCCCTCGGCACGTGGGAGGAGAGCCAAGGGGGCGGGGAGTGAGGCCCCCGGGCCGGCGGCGGCGGGAGCCGGGCAGCCAGGGCGCGGGGGGCCGGAGGCCGAGCCCCCCGCCCGCCGGCCGCAGGAAATAGCGCGCGGCCCCTTTAAATTTACCCAGGAGCCCTCCCAGGAGCCCCAGGGGCCCCAGGCAGGAATCCCCGGGCCGGCGCCGCCCCGCCGCCCGCAGCCCGCGCCCCCCGCCCGCCCGGAGGCGGCCCGGCGCCGGGCCCGGCGAGCAGCCCGCCCCGGAGGCCGCATGGAGCCCGGCGGGGCCCCGCGGGGCCGCAGCGGCGGCGGCCCCGGGCCGGGGGGCGCCCCCCCCACGCCGCCCCGCGCCCGGCGCCCCCCGCGCGCCCCGGGCCCCGAGCAGCAGCAGGCCGCAGGTGAGCCGCGGGGGGAGGGGCAGGGCCGGGGCCGCGAACAAAGCGGGGAGGGGGCGGCGCGGCGGGGCGGGGCGGGGCGCCCCCTGGCGGGCCGGGGGCCCGGCCGCCCCCCCGCGCTCAGCTGTTCTTAAAGGGGCCGCGCCCCCGACCGAGGGGGAGGGGCGCCCGGGGAAACTGAGGCCCCAGCCTCAGTTTACCCCCCCGGAAGCCGCGGCGGGACGGTGGCCGGGGCCCCCCGGGCCCCCAGCTCCCAATCCGCCAGGGGCGACAGTCGAGTCTCCCGGGGTCCGGAGGGCGGCGGAGTCCCGGGCTCTGGGTTCAAGTGCGCCCCGTGACCTCGGCCGAGTCGGGGACCCCCGTCAGCCTCAGCGCCGACCCCGTAACACGAGGGGGCTGGGCTGAAAGGTGGCTCCGGGCCAGGATTCCCCCCCCCGTGACAGCAGAGCCCCCCCCCCGCCCCCCGTGACAGCAGAGCCCCCCGCCCCCCGTGACAGCAGAGCCCCCCGCCCCCCGTGACAGCACGGCCCCCCGCCCCCCCGTGACAGCACGGCCCCCCCCGCCCCCGTGACAGCACGGCCCCCCCCCGCCCCCCGTGACAGCACGGCCCCCCCCCGCCCCCCGTGACAGCACGGCCCCCCCCCCCCCCGCCCCCCGTGACAGCACGGCCCCCCCGCCCCCCGTGACAGGCACGGCAAAGCTGCGCCCACAGCGGGCAGACAGCGGGGGCTCAGACCCCCTCCCCGGCCCCGGGAGCCCCCCACCTCCAGGCCCCGGCCCGGGGGGGCCCATCCCCACCCTGATCGAAGAGACAAAGCCCTCGCCCTCTTAAAGGGCCAGCCGCCCTCCTTTGTTCCGCACCCCGTGGCTGGGGGCCGCCAGGGACCCCGGAGCCCAGGCCCCTGGCTTCCCAGAGGAGGACGCGGCCGGCGCCGAGGAGGGCCCTGCCCGGGGCCAGGCCTTCCCAGCCCGCCTCCCCGCCGGGGCCTCTGGAGCCCGGAGGACATGGGTTGGAATCCCGGCGCCCCGCACGGCCAGACGCCGGGCCGCCCCTCAGCCCGGGGCCCGGGGCCCTTTGGCCCGGCGCTGCCCAGGCCGGCACCGGCCCGGGGTCCCGGGGCTCGGGGGCAGGGAGGGAGGGAGGGAAGTCAGCGGCCTCCGCACTAGGCGGCCCCCCCCCTTTGTTCTCCGGGGGCCCAGGCGACCCCTGAGCGGAGGGGCTGCCCCCCCAGTTGGGGGGCAGGCCCCTTTAAGAAGGGGGGAAGTTGCCCCGGGCGCCTTAAAGGGCCAGCCGCAGCCGCAGCCCCCTCCAGCGACTCCCTGTCTTTTGTTCTTTCGGGGAAGCGGCCCAGACTTGGGGCCGGGGGCGGGGGGAGGCCGCCTCGGGGTCGCAGCCTCTTCACCCCCTCCCCGGCGGAGGCCCCCGTGCTGACGCGGGGGGAAGACGGGGCCGGGGCCCTGCCCACAGGGCTCCGCACCTAGGCGGCCCCCGGGCTGAGGCATGGGATCGGGGGGCGCCCGCCAGGCCTGGGAGTGCTGCCTGCGGCGCCCCAGAGCCGCCCCCTTGGGCCGGAGGCCAGGCGGGCCGCGATCCCGCCTCCGTGGGGGGCCGGTGGCCGCCGCTGTGCTAAGGGCCGGGAGCCCCCCGGCTTGGAAGCCCGACTGCCCCAGGCGCAAAGACGGGAGGAAGGGGGCCTCTCTGCTTTTGGCGGCCCGAGGTAAAAAGCGCCTGCCCCGCCGACTTCCTCCTCCTCCTCCTGCTCCTCCTGGGACCCGCTAGGATGTGCCTGAGAGCCCCACCCAGGCCTGGGAGCTGGGCCCGGGCCCAGGGCTGAAGCGGCTCCCGGGCCCCCAGCTCCTCCGCATTGGGCAGCGGTGGATGGCCAGGGCCGGCTTTCTAGTCCACACTTGGCCCCTGGTTTTTCTTTCCCAGGGCGCTGCGCCCCCCCCAGCCCTCCCAGATCCCGGGGGCCCCCCACTTCCTAGCTGGGAGCAGGAAATAGTTTGGGGGGAGGGGGGCTGGCAGGCGCCGGCGGCAGGGCCAGGTCGTTGGGAGCACTGTTTGGCTTGGCCTGTGGTGAGGCCACTCCAAAGGTGCGCTCTGTTCTCTTAGCAGGCCGCTGGCTCAGCCCGAGAGAGAGACAGACTGGAACACCCCACCTGCCAGGGCTGGGGGCCCCCCTCTGCAGCCTGAGCCTGCCCCACTCCTTCCTCCCTGGGCCCCGACACTGCCTCAGTCTGACCGGAAGAGGGGCCTGGGATCCTAGTGGGTTCTGCACCCAAAGGAGAGGCAGCGGTGGCGTAGGAGACTTGGGTTTGCCTTTTGCCACCCGCAGGGTTTTGGACAGAGCTCCTGCCCTGCCTAGTCTTTAGTTCTTCATTTGTAAGCTCTACTTTGGTAACTGTAAACCCCTTCCAGCGCTGCCATTCTCCATCTTGGGGTGCCCCCAGCTCTGACATCCCATGTTCTAAGGTCCCTCCTTGATCTAAGGGCTCATGATCGATGCCCCTTCCCCAAACGTTCCATGTTCAAAGCCCCCCCCCCCCAACTCTGACATCTCGTGATCTATCGCCCCTCTCCTCATCAGTCCATATTCTAGCTCCTGTTTTCAGGTTCTCCCCCTCTCTGACATCCCATGTTCTAAGACCTCTCCCTGATCTCATATCATGATCTACGACCCCTCCCCCAAACATTTTATTCTAAGCCCCCCCCCAGCTCTGACATTTCATGACCTATGACCCCTCTCTCCTGGAAGTCCATGTTCTAAGGCCCTTCCCAGCTCTAGGCCCCAGAGGTGGCTCTGGGGGTGGGCAGCATTCGGAGGCAGTAAAGCTGGGCCCGCCTGCAGCAGTTACTGGAAACAGGTGTCCTCCCTGAAGTCTTTCTGAAGGTTCAGCCCCCCCATCCCCGGGTGGCCCCTTGGCCTAAAGCTTCTAGCTTATTCTGGGAAGGTCCTTCCCTCTTAAAGGGGCAGATTCCTCCTTTGGACTCTTCTTTTTAAGGAAGCTTAATTATGTACTCGGTCCAAATAGCCTTTTGTTCCCACTCCCTCTTAAAGCAAAAATGCCCTTCTTTCTTGCTTTTCATTAAATGATCATGGACTTTATCGTGCTCATAGTCATCTTCCCTGAGACCTCACTCGGGTCTGTAGCAGAAAAGAACTCTGGATTTGGAGTCAGGAGAAATGGAGTCTGTCAGCAGTTCCTTGTGTGGGACTTGGGTTGAGTCATTGCTTCTAACCGCTTCGCTCAATAAACGTGTCTGAAGCAACTAGTGAGTCTTGGGGCTGTACCAAGCTTGAGGGGTGACAAAGGATGGCCAGGAGCTCCCAGTCCTGTGGCTGACAGCCAGCTCCAGCATGGCCATAGGAGGCTGTCCTTGTCCAGTGGGCCTCAACCCGGGGGTTCCCCGGGTCTTGACCCTGGAACCTTTTCTCAGTCAGATGCAGGCAGAGAAGTTGGAGCTAAGCCCCTAGGAAAGCAAGACTAGAGTATGTGCTCTCTGAGATCCCTCCAAGTCTCAGGTGACCAGTCCCCCCATCCCCAACCATCCATTCCCCCCCATGCCCCCACGTCGTTCCCCTCCTAGGACCAGAGAATAGGACTTGAGTTCTCTTTGAATGTGGGTGCCACCCACCTCTGCTGTGCCTCCCTCCCCTCCTAGGGCCAGAACCAAAGCCAGAGGATGGTGCCTTGGGGTCCCTCCCATCCCCTAGGAGCAGGGCTCCCTCCTCCGGCCGGAAGTACTTGGACCACTGTGAAGCCCGGGCCTCGAGGCCTGGCAAGAGTCGAATCCCGGGGCGAGACCATCGGCGATACTATCATGACCATTGGCGACTGGAATACCTGATGGACTTCAATCCAGCCAGACATGGGATGGTCTGCATGGTGTGTGGCAGCTCCCTGGCCACCCTCAAACTCAGCACCATCAAACGCCACATCCGCCAGAAGCACCCCTACTCCCTGCACTGGAGCCCCAGAGAGAAGGAGGCCATCAGCAGCAGCTGGGATGCCCACCTGGGTCTGGGGGCCTGCGGGGAGGCTGAGGGGCTGGGGGTCCAGGGAGCTGAGGAAGAGGAGGAAGGAGAGGAGGAGGAAGAGGAGGAGGAGGAGGAGGAGGAGGCTCCTGCTGCTCTCCCAGTATGCCTCTCCAAGAGTACAGGTAAAAAGGCTAGGAGGGGGGGGCAGCTAGGTGACTCTGTGGCTAGAGCACCGGCCCTGGAGTCAGGAAGACCTGAGTTCAAATGTGCACTCAGATACTTAACAATTCCCTAGCCGTGTGACCTTGGGCAAGCCACTTAGCCCCATTGCCTTGCAAAAACAAAACAGAAAGGCAAGGAGAAGGGGGGAAGAGAAGAGCAAAAGGGGCAGCTTGGGGAAGCTCCTAAGGTGTGTGGTGACCAAAGCCTTTCTGATCTCAGTTTCCTCATGTGGAAAAAAACAGGGAGTGGTCCATCAGCTCCATCTCGGCTTTTTTTTTTTTTTAAACAAAACAAAACAAAGCAAAACCTCAAACGAAAGCTTTTTTTTCCCCCCAATTCCATGTAAAGCTACTTTCCCGTTGACATATGGGAAGACTAATGGCAGGGCCACCTTGGGGACTTGAGGGGAAGATAATCAGATGTCGGAGCCATTTCCAAGGCTCCTCCCTTTACGGAGGGGAGGAAAGGACTGGTCTAAGGGCACCCAGTTTATAGCAGAGCTAGGATCTGAACCCAGAGCCCTGCCTTCAGGAAGAGCTGCGGTGTCCATGCCCCTGAAGAGAGGGAAATCCTTAAGGAAGCTGAAGGAGACATTGAGGCTTGGGAGAGGGGCAGTGGATCCTGGTGGTCCAGAAAGTTGGTGGGGGTGGGGGAGGGGGGATGGAGGGCTGAGCCCGAGGGGGGCCAAAGCTACATGCCAACACTGGGCAGGCTGGGCGTGGAGGGGGACAGGCCGGATCGGTTCTCCGAGGGTCGGGGCTGGCCTCGGGAGCCCCGGCCCTCACTTCCTTCTCCCCCTCCTTCCAGGCCGATGGTCCTCGGGCGGCGGGGGTGGCCGGCGCCGGAGGCGCGGGGTCCCTTCGATTCCCCGGCGGCCCGGGGGCGGCGGGGGGCCGGGGTCCCCCCGGAGCCTGGAGCGGCGGCTGAAGGAATCGCTGCAGAGCTGGTTTCGGGCCGAGTTCCTCATGGACTACGACCCGCGGGGCAACCGGCTGGTGTGCATGGCCTGCGGCCGGGCGCTGCCCAGCCTCCACCTGGACGACATCCGGGCGCACGTCCTGGAGGCGCACCCCGGCTCCCTGGGGCTCTCGGGCCCCCAGCGCAGCGCCCTGCTGCAGGCCTGGGCCGCGCCGGCGCCCCACCCCACCCCGCCTCCTCCAGGTGGGTGCCCCCCCTCCTCCAGGTGGGCGCTCCACCCCCCTCTCCTCCAGGTGGGCGCCCCACTGCCCCCTCCTCTAGGTGGGCGCCCCACTCCCCCCCTCCTCCAGGTGGGTGCCCCCCTCCTCCAGGTGGGCGCCCCACCCCCCTCTCCTCCAGGTGGGTGCCCTCCCCTCCAGGTGGGCGCTCCACCCCCCTCTCCTCCTCCAGGTGGGCGCCCCACTCCCCCCTCCTCCAGGTGGGCGCCCCGACCTCTCCGGGCCCCGCGGGCTGGGGAGGGGGGACTGGGGGGCCGCGTGACCTTGGGCCAGTCGCTCCTCCGGCCGCAGCCCCGGAGGGGTCCCCGCGGGGGGGGGAGGCCGGGCCCACGCGCTGAGCCCCGCCTCTCCTCCCGCAGACGACGCCCCGGGCCCCCAGGATCTGAGCCGGCCGGGCCCGGGGCCGGCGGCGCCCCCCGCGGAGCCGGCGGCGTCGGGGGCCCCGCGGGCGGAGGGCGGCCTGCCGCGGGGCCGCGACCACCGGCGCTACTACCAGGAGCGCTGGCGCCTGGAGTACCTGATGGACTACGACGGGGGGCGGCGCGGGCTGGTGTGCATGGTGTGCGGGGGCGCGCTGGCCACGCTGAAGATGAGCACCATCAAGCGCCACATCCGCCAGCGCCACCCCGGCTCCACCGGCCTCAGCGGGCCCGTCAAGGCGCTCATCGCCCAGGAGTGGAGCCGCAAGGCCACGCACCTGCTGGCCCTGGGGCTGCCGCTGCCCGAGCCCCCGGGGGCCCCGGGAGCCCCGGGAGCCCCGGGCCCGCCGCGCCGGGAGGAGGAGGACGAGGGAGACTGGGGTGAGCGGGGAGGGGGGGCCGGGGGGCAGGGGGGCGCCCGGCCCGGGCCCGGCCCCTCTCCTCACCCCTCTCCTCCCCCCCCCAGAGGAAGACGCGGGCGCCGGGAGACCCCAGGAGGAGGCGGCGGCGGCCCCCGCGGCCAGCGGCACCCCCCCCCGCGCCGCCCCCCGCCCCCCGCGGCCGGGAGCAGCGGCGCAACTACCAGCCGCGCTGGAGGGCCGAGTACCTGATGGACTACGACGGGCGGCGGCGCGGGCTGGTGTGCATGGTGTGCGGGGGCGCGCTGGCCACGCTCAAGGTCAGCACCATCAAGCGCCACATCCTGCAGGTGCACCCCTTCTCCATGGACTTCACGGCCCAGGAGCGCCAGACCATCCTGGAGGCCTACGAGGAGGCGGCCCTGCGCTGCTACGGCCGGGAGGGCTTCGGGCCGCCCCCCGACGGCGACCTCTGCCGGGCCTAGAGGGGCCGCCGCGGCCTCCCCCCCACCCCCCTTCAGTGGCCCGGCCCGCGGCGGGGCGCCCCTTCCCCTGAGCCTGGCAGGATTGGGCTGGCAGCCGGGTGTCGGGAGCGAGGGCGGAGAGGCGGCCTTGGCCGTGGCTTTCAGAGCTCGAGCACTTTGTGGGCCCCCCGCCGGCCCCTCGGGCTGCGCAGCTGGAAGGGAAAGGCCCCTGCCCGGCCCGCCGCTTCCCGGCCCGTCCGGACGGTGCAGGCTGGGGGCAGCGGCAGCCGTGCCCCTCCGGCCCGGGCCTGGGGCTGGGCAGTGGCGCCTCTGGCCCCGGAGAACCGGCCAGCTAGCGGTTTAGGGAGTGGGGGGCCTCTGATCATCTTCTAGGCAGGTCCAAGTTTGGGGTGTTTCGATTCACTCTCTCCTGTGGAGAAAAGGTGGCCCCAAGATCAGGCCCTTGGCTGGTATTTTTTATTTTATTTGGAAATCTATTTAATGCTTTTATATGAAGGGGAAGGGGGGGGGAGGGAGCTGGCCATCACCCTTATGTGCAAATGTCTTTATTTATTATTCGTGGATCAGAGATAAGCTGCGAGGTGCGCCCCGAGAATTGCTTCCACTGCCCTTGGGGGAGCAGGCAGAGTTGCGGACAGCTGCGGGGAGGCTGGCTGCCCAGGCGCTGCTGGGGCGCCCCACAAACCCCAAGGGTTTTTCTTCAAGGGGCTGTCACTTGAGAGAACCGGGATCTGGGAAGAGGGATTGCCTCTGCGCTGAGGGAGGAGGGCATGGGCTCCTCCCCTGCCAAGCAACCATTAGCAGAAAAGCTGGTTCTGCTGTCTTAACAAAACGAGGGGGCTCAGGCCCAAAGCCAGGGGCTGAAGTGAAGTCATTCTGATCCTGAGCCTCCCTTCGGGGATCCTGTGGCCACCGTTCGGTTTGGACATCTGGGGCCCTGGGGGATCCTGGAAATGACCCCTAGTTGGCAGCATTAGCCAAGTTCCCTAAAGCAGGGGGGGGGGGCTGCTTCTGCCTTGCCAGTCTGATTCCACAAGTGCCCATTAATGGGCCTGTTGAGTAGGATGGCTGTTCCACCAGGGCAGAGTGGCGAAGGGAAGGGCGACCTTTGTGTTAGGAGTGGATGAGGTCTTCACGGAGGTCTCTTGCAACTCTGAAAATCCTGGCCTACGATGTTCAGCCGGCGCAGTCTTTCCCGTTCCCCTAACAACTGGGCCTACTCAGAAAAGGAATCAAGTGACTCCAAAGGTCAGATTTCTTTTTCCTGAAAATATCTGCCAATGAAGAAAACCAAACTTGGCCATTCCGCAATACTCCCGGAAGAGACCCCCAAGTGATGACTAAGGCCCTTCGGCCCCTTTTACTGGGACTGGCTGGCTCAAGGTGACCTAAGAGGCGGGAATTGAACTCATTCTTCCGTAGAATTAGCAAGCACTTAAGCCAATTCCCTGGTGCCAACCAATGAGTTCAGCAGATGAAGGCAACCCTCAGATTTTAGGATCCCCTAAACCCAGCTCCATCTCATTTATGCCTGGGTAGAGAGCAGGCCAAGCCTAAGAAACCTCTTTTTGCACCCAGGGGCCCCTGGCCCCAACAGGAAGCTCTCAACTGCTTCCAACAGGTGTTGGAAATTCTAAGAAATTTCCATTCCAAGAGTATTATGAGGTCCCGCAAGTACCACTGCATTTGACATGCTGTGGCAGAGAAGGGGAAGTGGGCAGAGCCCTGGTGCTCCTTGGTGGGAGTGTGCTGCATGCCAATCCAACACTCTGCCTCAGTTGTCTCAACAGTTAATATGTCTTCTTGAGCATTTTTTAAAACGGTATGCTTGCTATTCTGGCTAATATGTAAATGTTACTCTATATATTTATATGCCATGTTACTACTTAGTGACATTATCCAAACATTTGTATGCGTATTTGTGAAGAGTTGTTTGCATCAATTTTTTTTATATCCACCTAAGTTTTGTAAAAGAGGTATGTTGAATAAATTCTTTAAAAACGAGTCATGATGCTGTTGGAGATTTTTGTGGTTGGGCGGGAGGGGAATAAGGCAAGGAGACAGAAGATGCAAAGTCTTCAGGAGACCTCATGATGTAGGGCTGGGAGGGAAAATGAAGAGCCCATCTTTACCCAGGCCACACTTTGCTCCAATGACTGTCCCGTTTCCCGGCTCCCCCTCCACGGTCGACCCAATCGAGTGCTGGACCGGCAGCTGTGAGGCCAGCAAGACCTAATAGAACTGACAGCGTAACTGGCACAGCCCGTGAGGAAATTGGGAGCCCTCAGAAGAGGGGCTGGGAGGAATCAGGCAGAGCCAGCTTTCTATTCCTCTGCGACCTCACCGGAGGCCACCAGCCCCTGAAGGTGGGGCCCTCCACAGCACAGGAGGTGCTGAATGTGAGTGACCTTTCAGCCTTTCAGGCCTGTGGTCTTGGGGGGACAAGCTAGGGAGACAAAGAATCGAGTCAGCCATAGTCACAGACACTGTGTTCTTTTATTAATACCACATCAATTTGCAGTTTGACAGGAGCCGGGATTCCCCAGGCGCCTTAGAAGGGCCGCTACCGTAGCCAGTGTTGCACGCACACGCACGCACGCACGCACAGAGCTCCATTAGTCATTTTTCGGCTACATCTTTTGCCTTTAAACAACAACAACAAAACCTGCCTGGCACAAAGATCTGCCCACTGATCCACACACAGCAGTAATAATAGAACAGACAGAAGCGCAAGGCATGGAGGCTCCCGGGGCAGGAAGGAGGACCTTTGGAGGGAGAAGCCCAGTGGCCATCAGTACCCATCAGGACCCAAGAGGAACGGGGGCGGAAGAACAGGGTGAACGGGGAGGGGTCACGCTGTCTCGAAATTCCCAGCACCGAAGTCTTCCTACTTACTCATCTAAAACCCCTAAAAGGGACTTTTTTCCAACAGAGGGAGAACTTTTCCTATGCTACTTTCTGTTGAGCTGCAGTTGTGGGCCTAGAAAAAAATGGGTCCATTTCCTCCAGATTTCCCACATTCACTACTTAACACCTTTGGCAGCTCACATGTAAACTCAGAAACAAATGTACTATGGGAAATCAGGTGCTTCCCAAATCTACTATCAGAAGAAAGTGTTAGGAGGGAGGAAAAGAAGAGACGCTTCTAGCAGAGACCCCAAGGCCAGCAGCTGGGTTAGGCCAACTGCTCTGCCCCACTGGTATGGTCTTTACCCAAATGACCTGGTACCTCACCAACCCTACCTCAGGGATCCCAGACCCTAGAGGCCCCAGCTAGAAACTGCTTCATCTTGAGGAACATTTGGGCCAAGGCAATTGTTGAAAAGACATATTTTCCACTTCCCCCTCCGAAATGAAGAAAGCCTTCTGAATAAAAATACCTAACCTCCAAAATGCAAAGCTACCCTCAGAACAAGGTTAGCCTCCATGTAAACCACAAAATGTACTTCTATAAACTAATCTGCATTTTGCTTTATTTCCTCCTCCCAAACCCATGCCACCAACCTAAAACCCCAGTCTTGGGGGGGGGGGGGGCGGGAGGAATCAGGAGTTGTTTTTTTTTAGTAGTGAGGGAAACTGCTCCTTAGGACAAGGATGAGAAAGGTATTCGAGGACAGCCCAGTGGAGAAGAGAAGACACACAGGGCCAAGAAGGGAGCTAGAAGAGGTGGGTCATGTTTCACGAGTTCCCCCAGCCCAGACTGAGATAGAATTACAACTGAAGAGGCCACATGCAGATTCTTTTTCTCTAACAAGTTTACAGCAGTGTACAGCAGTTACAGACTTTTTATTTCATAATATGAAAAGTACAACCTTATTAAAGTTGAAGTGAGGTGAAGGAGAGAGAGAGAGGAAAGCACATTCTAGGAATGACTTCAAGAAGACTAAAGCTCAGAACTGGTGTCAGAAAAGGAATAAAACAAATGGCTACTTCTCAAAAAGGGTAGTTCTTAATTGTTTAGGGTAGAGAGAGTAGCAAGCTGATGATGATCCCTTCTCTGGGTTTCCTTCTAGTCCCCCTCCTTCAGTACCAGTAGCTTACTTGTTAGGGAATATCATAGCTATTTCTAAGTTACTATATGGAACTAAAAGATCTGACTTTTCAGAGGGTTCACAGGAGAGAAGAGGGCCCCCAGAAGAGCAGGGACCACATATGCCAGTCTTTCCCACAGGGGGGGCAGGAAAATGAGATCGAAGAGATACAGAAGACCCCAGAAGATGTGAAAATCACTAAAATCTTTCATATCTATACTCCTGGCTCCAAAATAATTTGCAAAAAATAAAAAACTGTTCTCTTTTAACTTAAAAAAAAGATAAACTGATGAGAGGCTGGTAAAGACCAGCATATGTGGGAAATTTTGGTGGTTTACATCTTCCTTTCTCATTCCACCTTTCCCTCCCAATCTTTCATCCTGCGGTTTCAGCTAAAGGCAACCCCCTCCCCTCCCCAATCCCTCAAACTAGGTATGGATTTATCCTATGAATGTGAGTCTTTCTTTTACTCTTGTGGATTCTAAGACATCAGTTCGTTTTAGTCCAGAATGTTCTTGTGCTTGATACTGAGGGCAAGGATGAGGGAAGGGAAAAATACCAAATTAAAAAAAACAACTTGGAATGCAGGCTCAAGCTGACAATGAGCATACTCCTTCATAGGTACAAGTAACAATGATTATAATTATTAAATGGTGTTTTAGTAACTGTTGAGTTTTCAGTTTCTGAGCTGTTATTCTGCCTTTTTCTTTGCGATGCCAGGCAGTTTTGCTTGGATCCTATACGAAAAGAAAAAAAAGAAAAAATGAAACACAGCCTTTGGAATAAAACACATCTTCACTCTGGTGGTGGGTGAAAAGAACCCTGAGTTATAATTTACATATCAAGTACAATCAGGGTAGGAATTCCCCTGATGTGGGGAACTCCTTTTGCCAACTCAGATTTCAACCTATGATTCAGCTGATCAATACTAGGCCAAGCATCTTTCTGACTTCAACTCCATGCTCTCAACCTTAAAAGTATATTAGACACCCTGCTTGCCTCCGTTTCCTCATCTGTAAAACAAGCTAGAGAAGGAAAATATCAAACTATTCCAATATCTTTGCCAGGATAAACCCTGAATAGGAACAGTCAGACATGAGTGAAGTGATTGAGCTAGAACAATTCTTCAATCAAAACTTTCAAATACTCAAATGTCCTATTGTGTTTTTGTTCCAGTGTTTGCTTGTGTCCAACTCTTTATAATCCCATGGATCACACTGTCCATGGAATTTTCTTGGCAAAGATACTTTAGACAAATTGCTTTCTGTGGGGGTGGGGTGGGGGGAGGGAAGTAAGATTGGGGGAAAAATTGTAAAACTCAAAATAAAATCTTTCATTTAAAAAAAAAACCCAGTGGTTTGTCATTTCCTTCTCCAGTGGATTAAGGCAAGCAAAGGTTAAGGGACTTGCCCAGGGTCACACAGCTAGTAGGTGTCTGAGGTCACATTTGAATTCGGGTCTTCCTCTCTACTTAGCCATCTAGCTCCCCCCAGCCCAAGACAAGAGTATGTTCCACAATGTTTCAGGGAAAGAAGTTTCAATGGGTCCACAAGTATTGTTAACATTGTAGCAGTTACAAATACTCACTTGGCAACAACTGCCTTGGTCTGGTCCCGAGCGATGCCAACATAGTGGTCGATCTGCGTCTTTAGGGAACAAAGAGAGAGCAGTTGTCAAAGCAGACAGAAGGAAGCCTCTCTTCCCCCAAGGAAGGCCTTTCCCTCTAACATAACCGTCTTCACCTAGAAGTCTTCCAGGATTGGGGACAGAGTCTGAAATTTGCATTTTCTGTTGTGACCGTTCCTCACTCACTGAAGTGCTAAGCTGCCAATGATAGTAAAAGGATGAAACAAATACAATGAAATCAATCCGTTACTTACCTTATACTTTTCATAGACAATTGGAACACTGAAGACCAGCAGTTCCCCTGGAAGAAACAATCAGAAATGGATAGTATGATCAGAGCAACATATGTGTATGTGTATAAAATTAAGAAAACAGTTTTGACTTCTGATTCAAAATAATTCCCAAGGGGAAAAAAAAAATCTAAATTAAGAAATTCGAGCTTTATGAAGATGCAAGAAAATAGCAGCATATACAGTAAATACAGTTTGTGATGGACTCTTGGGGTCAAGGTCATGTGGCCCAATAAAGGCCAACTGACAAACATTTATTGAGAGCTTACTATCGGTCCCCCTGTGCTGACTGCTGGGGATACAAGGGCAGAACCAGGGCCCCATTGGTCTCTGTGCTCCAGGAGCTCCCCCTGCCAAATGGTGAGAGGACCCATCACTACCTAAGACAGGAGTACTCAAGCGGCAGCCCCATCAAGCACTTACCAAGGATCAGGAGGGTGATTCCATTGAAAACTGCCCCCACGTATGTCATCAACCACATGAGGACGGCCAGCTGAAAAGGACATGGTCAGACTGTTAGAGGCACCATGCCCAGGGGACACCCCAGTCCAAGGTCACAACATTTTGGCCTGTTTTTCTGTGCAACTTCTGAGTTGAGAATGTTTTTTTTTTCCATTTTTAAGTACAATGAAACTGTATTTGAAAAATGTGGAAGCCATTTTTAGCTGGAAGGCAAACCATGACAGTTTGCCAATTCTGCTCCTTAAGTAAGCCTCCGCCACCAACCACCGGTTAAAGGCTTCTGGCTTTATTTCTGGTTAAAAGCTCTCAAAATTTCAGGATTGCAAAGTTTTGCAGAGTCCGTACCCCAAAGCCAAATTTAAACCCACTTCTTGTTAGTTCCCTTTTCCCTTTCTTCCTCCTAGTCTGTGTTCTTTTAGCAAGAAGAGAGGGGTCTTTTCCTCTATCTTTGATCCTCACTTTGCAGACACTATCCCTTCACCCAGTCCTTCTTACACCCTTAAGCACTAACTAACCTTTAAAGAATCCACCAAATCTTCCACCAGAAAGAGACGGATGATGAGTTTGAGAGCCTTGTTGACATGCACCATAGCAGCATTCACATAATTATGGAAAGCTTCTGAGGACAAAGCAATGTCCACATCCAGGTAGGCCCTTAATGGAAAAAAGAAAAAAAATAACCTATAATTGACTCAAAATTCAAATTAAGCTCATCTCATCAATTTGGATTTTCTTCCTCTGCCTTCAAGAAAGTGTAAATCTGGTTTACTGGATAGATGGTGAATGGGACCTAACTGAGGAACAACTCCCAGCTCTATCATGGGATTGTAATCTTGAGCCTTTGTGGTGGTGACTTTCTTCTCTGTAAAACAAAATTAAATTTTTGTCTCAAAATGGGTTTATAATGCCATTGTATGTAATTGGAAAACAATAAAATATTTATATATTTTTTTTAAAAATGGGTTCATAAGAGTTAGGGACAATAACTATTTAGAACATTTAGCAACAAAAAATAAAACAAAGAAACCACTCCACCAAAGAAGTTCAAAATGATGTTAAGAAGAAAAAAAGGGAGCAGCTAGGTGGCGCAGTTGGATAGAGCACTGGTCCCGGAGTCAAGAAGACCAGAGTTCAAATTCTGTTGTGTGACCTTGGACAAGTCACTAAACCCCACTGCTTTGCAAAAAAAAAAAACAAACAAAAAACAAAAAACAAACCAAAATGAAGAAATGGTACGATAAATGAACTAACAGAACAATAATAAAATTATTCCTTTGAGCCACTTTGTTTACATTTTTCACAATCCTAAAACATGCTTGGGGTAAAAAATGTTATTCCTTTTGTTTTTCCTTAAATGAAAAGAAACTGAGGTGCAGAGTGGTAGCATTAAATCTCTGGGGCAGCTCTGAATATATCTCTCCCCCCACCACCACTTGGGAAAACTCCCTTTTCTATAAAAAAAAGATAAAAAATAAATAACATTTTTCCCTCAAAGTAATATTTTAAGGGATTTTTAATGGGAAAGTATTAGAAACCCTATGACTGATATTTGAAGAAAAATGTGAGTAGTCAAAAACTGAATCCCAGAAACATACCCACTTAGCTAGCTTTATCAAAATGTGATCAAAATAAAATATAAATGTAGCTAAAGAAAAAATGTGTGTCAAGGCATTGAAAGAGTTTTGAGATGAATTAAGAATCCAACCACTTCACACACCAAGGATGAAAATGCTTTGCCAAGCGTTATGACTTATAGAGAGCTCCAAAAGCCTAACTTTCAAAGAGGCTATGAGCTGTATGTCACCCCATCTGCTGTTAGTTTCCATCTGATGGGGGAGCCCAAAGCTTCCCTGGCCCGAGACCATAGCTTCCACAAGTTGCCCCTTCTTGGAGAATCCTGCCTCTGCCAGAAATTCCTTAGCAGTACTCTAAGTCGATTTACTGGTCCCACACTAGTGCATGGGGTAGACTTTTGGGTTTTTTTTTAATACTGTCATACTAGTTACCGAGCTGCAGAATTTCCTTCAAAATACTTTGCACTCACTTGAATGGATGGCCTTCTTCTGACTTCTGGACAGCTTGGATGACAGACCTGTAGACCCTGAAGCTGATGGTGATAGAGAGAAGGGCCAAGATGAGGTAAGAAGCCACACTGATGACACTGAAAGCTGCTAGGGAGAGCAGCATAATCAATGTTGTGCCAAAGACAAGGCCGGTCTTCTTGACATCCCGCCAGAAGATGAGATCATGCACTGCCAAAGGAAAAGGAAGAAGTTCTAAGAACATGACCAAGTATCTCCATGGGGTCTGCTTCTAACTTCTAGCCAGGACACAGAGTGGTCTCACTTCATGAAAACCTGACAAAATTAGAGAGTATTATTGTAAATGGATTTCATTAAACAAAAGGCTTCAATAAACAGTGTAACCTCCAACTTCAATAAACAGTGTAACTTCCAACTTCAATAAACAGTGTAACTTCCAACACTGAATTTCCTCAAGTACATCTAAAATAAAATGACATTTATGGATAACTTTTTAGGAATATCTCCACTTCCATAAAGCAAATGAGAATTCAATAAAACCTCAAAGTCTAAGTTATGAGTTTGGATTTGACAGAACTTAACAATGTTTACTTGAAGAGTATTTTTTGCATGGAGGAGAAATTTGTAATTAAACACATCTGGATGTGTTTGAAATATACCACAATAAATCAGGATATTACAGGATTCAAAAGTCAGAGATAGGGAAAATTTATTCCTTTAGTCTTTTTAAAGCTATTGACACTGATTTTACCTTAACTAGATGATAATTGCTATTCTATTAAGATTTCACTAATGAAAGATGGCTAATTCTAATATTAATGGTGTCACTATCTTTTAACAAGGTGTCTTACTACACACTTGACTTTATAAAAAATATTCTATTTATCAAAAGGGATTTTAGAATCCAATCTAATAATTCTATGACAAGCAAATTATGTCTGATTTGTAGGCAATAATTTTAGTGGCTTGTGTAATATTAGTAGGAAGAGTTATGCTAACATTATTCCCTCCATTCCTCAAAACTTTCAGGAATCTGGGGATAGATACATTTATCGGTTGAGGGAGAATAAGTAAATCAAGAAATACTAAGCTAATTATCTGTCAATCTATCGCTAAAAACTATTACCCACCACCACCATCAAACTCTGGCCAACAGATAGGAAATTCAAAAATTGGGGAAAACCTAGTCTTTTTTTAATTGAGCTTTTGGTTACATAAAGGGGAAAAGATTGAATTTATATTGGGGGAAATAGAGAGAACTAAAATAAACCAATTCTACTGAAATGAGGGATGCTAAACTGAGTTCACAAAGAAAAAAAGCTGGTTTATGAATTTTGGTGAACAGGAGCTTGGGGATTTGTCTTTACAATGGCTTCAAGTAGATTTCAGAGAGGTAATTTTAACCAAATCAGGGCTATATCTCAGAAACTTAGGGCAATTCCTCAGAAAAGGCCTGTGTATCTCTAGTAACCTTGGAATGAATGGTGAAGGTTTAGTGAACTATCAAGGAAGGAGAATTGTCTTAAGACCAAGGGTTAAAGAAAACAAACAAAGGATAAATGAGCAAGTACTTTAAGTTTTTATTTAATTAAATCCGATGCTAGAAAGCAGTATATCTTTAACTTACCCAGGATCTGAGAGTCTCTCCGGTTTGGAGCCTAGAATCTGAATATCTCTGAGGTAGACTCTGATATGGACTGACTATCACTGTGGGCAAATGAAATCTCTGGGCAACAGAACTTACACCAAGACAGCTCAGGCCCAGGGGCTCTAAGAACCCTAGTACTCTATCTACCCTTGCTAAACCAGAGAAGGCCTAGAAGAGTGGTGAAGGGAGAGAGACCAACATTAATTCTGGCAAGACCCCACGGGACACATAAACAAACCAAAGAATCTGAACCAAAAGTCCAGCCCTAACAAAGCCTCAGTTCAGGAACCAAAACTGGAAAAAAGGGTAAATCAAAGAAAACAGATCATTATCAAGAATTACACTTGGGCAAGTCACTTAAGCCTATTGCCTTAAATAAAAAAAAAGAATTACAGCCAACTCCATAATTTTTCCTTTTTCAAAGAAAAAAATGAATTTTCCACAAGGATTACAATACCTAAAAGAAATGAAGCAAGAGATAAAAAGTAAAAAAGTTCTGAAGGAAAGACATGGAAGGATAACTGATTTAGAATTAGGATTCCCTGAAACCGTGAAAACCAGTTTAAAAAAAAAACCATGATTTTTTTTTAAAGTATCTGGACACACAAGAAATCACAAATGTAAACTTATCTAGATCTAGGGATGTCATATTTAAAAATATAGAAATTCCCCATAAAAATACTAACAAACCAAAAAAATCAGCAAGCATTCAGAAACTATAACCAGGCCCACACAAAGCTTGGCAGTTTTTACTAAAACCAGAGGAACAGAATATTGGAACCACAGTATTCCAAAAGGCAGCAGTTTATAACCAAGAATATTATAATTCTACAGAGTGTTCCTTAAGAATCTTCAAGTTTGGGGGACAGCTAGGGTGGCACAGTGGATAGAGCACTTACCCTGGAATCAGGGGCTTCAAATCCGGCCTCAGACACTTAATTGCCTAGCTGTATGATCTTGGGCAAGTCACTTAACCCCATTGTCTTAAAATAAAAAATTTTAAAAACCCTTCAAGTGTTAAGATACAGAGATTGCTAATTAAATAAGATAACAGTTCCTAGAGATGGATTGGTTCAATTCAGATAATTTTTAAGAGAAAGGGAAGGAAGAGTAAAAGAAATAATATAGCGGCACAGAAAGGAAGAAGGGGGTGAACTTGTTACTTCTCAGAGTACATGAGAATATACAAGTAAGAGAAAAAAGTGTTAGGGTTAGGGTTGTCATCAAATAACTGTCTTACCTGATTACATAGTTTGTTATAGAAAAAGATCAAACAGAAACCAGTCTGGAGGTGCAGGGAAGGTCAGACATAAGATAACAAGCAGAAGGGAAGAGTTACAAGAAGACAAACTTCCTGAAACTGAAGGGGAAATAATTAAAAGAAGAGAAAACAAGAATTAGAATCTAAAGGAGGGTCTGAGTTTACTCAGGGACAACTGGGGAATGGCTGAACAAATTATGGTACATTAATGTAATGGGTGAAATCAGGAAAGAGACAGTGTCAGAGAATTCCAACTATTATGAAATGTTAAGAATCAGGATAACAACTGTCACAAAGACCACAACAATGAGAAGAAAAACAATTTAGAAAAACTTAACTGTTCAAAAAAAATGATTAACCATTAAGACACAGGTCTCCAGGAGACCCATGAAGACACCAGTTATCCATCTTATGACAGAGAAGTGAGATATAAGGACTCACAACAAATATATTTTTGGACATGACCACTATGTGGATCTGTTTGGTTTGACTGCTAGTCTATCACAGGAGTTTTTATTTTCCCTTTCCTTTTCTTTAATATAAAGGACAATTACCAACAGTGTTATCAAAAAAAACCCCATCAAAAAGCCTGAACTATATGCACGTGCGCACACGCGCACACACACGGAAAATTCAGAAGGAAGTACAAAAGGACAGTTTTTAAAGTAATTTGTGGAATGCATTATGTACTTTTAAAAGTGATAGGAAGGTTTTTATTTCATATAAAACCCTCTTTTTGTATTCTATATATGGAAATGTCCCTTCTTGGAACACTAAAGTCAGGACCGAACTTTGTTCCCTTGTGTGTATTACGAAGCAAATTGGAAATGAATACTATCAGAAATGCTGAACAATCACCACTTATATTGCTGAAGGACTGAATCAACTAGCAAAATGTTAATTCTGATGCATTAGGCACCAATTATTAAGCAGCAAATGACTTTTACAAGGTATGATATTTATTAAAACCAAGTTTTAGGGGCAGCTGGGTAGTGCAGTGGATAGAGCACCAGCCCTGGAGTCAGGAGGACCTAAGTTCAAATCAAGACACTTAATAATAACCTAGCAGAGCAGTATGACCTTGGGCAAGTCACTTAATCCCACTGCCTTGCAAAAACCAAAAAACCTCCCCCAAACCCCTCAGCTTTGATGCCAATGATCCAGACTTGGAGACCACAGTGATACACTTGGGCTGGCTGGCTCATTGGCAAAGAAGGGTCTAGTACCCAGTTATATCCACAGCTTGCCAAACTTTTCAAACACACTTAAGGATTTCAGAAACATCACTTAAAAATAACTGATCCGCTCATCGTTTTGCCTCTTACCAAAGAAATTCCACTAGAGAGCACTTTGCTAGTGTTTGTTTAGTGCTTGTAGTCTTTGTCTGGCCAGAGATGATTAAATGAATGCCAAGATTATACTTTCCTCCTACCCTCTGTCTTATGGTTTTCACTCCAGGTCTCCAGCCAGTTGACTGGCTTCCACCCAGGACCTATCTTTGCAGCAGACACTGCCCTCTCCAGGTTCTTCCTGCTGGTCACTTCACCCCAAAGTCAGCCAGTCTTCCCACCTGATACAGGGACTTTACCTGGGCTACTGAGCCCCGCCCCTGCCATGGCATCATCCCTATACAAATGACCTATTTCTGGAATTGTCCTCTAACAGTTCAAAAGCAAAGTAAAACTCAACAATCACCCCTACCTTACTTCCCAAGTTCTCAAATTCTGTTGACAGCATCACACCAACCTGTCCCCAAGTATTTATTAATTGCCTACAATATGCTGAGTATGGTGCTGGGGATGCCCATACAATAAATGAAATAGGCCCTACTTTCATTTGAATGGGGGTGAAAATGAGACAGAGACAAACAAGGAGTGGGGTGGGGAAACAAGACAAATTCAGAGAATAAATACAAAGCAGGTCAGTATAAGATAATCTGACAGGGGGGAATACCTTCCCAGTTGGCCAGGATGAAACTTCTAAGTCAACTGGCTCTCCCCTTTCACCACTCAATTCCAATCAGCTTTGAAGCCTTATTTAGCTTTTCAAACCTTAGTTGAGACAGCTGTAGGAGTCAGTAAGATCCAGTCAAGGGCTGAGACACACATTAGCAGTAACATCCTGGGCAAGTCACAACCTCCTATTGTCCTCGTCAACTCACTAAAACTATATTTGGTCTTCAATGGTAAAAGGGTGTTTCTATGAGAAAATATAAATTCTACTCCTCACCCAAAATATTCTTTTCCATATATACCAGTTTCTCCACTTACTCTACCCTTCCATAATTCAAATCACCTCATCTCAGTAATTTAGGGTATTCCCAGAAGGTGCCCTAGTCCCAGTCTTCAATCCATTCTCCACAGAGCTGCCAAGCCAATCTTAATATATCTGCTCAATTCACTCTTGCCTCAAATCTTCAGCAGTACAGGATATTCAAGACACAGCACAAGCTTAGCTTTCTAACTTTATTTTACATTCTTACTCCATCGTTCCTACATTCTTGCCAAAAAACTACTAGTGATTCCATGTATTCCCATATGGCAGGCAACTCCCATATTCATAATGTCTCCTCGTCTCTCATATCTGCCTAGTAAAACCTTTCTTTACCTTCAACACACAGCATCCATGACCCTTTCTCTTCCCTGATATCATCTTCTCAGCTAACACTAATTCCCCTCCTCAAATTTCTGAAATTACTTTGTCTGGTCCTCTCATTTGCAACTATCACACTACCTTGTATTTATATTTAAAGGAGAATATGATTCTATTTTCCTTAGCAGACTGAAAGCACCTTGAGGGAAATCTTTGCATTCCTGTCTTGTACTACAAATAATTAAGAATGTATCATAAATATTCACTGAAGTTAACCAGGCATCTGTTGTTTGCCTATTTCTATAGGATAAAGAATGAAAAAAGACAAATGTGTAAAGAAATACTACTAGTTTTTCTTTTAACTTGTGTTTATATGATCTTTTTACAAAATTCATAAAGGGAAACTGTCCTTGACCTAATTTCTAAGCATTCTCATCGAGTGAAATTCTACAAAGTCACAGGCAATCCTAAATTACATTACTTAAATATTAAAACCAGAAGAATCAGAACCCAATTTAAGTGAATGGAATCCTAACTTCAACTAGTAGTTATGCTATATGTTTTTTATACAAAAGAAAGCCTCTTTTACAGGATTAAATTAAAAAAAATGAAAATAAAAACAAGGGAATGTAATATTGATATTCCTAGGGTCAGTATAAACTTAGTCCAAAGCTTTGGATTTTGTTGCTGTTCCTATGAGTTTAATCTAGAGTTTCTTTCAGGAGGTGATTAGTGGGTTCCTTTTACTCTCTTTGCCCTCTTGTTCTAAATTGTCTAGACAGTCTTCTTTCATGTTTTCTTTAAATATGATATCCAGGTTCTTCTTATGGTCGTGGCTTTCAGGGAGTCCCAAAGATTCTTAAATTATCTGCTTCTTGATCCATTTTTCAAGTCAGTCATTTTTAATAAGAAACCTTGGATTTTCTTCCATTTTTCAACCTTTTGATTTTATTTTTAATATTTTTTATTGTCTCAGGAGTCAACTTCTACAAGGTGTATTCTCATTTTTAAGGAATCTTGCTATTTGGGTAAGGTTTTGGTACTACCACAAAAAGTTTTGGGGGGAAATTTTGTATTGTATTAAGTTATTTACTTTCTAACTCTCTATTCCAAAGCTCTTATTTTTAAAAAAATTAAATTCCTTTTTTTTAAACAAAAGATCCATGTTTTTAACACCTCCCCCCTCTCACCACTGAGACAGTAAGAGCAAAATGCCTTGTTACAAGCATGTATAGTCAATCAAAATAAATTTCTGCACTGTCCATGTCCTAAAACAAGTTTTCACCTACACTCTGAGCCTATTATTTATCATGACATTGGGAGCATGATTCATCATCTATCTTGTGGAATTTTTTAATTGGATACTGTGTCAATGTTCCTAAGACTTTAAAATTGATGGTCTTTACAATATTATTTCATAAACTGTTCTCCTGGTTCTGCCCATCTCACTCACTCTCCATCAGTTCATACAAGTCTTCCCAAGTTTCTCTGAAACCATTCCCTTTGTCATTTCTCATAAAGCACTAAACTACTCCATCACATTCTTAAACAATAGCTTGTTCAGCTATTTAGCAATGGATGGGCACTCTTTCAGTTCCCCATTCTTTGACAACACACAGAGTTGTCAAATATTTTTGTTTATATGGATCTGTTCCCTTTCTTTGATTTCTTTGGGATATAATCTCCCCTTCTTTCCCTAATACTACAGAAAGTATGTATGGCATTTGGATGTCATCACTTCTACCATCATTAACATCATCATCATCCCCTCAGGTATTGTGCTAATCATTTACAAATATCATCTCATTTGATTCTCACAACAACTCTGAGAGCTTTTACAAAAGAGGAAACTGAGGAAAATCAAGGTGATTTGTCCAGAGTCACACAGCACCTAAGTGTCTTGGCAAATTTGAACTCAGGTCTTCCTGATTCCTGGCCAAGCACACTGTCCTTTGGGTCACCTAACTGCATAGAATCATAGGAAAAATCTTCCCCTTTATTCTCATTTAGTTAACTTTAATAAAACAGAAAATGTTCCAGTACCATAAGATCACTTCCTTCAGCCAATTAATTACTGCAGTCAAATACCCTCTGGAAATACTGCTTTCTCCTATCATTATTCTGGATCTCCTGAAAATGAAAGACTATCTCTACCATTAGTCAGACATGGGACTTTTCCTACGCAAATTGAGAAAGTTACGAAGTCCTCAGGAGCTGTAGCACTACTGCAGTTGGAGGGAAATGTCAAATATCACCCCCAACCTGGACTTGAAGTTGAGGGCCTGCTCCTGTGGTCTCCCACTCCTATCCCCACCTGACTGTAAGAAATATTCTTTAATTCAAGATGTCCTAAAAGTCTTAAAACTGCACCCAGACTTTTATGACATGTATTTATTTCCATTAGCTTTGTGGTCAGATTTTTGAGGTTTCTGACACTCATCAAATTACCTTTTGCCTAACAGAGATCTAGGAAGAATCTGACTAGAAGATCCAAGTGGGGGGGGGAAGTGCTGGGGCTATCATTTTGTATGGATTTGCTTTCCCCCTACAAAGTGCAAACTCAGGGCTATCATATAATCATTCACTCTGAGAATAATTTGTAGCCAAATAAAGGGAATAGAAAAAATGGATAAGAGAAGCAGTCTACTTACTTTAAAACTCTTCTGAACTCAAGAAATTATTTCAGTTACTTACATAACTTAAAGTGCTAGTTATGTGGATGGTATTCATTCTATGTGACATTTTAATGTACATATACAAGCTGGAGAGCATTTAAGTTGGTAAAGTGACTGCAGATTTGTCAACATGAAGATTGATTGAAGCAACAGAATGTTTAGTCCAGAAAAACCTGGGGGGGGAGGGGGAGTGGCAATAACAAACTTCTAGTTTTGTTGTTCTTTTGATTCCAAGAGGGCTGGATTAGGAATAATAGGATAAAAATTGTAGAAAAGATCTTTTAGCTCAATATGTGGAAAATTTTTCTAACTGTCATGGGTGTCTGAAAGTAGAATGAGTTCACTGATGAAAAGTGGGTTTCTTTTCAGTCTTAAACAGGTTGGATGAGGTTGTAGAAGAATTCTTGATCTATTACCACTTGGACAAGATGATCTCCAATGTTAAGTGTTCCAATTCTTTTAATTCTGTGATTCTATTCAAGAAAAACATTCAACCTTTGATAAATCTGACTCCCATCCAGAGACCCTTTCCTCAATTATACAACTATTATACAACATTATACAACTATTATACAATTATACAACAACAATCTCATGCAGAATTATCTTTAACTCGAATGCTCAGTCATATATCAAACTATACAAAACAGTAATCATTAAACTATTTAATAATTAGTTTTAAAAAAATCACATTTGATTGACAGAGAAAAAAGATAAGATCAAGAATATATAGAAACAAACACAGTAGAGCTGCTTAATAAACAGACTCCAGATATATAGGAAAGGACAAAACTGGAAAGCAGTTTGGCAGAAATTAGGTTCGTACCAACATTCATACTGTATTATGAAGATACATTCCAGGGGTAGCTAGGTGGCATAGTGGATAGAACATCCACTCTGGAGAGAGGAGGACCCGAGTTCAAATTTGCCCTTAAGACACTTAATAATTACCTAGCTGTGTGACCTCGGGCAAGTCACTTAACCCCTACTGCCTTGCAAAAAACAAAAAAGATACATTCCAAACACATGAAATTTAAGACTTTTTACCTGGTGATATGAAAAGCAAATTATAGAGGAACAAGAAAAAAAATCATCTTTCTGATCTGATTCTAAATTACCCTGATAAGGGAAGATTTCAAAATCAAACGAGAGTATCTCAACTGATAAATGGTTAAAGGATATTAACAGTAAGCAATAAGATTTTAAAAAATGGTAAAACAAAATTATCGGGAGATTACAGAAAAACAGGCATATCATCCATTGCACTATTGGTGATGCTCAGTCATTCTGAGAAGCAATTTCTGGAACTATGCTTCAAAAGTAATGAAAACTGTGCATGTCTTGACCCAGTAATAGGCTACTATTAGGCCTATGTAGACCAAAGGGTAAAAGAACTTATTTGTACAGTAATATTTATAGCAACTATTTTTGTAGAGGTTTATAAAAACCAAGAGTGTTCAAATTTAAAAGATCATTATCCCTTAAGAAAAAATGAGTTTCAGAGTAGCTTGCTAAAAGTTATATGAACTGATGAAGAGTGAACTGGGTAAAACCAAGTCATCTATTAAGTGCCTACTCTCTACTGAGAGTCCAAGCCAGTCTCTCTCCCCTAGGAGCCCCCAATCTAATGGAGGAGACAAGTAAACAAACATGTACTAATCATTATGTATTTCCTGAACTCTTCTAGCACAGCACCTCTCTGCTGAGAAGTGGAAAGCAATATTCATCCTGGGGACACCACACAGCGTCCTTCAGTTTTCCAGGCTATAGAGAGTTGCAATCCTTTATAGGGCTGTCCTATTAAATTTTCTTCTATATAGAAATTTCTATGGTTCTTTATTCTACTGCAGGGGTCTTTAACCTTATTTTCTAACTGAAACTTAGCATTTTCATCAATATGAATGTAGGCAACAAATCATAGTATTATTGGCAGTATCTGTGACTGTCACCAAGAGAAATCATAGATGTATCAGTTTTTTGCAGACATCTCAAACTAGTTTTCATATTTCTCAATTATTTGAAATTACTGTTATTATAATCTTTAACCTGACTAAATATTAGATGTACTGTTATATATTATTTAATGTATTGAAATAAGGCACATTACTATGTCACAAAACAAAATATTTTGGATAACTACTGCAATATAATTGGTTTCCTTTGCAATCCTATGAGTTACATTCTATTCACTTAAAAACATTATTCTGAGGAAGAGTTTCATAGGCTATCCCAGGTTATCAAGCAGGTGCAAAACAGAATAAAAGTCTTGATCTCCTGAGTCAAATTTAAACTTCTAGCATTCAAAGACTTCTGCTAACTGGAACCACTCTTTGTTCCTTCCCAGTCTTATCTTATTCTACTTCCACTCTCAATAAACTATACTCTGGACTAGCTGGGCTTATCAGTGTTTCTCAAACAGGCCTAGTAATTTCCCTCTGATGCACTTTCACTTTGCTCCCATGTATTTTAGGAATTTGTGTTAGTGGTCTTATCTTACTGGACTAGACCTAAGCTCCAAGAGGGGATTCGATTTTATTTTAAACTTCATAATCTTTTCCCATAATCTACCCCAATGCCCTGCCTACAAAAGGAAGATTAATTCAGACTTATTTTTTGAAAGAGCCAAACCAAAGTCACTGAAATATTCCAGGGCTTGTCATATAGTATAAGGTTGGTTGATTTTCCCTTAGTAATTAATGGGAATTCAAAGGGAAAAGTGATTTCTGCTATACATAAATTGTTTGATCTATTTAAATGTAAATGCTTATATTTTCTTCTTAACAGGAATAGACTCTTCCTCCCCAGTCACTAGACACCCCAAAAAGACTGAAGGACAGGAGGAATGACGACATGATGGTGCCAGGTACTGCCAGAGACCAACACTGTTCAGGCACCACTGGTATCTCTTCACATCTGAATGGGAATTTGAAAGGCAATAAAGGAAGGATGAAGGTGAAATTCAAAGCAACCTAACAGAATCAAAAATTTAGAAAGCTTAGCAAGAATAAACAAAGACAAGAAACACATTCAGCTGGGACAACCTTGATTTCTATTCAAATCAGACTTCTAAAATGGTCTTAAAAAACTTATTTACTGGACACCAGTCTCATTATAAATAGTAGGCACATGTGAATGATGCCGATAAGGGAACCCCAGATGAAGCCTGGCTACCTTCTTCTGAAAGGCTCAGCAGGATTTAAGGAAAAGGAAAAACCCAAGACAACTCAAGGAATGTCAATTTGGATATTCCAGGAACTCTCTGTCTTCAGCCACCTGAACAAAACCTCTAGGACCCATACATAGCATGCTAGTCATGACTGCATTGTCTACCTGGAGCTGTCATCAGAAAGAATTTGGCTTACTTGAAAACTTAGATGTCCTTTTATTTGATTTTGGGAAAAGAACAAAACCCCAAAAAGTGCTTTGGTGTCCTTGGCACAGTCAAACTGTCTCGAGAATGGGGCCTCCCTGTTCAATCGGAAGTCCTCTCCAACAGGACAGTCTCCAGTTGTCTCCTTCCATTCCCCACACCCAGCATAGCTTCCTATCTAGTTACTGGTGAGTGTATACCTTTTCATTCCTTCAAAAAACCAAAAATTACACTTTTAGAAACCTGCAAGAAGGTCTCTTAAATATTCTAATTAATAGTGAATAAAATTTCTGACAAAAAAAATCAAATTGACCTTTGGCTCCTATATATTATTTAGAACTAGGTTTCCTGCAGTACCCATTTACACTAAAAGGGGGCAGCAATTGAAAAGGTCAGGCTGAGGAAAATAACATTCAGATCAATTCTCATAAAGTTCCATAAATTAGTCCCTTCACCCTTTTTTAACGGATGCCCCCAGGAGAGAGAGCCCTTGATAAACTTTCTATTTCACTTCTATGAGGCTGGTTTTAATCTAGGTTTCCAAAGTCTATGTCTCAGGGCTAGAGAGACTATAAATGTTCATATGAAAATAAGATGGGAGTAAAATATAAGTTTTAGTAACCCGTTATAACTTTTCCTTTAAAAAAAAAACCCCAAAGTCCTACTCCTTCTAATTACTGTCCACTAGATCTTTTTTTCTCATAATACAGAGAAAGGGCCTATCATTATATTCCAGTATGATTGGCATTCTAGAAGGAAATCTGTGGATATAAAATGAAGATGGACCAAACAAGCTAGCTAAATCATTTTATAATCCATTTAAAGAAAAAAAGCAGCAAACTTTTATTCAAATTGTGAATTTCTTGTCTTGCCAGCTTTTACATGTTTAGCCTAATCACTTTTCATGCTATAAATACAAAGAATTACTTTAATAGGATACCTTAAATTTTAATTCAACTTTTGGGGATGGTAAAATTGGGTTAACAATCTGCTTTGCTATAGATTTGCTCAGCCAAATAAATCACCCTCAAAATGACACAGAAGTAGCATTGATAAAGAACACAACGCTGTTACTGTGCAATATGGACACGCATGCTCTTTCTGTGGACAAGTCTGGCCACAGTCCAAAAATTTGTGGGAACCTTTTCAAGCCAGCATTTCCCTCAGACTCAGAAAAAAAAAGTTTTTCCTTTATTAGAAAAACCCTGCCTCCTCCTCTGTACTCAAACTCAGATTTATAATACACAGAAAACAAAGTATCATTGACTATCTCAAACACAACAGAGCTGAAAATGAGAAATTGCCCTTGCCCACATAAAGGATCCAACAGAAGTATAATACAAACTTTAAAATACAATCCAGAATAGCAATTGAGCACCACTCTCCTTCCTGCTGTTCAGTTACCCCCATTATTGTATGTATTAGGCAATGGTTTTTCTCCAAGGAGAAATAAAAAAGATGGGATTACATTTTGTTGGTAGAAAATATTAGGCCTAAAACCTAAGATTTACATAAAAAACAAATGCCTTGAACTTTTAATTATTGAAAATCCTAAATATATAGGCCTTTAAAGCTTTTTGTACCCCCCCCCAAGAGTAATATAAGAGATAAGATGAAGTGAAGAAGCAGAAAGGGGCACCTGAACAGGCTATGAAGGAAGTCAAGTTCCTACCAGGAAAGGAAGGGGGGGGTGATTCCTACTATGGGGCTCACTTGCACAAACACATGGAAATAAGAGATGGAATATTCCATACAGAGAAGACACAGAAGGCCAGTCTGACTGAAATGACCAAATGTGTAAAGACAAAAATAAACAACAATGTTCTTCCAATGATGCTATATAGCCACAAAGCATGAACTATTATAATCTCCAAAGTATCAAACTATGTGGTTGTTCAAAAAGCAGTAGTGGTGGATATGAGTATAGTATATTATCAATGATAACCTAAGTAAAAGAAGTAATTTAAAAGATAGTCTATAAATGGAGGAAAAAGTATTCAAATGACTT
Source organism: Macrotis lagotis (assembly GCF_037893015.1). NCBI lineage: Eukaryota > Metazoa > Chordata > Mammalia > Peramelemorphia > Peramelidae > Macrotis > Macrotis lagotis. Next base: position 284,928,920 of record NC_133660.1, read on the forward strand.
AAAAGCAAGCAAGAAATGATAAAGAATCCAAACGCTACATTGGTATTTAAGAGAAAAGCTCTCCTCTCCCCACTCCCCCCCCCCCCAACACACACACTGGGTAACCACTGCAGAGGATTCACAAGAGGTTACAGTCCAAAAACTAAACCTGATTAGAAGCCACAGTCTGTGATCTACATCACTGGAGTAAAAGTTCAAAGAGCTACAGAAGTCAACAAAGTGGTAAAACATACCCTTTGATCCAGCAATACCACTACAGGGTCTATATATACCCTGAAGATATCGTGAAAAAGGCTAAAAACATCCCTTGTACAAAAATATTGATAGCTCTGTTTGTGATGGCCAAGAATTATAAATCAAGGGGATGTCCATCAACTGGGGAATGGCTAAAGAAATTGTGGTCTATGTACATTACAGAACACTATTGTTCTATTAGAAGCCAGGAGGGATAGGATTTTAGAGAAGCCTGGAAAGACTGGCATGAACTGATGCTGAGTGAGATGAGCAGAACCAGAAGAACATTGTACAGGCTAACAGCAACATGGGGGTGATGATCAAAGATAATGGACTTGCTCATTCCATCAGTGCAATAATTAGGGACAATGTTAGGTTATCTGAGATGGAGAATACCATCCAGAGAAGGAACTATGGAGTTTAAACAAAGACTAAAGACTATTACACCTCCAACTTAAAAAAGTTGTCTATGTACTACATAATTTTGCTCTAATATTTTATTTTTTCCTCAAGGATATGTTTTTCTCTCAACAGATTCAATTTTTATCAATGCATAGCATGGAAACAATGTAAAGATTATCAGATTGCTTTCTGTGGGGGGAAGGAAAGGGAAGGGAGGGGGTGGGGGCAAAGTGTAAAATTCAAAACCTTACCAAAAAAAATGATAGGCAGAAACTACTATTGTACATAATCAGAAAACATAAAATATTTATATAATAAAAAAGAAAAATAAATTTTACATTTTAAATAAATTTTATCTAACCTATGACCTCACTGTATTGTGAAACAGTTGTTTCGATTAAGATGGGGGGGGAATGTGAGCAGGGGCAAACTAAATGGAAAACCTCAGAGATGTAAGATAGTATTAAGGAAATTGGGAAAGTTAGCCTGAGAAGGTTTCATGAGTTTAAAAGCAGTATTTTGAAATAAGAATGAAGTACAATTTGTAGAAAACAAGGTAGATCCTCTTCCACATAAAGCCTTAGTTCCAGCAAAAAAAGATAAATCAACAAGAAGCAGGTATACTCAAGTCAAAAATAGGTTATAATAAGCAAACAAATTTTTTAGAAGAGAAGGGGAGGTTTGTCAGGAGACTGGCAGATGCTTGGAGCAGAACTACTCAAGTATCTGAGCAGAAGCGATCAAAATGTTTCAATAGCCTTGAAAAAAGTACCTGAAGTCATTTGGAAAGAACTGAATATTTTCCTTTCTATCACTTTCTCTACTTTTTTACTGAGAGGAAAATGGAAGAGATACAAGTTTAAAATTTATCACATCGTATCAATTTTCTCTGAAAACATGACATCAAAATTTAAAAATAATTCTTAGCAATCCTAGAAGATAATATAGAAGATGATTTATAAGGAGGCTCCAGGTTTGCTTCACTTTCTCTTACTCCCCGAGTAGTAATGGAGTCAGTTTTCCTCTCCAACCTAACTTTTGTTAACATTCTCTTTCATGCCATCATCCTTGGTGATTTCACATCCAAATCAGTGACTACTCTAACACCACAGCAATGGACATTTCCATGTTATTCACCTTTGATGGAAAGTCAGGCTGTGATTACATCTCAGATTCACCACAACCTTTGAAATTCTCTCTGATTCCCATCTCAGTTCCTTCTAATTTCTCCTCTCATTGCCTTGTTCCTCCTGAATGTGCTTTTACCTCATGAATTGCAGTTTTTTAAGCTTGTTTTCCCTATCCATTATCTAAGTATAAAGCTTCATTTTTCTTCCCTTTAATCTTTTTTTTTTTAAGGTTTTTGCAAGGCAAACGGGGTTAAGTGGCTTGCCCAAGGCCACACAGCTAGGTAATTATGAAGTGTCTGAGAACGGATTTGAACCCAGGTACTCCTGACTCCAGGGCTGGTGCTTTATCCACTATGTCACCTAGCCGCCCTCATCTTCTCTTTAAGCTTGTGAACCTACAGTTAAGCCTTTTTAACAAGGCCTTGTCCTCTACACTTGAATTTCTCTCCCCACCCTTTATCTTTCTATCCTGGGTTCTCATCTCTTTCTCTGTACAGTCTCTCTCCATGAGCTCATTAGTCCCACGGGTCCAAACACACCATCTCTATGAAGATGCCTCCCAGAACCACACAAATAGCCTTCATTTCCCTCATGACCTCTAGTTCTACAATACCACATGCCTATTAGGCATTTCAAAATGGATGTGTCTCATTGGCATTGAAACATGTTCACATCAGAGCATATTGTCTTTATTTAACTTTCCTATTTTTGCTAAGTTATGACCATCGTTGTCATTCACCCAGTCATTCTCTATTCCTCACTCTTGCCCCCACCTAACACTTCTATTTATTCTACTTATATATGCACTATTTTCCTATGTTTTGCTAGAAAGCAGAAATATTTTATCTTTGAATTATCAATACCTTATGTTCAGAACCTGGCAAAAAACACTTGCTTGAGGATCAGTATCCCTGCCCTTACTAATCCCCAGTCACAGAACATTTCAACTCATCATGATAGGGATTGAAACATCTGTTGACTTTGCCACTCCTACTTGAATTCTAAAGTCCAAAACCAAATCAAGAAGTCGAAAAGAAGTGTTGCCCAGAGTCCACTACAAATGTATGCCAGCTGATTATATCAGATTTCTCACCTGCAGCAGTTTCCAATCTCTTCAAGCTCCTAAATCCCCTCAAGAGGTGCAGTTACTTCTTATAATTGGGGAAGTCAAAGCTATTTTTGGAGAACTTGGAGTTTCAAACCTATCTAAACCCATAGCTTTTATTTTTCAGAATATGAAATGACCCCTCCTTTTTCACTCACATTACCAAATAGGGAATGAGAAAAAGGATCCAAAATTACAGAAATTTAATTGCATACTTGTGCTGCCAATCCAAGCTACTTTACTCAAAAACAGACTTTAAAATGTCATTTTTAAGAACCTGAATATTTAGGTTGGTATATAACATACAGCCATTATATAATGGATTAGAAGAAACTCAGCATAGAATCATATAAGCACTTCCCACTCATAGTTCTTTCAAAAGCAAATTACAATTCAACAACTATAAGCTGAAAGCGATCTGAGAGGGCATTGAGTCCAACTCTTCATTTCACAGATGAGGAAACTGGAGTTCATCAAGACCGAGGCCAAATATGTAGTGTCAGTGGTAATCATTATAGTAGTTAGAGGGTTTGATCTAAACAAGTCTATGATCATTTTAACCAAGAATAAAGTTAGAAGTATAACAGTATAGTTTTGTCTAAGGTGAAACCAAGTATAAGTGAAAGCCAGAATTAAAAATCAGAGTTCCAGATCATGCTTTTACTACTAAACCACTAAAAGGAGTTAGTACTACAGTCAAGAGTTCATACAATATTGAAGAAATAGTAAAGAACTTGATGTAATTTGTTTAACCATTGGAACACAGCAATAATAGGTTATTACTATATATAAACATATATATATATATATTTGCCAACTATGTGTATATACTATGTATATATGAAAATAGCTTAAAATACCCTTATCTAAAAAAAAAAGTATTCTGAACTTTAACACCCCCCAAAAATGGCAACTGCTATATGCACAGAATGAAAAAGAAAACTGTACATCAATCTCTTTTATGTACAATTTGCCTTTTCTTTTCAAAGATATATTCAACAAGTAGTTTTCAAACAAAGAGTTTCAAAATTGTCCTATTTGTCTAAAATATTCTTTCTGGTCTTTCTTCTGTGCATTTAAAAAAATGCTTCAATGACCTTTTTCTATTTTTCTCACTTTTTAAAGGTAAGGCAAAAGTTATCTTGGCTCCAAACCCTGAAGACTTCTTCCATTGTCCATTTCCTGTTAACCGTGAAATTTATTTTGCAATTCTTTTTTATAATTTTTTCTCTCCAATTCCCAAGGTCTTTATCACCTCAATCTTAAATTACTGAAAAGACATTTCTAGGATGATTTTCCTGCCTCTGGTCTTTCCCCTTCCAATCTATCCTGCACGCTACATAATTCTGAATATATCAAGGTCCTATCAAAAATCTCCCCTCAAGTTTGTCAAAAATTTGCACCTATCTATCTAGATCTATTTGCCAGGACTTCCCTTCAAAAATTCTATGCACTACACTACTGGAGGAGTTGTGAACTAATCCAGCAATTCTGGATTTGAAACTATGTCCAAAACTGTGCATCTTTGATCCAGCAATACCACTACCAAGTCTATATTTCAAAGAGATCATTAAAAAAAGGGAAAAGATAAAATATTCATAGCAGCTTTTTTTTTGTAGTGGCAAAGAACTGGAAAATGAGGGAATATCCATTAATTGTGGACTGAACAAATTGTGATTTGTGTCCTTTGTTATCAAAGAAGACCAAAATGACATCACTAGGTTAGAGACAAATTAAAGTGTGTTCAACTGTGGCTGATCAGACCAATATGAGCTTGGAGTGCTCTACACCACAGGTTGTGCACAAATAGTCCATGTGAACACCTGGGGTGCTCACTCTAAACTTACAAACAAATCATGGTATATGAATATTCTGGAGTACTAATGTGCAAGAAATCATGAATGGGCTGGGCTCACTTCTGGAAAGATTTTCATCAACTGAAGCTGAGTGAGATGAGCATTGTACACATTAACAACACAGTGTGCTGATCAACTATCATAGACTTAGCTCCTCTCAACAGTTCAGTGATCAAGGACAATTCTAAAAGACTTGTGACGAAAAATACCATCCATATGCATATAATAAACTATGGAGTTTGAATGCATACCAAATCACACTATTTTCACTTTTTTTAAAACTTGTCTTATTTTTTTCCTCATATTTCCCTTTAGTTCTGATTTTTCTTTTATAACATAACTAATACATGTATAACCTGTATCAGATTGTTCTTTGCTACAGGGATGGGGGAGGAAAGGGAGGCAGAAAAATGTGAAATTCCAAAGCTTATAAAAAAGATGAATGTTGAAAACTATTTTATGCACTAGCAAAATTGCATTATGAACACATAAGCTTTCTTTCATCAGATAAAAGAAAAGCTCTGGATCTCTGGAGCATTTGGGAAATTTAATGTAGAATTACAATAACCAAGTTTGGCCCCAGAGAGGAATAAAGTGCCTTTCCTTCTTTGCAGGAGTAGGGTGACAATAAGTATAGCTCATTCTGGTGACTTTTTGTTGAATTTTTTTTCCTACTCTTCTTTTTTACTCTTTATTGCAAGGAAAGACTGAAAAGTGGAATGAAAGGGGCTATGTTCAGAAATGATGATGTAAAAACAAAAGATACTAGATATAGTAACTTATGTACATACGTGGGGGTTAGGAGAGATGCTTCTAACTTCTTTTCTAAATCTACACCCTACAACGCTGTTAGCCCTTTATGATTGAAAATGTTCTCTTTTGGGGACGGCTAAGTGGCACAATGGATAGAGTATGTGCCTTGAAGTCAGGAGTACCTGAGTTCAAATCCAGCCTCAGACACTTAATAATTACCTAGCTGTGTGGCCCTGGGCAAGCCACTGAACCCCACTGCCTTGCAAAAACCTAAAAAAAAAAACTCTTTTCTCCTAGTTCTACCTATCTAATTCTTATCCTTGAAGGTCCAACTCAAATGCTACCTTTTTCAAAAAGCCTCCTGGGATCCCTACACTAAGAAGTAATATGCAGAGCACTTCCCTAGTGTCTCTTACTTTACATGTACATTCTACTTTGTATTATAGTTTGGGCTCAGAGGTGAGATTGTGTGGCATATCATCCAGTCCATGTCCTTCCTTTCACCATTAAATTTCAAAGTTGTTGCCTCACTTTCCACACCAGTCACAATCAATCTGCCACATACTAGTGAACCAGGCACAAGCACTGGGGATACAATGACCAAAGAGAAACAGTCTCTGTCCTCAGAGCAGGAGTTCTCTCTATGTCTTATCCACAAGAGGGCCCCAGCAAAGTTACCTATTTTCAGGATATAAAATTTCTCTGTGGTACAATCCCAAATTAATTAAAAGTTCCATTTAGCTTCTTTCCCAACAGGACCTCCTTCATCTTTTGTTTCTCAATTTATCTCACAAGTCCCATGTTAAAATCCCACAGTAAGAACTATTAACAAAATAGTGATTGTCAAGGAGTCATATAGAAGGATAAATAATGGCTGAATTTTAATATTCTGTAGTTCTGAGGTCAATCACTTATTTATAGCCAAAAGAAGAAAGTCTATATATAAATCTCTTGGAATGTCATTTTTTTGTGACAAGAAAGCTCCTTTTTAGGCAGTCTGCTTGCCTGTAGAAATGGCAAAAGCAGAGAGAAACTAAATCAGCTTGATCTACCTTTACCACACATTTTTTTTAAAAAAGGGAAATTTTATCACAGTTATAGATTTAGAAAAATTATAGTATGATCACTAATCAGGATAGGAAAATTCTACTTCTAATATAAAGGGTTACCTGAGAAGTGTGTGAGAAGTCTTGTTAGGAAATGCTCATTAACCTGTTCAGTCTTGCTAAGGCTGGACATCATTTCTACTTCAGTAGTATCTTGAGGAATTCCGGAGTCAAGGCCAGTGGGCATCTTGACATCATGCTCTTTTGGTATATTCTGGGATCTCTCTGGCCAAGAAGGTTCTGGAGCAAATATGGAGGTGGTCAGATCTGCTGGAGTTTGTATCAAGTTTTCTCCAAAAGAAGTTTGCACACTTTCTTGTGAAGGCTTTATCTTCTCATCACGCCTCCCACCTAGTTCTTTAAGGGCTTTAATAGTAAGCTGCTCCTGTTCCAAGTCTAGAGATGCTACTAGAGTGCTCTGATTGGGAAACTCATTCTGGAGTTCATTGTCTTCAGGACTCTGGTTCGGTGCAATGCATTTGTCATTGGGATCTCTGACTCTCTGCATAACTCTCAAAGGAAAAGGGGTTTTCAAATCTGTGTCCTTTTCTGGTGCTCCGTCAAAGGCATTTACTTCAGCTAACACTTTGTTTGTTTGGGTTTCTGAAAGTGTGCCTATGAGGTCTTCTGGGGAGTCGTCACTTTTATTCTCTCTTGTGGAGTATCCTCTTAATGCTCCTGAAGTTTCTCTAGGACAAAGTCCAGTACGCTCAGTTGTAAAATGTTTTAGGGGAACAATTACATCCAAATCACCCGACAGCTTCTTGCACTTTATGGTGCCATCAGTGGTAATTCCCTCTGAACGTAAAATCTCATTTAGTGGACTTTCTCCATGAACTTGTAAGGTCTGAAAGTCATCAACAGACTCTCTGAAATTGCCATGTGTCTTACTGCTGACACCCTGACTGCATTTATCTTTGATTTCCCTTTTATTTTCCTCTATTATAGTACTGTGAACACCAATAGGTTCTGTCTGAATTGTGACACCATCAGTTTCTTGGCATAAAAGTTCCTCAGAGTCTCTTTTATCACTTTCAAAAGATATATCTGTTGTAATATCTTCAATGACAGTATCATCCGATTCACCAGAACTATCAGCTTCCACCAATTCCAGTAGCACAGAATTCTGCCCATTTAACTCAATCTTCAGGGGGTCATCAGGTAAAACTATCTTTTCATTAATCCCCTTAAGGCCTGATGATGCCCATTTTCCACCTTGAGACTCTGATAATCTGATAAGGGTGCCACCTCCTTTCACCACACTCTCTCTCATACCTTCAATACTGACTTTCTTTATAGAGTCAACACTGTCAGGAGAAACCTTTTCGCAGAGGGATGCTCTTGATTCAGTGCTAGGATTGCTTTCATGAATGGAATGTATGGGAATTTTCTGGATGTTTTGATGAGCACATATTTTAGGAGGTGATATTGGAATTTCTGAAGTACATTCATTTCCATCTGACTTTGAAACTTGAGCAACATCTCCAGAAGATTTTTCTGACTGTTTTACTTGGGAAATTAAATCCCAAGACATTATTTCATTGGTGAAATTATGCATATCGCTTACACACCTAGACACCTCTTCTAGAGCAGCAGTGGTTCGTGAAAACTGTCTGGTGAGCAAGGCAGAGGCTGGGTAAGGCCTTTCCTCTCGATTTCTTAGTGGGAACATTCTGCTACCATCCTGTGAATTATCTGTAGTTATCTCTGGGTCATTATGCATTGCCCAGCTACCAAGTTCAACAGTGCTCTCCCTGTAAGAGTCCTTAAACTCTTGGTCAAATGTTGCTTTGTCAATAATGACTTCAAACGGGGATTCAGGAGAATCCTTTTCAACACTGACACCACCAGAAACTTCAGATGGGAACAAAGAATGCTGACCAATGCTATCTGTCTCAGACTGTTTAACATGTAGTTTCTGATCTTTTAGCAAAGTGAACTTGACATCAGCATCTGAAGCAGCTTCCTCCTCCTTAGCAGGTCCCTCAATTTGGTCCTTTAATTCTTGGTCTGTACTTAAATGTTGCTTAGTTAGACCAGTTTCCATTGTAAGAAAGGCAGGATGTTCAGGAAAACTGGTTGGAATGGACGGACGACCACAGGGTACTTCTGTTTCTGGGTCAAGGAGCCCACCAGTTGGAGTTTCAATAGCAGAATCTCCTTCAGACCTGGGAAGCCCCTCCATCTTTTCACTAGTAATATCAGCAAAACCATTTTTTCCTTCTCCTGACAAATCAGGTTGCAGGTTTAATCCTTGGTTTTTTCCTTCATGTACTATCATGTCAGTGTTATCAATTCCAGCAGATGAAAGAAATGAAGTCATGATTTCTGATGTGCCCTTCTCAGAGCATAGAGAACTGAATCCCTCTGAAGCCAGGATTTGGAAGAGAAAAATGTTTACAGAGTACAATGCACATGAGCCAGGCAGGCAAAGCAGCATGCTTTTTATCTTAAACCTATGTGTATACACATACACGTGGGCCACAAAACAAAGCTCACACTCCTCCGACAAGCCATGCATCACTCCGGAAGCCACTTCATGCTACCAATGCAATAGGGCAAAGCACTGGAGAGGGCCAGGGAAGGTGTTCTCGCAGAAACATTAATAGAAGCAGCACCAACTAGAACAACACTCTTCAGCTTTAACAATATGGTAACACAAAGTGTTGCTAAAGTTTAGTACAATGTTTATAATAGGGCTTTCATTCTTTCTCAGTTGGGAGCAGATGGAAGGGGGGAAAAGCTTTCGAAAATATATAAATTGAACAATTTAGAACACTTGGTCTGATTTCATTACAAATTTGGTGGTCTTTGTTGCATAATTGGAGAGGGACAAGTATGGAAAGGCAATGTCACTTATGCTCTCAGACATAGCATGTTGATGCACTGAGTAGTTCTGATGAATTGCTTTTTTGCTTCTAAAAATTTATTATACAAGATGGTTCCCTGGGTAGAAATTTGGAAATGAAAATGTTATAAAAAGAAAAGGTATCCCTAAAATGATATGGCATTAAAAAAAAAATAAAATTCATTGTTCTAGTCTGACCCAGTCTAGATAAGAATCCCTGGCAGGTCAGGTCTTCTCTCTGAACTGCAGTAGGCGTGCATGCATGTGTACACACACACACACATTCTGGCCTAGATACAAGGGCTCTTCTTAAACAGACAACTGCCTATAGGGTGTAAACTAAAGGGTCTAGAAAAGATCCAGTTCCAAAAAAATTTTTTTTGGTTTTTCTCTTTCTTTTACTTTATTTCTCATCAAGTTCTGTATTTTTGTAGGGGAGGGGTATTATGTTTGCTCTTTTTTAAATTTATTTTTTACAGTTCCAAATTTTTCAACCAATTCAGATTTCTTTTGGGTGAAGCAAACCAAAAAGAGTAAATATTCTTTAAGTAAGATTAAGCCTAATAAGGTACTTTAAGAGTACTTCAAACTGGGGTGGCTAGGTGGTGCAGTGGATAGAGCACCAGCCCTGGAGTTAGGAGCACCTGGGTTCAAATCTGACCTCAGACACTTAATAATGACATAGCTGTGTAGCCCCTGGGCAAGCCATTGAACCCCACTACCTTGCAAAAACCTAAAAAAGAGTACTTTAAACCTATTCTTCCCATTCCCCAAGTGCATTCACAGTGTAAGGCACCTCATATTATTTATTACTATCTTATTGGAATATTTTCCAATTTCATAGCTGGTAGAGGCCCTAGAACTAGTAGTTTGGGATTGGAGAAAGATGGAAGGAAAAGTTCAGCCACAAATTGTAGAGAGCCAGACTGGGTGAGCTCAAAATTGGAAGGTTCTTTGAAGAGGTACTAAAAGAGAAGTAGGAACTTCTAAACAAAGTACACTTTCCTAGGATTGCAAGACATTTCCCCTAGCATTACATTCCCATAGCATCTTTCATCAGAATTCAACAACGCTATTCTCATTCTCTTTTGTCTGTGAAAATAATAATAAATCACTTACAAACATACTCAACAGCAACAAGGAGAATCCTAAATGATGACTTCAAGTCTCAACCTAACAGACTTAATTTCCACACTTAGAAAATAAGGAAAATTTTGGCCAAATTTCATCACTAAGTCAAAATGCTTTAAGATAATCCTTTGAATCTTGTAATGGGATCTGCTAGTAGACTACAGTAATGTTAATCTGAGGTCAGAGGAGAGAAAATGAATTGTGAATATTTAGTGGTACATAATCTGTGCAAGAAAAAATTGTTTAACCCAATTATAATCCATACTCAGCGTTAATTAAAAGACCCCAAAACCCAAATACAGTGCACCTCTGTCACAATGCAGTATAAGCATTCTATGCATAAGATGAACTGGACTTATACAAGTTAACTCCATTATACCATAAAAGTTTCAAAACAGAGATTTCACTATTACAAGTTATGACAGTAATAACTTTAATAAACTGGGCTATAAAAATGAATTAGTACTCAATGAATATAATTTGGATTAGAGAGATATAGGCTGAAACAGCTCCGCTTGATAATTTTCTTTAAGGAAATGGAAATTCTGAGTTGAGTAAAAGTAGTCTAGTCTGTACCATTACTCTACTGGGTCTGCATATCTATTAGGTTATAAACTTTTTTTTTTAAAGGTTTTTGGCAAAGCAAATGGGGTTCAGTGGCTTGCCCAAGGCCACACAGCTAGGTAATTATTAAGTGTCTGAGACTGGATTTGAACCCAGGTACTCCTGACTCCAAGGCCGGTGCTTTATCCATTATGCCACCTAGCCGCCCTATTATAAACTTCTTAATGAAGTCTTTTTTAAGCTTCTTTTTATTTCCTGTCTCCCCTCTTCTGTATAGGGATGTTAAGTAATAAATGCAAAGAAATGAAACTGGTAACAATGCTTAAGAGAATTTAAAAGTCTGGGTTATGTTTACAGAGTAAGAACTAAACTAAGTCCTGATTTTAAACTTGTATAATTAATACAAATCCTTGCCTGAAATAACAATCATAAAGGAAATGTGATGTTAAAGAAAAAAAAAACTACTAAATATGGCCATTACAGTTCAGTCTGGCATACAGTAAACACTTGTTCTTGATTACAGTGTATTTGACATTCACTGACCATCAATACCATACTGAATGAAGCTGACTTTAAATAATCTTTAGGAAAGTGTTCTGCTTTAAACTATTAAATAGAATTGTTTTTATCTCTTGCAAAAGTTAACTGCCCCTCCCCAGACTGATTAAAAAATTGTTTTTACTAGCCCTAATGCTTTTTTTCAATTAACTTAGCTCCCACTCTTTCTTCACTAGATCACAATTTTTAAGGCACATAGATATTAATTCCAATGGACCAATTAAGTGGTCCATTAGTTGCTGTAGAAAAAAAATATTTTTGTTAATTGTCTGTTGTTCAATCTCAACTGATCCTCAAATGACAAGTTAGCTAGCCTCTAGTTTGGCTACTACTTGCCCTAAGCTTATACTATATGAGAATAGTTTGTAGAATCTTATTTTACCTCTTTGGTCCTAACAAGATCTTAGAAGATTCTGGTTTAGTTTAGTTCCTGTATCTATGAAGGAACAAAAAGTATTTACTTCTGTTCTTTTCATTTTTATCATTGTTTGCAATTTCAGCACAGAACTGTGTCAGCAATATAGGCAGAACCTTTTTTCACTAATTAAAAAAATACAAGGCAAAACTGAAATGGATTTTTTTGCGATTTTGTTAAAGCAGGACAAATTAGTCCAGAATTTAAAAAAAAACCAACTTTCAACTTTCTGTTGTGACCAGTAAGCATAGTTTCTACAAAGAATGTCTCAATGAGTCATGGCAGCGTTGTCCAAGACTAGATGGCAATATAGTGAGTGAGGAACATGAAAGATTAAGTTTACTATAGTTTTCAAAATTCTGTACACTATGAAAAAACTAATGTAAAGGTTACTTGTTGGAAACAACTGACTAATCTCTAATCTCAGAGAAATAGCTATCTCATTCAGTAGCTACAGAAAGAAATACTGTCAGATATTGCTAAAATTAACTCCAAAAACATTCTAATTTTTTTTTAACTAGAGTCCACTTAGCCTGTGTTTTGTTTTGTTTTCAGGAGGCCTAAACACTAATAAAAATCTCTTCCCACTCAGACATGGTAAACAAAGAGGCTTTAGATGGAAAATATAGTGAACATGATTATAACCCACTTCGTCAGACATATTGTGCCAAGTTCTCTAGATTGCTGAAGAACCTAAAAAATATACCTTTAATAGTTTTAACTAAAAATATCTAAGGTAAAACTAGAGAGTTAAATTAGAAGCTATATTCTTAAGCTTCTGGTCTGCAGGAATATTATCACCACTAAATAGCAAATATTGCCCTGGTTTCCATTTTGATTACCAAATATGTAATCTAATTCAGAAAATGTTATTTCTGAAAATTTCAAAATATGAAAAGAGAGCAAGCATTTAAAATACTTACTTTTCAACTCTACCTCCTAGTCCCAAAAATCTTTCCCCATCTCAAAATATAGAACTCCCAATCTCTTTGCTTTGGGGAAGACTTGTGAAAAAACATTATGCAAAGATCTTAGGAGAAAAAAAACCTTAGCTTAGGTTCTTATTACCTGCCATCTGAACAGAAGTTAAGTATAAAAAATACATCTCACCTTTTCCTATTTGAAATGGTACCACTTCTGTTCAAGAATATTTACTGCTTCTACAATACAGTACTTTAAACCTGGGAACAAGTTACAACCTAGCTCAATTATAGGTTATAGAGAATGAATTATCCCATCACAAATGGACAATAGCTTAAATGGAACGAACAACATAGAACTGTTTTAGTTATAACTTTATCAACTACTTTGTCACTGTTATACAGACATGAATGTGCACACAAATATACACATTTCAGCTTGAAAAAAAACATTCAGGTGTAGATTTTTATACACCTGAATTTTTCTTTTAAATATCAACAAAAAACAAGAGGGAAAGACAGCTTTAAAGTTTAAAAACGTGCAAAATAGTACCAGCAACTTTCAGCCATAGCATCAAAATAGGAAGTTAGCCATCAGACACTTTGCAGCTAAGCTGGATCCAAACAACCCCCCCCCAAAAGATCGTTTTGTACAAAGAAAAATGTTTTCTTTTCTTTTTTAAAATTAAAAAAAGGCTGTAACTGGCTCTTCCCCCCCCCCCCCCAATGCTTTTCCCAAAATTGTCAATGTTGTAACTTCCTATTCCAGATGCCTATACAGTATTGCACGGGCCAGACTGAATACAAATTATCTATTGAAACAAATAAACAAGACTCCCCATACTTCAAGGGAAGATATTTTATCTGTTCTCCCAGGCCCAAGAATTTTCTGCAATATATTCTAAAGTTGAAAATCTCATGGAACTTCTGCCTCTCTTTTTAGTGAAAAAATATTAGTGATATGAAGAGGATAATTATGTATTAGTTGGCGTCGATGCTTGACACAGCACATCTTTAAGATATTATTCTAATAGTCAATTTAGTGATTATACATGGTTAAACTAGCTTCTTCTTCCACTATTCCCAGGCTAACATATTAACAGGAGGTGGCTCACCTTTTTTTTTCTTTTGACTTTTTGCAAGGCAATGGGCTAAGTGACTTCCCTAAGGACACACTACTAGCTAATTAAGTGTCTGAGACCATATTTGAACTCAGGTTCTCCTGACTCCAGGGTTGGTGCTCTTTCCACTGTACCACCTAGCTGCCCTGTGGCTCACCTTTGAACAATGTGTATATATGAAAAAGTGGAAAGAGTAGTGTGACTATGGGCAACTTGGTGACAAACTCTGGGCCTCAGTTGACTCCATGTCTTAGTGGGAATCTCTTACCTTCCTTTTGGCAGAGGGCTGAGAGCAATGCCCTGCTAGTCACTTTATTCATAACAACCACTCTTACCACAGTAAAATATTAATTTGTACTTCATTAATATGAAATTCAACAGGACTGGGCAGAAGCTTACCCTTCTATGATTAAAAGGAATTTATTTAAGCAAGATTTATAAGGGGACTAATTTAACTTTCTTCAGCAACAAATAGCTAAGAAACAACTATTTACAGAAATGTATTTCTCTTTATACAAAATGCTTCCAAAGTCTTATTGCCATTTTAAACTTTAATAGTTTAAACTTTAATAGCTAATGCACTGCCTCAAGGACCAAAACCAGTAAGTAAAAAACCAGTAAGTAAACCTGAACTTCTCTTTGAAATTCTTATAATTTATAATTCAAATTCAGTCAGACAGAAGCTTTGGCCCTATGCATAAAAGAATACTGAACACCTTATTGTCTGAAGTCACTAAAGGGCTTGGGTCCTAATAACTGGAATCTCTTTAGATGGCTAGCTTTAAGTTGCCACTGCTCCAAGAAAAATTTTTTTTATGTCAATTAGCTTCATTCAATCTATTTATGAAAACATAGAAGCACTCTACAAATAGTTCCTATGCACATTAGGATCTGCTCACTAGCTTCCATGTACCTTAGCATTCTACAATTTATAGCAGCTGACAATAAAATTACTCTATATGTAACTCTTTAATTAAATGTTTGCCTCTACCCAAAGCCACTATAATTCTCCTTCAGGATTACAATTTATTCAAAACCAAACAGACTCATGTATTTTCCCCTTCTGTTGTTTTACTGAAGGAAAAGTGGAATCTGCCCAAAGTAGTTAAGAAACAATTCATTTGTTGAAGGGTATATTCTTTAATCAATCTCCAATGAGTGGATCCCCACACAAAAACGGAGTCCATAATGTCCATCATTGGCCACCAGCAAGATTTTCAGTCCAGAGAAGATCAATTTTATCTGTTCTACAAACACTGTGGGGTAGTACTACCTGGAAAAACTTTTTCTATCTTGGTTATTTTTCCAAAAGAAACAAAAAATGTGCTATCAAAAAGGGCTGGGATTTTGAACGCTTTAAGAAATCTGACATGTTCTTTCAAGATATCAGTTCTATTCATTTTAACTTTAACACTATCCTTAACCTACTTTTCCTTCCCTAAAAGAACTTTGTTACCAAAAAAAAAAAAAGCTGGAGAAGGGGGGGAAGGGCTGTTCTTAGGTTTACAATGATTCTAATCAACTTTTTGAAACTGAAATCTATAAATAAGTTTTAGATGAGAAAAATCATTTTTCTTTTCTAGTCTATCAGAACATATTGGTGTTTTTCTAATACAGAATATTTAGAATGAATAAATTTTTTGCGATTTGTTTCTGGAAAAAATTCACTGAGTATATGGTTAGTTTAAGATAGAAGCTATTCCTTTCCTGCATGAACAGTCATTAAGAATGGATTTTTGAAATATTTGTAAGGATAAGAACTAAGCACATAATACAGAAGGTTTTTGTTTTTCTTCCCAACCAAATAAAATTTTGATTTATTAAATTCATTAAAGAAAAAAAACACAATTTGGAGAAATCTAGTCTAATATCAGAGTCCAAATACAGTGAAACATGTCTGTAGTCCAAGACTGACATTCAACTATATTTCAGGGGATGT
The DNA here is from genome assembly GCF_037893015.1 of Macrotis lagotis. Lineage (NCBI taxonomy): Eukaryota > Metazoa > Chordata > Mammalia > Peramelemorphia > Peramelidae > Macrotis > Macrotis lagotis. The sequence continues at coordinate 284,945,002 of NC_133660.1, forward strand.
GATTTAATCATGGTATGCACAATTCTGTCTACCATAGTTTCTGTAAAGAACAGGAAAAGGTAAAAAATTCTATATTCACTCACTCATCTGAAATTCTATGTTCACTCAGTTCTGCCCTAGACTCCCTAAAGAACTGAATAACTTCCCAACTATGATCAGTGGCCACAAAGAAAACTCTTAAGTGGCCTTAGGCTATTTAGAGATAATTACACTTTAAAAAAAAAAAAAAGGTTTTCCCTGGCCTACATTTGGGGCCCACAGCAACGGCACCAAGGAAGCAGCATTTAGTTTAGCAGGACAAATGAGCAATCTACTGTTTCTGCCTCCACATTTCCACACTGCTGTCCCACCCTTTGCATCTCCAAACATGAAATTACCATACTGCCAATTCCTTTCCCAAATACAAAAAAGAAAAGTCACCACAATCTTTAGGATAAGTTCTGCTTGAAAATAGTCAAGTGACTTACTTCAGGATCAATAAGGAGAGAAACTCAAGCTAAGACATTTCACAGTAGGCTGACAGGTGCTTTCTGTATAGGCAGTGGAGGCAAGATGACAAATTTTTCTTCCAAAAACCTAGTGTCCCAAGATTTATATAACTGCTATTCAATAACCTTATTTATGTAGATAATCATATTCTGGAGTTGGTCTTCTCCCCCCAATCCCAAGGTACTTCTGTCCTAAATTTTAGTGGACAAAGTCAATTTTGTTTCTTAGGGCTGACACTTGTAAATTTCACTTGCCTAGTGAATGCTTCCAGAGAACCATGAAAAAAACCCAGCTGCTGATTATGAACACAATGAACTGATCTGCTGCTAATTTAGGTTTTAAGGGATTGGGGGGAGGGAGAGATGGACAATAAGAAATTTATGCTTTATACCCCCAGTTACAGCCTCTTTCTGAACATTTTTCTTTCATTAATGCACAAGAAAATTACAGACTTGCCTTGTGAGGTCGAAAATAGAGATACAGGCTGAGAGGAAGAAACAAAGGAATCTGAAAGAAAATATATAGGATGAGAATTTGACAACCTCACACAGGAATTTAAAAACTTTTCTGCCAATCACACTTAGGAATGCCACTACCATTCTCTTTAGAAGAAAAAAGCAGCTTTACTGCTAGATTTCCACTCACCTGACAGCAAAATTTTATTTCAACCTTAAGGACCTCTGAAAATAGATCAGATCAACTGTTTTGCTAAACACATTCTTACCACTAAAGAGTTAGAAAGAGGAGTACTTGTTTTCTGTGGGAGTAACTTCCATTACAGCCTTCAGATTTAACTAGGAGAGACAAAAGAAATCATCCATTCCAATTCCTCTAATAAGGAAATAGAGGCTAAGAACTAAAAGAGGGATTTTATAGCTAAGTAAGGAATGAAGTAAAGATTCAAGCACCATTTATATGTCAAATCCAGCATCTTTCCCTTATACCAAATTCCACTGCTATTTGTGGGGGTGGGGTGGGAGGAGAAAAAAATAATGATTTATATTTGCCCTATTAAATTTTCAAGGGCCTGACAGAGAAGTGAATAATGTAGAATGAACAAAAATATTTTGGACAGGGTCAATTCAGAAATTTGTTTTGCTTGACTATGCTTATTTGTTACAAATGTTTTGTTTTTCTTGGGAGGTGGGAAGAAAACATTTTTTGTTAATTAAAAAAATTAAATTTCTAAACATTTATTAGAGTAATTTACTAATGCAAGCGATTGACAAGTTATCATGTACTTTCGGGAGTTACCAAATACTTATCAAGAGGAAGGGATTCAAATGCAATCTTCAAAATTACGGAATTTATTTATTTATTGTTTATTTTTATTCAAATTCAAAATTTATTGAATGTTTATTCATTGATCTGAATGAAAATACTTAAAAATTTAAGTAAGGGGGCGGCTAGGTGGCGTAGTGGATAAAGCACTGGCCCTGGAGTCAGGAGTACCTGGATTCGAATCTGGTCTCAGACACTTAATAATTACCTAGCTGTGTGACCTTGGGCAAGCCACTTCACTCCATTTACCTTACCAAAAAAAAACCTAAAAAAAAATTTAAGACTTTTCTAAAGGATATGCCTGTTGGCACTAAGTAAAAAATGCCCAGGAACAAGCATACAATATTGATTCATAAACACCCAGACAGAATTTGGTTGATAAACTTTGTTACATACAAGTAAAACTGATCAAAATGAGTATAAAGATAAAATAATTATATCTTTTCTTGCTTTTAATGATGTGGTGCCCTAACTTTGGAAAATCATTAATTATTATTAGTAGCTAGCATTGACATAACTTTAAGTCTTTCTCAGATGTTATCTCATTTAATCGTCACAAAAACACTGGTGTAGATGCTGTTGGTATCCTTGTTTTAAGAGGTTAAGTGACTTACTCAGGACCACACAACCAATAAGGATCTGAGTCAGGCTATGAACTGTTGTCAAGCCCAGAACTCTCTCCACTGTACCATAAGGTGACCTGCTTACAAGTAGGAACTCTAGACACACCTGTTCCAATCCATTTATTACAACAACATAATATCCTTTTTTCCTTTATTCTTTAATAAGCTTATTTACCTATTTCTTTAATGTTTCCAGATGATCTCACTCCTATATGCAATTACCTTCAACTTGAAATCTCTGACTAGTCTTTGAAATCTGAACAAACGAGAAAACCCAAACTGAAAATTTATTGCCAAAAATTAAAGTAGCTGGCATAAGGGAATGAGATTCTACCAACTCACCAACTGTTTTTCCTTCTTTCTCCCACTTAATACCCCATTTTGGCGGAAATTTTTTTTCGAAATGACACAGCACGTCTACTGAGAGAGCAAAGATAATCAGACATAATTTGCATCAAGATTGTATAGGCTTCTATTAACAGATGCCTAACAGTATAAGAGACCTTACTGTAATCTTCTGACTTCATTCCTTAAGGATAATTAGTTTATGGAGTTGGATTCAAGAATGGGGGTTTTGAGACTCAAACTCTTGTCTAAATCCAGCAAAAATCTCAAACGCTAGCTGTAGTGTCTTGTTATAAAAGCAGTATTCAAGAGAATCAGTTAGACTTTCAGCATCTGTGAAATAATAGAATAGTATGCTGCAATGAATAACAAAAATCCAAAGGATCCTCTAAATTTTTAAGCAGGCCAATTGCCACTATGGCATTTATCTTAAAAAGCATCCTTACCTGATACCACCCAGTGTCTTGAATGTAGTAGATCCCCAAAGGATTGTTGACATGAATTACCCAATTTAAATTATTTCCCATTTAAAGGATTAAAGTTTAAATGAAAAGCTTAAAAGTAGACACCTTGCACTTCAACTGCAGAATTAAAAAGGCTTGTAGCCAAACAGAAGAATTTCCATTACTACAAAGGGTAGACTACTCTGACCAACTTCTAATTGTATCCATCTCTCTATATTTTCCTTTAATCTTTCTTTAAAAAGAGTTCCTACACACTAAGTTTCACACTCTGATACTACTAAGATTATAACTAATGAATATAGAAATATAAAGTGACTGGTTCCCAACTATCTGTCCTTTAATATTAAACTGCAAAACTGGTCATGCACAAATTTAAAACTGAATTAAGCATCTATTACCTTTATATTCTGTTGTATGAACAAATGCTTGCTATTTTCCATGCATAACTATAGTATTACTCTATGTTCAATTATTTTCCATTTAAAAACAAAAATTCTCACCTTAGACACAAAAAAGACTATATTTTCATACACAAGGTACAATACAATGAATACTGTAAATGAAACTACAAATTTCCATCCCTTATGAATTGTCTTTTTTTAAAAAGCATAATTCAACTAATTACTTCAAAACTGTCCTGCTTTTTTTTTTGCACCACTATCATTAATTCTCCTTATACACCCAATTTCTTTAAAAACTGAAGGAAAGGGGGCAGCTAGGTGGCGCAGTAGATAGAGCACTGGCCCTGGAAATCAGGAGGACCTGAGTTCAAATGCAACTCAGACACTTAATAATTGCCTAGCTGTGTGACCTTGGGCAAGTCACTTAACTACATTGCCTTAAATTTTAAAAAAACCCAGTGAAGTAAAACAAATTCACAGCAGTCAAATCCAAAAATGCTTGCTTTGTTCAATACCTTTGAAAAAGAATTATACTTTTCAGTTTCCAGAATATTTTTATCCTCTTTCAAGCCATAATACTCTGAAAACTTACACATGGATTTCAAAAACTAATTATCTTGAATTCCCACATGGGACAACCAGCTTCATTACAAAATCAATAAACAACAATTAAACTGCAGTCTACTATCTAGTAGAAACATCAACACTAGAAGATTATAAAATTCCAAAAACTTCAGGAACTTCAGTAAAATATTCAATTCTCAAAAATGTATTCCTCATCCCTTTACCTTTCAGTCCTAGTTTATGTATGGGGCAAGGAAGAGGCTTGTGACAGAGCAGTGGCTCCAAAAGTTTACAATCTTAAAAACCGAGGACCTCAGCTTTTTTGTGATATGGATTATATCTACTGATAGTTATTGTATTGGAAATTAAAGACAGTTTAGAATTATTATGTAAACTGAAATGACCTTAAAGACTGGAAGGTTTCAGGTATTCCCTCAACTACACTTTGAAAATCTCTGGGCTAGTGTGACCAACAGAAAGGTAACACTACCTTAAAAGGTATATTGCACCAAGACTTTGAGAAACCCTAGTTTCAGTTAAATAGAAAGAAGCACTACAGTGGCTGGCTCTGTAGGGCAGAAGAACAAAATCAGTGCTGAAGCCCTCACTCTTTTCAACACCTGTCCTCATGGCCTCCCCTGCTCAGTCCTTCCCCAAGGCTATCCTACCAGGAGTTAGGAAGTATTTCAGGTTCCTCTGGTACTGATTACAATGTAAAGTAAATAAAGTAAATAAATAAAATAAAGTAAAAAAGCAAAGTGCAAATGAATTAACATTAAAAAATAGAATGAAGCAAATGGGCTTCTGAATAAGAACTTGTTTAGTTTGCAAGAATCTGGACTACTGAAGTTTAAACAGGACAATAGTTATGTCCTCATATTATTCCCCCCCCAACAATGGAAAACAAATTAAATGTCTTGATTATTTCCTTAATGTTGAAATGTTCCTCAATGGGAAAAAAAAAAATCTTTCCTTACTTTCTCAGCCTCAGTTTCTTCATTTGTAAAATGAGGCTGGCCTAAAACTTTTAGGTCCACTCCAGCTTAGATTATATGAATGAAGTATATAATTTTTAAATTTTGTTAGAATCCTTAAATGATGTGAATGTTGATAACAAAATACAGTAATATGCCCAAGCAAAAAAAAAATGAAGTGGGGAGGGAGCCAAACTTACCTAAAAATAAAACCATTTGGGAAATTATGGTCATTTTTATCTAGGATCATAATATTTTGATCTGGAAAGGGCCTTACTGGCCAACTGGTGAAATGTTTTACCTTACTGGTTAAATAAGGTCATCAGTGGAAAATAATCTATAACTCCAAAGTAACATAATTAAAATAAGGTAACATTTTTAAAAGACAAATGTTGTTATCCTGAACTGGTACTCTTACCTCCCCCCTCCCCTAAATCCACTAAATTATCTTTGCAAGACTCCAAATTATTTTCTGATAAAAGAAGGTATTCAATGTTATGGTGTACTATTGTTCTATAAGGAACTCTGAATGGTTGGACTCTAGAGAAGCTAAATGAAGAACCAAGAACATTCTACACATCGTGTAGACTTTGGAACAACACTGTGAGGTGATCTACCCTGATGGATGAAGCTCCACTCAGCAGTTCAGAGAGCCAGGACAACCCTGGAAGACCTGTAATAGGTCCTGCTTTTCACATCCAGAGGAAGAAAAAGAAAATAAAACAAAACCTATAGAATCTGAATGAACATTATGTTCACTTTTTAAAAATTTCTCTTTTGTTTTTTCCCCCTATCTCATGGTTTCCTTTCCTTTCCCTTAGACCTAATTCCTCATACAGAAAATAAGTAATATGTAATAAACATGTTAAACACAAATGTGTATGTACAATGTTCACCAGACTGTTCTCCACTGGGGGGGGTAGGAAGGGAGGGTGGAAGGAAATTATATAACTTATAAATATGCATATATATGTGAAGAATGTTGGAAAAACTTTCTTAATATGTAATTGGAAAAATAAAATATGAATTGGGGGAAAAAAGATATTCAAAAGACAAAATCATTAGCTTTTCATATTCAATAATTTCCAGGTATCTATTTTCTCCATGACACTGAATATCTTAAATTATGAAGCTGCAACTCAGGTAGTACTACTGACCACTGAATTCACTCAGATGACACTGAATATTTTCAACCCCCTTCTGCTTCATCATCGCTTCCATCTTATCAATAAGATCATACTATTTCTCAATGCTAAGAAATTTCAAGTTGGTGATTAGACTACATTAACTTTGTTTATCCAAGTTGCTGCATGTGCCTTTACCAATCTTTTCTAAAGCAAAGTCCTTCCTAAAACAACCTTCCAAAGTCATTCCCCGCCCCACCCACAACTCTAATCAGCACAACAGGATTGGTTTTAGGGCTTCCCTGGGGGAGCATTAGTCAGCCAGAGTGGCTAAGGGTCATGCTTTTTATTTTTACTAAGTGGAGATTTAAAAACACAAAGATCAGAACTAGAAGGTTGCTGCTCAAAGCCATAAAAAAAGTACTATAAATCTAAGGACAGTATGTACCACCCTGGGACTTCCTGTAGTTGCATTGCTACTATGACAAAAGGTTTTTTAAAGTCACAGAAATCCCTTGAAAGAATGAAATGATGCAATTATAAGCGATGGTCATTCTTATTTCATGTTTCTTTAAAAACACACACATATAAGCAATTCATTATAGAATAGTCTACCTACAACTTGGAGCTGCTTATATCCAAAGAGAAGATAGTTTTCTGACAGTCGTTCTGCCAATATGTACCACATGGACTGAACCTGTAAACTAGATAGCCAGTTGAATTAATAATATGTAATTTGCCATGCTAAAGTACCAATTACTTTGCTTGAGTACCTAGTATAGGTCATTAACAACAGCAAAGAGCTGAACAAATAGTAGGCTCAGCACACAACAAATATATAGTGGATAATTTCTTCACAAAAATCTGTTGATTTAAGTCTTTGCCCTTCTGCACTGGTCAGAATATAGTGCATTCTACAATTAAGGTTATTCTTCAGCAAAGTACATTTCTCCCAAGAAATTTCTTAATTTAACAATGAAAACGGAATTCCACTCCCTTAACTTCCCCACCACCAATCCCTTCAATTCTTAAATAATAAGTGACATTTAGACATCTTTTTTTTTTTATTAGTTTTTGCAAGGCAATGGGGTTAGTTGGCTTGCCCAAGGCCACATGGCTAGATCATTACTAAGTGTCTGAGGTCATATTTGAACTCAGGTCCTCCTGACTCCAGGGCTGGTGCTCTATCCACTGCAACACCTAGCTGCCCCAATAAGTGACATTATTATTAAAGTTTGCAAAGCACTTTACATACAGCTTTGTGAAGCACTTATTGGTAGCTTGGTGGTTCACTAAGTGAGAATTAGACTTGGGTCAGGGAATTCAGAGGTGAATCCAATCTGAGACACCTCCTAATTGTGTGAACCTGGACAAATCATTTAACCTCCGTCTCTTCCAGTTTGCTCATCTCTAAACTAGAAATAACAGCAGCACTTACTGTTGTGAGAATCAAATGAAATGTTTGCCAAGTGCTTTGCAAAACTGAAAGCAATACATACAATAAACTAACCCACTCTTAGCTAGTTTAATTATTCCCATGTGACAGGGTTGAAATAAGCTCAGAGAGGTTCCACCTTACCCATAGTCATATACCACTTAAATGTGAAAGACCCGGGGTTTCTTCACTTGAATCATGAGGTTATGCTCCTTCACCTACGTGTTCAAAATAGACACCTAGATGATTATTCTTATCAAGTTAATACTTTTTTCAAAATTGGCAAAATACAACTAATAAAACAAAAGCTAATCACAATGTTTTTTCCTAAATTTCTCTTAAAATTCTCAAGACGATGGACAGTTCTTACACCAAGGAATTAAACTTAAGGATCTTTAAAGAATACAACCTGAAACAAGCTAGGTATAATTAATTTCATATCTATTAGGTTGCTTAATAGAATGGCTGTTATTTTCAAATTATACCTATAAAATATTACATTGAAAGGAACTTGGTGAAAGGGAAACAACGATTATAATAGCAGAATCTACTCAAAAACATTACTTTATATTTACTCTGAATGTCAGATTGGGGACTGTGATTTCATTAGCATAGACAATGGCAGGATGAAGAAAATTCTGGTACCAATGCAGTCTAGCACCTTTTTTGAAAGTCACATAGCAAGTATCCAAGGTGATTCTTCAGAGATCATCCAGGTCACACAAGGCCAGTTCTCCATCCATGTCATTCTGCACACATATCTGCACACACTTACCTACATTTACTTCTGTTTCTTTCAGTAAAACACAAGCTACCTGAGGGCAGGGATGGTTCCTTTTTTTGTCTTTGGATGCTCAGGACCTGGCAGCAGTCTCTTCAGTTCCTGGTGATTGGATCATACATCCATCTATAAACACCTTACCTGCTGTTTCCTTTACGCCTGTCTCTATTGTTGGGAGTTTCTGTATTCAAGAACAATCCCTGTATGACATGGCAGCACTTACAGTGAAAGTGCTGCAGGGAATAAATGAGCATCAAAAAACGCCATGGCAACTCTTGGAGAACAATTTCAATCCTTCCTTCCCTTAATAGATCCGCAGGAAGGGGAGCAGAACTGAGATGTGTATATAAAGGTCACCTGTTAGAAGAATAGACTAATCTGACTTTTGAATTGAAAGAAAAGAACCCCTCCACCCCCTGCCCTTAAAGGCCAAAGTCTAGGATCCTTTCCTTCTCTTCCTGTCCAACACAAGGTCAAGGTTTAAGGTCACAAAATAATCAGGCTTGCACTGCTGACCATCCCTGTTCCTCAGGGAACTTTTGCTATAATAAACTTTCACTGACTGTTTCGTGGGGGTGATTCTTCCTACACAGGGAACAACAACTATTTCAAAGAAGCGAGATTTTGTAAAACAATGAAGCAACTCTAATGTTTAGATATTTAGACTGCAAATTTAAACATATTTAAATGGCCTGCAGGGAGTGTGAACATGATTTCAAAAAAAGGCCATAGAGCTCCAAATGGGAGTAACCATCAAAGAATTAAACCCAAATTGGAGAGGTTCTTTTCCAGGTACTGGTCAGTCAAGATGCATTTCCTAAGGTCCTCTGCTAAGCCCTAATGATACAAAAAAGTCCTCAAGAAGCTCCCATTCTAATGAAGGGAACCTTGCAGACCCAAGATAATCAGTATAAATATAAGCTAGCAGGAAGTTGAGAGGGAGAAAGAGAGAGGCCAGGAACAACTTCTAGTGTAAGGTGGGTTTTAAGCGAAGTCTTGAAGAAACTAGGGACAACAAAGAAGACAAGGGGGGGAGGGGAGTGTGTGTCAGGCAATGGAGGAAGAACAAGGCCAGTGTGGTGGGATCAATGGGTAGACAGAAAAGGAGCCAGGTTATGAAACCTGAAAACCAAATACAGGCTTCTGAGGCATCACTAGGATTCAATGATTCTAGTTTTGTTTTGAAACTGTGTAAGATTTTTTTTTGAGAAAATACCATAGAGTTTATTCTGGCACTTCAATTATGAGAACAAACTCCAGACTGTGGCAAGATAGAGAATATCACAAGAAATTTCATATGACAGTATAAAATGAAGCAAAAAATCTGCTCATACTAAACAGATACTGATCTCGATTTAGACTAGCAGAAGCAACTACTATAGAATATCCCTAGAATTAATATTCATTTAAAAAAGGATGTGTATCTTTCATTTCAATTCCAACATTAACACTTATTTCTCCCTTAAAAGGCAGAATTTTGGGAAGTCACCATTAACCTTGACCTCTTCCTTTTCTGTATAACACTTTCCCTTTTACATAATGCTTCCTGATACATTATCTCATTTGGTCCTCAGAAGTTCACCAGCTAAACTAGATAGCAGCCTCAACTTACAAATATGAAGAAACTATAAGCCCAGAGCTTACACAACTCTCTTACTCAAGATCACAGAGTTACTCTTCTTAGTACAACATTTAGAACATATCTCCTTAGGGGCAGCTAGGTGGTGAAGTGGATAGAGCACCAGCCTTGGAGTTGGGACCTGAGTTCAAATATGACCTCAGACACTTAAAAAATGGCCTGGTTGTGTGACCTTGGGCAAGTCACTTAACCCCATTGCCTGATATAAAGAAAATGAAAAAAAAAAAAAGAACACATCTCCTTGCCTCATGCTGCTAGGTTACATTAGTATCTGGTCATATAAAAACGACAGATGGGAAATGCAAGAGACAATTTCTCAGTTTTCCATCATAGGAGTCCTTGTTTCTAATCAATTTTTAAAAATTCACAGAATCTCAAGATTACAAAGTATTTTAGAGAATATCTCAATCCCACTCTCATATTTTTATGGAACAGTAAATTGTGCCTTAAGGGTCAATCAGCCTAAGGTCATACAGCTAAACAGTGGAATAGATTTGGAATCCAAGTTAGAAGACTGACTAGAACTGATTCCACCTTGCTAAAGCACTGGATAGACCAATCAAGACAAAACACTATTGACTGTATTATTCCACAAAGACTTTCTTGCCTTTAATTCTTGACTCTCTAAACACAAGATCTGTCCGATGGAAATTGATTGCATCACTCAAAGTTTTGACAGTGTACAAACAAGTCTATCTTGACTTTTTTTTTGGCAGGTATAACTAGCAGAAAAGTCACAAAAATAGTCATGAGGAAGAGAAGCACAGAAAATGGGAAGGAATTAAGAAAAACACCACTAAATAGCTTGGGATGATATTACTATTTTAAGGATACTACTATGACACATGCCTAGGATGTCACAAACTCATTAAAGATTAGATCAAAAGATCTTTAAAATTAAGTCTGGAAATAACCAATTTCATCTTGTTTTCATGCAAGCAGAAGAAGGTTGATTGCTACTGTGAGAGCTATGGAAACCATTTTGCAATGAGGAAGCTTCAGTAATAAACTGGTGACTACATCCTGGAGTTATCTTTATGTAGCTTTTGTGTTAAGCAAAAGACCTAAAAATAGAGATGCTGCAGAAGGTTCAAAGAATCTATATTGTGTGAAGGAGACATCTGGGGTCTATCTACCTTGGGATTTAATAATAAGGGTTAAAAATATGCAAAACAAAAAAAGATCTTCATTTTTATCTTACATATGAACAGGATAGTGCTTATATGCCACCTTGGGTCTCCAACAAGTCTGTCACCAGGACAATTAGTGTATCATAGCTAAGTGCCATATATAGAAATAAGTAGCTTAAAAAAAGTTAGGTGACTGTGGATTGTGTTACAATTTAAAAGTTGTGTTTTCTTAGGTCACATAAATAATTGGCATCATTTACTGTGCTAAGGAAAAAACTGATCACATCAAATAAGAAATGGAGAACTGAACAGAAAAATTAAAGTGCACATTGTGTAAATTTAGATGTCACATTTGGATCTGAAGGATACCACCGTGTGTGTGTGTGTGTGTGTGTGTGTGTGTGAAGAAATATTAGCTGTGTCACTAGACATTTTAACTCAGACTGTATTCTGTTTTCCTATGTAATTAAATCATTTCTACAGGTCCTGATTAATCAAGATGGGCCATCTTTTCAAAGACAGACATAAAGAAGGGAGTGACCCTGCGGCGTATGTGCAAAAACTGCAAATTTAGAATGAAATTTGAGTGTTTTCTCTGATCAAAAGCTCCACCTTCACCAACTGGTCAGTGTTTAAGAAAATAAGTAAAAGCACAACAAAACGCAGATAACATTTGCTGGCGGCCCCCACGCCCGGGCCAGAGGTTGGAAAACAAAGGAAGCCAACCAGGCAGACCCAAGCCCCCGCGGCTGGGGGAGCCCAGCTGCTGCTCGGTCGGGGCGCCGGGTCCTGTCCACTCTGCTGACCTCGGGCCGGGGTTCCAGTCTGCGGCCCCCCGAGCCTGAGGGGCGGGAGCCGCCAAGCATCCCCGCATTCTCCCCCCCCCCCCCCGGGCTCGGGCCCCTTTAAGAGCCGCCACCTGCCCCTCGCCCCCCCCCGCATCCGCACTGCAGAGCTCGGCGGGGGGCGCGGCCCGGGGGGGGGGGGTCGGCCGGGCAGGGCCCCCTCCCACAAATGGAGGTGTGGGCGCGCGGGCCCCCCCCCCCGCGGCTTTCTCCCGGCGCCATGGAAACGCAGGGAAATGGCCGCCCCCGCGGCCCCCTCCGAGCCTCAGGCCGCGCGGGGCCCCCAGCCCCAAGCTCTCCTTCCGGGTGGGCGGCCGCCCCGCCCCCGCCCGAGCTTTCCCACGGCCCCACCCCAGGGCCGCGGCCCCACCCCCACCCCCACGCCGCGGCCCGGCGGCTCCACCTGAGCGCGGCCGCCCCTCCCCCTCCTCACCCGCGCAGGACGAGGCGCAGCTCGCGCCCCCCAGGCCCGGGCCGGCCCCGGGGCTCCCCCCGCCGCCCGCCGCGGCCCCGGCGGCATCGGGCCCGGACGCCGCCGACGACGACGAGACTGACGGGGACTGGGTGGCCTCCGACGGCTCCGCCATGGCCTCGCCAACGGGGAGGCGGGAAGGGCAGAGGCGAGAAGAGGAGGGCGGCGAGGGCGGCTCCGCGGGCGGCGGCTGCGGCTCCGAGGGCGGCCGGCGAGCGACGGAGCCTCCGAGCGACTGCCGGACTGACTGACAGGCCGCCGGGCTCGGGCGGAGCGGGGGAGGGGCGCCGGCTCGGGCGCGCGCCGGAGACGCCGCGCAGGCGCACGGCGGCCCGGAGCGGGGCGCCGGGAGGTGGGCGGTGGCCGCGCGGAGCCCGCAGCGGCGCCGGTGCGCAGGCGCGGGCGCCCTTCCCGCCCGCGCGCGCCCGCGCTGCCCGCAGCCCCCGGAGCCCCGCCCCCAGGGAGCACGTGTCCCCGGGCCGGAGCGGGGTCCCCGGGGGCCGGCCCGGGGGAGGCGTGGCGCGCTGCCGCGGGCCGGCGCCTCGTGGGGAGCAGAGACAAGGGGCCGCGCCCCCCCACTCTGGAGCCGGGATCCCCGCGCTAGACCCGAAGAGAAGCTGGGGGCGCCGAGGTCGAGGAGCGGCCGCGCCCCCCGGGGGCCTGCCAGCACCCCGCCAGCTGCCCAGGCAGAGGGCCCCAAACGAGAAGCAGGGGCACGGACCCATTGCAGCAGTGGAATGGGTTGTGCATGGGCGGCGTCCCTGCCCTGGCAGCCTGGCAGCAGACTCTGGGGGCCCCCTTATGCCTCCCCAGATACTGGCCGTGGGGCGTGCTTTCCTGCCCAAGGGTCCATTGTGCCGACCACCGGCCTCCTGCAGAACCAGGGGCATCGCGTGTTCCTTTAAAAGCAGGCCCCTGGCTAGCTGGTGATGCCCACACGCCAGCTGGTGACATTTCTGTCTCGGGAGACCGTGATCAATCATGGCAATGCAGTCTGGGCGGCTGCCGCAGACAAGATGCAAGATCAGGGAGGAGGCCGAGCCGGGGAGCCAGGCCCAGGAGGGAAGGGACCAATGGAGAGAGCCTTGCGGAGCCCGCTGCCCTTGACAGCAGCATCAGAGGTCAGAAGAAAGCCAGACCAGGGAAGGCAAGAAAAGCAAAGCAAGAAACAAAAGACGGCGCCTGGGTTCGGCCTGCTGGGAGCCTCCTCCCCAGGAGCCATGCTGAGACAGCTTCAGCCCTTGAAGTGACCCAGGGCAGCAGGCCTCGCTGGCAGCTGTGCCCAAGACCCCATGTCGTCCGTTCAAATAGATGCTGACCTTGTAGGAAGCTGACAGGTGGGGCTTGGGAAAGAAAGACAATTCTGGCAGCTCAAACAAGGCATCCGAGAGCAGCCCTCTCCCCTCTTGGAATCAACAGGGTCTGGACTCCGACCCACCTAGGAAGCTAGAATAGTCCTGTGACTGGGAACAAGTCACTAGGCTTTCTGAGCCTCAGTTTTCCCCATCTGAAAAATGGGGATAACACCTTCCTGTATCTCTTCACAGCATTTTTGAGAGGATCAAATGTAAAGGGCTTGGTAAATATTAAAAAGTTGTAGATAGGTCAGTTTTAGCAACTATTATTGCATGCCCTACATATGCGATAAGGGGCAGAGAAAATAACTTCGCACAGTTTATAAAATTTATTTCATTAAATATTTCCCATTTATATTTTTAAACATTCATTAAAGTTTTGAATTCCAAATTCATTCTTCTTCCTACTCTTCTCCCAGCCCTTAAGAAAGTAAGCAGTAGAATAGCTATCATCCATGTGAAATCCTGCAATCAGATTTCCATAGTAGCCATGTTGCAAAAGAAAATACATAAAAACAAAAAAAAAATTAAAGTGAAAATATGCTTTAACCTGTGCTTCCAAATTTATCAGATGGATGGCATTTTTCATTGTGGGTCCTTGGGAATTCTCTTGGATCATTATCTTGATCAGAGTAGCTAAGTTTTTCACAGTTGATCCTTATAACAATATTGCTGTTACTGTGTACAAGGATCTGGTTCTTCTCACTTCATTTTGAATCAATTTTGCTAGATTTTTTTCTGAAACTGTCCCCTTCAGGTTGTTTTTGGTTTTGGTTTTTTTTTGGATTTTGTAAGGCAGTGGGGTTAAGTGGCTTGTCCAAGGCCACACAGCTAGGTAACTATTAAGTATCTGAGGCTGGATTTGAACTTGGGTCCTCCTGACTCCAGGGCCCATGCTTTATCCACTGCACCACCTAGCCACCCTTCCCCTTCATTTCTTACAGCACAGTAGTCCTATAATCAATTTGTTCAGCTATTCCCCAGTTGACAAATATTCCCTTAATTTCCAATTCTTTCCCACCACAAAAAGAGCTAAATATCTGTGGACATATAAGTCCTTTTCCTTTGATCTCTTTGGGATATACAGCTAGTAGTGATATTGCTGAGTCAAAGGGAATGAGTAATTTGATAGCCCTTTGGGTATGGCTCCAAGGTTATTCTCCAGAATGATTAGACCAGTTCACTACACCAATAGTTAACAGATATGCCTATTTTCCCTCATCCAACATTTGTCAATTCTGAATGTATGAGGCAGTACCTCAGAATTGTTTAAATTTGCATTTCTCTAATCAATAATGATTTAGAACACTTTTATGTGACTATTGATAACTGATTTCTTCTTTCTGAAAACAACCTGTCCATATTCTTTGACTATCAGTTGAGGAATGGCTTTTATTTTTATAATTTGCCTTAGTTCCCTATATATGGGACAAATGAGGCCATTATTAGAGAAACTTGATATAAAATGTTTTCTCCAGTTTCCTGCTTTCCTTCTCATTTTGACTATCAATTTTGTTTGTACAAAACCTCTTTAATTACATGTAATCAAAATTATCCGTTTTATTTCCCATTTTCTTTTCTTTCTCTTACTTGATCAAAAACTCCTCCCTTATGCATAGATCCAACAGGTAACTTTTTCCAAATCCTCCAATTTACTTTGGAAATCACCCTTTAAATCATTTATCCCATATTGACCTCATTTTGGCCTGAGATGTTGGTCTGTGTCTAGTTTCAGTCAAACTGCTCCTCTTTTAACCAGCGATTTTTATCAAGGAATGAGTTCTTGCCCCAAGAGCTTGGATCAAACAGTGCATTACTATTATGCAATGTGGGCTTCTTATACACTACTGTATAATGGGACTCCAGTCCACTGATCCACCTTTCTTTTTCTTAGCCAGTACCAGCAGGTTTTCATCTTTACACTTTGTAATGTAACCAGTTTGAGATCTGGTACTGCTAGGGGGTGAAATGCTCACTTTTTAAAAGATTAAAGAGAAAATAAGTTTTCTGTGATCTCTGTAGACCTCCAGGGAATTTCCTTTTATTTTTTTTTCAGTCATTCATCCTTTAATATGTATTTAGGTCTACTCAGTATTTAGCAAAGCCCATCACATGTAATGAAGGGCATTCCTAGAGACTGGTGCTAAGGAAGCAGAACATAATTACTGTCTTTAAAGTAACAAAAGAATGAAAAGAGTTGATTAGGGGAGTTTTTCCCCTTCCCTGCTAAATACACAGGAATTTAATGAGCATGTCTTTTCCCTCTGGAAAATGTCCAGTCAAGTACAAATGGAAGTTCCAGGAGGAATGTGTGAAGGTAGGAAAGGTGGCAAATACTTAGGAGAACTGGTGAAGTCTGGAAAGTTAGCAGTGGAACCAAGAGAGAAGCATTCAGAGGATAAAGACAACTGCAGGTTGGTTTCAGTTGTTGGTGCTACCTCCAAGAAATTGGGCGGCTGGAACTTGGGGAGTCAACCTAGTCAAGTAGCCTTTTTTGCTTACTCAGTAATGAGGATGCATGGTTAAGAGAGGGTAATCTCTCCCCTCAAGCAGCTTCCATTCTCAAAAGGGAAGCTACAGAAAAACCAGAGTGGGGAAACACGATGACTAAGTGCAAAGGATGACTTCTAAGCTCAAAATGGAAGTTCTGAGAACTCACCAAAGGGAGAAGGGTACCTCTTCTGAACAGAGCCATGTTTCTGCCCTTATCTACAAGAGGCAGCCAACATCTGGGCTTTGGCCCTCGGTAGGGCAGCCTTTCCTGGCTACGGTCTCCTCCCCCTCACCCCTGTAATGACTGGTTTAGACCCAAGACACCTCCCTGTTCCTTTTGGCTCTCTCATAAGGCAAGGTCTTGAGAGTGGGCATTTTCAACCCAAGAGATGGCAGCATCAAAGCAGTGGTGGAGGCTGGAGTTTCTGTAGAACATTATAGAAATTGAGATGAAGTTGCCCTTGTGGCCCAAGAGGGGAGTTCATGAATAATCTCCCTTCTAGGGATAGGAGAAAGGAATTTCCTAAATCCAATCTAGCCTTCCAGATAAGAAGAATGACTTCTTGAGCAGCCTTGGGGGTTGCCTTGAAAGTGATAGCACATTTGAGAGGTTGGAGATCTGATCTTTTATCAACCAGCCAATCCCTTATCAAGCATTTGTGGAGAACCTCCTATGTCCTAAAGAGAGAAAAAGGCACTGGCTCAGAAGGCACATTTGGAGAAATGTGATCCCTGGAGAACAGTCAAGGCCTAAGGCCAGAAGATAGGGGAGCAGAAGACCTGGACTCTGCTCCCAAGGATTCCCTGTCTAGCTGTTCCAACATTTGTTTGCTGGGTCACAGGGAGGGATATGAGGTCAACCACAGGCCCATGACTTGACTGAGAAGTATCAGATAGGATATTCCTATGAGTCTTTTATGTCTTCTGCATTTTCTGTGAAGCAAAATATTGTCCTGTACTCCAGATGCCTTTGTTACCTCCAGGGTTTATGTAGGAGGTGAGGATCACACCTTTCCCTTTTACCCTTATCTGTGGACATTTAGACCTGCATTTCTAGTCTTGGAGAACCACTGCTCGGCCCACAACACTCTCACCCTTCCTGTTCTATACCCTGTCTTCAGGGGCAGTACTGGGAAGGCTGCCTCTAGTCTGAGGGTTAAGGAACCCCCCCCCCATTCTCACACTCTGGCTTTGCTAGTTACAGCTCTCATTCTGTTGCCAATTCTCTTTTTGATGGCCTACCTCTCTTTTGAAGAAGTTTTTCTGCCAACTGCAGCTCCTTATTGAACCAAAACTTCCATATCTCTCAAACTCACAAGGTCACCTCCAGTCCCAGACACTTTCAACCTTTGGTTAGGTCACCTAAAAACAGGAAAACAGAAACTCAAAAAGGGAAAAGGCAGACAGAGGCTATGGTAGAACTCTCCTAGTTGAAACCCCTTTGCACTAGCTGCCCTATGGGCAAAGACAATACCAACCAGAGAAAGGCATGCCCCCTCCCCAGTCACATGGTGCCTCCTGGAAAGTATTATCCAAAAGTGAGCCAAACTGAGCAATCTGCTTTTAACAGTCCCCCGCCCCATGGCCTCTCATCCATTAGGGAAATGCCTAAGAGACCACCCAAGTTACCAAGACATTGGATCACCCCTCCCAAGACCCAAGTGATAACTCCTTGGAACCCACCAAAGTTTCCAAAAGATCTCTTGAGGCTCCTTTCCTGAGATGGTCAGAAGAGGCCAAATACACATTCCATCTGGAGATTTCCCAGAGTAAATTCTGCTTGTTACATAACAAGCTAAAGGGAGAAATTGAGCTTCAGGGTGAGCCCCAAAGAGCACACTAGGGCTGTATCATCTCAGGGTCTTGAGACAGTTGTAGAGTACCGCCAAATAGGAGGTTGGGTGGGACAACAGGTGAGTTTAATCTCCATCTATCAAATACTTCCAATTTTTTCTGCCTATGTCTTATTTGTACATAGTTCACTTGTCTCCTCTGAAAACAGTAATTTTATAACATATGTATGTATATATATATATATAGTAAACATTTCTGTAACACAAGTGATTGGAATTCATTAGAAAATAGGTGTGAGTGAGGTCCAGTTCTCATTTAGATATCTTTAATCAAGGCAATTTAGCAATTATAAAGTAAGTTTAGAGAGAACTTTAATTGTAAAGGGAGCAAAGACATATCTTAATCCCAACAAGAACCCCTCTAGCTATGCTATGGTTCTCTTCCTATCTTGCTCCCCCATCCTAGATTGGGGGACCTCACCCTTCTTTGATTGGACCAATTTGAGGTGGGTTTCAGGTCACACCTTCTGATGAACAAGGCTATTTAAGGACAACAGTAGGCCTCCATGGGCGGGGGGTGGGGTGGGGGTGGGGTGGCCTAGCCTATCTAGATCTTTCCCATGTATGCAAACTGGTTGGCAAAGTCTGAGACTTAGAAAAATATCAATAAATGTGTTTGTTAACCAAATTCTGTCTTTCTCTTTCATATCCATTAGGACAAACTCAGGGAAAGTTAACAATTATTTAACTCAGTTAAGACTCTTCCCCCTTTTGGGGAGGCAAAATTCCTACTCCCCATGAGGCTGTGAGCTCCCAGAAATCAGACATAGTTTCCCCCTTCTTTGTATTCTAGCTCTCAGAACAACTTCCAACACATAGTAGGTATCTCATTAATTGCTAATTGACTTATACATTCAAATCTATGTTAATATTTGTGGTGGAGACAATAGTAATTTCTGAAAAGGGGAGTCAAAAAAAGGTGATTTTTGATCTGAATCTTGGAGTGAAGGACTTCCGAGAGGAACAGGTAGGAAGGAAAAATATTCCAGACAAGGGACAGGGCTGGCTGTCCAGGGGATGCTGGAAAATCTTTAACCAGGATAGAAGACCTAGGACTCTCTTGGAAGCTTAATAGACTTCCTTCACATTTCCTCCTTCACTTTCCTAAGTCAAGACAATTAACAAAACAAAAAATCAGAACCTAATTTGTATTCTGAGGTGTAAATGCTCACCTTAGCACAGACTTTGCAGAGACTGAGGAGAGATCTAAATTTATGTGAGTCTGAGTAGGGAGGGAGGTTGAGAATAGTTAAGTAGGCTTCCAAGGTCCCATCTACCTTCCAATCTTGTAATTCTATGACCCTTGCCATCTACTTGAATGACTTCTTGTTGTTCAATCATATCTGACTCTTCTTCATTCCATGTGGGGGTTTCTTGGCAGAGATACTGGAGTAATTTTGCCATTTCCTTCTCCAGCTCATTTGACAGATGAGGAAACTGAGGCAAACAAGGTGAAGTGACTTGCCTGGGATCACTGAGTTAGGAAGTATCTCTGAGACCAGATTTGAACTCAGGAGGATGAGTCTGCCTGACTCTGGTCCTTCTATCTGCTTTATTGGTTTTTGTGAGGCAACAAGTGACTTACCCAAGGTCACTTAGCTAGTAAATACCAGTTGTCTGGGTCACATTTGAACTCAGATCCTCCTGACTCCAGGACTGGTGCTCTATCCACTGTACCACCTATCTGCTCCCCTTCTGTCTACTTCACTACCCAGTTGCCCTACACAAATGCCTACCACCATTTAATTGCTTGCTGTAGGGTTTCCCATAGTTCCATTTCCTTATTCATTCACTGAAAATCTTTTGAATGTCCCATTTATGCAAAGCCCACCACTCCAGTCCTAATTTAAAAGGGCTCATTGTTGAAACATTTCCCACCTTGGATTTAAGACAACAAATGCACTGCTCCTATTACTTTCATCTTAGAGTAGAAAAGGAAGTTAAACCTGCTTAAGGATACCCAGATGTGAGTGCTGGGGCTTAGAGTCCAATCATCTACAGTCCCAAGGCTGTTGCTAATCACTGACCTGGAGGATGGCCAGGCCACATACTTACCACCTGGACTGTGACCCTGCCTTTCCAGTTTGCAACAAAGGAGTGGGGAGAATGGAAAACCTAGCTGAGGACCCAATAGTGCAGTAGAATGGGCCCTGGAATCTGGAGTCCTAGGATCTGGGTTCAAATTTTGTTTCAAATGGGTACCACTAGTGTGACCCCAATTCTCCAAGCCTCAGTTTCCCTGTTTGTAAAACCAGAAGGGAAGTTGGATTAAATGATCTTTCTCTTGGGCCCTTCAAACTGAAACAACAGAGTTTACTAAGTCAAGGAAAAGGCCAAGTGAGTCAAAGTCCTGAGCTGGGGAGAGGGGGGCTTTAGAATGGAAATTCCTCAAGGACCCTAGTTTCTGCTTTTGTCTTCTAACCCTAGACTCAGCCTGGACCTCAGCCCACAGGAGGAAAAGCAGAAATGAAGAGCCTCATTTGATCTTGCCACCAAACCTGGCAAGCAGGGGCTCTTATGATTCCCATTTTACAGTTGGGGAAATTGAGGCTGAGATAGTGACTTGCCCAGGGTCATGCAGCTAGGCCTTGTCCCAGCCAGATTTTGACTCGTGTCTTCTAGATGTTGGTATAAAGGGGTTGCTGCAGTGGACAGAATGCCAGGCCTGGAGTCAGGAAGGCATGAGTTCAAATCCAATCTCAGATACTTCCTAACTGGGTGACCCTGGGCAAGTCACATTACCCTGTTTGTTTCAGTTTCTTCATCTGTCAAATGAGCTGGATAAAGGACGTGGCAAAACCACCCCAGTATCTCTGCCAAGAAAACTTCAAATGGAGTCACCAAGTGTTGATACAACTGAAAAAATGACTGAACAATAATTTCTTGACCCCAGGCTGGGCACCCTAGCCCCTAGGTTCCCAGCTGCCCAACATGCCGGCCGATGGATTGGATTGGTTGATCTGTGGCTTTGCTGATGGCTGGTCCTCTCCTTCCCCAGGCAGAACCTAACCCCCAGGCAGAACCTAACCCCCAGGACCTGCCAGACAGTCTTCCTGTCGGGTGTTGTTATGCTCCCCGCTTCCCCAGTTTTCTCATCCTCTTCCCTAATCATCCCCAACAATCCTCAAACTTGGCAAGTGAAGTTCTGTTGGGCTTCCTCCATCAGACCCATCATTCAGCAGAGCCCCAAACTGGAATCCATCAGTTTGCCAGGACTTGCCTCTACTTGAGCTGTTACCTGGGTCGCCCACAGACCAGGATGATTCATGGGAGGAAAGGTTAATGGGACAGGAAAAGACCAGTGTGCTCCTGTACTCTCCTTTGTGGGTGAAAGGGGCGGGTCGGAGGGATGCTTATGGATGCCCAGTCCCTTCTCCAGCCCTGTCAGGGCACATTCTTCTGACTGTTCATGCAGGTGCCTCTGGATCTCCTGTTTCTGGATTGTGCTGCCAAAGCTGCGGCAGCTGTGGCAAAAGGACATGTGTGTGTGTGTGTCTGTGTGTGTGTCGATGAGAATGCGTGACTGGGGTGGCATGTATCTCAGAGTGTGCGTGTGGGTGGGGGTGCCACATTTCAAGGTGGTGTTGAAGAACTCCTGGATCCACATCCGGAAATTTCTGCTTGTTGCCAGTCTCTGAACCTTCCCAGTCCCATCATTTATGGTCTCTGAGACTTTGGACATGCTCCTCCCCTCTGGGTCTCAGTGGCCTCAACTGTGCCATTGGGGCTGGGGTGGGATAATCACCAAGGTCAAGAGCCTGTGGGTTTAAGGAAGGGCCAGCCTCTGGTTTTTATTATGAGATCTCACTTGCAAGAAAGGGAGGATCAGAGCAGCTAGTAGATAGCAGAGTCAGGGGGACTCGAGCATTCAAATCTGATCTCAGACACTTCATAATTACCCAGCTGTGTGACCTTGGGTAAGTCACTTAACCCCTTGCCTTGCAAAACCAGAAAAAGAAAAAAAGAAAGGGAGGATCACAGCCTCTTCTCCAGTCTCCTCTCCTTCAAACCTCTTGATTTTGATTTGATTTTTACTTCATGTTCTCTTCAATATAGACCCTTTGTCTCCTGGACAGTCATGAAGCTCCTTGAGGGCAGGGATGGATTCCTTTTGATCTTAATGTCTCAGGACCTTGGGTTGTTCTTGGCACATGGTAGGCAATAATCTATGATTGTTGATAGATTAATTTGTGGGCAGCAGGAGTGGCTTCTGTTCTATATATCATTCTTCCTGAGGGACCCTGGTCAGGTCACTGAAACCTCTTTGTGCCTTAAAATCCTCATCTATAAGATGAGAACGATAATATCTCTCTCAAGCAGTAGTTTGAAGGATCAATTGAGTTAATGTATATAAAATACATTGCAGGGGTGGCTAGGTGGCACATTGTGTAGAACACTGGCTCTAGAGTCAGGAGGACCTGAGTTCAAATCCGACCTCAGACACTTCATAATGACCTGGCTGTGTGGCCTTGGGCAAGCCACTTAACCCCATTGCCTTGCAAAAAAAAATGGATAAAATACATTGCAAATTGTTGTTTCTGTTCAGTAATGTCCAACTCTTCATGACACTCTTTGGGGTTTTCTTGGTAGAGATGCTAGAATGGTTGGCCAGTTTCCTCTCCAGTTCATTTTATGGATGAGGAAACTGAGGCAAACAGGGTGAAATGACTTGCCCAGGGTCACCCAACTACTAAATATCTGAGGTTACATTTGAACTCAGGAAGATGAGTCTTCCTGACCCCCAATCTAGTATTTTTTTTTTTTAGGTTTTTTGCAAGGCAATGGAGTTAAGTGACTTGCCCAAGGCCACACAGCTAGGTCATTATGAAGTGTCTGAGGTCGGATTTGAACTCAGGTCCTCCTGACTCCAGGGCCAGTGCTCTATTCACTGTGCCACCTAGCCACTCCCAAATCTAGTGTTGAGCCACCTACCTGCCCATTGCAAACTTTAAAGTGTTATAAAAATGCCAGTTGTTTTCATGTTGTATTTTGTTTGTGGAATTCAAATATTATATGCTTGCCATTGTATACTATGTTATATTGCATAATACTCTGCATATTTTATGAACATCTTGGCAGACAAGATAGCAAAGCACAAAGAGTCAGGAGAAACCTGAGTTCAAGGATTGCCTCTGGTCCTTCCATGCCTTATGACAATGGCCACATCATTCAATGTCTCAAAACTTGAGTGTTCACCTCTGGAAACTGTGACTAGGGATACTGACATCACCCGTACCAGAGCACTGGTGCCAAGACTGAATGAGGTGGGGGCAGCTATATGACCCTGGGGTCAGGAGGACCTGTGTTCAAATGTGATCTCAGATACTTCATAATTGCCTAGCTGTGTGACCTTGGACAAGTCACTTAACCCCATTACCTTAAAGGAGCCCCTCAGATAATGTCTCTATGGGATCCTGGGTCCCAGATGGAGTGAATGACCTGTCCAAGGTCCCACACAGCCCGTCCAGGATCCTTGTCTAGGTTCCCAGCTTCAGATCCCAGGCTGTTTCTGTGACATCAGGGAGGCCGGCCTGGGTCTCTCAGGGCGGTCCCCAGGGCTCAGAGGCAGAGAGTGGATGACAATCCCTAAAGGCCAGCGTGAGGCAGCAATCCTCCTGGCAATGGCCTGGACTAGGATGATGGTGCTGGAAGTGAGGCCACCCCTACTCATCATAGCCCAGGAACTGCCCCGAGATGCCCAGCCCCTGCTGGGTGGTCTTGCCCAAGGCCACCCTGTCCGCTGGGACAGCCACTCTGTGGGGTAGGAGGGGCGGGTCGTCTTCTACGGGCCAGGCTTGACCAAGCGGTCAGAGCAGCCGGCCCCTGGCAGGCTCTGCTGGGCAGGGTCAGCTCTGCCACGTGTCACCCTAGTGACCCTGGGCATGGTCCTCCCTCCCCGGCCTCAGTTGGCTCATTGTAAAATGTGAGTCTGGACAAAGGTCAGAGGTGGTCCGGGCAGGCTGACCGGGCCCGGGGTTGGCATTAGAGTCCAGGGTTCAAGCCCTTCTCTGCCCTTTACTGGATGGGGGCACCTCATCGAATGCCTTCGGGCCTCAATGTGCACGGAGGGGAAAATCATCCTCGTCCCGGCCGGGAGCCCTTGCGCTGTCCCTGGCATCCGCCTCTCGGGGGCTCAGCTTCCCCACTTACAAAAGGAACTGGAGGAGTTGGAGGGGCTGATCCCCCCGCTTCCGCTTGGCCTGCTGGGAGCTGTAGTTCAGCGCGGCACAAATTGAGGGGTCCGGGGACACTAAGGGTGACACCGGCGCCGATGCCGCTGGAGGCCCCGGCCGGCTTGGTGTTTGTCTCTGCCGCAGCAGCCCCTCCCCGGCCCGGGCCGGACTCTCGTAGCTGCTGGTTTCGACACGAGGCCCCGGACCACGCGGTCCAGTCTGCGGGAAAGCCGGAGGCGGGCCGCCTGCCGAGCGCCGGCCTAGCCGCTCGGCCTGCTGGGAGTTATGGCTCCGAGGGAGCCTGAGCTCCCGGGGTCCGCGCGTCCCCTCCCAGCTCCCGCACGGACGGCTGGGAGTTGTAGTTTCACGGGAGACCCAGGTGGGAGCGAGAGTGGGACTGCGTTTCCCAGGAGGCCGCGGGGCCCCGGCCCGCAGGCGCGTGCGCGGCCCGTTTCCCCTCGCAGCCCAGGCCCCGCCCGTTTCCCGCCCAGCCCCGCCGCCCGCCCGGCCGCCCGCCCGCCCTCGGCCCCGGCCCGGCCCCGGCCCCGGCCCCGGCCCGCCCCGCTTCTGCCGCCCGGGCTGAGGAGGAGGCGGCTCCATGTTTTCTGGCCTGCGAACGGCGGCGGCGGCCTCCACCAAAAGCGGGGAGCACGCAGGTAACCCCGCACCCCGAGCCCCGGGCGCCTCCCGCCCCGGGAGACCAGGCCCCGGCCCCGCCCCCTCCCCGCCTCGGCTCCCCCCAGGAGGGGACCCCGCGGGCCCCTTCCCCGCCCGGGCCCCCGGGCCCCCCAGGGCCACGCGAGGAGCCTGGAGGGGTGCACCGCCCCCTGCCTTGGGGCGGGGCGGGCGCAGGGTCCTGCTTGCCGGCCCTCCAGTGTGCCCCGGAGCAGTGTGTGGGGGTGTCCTGCCCAGAGTAGTGTAGGGGATGCCCTCCCCCGTGCCCCCTGCCCAGAGCAGTGTGTGTGTGCCCTCCCCCGTGCCCCCTGCCCAGAGCAGTGTGTGTGCCCTCCCCCGTGCCCCCTGCCCAGAGCAGTGTGTGTGTGTGCCCTCCCCCGTGCCCCCTGCCCAGAGCAGTGTGTGTGTGTGCCCTCCCCCGTGCCCCCTGCCCAGAGCAGTGTGTGTGTGTGCCCTCCCCCGTGCCCCCTGCCCAGAGCAGTGTGTGTGTGCCCTCCCCCGTGCCCCCTGCCCAGAGCAGTGTGTGTGTGCCCTCCCCCGTGCCCCCTGCCCAGAGCAGTGTGTGTGCCCTCCCCGTGCCCCCTGCCCAGAGCAGTGTGTGTGTGTGCCCTCCCCCGTGCCCCCTGCCCAGAGCAGTGTGTGTGTGCCCTCCCCCGTGCCCCCTGCCCAGAGCAGTGTGTGTGTGTGCCCTCCACCGTGCCCCCTGCCCAGAGCAGTGTGTGGGGGTGCCCTCCCCGTGCCCCCTGCCCAGAGCAGTGTGTGTGTGTGCCCTCCCCAGTGCCCCCTGCCCAGAGCAGTGTGTGTGTGTGCCCTCCCCATGCCCCCTGCCCAGAGCAGTGTGTGTGGGTGCCCTCCCCTGTGCCTCCTGTCCAGAGCAGTGTGTGTGGGTGCCTTCCCCGTGCCCCCTGCCCAGAGCAGTGTGTGTGGGTGTGCCCTCCCCTGTGCCCCCTGTCCAGAGCAGTGTGTGTGGGTGCCTTCCCCGTGCCCCCTGCCCAGAGCAGTGTGTGTGGGTGCCCTCCCCGTGCCCCCTGCCCAGAGCAGTGTGTGTGGGGGTGCCCTGCCCCCTGCCCAGAGCCGTGTGTGGGGGTGCCCTCCCCATGCCCCCTGCCCAGAGCAGTGTGTGGGGGTATCCTGCCCAGAGCAGTGTGGGGGATGCCCTCCCCTGTGCCCCCTGCCCAGAGCAGTGTGTGTGGGTGCCCTCCCCCATGCCCCCTGCCCAGAGCAGTGTGTGTGGGAGTGCCCTCCCCATGCCCCCTGCCCAGAGCAGTGTGTGTGGGGGTGCCCTCTCTCATGCCCCCTGTCCAGAGCAGTGTGTGTGGGTGCCCTCCCCATGCCCCCTGCCCAGAGCAGTGTGTGGGGGTGCCCTCCCCGTGCCCCCTGCCCAGAGCAGTGTGTGTGGGTGTCCTGCTCAGAGCAGTGTGGGGGATGCCCTCCCCTGTGCCCCCTACCCAGAGCAGTGTGTATGGGGGGTACCCTCCCCTGTGACCCCTCCCCAGAGCAGTGTGGGGGGTACACTCCCCTGTACTTCCTTTCCAGAACAGTGAGGGAGTGCCCTCTTCTGTGCCCTCCGCCCAGAGCAGTTTGTGTGTGTGTATGTGTGTGTGTGTGTGTGTGTGTGTGTGTGTGTGCTGCCCTCCCCTGTGCCCCCTGCCAAGTGACCAGGAGTCAGCCCTCCTTGAGGTGGGGTGGAGTTGGAGTTTCCTGCCTCATCTTGATTTCTGCCAACCCTATTTGCCCCACCCTGTTGGTTCTGAGTTCAGTAATGAACTCCCTGCCACGAGGTGATTCCCTTTAAAGATCCTCCTTCCTTTGTAGATATTCCCACTCTTATTGGACTAGACAGTTTGGAACAGATGCTTTTGGCCATATTAGGGTGGAAGGATGGAGAGAGGAGATGCCGAAGGCCCAGCTAGTCATTGCAGCCATGACTAGTCTGCAGCAAAGGGCAGGCCCTTTAGAAACTAGGCTCTGCCACCTGGCACCCACGTTGAGTCACCGTGGGCAGGCCTGGTGGGGTGATTGAACAGAGGCCCCTTTCAGCCAGTACCCTGGTCCTGCCACCCGGAGTCTTCTCACTGTTACTCAACTTTTACGAAGCCTGCCCTGGGAGCGTGAAACTTCAATTATTTTTAACCTGGATCTCTCTGCCTCAAGAGACTGGAACCAAAAACGTGGCGAGATTGTGATGTTCTCTCAGGTTTTCTCACATGACTGAAAAAGAGAACAAACTTCAATTGCGGAAAGTTTTCACAAGATTTTGAACGTGTTCCTTTTTCTGAAAAGAGAGTTGAAGGGAGATCGGGAAAGAACTAACTCACAACTCGCCCCCTCATCCCCCATCCCCATCCTGAATATAACATGTGGAAGCTTCTACAGGTTCCATTTGTGACCTTTGTAGACTTAAAAGATGAGTGAGGAACCTAGTTGGGAAAACTTATTGACAGCCAACAAATTGCAGGGCCCTCTGTTGGATCTGAGGAGTTGTACTTCTGGAGTGAATAGAAGAAGGCAGCCAGGGCAGGGCTCTTGTTTCTATTTTTTTTAGGGAGTCTTTTTTAATTGATGAAATAGTAAGAAGGAGAACTTGGGGTTTTAAAAATGTTTCAAAATTTTATTTCTGTTCTGTGATTCTAGAAAGTTTCCTGAAGACTGACAGGTTAAGTCATAGTCCGGGGTCTCATATCTGCCCTCTGTAGGAAATGAGATTTGAAACCAAGCCTTTTCTTCTGAACATATGGTAATGGGGAAAAAAGTCCCAGAGGGACATGCTCTAGTATGATGTTTCTTAAAGAAGATCCTGACATCAGAGAGGTGATGCCATGACAAGCTCATGAATTGGATTTGAGTGAGGAGTGGGTGGACTAAGGTCCCAGCCTCACTTTCACCTCCAGAGCCATCTGGGTCTGGTGGCCAGATGTGGATCAGGATGACCGGAGATGGTCCTGGATGGGAGGCAATCAGGGTGAAGTGACTTGCCCAGGGTCCCACAGCTAGGAAGTGTCAGTTGTCTGAGGTGGGATTTGAATCAAGGCCAGTGCTCTGGATCAGACCATAGCACAAAGGGTCAGATCAGCCAAGTTGAATATTGACTTAGCAAGCCACAGCTTAACAGTATCTCTGTTTTATTGTATTTTTATTTATTTTGTTGAATATTAGCCAGCTACATTTTGGTTTGGTTTGGCAGCTGTGCCTCTCAGGTCCAGTCCTTGTATTTAATCCTTTGCTATAGTCAGTGGAAGGCTGCACTCAAGTCCTGACTCTGACACATCCTGACTGAATGCTTTGGGCAAGTCACTCATCTCAGTGCTCTAGGAAGCTCTTCCAAGACTTAGGATCCAGAGAAGGAGCTAGTTGCATATATGGAGAGAGTTTTCTCATCTGTGAGGGCTTTAGACCAATGAAC
The DNA here is from genome assembly GCF_037893015.1 of Macrotis lagotis. Taxonomy (NCBI): domain Eukaryota; kingdom Metazoa; phylum Chordata; class Mammalia; order Peramelemorphia; family Peramelidae; genus Macrotis; species Macrotis lagotis. Next base: position 284,973,521 of record NC_133660.1, read on the forward strand.
TCACAGGGTCTGGCCTTCTTCCTTATAATTCCAGGGATGGTTCCACATTCACACTTTTTTTTTTAAAGGTTTTGCAAGGCAAATGGGGTTAAGTGACTTGCACAAGATCACACAGCTAGGTCATTATTAAGTGTCTGAGGCTGGATTTGAACTCAGGTCCTCCTGACTCCAGGGCCAGTGCTCTATCCACTGCGCCACCTAGCTGCCCCCACACTTTGTTTTATGAGCCCAGTTTTGTCCTAGGGCACATGGCTCTTAAAGGTCCTGTAGTTAACACGATTCCCTAAGAAAGGAAGCATGTCCTCGCTTAGCATTTCTTGTCATGATCATTTTCACGTATTTGACATTGTGATTCTGAGATCAGAAATACTCAAAAAGATGGCACTTTGGAACATGCTCTATGAAGGTTAACTCATTCTCAAAGAATTAGACCAGGGCAGGTGTGTGTGTGTATGTATGTATGTGTGTGTGTGTGTGTGTGTGTATATTTTTTTTTTTTTTTGCCTAGGCAATGGGATTAAGTGACTTCAGCTAGGTAACTATTAAATGTCTGAGGCTGGATTTGAACGCAGTGCCTCCTGACTCCAGGGCTGGTGCTCTAGCCTCTGAGCCACCCAGTTGTCCTTAATTTTTAGAAAATACATACTTTGTTGATTAAAACAAAACAGAAGAGCTTACCAAACAATAGTTTAAATACCTTTTAGAGTAGAGAGCTCCAGCTGTGGAATTAGTGGCCTTGGCTTCACATATCACCTTTGATACTTCCTTACCTGGGTGACATTGATCATGCAGCCTCCCTGGGCCTCAGTTTTCCTCATCTGTAAAATAAGGGGGTTGGGCTTCTGAGGTCCCGTCCAGCACTAGAGTAAGTCTCCTGGTTTTAAAACATTTGATGCTGATAGAAGCCTCACGCGTTGGGTTTTTTCTTTGGTGGGAAGGATGATGGCTGATAGGAAAAAAGGATTTATATTCTCTTTGGAATAAATTTGAAAGTATCCTACATCATCCCTAGTCTTCCCTCTCACTTCATTGAAAACAAACAGACTGTGATGCAGGCCAGTAGCTCCCTGTAGCCTAGAGTCTGGAGAGGGAGCAGAGGCTTCTACTCACAGTTGCTGGGGCAGCCCGTGCTGACATATGAACCGAATTCGTCTGCCCGGGAGGCAACTCCCCTGTTCCCCAGCTAGGCTGAAGCTTCTTGGGCTCCATTTTTAAATGTTTCTTTGAAATCTGAGGATACCTCCCAGGAGTGTGGGAAAGAGCTTCTGACCCTTTTCAGTTTGTTAGATGCCAGTGTATTAGCCAAGGTCCTGCCTGAGCACACAGTAGTCAATTGGAAATTTAGAAGGGCCTGCATTTTGTGATACACTATAAATGATAGAAAGCAGAGAATGAGAAGTGGAAGGACCTTTAAAACTTAGGCCTGGAGACTTGGTAATTAGGAGCCAATCCAAGTTTGAGCCTATGATGCAGCATCTGTGATCAGAGATAGTGCCACACCATGCAAATGTCTGGGCTACCACAAAATATTATTTTGTGATTATCAGTAAAAGGGACATGAGTTCAAAGGGGGAGCTTATGTCTGTTCTGACCTGCTGCACATGGGAAGTCAGGGACCCTGTATTCCATGGCACCTCAGACCTAGACCGTCCACAGGAGAACTCTGTAGTCCTTGCCTCTCTCAAATATGTTCCCTCTGTGACCTTGGTTCATTTTGAGGTGCCCCTTCCCAGACCCCACTGACTCTTCCAAACTGGTGCCAGTTTGGCTCTAGCAGCTTCCCCTTCAGTGCTGGTGATCATTGCTTCCTGCCCTGGGTTTTTTCCAGTCAGCCCATCTTTCATTGAGCAACCAGTCTGATTTTCAGAAAAAACCTGTTTCCCATATTTGTCTGTTTGATGTCCAACCTCTGCGCTTGATGTCTTTTCTGTTGTCACCTTTTCTTTTTGGAATTAGAATAGGGCTCCCAAAGTCAAGTCTGTTCTCTGAATTCTCGGTGCTTGGCACAAGGAAGAGCTTTGGGAATGCTTTTCCCTTCCATTTTCTGACCTTTGCCCACCCAGGCCCTGGTTGCCAACTGGGTCATCCCACATTAGACCATGCACTTTCCTTTTGTGCACACTACAGTATTCTGGTAAGAAAAGTAGGTGCTGCAGCAGCCCTGGAGTCAGGTGTACCTGACTTCAAATCCTCCCTGAGACACTTAATAATTACCTAGTTGTGTGACCTTGGGCAAGCCACTTAACCCCATTGCCTTGCAAAAGCTAAAAAGAAAAAAAAGGAAAGAATAAATTTGTATGTCTATGGTACTTTAAAGTTTATAAAACATTTCCTGATGAAGTTGGGAGTGCAAGAATTTTCCCCATTTTACAGGTGAGCATACAGATTTAGAATAGTTTAAGTGACTTCCTTTTTAAAAAATAAGCTTATTTTTATTTTTCTAATACAGGTGTTTTATTTTATTTTTTTAATTTTTTTGCAAGGCAATGGGGTTAAGTGGCTTGCCTATGGCCACGCAGCTAGATAAATATTAAGTGTCTGAGGCGGATTTGAACTCTGGTCCTCCTGACTCCAGGGCCAGTGCTCTATCCACTGTGCCACCCAGCCACCCCCTAAAACAGGTATTTTTAAAATTAGCATGTGACTCCCACTAACCCCTCCATTGAGCAAATTAAAAACCAAAACATAATAACAAAATTGAAAAGAATTCCTTCCACATACAACTACATAGGTAGACAAAATAAATTTCCACGTTAGCACTGTCTGGACATGTATCACTTTCTTTCCCTCTTTCCATCTTTTTTTTTAACTGCACAATTCTTTATTTACTAGCAAAACAATCCTAATTACATCAATGCTTGGAAATAAAACTGTTTGCAAGTAGTCAGTCACTGAAATAACAGACCACAGAAAGGAAGAGAAGAAGAAAAAGCAAGAAAGTTATTAGGCCTTCTCATAGACTCTGTAGCAAGTCACACCATTCATAACACAGTCCACCAATAACTTTCCATTTTCTACTTTCCTTGTTATTGTGCTTTCCTTCCCATCCCATGCCTGGTGCTGGATCAATGCATCATTTTCAAGGGTACAGAGTCTTGAGTTTTCCTGCCATCAGCTGTGCTTTCTTCAAACTTCTCACCAATTTTAAAACATAGTAGTGTATTTTTTATGGTGCTCTCAGTCTTAATGGTAACTTCATCCCCACTTTCAGAGATTATAACATCTGGTTTGGCCACTCAGGCCATTTTCCTCAGGGCCATTCCCACTCCCAATTCCTTCATGTACTCGTCAAATCCTTTACTTTCCACCAGGTGCCATTTGCCCAACAGCTGCTCGGGAAGGACCGTGGTGAGCTCAGGAGAGAAGAGGAGGGAAGAAACCCTGAGAAGAGAGCAGACCGAGGTACTGGGAGGCGGAGGAGAGGCATGCGCCCTCTTTCCATCTTTCTCCCTCTCTCTGTCTCTCTTCCTGTCTCTGTCCATTTTAAACCTGTCACTTTCTGTTAGGAGGTGAATGGTATGCAACAACTTGATTCTCTGGGAAGACAGGTTTTACTGATATAAGTTTTGAAGTTTTTCAAAGTTAGCTTTCCTCTACAGTATTGTCATTGTCTAGTTCTCTTCACATCATTCTGCATCAATTCACAGAGAACTTTCAGTTTTCTTCTACAATTGTCTATTTCATCACTTATTATACAATAATATTCCACTGAACTTCTCCATTACAATTTGTTTAGCAATAGGATAGTTTTTAATTTTTGACTATCATGAAAGAGTTGCTACATCTGCTTACATCCTTATACATATATGATGTATCTATTTCTTATCTCTTCCTTTGATTTCTTTGAGGTATAAGCTTTAGCTGGGTCAAAGGGCATTCACAATTTGGTAGCTTGGGGCAAAATTCCAGGTCACTTTCCTGAATACCTAGATCAAATCATAGCCCTAACAACAGGACAACAGCCTGGTTGTTGTCCTGAATCCCCCATAACATCTATCATTTTCTTTTTTGCCCATCTAAGCTGGGTGAGTTGGAACTTCACAGTTACGTATTTATTTATATTTCTCTAGTGATTTAGCATTTTTTCATTCTGAGTGTTGATAACATGGATTTTTTCCTTTAAAAACTTCCTGTTCAAATTCTTTGACCATTTACTAATTGAGGAATGACTCTTAGTCTATTAATTTGAACCAATTTCTCATTTATCTCAATGAGATCTTTAATAGAAACTTGTTGTAAAAGTTACCCCCATTATCTGTTTCTCTGCTGGTTTTTAAGAAAGATTCTATTTTGAGTTTCACAATTTCCCCCCAGTCTTGCTTCCCTCCCCCACCCCCCACAGAAGGCATTGTTAGTGTTTACATTGGTTCCATGTAATCTGTTTCTCTTTTTTTTTTAAGGTATTTTTTTCCAGGCAAATGGGGTTAAGTGGCTTGCCCGAGGACACACAGCTAGGTAATTATTAAGTGTCTGAGGCTAGATTTGAACTCAGGTACTCCAGGGCCCATGCTGTAGCCACTGCGCCACCTAACTGTCCCCAGTTTCTCTTTTAATCTTTATTTTATTTTATTTGTTTGCACAAAAATTTGTCTATTTTATATCCAGTTTATTTTGGCAATCTTTATCTCTTGGTCAGTCATTCCGTCTTTACCTTTCTTAGATCTGAAAAATAATTTTTTTTCTAACTTGTTTATGATATGACTTTATTTCTAAGTCATGTGTTCATCTGGAGCTTATCTTGGTATGTAGTGTGAAGTGTTGGTCTAAAACTATTTTCTGCCAGGCATTTTAGTCAAATAGTTACCCCCAGTGACTGGAATCTTTGGTTTATCAAACATAGCTATCTGTGTTTTCTTCTATCCTTAATTTGTTCCACTGATCTCTCTCTCTCTCTCTCTCTCTCTCTCTCTCTCTCTCGCTCTCGCTCTCGCTCTCTCTCTCTCTCTCTCTCTCTCGCTCTCTCTCTCTCTCTCGCTCTCTCTCTCTCTCTCTCTCTCTCTCGTTATACCCAGTCATTTTAGTGATTGCTACTTTGCATTATGTTTGAGATCTGGTACTGATGATCTCCCTCATTTTTTTCCCCTTTTTTTTCATCATTACCTTTGAATTTCTTGATTTTTTTTGTTCCTCATATGAATTTTGCAATTCTTTTTTTCTAGCCCTAGAAAATTTTCTTTTTTTAAAATTATATAAATATTGTATTTGTTTTCCAACTATATTCAATAGTAGTTTCTACCAATTATTTTTTTGGCAGGTTTTGAATTTTACAAATTCTTCCCTCTCCCTCCCTTCCCTCCTCCCCGACAGAAGGCAATTGATATAGTCTTTACATTTGTTTCCATTATATGCATAGATTAAAATTGAAAGTATTGAGAGAATAAACATATCCATAAGGAAGATAGAAAGTATTAGAGATAACAAAATTATGTAATACCTAAAACAACTTTTAAAAAATTGAAGATAATAATCTTGGTCTTTGTTTAAACTCCACAGTTCCTTCTCTGGATACAGATGGTATTCTCTATCATGGATCCCCTAAAATTGTCCCTGATCATTGCACTGATGGAGTGAGCATGTCCATTAAGGTTGATCATCACCCCATGTTGTTAAGGTGTATAATGTTACTTCTGTTCATCTCACTCAGCATCAATTCATGCAAGTCTTTCCAGGTTTTTCTAGAAAATATTCCTTTGTGAGACTGACTGTTATAAACATTGGATAAGTACATTGATTTAAGTAGTATAGTATTATCATTCTTACATTCGTCTGACCAGGCTAAAAGTCTTATCCAGCTCCACACAGTCAATAAATGTTGGAGCTCAGACTTGGAAACCAAATATTTGGATTCCAAGACCTTAGATCTTTAGTTTTATGTGGTTGAAATAATAAATTTCATCCAAACAGCATGTGGAAACTGCAGTAAAAGCCTTTATTAACTAAGCAAAGCCTTCAATTCATGGGCATTTCCCCCCACCCCTTCTGCATTTAGGAAACAAATGAATGAAATGGAAATAAGTAGTCAGACATTTATTTTTCTTCTCAAAACCTGAGGGTATTTCTTGTGGTTGGTGTCTCTAGTCTCTTCTTTGGAGCATAATTATTCTTTGTCTCTGGAACTGGGAGGACTTGGACCCATCATTTTCCAGCTAAAGAATCTGAGGCCTGTGGAAGGGATTTGATTCCAGGGTTATTCCATAAGTTTGTGGCAGACCTAGGATTATAAATCCGCATTTTCTATATCCAATCCTGTGTGTTTAACATTCTACTAGTTTTCAACAGTACTTGAAAGAAAAAGGATGTTCTGCTGACCCTGTATTTTTCTGAAACACTCACTCCCCCCCCCCCCCCCCCCCGACCACTCTAGTTTCTTAAGGTTTCCTATAGTGCTTTATTTTTACTAGAATCACTTAAAAACTTAGGCATAACTGTGGACACATTGCCAACAGCAGATATGCTATTTCAAAAGACAAATTTTAAGCTGTTTTGAATTTGTCTTTAATCTTTTAGTTCCTAGGCTGAATTCTGTTATTCTTTTTTTAAGTGTTGTTTAAAGGTTGTTAACAGGAAGGTGGCATGCCAGTGGGGTCTGTGTGTGTGTGTGTGTGTGTTTGGGTGTGTTTGTGTTTTTGGGTGTGTTTGGGTGTGTTTCCCTTGCCTCTCTCAAAATGCAGTGATAAAAAGAATGGAAAATCTGGGATCATAACTTTTCCTTGAGTCATTCACACAGACGCACACATACATACATACATACACAGACTAACTGTGAAGCAGTCATGATTTCCTTGGTTTGTGTTCATTAACTTTGACGAGCTTGGAATAAGCAACTTTACCTAAGTGGTTGCAAAAGGCCAACAAATGATTTAATTTTGATCACATTAATTAGGGAGGATCTGTGGCAACATGACCCTGAGTGACTTGATTAGACCTAGTCTACAGACATAGGTGAATCACCTAATTTTTTCCTTATATCCTCTTAGGTCCTGCTGATGGTTTGAATTGTTTGAACTTTCACAGATGCTTTTTGCATAGCTGATTTCTTCCCATTTAAGTCCCACTATTGTGCTTTCTTGTAGAACCAACTGAAGAAGCGGGCCGGGATTCAGCAAGTGTGTCTACTCCTCCTATTTGGCCTTTCTCCAGCGGCAGTACAACAGCACAGTTTGTATTATTGATTCATTTGAATACTTTCACAATACTGAAATAGCCTCTTTCCCCCTTGTTTTTAAATTGGATGGAAAATAATTTTTTAAGAATCAGAAAAGCCAGAGGCTAATGCCATTATCAGCTGAGTTAACAGGTTGACCAACACAGAACTTCTCTTGCTGCCCACCTCAGAGAGTGTGCTCTGTTCTCTATGGGGTGAGCAGAGGTAGTAGATGGAGTGTTGGACTAGGCTCCCAGGCTCATCCAAAACAAAAGAGTCACAGCTGCAAAGGACCTCAGAAGCCATCCAATCCACAACCCTTTCCCCTTCCCCCCATTTTAGAGATGAGGAAACTGAGGTCCAGGAAAGTTCAGTGACATGTCAGTCAGTCAACAAGAATTAATTGTGCACTCACTCCACACCAAACATTGTACTAAGTAAGCCCCTTAGAACAGGGTCCTTGTCTTTTTTAATTTTTTTTAATATTTAATATTTATTCTCATTTTGTACATGTTTTTTATACATTAATAAAATATTTTTGTTTGAGTAAACAAAATACCCCCTCCCCCCAAAAATATAGACTCGCTTGAGCGATAAAGTAAAGGGGGGGGAGAAAAAAATTAAAATTAAAAAAAAAATAATAGTAATAATTGTAGGTATGGCCAGGTGGTACAATGGATGGAGCACCAGCCCTGGAGTCAGGAGTACCCAAGCCCATATCTGGCCCCGCACCCAACAATCACCCAGCTGTGTGACATACAAGCCACCCCAACCCCACTGCCCTGCAAAAACCAAAAAAAGAAAAAAAAAGACATAAAATAAAATAGTAATAATAGTAGGGGTGGCTGGGTGTCAGACAGAGCATTGGCCCTTGAGCCAGGTGCACCCAGGTCCAAATCTGGCCTCAGACATCCAACAATCACCCTGCTATGCGGCCCCAGGCAGGCCCCCCAGCCCCATTTTCCCTGCACCCCCCCAAATAATAATAATAATAATAATAAAAAATGTGCTTCAGTCTTTGTTTCAACACCAAAAACTCTGTCGCAGGTGGATCACATTCTTTATGATAAGTCCATCGCAAAAGTTACTTCCATATTTTTCTACCGTTGCCATTGTTGATTGCAACTCCCTCCTTTTGTATTTCTCCACTACCATGTACTCTTATTTTCTCTCTCCTTTCACTCTGACTCTGCTGTAGGGTAGCTGAGTAGCACAGCAGACAGATCCCTGGCCCTGGGGCCAAGAGGCTCCGAGCTCCCATACCACCCCTTAGGCCCAGAATCCACCTGGCCCTATGGTCCCGGACAGGCCTTCCAATCCCAGCCCCTTGCAAGAAGTAAAAAAGAAAATGTGTTATATCTGACCACTCTCCTCCCATGGTCCATCCTCTCCTCCATCACTCACATCCCCCCCTTCCCCCTGTCCCCCCCTTCTTACTCCAGATGCCTATACCCCATTGAGTATATTTGCTGTTTCCTCTCCTAACCACCTCTGATGAGAGTGAAGATTCCTTCATTCCCCCTTGCCTCCCCCCCTTCTATATCATTGCAATAGCTCATTGTAATAAAGAAAAATCTTATTATATGAAATCTCTTGGCCTGTTTTCCCCTCTCCTTTTTCTGGGACCCAGGATGAGGCTTCTTGCAGAATGTAAGGTTATTAACTGAGACTAAAAGAAAGAGTAGAGGCTAAAGTGATGAGCTGGAACATTCCAGGCATTGGAGAACGTGGTCTTAGGGAGTCTTGTGCAAGGAACAGCAAATGGACCAGTGTCACTAGGTTACAGTATATGTGGAGAGGATTGAGATGTAAGTGGATTGGAAGTTGGAGGGACCAAGCAACAGGATGTGGCAGTAGTCTAGGCTGTGAAGTGGTTGAGGGCAGCGTCAGAAGCAAAACAGGTGTATAAGAGAGATGTTGAAGAGGTAAAATTAACAAGACTTGGCAATAGATGGCATTTGGGAGAGATGAGGATGACCCCAGGTTGATAACCTGAGTAAGGGGGAGGATGGTGGTATTCCCAATTGTATTTGTGAAGTTGGAAGAGGAGTGGGCTCTGGAGAAAGACCATGAATTCTATTTTGGGCATGTTGAATTTGAGCTGTCTAGAGGACAACTAGTTCAAGATGTTCAGTAGTTGGCTGGAGACATAAGATTGGAGGAGAGGAAAGAGGTTAGACTTGGAGAAATTTATTTGAGAATCATGAGCATAAAGAAGATAACCGAACCCATGGGAGCTGATGAAATTACCAAAAAAAATATAGAGGTAGAAGAGAACTTAGGTCACTTTCACTTAACTGGCATGACCTGGATGAAGATACAGTAAAGAAAGGAGACTGAAAAAGAACCATCACACAAGTAGGAGGATCAGCAGAGAAGAGAGAATTAAGGAAAAGATGGTGATCAGCAGTGTTAAGAGGCTTAAAAGAGGCCAAAAAGGATAAAGTCTCAATATGTCATTTTTTCTGACTATAAACAGAAAGCTCGGTAGACAATAGGCAAGGGGGTCTGGCCAGGAACTTGCTGCCTATAATACTCCAGTGTGAAGGAGAGGCTGTGACCTGGAGCAAAAGGAGGTTCTAGGCTCATAATGGGGTACCTCAATGGAGATAGATGACAATTGGCAGCTTTGTTGTCCACTAACCAGTTCTAGGGCCTAGAAGTCACATTTTAAGAAAACTCAAAAGAAAACTGCCCAGATCTTTAAGAACCATAAGACAAGGGGAAATAAAAAGAATCTGCTGAATGAAACCTCCTGAATGAAACCCCCAAAGGAAGACAATCAGGAGCAGTACAGCCAAAATCCAGAGTCCAGATCAAAATGAAAACACTGCAAATGTTAGAAAGAAAGAATTTAACGACCTAGAAGCCACAGTCAGGATCACCCAGGATTTAGCAGCCATCCATGAAAGCAGTAAAGAACTTGGAATACAGTTGGTTGGTTGTTGTCCAGTCTCTCCAAGAAGACCAAAATAACGTTACTCTATTGGGGTCAAAGTACAGTGTCCAGCTGTAACTGATCAGATCAATACAGCTTGGAAGGCTCTACCACAGATTAGGAACAAATAGGTCATGTGAACACCTGGGGTGGAGTCTCTAAATTTGTGTATCTTGCCCTTCTGACCTCCAATTCTGCTTTGCTCATAGAGCACAGCATGCTCTCTGAGGTGGGCACGCCATGCTGGGTGGTCCTGTGCCAGTGTCTGTCATGCTGCACAGCCAGTTTCAGAATTCTTGAGAGTGTTCTTGTATCACTTTTCCTGAGCCCCCTGTGAGCACTTGCCTTGTGTGAGTTCTTCATAAAATAGTCTTTTTGGCATACAAGCAACATGACCCACCCATTGGAGCTGCTCTGTAGTAAGAGTTTGAATTTGGCAGTTTAGCTTGAGAAAGGACCTGAGTGTCTGGTATCTTCTCCTGCCAAGTGCCAGAATCTTCCTCAGACAATTTAATGGAAGGATTCAGTTTCCTGTTGGTAGACTGTCCAGGTTTCACAAGCATATGGCTCTCTTGGCCTCTCCCAAATACTGAGCAGCTCTGGCAATGAGTGTGTCAATCTCATTGACAGTGTGTACCTCCCTGGAAAGTTCACTGCCAAGATAAGTGAATTTGTCCACAGTCCTCAAAACTCCATTTGCTGTAACTGAAGTTTCCACATATGGATGGTGTGGTGCTGGCTGATGGAGTACCTGGGTTTTCTTGGTGTTTATTGTTAGGTCAAAATGAGCACAAGCAGCAGAGAATCGATCCCTACTTTGTTGCATCTCAGCTTCAGAGGCTGCGTTGAAGGCACAGTCAGCTACAAACAGAAGATCCTGCACTGACACTCCCTCCACTTTGGTCTTGACTTGCAGCCTTTTCAAGTTGAAGATTTACCATCAGTGTGGTAGCTGACCTTGATGCCATGTTTGTCCTCAGTGATACTAAAAAGGATGGCAACAAGGACCCAGCCTTCATTCGTGACTGGGAATCTTGAGAGCATCATCCACCAGGTTCTAGATGAACCTGGACAAGCACACCATTGTGAGATTGACATACAATACTGATGAACTTCTCTGGGCAACCAAATTTTGATGTAATTTTCCATAAGCCCTCATGACTGACAATATCAAAGACTTTGGTCAGATCTACAAAAGTTGTATACAGACCTTTGTTCTGCTCCTGGCCTTTCTCCTGGAGTTGTCAGGCACCAGCACCACGGTGATTATTCCTCGGCCCTTTCTGAAGACACACTGGCTGTCAGGGAGATGACCAATCTGTTAAGGATGACTGGCAAAAGTCTAGCCAGTAATGACTAAGAGTTTTGTCACAAGACAATCTATTCCCTTTATCTTTATAGAAATGGATAATGGAGGCATTCTTGAACTCCTGAGGGAAAACCTATCCTTGCCATATAATCTAGAAAATTTCAGAAGGCAAAAGTATGGGCTTGCAGTCAAGAATATTTTAACTAGCAAAACTGAGAATATTCTTCTAGGGAGAAAGCTGGATCTTTAATGAATTGAGGATTTCCAAGTATTCTTTCTATCTATCTATCTATCTATCTATCTATCTATCTATCTATCTATCTTATCTATCTATCTATCGAATCTATCTTATCTGCTCATTATTTAGTTATTTAGTTAGTTTTGCAAGGCAATGGGGTTAAGTTACTTGCCCAAGGTCACAGAGCTAGGTAATTATTAAAGTGTCTGAGGTCAGATTTGAACTCAGGTCCTCCTGATTCCAGGGCTAGTGCTCTATCCACTGTGCCACCCAGCTGCCCCCCCCCACCCCAAGCATTCTCCATGTAAACACTAGAGCTGTGTAGAAATTTTGAAGTTGAAACACAAGGGTTAAGAGAAACATAAAAGGTAAACATGAATAGCATTGGCAAAGAGCTAGACTGGGATAAGTTGCTTATGTGGGGAGATGATTGTCATTAGGTCTCAGGAGTCCAGTTAGACAAGACCTGGAAGCTGTTCTCTTATGGCTTGAATTTAAGAGAAGAATTTAGAGTTAGGAAAGAAAGGGGAAGAAGAAGGAAAGTTAGGGAGAATATCTCAAACAATGAGGGTATACAAGTAGATATTATATAATCCAGTGTGAGGTGGAAGGGGCTCAATCTCCTCTCAACTGGCCAAAACTCGGAAGAATAGACATTTCCAGTTGAGTTTCATTCAACAGAGAAACAGGAAGAAAGGAGAAAAGAGAATTAGAGGGAGAGATTAGTCCTAAGTACAGCAAATTCTGAGAATGTACTGAAATATATCTTTTTGAAGTGGAAAAAATGGGAATCTGAGGGGGTACCATGAGTGGGGGAATGTGAAAATGATGTGAGGGCATAATAAAGATGATCATATACAGTGCTATAAGAAATGATGAAAGGGATGATTTCAGAGAAACCTGAGAAGAATAGCATGATGCAAAGTGAAGCAAGCAGAACCAAGGGAATGATTTCTTATAACAACATTGTAAAGACAACACTTGGAAAGATTTGCAAACCCTAATCAACCCCAATTCTAGAGGACTAATGATGAAGCATTCTATCTAATTTCTGATAAAGAAGTGAAGGAATCAGTGCAGAAGAAGGCATTCCTTTGAACATGGAAACACATAAATGTGTTTTGCTTAATACTGTATGAAACAAGGTTATGGTTTTCATTCTTAATTAGGGGAGGGATGGAATGAGAGTCAGAGGAGACAGATTTTTCCTGGTTGAAAAAATAAAATTAAAAATTTTTTAGAAAGAGATCATTTATAATTTCTGAGAGAGTAGTTTCAGTTGAATATCATGCCAGGAAGCTTCGGAGTGTGAAAGGAGTGAAGTGGTGGCTAAGATTGTGACAGACTTTCTACATACTTTAGCCAAGAAGGGGAGGAGAGAGAGGGCAATGAATAGAAGGATCAGGTAAGGATGGCCGAGATGTGGGTGTGTTTGAAGACAGTAGGGGAGCAACGAGTATCTAGGGAAAGACTGAAGATAAGTGGGATTTGGGATGTTGTAGAACACAGTGCCATGGAATCACTTGGGCAAGGAGAGCAGCCTGGCATGGTTACCTTTTTGGGTGAGAGTGTCATTTGAAGCTTTGTTCTTCTCCAGGGACAGTGCTGCCTTCCTCCTCTGACCTCTATTGATAGACCAACAGAAAGTTCGTGGTTACCAATTAGATTTTGGAGGGCTTGAGAGTTGTTTCCGTGGGGGCGGCTAGGTGGCACAGTGAATAGAGCACCGGCCTTGGAGTCAGGAGTACCTGGGTTCAAATATGACCTTAGACATTTGATAATTACCTAGCCGTGTGGCCTTGGACAAGCCACTTAACCCCATTGCCTTGAAAAAAATCTAAAAAAAAAAGTTGTTTCCTAAGTCACTGGTAATTCCAGGTCAGTTGTTTTGCCTCTGAACCTGTGAAATGGGAATTGAGTTAACTCTAGTATATATATTGCCCAAGATTCTTTAAGAAATTTTTTTATTTTTATTTATTTAAGGCAATGGGGTTAAGTGACTTGCCTAAGGTCACACAACTAGATAATTATTAAGTGTGTGAAGCTGGATTTGAACTCAGGTCCTCCTGACTCCAGGGCCGGTGCTCTATCCACTGTACCACCTAGCTGCCCCTATTGCCTAAGATTCTTGAGAGACACATATGGTGATGGATATGAAGGGCTTTGCATATCTCACAGCCCCACATCTCAGGGTCACACATGCCATTGTCTATCCCCCAGTAGACCCGTTCAGAATTTGTGTTTGTTCTGCATGGATGCTTTAGGAGCCATGCACTTTAGTGTGGGGAAATCACTTGATTTGACAGCAAGGGAATTCTTGGCCTTATTGTTTCTTCAGTTGTAAAATGAAAGGGCTGGTCTAGGCAGTGGGTCCAAGAGTCCTTGCCCTTCGGTAACCTGTGACTTTGAGTCTATCCTTAGTCACAGTTAACCGACTCTTTTAAGATCAGATATCATTGTTGTTGTGTCATTTCACTTGGGTCTCACTCTCCATGACCCCATTGGGGGCTTTCTTGGCAAAGCTACTGAGTAGTTTGGTATTTCTTCTCCATCTCATTTTATAGATGAGGAAACTGAGCAAGGCAAGGTGAAGAGACTTGAAGAGGAATCTTCCTTAAGTCCAGCACTTTTTGTGCTGTGGCACCATCTGTTGCCCATGCCCAGGCATGTTAAACAGAGGATGTAGGATTTGGTTCTAGAATTCATAGGAAACCCTTGGAATTACAGGTTTATAAAGAACTTTTTAAAAATATAAATATTTTATTTGTTTTCTAGTTACATACAATGGTAGTTTCTACCAATATTTTTTTTGTAAGGTTTTGACTGTTACAATTTTTCTTCCTCTCTCTTCCAACAGTAGGCAATCTGATCTAGACTTTACATTTGTGTCCATGATAAGCATAGATCGAAATTGAATGAGTTGTGAGAGAAGAATCAGATCTGAAAGGAAGAAAGCATTAGAGAAAACAAAATGACATAATACATATGACAGCTTTTAAAAATTGAAGATAATAACCTTTGGTCTTTGTTTAAACTCCATAGTTCCTTCTCTGAATACAGATGGTATTCTCCATCACAAATCCCCTAAAATTGTCCCTGATTATTGCACTGATGGAATGACCGAGTCCATCATGGTTGATCATTATCCCATGTTGTACCATGTTCTTCTGGTCCTGATCACTTCACTCAGCATCAGTTCATGCACGGCTTTCCAGGCTATTCTGAAATTCTGTCCCTCGTGATTTCTTATAGAACATTAGGGTTCCATCACATTCATTTACCACAGTTTGTTCAGCCATTTCCCAATGGATGGGAATCCTCTCCATTACCAATTCTTTGTCATTACAAAAAGAACTGCTATAAATATTTTTATACATGTGATATAAAGAACTTTCTTTGCCACAGCGTGCCTACTGCTTTCCTTCCCTTTGGTCACCACCAACACCCTACTATAAACCTTCATTGCCTTACTCCTGGACTTTCATGGGAGGAGGAAGGGATGGCATAGGGGACCCAGCCAGGGCAAAGGTAAGAGAAGGAACGGGGTGCAAAGCTGGGGTTTGACCTGGGTTCATTTAGCAGCAGGGTCTGCTTGCCTCAAACCTCTTCCTTCCAATCTGTTCTCTGATTTGTCTTCAGATATCATCACATCCCCCTCCCTTTCAATGCTCCCTATCCCTCTGCAGGATCAAATCAAAAACCTTCCCACTTTTAAGATCCAGCTGCCCTAGCTTTGCACAGGAGCCCCTCCTCCTCCCCATGGCTTCCTGGTGGCTCAGATTAAATTCTGCCTTCTGCACGAAACATTTCCTGAGCACCCTTCTGCCCCCTATGCATAAATATCTTGGCATGTTGTCTCCTGTTTGTTTTGACCAAAGGGATGGTCAGTGCCAGGCATGGAGTGGGCCTTCAATATGGGCTGAATGAGGGGGAGGTTGGACAGGTTGTCTATTGGTGCCCTGCTGGCAGTTGGGAGACCTGGCATCAGTCCTCTCCTATGTAGCTAGAGTCATTATGTTTTTTTTTTTTTTTGGAAGGGAACTTGAAATTTATTTATTTTGAATTTTATAATTTTTCCCCTAACCTTGCTTCCCTCCCCCCACCCCCACGGAAGGCATTCTATTAGTCCTTACATTGTTTCCTTGGTATACATTGATCTAAGTTTGAATGTGATGAGAGAGAAATCATATCCTTAAAGAAAAAAAGAAAATATAAGAACAAAATTACATAAAAAGATAACTTTTTTTTTAAATTAAAGGTAATAGTCTTTGGTCTTTGTTTAAATTCCACAATTCTTTCTCTGGATATGGATGGTATTCTCCATTGCAGACAGCCCCAAAATTGTCCCTGATTGTTGCACTGATGGAATGAGCAAGTCCATCAAGGTTGATCATTGCCCCCATGTTGTTGTTAGGGTGTACAGTGTTTTTCTGGTTCTGTTCATCTCACTCAGCATCAGTTCATGCAAATCCTTCCAGGCTTCCCTGAATTCCCTGCCCCCCCCCCTTCTGGTTTCTAATAGAACAATAGTGTTCCATAACATACCTATACCACAATTTGCTAAGCCATTCCCCAATCGAAGGACATTCATTCAATTTCCAATTCTTTGCCACCACAAACAGGGCTGCTAGGAATATTTTTTTGCAAGTGATGTTTTTACCCTTTTTCATAATCTCTTCAGGGTATAGACCCAGTAGTGGTATTGCTGGATCAAAGGATATGCATAGAACTTATTATGTTGATAGACCACCAGAAAGTTGGCAGTTGCCAATTAGATTTTTGGAGGGCTTAAGAGTTGTTTTCTAAGTCATTGGTAATGAGTTCCAAGCATGATTCAGACTTTTTGGGACCAGCCCAGTTGGAGTCACTTAGTAGGGACTTCTGTTGTGGGTTAAAGGTCATTTGACATTGCTTGCTTATGTGAACTCAAGAGCTAATCCTTAGGAACCTCTACTACCCTGGCCACTCTTTGAGTGGGTATGCCCTGTGGCATGATGCAGTTACTTTAGAAGAGGTTTTCTAGGTAACCTTGGAAGTTTGTGCTCCTTCACTGAGGCAGGGCAATAATTACAGTGACATATATAACCCACCAACCAGAAGGCCTATGGTGTGATCAGGCTGTATGGCTACCGCTTAAATGTGGCCAAGGCTTGGTCAGCAGTGCCATTGGGGTCTGGGGGGGGTAAGAAGGAAGAGCATTAGGAGGCTCCCATGTTCAGACTAAGCCTCTTGCACCTGCCAGCTGTAGGACAGTGGCCATTCCTTAATCTCCCAGAGTGTGGCTTACTCCTCTGGTCACTTAGTCTCCCTCTTGGGGCTTTGGAAGCTCCCTCTTGCATGAGAAAGGTGGCTACTACACCAAGTTGGCAGCACTTCTATTTCTCCAGAATTTTAGGGTGAGGCTCTTCATCACCTTCCTTAGGGAGGAAAAATGTTTAGGCCTCCACTTATTGTGGGTATACCTCTTCTTTTCTGCAGGTGGTCATTTTAGCTCTTTGACCTTCTGGCAGCCATCAAGAGATGTTTTGGAGACTGGCCCCAGGGAGTAGAGGCACTCACTGTTGATGCTGGGGCATTGACCTCCGCTGAGAAGCTGATGCTCTCCCCCAAGCTTTCCCAGATGTCCTCTCATGACTTGCTCTCCTGTTTCTGGTGCTGTGGCTCCCTAGGAAGTTTAGGAAAAGGGTATCTCATGTGACTTTCTTCTCTGCTCACCACAGGTGGTGACATCATGCAGCCTGGACCTGTGCAGATCGTCCTGGTTAACAAAGAGAAACATACTTTTGAGCTGGATGAGAAGGCCTTGGCCCAGGTCCTCTTGCAAGACTGCATCAGGGAACTTGATGTGGTAGTGGTGTCAGTGGCTGGAGCCTTCCGGAAGGGCAAGTCTTTCCTTTTGGACTTCCTGCTTCGCTACCTGTATAATCAGGTGGGCCAGAATCCCTTGATGTCTCAGGTCCTTAGTTGGTGTCTTGTTTTCCCATCTTCATATTTAAAGGAAACTTATTTCTCATCTTATAGAAAGAAGGTGGTTATTCAAAATGGTTGGGTGATGAAGATGAACCACTAACAGGATTTTCATGGCGAGGGGGTTCTGACCCTGAAACCACTGGAATTCAGATCTGGAGTGAAGTTTTCATAGTGGAGAAGTCCGGTGGGAACAAGGTAAAGGGGGGGCACCTCCAAACATGAAGAATTTGCCTTTTTGATCATTGTGTAAAAATTAATTTTCACAAAACCTCTCTTTATACTGGCATACAGTTGGAAACATTTTTATCCTGATGTATTATCCTCTTAACTTTATACCAGTGAAAGCAAAATAAACCTTTTCAACTATTAAAGATGAATTTTTACCTTTGACATGCCCCTGAGAACATAGCTCATTGTTACTCCCTCCATATCCCCCTCTCACATTTTTTTCTACTTCTATTTACATTTTTATTTTTTCCAGCCAATTGGTATATACTGTCAGTTTTGTGCTTTTATTTGAATTACTTCATACCAGTCTTTGCAGGTTTCTTCCTATCACTTCTTTATTATTTTAAGTGGTCCTGTGTTATTCTATCTATGCCATAGTTTATTTAGTGATTCATGGTAACTCAGTTTTTAAAATATATATTTAGTCATCAAGTATTCCCTACTCTCTACCCCTCCCACCCCTCTCTCTCTCTCTTTCTCTCTCCGAATTAAACAAATGAAAAGAAAAATGAAACCCTCATTACAAATAAGCAAAGCATCCTGCATTTTGATTCTCTCCTGGGAATCAAAGAAGTCAGTCATTCCTGGTTGACCCAGGCTTTAGGAAGGAAAGCAGAAACCTCCTTGGTTTTTTACCCATTGTCCTTGTTAGTACTGAATCTGAAAGTCTTAATGGGAAAAGTGCATGAATCTGAGGGACTTGAGAGAATGTGTGGTCAGTGCCTTTTTCTTGAAGAACTGAAAGAAGGAGGGAGAGTGACTGGGCTGGGCCCAACCAAGGAGGCCCCTAACAATCATACCCTTGCTGCATCCTTGGGCCTCCCTGCATGGCTCTGACTTTCCAGTAGGAAGCCTTCTGGTCCATTTACATACATCTTGTGGTACACAGATGCTCCAGAAGAAAGGTAGTATACTTTACAATGTCACTGAAGAGGTCACCTGTCTTTAAAATGGTCTTAATTTCATTCCTTTTTCTGGATGTAGGAAAGAGAGCCCCAGATTTAGAGTTAGGCTCTGATTCTGAGTCCTGGCTTGCTACTTCCTGTGTGACCTAGAGCAAGTCCTTTTCCCTTTTCTAGGCTTTATTATCTTCCTCTATAATTTGAAGGGGTTGTACTTGATGCTTCTAGCTCCTGGTCCTTTGAGTCTATTTGGTTAAATTGGTATCTGGTGAAAGCATATTGAAGTGAATTATCTATCTTCTTAAAAATTAAAAAATATATTTTCACATGCTTTTATATGTGTATTTATGTAGCTATAGATATATATATATCTAAAGATGCAAACACAAAAATATATGTCTGTGCAGTCAGTTTAAAATTGGGTAGTTCTGAGACAGGTCAGTCTATTGATCTTTAGACTTTACCAACTGGTTAAGTAAGACTCCTAATTACATTTTTTTCAGGATTTTGACTTTGAATTTCTTTTTAAGAAGACTCTACTCTGTTCCTCCTGGTTCATAAAAATTCTCCCTACTCCAGGTCATAGTTTCCTAAAGTATTTTTTCCCCTTGTTACTGCTTTTTAGTCTTCTTTTCTACCGTGTCTTCTCCTATGTCCTCCCTTTTGTCTTTATCTTGAAACAAGAGCCTGGATGAGACAGCCAGGCAACTGGGCTGAGTGTTAGGAATTCCTCATGTTCGTGTAGATGCTTGTGGAATAAAAACCTCAGGACCAGCACTAAACACCAATCATTCTGCCATTAAGTCTCAATATGGGGGGCGGCTAGGTGGCGTAATGGATAAAGCACCAGCCTTGGAGTCAGGAGTACCTGGGTTCAAATCTGGACTCAGACACTTAATAATTACCTAGCTGTGTGGCCTTGGGCAAGCCACTTAACCCCATTTGCCTTGCAAAAAACAAAAACAAAACAAAAAAAAAGTCTCAATATGCTGAGACCAGACCCCATTTTGGTTGGTGTCTCACCATTCTTTTTGGGGCATCATGGAGATCGGAGCCAACAGGACCTGACCTTGAATGCCAGCAGGCTCATGGGACAATCCCATGGTGCTCTTAATAACATGAAATCATACAAGAGGTGTGTCCTGGGGACTCAACCCTTGTTTTTGCCTGCTTGGTGCTGCCTGTCTTCCCTGGCTCACAAAAGTCTTTCCTCAAAAAAGTCATTTAGTGGTGAATGTGATGAGGAATATCAGAGTTTAAGGTCACTGTGCCAAGAAACTGAACTCTGCCTCATGTTGAATTGTGATGTGCAGAAATGCTTTGGTGTCTGGAGCCACTGGAAAAGTTTCTGGTGTAAAATACACCCTTCAAATCTCCCAGTAACAAGTTCCCTCATAACAATACTATCTCTAGAATGATCACTAGCATTGTTTCTGGAACAAAGCCTGGTGGTTGGTTGAGACAGTCTCTTCTGAGAGAGAGCACGTGAGGTCAGGTAGAACAGAGTAGACTTTATGGAGCAGAAGGCAGTGTGTGAGGGATGTTTGTAGACCTCACAGAAGCCCTGGGTTTCCTTGCTTTGCTCAGGTGTGGGGTTTTAGAAACACCTTCCTTAGGCTGCCTCATTCTGTAATACTGGTAACCCCCCCCCCCCCCCGGCTTTTGTGTTTCTTTGAATTTCTTTGAATCAAATTTCCAGAAACACTGGACCCAGAGCATTCAGGAGACTCTTTATGAGTTAAGGAGGAAGCCCCCTTGAACTGACATAGTGTGTGTGTCCTTGGGAGGTGAGACAGGTCTTGACCGCCTGTTGGTCTGCACTGGGCTGAGAAAGTACTGGGACCTGGGAACAGAATGTGGTTTTGGCCCTGGCTTTGCTCCTCCCCCTCCAAAGGGCTTTTGTCCTTTCCACACCTGGACTATAGCTTTCCTGGAGTAGAGACTTGGGTTTTCTCCTCATCCCTTTGCCCATCAGATGTTCTTTTCTCTTTTTTGTTTGTTTTTGTTGGGTTTTTTTTTTTTTTAGATTTTTGCAAGGCAAACGGGGTTAAGTGGCTTGCCCAAGGCCACACAGCTAGGTAATTCTTAAGTGTTTGAGAGGGGATTTGAACCCAGGTACTCCTGACTCCAAGGCCGGTGCTTTATCCACTACACCACCTAGCTGTCCCCTGTTCTTTTCTCTTGTAATAAACCTAGTTTTCCCCTAAGTTTCATGAAATGATTGCTGTTGATGGACTCAGAACTCAGACCAGGGCCTGGGCCTCCTGCTCCATGGCCTTGGGGCCTCTCAGTTTTGTAAAGCATGCTTGTATAAAATGATGTCATGCTGTTATAAATAGGAATAACTTTGATATTCATGTGTAGTTTTATTACTGTGTACTCCAAAACATTTGTAGAGAAATTAAATGAACATTCTTGGTTTCCTGTCCAAGCAAAGTAAGAATTGTGGCTCTGAGTCTGCTCAGAAGATTGTCTTGGCTGCCTTTGGTGTGCTCAGGATCCTGGCACTAGGCCTTCTGTCACCTCCTTGATGGGCTGGACCTGGCGCCCCCTTCCGCCATGTCGCTCCACGTGCTTTCTCTCTCAAGCCGCCCTTGGGCAGCGAGTCAGAGAGGACTGGGCCTTCTCCGGGAATGCTGTGGTCAGGCTATACAAGCAGCTGGGTTCTTCCTCTTCTAGAACTGCCCAGCAGGTTCGTTCACTAGGTCTCTTTGTAGTCTAGTTGTCTTACTGTTTCAAAATAGCTTCTTTGACCTCATGCTTTCATTTCTCAGAGTCTTCTTTATCTTTTCCCTCGTTCAGGTGGCAGTCATTTTGATGGATACCCAAGGTACATTTGACAACCAGTCAACGGTGAAGGACTGTGCGACCATATTTGCCCTCAGTACCATGACTAGCTCTATCCAGGTAAGTCCCCTTGATGTATGAAAAAAAGGAATGTTCCTTGGAATGTTGGCAAATGAGAACCTCCAGATACCCCTCAGAATCCCAAGAATTCTTCTTCCCTGGGTCTTTCGGAAGGGCTGAGCATTCAGTGATCTGCATCTTCCTAACCAGGGCAACCTTTCCCTGTCTCTAGGGGATAGGCATTGAGGAAGAATTTAAGTAGGAGAAGGGAACTAAACCTGTTACTGTTCTTGACACACCTCTGCTCCAGGAAGCATCCCTGGGATGGCTCAGCCTTGGGTGGGGTTTCTTTTGGTTAATCTTTCTTGTCTGAAAACCACTTGAGGGTTTTTTTTTTAACTGAGAAAATATTTATTTTATTCATTAATCTTTTCAATGTTCAAATGCAGTAAATTGACCAGAACTGAGTTCTACATTTTTTCTCTCCTTCCCTTGCCTCTTCCCTCCCCAAGACAGTGAGCAATCTGACATAGGTTATCCATGTACAGCCACACTACACCTTTCTTTCTGCACACTAGTCATATTGTAAAAGAATTGGAACAGAGGGGAAAAATCATGAGGAAGAAAAACCAAAAACACATTTTAAAAAAAGGAACCTCAGTCTGCTTTGGTCTGTATTCAGACTCCATAGTTCTTTCTTTGGATGTGGATGGTGTGGCCATCACAAGTCCCTTGGAATTGTTTTTTTTTTAATTAAAGATTTTATTTATTTTGAGTTTTACAATTTTTCCCCCAATCTTACTTCCCTCCCCCCACCCCCCCCACAGAAAGCAATTTGTCAGTCTCTTCATTGTTTCCATGTTGTACATTGATCCAAATTGAGTGATGAGAGAGAAATCATATCCTTAAGGAAGAAACATAAAGTATAAGAAATAGCGAGATCAGACAATAAGATATCAAGTTTTTTTCCCTAAGTCAAAGGGACTAGTCCTTGGACTTTGTTCAAACTCCATGGTTCTTTGTCTGGATACAGATGGTATTCTCCATTGCAGAGAGCCCCACATTGTCCCTGATTGTTGCACCGATGGAATGAGCATGTCCATCAAGGTTGATCATCACCCCCATGTTGCTGTTAGGGTGGACAGTGTGCTTCTGGTTCTGGGAATTGTCTTTTGATCATTGTACTGCTGAGGAGAGTGAAGTCCATCATAGTTGATCATCACCCAATATCGCTATTACTGTGTACAATGAAAACTGCTTTTGTTACAGATTTATAACTTGTCCCAGAACATTCAGGAGGATGACCTACAGCAGTTGCAGGTAACTGGCTCACCAAGGTTTTGCTGAGGGATTGTCATAATTGCTTTGTAAACAATCTTTTATTTATTTATTTTTGTAAACAATCTTAAGAGAGGGTATTTTTCTCTGAGGGGTTCAAGGGTGTAAGAAGCTTACTACACCTTAACTCTGCCTTGGTCCCATATTTTGGGCTTTTTCTCCTGGGGTCTCTCTTCTCCCACACTCCCTTCCTGTGGCCCCAGTTTTCTCAGTGGCACCATTTTCTTCCTGCTTCCCCATACCTGCTTTGTGAAAGTTTGCCATTTGTTCTGCACACGGGGCAGATGATGCCCAGGAGGGCTCAGGCTGGGGTTCTCTCTGGGTGGGGAGTGGTTTTTAACAGAGTTTAGGCATCATTCTGAAGGGCTTGTTACTTTGGTCTGAGTCTTTTCTTGAGCTTGTCCCATTTCTTCTGCTTAATTATATGCTCTTTGAGGGCAAAGTGGTTGTTGTTTGGTCTGCCTGCTAAAGGGAGCATTCTGTTCCAGAAATGGGAAAATATAGATAAGTTGGTTTTCTTGTCTCCAGGGCTCCTACTTAGATCCTCAGAGTAAGTAAGTTGTTCACTGGTACAAGTGATGATCCAGGATGGTCTCAGTGTTCATCCCTCCTTGAAGTTCTGTTCCCTGTAGAGGAGGAGAGGAAGCTGGAGAAGCTTCATATACCCACAGGCTCCCTTTCATGACACTCATTGACCCCCCAGTCTCAGAAAACTCAACCCTGTGGCTGGGAAAGAGTGTGGGGCAGAGGAGGGGAGCCACCTGCCTTCTGGGCAAAAGGTTGTTCATGACCTGACTTCCAGACAAGGGGGAGGGAGCAGATGGTGAAAACTAGGATCAGGAGCTGGACTGTAGCTTTGGGGAACATTCCAGGATGGGAACGGAAAAGAGTCACTTGGTGAACACCTAGAAGTGAAGGAGGCGGGAGACTCCTTAGAACTTGGGGAAGTCACATAGCGGATTTTATCAGATTAACTTTTTTTTTTGATAGGGGTGTGAAAGTAACAGATAAGAGGAATAACTGGGATATGTTTGGCATAGACCTTTAGCAACATTTTTGATAAATTATCTCCTTTAGTTTTTGTGGAGGAGATAGAGAAATGGCCACTAGATGAGGATGTCATTGGGTTCAGAGCCGATTAGAGAGATGGCCTTGAGGTCATCATTCAGAATCCATCTTTGCCCGTGATGGGAGATCATGGGTGGGGTCACTGTGTGGACTGCTTGCCCCACTGTGCCAGGTGACATTTTTACTAATGACTTGGATAAAGACTCAGAGGAAACATTCACCAAATTCCTAGTTGACCCAGAGCTGGGAGTGAATTTCCTAAAGGACAACCCAGGCTGGCGCATTGAGCTGAATTCACTTAGATGGGATCAGTAGGGGTACTGAGTTCAGGAAGTCAGTCTCAAAAGTCTGTGGTAGCTAGCAGTTGAGAAACACTGGAGGTTCTAGTGAACCTTGAGTTTTCATCTGTGTCAGTGTGGGGTGTGGGTCCCCAAGGTTTTCATGGGACAGCCTTCATGTTGTCTATCTTCAGCCTTTCTGTGATGTGTCTGCTCAGTTTGAGACCACTGATGAGAACATCTAGGTGAGGGCATGGCAAGGGTGTGGAGCGGTGAGAGGCAGTGGGCATGTAAAGCTGAAGAAGAGGAGGCTGCTGGGGAGGACAGGCTAGTTGTGACTGGTCATTTTTCAAGGCTGTTAAAGCCTGGATTCCTTTGGGCATGAGCTGAGGTCCTTCCAGCCCTGCAGTTCTGGGATTCTGTCAAGGGGCCTGAGTTTTCCTACGATAGGGGCCCCAGTAACGAAGATGGGAAGGAAATCAGGCCTGAGGTGGATATTAGTGGAATTGTAGACTCAATTAAGCTCTGTTTGGGTTGCCCCTGGGACCTCCAAATCTAGGGTGCTAAGCATGAGAGGGGCTGAAGGATGGGACGGTGGCAGCTAGGGAACTGGATGCACCCTTCAAGAGAAGGTGGGAAGAAGAAAGGAGGCCCTGGACTGGACTGGGGGAAGAGGGGAAGAGCCTGAACCAGGGGTTCTTGTTTCTGAGGAAGGTGCCATTGTAAGCAGTCACATGGTTCTTTGGGAGATGGAAATTGAGTACAAGCCTGTGGATGGCCCAGAAGCATCACATCAACAGGCCTCCATGGGTCTCCCCAGGCCTCCCCGCTTCTGAGTGGGTCCTTCCTGCCTCTGAGCACTTCCATGGGAATCAGTCCATAAACGTTTGTTTATTAAGCACCTGTTGGGTATCAGGGATAGATGTACAAAGAAGGAAACAGTCTCTTGTTGCAAGGAATTCAATTCTGCCAAGGGGACAAATGCACACTGAAATGTCTGTGGCTGAACTTGAGGGATGAAATATTGATGTCTGCTGAGCAATTAAAGACAAGTCATTTGAGCAGGGGTGGGGGGAATCAGGAAAGGCAAGAGAGGGAGGGAGGCACTCTGGAGAGGGGGAATGGTCAGAACAAAGGTGTGGAGGGGGTGGGCAGTGCCACATGGGACAGGCTGGCTGAGTGCTTGGAACCAGGGTAAAAAGGGCAGCTCCTTGGGGAGCATGAGCAGAGAGAGGGTCAGGGGTGAGAGATGCCATTGAGGTTTGGCCTTTGCCCAGGCTGTCACTGGGAATGTGCTCCTTCATCGTCTCTCAGAGTGGTTCATTTCTTTCCAGGCTCGCCTCAAGCTGAGCCTTCTCCAAGAAGCTTCTTCTGATCCCTCTCTCCTATCCCCCAACTTGCATGCTTTTATTCACATATTTTAAAGGAAGTCCAAATTGTTTTTCTCTCTGACCCTGGCACCAGACCCATGACCTGACCTCTTCTTTTCATCATAGTATAGCGTTTTTGGACTTGGGGCTTCTCCTCCTTGGGGTCCAGGCCTTGGGGTCTTCATTGAAGCCTCAGAGACCCAGTACTGTGGGGGGAAGGCCACTGACCTGGACAAATTATAGCTTCTTGTTTCTCTCCCTTCACCTGTACCAGACAGGGAACCCTGATACTCATTTTGCTGACCACTGGTCCCATCACTGTGACTTCTCTAATTTTATGGCAGCAATTCTTGGTCATGCCCACCAGAAGTCCCTACCCTGTGCCAGGCCCTGTTCTGAATGTGGGGAGTTAATCAGTCTGATTCCAGTTAGAATGGCATGCTGGGTTGATATTTTCACCTGTTATTTTTGTCTGTTTCTTTTTCAAAGCTGTTCACGGAATATGGCCGCCTGGCAATGGATGAAATTTTCCAGAAGCCCTTCCAGGTACATCCCTTCCCTCTGCACACCACCCCTGCCACTAGCATTAGCTGTTCTTTCTTTATGTTACATGTCCTTAGTCAGCTCCTTGCCTTACCTGTTGTCTGTTAGGTGGTGTCCCAGGAGTCAAGCTTGCCAAAATTCTTGTCAGTGAGCCCATTGTCTTGTAGGGCCTGATGGGAAAGGGGCTAGAGGTGACTCTGGGTTTTGGGTAGATGGTTCTCACCTTTGCCCCTGTTGCTTCTCCTTGCCCTGACACTGTGCCTAAATCCTGGCTCCCTTTTTAAGCAAGGGAATCAAAGGGGCCCCCAGGGCCCGGCAGCTTCAGGCTTTGTTCATACCCATCCTCTCCAAAGTCCCCCCCCCCCAACTCACCTGATTATTTCCCAGGATTCACGGAAAAGGGAAATCCTGGAGTGCTTCTGCCACACCTCCTCGTCAATGGAGACATATCAGTGCTTGATCAATTGGTCAATCCAGTGAGCAGATATTTAATAATAATAACCAACGTTGGTGTGGTGTCTACTGTATGTAGAGACTGCTTCATGTGTATTATTTCATTTCTTCCTTACCACTCCCTGGGAGGGACGTGCTATCATGAGCCTCATTTTACAGGGAAGGAAACTGAGGCAGACAAAAGGTTCAGTGACTTGGCCAGGGTCACACAATGTCTCCAAATTTCCTAACTTGAGGCCCAGCATTTTTCTACTGATAGAAGACTGTGTGACCCATTTTACTCTTTCTCTCCCTCAATAGTCACTGATGTTTTTGATTCGAGACTGGAGCTTCCCTTATGAGTATAGCTATGGACTTGAGGGAGGAATGGAATTTCTGGAGAAGCGCTTGCAGGTAACACATGGTGGGGAAATCCCATAGAAGATGCTAGGGATAGCCCTTGGGAGGGCCAAAAGCAGTCTTTAGTCACTGGACTCTTCCTGGATTATTGAAGGTGGAGGGGAGGAAACAAAGAATTAGCTAGGATGCTGTAGGGGAGAGAGAAGCCACAGACATCCATGCCAGCTTGGGTGGGACTCAGTCCATGTGCCAGACTCAGATATCAAAATAAGAAAAAAAAATTGTCATCTGCACAGCCAAATATGAGAGAATTCACAATATAAAGCAATAACTTCCATTTCAAGAAAGTTCATATAATAAAGACTCCAGATTGTGTTCAAATTGACCCTCTTTACTTCCTTGTAGGTTTTCTTCTGTTCTTTGCTGGGCCTGGTTTTCTTTTTAATCTTTCTCCTCCCCCCAGGAAGCCTACATTTAAGCATGGTTAGATACACACATGTACATCTGCATCTGTGCACATACTTAAACACTGACATACATGTGTACATGCATACACACACATACACACACATAATTTTACCCTTGTCTTTTTGATTGTTTGGATGTATCTCATTTTTATAACATTTTCTGAAAGCAGCAGCCCCTCCTCTCTCCTTTTGCTACCTTGCCCTCCCTATCCCTTAACCTATTGCCCTTCCAAGAATCCCTCCCTTACCCCTCTTCCAAAACCTCTCCTCTGATCTACACACCCTTCTATATACCCCTTGATGCTTTTCCGACCACCTCTAACTCTGTACTCTCCCTATTCCTTCATTTCTTTTTGAATTCAAAAGGCTTTTATATGTGTTTATGACTACATATATGTGTGTGTGTGTGTGTGTGTGTGTGTGTGTGTGTATTTATAGTTCCCTCTTTAACCCATTCCTGATGAGAATAGGCTTCTAAAACTAACAGTTCTCTTTCCCCCATCAGTTTTTCTCACATTTCATTTATATGATAACTTTCTTTATATTTTCCTACACCATTTTCCTTTTTAGAATCCCATTTTACTTGGCCCTACCCCAGTCTTTCCTTTGAATTTCCCAATTATTAATAACAATCTTGTACATCCAGTTTACATTTCCACATATAGATGGTAAACAATTAGTCCTTATTGAGTCCCTTGTAATTAGTTTTTGATGTTTATCTTATATTTTTCTTGGATCTTGTCTGTCAAATTTTCTGTTAAGTTCAGATCATTTTGCAAAAGAGTCCTGAAAATCTGGCAATACATTAATGACAGTCCATTATGTAATTCTCATTGTGGCTGTGCCATATCTGAATTGGCTTTTTTTTTTTGTTGCTGTTTATATTTTCTCCTTAATCCAAAGATTTGAGAATTTGCCTGATTTTCCTGTAGGTATTGTTCCTCAGATTCTTTTCACATGGTGAGGAGTGAAGTTTTTCTAGTACTACTTTCCCCTCTTGTCTACCACTTCAGGACCGTTATTTCTTGTATTATGGTATCCAGATTCTTCTTATGGTTCTTTTAATCACGATCAACTTTTGTAGTGTGGCCTCTCTTGCCCGGATCCTGAAGGTCTTGGGTTCAAATGGTTCTAATCAATCTGTTCAGTTCTTCCTGGCAGGAGATGAGTTCTGGCTTTGTTGGTCTTTGTTGGCAGGTGAAGGAACAGCAGCATGAGGAAATTCAACTTGTTCGAAATCACATCCGCTCGTGTTTTAACAGTGTCAACTGCTTTCTCCTACCACATCCTGGGCTCAAAGTGGCCACAAACCCGACCTTTGATGGAAAATTGAGAGGTCTGTGCAGATGAAAGGAATGAATGGTCAGGAAATGTCACTTGGGTTGTTTCTAGTGGATCCTTTTAGAAAAGGCCATGTGACTTTATTGGAAGGAACCCCTGCTGACTTTGCTCTGGATGGGCTCAGACTCTGTCCCCATTTCCCCTTCTCTGAGGGTCTTTCCACTGGGAGTGTTGTAACTACAGAGACATTTCCAACAGGGAGACACAGAAGAGGCTAGGAAAGGGAGGCTAGGTTCAAAAATACTTTGGGTTCTGGGGCAGAGGAGAGAGGATGCCATAGGGACCACTGCTTCTGTTACTCTTGAATTCTGGGATCTTTTTTTTTTGACCCTGATTCACCGACAGTAGCACAATGACATTATTGTATTCCAGTTTATCTAACTGACTTGGCTTTGTTTCTACCTTTTCTAATGATCCTATTAGTAATGGAGGGTGAGGCTAACTTGTTAGCAGAGGAGCTCAGCAGGGAGCTGGCTACTGTCACCAGCTAGGCTGGCATTCAGTGGAAGAGGCAGACCTGGCTCCCTTCAGTAGGGGGCGTTTGCATTCTTTTTTTAAAAAATTAATTTATTTAAGGCAATGGGGTTAAGTGACTTGCCCAAGGTCACACAGCTAGGCAATTATTAAGTGCCTGAGGCTAAATTTGAACTCAGGTCCTCCTGATTCCTGGGCCTGTGCTCTATCCACTACACCATCTAGCTTCCCTGGGTGGTTGCATTCTTAAGATCTGCATCCAGATTAGGCTGAAAGTAGAGAAAATGAGTTTGCTAGAATGACCCTTGTCTTCTTTTTGTCCCTGGAGGAAACTTTTTACCTAGTTGGTAGCTTTTCTGCTCTGGAGAGACCAAGAATTGGTGGTGTGGCCATTTAGACTCAAAGGTCCTTGGCCTCGGTTCTAGCAAAATATCTGGGGGGCAAAGAGAGCAAAAGCATCCTGCAGTTCTCTGCCAAACATCCAGAGCTTCAGGTAGTGAGTTCTAGCTTGGGTTGGAGCCAAGAGATCCAGAGCATCTGCTCTGGGGTGGTGGTGGGGACTGGGCAGATGACTTAATCCCCCTTTTCAGACTGAAATGGGGATCAGAATGACATTTGTGGTAGTCCTCACTCTTAGTTACTAGTTCTGTAACCCTGGATGAGTCACCTCACCTCTGCCTGCCTCAGGTTCCTCAACTGTAAAGGAGGGATCACAATAGTGCCTCCCTCCCAGGCTTATTGTGACAGTCAGATGAGCTAATGTTGGTATAGTGCTTAACCCAGGGCCCAACACAGAGTAGGTGCTTAGTCAGGAGGTGCTTGTTTCCTCTCTCCCTTCCTCCCCCCCCTTCCTCCCTCTCTCCCTTTTTTCCCTTATCTCATGGGACAGTGGTTTAGAAACTCGAAGCTCAGGGATAGGGCTTTTCTTTGGGGCAGGGAACATCCAGATGCGGAGGAGGCTCCCTCCCTCAATGAGGGTCAGCACCTCTCTGCACCTTGTCCTCTCCGCTCAGCCATGAAGCGCTGTCAGTGTGAGCAGTTAGGAGGAGCCTTGTCTTGTGCTGGGAGAGTCTAAAAGGCTTTCGGTGGGGTACAGTCCCCATCTCGTCCAGGCCCAGAAGCACTGGGGTGGTGGTTGTCACCTAATGGATTTTGCAGAGATCTAGACTTGCTTGTTTTGTTACTCCCTGAGATTGCTCCAACCTTGTGTTCAAAGATCCTTCCTTAGGTCTTGTACCTGAGAAAGGGAAGGGGGAAGCAAACAAGAGAGGGGAGGCAATGACAGGGAAAGAGGGGATAGTTGGGACCCAAGGCAGTGCCACTTAACACTCTGTTTCTGTTCCCCTGGACAGACATCTCTCCTGATTTCAAAGATCAATTACGGACACTGATACCTTTGGTGTTAGATGCAAACAATTTAATGGAGAAGGAGATCAATGGCTCCAAAGTCACCTGTCGGGGTCTGCTGGAGTATTTCAAGGTAATTCCAGGCCTTCCCTCCTGAGTTCTGGACTTCCATGACTGAGGTGTTTGAGGAGGGACTCAGCCCCAAGTAGCCACGAGGGGGCAGTACTGATCCATGAGACGAGCTCAAAGAGACCACAAAGCAGCCTGGGGCCTGGCCATACTTCCCTTGGAGGAAGACATTGATTGGAAGGGTAGGTTCCTGGGTGATGCTCAGACACAGGCAGGGAGAGATTGAGCGAGCAAGCGGGATCTTCAGGGCTTGGGCTGATGTCCACATTGCTAACTCTCCTGACATGTCCCTGAGTCATGCCTGGGGTGCTGGCAGCTCCCATGATATGGTATGATATACCCAGATATGGTATCCCCAGTGTCAAAAAGCCCAGCTCCAACAGGAGCCTAATTTCTGTGTCTGATCTCTTCCCTATTTTTATCCCTAGGTCTACATTAAGATTTACCAAGGAGAAGATCTTCCTCATCCCAAGTCAATGCTTCAGGTAAGTCATTCACTGCCATCCTAAAGAAAGCCTTTTCAATGCTCACTTGAGTCCCATCATCTTTTTAAGACCAGGGAGCTTGGCTCTCCTTTTCCACAGGGATCTGAGAGGGAGGCTAAGTGCTATTCATTTTTAGGCACATTTCCCATCATGGTTCCCTGAGATTTTCTGACTTTGTCTCTACAAATATGTGATATTGGAGTGGTAATTCTGCACTGGGTGCACAGAGTTGGAGGGTATTTGGAGTCATGTAGTCTGTCTTCTGAGTCAACCAGATTGGAAAGTCCACCAGAGGTCCTCTAGCCAGAGGAGTCCCTCCTGGGTCAGGTGGGTGGCACCTTCTGGGGGAGCCCTGGTGAGAGGGAGTTGCTCCTTTTCTCCAGTCAGAATTTTTCCCCTTCTTTCTTCTTCCTCACTCTGCTCTCTGAGACCAGCCTTTCTTCACCACCCTCATTTTTCTTCTGAGTTTTCCCTTCACCAGACTGTGTCCCTAATTCCTTGACTTATCTGGCCCTCCACTCTGGATATTCACCAGTTTGTTGGAGACTGGATGACTTGGAAGCGACCAGTGAGGGCTGGTGTAGAGGGACTGATTTCTCTTCCCCAGCTCTGTGATGTCACCGAGGTGGTTCCCTCCCACCAGGGAGAGATGCCACTCATCCACGTCTTTTCATTCTGAGTTGTGTAGTTCTTCTCAGGCAGTGGGCTGACACTGACCAGGTACAAATACAAATGGCAATGTGGTCCCTACCTCAAGGGGCTCACATTTGAATAGGAGAAGATGGCGCATGAAAGGGAATCTAGCACAGGGCCAAGCAGAGACAGAAAGGAATGAAACTCAGGCTGACCTGGGCACCTCCTGAAATGGGCAGTGGAATTCCAGGATTGGAAGGAGGCCCAAGAAGTTTGCTATGGGGGTGGCAAGCATCCAATGTGCTATTGGGCCTCTTCTCTGCAGACTTGGGGGTGCCCCGGCGAACTTTTCCATCATTCTCATGTGATCAGCCTGTCTCATTTCCATAAATCCCGGTTTGTGTCCTGCTGTAGCCTGCCCACTGCCCACGGAGAACTTGGGTGCTTGCCTTATGGCCTCAACAACATTGGGGGATCAGTATGAAAAAGAAGGGTCTTTGTTTGGGGGAGAGGGTGCTTCTTCTGCCTGGACAGTGACATCATCATCTGTGTCCATCTGGATCCTGACTGGCTTTCAAGGCCACACTCTTGAGGGGTGTGTGAGTGGATGTGCAGGGACCCTCCCTATCTCCAAGGAAGCCTTACCCAAAATGAAAGGGGGCCCTTCCAGGGAAGCTTGGAGCCTTTCCAGGGGCATCATGCCAACCAGACCAAATGCTTTGGGTCAAGTCAGCTTACGCCAAACCCAGGAGTGGGGCCTGTGTTCCTGATTTGTCATGTGATGGTGAAGATTGGACATTGTGTGCTTGCTAGTCGATCAACAGGCATTTTTTGAATGGTTTGTGCCAAGAGAAAGCCTGGCTGTGCCCTCCTGACACCATCATCAAGGGACCCAGGACACCTGCAGACTAATGATAACAGTGGGGACGATATCCACAGTAGTAATAAGCATTTATATGGGCTTATTATTTACTAGGCACTGGGAAACCCTTTACAAATATATCTCACTTACTATATTTTATTCTCCTGCAATTTTATATAGATGGGATATTGAGCCCATGTTCCTTGTGGTTCCTGATTTTCTTTTGGTCACTTTTTTGGGTCATAAGGAGCAGGCCCTTTTCTAAGCCTTTGGTTTCTTCTCTAGATACTGGAGAAAATGACCCCTTGATTGGTATGGCAAACTCCATTGATTTTCCCAAAGCCTTTGTTTCCTCCTTTACTATTTGGGGGGGCAACAGCTTGGGGTCCTCTTCAGGGCAACTTCTCTCCAGCCTGATATCTCCCCCTTTTTTTTAAAGGGTTTTTTTTGCAAGGCAAATGTGGTTAAGTGGCTTGCCCAAGACCACACAACGAGGTAATTATTATGTGTCTGAGACCGGATTTGAACTCAGTACTTCTGACTCCAGGGCTGGTGCTCTATCCATTATGCCACCTAGCCACCCCTGATATCTCCTTTTTTGAAGATCATTTCCTTTTATTTTTTTTAATTTTCTTTTTTTTTTTTGCAAGGCAAATGGGGTTAAGTGGCTTGCCCAAGGCCACACAGCTAGGTAATTATTAAGTGTCTGAGACCAGATTTGAACTCAGGTACTCCTGACTCCAGGGCCGGTGCTTTATCCATTGCACCACCTAGCCGCCCCTTGCAGATCATTTTCTAATTGTTCATGTCAGACCTTCTATTTCTCCTAACACATTACTAGTCATTGGATGCTGCTCCAATGGCCTGGCCTCTTGGGATGCTGACTCTTGTTCTCTCCCAGCTCTGGGTCCCCTGCAGATTTAAGACTTAAGGACCATCTCTCCCCTGATCTATGGCATTGATAAAACCCCTAAGCAGTGCCTTTGAGACTCCCAGAGCCCTCAACTGCCAGTGAGGGTCCTCCAATTATTTCTGAGCTGCAGAACTGTTCTGATCTCTAGTTTCCATCTCCATCATGATTCAAGTTGAGGTCATGGTCCAAGAACCATTTAGGAAAAGGGAGGGAGGTTCCAATGTACCTCATAACCCCTGACCCAAGAGTGATGTGGCCTAGAATTCAGCTGAGCTCCTCAGCCCTCCCCTCTCAGGTCTCAGTTCACCCTTCTTTTATTGGTGTCCTGCTGTATTTCAGTTTCAGTTGCTCTGATTCTTCTGGATACATTTCCTTTTTGAAAACCCTGTTCACCTGGACCCAGGAAATTTTGTATTTTTGATAAGCCATTTTTAATTATTATGTTTCCCACTTTTAGCACTTTGTGCATTAAAAGTTAGTGTCATTATGAACCAGGCTTTTATTTAAACCATAGACCTGATTTTGTTCAGTTATATAATGCTCAGAGACTGAACAGAAAGCCCAGTCGCTTCTACATGATCCAACATTTCCCAAGGAACCCAGTGCCCACCTTGCCTCTGAAGTGTTAAATGTACATTCTCCCCCTTGGCTGCCAAGCTAATAATTCTTGCCAGGTGGTTAGAACGGTGACCCAAGGAGAGTGTGCCATGAATAGATTTACAAAAAGGAGGGTTGACTGGTTGTTTGTCAGAACAGTATCTTGAGTGGAAGCTTAAAGAGCTCCACCTCGGTTTCCATCAAGTAGGAGACCAGGTTGTTTGTAACAGAAGGAGCCCTGCCCGTGTACTCTGGAGGTGTAGTCCTGCCACTTCCTCCCCTCCTTGGGCTTGGGTCTGGCAGTTGGGGCTCCTTTCTAGTCATAATTCTAGAACCACCTGATAGTTCAGTAGACTACCAAGTTTTGGGCTAGTAGAGATAGATGTTGGTCAGTGATGCCAACCCAAGAAGAAAGGTGGGGAAAGGGTTCAGAGAATGGACTGAAAAGGGAATAGAAGCCGAGGCCCATTTCTGTTCTACCAACAAGTTCTACTAACAACATTGTTAAACTGTAGCTCTGGAAGATGAGTTTGCTCTCCTGACTGTGGTGGTGGTGGGGAGGCTGGTGGGGGCCTCAACCTGGTTTTGTTTGATGTGACTTAGATATTTTTATTATATGGGTTTTGTTTTTCTTGCTTTTTTTTTTCTAGGAGGGAAGGGAGAGAAGAAATAAAGACTTATTAATTGAAAAAATAATTTAAAAAGATACCTAACTGCAACTGTGGGCTGGTGTTCCATCAGGAGTAAAGGAGGCTGGACATTTTCTCTTTGCTTTTTTTTAAAGGCCACTGCTGAAGCCAACAATTTAGCTGCTGTAGCATCTGCCAAGGACTTGTATTACAATAACATGGAGAAGGTAGGTGGCATCTGGAGAGGGATGCTGAGCTGGGGGGGAATGTGCTGCTGGGGAGGCTAGGGGACCTCCTCAGAGGTGCCTCCATTTCCCTCATCAGTAAAAGGAGAATCATGCTTGGGGCTGTGGTGGGGAAATGGGTTGTGATCCTTAGCACTCTTACAGAATGGTGGCGTTATTATTAACCCAATTAAAATTGGTGCCATGTTTATGGTGATGACAGTGGCTTGTAGCGGAGGCACAGGTGCCTCTTGGGGGTTCCAAACAGCTGAACGAAGTCGGACCCCGGCTCTGGTGCCCTGCATGTGCAGCCCACCAGGGTCATGTCTGTTCTCTGCAGGTCTGTGGAGGGGAGAAGCCCTACCTGGCAGCCAGTGCCCTGCAGGAGAAGCATGCTTGGTTCAGTAAGGAGGCCATGGACCAGTTTAAGAAGAGCAAGAAGATGGGGGGCAAGGACTTCAGCCAGCGGTACCAGAACGAGCTGGAGAAGGAGATCCAGGACCTGTACCACCACTTCATTCTGCACAACAACAGCAAGAACGTGTTCAGCTCCTTCCGCACACCGGCCGTGCTCTTCACCTTCATCATCCTGCTCTACCTGAGCTCGGGTTTCACAGGCTTCCTGGGCCTCGAAAGCATCACCCAGCTCTGCAACTGCCTGCTGGGCCTCCTGCTCCTCTCCCTACTGACCTGGAGCTATGTCCGCTACTCTGGACGGTACCGGGAGGTGGGTGGTGCCATTGACTCCAGCACAGCCTTCGTCCTCGAGCAGGTGAGTAGTGCCACCTGCCCCTGGTGAGGGTGCTATCTGGGAAAGCCTAGGGTACCACCACCTTCACAGATGCATCCCCCAAAGAGCCCCTCTCTGTTTGTAAAGGTGTATGATTTCTGTGGACCACTTTTCTCCTTCCACCCTTGCTGACATCAGAATCCATTTGGAGAAGCTTCCCTTAGTTTTGAGTTAATATTGGGTTCAGCTGTAGGACAGAAGTGGTGTCCTCAGCAGGAATTCCCTGGGCTAAGACTGTTCCCCACAAAGACCCTAACAGCTGGGCTGTGCCCAAGAAGTATCCCTCATCTTGCACAGGTAATGAGTGACCAGGCCATTTTTGTCATCACCAGTGAGTGGCTCTGCAGTTAGTGGGGATTCCTGGCTTCTCTCCAGTCCCCTCCTCTTTATGGGTTCTGGAGGCCTTTGGATAACAGGAGGGGTATTGTCCTTAGGCTTGGGCTTCACTAACTTTAGCGGCCTCAACAGGGTGGCCAGTTGACAGGGGTTCTGGTAGAGATCAGCTAGCCAGATTTTAGATTGGGGGGTGTGGGGTGTGGTGGTGGTGGTGGTGTGTGTGTGTGTGTGTGTGTGTGTGTGTGTGTGTGTGTGTGTGTTCCCTTCCCCCAAAACTTCCAGTGAAGGGGAACCAGTGGAGTACTCCTTTGCCTACTCTTTCCGTTTTTCACCTTTGCTGCCCTACATTGGCAGCTTCCTTGTCTGCTGCCCCCTGGGGACCCATCCTCTCATCTACCCTGGGTTTCTCAGGGCAGGCTCTGCAGCCAGAGGGCCATCAAGCTCTCTGTGGGAATTGGTGCCTGATTTCCTGGGGAGTCCTTATCATGTGGGCCTGGGTGATTTGGGGGACCTTGGATTCTTTGCAGGGGTCACTGGGAGCATGACAGACTTAACTGGCCTGGACATGGCCTGGGACCTGAGTGTGGGGCTGGGCAGCACTTGAATTGGAGTACAGCACCAACTAGGTCCAGAAACACTGTTCCTCCTGACTGTGCTATTCTAAACTTGTGTATTCACACTGGGTCAATGGACTTTTGCAGGCTACCTCTTGCATGAGTAATGCCACTCAGGAGAGTGGTGGGTCGGAGTACAGCCTGCCCCTCGAGCAAAAGAAGTACCAATAAGGTGGGTACCTGGCCTGAGCATGTCATGCCACGATGGCCATGATGGACCTGCAGCAGCCAGAGTGGGCCTGCCCTTGAGATGCCCTCCCAGAAGACTCGAAATACAATGCTGTAATAAATGGAACTGACATTTACCTTTGGCTTAAACCCACCTCCAGGACTTTGGGGAGCCTTTCTTTCCTTTCTGGTAGAGGTCCAAGGCCTTATCTTGATCTTCTATTATTTCGCTTTCCTTTTTTGCACTTTAATAGGGATGGGGGGAAGCTGGAGGGGCGAAGGAAAAGTCCTTTTTGTACCATAGAGTGCCTTTTTGATCTGGACTCGGGCTAGCCATGGACATGATGGGGAGGATGGAGTACTGAGGGAAGGAATGGGCAGTTTGTGTTGCCACATGCCACCTTTGGGAGCTCTCACCCTGCTCACAAAAGACCCCAGTACTGAAGATTTCTCTCTGAGAAGAGTTTGAAAGTTGGCTCCTTGTGATGCTGTAGACTCCTATGGGCGTTTGCCTCATGGGTCATAAGGAGGCTCCAGAATGTAGGACCCCCTCCCCATGGGACCAGATGCAACATCTTTGGGGATGGGGTAGCAGGAATTCTGGCTCATGACTCTTCAACCTTACTTGTTTTCACCATTAGCACCCATTAGCCTAGGATGTCAGAGGGAATAATGTGGGCCAGCAGATGAAAAAATGAACAGACTCCAAATCAAGAAATAAACTGAGTGACCCCTGATAAGTCACTTGATCTTGTGCCTTGGTCAAATTAAGTGTGTCTTATGTATTCTAAATATGAACTTTAGTTTTAAATTTTAAATTTTATTTTAAAACCACCTTGTTCTCATAGAAACTGCATCAGAGCAGACCTTTCTGGAGGACCAAGGGGAAACTTCCAAGTAAACCTGCCTTCCTTCCACAGTGCCTTGGTGGTTAGAGGCTCAGCAGGAATTCATTACATGGTTCTGTGGGACCAGACAAGCAGCTGCCACCATTCCTCTTGTGCCCCCCTTTCCCTTCTTGCCCTCTGAGGCCTCTGGATTAGGGTAATTAAGGGGGGCCAGTGCCTTGGACTTGGAGAGCAGGAAGTCCCAGCCAGCATGAGCTAAGCATCCTGTCTTGTGAATATGATGGAGAATCCTTTGGGTCTGGTCAGGTGGCTATTTTTCTACTTCATTGTGCCAGATTTTAAAGTGTTTTGTTTTCCTTGAGAGGAGGGGCCTCTGGGTACTTAGACCTACATACATCTCCATATGAGTTTTAAGTTTCCAAAATAAATCAGTGTTGCATTTTGGGAAGCTTGGATAAACCAGGTAACTGTTTTATTCATCTTATCCATGTTAAGACTTACAAATGTCTTAAATGCAGGCAGATGGAGTCTCTGGTCACACAGTTTTCCTGTCTGGATTTCTCCATCCTGTCTCTCAGGGTTTTGTATTTTCCTCTGACCAGGATTAGTTCCAAGTATATTTTCTTACAAGTAATATTTTCTTTCTTCCAAAATCAAATGTGGTAACCAGCACATGTATAGTGCTTCATAAATGGTAGCTTTTACTGTTCTCGCACACTGGCTCACCATCTTGCAGGTACTTAAGTTTGTACGTTTGGATTCAGGCTGCATGCCAGCTAGCTTTCAGAATTTGTCTCCCGGCCTTGTCAGGGTTTGCAAACTTCTTTGAATGAAGGGACTTAAAGCGGGTGGTTTCTAAAATGTGGTTGCATTTCCCAGGAACCCCTCATTGGAGTAACTTCCCTTCTGTAGTTTGATAGAATTGGAGAGCAGTTTCCTCCTCAATGTTTAAAATCAGCCTGGTGGTTTCCTGCTCCCTTGGCCAAAGACCTGAGGTACTCTGGTGAATGGAGGGTCTCCAGTACCCTTGGTGTTTGGTATAGTGTGTGATGCAGCAGAACCCCAAGAAGTCATCATGTATTGAGCATTTAAGGGTGATCAGGTCTCAGGCTTCCACTTGGTGCTCAGCCTTTAACTTGTGGGGTCTCTTTCTTAACTTGACTAACTTGGGCAGAGTGTGTGTAATCTAGGATGAGGTGGACTCATAATTTTATATTTGATATTTTTGCATTCTCCTAGCTGGAAGTGGAGAGTGGTAGTGGGGTTTCTAATGAGGTTGGCCTACACGAAGCTACTCCTGACCAAGTTTCTGACCAAGTCAGAAACAGAAAGCCTCCATGTTCAAGGTTCAGGCCTGTGCTTGCCCCCTGTGCATTTCTTTCAGTGCAATCCCTTGGTAAGTTAGAAAGCACAAATGGCAAATTCTCAGTGTCTGGAGCCAGAATCCATCTTTCCTAGATGGTTTTCCTTGACACTGATGTGGCATAGGAAGTTTTACTGGACCCAGGGTCCCTAGGACTGCTACTCAAGATCATGCCTTGAGAACTGGGACCTTTTTTAATCAAAAAGTGGATGGCTTTGTTTGTGCCTTGGACTGGGGATATTATGAACTAGTTTGCACAGTGTAAGATTACCTAGGTTTGCTTGCTTCTGTCTCCTTTTTTCTTTCTATATTCACAGAAAATAAACTGCTCTTAGCAAACAAAACCAGCAAAAATTAAAACCTGCCCCATCCTGGTTGTCTTGTCTTTTTTTTGGCAGGCCCTGCTTAGGGCTTGGCTATGTGGTGAACTTAAGAGAATGGTCCCCTGAAGAGAGGCTGGCATGGCCAGGTTTGTTTTCTCTTGGAGACCTACATATTACAAATATCCAAATAGGTGACGATTTAGGCAAGAAGCAAGCTTGGATTTCAAAGTGGTTTTTAAAGACTCTTTGAATTCATGTAGTTTGTAGCACATCTAACACTCTGAGATTCCATTATCTGCTGGCAGAAAAATAGCAACTTGGTTAAGCCAAAAAGGAGCACAGAGCTTTGGTTCTTGAGGGAATCTTCAGTTAAGGGGGTGGCTGCTGCCCTCAGATCCTGGCTTCACAAAGGAAGAGGCCCCACTTCTTCTCCCCCACATTCCCACAAGGTCATTCACAGAAGCTCATTATGAAATAGAAGCTTTTGTTTGACCGTCAAAGTAATCTAATAAATAAGATGATGGGGGCAATTGGGAACCAAGAGTAGGGTAAACTATTCCAATTAGCTCTTGTCTGTGGGCAAGTCTGAGACCTTGGATACTAAGAGGGGTCTTGGGACCAAATATAATTAGTTGATGACCAGAGTTTGTTCCTAGTAGGATGGATGGTGGTGGTCCAGGAAATGTGGACTCCCAGGGTGCCATGGGCTGGACTGAAAGGAATTCATGGGGCCTTGTGTCCTGTGCCCTGTGTCCTCTGACTGGGAAGTTGGTCAAATCAACTTGGGTCACCATTTGGTTTTTTTTTTTTTTTGGTGTGTTTTTTAATTTAGAAAAGAAGCCTCTTAGTCCAATTGCTCCAATAATGAAAATATTCTTATAGGCCCCAAATAGAAATTATGGGCTAGGTAGGGGTGTGATTTGATGTCCTGGCTTGGTAAGTGATTCCTGGGAGCTGGATTGCTGGCCAAGTAGCTCTGAGGGTAGCAAAACTTGGACAAAAATTTCCTTTTTCGATTAAGATTTCTGTTTTATTGTCCATGTGGGAATTCCATGTGCCAAAGCAAAGAATGTGCTTCATCTGATACCCAAAGATTTCCAGTTTAGGGACTGGTCAGGCCATGGGCACCCATCAGCACTCAGGGGTTTCTGTCCAGAGCTCTGTTGTTTGTATTGGGGAGCCCCTCAAGTGTTCTACTTTGGTCAAGCACAGACTCCCACCCATCTGTTTTTTAGTTTGTTAGCCCAGAAAAGTGCAATCAGATGAGAGTGTATCCATCCATCTATCCATACCTGGGCTCTTAACAAAAGCATGCATGTCTCTGTATCACATACACCAAGAGTTGTGAGATTATGTAATGGAATAAAGACCACAACCTGTTTTCATCTGTATTCTGCCTTTTCTTCACTTTTGGAGACTCCTCAAAGAAACTGGACCTTGGAGGGTGGTGCTAGAGCTTAAGGACCAGTGTCCTGGGGTCTGGCTTACTCAGGTGAAATAGGCCTCTGTTTCCTCCTCTGTAAAATCTAAGGCTTGGATCTTGGGTTTCTTAGGTCCTTTCTATCTCTAAGGAATCTTGGAAGACATGCCCTTTCCTCCCTACTTGGCAAGAGGTCTCCAGAAGTGTGCCTGATGAAAAGGGCCAATTGCTGGGTATGCCTTCATCTTTTGTCCCTGGCTGGCAGAA
This sequence comes from Macrotis lagotis, assembly GCF_037893015.1. Taxonomy (NCBI): domain Eukaryota; kingdom Metazoa; phylum Chordata; class Mammalia; order Peramelemorphia; family Peramelidae; genus Macrotis; species Macrotis lagotis. The sequence goes on from NC_133660.1 coordinate 285,014,716, forward strand.
ATCCTGGGGCTGCCTTGTCCTATACTTACCTGCCTGTAGGAAGAGCCCTAGAGAGCAGACAAGTACCCCGAGGGGTTTAGCCACCCACAGATGTTTTGGGTATCTTTGAAGGCACTTGCTCTAGGAAGACTCAGGACAGGAGGAGGAATAAGGTGAGGTGCAGAAGAATCAGGGGTGTCTGCTTTGAATTCCTCTGAGCAAAACCCCTTTCTCTGGGCCTCAGTTTACTCCTGTGTGAAGTAGCAGGACTAGATGAGCTCCACTCTTCTCATGCCTACATTTCTGGGCTGTTTCCAGCTCTGAGGTGTTAGGATTTGTGATATCTCTAAAGAACAGAGGTCATTTCTCTGCTGCTCCAGAAGCTTCTATGGCTCTATTCTGAAATACCAACTCTGGTCCTGCATTTAAGAGCCTTTAGAACTTGATTCCGACCCATCTCAGACATTACGTTTGTGCCACACTGGACTATTGGCTATTCCCAGAACATGACATTTCCTACCCACCCTCAGGTCTTTGTGGAGGCTGGGTTGGGCCTCCCTCCAAGCCCAGTGTTCTATCCACGGGACATCCTGGCTACCTGAGTGATGGGTCTTAGACACAGAATTGACCTTCAGTGCTGAGGTGGGGGAGTTATGGTCTTTGTAGTGAAGAAGAGCCTTGTTCTGCCTTCTGTTGACAGAATGAAGCATACTTGAAGATATCTAACTCCACCTCAGCTTTTCTCCAGGCTCCTGATCCTTAGATTCTCATTTGTAGGAAGAGACTTGGGCTGCACCTTTGTGGTTACCTTGTACTCTACAAATGAAACCAGGAGTAGGGAAGGTGTGTCATCCAAGGTCACACAGGTATCAAGTAGCCGAGCTGGAATTTATCCCAGATCCCAATTCCAAATCCAGTATTTTCACTCTGAAAAGATCCCAAGAAGACTAGAAAATTGAGCCAAATCTTTGATGATACCAATTAGGAGTAAATATAACATTTTTCACTTGGGTTCAAAAATATCAAATTCCCAAGTGAAAGAAGAGGGAATTGTGGTTAGCCAAGTTTCTTGAAAAAGATCCAGGGCTCATAAGTGGCCTGTAAATTCCATATGAGTTCATAGTTTGAAAAGATAAGACAGCCAAGGAAGCTCATATAATGTTAGGTTGCTTTAAGTGAGTCCTAGACTGGGAGTTGGGAAGAATGGGACTGTTTGAATTCCACTGGATCATCTATTTTGATAAGGGCCCATTTGGAGTCCGGTCTTCTGGGAAGCCCATCCAACTACAGATTGTCCAGAGGAGGGCACTGAGGATGTGATGGGCCTTGGGATCTCCCCAGGGAAGAGCAGTTGGGATCTACAACTTGACCTAGGGATTACATGTTTATATTTGTGGTCAGGAAGATGTGAATTCAAATCCTCCCACACTATGTGACCTTGGGCAGGTTATTTTTAACTATTCTGAGCTTAAGCTTCCCCTATAAAATAGCAATGATAATGCCTATTGCTCTTAAATCACAGAGTTGTGCTGATCTGATGAGATCCCATCTGTGAATCATGTTATTTAATGCCAGGACAAGTCACTCCCACTCCTGGGCCTCAGTTTCCTCATCTGTAAAATATGGAGCCTGGCAAGTCCCTTTGAGGTTCTAGGCCTATGTATGACCCCATGGTCATCCTTGCCAGGATCTGGGCACAGCCAACCTGGGAAAGAGACAGCTCAGGAGCACCAGTGAAGACTCAAGATCTGAAAAGGCTGCCACAGATGTGGGGGTACCACACGTGCTTGGATTGTCCCCAAAGGCAGAATTAGGAACAATTTGGGGTGCCTTGTGTAGCCTGGATATCAGGGTGGGGGGAGGACCTCTTTTTCTGGGAGATCTGCCCAACAGCAGAAAGGGCTGCCTCAGTAGGTGATGAGCTCTCCATCCCCAGAGGTCATCAAGTCAAGACCAGATGACCTCTCACCAAGGGTGTTCCATAGGAAGCTTTGCAAGGTTGGAAATAAAGGTGGGTGGGTGGTTGGGACTTCAGCAGAGCTGAGAGTCACTGAGGAGTCCAGGACAGTCATCAGTACAGAACTTTGCCAGGTTGCTCAGCTGAGGTTCTGGGCAGTAGTGTTGTCCAGACATCATGTGACTGTGCGAGCCCAGAGCCAACCCCACCCAGGGTCTGGTTCCAGAAGATGGCAGTTGCAGCCCCAGAGCTAACCGGGAAGTTTCCAAGCCAGGCTAACTCTCCCCAAGCTGAAGAGCCTTTCCTGGGCCAGAGGTGGGGTCCCCCTGGTCCCCTGGCCCTTCTTTCTCTACCCCAGAACCCTGGAGCCTGCCTGCACCGCACCAGCTGGCAGTGAGGTGAGTTTCCTTTTAGTTTCTAAGCTCTGGGGCGGAGTCAGGGTGACCTCACCCACAGCTGCGGGCTGGGGCCTCTCCGACAGATCTCCTGCCTCCAGATGACTTTCTGTCTGATAGAGTCATTTCTGCCGGTCCTGGATTATCAGTTGGAGCCCAGGAAACACAGGTGCGATGGCTAAAATGGGATGGACTGGGTGTGCGAGGGATTGATCTTTGAATTGGAACAAGTCAGGGGAGGGGTAGGAGAGGGCACCTGTGGCCTCACTCCCTACCACCCAATAGGGTCCAGCCCCCACAGAGGGCGGTGACCAGTTAGTTCCTTGCTCCTACTCACCTGCTGGGGGGGGGAGAGGTCCTTGTCCAGAGGGTACTTTCTGGTGACGTATGGACGTCAGCAGGTTCCCATTAGCCCTGGCAGCTGCTAGCAGCATGTTCCCACCCAGTCCTTCAGCCAGCCAAGCTCCTCTCTTTTTAGTGATTCATCCAGGTCCAATCAAAGAGTAAGGATCGCTCTGCTCCTTGCCCAATGGGAGTAGGAAGGGGAGGGATGAAGAACAGTTGCCCTTAAACAGGATTCACTGGAAAGCCTTGAGCCTCCCCAAGTGGAGATCAACAGAGTCCACTCATCAGCCTGCAGAGCCCATTTACCATCACTTCCTCCTGTTCTGGCTTCTTATTATCAACACGAGATTCTTGCCATTTCTGCTTTAGCAGTAACAGCCAAGGAGGTGCCACCTGGACCCTGAGGATTCTGACCTGCAGAGGGCAGAGATGCAGGTAGGGACTTGGCAAATATTTCTAAGAACTATGGATTTGTGCTTGGAACTTTTAGGTTCCAAGGATGTGGATTAAGGGGAGAGGGGCTCAGGACAAGATGCTCTTCAGGGTCCTCTGGCCCCATTGTGAGAACAAGACCAGGCGGGCACTCATGGGTGGCTTCCCAACAAGACAAAGAATCTGTCTACTATTCAAAGGAAGTATCGGGAATTCAATTGTGGGGTGGTTTGGAGGACAAAGGGGGTATAGAAACTGGACAAAGGCAGTGCTAGCAGAGAGACAGAACTTTCCTTTAGGAAGAACACAGAATGAGTGTTCAGCTGCCAGAACTAGGTCCTGGCTTCGGTGGATTGCTTGGTTCAGGAGATATGAGCCTCAGCCCAAATGTCCTGGGGTCCATTTTGGATTGAAATGGTAACTTATTTGTAAGCAGAACTTCAAAACCTTTTAGATTTCAGTTTCACCTTTCCTCAGGACTAAGAGAGATGGTAATTTTAGTTTGAAAAGAAATCCCTTCATTTTCATAAATACAAGACAGGATATGAGTTGAGGGGTGTTAGTGAAACTTCAAATAGAATGTCAGAGATAGGGATGTCTTGGAGCATGAATTAGGGGGTTTTGGAACAGGATTTAAAAGGTGGGGGGTCTTGGAGCTTGGGATGTCTGAGTTGAGGGGTTTGGAGCACAGGATATCAAACATGGGGGTCGTAGAGCACAGGATGTCAGAGTTGGGGGAGTCTTATGGCAAAAGATGTCAGAATTGGGGATCTTAGAGTACAGGATGTAAAAGGTGAGGGACTTATGGCATGGGATATCAGAGTTGGGGGTGTGTCTTAGAGCACAGGATGTAAAAGGCCAGGTCTTCATGGGATATCAGAATGGGGCTGTCAGAGCAGAGGTGGGGTTCTTCAAGTACAAGATGTCAGAGATATAGGGTCTTTAGTCCTGTTTGATCCCAAAGGAGAGTGGCACAGGATGTCAGAGGTGGGGAAGATCTTGATCCTCAGGATGTCAGAACTTCCACCATGACCATGGTCTCTGATGCTATAAAGAAGGAAGGGATGGAATATTTTCTCATCTATTCCTCCCATTCTCTAGATTTGTGAGGGTGAGATCCTATAGAGTCCTTCATGGCATAAATGATACCAGCTCTGAATTTATAATAATAATGTTTGTCTGGCTCAGTGGATCGAGTACTGGCCCTGGAGTCAGGAGGACTGTCAACTCACTCAAATCCAGCCTCAGACACTTCATAATTACCTAGCTGTGTGATCTTGGGCAAGTCACTTAACCCCACTGCCTTAACCCCACGAAGAAAAAATGTTTGTCTTTCATTCTCGAAGAAAACCACATCAAGGAAGTGATGCCATGACAAGCACATGAATTGAATTGGAGTGAGGGGGCTGGGATAAGTCACCAGTCTCACTTTCTCCTCCAGAGCCATCTGGGTCCAGGGGCCAGACAAGAATCAGGATGACTGGAGATGGCCCTGGATGTGAGGCAATCAGGGTGAAGTAACTTTGCCCAAGGTCTCACAGCTAGTAAGTGGCAAGTGTCTGAGACTGGATTTGAACTCCCATCCTAATTCCAAGGCCAGTGTTCTATCCACTGTGCCACCTAACTACTCTCCCAGAGTTTACTGTCTAATTAATTGAGATTATTGAGAAATTCATTAATTGATTACTGTCAAATCAATTGAGAATAGCTGATCACTTCCATCAAGAGGTAATATATAGGACAAGGATGACTGGTACTGGGGAGGTTTCTGCCAGTCTTCTGGAGATAAAGCTCCCCTGCAGCTGTGGAAGCAGTCAGAGGGGGAGGAGGTAGGGTGCTGCAGAGGACCTCATCAAAAAAGTGGAGTTGACTATGGACTGTGGGCTCCCTGACCAAACAGATCAGGATGTACCATCCTGAGGAATGTCACATTTAGAGACACATTCCTCTGATTTAAGATTTTGTGACCCTGATAAGGAAATTCCTGAGAAAGGAGTGAACATTTAAGCCATCATTAGTTATTATACTCTATTAAGAATTGGTTGGGTTTTTTTTATTTTATTTTTTTAGGTTTTTGCAAGGCAAATGGGGTTAAGTAGCTTGCCCAAGGCCACACAGCTAGGTCATTATTAAGTGTCTGATGTCAGATTTGAACTCTGGTACTCCTGACTCCAGGTCCAGTGCTCTATCCACTGTGCCACCTAGCTGCCCCTAGAATTAGTTCAATTAGTTTGTTGTGGATTAGTTTATGTCTTGTATGAATTATAGAGCAGAGGGCATTTTTTTTTTTTGCTTGAGGCAAATGGAGAAAGAAGCCAGTTGAGGGCTTGGGTCATTTTCTGCTTGGCTGGGATTGGGCAAGCACTACAACTGAAAAGAGAGTGTAAGGTCAAAGAGAAACTTTTCCTCCTTAGTTTTGCTTGGTAGTGACCAGGAGTGACATTTTATTTCTTTATAGTCACTGTGGAGGGCTTTGAAGGCCTGTGCTTGCATTACCATGGTAGTAGGGAAGGGCGATACCCTGTATCTTCTCTGTTTGACTCAGAAACAAGATAGGGGAAGGAGAGGACAAGTGAGACACATTCTGGGTAACATTGCTCTCACCTCTGTCTGCCTGCTTTCGTTGTAACCCACAGTACCAAGTGTGGGCACATGGTCTGGTTGAAGAATGGGAGGTGACAGATGACAGCGGCCTTGATGTTCAGCTCCAAGGGAGGAGCTGGGAGGACCTGGCACCTGGCCTCTACTCTCAGCGTTATTGCCCCAAATGATTGATTTATCACCAGCTTTTCTAAATCCTATGACTTCTATCACTGCCCATGTCTAAATTGTCTTTTCACTCCTGGAATGATCAGAGACAGTTTCTCCAGAAAGCTGGAAGTGGTAAGAATCGAGAAATGAGAGCAAGGAGTTGCCGGCTTTTTCAATCTGTCAATGAGATGGTGATTTTCTGAAAGCCTAGGGCAGCCACATTTTCCACTTTAATTCACCTTTTCTCAAATCAGCTCAAAAAAGGCATCATCAGTGAGTCAAAAAGAATTTATTATAGTGTATACTGTGACAAGGAGAAGGCAAAGAACCAAGAAAGGCAAATTAGGGTCTCTGACCTCAAATGGGGGAGACAACATGCAGACAACTTTGTACAAATGAGAGAGGATAAAGGGGAGACAAGGAAGGAAGGCATTCCCCAAATTATTCTGTTTAATTCAATTTTCTAGCTAGCTGATTAGGCAGAAAGCCTTTCTTGGTTTCATCTCTAACTTTTGAAAGCAATCTCTTAGAGAAAGTCTGGGGGGGACAGGACTGGGGTAGGATCTGGCCTCATGATATACTCAAGTCTCATCACTTGTCCATTTCTTCCTTGTGTAAGTGGAGGGATTTGGACTGGGTGGCTGAAAGGCTCCTTCCAGATAGGGTCCTGTGACCCCATGACTCCTGTACCTCAGGGCCTTTGCCCATGCAGAAAGGCTCCATCTCTATGAAGGCCACATTGCCAAGAAGGATAACTCATTGTTTACAAAACATTCTGTCATTTTCAAAACTGTGCCTTGAGTTCAGTTTTTGTACTTTAGAAGGACAAGAAAAACTCCTGGAATGGGGAGAGGAGAAAGGGTCAAGATATAAGAACTGGGGATATTTAGACAGGAGATTTAACACTTAGGGCCAGGATCCTACTGCCTTTAGTTTTTTACATGGTTGCCAGACAGAGGAAGATCAAGAGTCAGAAGGGAACTGGAAGCCATTGAGCTCTCCTTCCCCATTACAGACAAGATAACTTGGGATTTTTCCAGGGTCACACAGGAAGAATCTGAGGCAAGACTGGAAGTCAGACAACTCCTCAGGGATGGGTTCCCCAAAGGCTTTGGCTTTTGGTAAACCTTCTCACACTCTGCCTTGATATGTGAATTTCTTCATAAAAGAATCCATTTACAGGTTAACAATGCTCCCCATTTTACAGATGATGAAACTATGGCCCAGGGAAGTGATTTGTTCAGGATCATGCATAGGTAGAAAGCTGCTGAGGCAGGGTTTGAACCCAGATCTACTGATTTTAAAGTCTAGGGACCACTCCATTTACCCATGGCAGCCTTTAAAATACACAGACAGCTGTCCTCCTCTTCTCTCTGTATTTTAACTTCAATACTTGTCAGATGATGAGCACCCTGTTCTATCTTAAATCCTTTGGTCTAATACTTCGCCAATGCAACAATCAGAATTCTAAAGTCTTTTAAAGTTGTTTTTCTCAGGGTGGCTAGGTGGCACAGTGGATAGAGCACCGGCCCGGGAGTCAGGAGGACCTGAGTTCAAATCTGACTTCAGTCATTTAATAATTACCTAGCTGTGTGGCCTTGGGCAAGCCACTTAACTCCATTGCCTTGCAAAAACCTAAAAAAAAAAGTTGCTTTTCTCTGTAGTGTTATCATTGTAAAAATACTTTTTCTGCTTCTGTTCACTTTGTTTTCTATCAGTCCACTGAAGTCTTCCTAATTGTCCATTTTAATTTTTAAAAATATTTTTTATTATTTTAAACATTCTTTCCTTTTTAAATTTTAAGTTTCGGATTCCCTTCTTCCATTGCTCTCCCACCTACTGAAAAGGCAAAAAATATGCTATGAATTATACACATGAAATCATACAAAACATTTCTGGATTATCTATATTGCAAAAAAAAGTGAAAAAATTACGCTTTGATTTGCACTCAAAATCTCAGTCATTTCTCTGACTTTTTCTTCATAGCCCTTTTTTCATCATGAGTCCTGTGGAACTGTCTTGGATCAATAGCTAAGTCAGTTGATCATCATTACAACATTGCTGTTCCTATGCCTAAAGATTTCCTGGTTCTTTTCACTTCACTTTGTATCAGGACATTGTGGTCTTGCCACGTTGGCTTATTTTTTCTGAAACCACTCCCCTTATTTCATTTCTAATAACATTCTATCACAGTTCTATGTCACAGCTTGTTCGGTCATTCTCCCATTCTAGAGTATTCCCCCTAATTCACATTTCTTTGCCATCACAAAAGAGTTGTTATTAGTCTTTTTTGTACATGTGGGTTCCACAACATCTGAACTGTTTCTAGCTATTTGCAGTATTTTCTCCTTGATGTTGGAGCTCTGATATTTGGCTATAATATTCCTAAAAGTTTTCATTTTGGGATCTCTTTAAGGAGGTTATGGGTAGCTTTCAATTTCTGTTTTATCCTCTGTATCTAAGATATCAAGGCATTTTTTCTTTATAATTTCCTGAAATATGATAGGTTCTCTTTTTATTCTGACTTTTAAGTAGTTCAGTAATTTTTAAATTATCTGTCTTGAATCTATTTTCCAGATCAATTGTTATTCCAATATGCTATTTCATATTTTTTTATTTTTCATTCTTTTGATTGTTTTATTGTTTTGTGATACCTCATGAAATCATTAGCTTCCGTTTGTCTAATTCTAATTTTTAAGAAATTTTTTGGTTCAGTGAAATTCTGTATCTCCTTTTACATTTGACCTATTCTACTTTTTTTTATGAAACAATGGGGTTAAGTGATTTGCCTAAGGTTACACAGCTAGAAAGTATCAAGTGTCTCAGACTGGATCTGGACTCAGGTCTTCCTGAATCCAGGGCAGGTGCTCTATCCTTAGTACCACCTAGCTTCCCCCCATTCTACTATTTTTTTTTTGCTAGGCAATGGAGTTAAGTGACTTGCCCAAGGTCACATAGCTAGATAATTATTAAGTGCCTGAAGTCAGATTTGAACTCAGGTCTCTTTGACTTCAGGGTTGGTGCTCTATCCATTCTACTTTTTTAAGGAGTTCTTTTCTTCAATGAATTTTTGTGCCTTTCTTTTTTAAAACCATGATCTTACCAAGATTTATCAGTTTCTTTTTTAAAAATTTTCTTTCAATTACTCTCATTTTCCCCTCAATTTTTCCTCTAAGATTCAACACTTAAAAAAATTTTTTTCCCAAGAATTCTTGCTGGTTTTGGGCCCAATTACCATTTTTCTTTGAGCCTTTACTTGTAACTGTTTTCACATTATTATCTTCTTCTGAGTTTGACTTGCTTTTCCCTATCACTCTATCACTCTTTTCTATGAAGTTCTTTTTTTGTTGTTTGCTCATTTTTCCAGTCTATTTTTTTACTTTGAACTTTGTATTGAAATTTTCCTCTGCTCATCTGGGAGTGAAGAGGTATATTGTACCAAGTTTTAGGCTTTTTCATGCTACTGTTTTTCAGAGCTAATTCTAAGACAGTGTGTAAGTTTTTGATGAGTCCAAGGTATTGTGAGAGAGGTGTAGTCACTACCCTCCTGTTCTGCTCTGTTATTTAACCAAGGAAGGATCCCCCCCCCCCCCCCCCCCCCCCCCGCCCCAAGCAATCCCCAGTACCTGTGTTCCTTTCGGTTCTGGAGCTGTGACCAGGACATCTGCTCCCTTGGAATCAATCACAAGTACTCTTCTCTGCCTTGTGATTGCAGCCCAGAATTGCTTATGGACAAAATTGTCAGAGTCACTCAGTACCAGCAAAGAGGTTTTTATTCTAACTCTTTCTGACCAGTTGTTTTATCTACCCCCACCTCCTCCCCAACTCCCTAACTATCTTTGGGCTGAGAGCTCCTAAAACTGTTGCTGTTGTTACGGTCTCCTAGAAGGCCCACTGATGGTGCTCTTGCCCACGCCACTGTCATAAAACTCCCTTGCAGGCAGACCTCCTAAATTGTCTTAGGCTGGAAAAATGGCGCCCTCTTTTTTGGAGGGGAATGTTGGGAGAACTCAGCTGTATCGTGGCCTATACTTTGCCATCTTCACTCCTAATATGTCATATCACTTCTAAGACTATTTTATAGGTTCAACAACCTCAGTTCCTTCAATGAATCCTTTTATGACCTGATCTAAACTCCTTGGAACATTCTCTTTTACCTTTTTACATTTCCAAATGTATCTTCTAACTTGACCTTGGTTTGTGGTTTTATAGCCAGAGCCCAAGCCGGGAGACCTGATTGAGATTTTCCGACCGTTGTACTGTCATTGGGCTGTTTATGTGGGTGATGGTTACGTCGTCCACCTGGCACCTCCAAGTAAGGAGCACCCCTGCTTTATGAGGTTCTATATGTTGGGGAGGGAGCAGATTTGAGAAGGTCAATTGATGAGATGACTGTTAAGAAGAATCTCTATTTACAGATTTATATTTAGTTAGTGAAGCCACTTGGGTGGATCTCAAATTTGATTTGGGGGTACAGTTAGATCATCCCGTAACTGGTCCCTTTGTGACATTAGAGTGGGACTGCTCAAAAAGAATCTCCAAAGGGTTGTCTGTCTTTTCTTTTTTCTTTCTTTACTTCCTTCTTCCCTCCCTCTCTCCTCTTTCTTCCTTATTTTCTTTTCCTTCCTCCTTCCTTCCTTCATTCCTTTCTTTTCCTTCTTTCCTTTTCTTTCTTTCATTTCTTCTTTCTTTCCAAAAGGTGAATATGCTGGGGCTGGTGCCTCCAGCATCATGTCAGCCCTGACAGATAGAGCCACAGTGAAGAAGGAGCTGCTCTGTGTGGTGGTTGGGAATGACAAGTACCGGGTGAATAATAAACATGACAACAAGTACCCTCCACTACCACCCAGCAAGATTGTCCAGCGGGCTTTGGAGGAAGTGGGGAAGGAGGTTCTCTACAAACTGACCAGTGAGAACTGTGAGCATTTTGTGAATGAACTGAGATATGGAATCCCTCGAAGTGACCAGGTTTGTCTATCGCACCTCCCACTCCACAATGAAAGTCTGCAGGTTGGGGGGAGGGGGCATGAAGGTTTGTCTTCTTCACCCTGGCCATGGGCCTTCTTCTTATGAACTCAGTCTTCCTATCTGAGGACACCCTCCCTGCTCCTCCATAAGAAAGGCTGACTTGTAAAACTCTGGGCATTTCTTTGACTGACACAAGTTAGCCACCAGACATTTTTTAAGCACCTGCTGTATGCCAGACATTGTGTTAACAGAAAGGCAAAAAGCTCACATTTTAATGGGGGAGATACTATGTAAATAAATGGTAAGGACAAGATATGTTCACAGTAGATGAATGGCCCTTTGAGTGGAAAAGGTGCCAGCAGCTGGGAAGGGACTCTGGCAGAAGTGTATGTGTGTGCATGGGGGGGAGTAGCAGCAGTCCCGAGGGTCAAGTTCCCCCCATTTCTTTCAGAGAGATGGTTACAATCTCTATGTGAGCATGTTTCCAATATATGCTCTGGCTTCTGTCCACTCTGAGACTCTTCACCTACCAGAACTGACCTGTGGATCTTGACCAAAGGGTGGCATGAATTCCCCAATGGTATGTTATTTAGTGCCCTGAATAAAATGCTAGTGAATGAGAGTTCCTATGTGTATTCCCTGTATTGTACAGGCCCTTGTAAACCTTCAAAGGTCATTGATTTTCAACAGATCCTCTATCTAGATGATTCATCATGGCATTTAAGCTAATACCTGCACAAAACTGAAGTATATATATTTTTTGATTTTTGCAAGGCAATGGGGTTAAGTGTCTTGCCCAAGGTCACACAGCTAAGTAAGTAATAAGTGTCTGAGGTCAGATTTGAACTCAGGTCCTCCTGACTCCAGGACTAGTGTGCTATCCACTGCACCAACTAGCTGTCTTGGATACTTTTTTCACTTTATTTTTCTTGCATCTTTTTTTCCTGAAACATGCTAATATGGAAATGTTTTGCCTAATTTCACATGTATAACTGATATCATATTGATGCAGTTTAGGGCTTCAGTGGTGAATGAATTCACAAGAAAGTCTCAAGACTCATGGGCAGCCAGGTGGCACAGTGACTAGAGCACTGGCCCTGGAATCAGGAGGACCTGAGTTCAAATGTGGACTCAGACACATAATAATTGCTTAGTGGTGTGACCTTGGGCAAGTCACCTAACCCCATTGCTTTAAATAAATAAAATATTAAATAAGTCTCAAGACTCAAGATGAAAAGTTATAAGGATCTTATAAGTTTCATTATTCATTTGCAAGATTATTGCATGTGGGTCCTATCCTTAGGGGATAAGCAGCTAACTGGTAAAAAGTCTCTTGCTTATATAGGAGAATAGGGGTATGATGTGCATGCTGGGAAAGGGACAGGGATTGGGTCAGGCATAGTGTAAAGGATCATGTCAGGATACTCAAGGGTAATGAGCTCATCTTTGGGTACCAAAGATTCTTTTTTGATAATAGTATGTTATCTTGTAGCACCCTCTTGGTGGCAGGGTCAGGTGTTCTGTCTAGTTGGAAAGACCCAAGAAAGGAAGAAGCAGGGACAAACCCTAGGTCTACTAGGAAGGAGGACTGTTCTCAGAGATGGTAGCAAGCTTTTTCCCAGGGATGGCATAATATAGTTTTTCTATAATCTACTTTCTCAGGATATATAAGGTCAGTATAGAAAGGCAGAATTTAACCATTTGTTCTCTGCTTAGTATTTCCATGGCATCAATATTGCTTACCTTCTTGATGGGTGAGGGAGGGAGGGAAAGAATTTAAAACTCTAAATTTAAAAAAAATGGATAATAATGAAAATTTAGAAGACATTAAAAAATAGCTTTCTAGATTCATGGGATGCCCTCTGTTTTTCAAAATCATCTTTATCTAGATTGCCCTAGGAAACTCCTCATCACCTTTGGGATTCCAGTAGTCTCTTGTGTTTCACTTGCCAATCTCCCCAGTTTTTTTTTTTAAGAAAAAACAAAATTTATGAACAACTACATATAATATATATATCCCACTCAATTCTACAGATTCCATTCTTTTTTAGAGAAGAATTTTCTTCATTTGCCTTTTGCAACTCCCTTTCCAATTGGTCAATTCTATTTTCTGAAGGAGTTTTCCATTTGCCCAATTCTAGTTTTGAGTAAATTATGTTCTTTTTGCATTTGCCCAATTAAGGATTTGAGAGAATTATTTTCTTTTTGCACTTGTCCTATTGTATTTTTCCAAGGATTTGTTTTCTTGTTGCAAGATGTTAATATTCTCTTGTGTCTCTTTTCCCAATTTTCCCAATTTATTTTTAAACTTCTACTTGATCTCTTCTAAGAAGTCTTTCTGGGCTGGAGACCAATTGATATTCTCCTCAGAAGTTCTAGCTCTCTCTGAGTTAGGATCTTTTTCTTGGAGGTAACTTACAATGGTCTCATCTTTTTGCTGGTCTTTCTTCATTTTCCTAGGATCTTGTGTTGGGGAAGGGGTCATCCCTGCTTCTTGCCTACAGGGGTTGGTTGAGAAGTCTGGGAGGGGGAGACAGAAATGGGTGAATTTTAGTGTTGTGGTAGGTAGCTACAAGTTTAAAACTGATAAAAAGTCCTATAACCCCCCCCCCCGCCCTTGTTTTGGTTGATTTATCCACATACTGACCATTGTACTCCTCCAAAGGTCCCTGCATCATGTCCTCAGAAGTGTTGATTCTTTACTTTCATCAAGAGCTAAATATAAGCTTGCTAGAACAAAGCATATGGTTGGAATGGATGGTGTCAGGCTTCTCTATTGACCCCAGTGTTCCTCTCTGTTCACAGGTCAGAGATGTCCTCGTGGGAGCCGGGATAGCTAGTGGTTTGGCTGTTGTGGGTATCATTGGTATGATGTTTTCAAGAAACAAACGGCAAAACCAATAAGACATTTATCCAAGTTATGGTAGCTTAGCTGCAACTTGAGTTATAGTTTGTACAGTGCCTTACCAATTTTAATAAAGTAAAATGCTTTTATTACAAAAAAAGATACACTGATGAAAGGCCCAGGAAGAGTTTGCTCCAAATTCTTCCTCCTAATTTAGACTGAAAACTGAATTATCTTCTATAAATATTTCGTGGTTCAATGGTGGCCTAGTCTCTCAAGTTTGCCATACTTGAAGGAAAGCCAGTCCCCAGATAGTACCTCATATTCTTTAATCAAAGGGCCTTAGTGATCAATTCTCTGGTCCCAATTCCTCATCTGAGAGAGAAGGGGACAGAGAGGTTGTGACTTGCCCAAGGTCACACTGTTTCATTGTGGTCATCTGGTAGGAAATCCAGGGACTCTTTCACAATGCTCACCTGCTTCTTGGTGTGCTACAGGACTTCTTGCCATGAAGTCTAGAATCCTTGCTTCCCACAAAGAAAGACATTATATCCAAATGCTCATTATGCCAAAGAAGAATACAAATAAATAGCAATAAGTCTGGCTTTATAGAATTATGGTGGTGGGGTGGGGGAAAGGAGGGAAGCTAAAGAGACCAGGTCTGTTTTTCAGTTCCATTAAGGGGATCATGAAACAAGACCCTTCTAGCAGGTGTCTGTAATCTACTGGCCACGGCCAGGGTAACAGCTAAGCATTGACTTCCTATGGCTAACTACTGAGAATGGAAGGAAGGAAGATGCATCCTGAGTACCCTTGTGGGTGTGGCCAGTCTCTCTCCACCTGACCAGAGTCCCTTCAACTCTCTCATGGCCTTAGGCCCCAGGTGCAGGCTGACTTCAGTAGAGTCACATTCAGTCATTTTTAGAGACTGGGTGAAGATGGGCGGGGGAACCTCCTTTTTTACTTCCATGTGATCTAAGGAATGTCAGAGAAGGATTCCCGTTATTTCAGAGGACTAATCTGCCTGAAATTCATCATTGGAGATTGACCGCTCTAAGTTAAAACATGTCAAATGCAGGAATTCTCCTCTATCCCCCAAACTGTAAAGCTACAGGTAATATTTGTTTTGTACACTCTTTTCATCTTTGTCTCTGATTCAGGATGGCCAATCTGCCATCAGTGATCTGAGGAAATGGGGTATAGTACAAGAAAGTCTGGGTGGTGGCTACCAAGCAGGAGAGATGTCAGGAGTATAGGTTGTTGCTAGGAAAAGGTGCCTTAGCTTGGATGGGAGTAGAGGGAGCTGGTAGGGAGATACTGAAGAATGGACCTGGTGGAGGAAAGACAGCAAGCAACAAGCCCTTTGATGCTACATGAAGCTAGAATCCATTGGGTTTGGGAGAGTCACCCTACTTAGAGGTGGTCTCCTTTGTATAAAGGGTAAAGAACAATGGTGGGAACTAGACCAGGAGATGGAAGAGCCAACTTTGTCACCTACTTTGCCCTTTGTGTCTATTTCCTCATATTTTAATTGAGAGTAAAAGCACTTTTCCTACTTCTTCCTCAGAGGTACCATGAGGCTGAAATGTGTTTAGAGATACTTTGAAAAATATAAATATTATATGGATAATATTTCATAATAAACTTTACCTGTTTTTTCAAAACGTGTTAGTCATTTAGGTCAGCAGGTCAACACACATTTGTAGGTGTAGTAAAAAAATGTATTTACTGCCAGTCACTATTATCGTGTCCTAATAAACAGTCAGTCAGCTTGGGTGTCAAGCATCCAAGGCTTGTGGGAAGAGTGAAGGTGTATCAGAACTTAAATGGATGGGTTGGGATATTTGGGAGGGTGAAGCTGGTTGAATTTAAGCATCATTAGAGTATGAGGATTGTACCTGGAAGGAACAGAGTTAGCCACTGGGAAGGGGGAGAAGGTAGGGTTGGTCCAAGGATAGGCTTCTAGAGTTTAGAAATAACTTGGCTAGTTTCCAGTGTTATCATTTAGGAATGGAGAGCTTTTGTGTCTTCTCCAAGCATTCCTCCCCAAATAGAAGGGCCTGGGGCAAAAGACCCTGGAATGCCACTGGATTTTCTAACTATCAGGGACTTGGGTCAGCATAACTTGGGGAGAACTGAGGTCCCAAATACACAAGGACACATCCTCATGCTCATGGGAGCACACTTCCTAAAGCTTAGGCATGATATCTTCAGGGCTTCATCAATGATGAAGACATAATATTAGTAATAGCAGCTCCAGAAGCAGGACTTCTACTGTAGGAGTTCCATTTGGGGAGAAGGAAAGGAAGAGAAAGGCAGAAAAAATGTGACACAAGAGGAAGAAGAGAGAACTTTCAATGTAGGGATTAATGCTCAGGAGCTGAGGGAAATTTCTAGAGCTGTCACTCATGAGTTCTCTCTATTTTCCCCCCTCTTGGTTCTCAGGCAGAGTTCATAAGCTTTAGAAGTGGTATTGAGTGGTCCCTCAGGCCCCAAACCAGTTCATACTCTTTCCCAGAATGCATGGGGTCCCTTGGGGAGACAGGGCGCAGTCAGTCAGTATCTAGAAAAGGGGCTCCTTTGATCCAGGTCTTTGGCTTAGCAGTAGAGAGACAAAGGCAAAAGATCCTTCTCCCAAGGAGCTCCCAGTCTGTTGAGAAGGACACTGTGAAAATGATTGAAGACAAATAGGAATTAAACACTGGGAAGGCAGAAGTATGAAGGGGAATCAGGGGAGGCTTCCTGGAGAAGGTGGGATTTTTCTCTGGGACTTGAAGAGAGGAGGAGGGTGAGTACTTCCAGCACTGACAGGACAGTGGAGATGTTGGGAGTCGGGTGATTTTGACAATGAATAGGACAGCAAGCAAGGTTCACAGGCAAGGAACATGTGGTCTATGGACCATCTTCGCCTCTGGTCCCTGACTGTCCCTAAGGAGGTTTAGCTCAGAGGGCTGGTTCATCTGCCCAGCCCACAGAAGACACTTTTCTGTGCTACAAGGGGCCTCTTTTTTTTCCAACAGCCTTCTGCAGCTGCTTCCCCTGCTGGTGGTTTGCCCCACTGTTGTGGCCACTGGCACTGCCTCTGACCAATGTGGCACAATGGGGGGAAGAGGGAGAGAAATTGTCTCCTCTCATTCTGGCAAAATCACCAACACTTGAAGCTGAAGTTTTTTTACCCACTGAAAGGTATATACAGACAAACTAAGTAAACATTAAAAGATATTTAAATGGAAGGAACTTTAAAGCATTTTCTCAATATAAAAATGCTTTGAACTATTAAATGTATCAATTCCCTTCCCCAGACAGCTCAGCCATCTGAGGGGACAGTGACCAGGACAGAATAAAGAGCAAAGTGGAATGGAGAGAGGGAAGAGGAGGCAGAACAAATGGAGGGGAAAAGAGGAGTAACGAAAGGAAAAGGTTTTTTTTAAGTTTCTAAGTTTTAAGAATTGAAGGTTTTGAAAAATTGAGAAAGAGCCCTACAGAATCTTTGTTTTTTCTACAGAATCTTTTTATGATTAGAATCCTAATACCTAAATTGGAGAAAGACAAAACAGGGAGCTATTCTCATTAATGATTTTAAATAAAATCCTATCAAGCAAATTACTGTGATTGATAGAGGAAATCATATGTTTGCATCAAGTAAACTTTATTCTAGGGATGCAAGGAAGGTTCAACCTTAGGAAAACAATTACACTGAAACTCAAAATCTCCTAAAAGGAATGATCATCTGAACAGATGCAGAAATTCCTCTGACAAAGTACAATCTTCTTTTATTTGAAAGAAAAAAATTTCTACATAATGTAGGCATAGAGGGAGCTTTTATTTTTTGCAAGGCAAATGGGGTTAAGTGGCTTGCCCAAGGCCACACTAGTAGGTAATTATGAAGTGTCTGAGACCAGATTTGAACCCAGGTACTCCTGACTTCAGGGCCCGTGCTTTATCCACTGCGCCACCTAGCCACCCCTGGGACTTTTTTAAAAATAAAAACATCTATCTAAATCAAAAGTAAGTCCTGTTTGCAAGGAAGATTCACTAGAGCCTTTTCCAATAAATATAGAAGTGAAGCAAGGATGCCTACTCTCTCTCCACTTATATTTCATGTGATATTGAAAGGTTAAGAGAAAGGAATTAAAGGGAAAAAGGTAGAGAGGAGATAAAAGTATCCTTGTCTGCTTATGATAAGATGATTTCTTTGTGAAATTCTAGGGAATAGGCCAAAAATGCTAATTAAGATAATTAATTGCTTCAGTAAAGTTGCAGGCTACAAAATAAACCCTGAAAAATCAACAGCAATTTTATATTCTAACAACAAAACACAAGAGGCAATAACAGAAAGTGAAATCTCATTCTGATAACTATAAAATATATAAACTATCTGGGGTTCAATCTCCCAAAATTCAGAAAAGGTTTGCATAGATTGAGTTACAAAGCACTCCTTAAGGAAATCAAGAACGCCCTAAACAGCAGGAGGGTTGGTCAGTGGTCACGCCTAGGTTGTGCCAATATAATGATAGTGGCAATATGATCAAAATTAATTTTCACTTAAAATTCATTGGAAAAGAAAAGATGTAGAATATCAAGGGAAAGGATGGAAAGAAATTAGGAATAAGGGGCAATAGGACTTCCAGGCCTCAAACTGCAGTAGAAGGATCAGCTAGTTTCCCCATGAAGAACTCAGCACTCTGACCCGAGTGCAGTTGTAAAAGAAAAACACAGCTTTCTTTTATTTTTTTGGAAAGATTTATTGTGAATTTTACAATTTTCCCCTCATCTTGCTTCCCTCCCGCCCCCCTCAGAAGGCAGTCTTAGTCTATACATGGAAAACACAGCTTTATTAAAAAGGGCATTCCTACATCAAAGAAAGGGAAAGATAGCTTAAGGGATCCTTAAAGGCCAAGTGGTTTTTGGGTGCTTCATTGGGAAGGCCAGCTGACTGGACTTGTGCTTTCGGGAGGTGAGAGACCTAGAGCTGAGCTAAAGCCTGGCCGTTTAGAGCCCATAAGATTGAGTATTCGAAGTTTGGGAGCTAAGGCCTGTAAGAGAGCATGGGAGAGTTTGGGAGTGGTCCAGGCTTCCTAGTGGAGGGATGCTGTAGGAGGTGTGGCGGGATGCGGTCTAACTTGGGCTCATGGGCCTGCATTCACGCATGCGCTATCTAGCATCCGATTTGACCCACTGGTGACCTCCTGGCCAGGGTCAAAGCAAAGGTCAAGTGCAGAAAAATTTGTTTCCAATTATAATATTCCCCCACGCCCATAATTACCTGCACCCAAACTGTATGATCAGGCAGCATCTGGCAAAGGTTAAAAACGGCGGCGCTTGAACCACAATACCCAGCGTTCCTTTCGGTTTGCTGGGGAACCCCGGAGACCGTGAGGCTCCGCCCCCGGCCTTCAAACACACGTGACCTGAGAATTCAAGATCTTTCTATAAAAAAGGAGGCCGGCCAGAGATGCTTAGTGGTGGGCCTCTTAAACGTTGGGGGCAGGGAGGGGAGGGCCCGGCGCAGAGGCTGAGGCCGCCCCTCCCCCGTCTCCGCCCGACCCGATGACCCCTGCTCTCGAGGAACTTAGCCGCGAAAGACTGGGACGCGCGTGCGCAGAACCGAACGGCGCGGAGGAGGCTGGGGGCGGGGCTGCGGCGGACTTTCTCAGCCCGCGGCATAAATTGGCTGCAAGGATTCCAGGAAGAGGCCGCGGCCTCAATCCGGGGCTTTCCCCAGAGGCCCCTCGGGCGCCCCCTTCCGGACCAGCCAAAGAGCACGCGCTTCGGCGCCGACTGCGCAGGCGCCGCTGCCCCTTCCTCCCCTCCCCCGATCTAGTGCGCAGGTCTCTCAGTACTTTTCCAGCCCCCGGCTTCCGGCCACGCCCGAGCTCGGCCCCGCCCCAGGCCTCCGAGGAGGCCCGGAAGCGGCTGCTCCGCGGGGAGGGGCCCGCGCTGGGTCTTAAAGGGCCAGGCCGGCCCCAGAGTCCTGGCGATCCAGGCCGAAGCCTCCTTACAGACGGGGAAACTGAGGCTCGGAGGTTTTGGTCCCCCCTCACTGCCCCCTCTCTTCCAGCTGTCTGCCTCCTGTCCCAGAATCCCCCCCGCGTGGCGCTGATTCCTTCTTCTGGGGAAGAGCCAGGCCTCCAGGACCCAGCAAGGGCAGAGAAGCCGCCCAGTGGGCACGGGAACCCCAGAGGCGGGCACTTCCTCACCCAGGGGGCGGGAAGGAGGGAGCAAGCGGGCAGAAATGCTTCTGGGGAAAGGAGACCCCAGGGCAGCTGCCAACGCCCAGCGGCGCCACCTCCGGCGGGAGCCCAGGCCGGGCCGCAGAGCCGAGCTCCTGTGCGGGGATCTCGGCCGCGACCACCGAGGCTGGAGTGTGGAACCACAGGCCCGGACGCGGGCACGGTTGTAGAAACAGAAGGGAAGTGTGCTAGGAACTCGGGGGGCGATACCCCGGAAAGGACGGGGGCTCCTCCCGAATAAGGAGCCTGTGTTTAGTGATCGATCCATGCGGATCAGGTAAGGAAACAGGGACCCCGAACCAGCGCATCACGGCGGTCCGCAGGCATGCAGCGCTCACGAAAAAGCTACCAAGAGACGGCCCGGTGGTTAGGGTTCCACATCAGGAACTCTGGAAGAAAGAGAACATCCGTATTGCAAATACAGACCTGGAACCATCCTTGAGAATGCAACAGAGAGACTTTGGCTGAACCAAAGAATTGGCCAAAATGTTGAAATTAGCAGAAGAAATCAAAAGGATGTGTGTGCAGAGGTTCCCATCACCCAGTGTCTTCCTGGATTGCCTGACTAATGTTCTTGTGGAGTCTAAACCTGAGATTACATTCCAAAATTGTATTCAAATGCAAAACTACATTTGTCCAAAGTACAGCGAACATTAAATATATAAAAAAAATTAAGAGCAGGATAACCTGTCCCAGAATTCTATCTAAATTAAGCTGAAAAATGGAAAAAAAGAACAAGCTATAATAATAATAATAAAGATAATGATAATAATGATAATCATAGTAACAATGATAATAAGTAACAGCCTATCAGTGGAAGTTTAGAAAATTGAGCATCTTTGAAATACCCAGGAAGCTACAATTAGGTAGCCAGAACTCAACACCAGAAATGTTGATAGGATGATTGATTGCTTCTTTTTCTTCATTATCCAGGAAGACCAAAATGACATCTCTAGGTTAGAGGCAAATTACAGTGAGTCAGAATGTGACTGATCAATCCAGTACGAACTTGGAGTGCTCTACCACAGGCCAGGCACAAAGGGTCTATATGAATACCTGGGGTGGTCACTCTAAACTATATATCTCACAGTTTCCTTTGAACTGCTTCAATTCTGCCTTCCTCAGACAGCACAGTACTCTTATCTGATGAGGGCATGCTATGCTGGGCAGTCCTTTGCCAATGTTACCTACACTGAATAATCAGTTCCAAAGTTTTTTTTTAGGTTTTTTGCAAGGCAATGGGGTTAAGTGACTTGCCCAAGGTCACACAGCTAGGTAATTATTAAGTATCAGGCTAGATTTGAACTCGGGTACTCCTAACTCCAGGGCCAGTGCTCTATTCACTATGCCACCTAGCCTCCCCCAATTCCAAAGTTCTAAAGAGAGACCTTCAACCAATTTCCCTTCTGACCACCTGTGAGCATTTACCCAGAATGAGTTCTCTATAAAATAGGGTGAAAGCATAATCATTCCTCATAACTATATTATGATAAATTAATTTCCTTTAGAGAATATTAGTCTTCATATCAGATCACCTTGTCTCACTAGGTAGAAATTGAGACTCCAAAGTTGCTCTCTGTGTTACTTACAAACCTAGGAGGACAATGGTCAGGATGCAAGGAGAATACCCTTCCAGGAAAAGACAAAAGAATTTAGGAAAAGAGACAAAGATGATAATCTTTGTGGCGCTATCTTGGATAGCAATATTGTGCAACTTCTACGTTTAAGCCACTAAGGATGGTTAATGATTGTTCTCTTATTATTTGTTTTTGGATAAATATGCCTGTGTCTCCCTCAGTTCCTTGTGACCAAGATGAGTTCTACTTAAAAGTTTATTTGGTAAATCCCAGAGAATAAAGCTTCATGTCTAATCTATATTTCTGTTATGTTATTTTTAGCCCTATTATAATTTTAGGGTTCAGAATAGTCTTTTTGACAAGCATATGCTTGGCATTCAAACAGCGTGTCCAGTCCATCATAGCTGTTCTCTTTGTAATAACATTTGAATACTTGGCAGTTAGCTGGAGAAGGGATCTCAGTGTTTGGTATCTTATTCTGCCAGGTGATCTTCAGAATCTTCCCAAGACAATTAATTAATCAAGCAATCAATTATTTATGTATTTATTTGCAAAGTAATGGGGTTAAGTGACTTGCCCAAGGTCACACAGTTAAGTATTAAGTGTCTGAGATCACATTTGAACTCAGATCCTCCTGAGTCAGTGCTCTATCTACTGCACCACCTAGCTGCCCCATTCCTAAGACAATTTACATGGAAGCAATTCAGTTTTCTGGTGTGGCACTGGTAGACTGTCCTGGTTTCAAAGGCATACAACAGTGAGGCCATCACAGCAGCTCTGCAGACTTTTACTTTGGTAATCAGTCCTAATACCTCTTCTCTCTCATATTTTCTTTGGAGCCTCCCAAACACTGAGCTAGCTTAGTGTCAAATTGTGTCAATGCTTTATTGTGCCAACCTCATTATCAATGTGTACCTACCTCCCTGGGAAAATACACTGCCAAGATAAGTGGATAAGTGAATTTATCCACAGTCTTCAAAACTCCATTTGCTGTAAGTGAACAATCCACACATGTGGATGGTGTGTTTTCTTGGTGTTAATTGTTAGGCCAAAATGGGCACAAGCAGCAGAGAATTGCTCCATACTTTGTGGCATCTCAGCTTCAGAGCCTATATTGAAGGCAGAGTCATCTGCAAACACAAGATCCTGCATCAATATTCCCTCCACTTTGGTCTTGGCTTGTAGCCTTTTCAAGTTGAAGAATTTGCCATCAGTGCCATGGCTGACCGTGAGGCTGTGTTCATCCTCAGTGAAGGTGTTTGGGAGCAAGGATACATCCAGGCAAATCAGCCAGTGAAATGGACGCACAATACTGATGAGCTTCTCCAGGCAAACAAATTTTCCATAAACTTCATGACTGACTGTATCAAAGGCCTTGGTCTGATCTAAAATGCTGTATACAGACCTTTGCTCTGCTCCTGGCATTTTTCCTGGAGTTGTCGAGCAGTAAATACCTTATTGAATGCTCCTTGACCCTTTCTGAAGCCACACTGGCTCCCAGGGAGGTGACCTTCTTCCAGGTCAAGGGTCAATTTACCGAGAAGGACTCCGGCAAGAATCTTACCCAGCAATGATGGAGATTGAAACAAACAGAAAGGTTCGAACTTCATAAACAGATGAGGAATCTGAGATCCTCAAATATTCTTAAAAATTTGACCAGGTGAGTTAGTAGCTTACATGAGGTATCACAATTCCAGAGCTGCAGAGAACATTTCCATGCATCTAGCCCACCCATCTGCCACCCAACCTCTGCTTAGAGACCTTAAAAGGTCCATTCAAATTGTTGTCATTTTCCCTTGATCAGTTTTGCTTTGTCTTCTGCTGCCATAATGAAGCATACTTGAAGATGTCTGTCTGAGGTGTTCTTCCTTCAGTCTTCTCTAAGCTCATGGTTCCTAGATTTTCATTTGTAGGAACAGACTTAGAGCTTTGAGTTCACACAAATGAGGAAACCAAGGTCTGGGGAAGGTGTGACATTGAGGTCACACAGGTATTAAGTAGCTGAGCTGGAATTTACCTTTGATTCTAATTCCAAATCCAGTAGTTTTACTCTGAAAAAAAATGGCAGTAAGACTAGAAAACTGTGCATCCATTTTATTGGCATACTCACTGGATTCTAGATAGTGGACAATGCTTCTGTGATTTCCCAGGCACCAATGGAGTGAAACAAGGCTGTGTTCGATGAGAATAATTAGGGGGTAAATGTAACATTTCCTATTTGGGTTCAAAAAATAAGCTTCCCAAGTACAAGAAGGGGAGTTGTGATTAGGCATCAGGTTTCTTGAAGAAGATCCAGGGGTCATAGTGGATTGCAAATTCCATATGAGTTCATAGTCCATAGATAAGATAGGGTAGCCAAGGAAACTCATGTAGTGTTGGATTGCTTTAAAGGAGGCTTAGGGGCAGCTAGGTGGCACAGTGGATAGAGCTCTGATCTTGGAGTCAGGAGGACCCTGAGATCAAATTCAGCTTCAGACACTTGACAATTACTAACTGTTTGACCTTGGACAAGTCACTTAACGCTTATTTCCCCACATGCAGGGTCAATCAGTCATCCTGGTTCATCTCTAGCTACTGGACCCAGCTGGCTTCGGAGAAGAAACAGGCTGGTGACTTAACCCAAAACCCCCCACTGAAATCCAGGTCATGTGCTTGTCATGGCATCACTTCTCTGTTGTCATGGTCTTCTTCAAGAATGAAGGAAAACATTAACTGAGGTCTAGACTGGAAGCTGTGAAGAAGGGGACTATTCCAGTTCCATTGTGTTACCTGTTCTAATCAGGGCACATTTGAAATACTATTTTTCTAGAAAGACCATTGAATTGCAGATTGTACAGAGAAGGGCAATGAATATGGTAATAGGCCTTGGGAACTCCCCACATGAAGATCACTTGGGTTACACAGCATGACCGACCTAGGAGCTAGATGTCTATTCTTTTAATCAGGAAGGTATGAGTTCTAATTCTCCCTCCACATTTTACTAGCTATGCTACCTTGGACAAGTTATTTAACCACTCTAAGCTTCAGTTTCCTCAACTAAAAATGTTAATGACAATATCTATCACTCTTAAATCACAAAGTTGTGGTTATCTGATGAGATCCCACCTGTGAATCATTATTTAACATCAGTCAGGACAAGTCACTTCCCCTTCCAGGGTCTTGGTTTCTTCATCTGTATAATGGAGATTGGAGGGCCCTTTGAGTTCCAGACCTATGTATGACCCCATGATCATCCTTCCTTTCCCTTGAAGGACCTGGACACAGCTAACCTAGAAAGGAGACAACTCAGGGGCTCCAGTAAGGACCCTTTGAAGACCTGAAAAGGCTGTCACAAAGTCAGGTTTGCTTAGTTTGTCCCCAAGGACAGAATTAAGAACAATTTGGGGAACCTGATGTAGATTGGATGTCAAGGTGGGGAAGACTTCCTCTCCAGGAGACCTGCCCAGCAATTGAAAGAGCTGCCCCAGTAGGAGATGAGCTCCCCATCCCCAACCCCAGAGGTCATCAAACTGAGGCCTGATGACCTTGCACCAGGGCTGTTGCACACAAGGCTTCTTCAGAAGGAATTAAGGGGATTGTGATTGTGTTGGGGGATCTTAGAGCAGAGCTCTGAGAGTCACCAAGGAACTCAAAAGGAGTCTTAAAGCAGAACAACTTTGGAAGATGGATAGCTCTCCTGCGTTGTTCAGATGAGACTTGGGATCAGTTGTGCAAACATTATGTGACTGTGTGAGCTCAGAACCAACCCTGTCCATGACTGGGCTCCAGAGGATGGCAGCCCCAGCCCCGGGGTGAACTGGGAAGTTTCCAGACCAGCTAACTCCCCAAGTAGAACACTCTTTCCTGGCTCCTGAAGCAGTCTATTCACTGAAGTGAGTTTCAATTTAAAGCCTAAGCAGGGCTCTTTGGTCAAGGCAGAGTCAGGATGACTACTGTGGGCTGAGTTCTCCTCCTAGTTCCCAAAGACTTCCTGTCTGGTGGATTGATTCTTGCTAGTCCCAGATCATCAGTCAGAGCCCAGGAAACATAGATGAAGAGACCAGAATAATAGGATGTATGGTGTGTGTGTGTGTGTGTGTGTGTGTGTGTGTGTGTGTGTGTGTGTGTGTTCATCCTTTGGCTACTCCAAGGGATGACTTTAGATGATTGGTCTTTGAATTGAAACAAGTAGGGGAGGTGGGGCAGGACAGGGCTCCAATGGTTTCCCTCCCTACCACCCAATGGTGTCCAAGTTCTCCCTTTCTGTTCATCTGCCCCACAGGAGGGGTCCTCATCCAGGGGGTAATTTCTGGTGGAATACGTGTCCATCAGCAGGTTCCCCTTGGCCCAGGTAGCTGTTAACCATTCAAGTTCCTTTTAGTGGTCCATCCAGGTCCAATGAAGAATTAAGAATCACTTTGCTTCTGGCTAAAAAGGTCCAGGAGAGCGAGGGATGAAGAAGAGCTGGCCCTAAACAGATTTGTGGGCAAGTCTTGAGTCTCCCCCCAGTGGAGAGCAGCAGAGTCCAACTGTCAGCTCCACTGACCCCATTTGCCACCAAAGTTTCCTATTCTTGCTTCTTGTTATTGACACTAGAGATTCTTGCCATTTCTATCTTAGGAATAATTGCCAAGGAAGTGCCATCTGGACCTGAGGATTCTGACCTGAAGAAGGCAGAGATTGAGGTTGGTGCTTTGTAAATATTTGTAAATAAGTAAAGATTTGTAAATCCATAGATTTATGCTTGGAAATTTTAGGTGGGGACTTGAAGGGAGAGGGACTTAGGGATAAAAGACAAGACAAGACTCTCTTCAGGGTCCTCTGGTCCCATTTTGAGAGTGAGACTTGGGCAGACACTCACTGACGGCTTCCCAATAAGACAAAGAATCTGCTCATTATTCAGTGGAAGTATCAGGAATTCATTTGTGGGATGGTTTGGAGGACAAAGGGGTTATTGAAACTGGATAAAGGCAGTGCTAGCAGAGACAGACTTTCCTTTAGAAACACAGAATGAGTGTTCAGCTTTATGGGATTCATAGGATTCAGAGAACAACTGGTCTGGGAGGTAGAGGAGACTCAGACCAAATGTCTCAGGGTCTATTCTGGATGGACCTGGTAATCCACTTGGTGACCACAAGTTCAGAACCTTTCAGGTTTCAATTTTGCTTTTCCTGAGGATTAAAAATTTGTAACAAGCTTAAAAAAAAGATTTTCATTTTCAGGAATACAAGACAGAATATGAGAATTGGTAGGTGTGGGGGGGAAACTTCAAACAATGCCAGATCTATGGGTGTCTTAGAAGCACGGGATGTTAGAGTTGGGGGATCTTAGAGCATGGGATGTCAGAGGTGGAGGAGATTTTAGCCTAGGAATTGTCAGAGTTGGGGCATCTTCATGCATGGGATGTCAGAATTTCCATCATGTCCATAGGTCTTTGCTGCTAGAAAGAAGGAAGAGAGGGAAGGAGCAGTGTTTTCTCATCTCTTCTTCCCATTCTCCTGAGCTGTGAGAGTGTGATCCTGTAAAACCCATGATGACAGAAAAGATACTAGCTCCCAGTGCTTACTGGCTAATTGAGAAGAGAAATTGCAAACTGATTACTCCCATCAGAGGCAACGTATAGAACAGGGATGACTGACACTGGAGAGGGGAGTCTGCCAGAGTCTTCTGGAGTTAAGCCTCTTCTGCAGCTATGACAGCAGTCAAAGGCAGGGTGGTGGGGTGCTGCAGAGAACCTCACCAAAAAAAGTGGAGTGAACTTGGCTCCCTGTCCAAACAGGTCAGGATGTACCATTCTGAGGAATGCCACGTTTAGAGACACATTCCTTTGACTTAAGACTGTGTGCCCCAATAAGAATTCCTGGGAAAGGGATGAGGATTTAAACCACCATTAGTTGTGCCATCTTACTAAGAATTAGTTTGTCTTCCTGTGTGAGATATAGAGAGTAGAGGGCATGCTTTTTAAAATGACGCAAGTAGAGAAAGAAGCCAGCTGAGGGCTTGAGTCATTTACTTCTTGGCAGGGATGGGCAAGTACTTCAATTGAAAAGAGAGTGTAAGGTCAAAGAGTAGTCTTTCCTCCTTCTCAGTTTTTCTTGGTAGTGGCCGGGACTGACCACTGTCTGATTTTCCTTATGATCTCAGGGCAGAGGTTCCTGAAGCTGCTTCTGCTGTCACTGCTGGTGTTTCTGTCCTTCCCCACTGTCTCCATCCTCCCTTGCAGATGTCTTAAATTGTCTTATGCTGGAAAAATCAGATCCTCTGACCTTTTGTTGGTCTGTTACTCCAAAATTTAATTTGAGGTATTATTTTAAACTTGTTTGGAGGGGAATGTTGAGAGACTTCAGCTGTATCTTGGCCTACATCCTACTGTCTTGGCTCCTATTATGTTATATCCCTTCTAAGTCTTCTCTTCTTCCCCATTTACTTCATTGAATCCTTTTATGGTCTGTCCCAAATGTCTTTGGAATATGCTTTCTCATCATTCTCCATTTCCAAATACAACTTCTACCCTGGCCTTGGTTTGTGGTTTTATAATCAGAGCCCAAGCCCAGAAACCTGATTGAGATTTTCAGAACATGCACCCATCACTGGGCTATCTATGTAGGTGAAGGTTCCGTTGTCTTCTTGATACTCCCAAATAAGGAGCACCCTGGTTTTGTGAGGTTGTATATGTTGGGCAGGGCTTCCAGACCCTAGAAGTTAGCTGATTAGCTGACTGTTAAAGAGAGTCTCTGTGGACAGATGCAGATTCATGTATGGCTGATGAAGCTACTTGGATGGATCTTTAATCTGATTTGGTGGGATAACTAGATCATCCCACAACTGGCCCCTTTATGACACTACCAGAGCCATGAACCTTAAAATGACTTAAAAATGACTTCCCTGGGACTGCCTGTCTGAACGAGAAAGAGGCTGAGGCTGGTGCCACCAGCATCATGCCAGCCTTGACTGTTTCAGCCCTAGTGAAGAAGGAGCTGCTCCAGGTGGTGGTCAGAAGTGATAAGTACTGGGTGAAAAACAAATAGGGTGACAAGTCCAAGGTGCTTTCACCTAGCTAGATTGAGGCATGTGCTTTGGAGAATGGGGGGAAGGAGGTCCTCTATGAAGTGACCAATGAGAACTGTGAGCACTTTGTAAATGATTTGATATATGGAATCATTCACAGTGACCAGGCTTGTCTAAACCTGCTCCCCTCATAAATGTCTGCAGGCTCCAGGTGGGACTCGGGTAAGTCCCTCTGGGGTGTTACATGGGATCACAATAGGGCACAGTGCCCAGGGGGTGAAGGCTTGTTTACCTCCCTCTGACCATGGGTCTTCTTGTTTCAAACTCAGTTTTCCTAACTGAGGACTCCCTCCCTGCTCCCCCATAATGGAAATTTTTACTTTAAATCTCTGGACATTTCTTTGACTGACACAAGTGAAGTCAGTCACCAAACATTTATTAAGCTCTTGCTACATACCAGACATTTTATTAACAGAAAGATAAGAAGCTCACATTCTATTGGAGGAGACAAATCATAAATAAATAAAACAAACAAGGCATGTTTACAGTTGATGAATGACTACATGAGTGGGGAAGGCTCTGGCAGCTGGGGCTGGGAAGAAATTCTGGTAGAAGTGGGTAGGCAGCAATCCCTCCATTTCTTTAGAAGAAATGATTCCAGTTTCTATGGGAGCATGTTTTCAATGTCTATTTTGGCTTCTATCTAGTCTGTGATTCTTCACCTAACAGGATTGACCTGTGAATCATGGCCAAAAGGTGACAATGATTGACCTGAAGTTATTTATTGGATTTAATGTCCTGGATATAATGCTGTGTCCCTCATCATCCATATTTTTGGAGGATCTTCAAAGACCTTTGATTTTCATTTTTTTTTTTTTTAGATTATTCAAGGCAATGGGGTTAAGTGGCTTGCCCAAGGCCACATGGCTAGGTAATTATTAAGTGTTTGAGCTTGGATTTGAACCCAGGTACTCCTGACTCCAAGGCCGGTGCTCTATTTCACTGCGCCACCTAGTTGCCCCCAAAGACCTTTGATTTGCATCAGACCCTGTACCAATACTATTTATTATGGCATTTTTAAAAATAGTTCCCCAGAATTGAAAGTTTTTTTTGTGTCTTGTTTGTGTTTTGACCCTGAAACATGACTAATAATGGAGCTGTTTTGCCTAGTTTCACATGTATAAGATATCATATTGCTTACCTTCTAAATTGGTGGGGGAGAAATGAGAAGGGAGAGAATTTAAAACTCCAAATTAAAAAAAGTCAATAAATAATGAAAATTTAGAAAATATTAAGAAGTATCTTCACAGACCTTAGTGAGACGCCCTCTGTCTGTCAAGATCATCTTATCTAGATTGCCCTAGGAAGCCCTTCCTCATCTTTGAGAATTCAGTCACCCCTCAGTTTCATCCCTGCTTCTTGCCTTTAGGAAGAACCAACAAACCCAGGCCAAGTCTTGGAGGGGGAAGGGAGGTCAACAGAAATGGGTGAATTTCAGTGCTGTAGTAGGTTAAAACTGATAAGGTTCCTATGCTCTCACAGCCCAACCTCTCTTTTGTTTCCCCATGCTGACCATTCCATTCCTCCCTTTGTATAAATGAAAGGTCCTTGCATCCCACCCTGGGAATTGTTGATTCTTTACTTTCACAAGAGCTAAATCTAAACTTGCCAGAGCAAATCATTTAACTGGAATAGAAGGAGCAGTCTGCCCTATTGACCATGTCCTTCCTTTCGGTTCACAGGTCACAGATGTTCTCATGACAGTTGAAAACTGAGCTACAGCTGTATTTGGGATATGTGGCATTTTGGCTGTTGCCCGCTTTGTTGGTAGAATATTTCTAAGAAACTGATAGCAACACTTTCTCAGTGAGGGGTGGTGGGACAGTTGGAAGGGTGGGAATTTGTAATTCAAAGTTTTAAAAATGATTGTTAAAAATTGTTTTTACATGTAATCAGGGGAAAATGTGATACTAAATAACAAAGGAAAAAAAAAGACTTTCTTTAAAAAGAAAAAAAATAAATGAATGAAAAGTGGTAGCAAAACCAATAAGGCAGTCATCCAAGTCATGATAGCTTGGCTGCACCATGAGTTCTATGGTGCAATATAGCCTCTCTGCTTTTAATAAAGATGGTTTTATTATAAGAAAAAGGTCCATTAAGAAAAGGCCCAGGATGAATCTGCTCCAAGCTCTTCCTCTTAATTTAAACTGAAAATATAAATCTTTTCTGATTCAATGGTGGTCCAGTTTCAACTCTGCCGACTGAGGCAGGGACATCTCTACAACCCTTGTTATCCTGAAGCAGTTACAAAGATGAAACTCTCATCCCTTTTGGGTTCCTACTCCTTGAAGAAATTATAAGGTGACTGGACCTCAGTAAAAGATCTTGTTTCTTGCAGGGATTTTAAAAATCCCTCCCCCCACTGATAAATCCCTTAAAAACAAGATATCAAATCCTTTCCCAAAGGCACAAGGCAAGCCTGCATATCCCTCCTTTGGTATCTGAGTTACCACCCCTCATCTACATGTCCTTCATTACCTCATCTTTGCTTGTTAAAAAATTCTTTGCACAAAAAATTCAATTCCCTCCTCAATTGGGCTGCTGCCTCCCTTTAGGGAGAATAGACTGTAGAGTATGAACCTTCCTCCCTTCCCTTTCCCCCTCCCCCTTTTCCCTCAATTAATGACTTGAGATTAGAGATAGTCTGTTTGAATTCTTTTGAGAGCTGACTTGCTTCAAACTTTCCTGTATCTCATCATTTTCTCTGAGCTAGATTCTCCATCTCAGATTCCCACACCTTTGTTCTTGGTGGTGCCTCATACCCTACTGGAACCAATTTCCTTTATCTCCTTTATTGTGTTCCTTTACAGGACTCACCTTCAGTTTACAGAGAGTTCAACTTGGAGTCAGGAAGATCTGAGAACAGAACCTACCTGGACCTGTTTATCTTTGTGACCCTGGACAATTCACCAACCTCTACCTGCCTTAGTTTCCTCATCTGTAAAATGGGGAGGATCACAATAACATCTCTAGTTGTGAGTATCAAATAAGATAATCCTACTAAAGCTCATAGGCCAATGCCTGACCCCTACTAAGTAAGGTAGAAATGTGAGCTGTTAACATTAGGATCATCCCATCTTTGGCAAG
This sequence comes from Macrotis lagotis, assembly GCF_037893015.1. Classification (NCBI taxonomy): domain Eukaryota; kingdom Metazoa; phylum Chordata; class Mammalia; order Peramelemorphia; family Peramelidae; genus Macrotis; species Macrotis lagotis. The sequence goes on from NC_133660.1 coordinate 285,046,332, forward strand.
GAACCCTGTTAGGGTCTCCCCTGGGGAAATGATCTGCTGCTTCCCCTGTTTTTTCCTTCCTCCCTCTTTCCACACAAATCCTGACAGGGTCAAATACTAAATACTGCAGGATCTGATCTTGGTGACCCTTCCCTAACTATTGCAAGGATGGAATAGAGGACTGAGACACTGCCCATGCCTTCCTTCCCTCACTGGGAATTCCAAGAAACAGAAACTTAAGAGAGGGTACCTGATGAGGACAAGCTTTGCAAGGCAGGTTGCCTTTCCATTCCATTCCTTCCTTGAATTTTTCATGAGTTCTTTTCAGTCTTTTCATCACCCATCCCACTCTCCACAGGTGTATCTGTCCCATATTCCAGGATTTCCCCCATATCTGTTGACTCTTTGATCTGTGGAAGAATCAACAAGCCCAGGCCAGAGCAAGATAAGGCAGAAGCCATTCTGTGGATCATTGGAAAATCACCTGAGAATATGGACATTTGATCATCCAGAAGGTGAAAGAGGATTGGGAACTGTTGTAAGAGTACATAATAAGTGGATTAAAAGATACAGAAATGCTTCTGGTAAAAGCAGACATCATTTTATCAGGCAAAAGGGAAGGTTGCAATAGATGAATCTCATTGAAGCTGTCCACTGTCCATGAAAATGCTTCACCTCCAGAAGATGCCTGTAACATGACTCATATCCAAGGTCCTTTAAGGGTGGTCTGCATTTGCAAGATCTCATCCCAAAATACATGGATCACACAGTGTGGGACAAATGGTTGTGACATAGGGATTTTTGTCTAAGGAAGCAGAAGGGGTTTATGTTGGTAATTCATTGGAAGCATTATCCCAGAAAGGACAAAAGCTTGCACTGAATAAAGAGCCCATAATTATTGAGCAATGCAAATTATGTAAGGAAACAGGGACCCTGCACCAGCAACAAACATTTAGTAGCTACTAAAGAGCTATGAAGATACAACCTGGAGTTTTGAATTTTACATCAGAAACTTGATATCTTTCTTAGATAAATGGATGATAAGAACATCCATATTACAATACAAGACCTGAAACTTATTCTTGAGGACTTAACAAAGAAACTTTGGCCAAACCTCTTAATCTCAAAGGCATACACAGAAAATGCGGAAGTTATTTAAACTAACAAGAAATAAAAATGATATTGGAGCAGATGAGGTACCAAATATCCCTATCATCCTGTCTCTTGAATCACTTGATTAATATTCTCATGGAGTCTAAAGATGAGATTATATCCCCAAATTTTATTCAATTATAAAAAGTATTCACTTGACCTATTTGTACAAAACAGAGTAAATAAAAAATATATGTGTGTGTGTGTGTGTGTATCTATATATCTATATCTATATCCATACATATAAGCAGGATAACTTGTCCTAGGATTCTTTCTAGCTGAACTAAGCTGAAAAAGATGAGAACAGGCTAGAATAAAAAATAACAAGAAATAGCATATCAGTGAAAGTTGAGAAAATCGAACGTCTTTGAGATGCCCTGAAGGACACCATCAGGAGGCTGGAACAAAAAAATGTGTTAGCCTCATTAGCAGAGCATGAACCTGAGACTCTCATACATTCTTTGATAAAACATTTAATCAAAAAAGTCCTGGAGGTTGTGAATTGTCATTGCCTACTTAGAAATCATTTGCCCATCATAGCCCAGACTTAAAACTGATCCAAGAAAATTGAAGAGATTTGTTTTTAATAGATGTCTCTGTGGTGGCTGCCAGTGTAAGGAGTTTGGGGAAGGAGCAAGATTTCATGAGTCTAAGGAAACAGGAGCATCTCCAGGTCCTATGTGTCCTTAGTCCTACCAGGGAGATCAAAAATGGAAAGATTAGGAAATGTATCCCAATCCACTTATACCCCCTAAAATATCCTCTAAGTACCCATTAAAATACACACAGTTTTGAGCACTGTCTCTCCTTTGTTTTTAATATACATAGATTTATTTTATTTATTTTTTCCAACTGCATACAAGGAAAGCCTCCAAGATTCACCCTTCTGTAAGATTTTTAGTAGCACACCCTCTCCCTTTTCTCCCTTCCTCCACCTCCTCCCCTGCCAGTGAGCAATCTGACATAGTTTATACATGTACATAGATATTAAAGATATTTCCATATTAGTCATGCTTCAAAAGAAGAATCAGAACAAAAGGGAGAAAAACAACGAGGGGAAAAAAGCATAAAGTATAAAACAAATATAAAAAGTTGAAAATAGTAAGCTTTGGTCTGCATTCAGACTCCATGCTCCTTTTTTTTTTTGGATGTGAATGGTATTTTCCATTATAAATTCTTTGGCATCGTATTTGATCATTGTACTGATGAGAAAAGATATGTCTATCTAGTTGATCATCTCATAATTTTGCTGTTAATATCAACAATGTTCTCCTCATTCTGCTCAGTTCATGTACATCTTTCCAGTCTTTTCTGAAGTCAGTCCATTCATGATTTCCTACAGATCCATAATACTCCATCATATTCATATAACACAATTTGGTCAATCATTCCCTAGTTGATGCGCATCCCCTCCATTTCCAATGCTTTGTCAGTCCAAAAAGAGCTGATATAAATATTTTTGTTCATGGATCTTTTCCCTTTTTTAATGATCTCTTTGGGATTCAGATCTAGTTGTGGAATTGCTGGATCAATTTTATTGCCCTTTGGGCAATATTGCCCAAATTGCTCTCCAGAATGGTTAGATCAGTTCACAACTCCACCAACACTGCATTAGTGTTCTAGTTTTCCCACATCCCTTCCAGCATTCACCATTTTCCTTTTTTGTCATATTGATCAGTCTGATAGATTGGAAGTGATACTTCAGAGTTGTTTTAACTTGCATTTCTCTAATCAATAATGATTTAGAAGGGGCGGCTAGGTGGCGTAGTGGATAAAGCACTGGCCTTGGAGTCAGGAGTACGCGGGTTCAAATCTGGTCTCAGACACTTAATAATGACCTAGCTGTGTGGCCTTGGGCAAGCCACTTAACCCCATTTGCCTTGCAAAAAAAAACCCCTAAAAAAATGATTTAGAGCATTTTTTTTCATATGAATATAGATAGCTTTAATTCCTTCATCTGAAAACTACCTGTTCATATGTTTTGGCCATTTGTCAATTGGAGAATGACTGGTATTCTCATGAATTTGACTCAGTGCTCTATATAGTTTAGAAATGAGTCTTTTGTCTGAAACTATAGTTTTTGAGTTTGTCTTGGATGGGGATTCCCAAGTATTTTATGTTCTCTATAGTTACTTTAAATGGAATTTCTCTTTCTATCTCTTGCTGTTGGGATTTCTTGGTAATATATAGAAATGCTGTGATTTATGCGGGTTAATTTTATATCCTACAAATTTGCTAAAGCTGTTACTTGTTTTGAGTAGTTTTTAAGTTGATTTTCTAGGATTCTTAAATCCTAAATATACCATTGTATATTGTGATAGTTTTCATTTTTTATTACCTATTCTAATTCCTTAATTTTCTGTTTCTTCTTTTAATATTAAAGCTAACATTTCTTATAGATATTGAATATTAGTGATGATAATGCACATCCTTGTTTTACCCCTGATCTTACTGGGAATGCTTATCCGCATTACATGTAACTCTTGCTGATGGTTTTAGATTGGTACTACATATCGTTTTCTTTTACTTTTTTTTTTGTTTTTGCAAGGCAATGGGGTTAAGTAACTTGCCCAAGGTCACACAGCTAGTAAGTATCAAATATCTAAAGTTAGATTGAACTCAGGTTCTCCTGATACCAGGGCCAGTGCTCTATCCACTGCACTATCTAGCTGCCCCCTATACTGCTTATCATTTTAAAGAAAACTCTGTTCCTATGATTTCTATTATTTTTTTTTTTTTAGGTTTTTGCAAGGCAAATGGTGTTAAGTGGCTTGCCCAAAGCCACACAGCTAGGTAATTTCATCATGTCTGAGGCCAGATTTGAACTCAGGTACTCCTGACTCCGGGGCCAGTGCTCTATCCACTGTGCCACCTAGCTGCCCCTCTACTATTATTTTTAATAGGAGTGGATACTGTCTTTTGTCAAAAGCTTTTACAGCATCTCTTGAAATGATCTGATTTTTTGTTAGTTTTGCTTTTGATATGGCAATGAAGCTGATAGTTTCCCTAATATTGAATCAACCTAGCAATTCTGGTGTAATTCCTGCCTGATCATGGTGTATTATCCTAGTGATAATTTAATATAATGACTTTCCTTTTTAAATAAAGCAAGAAGTATGGAATGGTTGTATAGGTCAGCCTCACTGGTTTGGGCTGATGGGATACCCTCCTAGCACTGAAACCAAAGGTCTGTACCTATGTCCATACCAGTGTTGGGAGAAAGACCACAGCATGCTAGACGATTGACTAGACTATTCTATAGACAGACTATTCTAACAGCCATGACACAAATCATCTCCAAGTAAACCGCCACCTGGACAATGTCAGGAGCTAGCAAGGGGCCCTTAGAGAGAAAGCTGTGCCGAGTCCTTTGGGAGCTGGAGTCCTTGGGAGCTGAATATTCCGCCCCACTGACCAAGGGCACTAGACACAGCTGCGCCTTATCACCTCCTCCCTAATGTACCTCCCTCATCCTGTAATGCAAGATGCTTCATGTACAGCCCACTTGCATCCCCCCCAATTACCTAATTATTCTTTGTTCTACCCCGAAAGACCTAACAGTATATATGTAATAGCTAAGCAGTAATAAAATTGAGCTGGAGGCATAAGGCAGTAGTGGCTTGACTCCTTATTCTCAGCTCCCCTCCGGGAGGGAGGTCACTGCTGTGGGCCCCAAGGAAGCAAGCCACAACATAGATCAGTCCTGCTGCTATAAATCAAGCCCCCTCCTCCCTGGACCTTTGGGCTGCTTTGCCTGAGGCTGCTTGAGGTCCCCTAAGTCACAGAATTGTTGCATTTATCTGCAAGAAGAGTTTGGATAAGTTTGTGAATAACAGACTCATATTGGGTCATTGAAACTGTGTCAGTGCCTCCCAATGGATTTGAGTTTGGGGGGCAAGCAGGTGCTCCCACAATTTACCCATTTGTGATACTATCAGAAATTTGAGATTGACCCTGAAGATTGTTGGGTCTAAGTCAAGAAAGGTTAAGAAAGAACTCATTGTTAAATATCTTCTTTTTTTGGGATTAAAAGATCAATATGCTGGTTCTGATGAGTATCTATCAAGATGTCAGCTGTAAAGGACAAAGCTCTGGTGAAGATGAAATTGCTCTCCATGGTGATTGGCACAGGCAAGCTACAATCCATTAACAAAAATGAGGACAGATACCAGCTAGTCTCCACATGTAAGACTGTTCAGCAGGTCCTGAAAACTTTAAAGGAAGTGGTAAATGAAGTTCTGTACAAGCTGATGGAAGATTTCTTTTTGGAAAAAAACCCAAGAAATGGGATCCCTGGTGGAATTCAGGTGGGTCAAGAGTAATGGTTGCATGATGAAAGCTACCATCTACATTCAGAGAAAGAACTATGGAATCTGAATGCTGTCCAAAGCAAAATATTTTCACTTTAAAAAATTTGTTTTATTTTTACCCCCTTTTCTTTTTTCTGTCTCAACATGACTAATGTGGAAATTTGTTTAACAAAGTTGTATGTGTATAACCTATATCAGATTACTTGCAGTCAAGTGGAGGGGAAAGGGAAGGGATAGAGAAAGGAAAATATGGAATTTAAAATCTTAAAAAATCAATGTTGAAAATTATCTTTACATGTACTTGGAAAAAATAAAAATAAATAGAAAAAAGTACTGGTCACTGCAATAGAATAAAGGACTGGATTTTAGCAGGCTTGTGGGGCTGGCATAAAAGTCAAGGATCTTAATAAGATCTGACCTAGTTTCTCAGTCTGATTCTAGCTCCAGACCTCTTCATTTTAGACTTGATTTTCTCATCTGAGGAAAAGAATGAAACTTGTAAAACTCCAAAGAGGTCTCTATATTTAGAAGTAATGCTTAGTGACTCTAAGGCTCCCATCAAAACCTATCAGGGCCAATTCAGGTGTGCCCATGAACAGTGTCTGACCTGCCTGCAGTTCAATATTTGAGTTTCACCCTTGTGATAGCTCATTCATAGGGTTGGGTGGCCATATAGGAGTTCCTTAAATGTTAATCCCTAATTTGTTTATTATCATGTATGGAATGTTGATTGTTTAGACCACTCCCATGTCATAAAGATTTTAAATCTCTGAAACATCATTGCTCTCAATTCACATCCCTTCCCCAATCTATTAATAGTTCTATGGACCATATAAGTACATTATATAATATATAATATGTAATATATAATAAATATATAATATATATAATTGTGGAATTATAACTAGCCTAGAACAGAGTGGACAACTCTGATCTAGATTTTCCTAGCCATGTTTCTTATTGGTTATCAGATTTCCATATGCAATTTGAAAGTCAGTGGGAGATGCAAGATTGGAGGTCACAGAGAAATTGGTGTAGGATGCGTAGTTTTGGAATCCATCAGCATAGAGGCAATCATTAAATTCATGGGAGTTGAGGAGAGCACCAAGTGAAGTAATATAGAGGAAAAGAAAAGAGAGGCACCACCAACAGTTAGAGAGCATGATCTAGACGGAGCAAAGGAGACTGAGGAGGAGTGGCCGGAGAGGCATATTGGAAATAACTCAAGACTGGTCACCTGAGAGCCAGCAAAGGTAGATAGAATTGGCTCTGTAACAGCAGATCCCTCTCATTGAGTTCACAGGAAAAATAGAAGCTGAAGAGGTAGGTGCTCACTCAGGTGTCTGGAACACCAGTAAAAAGGACAGGTTCTATGGGGGATGTAGAAGACATCCTGCCTCCGTCTGTCCTATTTCATCTGGCTGTGCCTGGGGCCTGCATCTGAGATGGTTCTTCATTCATTCTCCTAAAGGGTCAATGTTACTGACTTAATCCTGCTTCTAAACACCTGTAAGCCAACCTCAGACATTTTCTAGAGTCCATTGGTTCCCAGCACCAGGGGTCAAGAACATCTCTAGAAGAGACTTAGGAGATAGTGACTCTCTCTTCTCTCCAATTGGGCCTATCCTTCAAGCAGCGTACTGAGTAATTAATCTCCGTAATAGGAAGAGTCTATACAATGAACTCTTTGAGTCAAAGATTATATCAGTTTGTAAGAAGCAACTGATCATGTGGGACTATTAACTTAGGAAAGATATCAGCCTGAACATACAGAACTTGGAGTCATTTAAATAATTATGATAATAAAACCTATGGTAGCTGACAAAATCACCAAGTGAGAGAAAGAGTGAAGACAGAAAAGAAGAGGCTGGAGATACAATCTTGGATTATTCCCACAGTTAGGGGCTTCACTTTGGATAATGGATCAGCAAAAGAGACCAAGAAGGAATGATCAGATAGATAGAAGACCCAAGAAATAAAAGTGTCAGAAAATCCAAGAGAGGAGTCTGGGAAGACAGCATCAAATATTTAATTGCACAAAACTGTATATATCTGGTTTTACATTGAAAAAACAAAACAAATAAGCATTTGAACTATTTTACTGGATCCTCTCTCTGGGATATTGTGATACATCTGCTTCCCTACTCTCTAAGGAAAAAGAAAAAAGAAAAACGAAACCTCTTATAACAAGGATGCATGATAAAGGAAAAACAGGTTCCTACTCTGACCTTGTCCAATATAGATCCTGTATGTAGGTATGCATATGTAGACACTTAGACATATATGTTTATACATGCATAAAATACACAGGACACACATAGACACACACTAACAAACCGAGTGTATCTCTTTTTTGTTAAGTTGATAGAACCTGCTTCTACACTGGTTCTCTGGAATGCTAGTTGATCTCTATCAACATGAAATATTAAAGAATAAGAGCAGAGAGGCTTCTGTCATAAAAAGATGAGAACGATAGAATAATAATGTTGCTACTATTGTTGGAGAAATAATAAAAAAGAAAGTAGATCCAGCAGAATCAGAAAGAAAATAAACTGCTCTCAGCAAACAAAAAATCAGCAGAAATGAAAAACTCTCCTGTCCTGGCAGTCTAGTGTTTTTTTGGCAGGGCATCCTTAGGACCTGGTTATTTTTGCTAACTTGGGAGAATGATTCCTTGAAGAAATACTGGATTTATCTCTTAGACGTTTTGTCCTTCCTTAAGGATCTGATTTCTCTCTCATCACACTCAATTTGGATCAATGTACAACAGGGAAACAAAGTAAAGACTGACAGATTGCTTTCCGAGTTGGCGGGGAGTAAGATTGGGGGAAAAATTGTAAAACTCAAATAATATCTTTAATAAAAAAAAGAAAGAATGGATTTGTTTTCTCTTGGACTCACACATTCACACATATACAAAGAGGTATGATTCAGTCAGGAGCAAGTTTGAATGTTTTTTTATTTTTATTTTTTATTTTTGCAAGGCAATGGGGTTAAGTGACTTGCCCAAGGTCACACAGCTAGGAAATTCTTGCAAGTCTGAGGTTGGATTTGAACTCAGGTCCTCCTGACTCCAAGGCCAAGGCTCTATCTACTGTGCCAGCTAGCTGCCCCCAAACTTGAATTTTTTGAATGTTTTTTAAAGACTCATTTTGAATTTATGTAGTTTGGAGCATGTATAGTACTCTGACATTCAATTATCTGTTGGTAGAAATGGTGGTATCCTTAGAATCAGGAATCAGGAGGATGGGAGATCAAATCCCACCTCAGACACTGACACTAGCTGTGTGACCTTGGGTAAGTCTCTTAACCCTGCCTGGCATCCAGGGTCATCTCCAGTCATCCTGAGTCATATCTGGCCACTGGACCCAGATGACTCTGGAGGAAAAAGTCAGACTGGTGACTTAGCACATTTTTGAGAGAATCTCCAGTTAAGATGGTAGCTGCTGCCCTCAGATTCTGGCTTCATGAAAGAAGGGTACCCTCACCCCCCCATTCCACAAGGCTATTAATAGGAGCTCATTATAAAACAGGAACTTTTTGTTTGACCTTCAAAGTGATCTAGTACACAAAATGATGGGTATCATTAGGAACTGAGTATGGCGATCTATTCTAATGACCTTTTGTCTGTTGGCCTGGGGAGCAGAGAACTTGGATCCAAATAGCTGTCCCAAGGCCAAACATAATCAGTTGATGACCAAGTTTAGTTAGTTCTTACCAGGGTAGATGGTGATGGCCTAAGAGATGTGAACCCCACCCACCCAAGGTGCCTCAGGCTGAACTGAGAAGAGACCAGGGGATCTTTTGTCCTCTGTCCAGTCACTTACTGATAGGAATCAAACTGGAAGTGGATCAAATTGACTTGGGTTGTTTTGTGTCTGTGTGTGTTTTTTTTTTTTTTTTTGTGTGTGTGTGTGTGTGTGTGTGTTTGTGTTTATTTAGAAAAGAAGCTAGTTTCTCTTAGTCTATTGCTCAAACACTGAAAATGTTCCTCTAGGCACCAAATTGAAATCATTAACTTTTCAGAATCAGGGCTAAGAGAGATCTTTGACCTGATGTCCTGGCTTGATACCTGGGAGTTGGATCATCTGACCAACTAGCTCTAAGGGGAGTATGACTTTGACAAAACTTTCCTTTCTTGATCAAGATTATTGTTTTATTGCCAAAGCAAAAATGTGCTTCATCTGATTCCCAAAGAATCCTGGTTTATGGACTGGTCAGGCCTCTGGTCACCCCTTAGCACCCCGGGGGCTTCTTCCCAGAGCTCTGTAATTTATATTGGGGAGCCTCTCACATGTTCTACAGGTGCCTGTGGTCAAGTATGGACTCCAACCCAACTGTTTTGGTTTGTTAGCCCAGAAAAGTGCTAACATAGGATGAGTGTGTATGTATCCATCCATCCATCCATCCATTCATCCCTGGACTCTTAACAAAATCATGTCTCTGTATCACATGCATGGAGAGTTGTGAGATTATGTAATGGAATAAAGACCTCACCCTATTTTCATCTGTATTCTGCCTCTTCTTTACTTTAGGAGATTTCTCAAAAGAACTGGACCTTTGAGGGTGGTGCTGGAGCTTAAGGATCAGCATGTCCTGGAGCCTGGCTGACTCAGGTGAAATAGGCCTCCATTTCTTTCTCTGTAAAATCAAAGGCTTGGAACCTAGGGTTTCTTAGGTCCTTTCTAACTCTTAGGAATCTTGGAAGACCCACCCTCCTCCTCCCTACCTGGCCTCACCCTCACCTGATACATCATTGAACTAACTTAGAGATGTCATCCAGGCTGTTGAGAGTTTTTTAAAGAAATAAATGGGGGTGGCTAGGTGGCACAGTGAATAGAGCACTGGCCCTGGAGTCAGGAGGACCTGAGTTCAAATATGACCTCAGACACTTAATAATTACCTAGCTCTGTGGTCTGGGGCAAGCCACTTCACACCATTTGCCCTGCAAAAACCTAAAAAAAAAAAAAAATAAATAAATGGTTTCCTGAGAAGAGTTAGTTGTGATGTTCCCTTCAGACCCAGCTGAGGATAGAAGAGCAAAGAACCACACATTGTCTTCTTGGTTGAACTTGTGGACAAGCAGTTGAAGTGGGACAATATAAGGAGGTTGGGGAAAGCTTTCCAGTTGCTTGACCCAAAAGTCAGAGGACCAAGAACTCACCTCCATTTTTCTATCTGGGGTGTGGGGAGGGTGAACAACGTCAATGGAAACCATCCCACCCTTCAAAGCTGGGGAGAAGTAAAAAACAGGTTGTGAGTTCCCTAAAAAATTGCATCCTACCTCTCTGACTAGCACTTCAGATGCAAACAAACCAAGGAGGATGATGAAGATGCTGGCGAGAGGTCTCCTGTGTGTGTCAGGTGAAAAGGCCCACTTGCTGGATATGCCTTCATCTTTTGTCCCTAGTTAGCAGAAATCCTGGGGCTGCCTTGTCCTATACTTACCTGTCTGTAGGAAGAGCCCTAGAGAGCTGACAAGCACCTCTGAGGGTTGGTTTATTGCCCACAGATGCTTTGAAGGCACCTGCTTTAAGAAGACTCAGGACCGGAGGAAGAATAAGGTGAGGTGCAGCAGAATCAGCGGCATCTGCTTTGAATTCTTCTGAGCAAACCCTTTCTCTGGGCCTCAGTTTACTCCTGTGTGAAGTAGCAGAACTAGATGAGCTCCACTGTCACTCTCCTCACTCCTACATATCTGGGTTTCTTCTAGCTCTGAGGTGTTAGGATTTGTGATAACCCTAAAGAACAGAGGTCATCATTTCTCTGCTGTTCCAGAAGCTTCTATGGCTTTACCATGAAATACCAACTCTGGTCCAGCATTTAAGAGCCTTTAGAACTTGATTCTGACCCATCTCAGACATTACATTTGTGCCACACTGGCCTATTGGCTATTCCCAGAGCATTACATTTCCTACCCACCCTCAGGTCTTTGTGGAGATTGGGTCGGGCCTCCCTCCAAGCCCACTATTCTATCCATAGGACATCCTAGTTACCTGAGTGATGGAGATAGGGCTCATCTTCAGTTTTGAAGATGTGGATGAGAACAGCTCTAGGGAGTGGGGTAAGGGTAGAGGTGAGCACGGGTCCTAGGAGAACCTTTGCCAAGAGCCAGTCTTGCATGGAAGTGCAAGTGAGAACGGACATTGATAGGGGAGCATAAGGACCTTTACTTTAAAAGGAGAGGCAGGGGCAGCTAGGTGGAATAGTGGATAGAGCATTCCTAGAGTCAGGAGGACCTGAGTTCAAATCCAACCTAAGACACTTCATAATTACCTAGCTGTGTGGTCTTGGGCAAGTCATTTAATCACATTGCCTAGCAAGAAACAAACCAACAACAAAAAAGTGAATATAGTGTTCATCAAATTCTGAAGGGTTTTTTGTTTTGTTTTATTTTTCTTCGTCTGGATGGGGATAGTATTGCCCATAGCTGATCTTATAGGTCATCCTAGCTCTCTGACCTTCTGAGTGTATCCATCAGGGTAGATTAACTCACAATTTTGTTGTTAATATGTACAATGTTCACTTGGTTCTGCTCCCTTCACTCAGCATCAGTTCCTGTAATTCGTTCCATGCTTCTCTAGAGTCCAACCATTCATGATTTCTCATAGAACAATAGTATTCCATAAGATTCATATACCATAACTTGTACAACTATTATTCAATTGATGGGCATCCCCTCAATTTCCAATTCTTTGGCACTAGAAAAAGAGCTGCTATAAATATTTTGGAAAATGTGGAACTTTTCTCAGTTTTTATGATTTCTTCTGTACCTTAAACAAATTGACAGCAATATTGCAGTATGATTAGCTGTGAATGACTTACCTTTTCTCAGCAATGCTGTGAGACCCAAGAAAACTCAAGGGTTTATTATAAAGAATGCTATCCTTCTCAAAGACAGATTTGATGATGTCTGAATACAGATTGAAGCATGTTTTTTTCACTTTATTTTTCTTGAAGTTTCATTTTTTTGTGTGTTTATGTGTGTTATGTTTACTTTTACAACATGACTATAGTAGCAAGGTTAAAAATAAATAAATAAATAAACAAATATGTTAACAAACAAACAAACAAATAAATAAAAAAGACATAAAAGAACAGGGGTTGTGGTTACCCATCAGTTTTCTTGAAAACGATCCAGGGGTCAAAATGGTCTACAAACTCCATATAAGTCCATAGTCAGATAAGATGGGACAGCCAAGGATTGAGGAGCTGGCAAAAATAGAACTGTTCTTGTCCCACTGTGTCACCTTTTCTGATCAGGGTCCATCTGGAGTACTGTCTGTCATCTGGAGCACTGTAGATTGTCCAGAGGAGGGCACTGAGGATAATGATAGGCATTGGGATCTCCCCTCACGAAGATCAGTTGGGATATATATCATGACCTAGTGACTAGGTGTCTTTACTTGAATTCAGGAAGATGTGAGTTCAAATCTTCCCTCCCACACTTACTAATTGTGTGACAATTGGGCAGACTATTGAACCACTCTTGAGTCTTAGTTGCCCCTTTTAAAGATGGCAATGACAATGCCTATCACTCTTTTTTTTGGCGAGGTGGTGGGGTTAAGTGACTTGCCCAAGGTCATACAGTGAGGTAATTATTAAGTGTCTGAGGTCACATTTGAACTTAGGTCCTCCTGACTCCAGGACCAGTGCTCCATCCATTGTGCCACTTAGCTACCTCAGCCTATCACTCTTAAATCACAAAGTTGTGGTGGTTTGTGAGATCCTAGTCTGTGAATCACATTATTTAACACCAGTCAGGACAAGCCACTTCCCCTCCCTGGGCCTTGGTTTCCTCATCTGTCAAATGTAGAGGTTGGCAAGTCCCTTTGGGTTCTAGGCTTATAGATGACCATGATCATCCTTCCTTTCCCTTGAAGACCTGGGCATAGCCAGCCTGGACAGGAGACAACTCAGGGCCACCGATAAGGACCCTTTCAAGGTCTGAAAGGACCATCATGGAGGTAGGAGTGCCATACTTGCTTGGTTTGTTCCCAAGAGCAGAATTAGGTATAGTCTGAGGAGCCTGAAATAGACTGGATATCAGGGTGATCCAGGAGATCTGCCCAACAGCTCAAAAGGCTGCTTCAGTAGGTGATGAGCTCCCCATCCCCCAAGGTCATCAAGTCAAGACCAAATGACCTCTCACCAAAGCTGTTTACAAAGGAGGTTTCACAAGATTCCAAAATAAAGGGGATTAAACTCTTGGGGGGGGGGGCGGCGGATCTTAAAGCAGAGCTGAGAGTCACTGAGGAATCCAGGACAGTGTTTAATGCTGAAGAATTTTGGAAGATGATCAGCCCTGCTAGACTGCTAGGTGTGCAATCTTAGTGATGTCCAGATGTTTTATAGTGAGGAAGCCCAGAGCCAACCCTTCCCAGGGCCTGGGTCCAGAGGAGGGCAGCCTGTGACTAACTTGGAAGTTTCCAGCCTAGCTTACTCCCCAAGTGAAGAGCCACTTCCTGGCCCCACCAGCACGGGGCCCTCTGAGCTGTCCCTGAGGTGAGTTTCAATTTAGGATTCTATTCTGTGCTTTTTGGTCGGGGCGGAGTTAGGATGTTCACACCCACAGATGTGTGCTGGGCCCTCCTCTCCTTTCTGGAAGACTTCCTGCCTAATGGGGTGATTCATGCTATTCCCATATCATCAGTCAGAGCCCAAGAAGCACAGGTGAGAAGACCAATATTGAATGTATTTTGTGTGTGTGTGTGTGTGTGTGTGTGTGTGTGTGTGTGAGATGGGGTTGTGACTTGTGTTTGTGTGGTGTGTTTGTACTCTGGGTACTTAAGAGGACTGCTTTAGATGAATGATCTTTGGAATTGGAACAGGTAGAGGAAATGTGCAGGAGATGGCACCTATGTCATCACTCCATACCACTCAATGGTGTCCAGCCCCAACTAAGGGAGGTGTCCACTTCCCTGCTCCTGCTCACCTGCTGTGGGGAGGAGTCTTATCCAGAGAGTCCTTTCTGGTGGAATGTGTGGACGTCAGCAGGTTTCCTTGGTGCTGATAGCTGGACCTCTCTTTTCAGTGATCAGTCAAGTCCAATCAAAGATTGAGGATCACTCTGCTTCCTGCCCAATGGGAGTAGGAAGGGGAGGGATGAAGAACAGTTGCTCTTAAAAAAGGGTTCGATTCAGAGTCCACTCATCAGCTCCCCTGACCCCATTTGCCACCTGTTATTGCTTCCTATTAAAGACCCTAGAATTTCTTGCCATTTCTCTTAGCAATAACAGCCAAGGAGGTGCCATCTGGTGCCTGAGGTGCCTGAGGATTCTGACTTGCAGAGGGCAGAAATGCAGGTAGGTAATTGGTAAATATTTGTAACAACAGGATGGATTTGTGCTTTTAGGTGGGGACTTGAGGGGTGAGTGGCTCAGGGTTTAAGGACAATACTCTCTTCAGGATTCTCAGGCCCCACTTTGGGAGTGAGTTAGGCAGATATTCAGTGGTGGCTTCCAACAAGATACAGATTCTATCCATTATTCTGAGAAAGTATTGAGAATTCACTTGTGGGGTGGTTTGGAGGAAAAAAAGAGGAATAAAAACTGCATAAAGCCAGTGCTAGCAGAAAGACAGAGATCCTGGCTTTGTTGTTATTTTAGTACAGCTTGTCTCTGAGACCGACAAGTGTCATTCCAAATGCCTCAGGATCTATTTTGGACTGTCTTGGTAACTCACTTGGTGATAGAATTTCAGAACCTTTCAGGTTTCAATTTTGCTTTTCCTGGGGTATATGTATAAAAAGAGTTTGTAACTTACGTTTGGAAAAAAAGACTTTCTTATTCATAAATACAAGACAGGACATGAGAGTTGGGGGGGGGGGCAGAGAAAGATCAAGAACCAAAAGGGAGCAGGAAGCCACTGAGCTTAGCCCCTCCCCATTACAGTGACTTGAGATTTTGCCAGGGTCACACAGCTTAACTTTGTTGAGTCTTTTATCATTTTTCTTTCATGTTTATTTACCGTTTTCATTTCTGTTGAGTCTTCTGTTTGAATCTCAGATTTTCTATTGAATTCTGGTCTTTTCATCAGGAATACTTTAAAATCCTCTATTTCATTAAATATCCATTCTTTCCCCTGAAGGATTATACTTAGTTTCACTGAGGTTATTCTTGGTTCTAATCCTAGTTCCTTTGCCTTCTAGAATGTCATATTCCAAAGTCTCCTCAATATCTGAATTGTTTCTTTCTGGCTACTTGCAATATTTTCTCCTTGATGTGGGAGCTCTGAAATTTGGCTATAACATCTCTAAGAGTTGTTATATTGGAATTTCTTTAAGGAAATTATTGGTAGATACATTCAATTTCTGTTTTATCCTCTGTATCAGAAACATCAAGGCACTTTTCCTTTATAATTTCCTGAAGATGATATCTAGAATCTTTTTTTATAATGGCTTTCAGATAGTCTAGTAATTCTATTTTTTTTTTTGCTTTTTTGCAGGGAAATGGGGTTAAGTGACTTGGCTAAGGTCACATAGCTAGGTAATTATTAAGTGTATGAGGTCGGATTTGAACTCAGGTACTCCTGACTCCAGAGCTGGTGCTCTATCCATTATGCCACCTAGCTGCCCCTATTTTTTTTTTTTTTTTGTTAGGTTAGACATGAAGTTTTATTCTCTAGGATTTAGCATTATCCTACAGGTAGAGGTCATTCTGGTAATGACCTCCCCAAGTTGAGGAAGATCAGAACATTTATCCAATAGTAAGGGAAAGGGAATAGAATAAATGACAAGAGTAGACAAAACCTTAAACTTCCCTGAAAACTTTCTATTATTTGATATCAAAGAGAATCATCTTTCTACAATAATTCGATTTTCTGTCACCTGAAGGAGATAACATTTTAAAATGAGTTTAAATACCAGGAAAGCAGGACAAGAACTCTTTTCCAAGCCTAAAGAAGGACACAATTCTTTCCTGGATTAAAGAGGGCAGGCCCAATCTTCCTTTCAAAGTCTAAAGTAGGGTAGCTGGGTGGTGCAGTGGATAGAGCACTGGCCTTGGAATCAGGAGTAGAGGAGTTCAAGTTTAACTTCAGACACTTGCCACTCATTAGCTGTGTGACCTTGGGCAAGTCACTTGGGCAAGTGACCTTGACAAGTGGACCCAGATGGTTTTGGAGGAGACAGTGAGGCTGACCACCTAGTCCCCCTCACTCAGATCTAATTAATGTGTTGTCATGGCATTCCATCCCTGATGTCATGGTCTTCTTTGAGAATAAAGGATAAATACCAAAGGAGGGCACATTCTATTCCTCTCAATAGCTAAGAAAATCAACCTTTGACCAGGAATATAGTTGTAAAATCTTATAGTAATTATTATTTCATGCTCCTGTTTTCAGAGTTAGTTCCGAGTGGGTCTGCAAGTTTTTGATGTTTCTAAGGTGTGAGAAAGTTGTAGTCACTGCTCTTCTGGTCTGCTCTGGTCTTTACTAAGGAAGGACTCCTACCCCCTATGCAGCCCCAAAAGCCTGGTCCTGAAGCTGTGAGCAGGACCTCTGCTCCCTTGGAATCAATCCCAAGCAGGGTTCTCTGCCTTGGAATTGTAATCCAGAGCTGCCTATTGGCAATAACATTGCCAATCAGAGCCAGCTTCACCCAGTATCAGCAATGAATGCCTTAGACTCTCTTTCTGACTAGCTGTCTGACACCCCCCTACCCCCTTCCTGTGTTTGGGCTAGGAGCTCCTAGAACTATTGCTGTTGTTACAGCTGCTCTTGCTCTTGCCCACTCCACTGTCACAGATCTCCTCTGAAGACCTCTGAAGTTGTCGTAGATTGCAAAAATGGCACTCCCTGATTTTTCTATAATTTGTTATTCCATAATTTGATTTGAGGCATTATTTTACATTGGTTTGGAAGGCAATGTTGGGAGACTTCAGCTGTATCTTCACCTATACTCCACCATCTTGGTTCCTAATATGTCATATCACTTTTAAGTCTTGTCTTGTATAGGTTCAACAGCACTGGTTCCTTTAATGGCCTGTCTCAAACCCCTTAGAACATACTTTCTCATCTTTCTCCTAGTCCTAATGCAGCTTCTAACCTGACTTTGGTTTGTGGTTTTATAGCCAGAGCCCAAGCCGGGAGACCTGATTGAGATTTTCAGACCATTGTACTGTCATTGGGCTGTTTATGTGGGTGATGGTTATGTTGTCCACCTGGCGCCTCCAGGTAAGGAGCACCCTGGCTTTGTGAGGTTCTATGTATTGGGGAGGGATCAGCTTCCAGAAGGTTAAATGATGAAGTGATTGTGAAGAAGAGTTTCTATTTACAGATGACAGATTTATATTTGATTAGTGAAGCCACTTGGATGGATTTCAAATTTGTTTTTGGGAGACAGTGAGATCATCTCACACCTGGTCCTTTTGTGATACTTTCACAGTCAGGGGATTGGAGGGGATCCCTGAGTCTACCTCTGGGTGGGATTACTTAAAATGACTTCCTGGGGTAATATGTCTTTTCCTTTTCTCTCCTTCCTTCCTTCCTTCCTTCCTTCCTTCCTTCCTTCCTTCCTTCCTTCCTTCCTTCCTTCCTTCCTTCCTTCCTTCCTTCCTTCCTTCCTTCCTTCCTCCCTTCCTCCCTTCCCCCCTTCCTCTCTCCCTCCCTCTCTCCTCCCCCTCCTTTTTTTTTCTTTCATTGCTTCTTTTTTCTTTCTTTCCAAAAGGTGAATATTTTGGGGCTGGTGCCTCCAGCATCATGTCAGCCCTGACAGATAGAGCCATAGTAAAGAAGGAGCTGCTCTGTAAGGTGGCTGGGAATGACAAGTACCGGGTGAATAACAAACATGATGACAAGTACCCTCCACTGCCACCCAGCAAGATTGTCCGGAGGGCTTTGGAGGAAGTGGGGAAGGAGGTTCTCTACAGCCTGACCAGTGAGAACTGTGAACACTTTGTGAATGAACTGAGATATGGAATCCCTCGAAGTGACCAGGTTTGTCCATCCCACCCCCCACACCCTAGTGAAGGTCTCCAAGCTGGGGGAAGGGGCATGAGCACCGTGTCTAGGAGGTGAAGGCTTGTCTGCCTCCTCCTGCTCATGGACCTTCTTCCTACAAGGTCTGTTTTCCTATCTGAGGACACCCTCCCTGCTTCCCCCCATATGAAAGGCTGATTGTAAAACTGTACATTTCTTTGACCTATGCAAGTGAACGGAAACCACAACTTGCTGAATGCCAGATATTGTGTTAACAGAAAGGCAAAAAAAAGCTCATATTTTTCACTTTTGATACAAGTAATTTGGTTTTCTACTTTCTTTTTCAATCAAATTAATGAAAGGTTTGTCTATTTTATTGGTTTTTTCATAAAACTAACTCTTGTTTCTATTTATTACTTCAATAGTTTTCTTGCTTTCAGTTTTATTAATTTCTCCTTTACATTTTAGAATTTCTAATTTGATATTTAATTGTAGTTTTTAAATTTATTTTTTCTTTAATGTTTTTAGTTGCATGCTTAATTCATTGATTTCCTTTCTCTATTTTATTCATGTAAGCATTTAGAGGTATTATATATCTCCTAATAACTTCTTTGGCTGTATCCCCTAAGTTTCGGTATGTTGTCTTGTTATTGTCATTATCTAGGATGAAATCATTAATCCTGTCCATAATTTATTGTTTGATCCAACCATTCTTTTTTTTTTTTAATTTTGTTGGTTAAGGCAATGGGGTTACGGTGACTTGCCCAAGGTCACACACACACAGCTAGGTAATTGTTAAGTGTCTGAAGCCGGATTTGAACTCAGGTCCTCCTGAATCCAGGGCTGATGCTCTCTCCACTGCATTACCTAGTTGCCCTGATCCACTCATTCTTTAAAATGAGGTTATTTGGTTTCCAATTAGTTTTAGGTCTATTTCTCCATGGCCTGTTATTGCAGGTGATTTTTATTGCCTCATGTCTGAAAAGGAAGTATTTCCTATTTCTGCCTTTCACATTTGATTATGAGGTTTTATGCTCTGGTTTTTGTGTAAGTGCCAAGTATTGTAGAAAAAGGGGTAAATTTCTTTCTTTCCTCATTCAATTTTCTTCAAAGGTCTATCAAATCTAGGCTTTCTATTTATCTCCTTAACTTCCATCTTATTTATTATATGGTTAGATTTATCTAATTCTGAGAGAGGGAAGGTCTCCCACCAGTAGAGTTTTGTTATGTATGTTTTCCTGTAACTCATTCAGTTTTTCCTCTAAAAATTTGGATGCTACACTGCTTGGTGCATGCATATTTGTATTGAAATTACCTTATTGTCTATGGTACCATTTAGGAGGATATAGTTTCCCTCCTTATCTCTTTTAATTAGATCTATTTCTGCAGCTGCTTTGTTTGAGATAAGGATTGCTACCCCTGCCTTTTTCACTTCAGCTGAAGCATATTTTGCTCCAACCTTTTACCTTTTCTCTGTATGTATCACTCTGCTTCAAGTCAGTTTCTTGTAAGCATCATATTGTAGATTCAGGTTTTAATCTACTCTGTTATTTGTTTATGTTTTATGGGGGGAGTTCATCCCATTCACATTCAAAGTTATAATTACTAACTTTATTGCCCTCTAAAGTATCTCCCCATCATTTGTATTTTTCCCTTATTTCCCCCTTAGCCCTATTCCCAAGTAGTTTGCTTTGGAATACCACTTCTTCAGTGTGTTTTCCCCCTTCTATCCAACTCCCTTCCCCTTTCTTTCCCTTTTCCCTTTACCCCTTCTTCCTTTCCTTTCTTCTGTTAATTCCTCTTTTCCTCCCCCCCTTCCCCTTTCACCTCTTAATACTTGAAAGTTAAAATAAGTTTCTAATCTCCACTGAAACATACTCATATGGAAATACTTAGCCTACTTCCACATGTATAATTGATATCATCTTAATGCACTTTAGGGTTTGAGTGGTGCATGAATGCACAAGAAAGACTCAGGACTCAAGATGCAAAGTTATAAGGGTCATATAAGTTTTATTATGCAATTGCAAGATTATTGCATGCATCCTTATTGCATCCTTAGGGGATAAGCAGCTAGCTGGTAAAAAGACTGATGCTTATTTAAGAAAACAGGGTATGGTGTGCAGGCTGGGAAAGGGATGGAGAATGGGGCAGGCATGGTTTAAAGGATCATGTCAGAATGCCCAAGGATAATGAGCTCATTTTTGGGTAACAGTCTGTTATCTTGTTGGTTTCTAGCTTCTACCTCCCAGTCTTTGTAGGCCCCTCTTGGCGGTAGGTCGGGTGTTTTGTTGAGCTGAAAGACACAGGGTACCCAAGATAGTTATTAGCAACTAAAGGTCTGCTGGAAGGAGAACTGTTCTCAGAGACTGTAGCAAGCTTTTTCCCAGGGATGTTGTAATATCATTTTTGTATAATCAACTTTCTCAGGTTACACAAGATCAGTATAGAAAGGCTGAATCTAACCACTTGTTCTCTGCTTAGGATTTCCATAGCATCAATATTACTTACTTTCTTGATTGGTGAGGGAGGGAGAAAATTTAAAACTCCCATTTTTTTTTAAAGAATGCTAATAAATAAAGAAAATTTTGAATATATTTAAAAATAGCTTTCTATTTTCTATTTTCATGGGATGCCCTGTCTGTGAAGATCATCCTATCTAGATTGTCCCAGGAAACCCCTACTTACCTTTGAGAGTCTGGTAGACCCTCATGTTTCACTTGTCCATCATCCCTGCTTCTTGCCTGAAGGGGTTGGTTGAGAAGCCTGGGAGGGGGAGGGGAGGTCGACAGAAATGGGTGAGTTTTAGCGTCATGGTAGGTAGTTACAAGGTTAAAATGGAAAGATTCCTACATCCCCGCAGTCCCTGTTTTGTTTGGTTTATCCATTTACTGACCATCCCCCACTGCCCTCTTTGTATTTGCCTGAAAGGTCCCTGTGTTATGTCCTTGGAAGTACTGATTCTTTACTTTCACCAAGAGCTAAATCTAAGTTTGCCAGGGCAAAGCATATGGTTGGAATGGAGGGCATCAGGTTTCTCTAATGACCCCAATGTTCCTCTCTGTTCACAGGTCAGAGATGTCCTTGTGGGAGCTGGGATAGTTGGTGGTTTGGCTGCTGTGGGTATCATTGGTATGATGCTTTCAAGAAACAGACGGCAAAAGCAATGACAGTCATCCAAGTTATGGTAGCTTAGCTGCAACATGAGTTACATTGTTTGTGCATCACCTTATCACTTTTAATAAAATAAAATTCTTTTATTACCAAAAAAGATCCACTGGTGAAAAGCCCAGGATGAGTTTGCTCCAGATTTTTCCTCATGGTTTAGACTAAAATGTGAATTATCTCCCATAAATCTTTCCTGGTACAATGGTGGCCCAATCTCTCCTTTGTCCTACTTGGAGGAAAAGAAAACCACTCTGCAGTTAGTACGGCATCCTCTCTAATCACAAATGTACTTACCGATCAGTCCTCTAATCCCTGTAGCCCTCTAGTCATCTGAGAGAGAATGGAATAGAGACCCAACTTGCCCAAGGTCACACAGCATGAAAGGCTCAGAGCTGGTTTCATTCAGGTTTTTAGTAGGAAATCAAGTACCCTTTTCACAATGCCCAGCTGCTTCTTGGTGTTCTTGGAAACAGAATGAGGACATTGCCTTTTTTGCCTTGAAGACTAGAATGACTTGCTTTCTACAAAGAAAGACATCAAAATTAAATGCCTATTATACCAGTAAAAATTACAAATAAATAGTATTAAGTCTGACTTTATAGAATTATGGTGTCAGGGAGGGGCTGAGGGAAAGAAGGGAAACTAAAGTGATCAGTTCTGTTGGAGCTTGAGATACGTCCTTTCTAGGTGATGGGGGTCTGGAATCTATCTATCCATATCCACTGGTCATGTCCAGTATAACGGTTATCCCTAGACTTCCTATGGCTAACCATTGAGAATGGAAGGAGTGAAGATGCATCTTGAGGACCCCGTGCGTGTGGGTGTGTCAATCTCTTTCCACCTGACCAGAGCCCCTTCAACTCTCCCATGGCCTTAGTACCTCAGTGCCGGGTGACTTCATTAGAGCCATTCTCAGTTAATCTTAGAAACAGGATGAAGATGGGAAAAAAGTCTTTTGTTCCTCCTATATGATCCAAGGAATGTCAGAGGATTCTTGTATTTCAAAGGACAAATCTGCCTGAAATTCATCATTAGAGATTGATTGCTCTAAATTAAAACATGTCAAATACAGGAATTCTCCTCTATCCCCCAAATTGTAAAGGTACAGATAATATTTCGTTTGTATGCTCTTTTCATCTTTGTCTCAGATTCAGAATAGCCAAATACCCAAATGGGGTACAAGAAAGTCTGGGTGGTGGCTACCAAGCAGGTAAGAAGAGCTGTCAGCAGTATAGGTTGTTGCTAGGAAAAGGTGACTTAGGTTGGAGGGGAGTGGAGGGAGCTGGTAGGGAGATACTGAAGAATGGACCTGGGGGAGGAAAGAGAGCAAGCGACAAGCCCTTTGATGGTACATGAAGCTAGAATCCATTGGGTTTGGGAGAGTCACCTTTCTCACTGGTGGTCTACAAAGGGTATAGGAACAATGATGGAACCTAGACTATGAGTTGGAAGTGTCAGTTTGATCACCTACTGTATGACCTTGGGCATGTCATTTGATCTTTGAAAAGTACTGTATTTCCCCATGTATAAGATGCACCTTAACTTTGGGAACCAAAATTTGAAAAAATATATCACATAAAGTTATTGAACTCAAGTTTAGTTCATCATAAAATTCCTACAACACCTCATTGCTGTCAAAACTCCTGAGCTTGTTCTCATCTGTATTTGATGATCAATCACTGTCTTAGGAGAGGCTCTGCCTGCTCTCCTACCTGTGCTCTGGTCTGTGGTTGACCACAAGCACTTCCTGGGCAAGTCTGGTACATAGATGCATGCTTAATCCATTCTGTTCCATGCACCCAAAGCACCCATTGTGTCTTATTTGGAAATCAATCACTTTTTCATCAGCAATTTTTCTTGCCTCCTACTGAACCATCTTTATGGACACAGGAATTCAAATGGCCTTTTGCTCTTCAATCTATCTGTTCAAATCCCCCTTGAAATCAGGCCATTCTGTTGCCTTGCTTCTCATGACCTTTTTCTGCTAGGGTGTTTCCAGGAGGGTTTCTTCTTCCAGGAGCCATTCTTGAATTGGTTTCTTAATGGGAGGAGGACCACACATGTTCAGCAGCACAATTTCTATTCACTTTTGCAAACTGGGTCACTTTGAACTTGAATTTAGCACTGGAAGAAAATCTTTTCTGAGCCATTTCTGGGCAGAACGTGGCAAATGAAATAATATACTGGTGCCAAATGTGTAACAATGAGCACAAAGAAAAGTGCAAAAAAGTGGGAAATGCAGGTAAAAAAATCTACAACCACTGTATAAGCTGCTGCCAGTTTTTAGACCCCAAAGTTTTTGAAGAAGGATGCATTTTATACATGGGGAAATTCAGTATAAATATTTTCTGGAAAAGGGATTTTTGTTTCTTAATAAAACTTTACCTGATTTTCATTTAGGTCAGGATAAGAGAAGTAATATTTGTGTGTGTATTTAAAAAAGTATTTCCTGCCCGGTCAGTTGGCTTAGGCATTAGGCATCCAAGGCTTTAGCAATGAGAGTAGGTATTCAGGATTTGAGAAGACTTCAGTCTCAGGTGGTTTGTGAAATAGCACAGGCTTCAGATAAGTCTTTTCAGTTGTCTGAACTATAATTTTCTGAAAGGGATGGGATTATTTGGGAAGCTGGAAATGGCTGAATTTATGCATACTTAGGTTGTAAGATTGGAAGGAACTGAGGAAGTCAGTGAGAAGGGAGAAGTTCGGATGAGGAGCTTCAATGTTTTCTCCAAGCATCTTTTCCCCAAGGAAATGTGGTGAGACCAAATGGAAAGGATTGAGGCACCCCCCCCCCCCGAAAACCACTGGAATGTCCAACTATCATGGACTTAGGTCTGCAAAATTTGGGGAGAACTGAGGCCCTGAATACACTTAAGACCATCCTCCTGCTCATGGGAGCATACTTCCCAAAGTTCAGGCAGGACATCTTCAGCACTTCATCAATGATGCTGACATCATCATCATCATCGTAATAATAATAATAATAATAATAATAATAATAATAAAAATGATAATGTCAGAAGCAGGACTTCCCAGGCTATTGTGTGAGTCCTATTTGGGGAGGAGACAAGGAAGAAAAAAGACAAAAAGAATGTGACACAAGAGAAAAAAGAGACAACTTTCAATGCTGGGAGCCAAACAAAGGAGATGAGGGTTTTCCCACAGAAGAGGAGCTCTTTTTGTTCTACAGTGAGACTCAGGGTAGAAGGGGGTTCTTTCTGGGTTGGGTCTCCAGGCTTCTCCTAGGAACACCTCCTAAGCCTCTTCAACCTGGATGCCTACAGGTGAAGGCCTGAGGACAGCACTGCTAAGGATAGTGATGGTTTTTTTTTTTTAGTTTTTTGTAAGGCAAAATGAGGTTAAGTGGCTTGCCCAAGGCCACACAGCTAGGTAATTACTAAGTGTCTGAGAGTGGATTTGAACCCAGGTACTCCTGACTCCAAGGTCGGTGCTTTATCCACTATGCCACCTAGCCGCCCCAGTAATGTTTTCTTAAAAGATTCATCCACAAGCTCTTTGTCTAGAAGTGGAGATGGGCTTCTCATAGAGTGAGAGCAACTGATGATGGCCTGTGAGCTCTATTACTCTTCATGGAATGTCAAAAGTCAGCATTTATTATGTACCTACTGTGTTCCATACACTGTATTATGCATTTTGAATTTATCTCATTTGACCCCCTCATCTACCTGGGAAGTAGGTGATTTCTAAACTTCTGCAGCTGAGGAATCTGAGGTAGACAATACCTCTAGGTCACATAGGTAGTGAGTATCTGAGTTTGGATTTGAATTCAGGTTTTCCTAACTCCAGGTCCAGCACTCTCTCCACTTTACTTAAAGTCACAAGACTGGAACTGGTGCTCCAGAACAAAGGTTGCCTTTTAAAATGATGCATAGAGGGGTGCTGCCCTCCAAAACTCTAAGGTATTTCAGGTTGGAGAGGGAACTACCACTGAAGGCTGTCAGGATGCCTCATTTAGCAAAACAATCTTATTGCAAAAGCAGGATTGGTCCCCTGGAATTTAAGGTTTTTATTGACATAAACACTTCTTTAACCCTGAGAGGACTTCACCAGAAATTATCCCAAGGATTCTAGTACATGGGGTTGCTGGGGAAAAAGGGTTCAGTCAGTCAATATCTAGAAAGGGGCTCCTCCCTGTCAGGCCCTGTGCTTAATGTTGAGGAGACAAAGAAAGGCAAAAGACCCTTCTCCCAAGGAGCTCCCAGTCTGATGAGGAAGACATCATGACAATAACTGCAGAAAAACAGGATCTAGACTGGAAACCAGCAACACTGGGAAGGCAGCAGAATGAAGGGGAATCAGAGGAGGCTTCTTGGAGAAGGTGGGCTTTTAGTTGGGACTTGAAGCCAGGGAAGCAGAAATGAGGAGGGGGAGCACTCCAAGCATAGACAGGGGATGTTGGAGAAGATGTCAGGAGTAGGGGGGATTCAGACATCAAATAGGTGAGCAACAAGGTTCACAGGCAAGGAACATGTGGTCCATGGACAATCTCAGCATCTCCTTCCTGGGAGTTCTGTGTCTGGTCTTCAGACTGTCCTTCAGGAAGTGTAGCTCAAAGGACTGGTTCTACTGCCCAATCCTCGGAGGACACTTCTCTGGGCCACAAGGGGCCTCTTCTTTCTATAGCCTTTTGCAAATGCTTCCCCTGCTGATGGCTAGCCCCACTGTGGTGGCCATGACACTGTCTCTGGTCACTTTGGATGTTGGGGCAAAGGAGAGTAACTCTGTCCTCCCAAGCTGACAAAATCACCAATACTTGAAGCTCACCTTCATCATCAATCATCAATACTACTCACCAAAAGGTATATAGAGAAACTGAGGAAGCCTGAAAAGATACGAAATGCAAGACACTTTAAAGTATTTTCTCAAAACAAACAAGTCTTTGAATTATTAAGTGTACATATTCCCTTCCCCACACAGCTCAGTCATCTGAGGGGACAGTGACCAGGAGAAAATAAAAAACAATCAGAAAAGGAGAGAGAGGAGAGAAAGAAAGCATGGTGGGGGAGTGGGGAGGTGAGAGAAGCAGCAAAGAAACTGTTTTTCTTTTAAGCTTCTAAATTTTAAGAATTGAGGATTTTGAAAAATTGAGAAATCGCTCTACTAGAATCCATGCATGAAACAGAAATCCCAATACTGAAACCAGAGAAAGACAAAACAGGGGAACAAAACAGGAAGCCATTCTCCTGAAGGGTTTTAAATGAAATTCTATCAAATTACAGCAATTGATACAAGAAATCATTCATCATCATGAGATTTATGTCAGGGATGCAACGTCATAATCATAAAAAAACCTCAAACTTCTGAAGCCTGTGATTATTTGGATAGTTCATAAAAAGTCTGACAAAACGCAATACTCTGTAATGATAAAGTAAAGAACAAAAACATCCTCTACAAAAGCTAGCATAGAGGGACCTTTTCTAATATCATAAAAAGCATCTATCTAAACCAAAAGTAAGTATCATATGCAATGAGGATACTCTAGAACATTTTCCAGCAAATATAGAATGGAAGCAAGGAGGCTTACTCTTCTCTCTAATATTTCAT
Source organism: Macrotis lagotis (assembly GCF_037893015.1). Taxonomy (NCBI): domain Eukaryota; kingdom Metazoa; phylum Chordata; class Mammalia; order Peramelemorphia; family Peramelidae; genus Macrotis; species Macrotis lagotis. The sequence goes on from NC_133660.1 coordinate 285,073,424, forward strand.
ATAGTAAGATCATGGGATATAGTAATATCCTAATATCCTATGTATTATGTGGGAGAAAGGAGGATCAGTTTGCCCTACTCCCCAAGAAATAATAATCAAACCAAGTATGTGAAGAAGTGTTTATTATAGTTCTTGCAAGTAGTAGATGGGGAAACTCTACAGAGTTCTCCATACTTTACAGAAAGAAAAGGGAGTTTATGGTTCAACCCTACTCTTCCCATCAGGGCCAAGACTGGTCCAGGCTTCTCCAGGTTATAACTCTCTCTGTCTTCCCCTTACATGTACGCCCTTGATATATAACCCCACCGTGGTCATGCCTTCACATATATAACATGTTATTATAATGAACTTTAAGCTCCTCCTTGGGTGGAGAAGTCAATATGAAGTTAATAGAACATGCACTTAGGGCACTGTGACTGGAGCATGAACTGGTAGGTTCAAACCAGACAGTGCTGGTTTGAGTTTTCTGCTTCAAAAACTCTGGTCTCAAATCGTTAAGCTTTCAGAGTTGGACAGGCTTATCAGTTACTTTAACTTTCTTTGACCAACTCCTTATTTGGGAGTATCTGTGGAAAAAGAACTTTGTCTGGTAAGGGATCCCTTACCTTACAATTCCCTTCTTTTCTTTTAATATAGATTCTACTTCCACATCTTTGACCCATTTTCCCTTGCCTGTTCAGACCTTTCCAACATTAAATCCCTCGTTGTCACTGCTTGGGTCACCCATTTCCTTCAAGACTGTCATCTTACCACCCTTCCCCCAATTATATGAATTTCCCCCGTATTTTGTATAGTACTTTGTACAATTCACATGATTAACTGTATGAGACAAGGTATGCAAAAGGGAGGGAATTTAATCCACTTAAAAGGCAAAACCAATTTTCCCAGGAGGTATCAAAAGAACTGACCCATGTCTGGACTGGGACATATCTTCCTAATATTTCCAGTTATATCCTTTATGACTTGCCCATTGTCATCTATTTTCATACAACATTTGGAGAGGCTGGGTTTCCCCTATATTCCAGTTATACATAAACTTATTTTCTAGTTTCCTCTCTTCCCTGTTTATCTCTAAGGCACAGACTTCTTTCCTCTGTTTCTCATAACTGATGTAGAAACAAAAACTAATCACCCAGTATTCATTGTTACATCTTTCTTCAGTTTCTCAAATTTAGTTAACAATTTTTCACTTTCCTTCTCGTGCAATATCTTTTTATTTGCATTGTATTTCAATAAGTAAGTAAAGGTTTTTTCTTGCTCACACTGTCCTGGTAAGGGCAGGAAACAAACATGAGATCTATCTTGAAGTATGGACAACACATTCACAGAATCAAGGGGAAAGTGGGGCAGTGCCCTTTGATTAAATAACCCCTTTAAAGAAATGCAAGATATAGATGAACTTGCTAATTTTTCTTTCTTCTGGAGACTTCTGATGTCCTTTTGTATCTTCAGAGTCTATCCTTCCAAAAGTCCTTTCCAGTTTGGGTGACTTGTAAGAGATCTTTTCTAGTAAAAGCATTTTTTTTCTATTAAAGATTTTATTTATTTTGAGTTTTACAATTTTCCCCCCATCTCACTTCTCTTCCCCACCCCCCACAGAAAGTAATCTGTCAGTCTTTACATTGTTTCCATGTTGTACATTGATCCAAATTGAGTGTGATGAGAGAGAAATCATATCCTTAAGGAAGAAACATCAAGTACAAGAGATAACAAGCTCAGAGAATAAGCTAGCAGTTTTTTCCCTAATTAAAGGTAATAGTCCTTGAACTTTGATTAAACTCTGTTGTGTCATATGTATTCCAGGCTAAGAGCTATGAAGGGTTAACACAGAAATAGTTATGCGCTTTAACCAGCAAGATGTACTTCAGAGCTTAGATAAGGGAGTAGCTGCATGTCTGAGCTAACAAGGTGTATTCCCAGGCTCAGATAGATAGCTCATTCTGAGATAATTACCTTCTGCATTCTGTTTATCAAAACACTGTTTGGTTCACAAAACAATCACCTAAGACATACACAAGGATATGCATGTGAAAAAAATGCTTGCTAAAACGCTTATGTAATTGGTTACGTAAATGTAGAGTATAAAAGTATGTATCCTGTGATCAATAAACAAACCAGCTTATGCATCATATTGATGTTGGCCTGAGTTCCCTCCTCTGGACTCGACAAAACTCCATGGTTCTTTATCTGGATACAGATGGCATTCTCCATTGCAGACAGCCCTAAATTGTCCCTGATTGTTGCACTTATGAAATGAGTGAGTCCATCAAGGTTGATCATCACCCCCATGTTGCTGTTAGGATGTACAGTGTTTTTCTGGTTCTGCTCATCTCGTTTAGCATCAGTTCATGCAAATCCCTCCAGGCTTCCCTGAGTTCCCATCCCTTGTGGTTTCTAATAGAACAATAGTGTTCTATGACATACATAGACCACAGTTTGCTAAGCCATTCCCCAACTGAAGGACATTCAAAGAATTTCCAATTCTTTGCCACCACAAACAGAGTTGCTATGAATTTTTTGTACAAGTAATGTTTTTTACCCTTTTCCATCATCCCTTCAGGATATAGATGCAGTAGTGGTATTTCTGGATCAAAGGGGATGCACATTTTTGTTGCCCTTTGGGCGTAGCTCCAAATTGCTCTCCAGAAAGGTTGGATGAGTTCACAGCTCCACTAACAGTGTAATAGTGTCCCAGATTTCCCATAACCCTTCCAACAATGATCATTATCCTTTCTGGTCATATGGGCCAGTCTGAGAGGTATGAGGTGGTACCTCACAGAAGCTTAAATTTTAAAAGCATTTTTTAACACAGCATTTTAATCAGATTAAAACTTATTTTCATCATGAAAATAAAACTTTAGTTTCTTAGATTTTGAGAATTTATTCTTTGACTTGCCTACTGTTATTTTAATATACACAGAAAATTTAGTTATAAATAAATAGGAATTAACTTGGTTTTGCTTTTTGACATTATTTTACTTCTATTCTTCCATAAAGGTTCCATTACAAATGTGAATTCACCGAAGATTGCCACATTACCTTGAGCTTGTGACATATGCATATTTACAAATGAAATAATTTTAACTTTTTGCTATTATTAAAATAATGACTCAACTTTTTCTCTTCAAAATATTTCTAAATAGACCACAGGCAGGGGTGGCTAGGTGACGCAGTGGATAAAGCATCCACCCTGGAGTCAGGAGTACCTGGGTTCAAATCAGGTCTCAGACACTTAATAATCACCTAGCTGTGTGGCCTTGGGCAAGTCACTTAAACCCATTTGCCTTGCAAAAAACCCCTCCTAAAAATATAAATAGACCACAGGCTATCCTTCTTCTGATCTACTTAGTTGACTCATATTGCTTTTGTAAAAGTAGCTCAAGAATTTCTTATTGTTTTACTCGAATGTCCCCTTAGCATTAAAAGGAATTCTGATGGAAGTGAATAGCTGCTAATAGATGCCAAGGCTTCACACTAGCCTACCTGGCTATTAGAATTTAGATAACTGTAGGCCAAATGACTTCAAATTTCTATGCCTGATTTTAATATTGCTCACCTGACATGATCATAGCAATTTGCCATAAAGATCAGGCACATCACAGGTAAAATCATATTTATTTTATGTCAGTTTCCAGGAGATCACATAGGTGGCCAAGGTAGACTTGAAATCTGTCAGGTGAGACATTTTCCAAATGTCATGTTTGGGAAACCAAGTCAGAAAGAGTCCATACTCGGAACTTGTTGATAATCATCTTTCAAATCTTATCCCAATGAGCTTGTCACCTGCAGTGTCCAACCCCCATTACGTTTCTGGCTTCTATCGACTATAATGTCTCCCCCTCCCAGTATGTCCTTTGCTGATCGTTTGTTGGAGTCAGTCACAGAATACTGTCAATTTAACAGTCCCGTAAGATCTTAGATAGTAAACTTCAAATAATCAGATCTTTAGGTGAGTTCAGCTTACAAAGATTAAATATCAATTAAAATCTCATATTAGAATCAGTAAGAAGTTAGCTGAGGGGAAAAAAAAATCTCAATTTATCCCTATTGCACAGGTGTTTTTACTTCAAAGTAAACATCAAAAGATTTGAGTGTATAACTATAACAATCCCAATTTACATCTAGAAAGATTCTGTAAGAACAATTTTCTCTATCAATATGTCCAGTTATTCTCCATATTCAAATAGACACAAACAACAAACCATTGCTTTCATAATTCTTTTTTTTTTTTTTTTTGCTAGGCAATGGGGTTAAGTGGCTTGCCCAAGGCCACACAGCTAGGTGATTATTAAGTGTCTGAGACTGGATTTGAACCCAGGTACTCCTGACTCCAGGGCCGGTGCTTTATCCCCCGTGCCACCTAGCTGTCTCAACCCCTTATTTTCAATAAGTACAAGGACTGCTAAGAGGCATGCCATGGGGTACATGACTATAGAAATGCACCAGTGGACCTCTGGTCACCTTGAGGAAACTGGATTGTCTCAACACCATAATTTTTAATTTCACAAATATTTAGTTTATTTGAGAATCTGTCCTCGGTTAATAATTCTAGCTGTTATATTTACTAATATTTCTTAATATGATATGCATTTTTAATCAAAATTATGCATTTTATAAATTTGACCCTCACATTCTTTTAATACTCTAACATGAGCTAGACCCTAAAAACTTAAGATCAGATGATAATCTGCAACTAATCATCAATTCCACATTAGTCTCTTAAAAGGCTAAAAGAATAGAAGGAGGATTCACATTTTAGACCATTTGTTTTAGTTGGACTGAGACCAGGATAAACTAAAATTGCCCCTGAATTCATAAACAGAGTCTGAGTTTTAACATTCAGAGTTACATTTTTCTCCCCAAGCATTCACTATTTCTGTGGTTCATTATTTCTCAGACAGTTTCCTGTTGGAGATTTTGCATAGGTAGCAGTCTGCTGTTATGATTTTAATTTTACATTAATTTTCACAACTTAATTCAATTCAATTCTGGATTCTATAATCCCAGAAAGATCACATAACTTAGTTTTTGATTTACTATTCTTATATGATTTTTCAAACTTAGCCATAACTTCTTCAAATCCTTCCTACAGTCAAGTCCCTTAAAATCCACTTTACAAATTTCTTCTTTTTATTATTTCTAATGTCCTGCACAACCATATTTCAGCCTATTCACTCCACTGAATATTTCTTTTTTCTGAGTTTAGTCCATATTGTTCTTAAGCAGATCCAATGACTTATTTAAAACCTTACTTTTACAATTATGTGAGCCTTTATTGCCGATCACGATTTTACTCATCACTGTATGATTCCCTCTCTCTTAATTTGTCACAAATGAAATATTCCCTTTATAAAATACATTTTTAATCCCTTAAACTATTTACAACCCCACAACAAAACATTTTCAAATTACTTTATCAATTTTTATGGTGAGGTTCAGGCATTAATTTATAGTAAGAATCCCAGTCTTCACAGTCCACTTTCCCATTTAACAGTATAACATCTTTGAAAAACAGCCATTCAAAAGTGCTGCTCCATACAGTGTCCCCAGCCCAGAGCAGGTCCAAGCTGACCTTTAGGTATGAAGCCAAGAGGGAGACAGAAGAGGGGGAGGGGGAAACTTCCCTCTGTGCTCAATCCCCTCAATACTCAGTGCTCTGATGGGTGGAGTCTTTCTCTTCGATCCCCAAACTTGCAGAATTTAAAACTTAAACAAATTTTACCTTGGAGAAAAAAATGAAAAGAAAAGGGGAATAGAAGCTAAAATTGACTAGTCAGAATACAGAAATATAACAAAAAGCTGTAAATAGTCAATCAAGACAAAGAGACAGCCAGGTCCAGATGGATTTACGAGTGAATTCTGTCAAACATTTAAGAAACAATTAATTCCTATTCTACATAAACTATTTAAAAAAATATGAATGAATTCTGCCAAATTCCTTTGATGACACCAAGGTGGTGTTGATACCTTAACCAGGAAGAACCAAAGCAGATAAAAAAAATTATAGACCAAGCTCCCTAATGAACACTGATGCAAAAAACCTTAAAATTGAAATTTTAGCGAAGAGATTACAGCCAGTTATTACTAGGATAATATATCATGATCAGGTAGCATTACCAGGCAGGCAGGGTTGGTTCAATATTAGGAAAATACAACATAATTGAATATATCAATAACAAAAGCAACATAAAGCATATCATTATCTCAATAGATGCTGAAAAAGCTTTTGATAAAATACAACTATTAAAAATACTAGAGGGGCCAGCTGGGTGATGCAGTGGATAGAGCACTGTCCCTGGAGTTGGGAGGAATTGAGTTCATATCTGGCCTGACACTTAATAATTATCTAGCTCTGTGATCTTGGGCAAGTCACTTAGCCCCATTGCCAACTCCCCCCTCCAAAAAATCCATTAGAGAGTATAGGAATAAATGGATTTTTCCTGAAAATAATAAGCAGTATCCATTTAAAACTATCAGCAATTATTATGTGTAATGGGGGTGAACTAGGAGCATTTCCATTAAGATCAAGGCTGAAACAAGGATACCCATTATCACCATTACTATTCAAAATAATATTAGAAATGTTAGCTTTAAATAATGAGAAGAAAAATGACTGAAGGAGAATTGACAATGAGGAAGCAAAGCTTTCACTCTTTGCAGATGATGAGATGTTAGACTTAGAGAACCCAAGAGAATCATCTAAAAAAAACTACCTGAAACAATTAACAAATTCAGCAAAGTAGCAGGATATAAAAGAAACCGACATAAATCAACAGTATTTCTAAATATGAACAACAAAGCCCATGAGCCAGAGATAGAAAGAGAAATTCCATTTAAAGTAACTGCAGGGGTGGCTAGGTGGCACAGTGGATAGAGTACTGACCCTGGAGTCAGGAGTACCTGAATTCAAATCCGGCCTCAGACACATAATAATTACCTAGTTGTGTGTGGCCTTGGGCAAGCCACTTAACTCCATTGCCTTGCCAAAAAAACCACTTTAAAAAAAATAAAGTAACTGCAGACAACATTAAACACTTGGGGATCTACCTTTCAAGACAAGCTCAAAAGCTGTAAAAATACAATTGCAAAGCACTTTTCACACAAATAAAGTCAGATCTAAACAATTGGAAAAATGTCAATTGCTCATGGTTAGGTTGAACTAATATAATAAAAATGACAATTCTACCTAAATTAAATTGCTTATTCAGTGCCATACCAATCAAACTACCAAATAATTATTTTGCCTAGCTAGAAAAAATTAGGAACAAAATTCATCAGGAGCAACAAAAGATCAAGAAGACATAGAGAGACAAAGACACACAATTTTAAACAAATGCATAAAAATACATTTCATCCATCCATCTTCTGAATTTTTTTTATCCTTAATCCTAGTCCATATGTAATTATCTGTAATTTCCCTCAGAATTCTCATTCCCCATCTCAGGACTTTTCTTCCGAAGGTCCCGCAGGACTGACCTCACCTGAGATTGTCTTTAGAGTTCTCTGATGCTCCCTCTAACTAAGGACTGGTTTTTCACCCTAAGATGCTAGCTAGACCTAAGGCAGCAATTAGCCCTGATGTTGACCTACCTCATCCAACATCTTGACTACCAGTTTCACTCTCTTCCTTTCACTATCATTTGCTCACTCTTTTGGGAAAAACTTTTTGGCTGTCAAGGAGTGGTCAGAGAAGAAAGCAAGGTCTGCTCAGGTAGAGTGGGAATGCTCTTCCCTGAGATTCTCTCTGCAAGACCTCCTTCCATATAAAATAGAGAATAAGACTAGAGAAAGGAATTAAAGAAGGAAAGATAGGTAAAGAGGAGAAAAATAACTATCCCTGTCTGCTTATTTTAAGAAGGTTTACTTGTGAAATCTGCAAAATTGACAAAAATACTGAGACAATAACCTCAGTAAAATTCCAGTTTACAAAATCCTCAAAAATGAATAACATTTTTATATAAGAAAATACAAGATGCAAAAAACAGTAAGGAAAATCCCACTCCAAATTAACTACAAAACGTATAAAATATCTAGGTTCAGTGTACCAAAGCTCACAAAAGGTTTGTGTAAATTGAATTACAAAGTGCTCCTTAAAAAAAATTAAACTCCTTAAACAGCAGGAGGGTTGATCAGTGTTCAAGGCTAGGTTGTGCTAATGTAATAATTATGACAATACTATCAAAATTAATTTACCCTTTCAAAGTTATGCCAAACAAATGACGAGAGGATATTTTACAGATCTCGAAAAAATAAGAAGAAAATTCATTTGGAAGACAAAAGATCTATAATATCAAGGGAAATGATGAAATGAAATTAGAAGTAAGGGGAAATATCACTTCTGGACCTCAAACTGTATTATAAAGAAGCAGTTCTCACAAGCATCTGGTATGGGTTAAAAATAGGATAGACCAAACAAAGTAGATTGAGAAACTGAATTCAGTTACACAATGTTGGATAAAAAGAAAGATTCCTGTATTGTGAAAAAATTCCCAGAAAACTGGAGAGCAATCTGGCACAAATTAGGCTTAGATTATTTTCCATACTTTGTGTTCAAACCTTTTAGAATTCTAGGAGACCGATACCCAGTGGAAGGCAAATAAAGATAACCTTCCCAGGGCTTTCCTCTCACTCCCTGATTGCCAGGAAACTGAAACTTAAGTGCGGGCACCTGATGAGGACAATCATTGCAGGGAAACTTGTTGGTATTTGTTATCGTTGTATAAGTAATTTTTCAATTTAAGATTTTAATATGATAACATCTTTTTCAGGGGGATTTTAAGTTTATAAGGTTTTCCAATCTTTTGAGATTTTTCTCATTTGCACTTTGGAATCATGTAATGGATTTGTGAACTAGAGAACATTTAGAAACATTCAGAAAGTCAGGATTACTTAATTAACTCTTAATATTGAGCTTACTTTTTGATAGTTTCTTCTTGGCTTGACACTTCTACTTCCCTACTCATTAAGGAAAAAAGGAAAAAAAAGCCTCCCATAGCAAGGATGAACTTTAAAGGTAAAACAAATTCCAACACTATGTCCAAAATCTATCATATATATATACATACACACACATGCACACATCATACATACATATATCCATATATATATCTACATACGTACATACATACCACACACATGTATACACATCAACAAACATAATTCTTCCCCTCTCTGTCATGAGGTAGGTAGAACATACTTCAGCACTGGAATCAACATGGAATATAAAAGAATAAGAGCAGAGAGGACTTTGTAGACTATTTCTATTTGACCCACATGAAAAATGAGAATAGTATTATAATAATAATAATGTTGTTGCTATTGTTGTGGTAATAATAAAAGAGAAAGTAGGTCTGACAGAATTAGCAAATAAACTGCTCTCAGTTAACAAAAAACTGGCAGAAATTGAAATCTGCTCCATCCAAGTAGTTTTGTGTTTCATTGGCAGGCCGTGCTTAGGACTTGGCCATTTGGCAAACTAAGGAGAATGGTCTCCTGAAGAGAGATTGGCATGGTCAAATTTATCTTCTCTTGATCCCACATATTACAAATGTCCAAAGAGGTGACAATTGAGGCAGGAGAACACTTGGATTTTTGAAATGGTTTTTTAAAGACTCTCTTTGAATTCATGTAATTTGTAGCATATATATATAGTACTGTCACATTCCATTATCTGCTGGCAGGGCAGCTAGGTAGCACAGTGGATAGAGTACTGGACTTGGAATCAATAGGCTGGGAGTTCAAATCCAGCCTTAGACCTTGCCACTTCCTAGCTGTGTGACTTTGGGCAAGTCATTTAACCCTGACTGCCTTGCATCCAGGGCCATCTCCAGTTATGGACCCAGGTGACTCTAGCGGAGAAAGTGAGGTCAATGACTTAGCACAGCACCCCTGCCCCCCCCCCCCCCACTCAAATACAATTCACCTGCTTGTCATGGCATCACCTCCCTGATGTTGAAGTCTTCTTTGAAAATGGACAATGGGGTGGCTAGGTGGCACAATGGAGAGCACCGGCCCTGGAGTCAAGAGTATATGAGTTCAAATCCCGCCTCAGACACTTAATAATTACCTAGCTGTGTGGACTTGGGCAAGTCACTTAATCTCATTGCCTTGCAAAAATCTTAAAAAAAAAAGAAAAAGAAAATGAAGGACAAAGCCTTAATTTGCGGGTAGAAAAATAGTGACTAGGTTTAGCCAAACAAGAGCAAAAAGGCTTGGTTCTTGAGGGAATCTCCAGGTCAGAGGGTGGCTGCTGTCCTCAGATCCTGGCTTCGCAAAGGAGGAGTCCCCACTCCTGCTCCCTCACATTCCCACAAGGTCATTCAAAGAAGTTCATTATGAAATAAGAGCTCTTGGTTGACCTTCAAAGCAATCTAGTAAATAAGATGATGGGGGCCAGGAGTTGGGTGAGTTACTACAGTTACCTCTTACCTGTAGGCCTGTGGGAACAGAGAACTTGGATCTGAATAGCTGTCCAAGGGCCAAATATAATCATTTGGTGACTAGGATTAGTTTGTTTCTACTTGGGTGGATGATGATGGCCCAAAATATGTGGACCCCCACCCATCCTAGGTGCCATGGACTGAACTGAGAGGAGGTCATGGTGCCTTTTGTCTTGTGTCCAGTCACTGATTGACAGGAATAGAACTGGGAAGTTGGTCAAATCAACTTGGGTTGCTATTTGTTTTTTTTTGTGTGTGTTTTTTTATTTCATTTAGAAAAGAAGCTAGATCCTCTTAGTCCAATTGCTTAAACACTGAAACTATTCCTCTAGGCCCCAAATCGAAATCATGAAATTTTCAGAATTGGGCAAGCAGAGGACTGGAACTTGATGTCCTGGCTTGGCAAGTGGCCCCTGGGACCTGGGCTTGCTGGTTAAGTACCTCTGAGGATAGCAAGACTTTAACAAAACTTGTTTTTTAAGGTTTTTGCAAGGCAAATGGGGTTAAGTGGCTTGCCCAAGGCCACACAGCTAGGTAATTATTAAATGTCTGAGACCGGATTTGAACCCAGGTACTCCTGACTCCAGGGCTGGTGCTTTATCCACTACGCCACTTAGCCGCCCCTCAAAACTTTCTTTCTTGACCAAGATTACTGTTTTATTGCCAAAGCAAAGAATGTGCTTCATCTAATTCCCAAAGATTCCTGGTTTAGAGACTGGGCAGGTCACTGGTCATCTACCCATCCACACTCAGGGCCTCTGACCAGAGCTTTGTTCTTTGTATTGGGGAGTTGTCCCACAAGTTGTCTTTGGTCTAGCCTGGACTCCCATCTATCCGTTTTTCTGAGACACACAAACTAAGGAAGATGACGAAGATGCTGGCGAGATGTCTCCAGAGTGTCTGACGACAAGGGCCAAATTCTGGCCTTCATCTCTTCTCCCTGGCTAGCAGAAATCCTGGGGCTGCCTTGTCCTATACTTACCTGCCTGTAGGGAGAGCCCTAGAGCTGACAAGCACTCCCAAGGGTTGGTTTGCCCACCTACAGATGCTTTTGGTTCCTTTGAAGGCACCTACTCTAGGAAGACTCAGGACAGGAGGAGGAATAAGGTGAGGTGCAGCAGAATCAGGGTCATCTGCTTTGAATTTCTCTGAGCAAACCCCTTTCTCTGGGCCTCAGTTTCCTCCCGGGTGAAACAGCAGGACTAGATGAGCTCCACTCTTCTCACTCCTACATTTCTGGGCTGCTTCCAGCTCTGAGGTGTTAGGATTTGTGATATCCCTAAAGAACAGAGGTCATCATTTCTCTGCTGCTTCAGAAGCTTCTATGGCTCTCTGTCACTTCCACCATAAAATAGGAAGTTGGTCTTGCATTTAAGAACCTTTAGTACTTGATTCTGATTCCTGTCAGACTTAACATTTGTGCCACACTGGCCTATTGACTATTCCCGGAACATGACATTTCCTACTCACACTCAGGCCTTTGTGGAGACTGGGTTGGGCCTCCCTCCAAGCCCAGTGTTCTATCCATGGGACATCCTAGCTACCTGAGTGATGGGTTTTGGACACAGAACCGACCTTTAGTGTCAAGGGATAGTTGTGGAATTTGTCGTGAATGAGAGCAGCTCTAGGGAGGAGGGCAAGGATAGAGGCTGGCATAGTGCCCAGGACCGCTCTTGCCTAGAGCTTGCCTTGCAAGGAGAGGAGGATGGAAATTAGTGGGGGGAGCATGAAGACCTCTACTTTAAAAGAAGAGGAGGCCCACACAGAAGGGGAAGAGGCTGCCCATTTGGTAGACTTCAGAGAATGCTAATTTTATTGATATGGTTCCTATAAGACCCCTAATTTCTCTACCACTTTGTACATGGTCTTGGAGTGATCCTTTGCTTGGAAAATTGACCTGATGCTGACCTAAGTGCAACAAGTGCCTGGGGTAGATGGGTTGGTCTTTGGGAGACAGTATTCCAAGCCAGTCCAATTTTCTGGCAACAACACAACCTCAGAGACTCTAGTGTCCTCTCCACACTTGGAGGAAGCAGTGGTGGTGGGGCAAGCAGGTTCATGGCCTAGATGAGGAATCAATTCCAGAGTTGCAGAGTATGTCCCTGAACATCGATCCAAGTCCATCTACCACCCACATCTGCTCAGATACTGAGGGGTTTCCATCACTGCTTAAGGCATCTCATCCCTCTTTGGGGGGAATTCAAATTGCCAGCAAGTTTTTTTCTGAGTCATCCTTGCTCTGTCTTCTGCTGCCAGAATGAAGCATGTCTATCTGAGGGATCTCCATCTTAGTCTTTTTCTCCCAGCTCCTGATCCCAGACATATTCCTTTGACTTAAGATTGTGCTGTCCTGATAAGGTAATTCCTAGGAAAGGGATGTGAATTGAAGCCACCATTAGTTATTACCCTTTACTAGGAATTAGCTGAATTAGTTTATCTTCCTGTTGTAGATTAATTTATATCTTCCACGAGTTATAGATGGTATCATGTTTTTTCACTGAGTAAAGTAGAGAAAGATGCCAGTTGAAGGTCTGAGTCATTTTCTATTTTGTAGGGATTGGGCAAGCACTGCGTCGGGTCTCAAAAAAGAATGTAGGTCAAAGGGGGAACCTTGACTCCTACCTAGTTTTGCTTGTTAGTGACTGGTTCTGAACTTAAGTTTCCTTCTCCATGGTCACCACTGAGGACCTTTGTAGGCTTATGCTTGCATTTCTAGGAGAGTAGGGGGGAAAAATGATACCCAGGACCCTCTCTGTTTGAATCAGAGACAGAAGGAGAAGAGAGGCATATTGAGGATAACACGACTTTGGCCTTTGCCTGCCTACTTTGGTACTGACGAGGTTCAGGAGTGTTTCCACAGTGTTCAGATTCAGACCGGCTCTGAATCTGAGGGCATTTATTTTTCTTTTAGGGTTCATGCTCCCAGCAGATTCCATTCCCTAGGGGAGGCAGGCTGCTGAACTGAATGAAACTAGAGGCTTATATTGGACAAGAAATACTGACAAACTCTGAGGACCTGGGTCAAGCCAAAATCAAATGATCATGGAGGCAAAATGGAGTTGCATATGCAATTACCCATAATACACACAGGAAAGACCACTATGGGGTTATTAATGTATGATAATGATATTATGAAAGTTTGACTTAGTGTGCAGGTGTCACTAGACAAAGTTCCTTTTATGATTTATGGTCCAGTATTCTGTTGGTGTTGCTTTCTTATTTTTTTAAGGTTTTTTGCAAGGCAGTGGGGGTTAAGTGATTATTAAGTGTCTGAGGCTAGATTTGAACTCAGGTCCTCCTGACTCTAGGGCCAGTGCTCTATCCACTGTGCCACCTAGTGTTATGGCTTGCTTCACCTTGGGGCCCTATCAGCGATGACCTCCCTTGTGGAGGGGAGCTGAGAATAAGGAGTCAAGCCACACTGCCTTATGCCTCCAGCTCAAATTTATTACTGCTTAGCTTCTACATATACACTGTTAGGTCTTCCAGGGTAGAACAAAGAAAATGAGGGAATGGGGACGCAAGCAGGTCTATGTGCAGTACTTGCGTTACAGGATAAGGGGGTATGTTGGGGGGGGGGAGGTGGTAAAACACAGCTGTGTCCTGTGCCCTTGGGCTGTGGGGCAGAAAGACCAGCTCCCAAGGACTCCGGCACACCTTATCTCTCAGGGTGGCATTGCCAGCTCTTGAGATTGCGTTCAGGTGGCGGGCCGTTAGAATAGCCTGTGTTCCTACAACCTAGCTGCCCCTGTTGCTTTCTTATTGACTGGCTTCTGTGATATGTCTTAATAGGATGATGTAACCAAGTGTGCTTAGGTCAAGGTATACTTTGATATTCTTTTTTTTTGTAAGGCAATGGGATTAAGTGACTTTCCCAAGGTCAAACAGCTAGGAATTATTAAGTGCCTGAGGCTGGATTTGAACTTAGGTCCTCCTGACTCCAAGGCCAATGCTCTATCCACTGCACTACCTAGCTGCCATGTACTTTGATATTCTAGTGGGGCTCTAGAAGGAAGTTAGGACACTGGAACTGGGTTATTGGGTAGGATTTCATTGTTCTTCCCTCAAAGAAGTGGGACCCAAATTTATTTGGGAGAAAAGATGAAATACATGGTTCTTGTAGCTGTTTCAGGCTGACAAGAGTTGAAAGATGTCCTGCTTCAGGGGAGGGAAATGATTTAATTAGAATAAGTTTGGGCACATGCCCTGATTTAAGTATGGGAGGTGCCAGATGACAGAGGTCCTGGTGTTCAGCTCCAAGGGAGTTGCCTAGAGCAGGGAGGGCCTGGCACCTGACCACCACTCTATCAGCTTTACTGTCTCCAAACAGGTTGATTTAATGTTGTTGGAGCTAGTGCCTGAAAATAATGCTGGTGGATGTGAGCTCTCATTCTGTAAAGGACCCTTTGAACTTGTAAAGGTCTTTGATTTTCATCAAACCTTCAATCTATATTTTCCATTATGGCATTTAAAAAAATAACTGCAGAATACTAAAGTATAATTTTTAAACTTTAATTTTCTTGTATCTTCTGCCCCCTGAAAACATGGCTAATGTGTAAATGTTTTGCCCAATTTCACGTGTAGAACTGATTCTTTTTAAGGAGTTTCTTTGTCAGTGAATTTTTATTCCTTTAAAAAAAGAAACCAAGATCTCAACAAACTTTACTAAATCTCTTTTCACAATTGTCTTATGTCACTCTCATTTTCCCCTTCAGGTTTTTCCCTATGACTAATCTCTTTTTTTCAAACTCTTACAAAAATTCTTGCTGGCATTGGGTCAAATTGACAGTTTTCTTTGAGGCTTTGCTTTTAAGTGTTTTTCATTATTGTCTTTTAAGTTTATGTCTTGGGCTCCTTGGCACCTAGTACCTTTTCATGAGCAAATTCTTTGCTGTTGTTTTGTTATTTTTTCAGCCTATTTCTTGACTTTGGACATTTTGTTAAAGTTGGGCTCTGCTCTCCTAAGGAGTGGAGGGCCATTTATACCAAGCTTTAGGTTTTTTTTTTTCATGCTGTTGTTTTCAGTATGGGGGGAAGGAATCTGCAAGTTTTTGGTGTTTCCAAGTTATTGTGATTCTGAGAGAAGTATAGTCACTGCCCTCTTGGTCTTTTCTGAAAGACCTATGCCCTCATGCAGAGACAAGTACTAGTACTCCTCTTGGCCCTGGAATTGTGACCAGGACCTCTGTTCCTTTGGGATAAATCACATATTCTCTTCTCTGACTTAGTTTTGCAACCCAGAATTACCTATACCAGATATCTAAGATATCAGGGCAAAATTCTTTTATAATTTCCTGAAATATGATGTTTAGGCTTTTTTTTTTTAAAAACAAATCATTGATTTTAAGTAGTCCAGTAATTATTAAATTAGCTTTTCTCAATCTATTTTCCAGGTTAATTGTTGTTTTAATGAGGTATTTCATTTTTCTTTTATCTTTCATTCTTTTGACTTTTTGGTTGTTGTTATTTATTTATTTATTTTTTGCAAGGCAATAGGGTTAAGTGACTTGCCCAATGTCACACAGCTAGGCAATTCTTAAATGTCTGAGGTCACATTTGAACTCAGGTCCTCCTGACTCCAGGGCCAAGGCTCTGTCCACTGTGCCACCTAGGTGCCCCCATTGTTTTGACTTTTTAAAATTTTATCTAGGGGTGGCTAGGTGGCGCAGTGGATAAAGCACCAGCCCTGGAGTCAGGAGTACCTGGGTTCAAATCCGGTCTCAGACACTTAATAATTACCTAGCTGTGTGGCCTTGGGCAAGCCACTTAACCCCATTTGCCTTGCAAACAAAAAAACCCTAAAATTTTATCTACATGCCTGCATGCACATGTCCAATTATAATTTTAAAGACTTTTTAATCTTTTGTTCAGTATCCTACTTTTTTTTTTTTTTTTTTTTTTTTTTTTAGTTTTTGCAAGGCAATGGAATTAAGTGGCTTGCCCAAGGCCGTACGGCTAGGAAAATTATTAAGTGTCTGAGCTCGGATTTGAACCCAGGTCCTCCTGACTCCAAGGCCGGTGCTTTATCTACTGCACCATCTAGCCGCCCCAAATATCCTACTTTTTAAGATGTTTTTCATGTTTTGTTTTGTTTTATTTTCTTTTCCCCTGGTTTCTTGCAAAAATAAGTTTTAACATTCATTTTTTTTTTTTTTTTTTTAGGTTTTGCGAGGCAAATGGGGTTAAGTGGCTTGCCCGAGGCCACACAGGTAGGTAATTATTAAGTGTCTGAGACCGGATTTGAACCCAAGTACTCCTGACTCCAGGGCTGGTGCTTTATCCACTGCGCCACCTAGCCACCCAACATTCATTTTTAAAACTTTGAGTTCTGAATTCTCTCAATTCTTCCTATCCCATTTTCCCCGTTGAGAAAGCAAGTTATTTGATAGATGTTGAAATTGTGCAGTCACGTACAACATTACACAGTAGTCATGCTATGAAAGTAAACAAAGTAAACATCCTTGTTTTACTCCATTGAGGACCAGGAAAGTATCGTCTACTATCTAGAACCTGGACAAACATATCATTGTGAAATTGATGAACTTCGGCAGGCCTCAAAATTTTGACATAATTTGTCACACATCCTTACAACTGATGGTATCAAAGGCCTCAGCTATTATTTTTTCTGGCATTTTCCCCTGGTATTCTTAGGTAGCAAACCTCCTATGGACTGTTTCTTGACCCTTTTTGAAGTCAGACTGACTCTCAGGTAGGTGGCCTTCTTCCAGGGGAAGGATCAGATTATTAAGGAGGGATTCTTGCAAGAATCTTACCAGCATTAAGAGAAAAGCACTCCTTCCATTGTCACAGGATGATCTAATCCCTTTATCTTTATTGAGATGGTCAATGGAGGCATCCTTGAATTCCTGGAGGATAATCCATTTATGCCATATTGGTTGGAAAATTTCAGTCAGTTTTCATATGAGCAATGGAGCCCCCCTCCCCCCTGCTCGTAAATCTCAGCTGCAATAGAATCATCACCAGCTGCTTTGTCACATAAAGTTATTCAAAACCGCTTCTTTGACCTAGGTGAGCAAATACAGTGCTGTACATCAAATCTCTGAAAGCTGCCCATTCCTTTTCTACTCCGCTGTTGCCAGCTGTGTGTTGGTTCAACTTTCTCTCCACATTAGCAACAAACTGTTCCTGCTCAAAGAAGTACTCTAACCTTTTGGCATTAATTCTTCTGGTAGACATTTTTCCTTGGGGCCATGGATATGAATGTGAATAATCAGCCAGAAGAGGATGATTCTATGATCAGTCCAGCACTCTGCACAACACATTGCCTTCATCACTCTCATATCCTGGCTATGTCTTTTCCCTAAAATCACATTTTTTTATTACATGCCAATGGTTGCTGCAAGGATGCATCCAGGAAGTTTTATTGCCTTTAGGTAAACTAAAGACAGCATTTGTGATGAGGTCATGAGATACATAATTCTTCAGTTGTAGGTGATCATTGCTGTTGCTGTTTCACTTCATTCCTCCCAAGGACTCCTTACCTTGTCTGGTAATTTGAGCCTACTCTAGCATTAAAGTCACTAAGAAATATAAGCTTGTCCTCTGTTGATACACTGATGGTAAAGTTTACATAAAATTGTTTTTTGACTTCATTAGGTTTCTTCATGGCGGGAGCATAGGTACTAATGATGTTTGCTTGGTGTTTTTCTTCAAGTGGCAATCTCATTGTCATGAGCTTGTCAGCTACTCCTTTTGTTGGCATTCAACCTTGTTGACTAGATGAGATCTGATTGCAAAACCTATCCCAGCTTCACAGTGATCCCCTTCACTATGGACACTCCAGAAAAATGTGTATGTAGCCCTGACTTCACTAAACTGGCCTTCATTTGCTAGTCTTGCTTCTCTTAGGGCTACTATTGGATATAATACCTGCTGAATTCTCTTGCAACAAGAACTGTTCATCTTTCAGGTCTATTGGATCTTGGGTTGTGGGCATATACCATGTACTGATGGTGTGGGGACTCTTCTTTGAAGAAATTTTTGTACATTTTTTGGTCAGACCATAGAGTAGAACCCTGCCTGCTGTGCTAATCAGGCCAGGGTTGGGTAAGCAGACAACTTTTAGGGCACATTTTCTAACCCCTTCCTCACACCAGGAGGTGAGCAGTTTTGTCCTCAAAAGGCTACTCTTTCACTTAGGGGGCTGAGCTTTCAGTGAGCAAATGACTCTCTGGCCTGTATGCTATATGCTGCCTATATGCAGTATTTTGACAACAGCTCCCATAGTACCTGCTGCTTTATCATTTGCCTGTTGCCTCAGGACTTTGAGATAAGCTTGATCTAGTGGCCTGGATGATGCCTTTTGTTTTGTGCATAAATTGGATTTAAGTGAGGCAGAGTTGTATGAAACTGTTGGTCTCATTCTCTCTTCCAAAGCCATCACAGTCCAGTGGCAAGACAGAGTCAAGACAACTAGATTCAATGGACGACCTTGGCATCTTTGATGTCTCAGCAAGCTCAAAGCCCTCCACAGCAATGGATTCAGCTGCCTGCATGGCTGTTGCAACAAATTGTTCTCATCTTCCCATTCCACCAGGGGGAGTTTTTTACATGCTTGGAATAGACACTGATGGCCTTGAAACCCCTTGGTTACCCTCAACCTGGTTTAGCCTATTGACTAAAAGAGTTTACCTACAGTTTCTTGGAGCCACAGGTGAGAATTAGGTGACTTAGGTGGATATCAGAGGTGGAAATGAGCCCTGCAAAAGCAGCCCTTACACCAAAGGTACTACTCTTGCCCCACTATGTAGGTGAGAGAGGCCTGCCTCATATTCTGGGTACTAGTTTATTTGACTTTTACCCTGTTTTGTATGACTTGGGAAGCTGAGTAATTACAAAGATAGGGATATCTTCAACAGATATGTGGAAATTCATAGGAAGGGTAGATTGAGATTGAAGAAAATAAGTTCAGTCTTGGCCATTCTGATTTGGGGTGCCCATGGTCTATCCTGCAGTTTTGAGGAAGCAGAATCAGGATAACAATTTATGCAATAGTGATAATACTATAAAAACAGACTGCTCTGAAAGCTGTGAGCATTATGAGACTGTTCTTGACTTCAGAGGACTAGGCATGAAACATGCCCTCCCCTATAAAGACCTTTAGGGTACAGAAGGAAATATGCACTATATATGGTATATGTGAGATTATTTATCTTTGTACATTACTCTATCTATCCATATCCATATTCTCTCTCTCTCTCTCTCTCTCTCTCTCTCTCTCTCTCAGTTTATAGCCTTTGAGGGAATTTGTTTTGCTTGACTATTCATATTTGTTATAAATATTTTTTCTTTTCATTTCATGAGGTGGAGGGTAGGAAGGAGAGAAAATAGATTGCTGTTGATTTTTTTAGGGTTTTACAAGGCAATGGGGTTAAGTGGCTTGGCCAAGGCCACACAGCTAGGTCATTATGAAGTGTCTGAGGCCAGGTTTGAACTCAGGTACTCCTGACTCCAGGGCTGGTGCTCTATTCACTGCGTCACCTCGCCACCTCTGTGCTGATTTTTTTTTTCAATAGAGAGGTCAAGGTATCTTATAGAAGAAAAATGTTCCGTGTACTTCTGGTTATAATCACTGATCTGTTGTTTCACTTTCTTACAAGAGACACTGACACAATGAAAGCATTCTATAAATATTTGTAGTGTAAAAAGAAAACACATCAAGAAAAGTATAATAAAAGCTCTCTCTAATGTAATGTGGCTCTGGAGGCGTAGCTTGCAAGGAAGGTGAGAAAAGAAATCTGGATGGTACAGTGAATGGAGCACTGAGCCTTAAGTCAGGGATAGCTGAGATCAAATCTGACCTCAGACACTTACTAGCGGTATGAACTTGACCAAGTTGCCTTGCATCCAGAACCATCTTGAGTAGTCCTGATTCATATTAGCACAGCCCCCTCACTCACATCCAATTCCCCTGCATGTTATGTCATCACTCCCCTGATGTCATGGTCTTCTTCGAGAACAAAGGACAAACATCTTCATCAATTTCCTTTGATTCTGGCCAGGATGGGGAGTAGGAAGGGGAGGACAGAAGCCCAAGCACTCTACTCTCCTGAGAGAGTTGGGGCACTGCCCCCTTAACTATGGTAAGTCTCTTGACCATTTTTGGAGAATGAGGACTCCCAAGCTCGGTATCCAAGGCTTGACTCCCTTCCTACCAAATACTAGTTTCACAATGATGATGAAGGCAAATCTAGCCTCAGATACTTGGCTGTTTGACCTTGGACAAGTCATTTACCCCTGACTGCCTCGCATCCAGGGCTGTCTCCAGTCATCCTGATTCATATCTGGACACTGGACCCACATGGCTTTGGAGGAGAACGTGAGGCTGGTATTCAAGAACAGGGACAAACAACAAGTTCCACAATGAACTTACATTGTAAAGCAACCCATTTATCGAAGTCAATAGCAAAACAGAATCAGAGAAACAGATTGGAGGATAATATCTACAGACGATGCAGCTTAATGGAGTTCTCCCATTGGGAGTGAGGTAGCTCCGCTCAACCAGATATCCCCCAAGGGAAAATTTCCCTGAAGTCTCTAGTATTACATGCTGAGAATGAGGATGCTAAAAGATACCAACTCCTCTCAGATTTGCTTCTTCCCAGTCTTTCTTCCCTTTAAGCAATCTGAAAGGAGATTGGTATTGAGCAATTTTTCTCCCATATTGGAAGCCAGAAGAGTCCAGGATCTCCTCCCTCTCTTTTCTCTCTTCCATTCAGTTTGCCCTTCAAGAAGCATTCTAGGGGCGGCTAGGTGGCCCTGGAGTCAGGAGTACCTGAGTTCAAATCCGGCCTCAGACATTCTGAGGAATCAGTCTCCATAATAGGGAGAGAGTCCCTACAATTGATCCTTCAAGTCCAAAGTTATAGCACTTTGCAATTGATCATGTGGGACCATTAGCATAGGAAAAATATCAGACCCAGAGACAGAGAAACTAGAGTCATTGAAATACTTAGGATAATTATTAAACCCATAGCAGCTGATGAAGTTACCACGGGAGAGAAAAAGTGAAGAGAGAAGAGAGGAGGCCCAAGACAGAGATCACGATTAGAGGAGTCAATATGGATGATGAATCAGCAAAAGCAATTGAGAAGGGATGATCAGATAGGCAGAAGACCCAGAAGAAATTAATGTCCCAAATCCCATAGAGAAGTCTGAGAAGACAATATCAAATGCTTAATTGAACAAAACTGTATATATCTTGTTTGTATATAGTTCATTGGGGGGAAAAGCCTCAAATAAGCATTTGAACTACCTTCCTGGCTACTTTCTTTCCTCTGGGATTTTGTGACACATTTACTTCCCTACCTATTAAGGAAAAAGAAAATCAAAGCCCCTTGCAACAGGGATGTACTATAAAGGAGCATTGATCCTCTGGAATCACTGTAAACATGAAATATAAAAATAAAATAAAAAATAATATAATAAATAAATAAATAAATAAATAAATAAATAAAAGAAATAAAAAGAAAAAAGAAATAAAGAAATAAAAAAATAAAAGAATAAGAGTGGAGAGGGATTTGTCTCTGAATTATTTCCTTTTGAAGTACATTAAAAAAGATGAGAATGGGGCGGCTAGGTGGTGCAGTGGATATGGCACCAGCCCTGGAGTCAGGAGTACCTGCATTCAAATTTGACCTCAGACACTTAATAATTACCTAGCTGTGTGGCCTTGGGCAAGTCACTTAGCCCCATTGCCTTGCAAAAACCTAAAAAAAAAAGAAAAAAAAGATGAGGATAATATAAAGTTGTTACTATTACTACTACTGTTAGATCACAATTCCAGGGCTACAGAGGACATCCTGGAGCATCGAGCCCAGCCCACCTGCCACCTCTGCTCAAAGACTTGCATTGAAGGGATCTGTTCAAATTGTTGGCAAGATTTCCCAGAACCCCGACAGCCTTCCGCTGTCAGAAAGAAGCATACTTGAAGACATCAATCTGAGGTGTCTGCTCTTCCCACCCCCACCTTCTTTTCTCCAGGTTCCTGATCCCTAGATTCTCATTTGTAGAAATAGAGACTTGGGCTGCAGCTTTGTGGTCACCAAGTCCTACCCTTTTATTTAAAAAGTTAGGAAACTAAGGACTAGGGAAGGTGTGACATTCAAGATCATATAGGTAACAAGCAGATGAGGCAGAATTTACACTGACCTTAATTCTAAGTCCAGAATTTTCATTCTGAAAAGATGCCACAAGACCAGAAAACTGGTTCAAATCTTGTTAGATGAGATTGATTAGGGGTAAATGTAACATTTTCCCCTTGGGATTAAAAAAATCATCTTCCCAAGTACAAGAAGAGGCAATTGTGATTAGCCATTAGTTTTCTTGAAAGATATCCAAGGGTCATAGTGGATTATAGATTCCATATGATTCCATAAGATAGGGCGGACAAGGATATTCAGGTAGTGTTGGGTTGCTTTAAGTGAGACTTAGTCTGGGAGCTGGGAAACAGAGTGTGGTTCATGTCTCACTGGGTCACCTGTTCTGAGCTGCAGATTATCCAGAGGAGGGCACTGAGGATGATGATGATAGGCATTGGGACCTCCCCACAAAGATTAGTTAAGATATACACAGAATGACCTAAAGGCTAGATGTCTATACTTGTGAATTCTTTCTAATTCTGTGACCTTGGGCAGGCTATTTAACCACTCTGAACCTCAGTTTACCTAAACTATAAAATTGCAGTGACAAGGCTTTTTTTTCTTAATTCACAAAGTTGTGGTGACTTAATGAAATCCCATCTGTCAATCACATTATTTAATATCAGTCAGAACAAGTCACTTCTGCCTGGGCCTTGGTTTCCTCATCTGTAAATATGGAGGTTGGCAGGTCCCTTTGAGTTCTAGGTCTTTGTAGGATTCCATGATCATCTTTCCTTTCCCTTGCAGGACCTGAGCACAGCCAACCTGGAAAGGAGACAGCTCAACCCTTTCAAGACCTGAAAGGGCTTATCATGGAGGTGAGGGTGTCAGACTGGCTTGATTTGTCTCCAGAGGCAGAATTAGGAACAATTTAGGGTGCCTGGGGAAGGCTGGATATTGGGGTGAGGGGAAAGACTTCCTCTCCAGGAAAGTTGCCCCGCAAAAGAAAGGGCTGCCTCAGGAGGGGATGAGCTCCCCATCCCAGAGTTCTTTAAGCCAAGATCAGATGATCACTTGTTAGAGCTGTTATGCAAGAGAATTCAGAAGGTTGGAGATAAGGGAATTGGGGTCAGGATGAAGAATGTTGGGGCAGAATTCTGAGAGTCCCCGAGGTATCCAGGGCAATCTTTACTGCAGAAAAACTTTGCAAGATGGATCATCCCTTTAGATGAGACAAGTCAGTAGTGTTGTCCAGACATCATGCGACTGTGGGAACCCAGAGCCAAGCATGCCCAAAGCTGGGACTCCAGAGGATGGCAGCCTCAGCCCCAGGGCTAACTGGGAAGCTTCCCAGCTAACTCCCTAAGTGAGAGAGCCTTTCCTGGGCCAGAGGTGGGGTCCCCCTGACCCCCAGCTCTTCCTTCTCCCCCAGGACCCTGGAGCTTACCTGCACTCCACCAGCTGTCAGTGAGGTGAGTTTCCTTTTAGTTCCTCAGCTTTGCTCTTTGGTATGGGTGGAGTCAGAGTGATCACAGCTGTGGGCTGGGGCCTCCTCCCCCCTAGAGGATTTCCTGCCTGCTAGGGTTATTCTAGCTAGTTCCAGATCATTAGTTGGGGCTGAGGAAGCACAGGTGAGAAGATGAGAATAGGGTGTACTGTGATGTGTCTGTGTGTGTGTGTGTGTGTGTGTGTGTGTCTGTGGTGTGTACGTGTGTGTGATTGTGCATCTGTATGTGTGATGTGTGTGTGATGTCTGTGTTTTTGTGTGTGTGTGTGTGTGTGTGTGTGTGTGTGTGTGTGTCGTCCCTGGTTACTTCAGGAGATGGTTATGGGAGAGGGCACCTAGGGCTTCTCTCTGTCCCACCCAATGGTGTCCAACTCTCTCCCCCCTTATGTCCAATCCTAGCCTGGGAACCAACCTTGTCAAGGCTTTCCAGAGAATAGAATGGGGATGTCAGCAGGTTCCTTTTGGGCCAGGCAGCTACCTGCCATCCAAGCTCCTCTCTTTTCAGGGCTTCATCCAGGTTCAATCAAGGATTAAGGATCACTCTGCCTCCTGCCAATTGGGACCAGGAAAGAGAAAGAAGAAGAGGGAGCCTTGAGGCTCTCCAGTAGAGAGCAGCAGAGTCCAGCTGTCAGCTCCCCTATCCTCAGTGGCTGCACAGTGCCCATTTACCACCACTGCTTCCTGTTCTTAGTTCCTACCAAACTAGAATTTCTGGTCATTTCTGTCTTAGGAAGAATTGCCAAGGCAGTGCCATCTAGACCCTGAGGATTCTGACCTGCAGAGGGCAGAGATGCAAGTAGGTACTTTTAAGATATTTGTAAAGAAAGTACAGTAAGGATTTGTGCTTAGCAGTTTTAGATTGGGGACTTGAGGGGAGAGGGGCTCAGGGTTTGAGGACAAGACTCTCTCCAGGGTCCTCTGGCCCCGTTTGGGAGTGAGACTTCAGCAGACACTCACAGGTGGCTTCCCGACAAGACAAAGAATTGGCCCATTATTCAGAAGAAGTATCAGGAATTCATTTGTGGGGTGATTTGGATGACAATGAGGGTTTAGAAACTGGCTAAAAGCAGTGTTAGCAGAGAGATAGAACTTTCCTTTCAGAAGAACATAGAATAGGTGTTCAGCTTCCTGAGATTTCTGGGATTCAGAGCACAACTGATTAGAGAGACAGAGGAACCTCAGAACAAATGTCCCAGATACTATTTTGAAACTCAACCAGAAGTCCAGATCCTTTCAGGTTTCAGTTTTGCTTTTCCTGAGGACTAAAAGAGAGTTTGTAACTTAAACATAGAAAAAAACTTTCATTTTAGGGAATACAAGACAGGATATGAGAATTGGCAGATGTGGTTGAAACTTCAAACAGTGCTAGAATTAGGGGTGTCTTAGAGCATGGGATGTCTGAGCTGGGGTTTCTTGGAGTATGGGATATCATAGATGGAGGGGATCTTAGTCCAGGAGACTGTCAGAATTGTGGCTTCTTGGAGTAAAAGGAATCAGAGGTGGTGGGTCTTGGAGCACAGGAGGTCAGAGGAGGAGGGCATCTTACCGAATTTCTATTAAGGCCATTGGTCTTTGCTGCTGTAAAGAAGGAAGGGAGGGACACATAGATGGATGGAAAGATGGAAGGAAGGAGGAAGAGAGGAAGAGAGATGTGTTTTCGCATCTCTTTTTCCAATTCTTCTGATTTGTGAAGGCACGATCCTACAGAGCTCTCAAGAGTATGACAGAAAAGATACTAGATCCAGTCATTGAGGAGTTGCAAAATGGTCAGTTCCTTCAGAGGCAAAATGTAGGACAGTGATGACTGGGGCTGGGGAGCATTCTGCAAGAGTCTTCTGCAGTTAAGTTTTCTCTGCAGCCAGAGAAGGGGAGTGGCTGGGGTGCTGCAGAGGACCTCATCAAAAAAGTGGAGTGGACTTGACTCCCTGCCTAAAGATTTCAGGATACATCATCCTGTCTTTTGACTTAAGATTGTTTGCCCCTGATAAGGAAATTTGTGGGAAGGGATGAAAATTTTGGCTACTGTTAGTTATAATATCTCACTAAGAATTAGTCTCTTTCTGTTGTAGGTTAGTTTATATCCTATATGAGTTATTGATAGTCGAGGACAGGCTTTTGGATTGAGGGAGGCAAAGAAAGATGTCAGTTGAGGGCTTGAGTCATTTTCTGCTTGTCAGGGATTGGACAAGCACTTCATCAGGTCTCAAAATAGAGTGGAAGGTTAAAGACAAACCTCGTCTCCTCTTCCAAGTTTTGCTTGATAGTGCAGGTCCTAACCTGAAGTTTCTTACTCCATGCTCATTGTTGAGGGCCTTGCAGGCCTGTGCTTGCATTACCAGGGCAGTAGGGGAAAAGTGATACCCCAGATATCTCTAGAGACAAAATAGGGAAGGAGGAGGACAGCACAAAAGCCAGGCATAATGAGGGAAACATTGTTCCTGCCTCTGTCTCCCTGCTTTAGTATGGATGAGGTTCTGTAGCATTTCATGGTGCCATCTCTAAAGAATTCAGGTTCAGATTGTATGCAAATCAAACAAGAGGCATTTGATTTTCTTTTGTGGATCATGCTCCCAGCAGATTCTGCTCCCTAGGGGAGGCAGGATATTGAATTGGATGAAACTAGGGGCTTAAATCAGGCAAAAGGTGCTGACAAACTCTGAGGACCTCGTCCTAGCCAAGTTCACCCAGTCACAGAGGCAAAGTGGAACTGTGCATGCGGCTACCCATAATGCACACAAAAAAGACCAACAAGAGGGGTATGAATGAATGATAATAATATTTTAATTCCCTTGACTTTATCATAAGTTCACCCAAAGGACAACAAGGTAGTGTGTAGGCGCCACCTAGACAAAGTCCTTTTTCTGAGTTATGGGCCAGCATCCTGCTCCATAGCCTCTTGGTGCTGCTTTTTTGGTGATTGGCTTCTAGATTAGTCTAAAGAGGATGGTGTGGCCAGGTGGTGTGCTTAGATCATGGTGTGCTCTGCTCTTCTGGTGAGAACCTGTAAGAAAGTTAGGATATTGGGGCTGGCGCATCAGCTAAGTTTCCAGCATTTCCCCCTTAAAGACCTGGGATCCAAATTTGTTTGGGAGAAAGGATGAAGGCTTGGCTTCTGTAGCAGTTTCAGGCTGAGGGGGGCATAGAAATGTCCCTGCCTCAATGGGTCCCTCCTTTGGGAGGGAGGTGATTTGAATTGAGCCAAGTTGGACACATGCCCTGATAGAAGAATGGGAAATTCCTTTTGTTCAGTTTTGTACCTTTAGAAGGACAATGATATGCCCCTGGAATAGGGAGAGGACAAAGAAGAATATGGAAGAATATTGAAGAAATGCTGGGTAAATGAAGATACTGAAGAAATGGGGATGCTCAGGCAGGAGAAAACACTTAAGGGGCCAGGATGCCACTATCTTCAGGTCATTACACAGCTGCCCCACAAGAAAGATCAAGAGCTAGAAAGGACCTCAAAGCTGTTGAGCTCAGTCCCTCCCCATTACAGACAGGCTAACCTCAAATTTTGCCAGAATCACACAGCTAGGAAAAAACAGACAAGATTGCAAATTGGCCAAATTGTCATGGCTGGATCCCCAAGACCTTGACTTTCAGTCAACCTTCCCACATCCCCCTTAATATGTAAATTCTTTTATAAAATTTTTAATAGTTTCACCCCTCTTCAGCCCTCCATTTTGCTGTGGTTCAGGGAATTGAATTCAGGGTCACACAAAGGTAGGAAGCAGTTGAGACAGAATTTGAATCCAGATCTACTAGTTTCAAAGTCTAGCCATTTTTCCATTTACCCATGGTAGCCTTCAAAATATTTAAAGACTGCTATTTTATGTCTCCTCCTCCTTTTCTTCTTCTCTGTATTTTAACTGCAACACCTGTCAGATGGTGAGAACCCTGTTCTATCTTAAATGCCTTTGACCAATACTTTTGAAATGTATTGAATAGAATTCATTTAAAGTTGTTTCTTCTGTAGTTTTCATTGTATAAATTTTTATCCTGCTTCCCAATTCCCTCTAAACTTTCCTATTTTCATTTTAATTTTAAAAATCTTTATTATTGGGGGCAGCTAGGTAGTGCAGTAGATAGATCATGGTTCCTGGAATCAGGAGGAGATGAGTTCAAATCCAGTCCCAGACACTTGATACTTACTAGCTGTATGACCTCGGGAAAGTCACTTAAGCCTATTGCCTCATTTATTTTAAACATTAATTTCTTTTTAAATGATAGGTTTCAGGTCCTCTTCTTCCCATTGCTCCCCTAGGCAAAAATAATGCTATCAATTATACACGTGAGGGCAACTAGGTAGCACAGTGGATAGAGCACAGCCCTGGAGTCGGTAGGACCTGAGTTCAAATCCAGCCCAGACACTTAATAATTACCTACAATATGACCTTGGGCAAGTCACTTAACCCCATTGCCTTGAAAAACAAAAATAATTACACATGTGAAGTTATACAAAATATGTCCATATCAACCATATTGCAAAAAAGTAAAAAAATAAAGGGAAAAAATTATACTTTGATTTGCACTCAGAATTCATCAATCCTCTCTGTGGAGATGGACAGCACTTTTTCATCAAGAGTTGTTTGGAATTGTCTTGATCAATCTATTGATCAAAGTAACTAAGTCATTTGATCATCATTACAACATTGCTGTTACTAACACAATGATTTCCTTGTTCTTCTCACTTCATCTTGTTCAGAGTTCTTGCCAATTTCTTTTCTGAAACAACCTGCCTCATCATTTCTTCTGTCACAATACTCCATAACAATTGTATACCACAACTTGTTCAGTTATTCCTCAATTGTAGAGCATCCCCTCAATTTCCAATTCTTTGCTATCACGAAAAGAGCTGTTATATTTTTGTACTTGTGGGTCTTTTTCCTTGTTCTTTGATTTCTTTGAGGTAGGGATCTAGGGGTGAAAATGTATCAAAGAGTATGCACAATTTTATAGCCTTTGGGCATAGTTACAGATTGTTTTTCAGAATGGTTGGGTCATTTCCCTACTCTTCCAACAGAACCTATTTGTATACAAATACCTATTTCCCTCCTCCAACATTTGTCATTTCTGATAAGTGTGAGGTGGTACCTCAGAGTTTAATATGCATTTTTAGGTTTTTTCAAGGCAAATGGGGTTAAGTGGCTTGCCCAAGGCCACACAGCTAGGTAATTATCAAGTGTCTGAGACCGGATTTGAACCCAGGTACTCCTGACTCCAGGGCTGGTGCTTTATCCACTATGTCACCTAGCAGCCCCAATATGCATTTATTGAATCAATTGTAATTTAGAACAGTTTTTCATATGAGTATAGATAGCTTTGATTCTTCTTAAAAATGCCTATACATATCTATTAATCATTTATCAGTTGGGGAATGACTTTTTTTAAACAACTTTGACTCAGTCCCCCATATGTTTAGGAAATGAGACTTTCATCAGAGAAACTGGCTGTGAAAATTTTTGATATTACTTCATTATCTACACAATCTTTTATCAAAACATAGTTTCTCTGATTACTTCTTTTAATTAGATCTGGTTTTGCTTTTGCTCCCTTATGAGGTCATGATTTCTACTTCTGCCTTTTTTACTTTAGTTGAAGCATAATAAAATCTGCTCCAGCCCTTCATTTTAACTCTGTATGTGTCTTCTGGTTCCATTTTATGGGTTAGTTCATTTCATTCATAATCACAACTGTTTTCATCAATTTTATTTTCTTGTTTATCCTCTCTCTCTCTCTCTCTCTCTTTTATCCAGCTCTCAAAAATCTGTTAAGTTTCTAACCACTGCCTCTCTTAATCTACCCTTCCTTTGATCATGTCTTCCCTTACCCCCATTTATTCTACTCTCTCTCTCTCTCTCTCTCTCTTGTTCCTCCTCAAAAGTGTTGTGCATCTGACTAGCCCCTCTCAAAATATTCCCTCCTTTCTATCACCTTCCCCTCCTTTCTTCCATCCCTTTACTTCCTACTTTCCTCAAGGATAATATAGAGTTCTATTCCCATTCTACACCAAATATGTTATTCCCTCTCTCAACCAGTTCCAATGAAGATTACGCTTATTCCCACCCCCATCCCCGTACCACTGCAAAAGTTTTTTCTTGTCCTTTTAATATGAAATAACTTAGCCCATTCTACTTTCCCCTTTTCTTTTCTCAGTTCATTCCTCTCTTACCAATTAATTCCATATTTTAAAATATATTATCCCTTCAATTCCAATCCCCCCGTGCCTTGTGTATATATATATATATATATATATATATATATATATATATATATATATATATATATAGACAAGGATATATATATGTATATATACACATATATATATATATAGACAAGGATATATATATATATATATATATATATATATATATATATATATATATCCTCCTTCTAACTGCCCTAATAAATGAGAGTTATCTGTATCATCTTCCCATGCAGGAATATAAGAAATTCAACATCATATGTTCCTTATGGTTTGCCTTTCTTGTTTACCTTTTTATGTTTCACTTGAGTCTTGAAATCTTTGAAGCTCAAATTTTCTATTCAACTCTGGTCAGTTTGAGAACTTAAAAACTCCATATTTCATTGAATGTTTATCTTGTCCCCTGAAAGAGTATGTTCAGTTTTGCTGGGTAGTTGATTCTTGGTTGTAATACAAACTCTTTTGCCTTCTGGAATATCACATTCCAAACTCTGTGATATCTTAATGTAGAAGCTGCTAAATCTTGTGTTATTCTGACTGTGGTTCCACAGTAATTGAATTGTTTCCTTCTGGCTGTTTGCAATATTTTCTCCTTGACCTAGTAGCTCTGAAAATTGGCTATAATATTCCTGGAAGTTTTCATTTTGGGATTTCTTTCAGGAAGGGATCAGTGGATTCTTTCGATTTCTATTTTATCCTCTGCTTATTCTCTAGCAGGGCAGTTTTCCTTGATAATTTCCAGAAAAATAATGTCTAGGTTCCTTTTTAAGTCCTGGCTTTCAGGTACTCCAATAATTTTTAAATTATGTCTCCTGAATCTGTTTTCCAGGTTTGTTGTTTTTCACTGAGATATTTCACATTTTCTTCTAGTTTTTCATTCTTTTTATTTTATTTTTTTTGCTTGTTTCTTGATTTCTCACAGTCATTAGCTTCCCATTGCTGCTTTTTATATTTTAAGGAATTATTTTCTTCAGTAACTTTTAAAATTTCCTCTTCCATTTGACCAATTCTGCTTTTTAAGGCATTCTTCTACTCATTGGCTTTTCAGATTTTGTTTTTCCATTTGGCCCAGTCTTCTTTTTTAAGATGTTATTTTCTTTAATATATTTTGGTGATCCCTTCACCAAGCTGCTGACTCAGTTTTCATAATTTTCCCACATCACTCTCATTTCTCTTTACAATTTTTTCTCTACCTCCCATACTTGACTTTCAAAAATTCTTTTTGAGCTCTTCCATGACCTGAGACCAATTTATATTTTTCTTGGCAGCTTTGGATGTAGGAGCTTTGATTTTATTATTGTCTTCTAAGTATGTGTTTTGATCTTCCTTATGACCATAAAAACTTTCCATAGTCATCCTTTTTTTCCTTCTTTTGTTTCCTCACTTCTCAGGCTATAGCATGATTTTAACTCTTTCCTGCTTTGAGAGTGGAGAGCATACTGTCCCAAGATTTTGGGGTTTTTGCAGCTGTTTTCAGAGCTCATTCTGGGGGTGGGGGTCTTCAAGGCTTTGGTGCTTCCAAGTGGTGTGATTCTTTTAGTTTTTTTTTTTTTGCTTTTTTTGCAAGGCAATGGGGTTAAGTGGCTTGCCCAAGGCCACACAGCTAAGTAATTATTAAGTGTCCGAGGCTGGATTTGAACTCAGGTATTCCTGACTCCAGGGCCAGTGCTCTATCCACTGCGTCACCTAGCCACCCCTCAAGGTGGTGTGATTCTGAGAGAGTTACAGTCACTGCCCTCCTGGTTTGCTTTGGTCTTTATTCAGGAAGGACCCCTGGTCCTTATGTGGCTCGAATTACCAGTGCTACTCTTGTCCCTGGACTCAGGACCAGTACCTCTGCTCCCTTGCATCCAATTTCTTTCTTTTTTTTTTAAAGAAAGATTTTATTTATTTTGAGTTTTACAATTTTTCTCCTATTCTTGTTCCCCCCCCCCAGCCCCCACAGATGGCAGTCTGTTAGTCTTTACATTGTTTCCATGGTATACATTGATCTAAGTTGAATGTGATGAGAGAGAAACCATATCCTTAAGGAAGAAAACAAAGTATAAGAAAGGAAGAAAAATAAAGCAAAATTACATAATAAGATAACAGGTTTTTTTTTTCCCTAAATTGCAGGTAATAGTCTTTGGTGTTTGTTCAAAATGCACCGTTCTTTCTCTGGATATAGATGGTATTTTCCATTGCAGACAGCCCCAAATTTGTCCCTGATTGTTGCACTGATGGAATGAGCGAGTCCATTAAGGTTGATCATCACCCCCATGTTGTTGTTAGGGTGTACAGTGTTTTTCTGGTTCTGCTCATCAGTTCATGCAAGTCCTTTCAGGCTTTCCTGTATTCCCATCCCTCCTGGTTTCTAATAGAACAATAGTGTTCCATGACATACCTATACCACAGTTTTCTAAGCCATTCCCCAACTGAAGGATATTTACTTAATTTCCAATTCTTTGCCACCACAAACAGGGCTGCTATGAATATTTTTGTACAAGGGATGTTTTTACCCAATTTTTCATCATCTCTTCAGGGTATAGACCCAGGAATGGTATTGTTGGATCAAAGAGTATGCACATTTTTGTTGCCCTTTGGGCGTAATTCCAAATTTCTCTCCAGAAATGTTGAATCCTTGCATCCAATTTGAAGTCCTCTTCTCTGTCTTGACATTGCATCCCAGAACTGCTATGAGCAACAGAGTTACAAGTTAGATTTGGTTTCACCCAGTGCCAGGAAAGGTTCCTCCAAAATCTCTTTCTGAACAATTGTCTGATTCCCTCATACTGTCTCTTCCTGAGAACTCCTAAAAGCTGCTGCAACCTCTAAGACCTACTGCTGTGCACCTGTCCACCCCACTGTCACAGGCCTCCCCTTCAGACCTCTGATATCGTAGGCTAGGAAAATGGCATCACTAATCCTTTGTTGACTCTATTACTACAAAACTTGATTTGAGGCATTATTTTAAAGTTGTTTGGTGGAGAATATCGGGAGAGCTCAGCTGTATCCTGGCCTATACTCAGGCAACTAGGCTGCTAATAAATTATATCCCTTTTAAGTCTTCTCTATGGGGTCATCATCCCTAGTTTCTTCAGAGTATTCTTTTACAGCCTGTTTCAAACTTCTTGGAATATGCTCTGTCATCTTTCTCCATTTCCAAATACAGCTTCTAACCTTGGTTTTGTGGTTTTATAGCCAGATCCCAAGCCCGGAGACCTCATTGAGATTTTCAGAACATGTGACCATCACTGGGCTATTTATGTGGGTGAAGGTTATGTCGTCCATCTGATACCTCCAAGTAAGGAGCACCCCAGTTTTGTGAGGTTGTATATGTTGCACAAGGACCAGACCCCAGAAGTTAGCTGATTTGATGACTTTTAAGGAGAATCTCTGTTCACAGATGCCAGATTCATGAATGGTTGATGAAGCTGCTTGGGTGGATCTCAAATCTGATTTTAGGGGATAGCTAGATCATCCCAAACTGGCCCCTTTAAGACACCATAAGAGCCATGGGACTGGAGGGGACCACTGGGTCTAACTTTCCACTGCTTAAAAATGACCTCCTTGGGGGTTTCTTTGTTCTTTCTGTTCAAAAGGTGAATATGCTGGGGCTGTTACCTCCAATATCAGGGCCATAGTGAAGAAGGAACTGCTTCATGAAGTGGTCAGGAGTGACAAGTATTGGGTGAATAACAAACATGATGACAAGTACAAGGTGCTGCCACCCAGCGAGATTGTTGAGCGAGCTTTGGAGAAGGAGGGGAAGGCAGTCCTCTATGAAGTGACCAGCAAGGGCTCTGAGTACTTTGTGAATGATCTGAGATATGGAATCATTCGCAGTGAACAGGTACGTCCAACCCACCTTCCCTCCATAACTGTATGCAGGCCATGGCTATGGGGGCATGGGGGCATGGGAAAGGTCCCATGGGGCCCATGTGGTTTTGATGGGGAGAATGGTGCCCAGGAACAATGATTTGTCTGCCTCTCCCTCCCCATGGACCTACTTGCTTCAAGCTCAGTTTTCCTTCTCCTTGTTGAACACCTCCATAATGGAAAGGCTGACTATAAAGCTCTGGACAAGGAGCAGCTAGGTGGCGCAGTGGATAAGCAACCCTGGAGTCAGGAGTACCTGGGTTCAAATCTGGTCTCAGACACTTAATAATTATCTAGCTGTGTGGCCTTGGGCAAGCCATTTAACCCCATTTGCCTTGCAAAAACCTAAAAAACAAAAAAGAAAAAAGAAAGCTCTGGACATTTCTTTGACTGACACAAGTGAAATCAGTCACCAAACAGTTATTAAGCTCTTGCTGTATCTCAGCCATTGAGTTAAAGAAAGCTAAAAAAAAGCTCACATCTTAATGGAGGAGACATGTAAATAAATGGAATGGACAAGATATGTTCACAATGGATGAATGGTCCTTTGAATGGGGAAAGCACCAGTAGCTGGAGCTGGGAAAGGATTCTGGTAGAAGGTGGGGTGCCAACAGTTCCTGGGGTCAAGTTCCTTCCATTTCTTTAGGAGAGATGGTTCTAGTCTTTATGGGAGCATGTTTCCAATGTCTGTTCTGGCTTCTGTCTAGTCTGAGACTCTTCACCCATCATGACTTGTGAAACATTGTGAATCATGGTGGCAATTAACAATTTCCCTAATGGTATTTGTTGAAGATATTACCATGAATAGAATACTGTAGGATGAGAACTTCTGTGTGTTTCTCCTTTTGCAGTATAGGCTCTGCAAAGGCCATTGATTTTCATCAGACCTATTATACTATTCATCACGACACTTTAAAGAATAGCTGCAGAAAACTAAACTAAAATTGTTTACTTCATTTTTCTTGTTTCTTTCCCCCCAAACAATGTCAATATGGAAATCCTTTGACTAATTTCACATATAGAACTGATATCTTTTTAAAGGAGTTCTTTTCTTCAGTTAGTTTTGGTGCCCTTTTTTAAAAATCAAAACAAACTCTCAGCAAACATGACAAATTCTCTTTTCACAATTGTCTTACATCACTTATTTTTCCCCCAACTTTTCTTTCTGCCTCATCTTTTTTTTTCCAAACCCTTCCCAGAATTCTTACTGGTCTTAGGTCCAATTAGTAGTCCTCTTTGAGGCTTTGCTTGTATCTGTTTTCATATTAAGTTCCTGTCTTGATTTTCCCTGCTATCATAGAAGCTTTTCATGATCAAGTTTTTTTTTTTTATTTGCTCATGTTTCCAGCCTATTTCTTGACTTAGAACTTTCTGTTAAAGTTTGGCCCTGTGACCAATCACAAGCACTCTTCTTTGCCTTGGAATTGTAGCACAGAACTGCTTGTGGGCAACAGAGCTGCCAATCAGAATGAGTTTTAGCCAGTGCCAACAATGAGTCCCCTATATTCTTTTTCTCATCATTTGTCTGACACCCCCTTGCCCCCTTGCTGTCTCTTCCTGAGAGCTCTTGAAGCTGCTGTTGCTGCTGCTGTCATAGATGCCTCCAAGGACCTCCCAAGTTGTCTTAGGCTGGAAAAATGGCACCCTCAGACCTTTGGTTGACTCTGCTACTCCAAAATTTGATTTGAGATATTTAAAAAAATTGGTTTGGAGGGGAATGTTCAGAGAGTTCAGCTGCAAATTCCTGGCCTCTATTCTGTCGTCTTTGGTCTCAATATGCCCTATTCATTTTCTGTATTCTCCATAGGTTTAACATCACCATTTCCTTGTGCCCCTTGGCACATTCTCTCTCTCATCTTTCTCCATTTGCAAATACAGCTTCTAACCTGTCCTTGGTTTGTGGTTTTACAGTCAGACCCCAAGCCTGGAGACCTGATTGAGATTTTCAGAACACCCGACCATCACTGGGCCATTTATGTGGGTGAAGGTTATGTTGTCTACCTGTCATCTCCAAGTAAGGAGCACCCTGATATTGTGAGGTTGTATATCTTGGACAAGGGTCAGACCCTAGAAGTTAGCTGATTGGAAGATTGTTAAAGAGAGTCTGTTTACAGATACCAGATTCATGTAGGATTGATGAAGACACTTGGGTGGATCTCATGTCTGATTTTGGGGGTGAACTAGATCATCCCTCAACTGACCCCTTTAAGACACTATCAGAGTCATGGATCTGGAGGGGTCCTCTGGGTCTAACTTGGAACTGCTTTAAAATAATATCTTTGGGGGTTTGTCTTTTTTCTTCTTTCTTACCAAAAGGTAAATATGATGAGACTGATGTCTCAACCCCAACTGTTCCAGTCCTAGTGAAGAAGGAATTACTCCGGGTGGTGGTCGGGATTGACAAGTACCAGGTGAATAACAAACTGGACAACAAATACAAGGTCCTGCCCGCCAGGGAGATTGTTGAACGTTCTTTGGAGAAGGTGGGGAAGGATGTCCTGTATGAAGGGATAGGAGACAGCTCTGAGCACTTTGTGAATGATCTGAGATATGGAATCTTTCGCAGTGAACAGGGTCCTCCAACACCTATATCTCTATAAATGTCTGTAGCCTTGGGAGGGCTCAGGGAAGGTCCCATGAGACCTCCATGGGTTACAATGGGGAGCAGGGTACCCAGGGTTGAAGGCTTGTCTGCCTCCCTCTGCTCGTGGGTCTTGTGGCTTTAAGATCAGTATTCCAACAGAAAACCCCTCCCTCCTCATTCTAATGGAAAGGCTAACTGGAAAGCTCTGGGCATTTCTTTGACTCTTCCAAGTGAACAAACATTTATTAATCTCTTACTGGATGGTAGATATTGTGTTAAAAGAAAGGCAAGAAGTTCATGTTTTGATGGGAGGGGACAATTTGTAAATAAATGATAAGGAGAAGACATGTTCACAGTGGATGGATGTCCCTTTGAGTGAAGGCATGAAAAGGCAGAAGGAAGGGCAGCAGCAGCAGTCCCTAGGGTCAAGTTCCCCCTCCCCCCATTTCTTTAGCAGAAAGAGTTCCAGTCTATGTGAGCATATTTCTTTTTTTTTTATCCATGTGCACATATATAGATTTTCGTTACAAAATTTCCTTTCCCCCTCCCTTCCCACCCCCTCCCCTCAGTCAAGTTAGCATTGAACATACATATTTTGATAAACAAGTTTATAGATTAGTTATTTTCAGTCTGAGAAATTAGGATTAAGGTGTGAGCATGTTTCCAATATCTACTCTGGCTTCCATCTAGTCTGTGATTCTTTACCTACCAGAACTGACCTGTGAATCATGGCCAAAGGGTAGAAATTACTGCTTGACCTAATGTAATTTGTTGGCCCTGGATATAATGTTGGGGGGAGGGGGGAGCTCTCATGTGTGTCCTCTGTGTTGTACAGACCCTGTGAGCCTTCAAGGTCCACTGATTTCATCAAGCCTAGTACTTATACTATTCATCATGTCAGTTCAAACAAAAAACAGCTCCACAAAATGGAAATAAAAATTTATTATACATGTCTTCTTCTTTTTTCTTTTTTTGATTTTTGCAAGGTAATGGGGTTAAGTGACTTGTCCAAGATCACACAGCTAAGTAAGTATTAGGTGTCTGAGACTGGATTTGAACTCAGGTCCTCCTGGTTCGAAGATCAGTGCTTTATCTACTACACCAGCTAGCTCCCCCACATTATTTTTCTTGTGCTTTTCCCCCATGAAACATGGCTGTTATGGAAATGTTGTGTTTAATTCCACATGTATAACATGGGGAGAGATGGGAAGGGAGAAAATTAAAAACTCTGAATTTAAAAAAAAAGATGTCAATAAAAAGTGAAAATTCAGAAAATATTAAAAAAAAATTCCTAGATCTTGGTGGATTGCCCACTGGTTCTCAAGATCATCTTATCCAGATCTCCCTAGGAAGCCCCTTCTCGCACTTGTGAATACAGCCTCCCCTCAATTTCACATGCCCATCACCCCTGCTCCTTGCCTTTAGGGGTTGGTTGAGAAGTTTGGGAGGGGAAGGAAGGTCATAAGAAATGGGTGAAAACTGATAAGGATTTCTATGCTGTCACAGCCACTGTTCTGTTTGGTTTATCTCCAAGCAGATGTTTTGCTCTTCCCTCTCTTCATCATGTCCTGGAATTGATTCTTTACTCTCACCAAGAATTAAATCCATATGTGCCAGAGACAGTCATCTAGCTGGAGTGAAAGAGAGGAGTGGGCTGCACTATTGATCACAGCCTTCCTCTCAGTTCTCAGGTCACAGATGTCTTCACGACAGTCACAAACTGTTTGGGATAAGTGACATTTTGGCTGCTGCCAGCTTTGTTGGCAGAATGTTTTCAAGAAACTGATAGCAATGTTTTTTCAGTGAGGGGTTGTGGGACAGGTAGAAGGGAAGGAATCTGGATATCAAAGTTTAAAAAAATGAGTGTTAAAATTGTTTTTCCATGTTGACTGGGGAAAAATAAGATACTAAATCAAAGAAAATTTTTATCAAAAAAGTAAAAAATCTTTCTTTACAAAGAAAAAAAATAAATAAAACTGATAACAAAATTAATAAAGCAGCCATCCAAGTCATGGTAGCTTGGCTGCACCATAAGGCTCATGCACAATGTGTCCTCACTGCTTGTAATAAAGATGGTTCTATTATCAAAAGAAGATCCACTGGGGAAAGACCCAGGATGAGTTATTCCATGTTCTTCCTCATAGTTTAGTCTGAAAACTGAATTATTTTCCATAAATCTTTCCTGGTTCTATGGTGACCCAGTCTCTCCTTAACTATACTTAGAGGAAAAGAAAACCAGTACCCAGATCATCCCTCATACTCTTTAATGAAAAGGACCCTCAGTGATTCTATCCTCTAGTCCCAATGCCTCATCTGAGAAAAGAGGGGACAGAGAGGGAGTAACTTCCAAAGTAACAAAATAGGAAAGGCTCAGAACTGGTTTCATTTGGCATCCTCTTGTAGTAAATCCAGGACCCTTTTCACACAATGGCTGGATGCTTCTTGGTGTGTTAGGAGATTGGTGTGTGATGGAATTACTACATTTCTTCCCCTGAAGACTAGAATTCCCTGCTTCCCACAGAAATTTCTAAAATATTCCAACCCCCACAAACAAAGTCACTATATCCAAATGCTCATTTTAGGAAATAATCTGTGAATATACAAATAACTAATAAGTCTGACTTGATAGAATTATGGTGACAGGGTGGGATGGGGGAAAAGGAAGGAAGATAATGTCAACTGTTCTGTTTTTCAGTTTCATAAATGGGAGCTTGAGACAAGACCCTTTTAGGTGGTGGGGGTCTGGCATTTCTCTATCTACATTCATTGGCCATGGCCAGGGTAACATCTATCCATAGACTTCCTATGGCTAGCCACTGCAAATGGATGGAGTGAAGATGCATCCTGAGCACTGCTGTGGGTGGTGTGTTAATCTCGCTACACCTGACCAGAACTCCTTCAACTCTCCTGTGGTTTTAGGACTTTAGGTGCAGAGTGACTTCAGTACAGCCTCACTTAACCAATCTTACAGCCTAGGTGAAGTTAGAAAGACTCTTTCTTTACTCCCATGTGATCTGAGGAGAGTCAGGAAAGACTTTCAAAGACCAATCTGGTTGAAATTCATCAGTAGAGATGCATGTTAAAACATACCAAATGCAGAAATTCTACTCCATTCCCCCAAATTGTAAAATTACAGGTATATTTGTTTTGTAAGTTTTTTTTTTATCTTTGCCTCAGATTCAGATCGGCCAATCTGCCACCAGTGATCTGAGATAATAGGGTATGGTACAGGAGAGTCTGGATGGTGCCTACCTGGCAGGTAAAAAGAGAGGTTTGGAATATGAGTTGTTGCTAGGAAAAGCTGGCTTAGGGGAGGAGAGTGGAGGGCAGCTGAGAGATGTTGAAGAATGGACGGGGGGAAGAAAGAGAGCAACCACGATACTATATGAAGTGAGAATCCATTACATTTGAGAGAGATTACTCTATTAAGAGGTGATCCCCTCTGTATCAAGGACAGCTTTTGGGTTATAGCAACAAAAGTGGGATCCAGACTAGGAGTTGGAAGAGGCAACTTGTTACCTACTATATGACCTTGGGCAAGTCATTTCTTCTTTGTGCCTCAGTTTCCTTATCTTCTATTTGAGAATAAAAGCATTTTTCTATTCCTGCCCCCACCCCATAGTACCATGAGATGGAAATGTGTGTAAAGATACTTTGAAAAGCATAAAATACTATATAGACAAAGGGCTTTTTAATATTTCTTTTTTTTAGGTTTTTTTTTTTGTAAGGCAATGGGGTTAAGTGACTTGCCCAAGGCCAGACAGCGAGGAAATTATTAAGTGTCTGAGTCCTCCTGACTTCAAGGCTGGTGCTCTATCCATTGTGTCACTTAGCCACCCCTTTTTAATATTTATTAATAAAATTTTACCTGTTTTTTTCAAAATCTAAGTCAGAAGCGGATGGGCAAAAAGGAGTTCCTGCCCAGTCACTATTACTGTGACCTAATGACCAATCAGTCTACTTAGGTGTTAGGCATCCAAGGCCTTTGTAAAGAGTTCAGGGCTGCAGGGTTTGAGAAGACTTCAGTCCCAGGTAGTTGGAGCAAAAGCACAGGCTTTGGGCAAGACTTTCCAGCTGTCTGAACTAGATTTACTGGATGGGCTGGGATATTTGGGAGAGTGAAAGTGGTTGAATTTATGCATTATTAGGGTGGTAAGGTTTGCACCTGGAAGGAAGGAAGGAAGGGAGGAAGGAAGGAAGGGAGGAAGGGAGGGAGGAAGGAAGGGAGGGAGGGAGGGAGGGAGGGAGGAAGGAAGGAAAGAAGGGAGGAAGGAAGGAAGGAAGCCAGTGGGAAGGGAGAGACCAGATGGAAGGGAATGAGGTAGAGGACCCCTGAATGCCCCTGGAATCTCCAACTATCAGGGACATGGATCAGCAAAACTGGAGGAGAACTGAGGCCTGAATCCACAAGGAGTAGGCTTCCCAAGATTTGGGCAGGACGCCTCAGCACTTCGTCAATGATAATGATATAATAATACTAATAGCGGCTCCAGAAGCAGAATCTATCAAGCTGCCATGTGTGTCTGATCTGGGAAGGAATAAAGGAGGACAAAGACAAAAGAATGTGACACAAGATGAAGGAAAGAGAACTTTCAGTGTTGGGAGTGAAGTAATAGAGATGAGGCTTTTCCCATAGAAGAGGAGTCTTTTTTTTCCTACACTGAGACTCAGAGATGAAGGGGTTGGGGTGGGGAGGGGTTTAGTGAATGGCCAGTCTTTCTGGACTGGGTCTCCAGGCTTCTCCTAGTAACACCTCCTAAGTCTCATCCACCTGGATGACTAAGATGAAGGCCTCTGGACAGCCCTACTAAGGATAATTATGTCTGCATAAAAGATTCATCAGCAAGCTGTTTGTCTAGAAGTGGGGATGGACTAGGGCAGCAAGATGGTGCAGTAGATAAAGCACAGGTCCCAGAGTCAGGAAGACCTGAGTTCAAATCTGGCCTCAGACACTTAATAATTGCCTAACTGTGTGACCCTGGGCAAGTCACTTGACCCCATTGATTTAAATAAAAATAAATTTTTTTAAAAAAGAAAGAAATGAGACTGGGCTCATCAGGGAGTAAGAGCAACTGAGGATGGCCCGTGAACTCCATTACTACCCACAGAATGTCAAAAGTCAATATTCTATGATGGGCCTACTGTGTGCCATTGTGCTACACACTTTACAGTCATCTCATTTGATTTTTACAACCACCCTGTTAAGTAGGTGTGTAATTATTTCCATTCTGCAGCTGGGGAAACTGAGTCACAAGGTAGTGAGTATCTGAGATTGGATTTGAACTCAGGTCTTCCTAGCTCCAGACCTAGTACTCTCTCCACTTTACTCTAAGGCACAAGATGGGAACTGGTCTCCAGAATAAATGTTCCTTTTAAATAGGGTGTATTGTAATCTCTACACCTTTCTACAGGTATAGTTTAACAAGGTAATACTGTGAGAATTTCTCATTGTGTATAGAAGTTTTGCAAAAAGCAGCTTGCTGATATATTGATGCATCTGTGGGAGTTTGAAGAAGAGATTTGTTTTTTGAGGGTGTAAAGAGGAACTGTTTTGAAATACCTAAGTTGGAAACTCTGCAACTACATATGAAACTTTTGGGGTTGCATTTGGTTGTTTATAACAAAGCATCATGGACTGAGAATGTACTAGAAAAAAAAAGTAAACTGGTATGTAGAGGGGTGCTGCCCTCCAAGACTCACAGAGGAGAGGGAACCACTATTGATGACCATCAGAGGTAGCAGAGGAATGTCTTGGGGTGTCAACATGCCCATACACTGTGGATCGTACCCACCATCACATCTGTTCTTCCATCTCTGGTGCTCAAATTGGGGACCAGTGTCAGGACTTGGTGAAGGACTGGTCTCCTGGTATTACTTCAGTCACAGGGCCTGGCCCAAGGCCATACCAAGGCTTCTTGAATGCAGTTGGAGGTTTGAATTCCACCTGGTTGGGCCACTGACCTTGGACAAGGTCATCCACATTCCTCTTCCACAAAATGAAGCCTCCTTTGGCAGCTCTAGACATCTCTGGTCCCTACTTCACAGGGTTATTGTGATGATCCAATGGAACAACATGAAGACATAACATCTTTCTAGAAGTGGGAGCTGTTAGAATTTGAGTGTTGGTATTTTTATTCAATCTCCAATCATTTATTAAACACTAATACAGGCCAGGCTGGGAGGGAGATGATTTAGATCAGGTCTACAAGACAGGGCACTGGAAACTCTTTTCCAAAGACAAAGGTTTGCATAGATTGAATTACAAAACACTCCTTAAGGAATTACAGAACACCCTGAAAAGCAAGGGGGTTCGTCAGTGGTCATGCCTAGGCTGTGCCAATATAATACTAGTGACAATATTATCAAAAGTAATTTGCACTTTTAATACTCTATGACATATTGTCAAGAAGATGCTTTATAGAACTTGATAGAATAAGAAAATTCATTGAGGGGCTGTTGGAAGAGGGGTTGGAGGGGTGGCTGTACCCAGAAAGGCCAACTGGGGAGGACAGACTTTGCGAGTCTCTTCTGGTTCTGGCCTAGAATCGTCTCCCTCTCTCTGATTCCTGCACTTTTGCCCTTGGCAGTGCCCCATGCCCAACTGGCTGTCATCTCCTCCAAGAGTTCCTTTTCAGGACTCAACTCCCATGCCCAGAGGGTTCTGACTGGAGTCAGAAAGGTGTGAGAACAAACCTACCTGGACAGATCTAGCTGTGTGATCCTGGGCTAGGCCTGTCTGCCTTAGTTTCCTCATCTGTAAAATGGGGAAGAACACAATCACATCTCTAGGGTAGTTGTGAACATCATATAAGTGAATCCTGCTACAGCTCATGGGCCAGTGCCTGACCCCTACCAAGGGTAGTATAAATGTGAGCACCTTCTGCAAAACCCCTGGGGGTGGGGGTCTCTCCGGGGCCAGGGTGGTGTGAATTTTGCCTTTCTTCAGTCCTCAGTCAGGACTTCCCCTATACTTCCTGTTGACTCCTCTCCAACCACTATAAGGATGGAATGGAAGGACTTGGGCCAGGGCCCGCCCAAGCCTTTCTTCCTAGTCCTAGAATTCCAGAAAACAGAAACTTAAGTGAGGCCTCCTGCTGAGGACAGTCTTAGTAGGGCCCCTGGGAAGCAGAGAACTCAGGGTTGCCAGTAAGGAACCTTTCAAAGCCTGAAAGGAAAGCAGGGGTGTC
The DNA here is from genome assembly GCF_037893015.1 of Macrotis lagotis. Lineage (NCBI taxonomy): Eukaryota > Metazoa > Chordata > Mammalia > Peramelemorphia > Peramelidae > Macrotis > Macrotis lagotis. Next base: position 285,117,305 of record NC_133660.1, read on the forward strand.
AGACTTGCTTGGTTTGGTCCTGGGGCAGATTTAGGAATTTGGGGTGCCCAGTGTAGGCTGGATGTTGGGAGGCTTCGTCTCCATGGGAGCTGCTGAGCACCAGAAAGGTTTGCCTTCCTAAGGAGGAGACCTCCCCCCACGCCCCCCCCCCCCCATCCTCAGAATTCCTCAAGTCAAGGCCAGATGACTCTTGTTGGGACTGTTACACAGGAGACCTCAGAAGGTCTGAAATTCAGGGCATGGGGCCAGGATCCTGGTTCTGAGAACAACATTTGAAGAATCAGCAAGGCACCCAGGGCAGAACAACTTTGGAAGGAGGCTTGGGTCAGTAGTGTGGTCCGGATATCACAGCCTAGAGCCAACCCTCCCACAAGCAGGCTCCAGAAGATGGCAAGCACAGCTCAGAACTCACCGAGGACTTTCCAGGTCAGTTAATTCCCCAAGTTGAACAGAATTTTCCTGCCTTCTGATCTGTCTCTGAAGTTTCATTTTCAGTACCCAAACTGTGCTCTTTGGTCGGGGAGGAGTTAGGATGACTTCAGTCACAGCCGGGGCTGTGGGCCCCTTCCCTCTGGAGGATACCTTGCCTGCTGGGGTGATTTTTACTAGTCCCAGCACAGAGGTGTGTGTTGTCTGTGTCTCTGTGTGTGTGTGTGTGTGTGTGTGTGTGTGTGTGTGTGTGTGTGTGTGTCTGTGTGTGTGTGCGCACTTGCTCTCTGGGTACACCACTGGAGGGCTTCCAATGATTGTCTTTGAATTGAAACAGGTAGGGGTAGCTAGGTGGCGCAGTGAATAAAGCACGGGCCCTGGAGTCAGGAGTACCTGGGTTCAAATCTGGTCTCAGACACTTAATAATTACCTAGCTATGTGGCCTTGGGCAAACCACTTAACCCCATTGCCTTGAAAAATCTAAAAAAAAAAATGAATTGAAACAGGTAGGGGACCAGAACCAGAGAGGGCACCTGTGGCATCACTCCCTATCTTGGAAATGGTGTCCAGCTCCCCCCATACCAATGACTGGTTTTTCTGGAGTTTTCTGGAAGGTTCTCATTGTCCCAGGCAGGAAGGCCCCAGCCCCCAGTCATCCAAGCTCCTGTCTTTTCAGTGATCCATCTAGGTCCAGTCAAGGATAAAGGATCACTCTGCTCCTGCCAAGTGAGATTAGGATGGGAGAGATGAAGACCAACTGGTCTTAAGTGGGATTCATTGGCAAGCCTAGAGCCTCCCTCTTTGGAGAGCAACAGAGTCCAGCCATGAGCTCCTCCAGCCCCGGGGTCTGCACACTGACCATTTACCGGCACTGCCTCCTCTTCTTGCTTCCCATGATGGACACTAGAACTTGTCGTTTCTGTCTTAGGAAGAACTGCCAAGGCAGTGCCATCCAGACCCTGAAGATTCTGACCTGCAGAGGGCAGAGATGCAGGCAGGCACTTATAATGACTTTGTAAGTACAGACAGGATTCATGCTTGTACTGTTTGGGGGGGACTTGAGGGGAGAGGGGCTCTGGGTTTAAGGACAAGATGCTCTCCAGGGTCCTCTGGCCCCATTGTGAGAGGGAGACTCAGGCCGACACTCGTGGGAGGCTTCCCAACAAGATTCAGTATCTGCCCCTTATTCAGAGGAAATATTGGGAAATTATTGTGTTTTGGAGGACAGTGGAGAGGGGTGTGACAAAAACTGGATAAAGGCAGTGCTAGCAGGGGACTAGGATTTACCTTTAAGAAGAACACAAAATGGGTGTTCAGCTGCCGGAGCAAGATTTGGAGAACCATTGATTGGAGAGATGGCTGAGCCTCAGACCAAAAGGGCCATGGTCTGTTTTAGATGTCTTGGAACTTACTTGGTGATCAAAGTTCGGATCCTTCCAGCTTTCAGTTTTGCTGTTCTGAGAGCTAAAAGAGAGTTTGTAATTGAAGGTTGGAAAAAAGACGTTCATTGTCATGACTACAAGACAGAATGAGAGTTGGGGTGGGATCAAACTTCAAACAGAATGCCAGAGGAGGGATGTCTTAAAGCACGGGCTGTCTACACTGGGGGTTCTTAGAGCAGGGGGTGTCAGAGGTGAAGGGGATTTTCGCACATGGGATGTCAGACTTTCCATTATGTCCACAGCTTCTGCTGTTATAAAGAAAGGAGGAAGGGAGGGAGGGAGGGCTGTTTTCTCAGCTCTGTTACCGATTCTCCTGATTTGTGAAGGTGAGGTTCTAGAATCTGCCATGACAGAAAAGATGCCAGCTCTCAGTGCTTACTATCTAATGGAGAAGACAAGTTGCAAACTGATCACTCCCATTAGAGGTACAGGGTAGAACAGAGATGACTTCAGTGCTGGGGAGGAGGCTGCTAGTCTTCTGGCAGCCTTGGCAGCAGCCAAAGAGAGGGTGGAGGGGTGCTGCAGAGGACCTCACCCCAAAAGTGGAGGGGACTTGGCTCCCTGCCCAAACAGGTCAGGATGTCCCATTCTGAGGAATGCCACTATTAGGGGCACATTCCTTTGACTTAAGACTGTGTGTCCCTGAGAAGGAAATTCCTGAGAAAGGGATGAGAATTTAAGCCACCATGGGTTGTTATCCCTTAATATACCCCTTGCAGACCTCCTAATGTCTTTGTCTTCCTGTTTTGGTTTAGCTTATACCATGTATGAGTTGTAGATGATAGAGGACATGTTTTTTAATTGAGGGAAATAGAGGAAGATGCCAGTTGAGGATATTTTCAGGTTGTCAGGGATTGGGCCCCAAAATAGAGTGGAAGGTCAAAGACAAATTCTTGCCCTCCCTTTTGAGTTTTGCTTGGTAGTGGCCAAGTCAGACCTTAAGTTTCTTTCTCCGTGGTTACCACTGAGGGCCTTGCAGGCCTGTCCTTGCATTTCCAGGGCAGTAGGGGAAGAGTGATACCCCGGATCTTATCGTTCTGAAAAGCTAGCTGGGGAGGGAGAGGTCAGCACAAAGCAAGACATATGGAGGATAACATGGCTCTTACCACTCACTGCTCACCTGAGTAATGATGAGGTTTGAGAATGCTTTATGGTGTCATCTCTAAAGAATTCAGATTCAGATTGTCTCCAAGTCTAACAAAAGGCATTTCTTTTTCTTTTGGGGGTCATGCTCCTAGCAGATTCTCCTCCCTAGGGATGGCAGGAGGCTTATCACCTGGTCACAGAGGCAAAGTAGAGTTGTACATACAGCTACCCATAATGCATACAGAAAAGACCACTGAGGGGAATATGATAATGTTATCATAATTACCCTGACTTTATCATGCTCACCCAAAAGAGAGTAAGGAAGGTAGTGCCTTGTCGTGCACACTGTGACAACAAAGAGAAGATAAAAAAGCAAAACTAGGGTCCCTGCCCTCAAATAGGGGCAACCTCATGTTTGAGCCTTGTCAGGATGTTCCCAGACTTAGGGGAGTCCGCCAAACTGAGAAGCTTTTTGGGGCCTAGAACTGTCCAGGGTTACAAGGGGTTATACAAGTTTTAATATTGTACTTCAGTACCAGTGCTCCTCTTGACCCTAGGACTGTGACCAGGACCTCTGCTCCCCTAGGTCCAATCACAAGCATCTTCTCTACTTTGGTATTGCAACCCAGAACTGCTTATGGGCAACCAAGTTGCCAATCAGAGCCAGCTTCACCCAGTGCCAGCAAAGGGTCTCTTATAATCTTTCTGACCAGTCGTCTGAACCCCTTTACTCTCTATCACTGGACTGAGAGCTCCTGAAGCTGTTGGCTGCTGCTCCGCTGCCTCCAAGGCCCACTGGTGGTGTTCTTTGCCCACCCCTTGCAGACCTCCTAATGTCTTAGGCTAGAAAAATGGCACTCTTTAACCTTTTGTTGGTTCTGTTTGAATTGAGGCATTGTTCAAATCTGGAAGGGAATGTTGGGAGAGTTCAACTGTAGTACTGGCCTATACTCTGTCATCTAGGCTTCCAGGATGTCACAACTTTTCTAAGCCTTTTCTTCTATAGTTCAACACCCCTAGTTCCTTCACTTTATCCTTTTATGACCTTTCCCAATCCACTTGCAATATGCCCTCCTATCTTTTTCCATTTCCAAATACAACTTCTAACCTGGCCTTGGTTTGTGGTTTTATAGCCAGATCCCGAGCCCGGAGATGTGATTGAGATTTTCAGAACAGGCGACTATCACTGGGCTATTTATGTGGGTGATGGTTATATCGTCCATGTGGCACCTCTAGGTAAGAAGCATTTCTGCTTTGTGAAGTTGTATGTGTTGGGGAGGTGGAAGTTAGAAAGTGAGCTGATTAGATGACTGTTAGATTATCTGTTTATAGATGACAGATTAATATATGGTTGATGAAACCACTTGGGTGGATCTCAAGTCTAATTTTGGGGACAGCTAGATCATCCTCCAACTGACCCCTTTGTGACACTGGCAGAACCATGGGACTGGTGGGGACCACTGGGTCTAACTTGGAACTGCTTAAAAAAGAGCTTTCCCTTCTTTCTATCTGAAAGATGACTCTCCTGAGATTGGTGTTTCCAGAAGGAATGCTCTAGCCATAGTGAAGAAGGAGCTGCTCCAGGTGGTGGTGGGGAGTGACAAGTACCGGGTAAATAATAAATATGATGACAAGTACAAGGTGCTACCACCCAGAGAGATTGTCAAGCGGGCCTTGGAGGGAGTGGGAAAGAAAGTCCTCTGCAAAGTGACTGGCAAGAACTCTCAACATTTGGTGAATGACCTGAGATATGGACTCATTCGCAGTGAAAAGGTATGTCCAACCTGTCTTCCCCCCAATACGTATATGCAGACTGTGTGGGCATGGGGAAGACCCCATGTGCTTACAACTTGGAGCACAGTCCCTAGGGTCATCCCTAGGCTTGTCTGCTTTCCCTTGCCCATGGTCCTTCTGGCTCCAAGTTCACTTTTCCTATCTGCCATTTCCCAGGATGTCACAGCCTTTCTCCCCCATAATGGAAAGGTGGACAGGGAAACTAGGCATTTCTTTCACCAACACAAGTGAAGACACTCACCAATTAATTATTAAACACTTGTTGTGTGCTAGACATCGTTTCAAAAGAAAGATGAAAAGCTTATATTTTAATGGAGGAGGGAAACAAATAGTACCACCAATTCATATTCACAGGAGATGAATGACCCTTTGAGTGGAGAAGGCACCAGCACAGTGGGGGGGGGGTTGGGAGGGGACTCTGGCAGAAAGTGAGATGGCAGCATTCCCTGGGGATCACATCCCACCATTTCTTTAGAAGAGATGGTTCCAGTCTCTATGAGAGGAGGTTTCCACATTTGCTCTGGTCTAGTCTGAGACTCTTCTACCAGAACTGAGCTGTGGATCTTGGCCAAAGGGTGGAAAGCAATGATTGACATAATGGAATTTGTTGGATTTAGTGCTCTGGATGGAATGCTGCTGGGTGAGAGCAGCTGGTGTGTGTCCTCAGTGTTGTGCAGGCCCTTGAGAACCTGTGAAAGCCAGAGATTTTCATCAGACCTTCTAGCAATACTATTCATTATGGCATTTAAAAAATAACTGCAGAAAAACTAAAGTATAATTTTTTTACTTTTTTTTGTATCTTTCCCCTTCCCCCATAACATGGCTAATGTGGAGATGTTTTGCCAAATTTCACATGTACAACTGAAATAGAAATAGAAACATATTTTTAAAATTGATATTTTTATCTTGTTTTTCAAATTACATGTTTTGGTGGTTTTCCATTATCATCCATTTGAAAATTTATGTCGTGCAATTTTCTATCACTCACCCTTCCATCCCCTTTCCCTTGACAGTGAACTGTCTGTTAAGGTTGTACATATACATTTCTGTTTTATATATTTACATATCAGTCATTTTGTTTAGGAGGAGTTAGGACTAAGAGAAAAGAAAGAGAACCATGAACTAGGAAGGAGGGAAAAAAAGAGAAGTTTTAAGAAATGAAGATGGTATACCTTCGAATTCTGTGGGTTTGTTTTTGTCTTTTATTTTTTTTTCCTCTGGATGTGGATGGCATTGTCCAAGATAGGTCTCCAGGGTTGTCCTTGACTGATTTTTTTTAAAGGGGTTCTTTTTTTTTTCAGTGAATTTTTATGCCTTTTTTTTTAAAAAAAAAGAAAACCACCAAATTCAACTTATTAAATATTTTCACAATTTTGTTACACCACTTTTATTTTTTCCCCAGTTTTTCTCTGTGACTCATCTCTTTTTTCAAACTCTTACAGGAATTCTTTCTGGCTTTGGGTCCACTTGGTACTTTCCTTTGAGGATTTGTTTGAAAGTGTTTGGTTGTCTCCTTTTTAGTTTATGTCTTGACTCCCTGCCACCATAGCAGTTTTTCATGACCAAATTCTTTTTTTTTAATTGTTTTTTGATGTTCATCTTTCATTTTTTTTTTTTAGTTTTTGCAAGGCAAATAGGGTTAAGTGTCTTGCCCAAGGCCACACAGCTAGGTAATTATTAAGTGTTTGAGACTGGATTTGAACCCAGGTACTCCTGACTCCAGGGCTGGTGCTTTATCCACTGTGCCACCTAGCTGCCCCTCAAATTCTTTTTTTGATGCTTATTTTCATCCTATTTCTTGACTTTGAACTTTATGTTAAAAGTTGGGCTCCACATTCCCCAATTGACAAATGGTCAAAGGATATGCAAAGGCAATTTAGAGATAAGGAAATCAAAGTGATCCATAATCATATGAAAAATTGCTCTAAATCATTACTTATTAGAGAAATGCAAATTAAAGTATCTCTGAGGTACCACTTCATGCCTCTCAGATTGGCCTATATGACCTGAAAGGACAATGATCAGTGTTGGAAAGGATGTGGGAAATCTGGGACACTAATATATTGTTGGTAGAGCTGTGAACTCATCCATGTTTCTGGAGAGCAATTTGGAATTTGAAAGGGCAACAAAACATGCATAACCTTTGATCCAGTAATACCACTACTGGGTCTATACCTTGAAGAGATGATGAAAAAGGGAAAAAACATCACTTGTAAAAAAATATTCCTAGCAGCCCTGTTTGTGGTGGCAAAGAATTGGAAATCAAATGAATGTCCTTCAATTGGGGAATGGCTTAGCAAACTGTGGTCTATGTATGTCATGGAACACTTTTGTTCTATTAGAATCCAGGAGGGATGAGAATACAGGGAAGCCTGGAGGGATTTGCATGAACTGAAGCTGCATGAGATGAGCAGAACCAGAAGAATATTGTACACCCTAACAGCAACATGGGGGTGATGATTAACCTTGATGGACTTGCTCATTCCATCAGTGCAACAACCAGGAACAATTTGGGGCTGTCTGCAATGGAGAATACCATCTGTATCCAGGGAAAGAACTGAGGAGTTTGAACAAGGACCAAGAACTATTACCTTTAATTTAGGAAAAAAAAACCTGATATCTTATTGTCTCATCTTGCTATCTCTTTTACTTTATGTTTCCTCCTTAAGGATATGATTTCTCTCTTATCACATTCAATTTAGATCAGTCTATACCATTTTGGGAAAGGAGTCTGCAAAGTTTTGGTGCTTCCAAGTTGTGCTCTTGAGAGAGTTATAGTCTGCTCTGGTCTTCACCTAGGAAACGTCCTGGTGCCCCCTGCAGCCACAAGTACCTGTGCTCCTCTTGGCCCTGGAACTGAGACCAGGACCTCTACTCCCTTAGGATCAATCCGAAGCTTTCTTCTTCACCTTGGGATTGCAACCCAGAACTGCCCATGGAGAACAGAGTTGCTAATGAGAGTTAGCTTCACTCAGTGTCAACAAAGGGTTCCCTATAATCTCTTTCTGACCAGTTATCTGAGCCCCTTATCGACTCTGGTTTGAGAGCCTCCTGAAACTACTGTTGCTGTCATAGCCACCTTCAAAACCCATTGCTGGGGCTCTGACCCTCACCACTGTCTCAGATCTCCCCTGTACACTGCCTAGGTTACTTAGCTGGAAAAGGGGCACCCTCTGACCTTTTGTTGGCTCTGTTACTCCAAAATTTGATTTGAGGCATTACTTTAAACTTGTTTGGAGGGGAATGTTGGGAGAACCTGACTGTATTATGTCCTGTATTATGTCATTTTGGTCCCAATATGTCAGATCCCTCTGAGGCCTTCTCTTCATCCTGATTACCTTCAATAAATCCTTTTATGGTCTGTCCCAGACACCTTGGACCATTCTCTTGCTCCTCTTTCTCCATTTCCAAATTCATCTTCTAATCTGGTCTTGGTTTTTGGTTTTCTAGGTAGATCCCAAACCTGGAGACCTGATTGAGATTTCTCGAGGGCCATTCTCTCATTGGGCTGTTTATGTGGGTGATGGTTATATTGTCCATTTGGTACCTCAAAGTAAGAACATCCTGCTTTGTAAAGTTATTTCTGTATCTCTGTCTCTATCTTTATCCATCTATCTATCTATCGGTGGGGGCAGTGTGCAGACTCTGGAAGGTTAGATGATGATTGTTGAAGAAATTCTCTGCTTACAGATGACAGATTAATATTTGGGAGATGAAGGTGCTTGGGTGAATCTCAAGTTTAATCTTGGGGAGAGTTAGATCATACCACAACTGGCCCCTTTATGACACTGTCAGGGGTGTGGGACTGGAGGGGACCGCTAGGTCTAATTTGGGCCAGGACTGCTCAAAAGGGACCTCCCTGGGGATGCCTTATTTTTTTTCCTTTCTGTCTGAATTATGAAGAGGACATGGGTGGTCCTGAGACAGTTCCAGCCACCGTGAGGAAGGATCGGCTCTGTGAGGAGGTCTGGAGTGATAACTGCAGGGTGAACAATAAACATGACAAGAAGCACAAACCAAGGCCACCCAGTGAGATTGTCCAGCGGGCTTTGAATGAGGTGGGGAAGGAGGTCAAGTACAACCTGGCTAAAAACAACTGTGAGCACTTTGCGAATGATCTGAGATATGGGGTTCGTGTAAGTGACCAGGTATGTCCATCCCCAGACCCTATGAATGTCTGCAGGCTGGGGAGATCCCATGGGTTTAAACAGGGAGCAGGGGACCCTGGGGTGAAGGCTTGTTTACCTCCCCTCTGGCCATGGGCCTTCTTGTTTCAAGTTCTGCCTATCTGAGGACACCCTTCCCTCTCCTGCTAATGTAAACCTCTGGGCATTTCTTTGACTGATACAAGTGAAGTCAGTCACCAAACATTTATTAAATACTTGCTGTATGCTAGATATTGTTTGAACAGAAAGACAAGAAGCTCACAATTTAATGGGGGGGAGAAAATATGTAAATAAATAAGGACAAGACATGTTCCCATTAGACGAATGACCCCTTTTTGTGAAGGCGCCAGCAGCCAGGGCTGGGAAAGGGCTCTGGCAGAAAGTGGGGTGGCAGCAATCCCTAGGGTCAGGTTGTCCCCATTTCTTAAGGGGAAATGGTTCCAGTCTATGTGAGCATGTTTTCAATGTCTGCTCTGATCTCAGTCTAGGCTGAGACTCTTCACCCACCAGTACTGATCTGTGGATCTTGGCCAAAGGGTGGCAATAAATGATTTCCTTGTGGGAGATAGTACCCTGATTTTAATGCTATTGAGTGAGAACTACCACATGGCCCCTGTGTTGTATAAGCCTTGTGAACCTGCAAAGGCCACTGGTTTTCATCAGACCTATTTATACTATTCATCATGGTATTTTAAAGAACAGTTATAAAAACTGATACTTTATTTTTCTTTGTCTCCTTTTGTTTGAAAATTGGATAATATGGAAATGTTTTGTCAAATGTCCCATGTATAACTGAAATCACACTGCTTACCATCTTGATTGTTGGGCGAGGGACTGGAGGAAGGGAGAGAATTTCAAACTCAAAAGTTTTTTAAAAAGGCTAAGCATGAAAATTAAGAAAATAGTAAAAACAATAGCTTCTCAGACCCCAGGGGATGCCCTCTTCACACTTGTGACTCCAATAACCAATCTCACATGCCCATCACCCCTGCTTCTTGTCTTTAGGGGTTGGTTGAGAAGTTTGGGAGGGGCAGGGAGGTTGATGGAAATGGGTGAATTTCCTTGTTATGAGAGGTAGCTTACCTGGGTAAAACTGACAAGGATTCCCAAACCCCCACAGTCCCTACTGTGTTTGGTTTATCCCCATGCTGAGCAGGCCCCTTCTCCCTCTCTGTATGACTGAGAGATCCCTGCATCAAAACCTGGGATTGACTCTCTTCACCAAGAACTAAATCTAAACTTGCCAGAGCAAAGCATTTGGCTGGAATGGAGGAGAGCAGACTGCCCTACTGACCGCATCCTTCCTCTCGGTTCACAGGTCAGAAATGTCGTCAAGATAGTTGGAACCACTGTTGGAACCAGTGCTGGAATCAGTTTCTCTGTTGTTGCTGGTATTAATTTTTTATCATGTGTTTTAAGAAATTGATTGTAAAACCAATAAGACAATCATCCAATGGGCTCCAGCTCCTCTCTGCTGTTCTAGAGAAAAAATTATAGAGTTGAAATGCAGAGCAAGGCATAGAATTAAAACTTTTCTGGTTTTCCTTTCTCATGTTTTTTCTCCTTTAGTTCTAATTCCTCTTTCCTAAAATGACTGATATGATAATATGTTAAATGTGATTGTCCATGTACGACCTCTATCAGATTACTCCCTGCCATGGACAAGAAGGACTAAAGCAGGGCGGCTAGGTGGTACAGTGGATAGAGCACCGGCCCTGGAGTCAGGAGGACCTGAGGTCAAACCCGGCCTCAGACATTTAATAATTACCTAGCTGTGTGGCCTTGGGCAAACCACTTAACCCCATTGCCTTGCAAAAACTAAAAACTAAAAAAAAACAAAAAACAAAAAAAACAAAACGTAAAGGGGAAGGTAGAAGAAAAATGTGGAATTTCAAAAGTATACAAAAAGGAGAATATTGAAAATTATCTTTGCATGTAATTGGAAAAAAATATAATAAATTTACATTAAAAAAGACAGTCATTCAAGTTATGATGGTTTCATTGTATCATGGAAATTATGCAATACTGTGTGTCTATTAACAAAAAAGTACTTCCTCTCCAGGCACTATTATCAGGACCTAGGTATTAGGCATCCAAGGCTTTAGCAAAGAGTGAGGGTGTGCAGAACTTGAGAAGACTTAAGGCTCAGGTGGTTTAGCCATTTTTTTTGGACAAGACTTTTCAACTGCCTGAACCAGAATTACTGGATGGGTTGGGATATTTGGGAGGGTGAAACTAGTTGGATGAATGCATACTTAGGGTATAAGGAAGGGAGGGAGTCAGAGGGAAAGGGGAGAAGATAGGGCTGGGTCCAAGGATGGACATTCAGAGTTTAGAAATAACTCTGGGGGGCAGCTAGGTGGTGCAGTGGATAGAGCACCAGCCCTGGAGTCAGGAGGACCTGAGTTCAAATTCAGCCTCAGACACTTCATAATTACCTAGCTGTGTGACCTTGGGCAAGTCACTTAACCCCATTGCCTTGCAAAAAGAAACAACTATTTAATGTAATCAAAATGACCTATTTTGCATTTTAGAATGTTCTTTATCTATTATTTGGTCATAAACTCCTCTCCTTTCTGTACATCTGACAGATAAACAATTTCTTTTTCTTCTAAATGGCTTATGGTATCACACTTTATGTTAAATCATGTAACCAATTTGATCTTATCTTGGTATAGGGTGTGAGAAATGTTGGTCTATGTGAGGAATGTAGGGTGTTTGTTGGTCTTCCCAGGGTGTGGAGGGGAGCCTTAGGGAAGCCATTACAAAGGGGGAATGGCCCAGCCAATCACAAGACTGGGAGAGTTTTCCTAATCCCATTCCAGGCATAGCAAACCCCAAACGGGTTCTCAACTGGTCAAGAGTGACCTAGAGATCTTGACCTAATGCAACTGAGTTTGCGCAACTAGGTAATTGAATACTAACCCCCATACCACCTGTGATGATTGGGGTTCATTAGCATATCACACCTAGGATGATGTGGGGGATCATATTAGGGGCATGTCATAGAATGGGTGGACCTCTTAGATTGTAACTCAAATTCTGAGAGCCTATGAACATCCAAGAGGTAGGGGAAAGTTTCTGAGGACCATAAATTAAATTACCTGAAGTTCCAAGACTAATTTGTGCTTCACGCCTAGGTGTGAGGTACCCGTAGCTTGTAAGGTGTATCTTGCAAGGTTCATGAATAAAATGTACAATTTTCTCTCATTCTAGCAGGTTTTTCTTTTCATTCATTTATAACAGTCTATGTCTAATTTCTTTTTCCAATTTTCTCAGTGATTTTTGTTAAAATAGTGAATTCTTATTCCCAAAGTCTTTGAATTTTGGGAGACTTTGGGTTTATCAAAGAGTAAATTTTTTACCTAATCTATTCTACTAATTTACCACTTTATTTCTTAGGCAGTTCCAGGTAATTTTGAAGATGGTTGTTTTATTATATAATTTTAGATCTGGTATAGCTAGGTCACTTTTAAAATTAATTTTCTTGATTTTTTTGTTCCTCCAGGAGAATTTGCTATGTTTTTTTCTAGCTCTATGAAATTATTTTTAGTAGTTTGAATTCCATGGCACTGAATAAACAATTTAATTTAGGTAGAATTGTCATAAGTAGGCCTATCCATGAGTCAGTGAAATTTTTCCATTTATCTAGATCTGACTTGTGTGAAAAATGTTTTGTAATTGAGTTGATATAGTTTCTGGGTTTGTGTTGGCAGGTAGATTCCAAAGTATTTTATGTTTCCTCAGTTATATTAAATGGAATTTCTCTTCTTATCTCTTGCTGCTGGGATTTCTTGGTGTTATATGTATATATACATATATATATGTATACATATATATATATATATTTGATTTAATGGGTTTATTTTATATCCTACAACTTTGCTAAAATTGTTCATTGTTTCAAGTCATTTTTAGTTGATTTTCTAGGATTTTCAAAGTATATAATCATCATTTTCAAAGAATGAGAGCTTTGTTTCTATTCTATTCTAGACTCTAATTCCTTCAATTTCCTTTTCTTTTCTAATTGCTAAAGTTAACATTTGCAAAACATTATTGACTAAAAATGTTGATAATGGGCATTCTTGTTTCACTCTTGATCTTGTGGGGATTGCTTCTAGCACCACCTAGCTGCCCCTCTTTTCTGTGTTCTAATTAACTTTAGCTTCATCCCTCTCCAGTTGCATGGGGTGGGAGGTTTGGGGGGAAAGGATTTACAGAACCTCGAATTGGAGCTCCACACTAAGCTTCACACAAAGGGAGTCCATTCAGTCTCAGAACCCTACCAAGATTTCTAATTCCCAAGGCAATATTTTAATAGCCCTTTTTTTTCTTACTTTTGGCTCATGCATGAAATTGGCATTAAACTTTTCCAAATTCCCTTTTCCTCCTTTTTCCTGGGTTCACAGTAGCCTTGATTAGCACTGTGGTCCTGGGATTTTCAAACAGTCTCAGGGTGGGAGGAACATCTGCTGGCAATCCAGGAGACTGTTAAAACTCAAGGGGATGCATCTTCCTGCATTTTGACAACTCCTGTCCCTCACCCTGATACTTGAGCCCACATGAGTCCCCAACTATTAGAAATATTCGAGACAAGAAGTGATTTCTTCCCCAAATGACCACGGGCTCACCGGTGAAATCAGGAAGAAGATTTTATTGATACAGAGAATTCTAGGAAACAAACTGAAGCAGAGACTGCAACAAGTAAAACCTTCCTGATTTCACCGGGAGCACAGTCATTTGGGGAAGAAATCACTTCTGTGTCTTGATTATCTCTAACAGTTGTCATCAGGATTATTCCAGCTCCCGTGAGAACTCCTCAGAGGATCTCCCAAAGGAAGGGGGGGGGAAGGACTTCTCCTTCCCCTGGCTTTGCCTTTCCTCAAGGGTCTGAGCAAGTCCTGTCAGGGCCAAGGGGCACCTACATACTTCCTGTTGACCCCTCCCCAACCACTGCAAGGCTGGGATAGTGGAACCCAGGCTAGGATTCTGCCCGAGTCTTTCCTCTCACTCAGGGAATTCCAGGAAACAAACTTAAGCAAAAACACCTGTTGAGGACAGTCTTTGCAGAGCTTTCCTCTCACTCCCTTAATTAAAGGAAACAGAATTTCAACTGAGTTCACCTGTTAAGCACAGTCTTTGAGGGATTTTTCTTCTCACTCCCAGAATTCCAGGAAAAAGAAACTTAAGCAAGGGCATCTGCTGAGGATAGTCTTTGTAGGGCTTTCCTTGCACTCCCAGAATTCCAGGAAAGACGGTTGAGAACAGTCATTGCAGGACTTTTCCCTCACTGGTGGAATTCCAAGAAAGAGAAACCTAAGCAAGGACACTTGATGAGGACACTCTTGTGGGCGTTTCACTCCCAGAATTACAGGAAACAAAATCTAAAGCCAGAACAGCAGTTGAAGACAGTCATTGCAGACTTTCCTCTCCCTGGTGGAATTCCAAGAAACAGAAAATTAGGCAAGGACACCTGATGAGGACATTCTTTGAGGGATTTTCATTTCACTCCCCACATTCCAGGAAACAGAATCTTAAGCAGGGGGCTTCTGCCCAGAGCTCTATAATTTATATTAGCGAGTCTCTCACATGCTCTCCAGGTGCCAGTGGTCTAGAAGAGATTCCAACCCAACTGTTTGTCTGTTTTTTAGTTTGTTAATCCAGAAAAATGCTAACATAGGATGAGTGTGTATCCATGCATGCATCCATCCATCCCTGGACTCTTAACAAAAGCATGTATGCCTTTGTATCATGTACATGGAGAGTTGTGAGATTATGTACTGCCATAAAGACCTCAACCTATTTTCATTTCTAGTCTGCCTTTTCTTCACTTTAGAAGACTTCTCAAAAGAACTGGATCTCTGAGGATGATGCTGGAGCTTAAGGACCTGACCCAGGTGAAATAGGCCTCCATTTCTCTCTCTGTAAAATCAAAGGCTTGGATCTTAGGGTTTCTTAGGTCCTTTCTAACTCTTAGGAATCTTGGCAGATCCACGCTCCTCCCTACCTGGCCTCACCCTCACCTGATACATCATTGAGCTAACTTAGAGTTGTCACCCAGGCTTTGGGAGTTTTTTTTTAAAGAAATAAATAGTTTCCTGAGAAGAGTTAGTTGTGATGTTCCCTTCAGACCCAGCTGAGGACAGAAGAACAAAGAACCACACATTGTCCTCTTGGTTGAACTTGTGGACAAGCAGTTGAAGTGGGACAACATAGGGAGGTTGGGGAAAGCTTTCCAGTTGCTTGACCCAAAAGTCAGAGGACCAAGAACTCACCTCCATTTGTCTATCTGGGGTGTGGGGAGGGTGAACAACGTCAATGGAAACCATCCCACCCTTCAAAGCTGGGGAGAAGTAAAAAACAGGTTGTGAGTTCCCTAAAAAATTGCATCCTGCTTCTCTGCTTAGAACTCCAGATACAAACAAACCAAGGAGGATGATGAAGATGCTGGTGAGAGGTCTCCAGTGTGTGTCAGGTGAAAAGGCCCACTTGCTGGATATGCCTTCATCTTATGTCCCCGGCTAGCAGAAATCCTGGGGCTGCCTTGTCCTATACTTACGTGTCTGTAGGAAGAGCCCCAGAGAGCTGACAAGCACCCCCCGAGGGTTGGTTTATTGCCCACAGATGCTTTGAAGGCACCTGCTTTAAGAAGACTCAGGACTGGAGAAAGAATAAGGTGAGGTGCAGCAGAATCAGGGGCATCTGCTTTGAATTCTTCTGAGCAAACCCTTTCTCTGGGCCTCAGTTTACTCTTGTGTGAAGTAGCAGAACTAGATGAGCTCCACTCTCACTCTCCTCACTCCTACATATCTGGGTTGCTTCTAGCTCTGAGGTGTTAGGATTTGTGATAACCCTAAAGAACAGAGGTCATCATTTCTCTGCTGTTCCAGAAGCTTCTGTGGTTCTACCATAAAATATCAACTCTGGTCCTGCATTTAAGAGCTTTTAGAACTTGATTCTGACCCATCTCAGACATTACATCTGGGCCACACTGGCCTATTGGCTATTCTCAGAGCATGACATTTCCTACCTCACCTTAATTAGGCCTTTGTGGAGGCCCAGTGTTCTATCCACAGGACATCCTAGTTACCTGAGTGATGGAGATAGGGCCCACCTTCAGTGTTGAAGAGGTAGTTTTGGTCTTTGTAGTGAATGAGAACAGCTGTAGGGAGTGGGGCAGGGTAGAGTAGCACAGTGCCTAGGGGGTCCTTTTGCCAGAGCCAGTCTTGCAAGGAGGTGAGGATGGATATTGATGGGGGAGCATAAGTACCTTTAGTTTAAAAGAAGAGGAAGGGGAAGCTAGGTGGAGCAGTAGAGCGAGCATTGGCCCTCAAGTCAGGAGGAGACCTGAGTTAAAATTGGGGCTGAGACACTTAATAATTGCCTAGCTCTGTGACCTTGGACAAGTCACTTAACCCGATTGCCCTAAATAAATAAAATTTATATGTTAACATTTTATTTGTTTTCCAATTATTTTTTGTAAGGTTTTGAATTTTATAATTTCCCCCCTCCCCCCCCCAGAAGGCTGTCTGGTAGTCTCTACATTGTTTCCATGCCCTACATTGATGTAAATTGAATGTTATAAGTGTAAGCATAAGAATAAACATAACCCCCCCCCCCCCCCAAGAAGATGAAAGACCTCAAGAACAGAGAGAGAGAGAGAGAAAAAAAAATGTACTTCAGTTTGTGTTTAGATTCCAATAGTTCTGTCTCTGGGGTGAATTGCTTTTTTTACCATAAGTCCCCCCAGGGAAGCTGCTTTGATATTTTTCCCACAGTTGCTATTACTAGCTGTACCTCCACTCTATTCCTCCCCACTCTCATTTATTCTATACTCTCTCTCTCCTTTCATCCTGGCCCTGTCCAAAAGTATGTTGAATCTGAGTACCCTCTCCCTTGATCTTCCCTCTCTTCTATCACCTATGCCCCCTTTCCCTCCCTCCCTTCCCCCTTATCCCATCCCTTCCTTCTCATTTTTCCTCTAGAGCAAGGTAGATTTCCTCACCCTATTAAGTGTGTATGTTATTTCCTCTCTGAGCCATTTCTGCTGAGCCATTCCCCCTTGCCTACCCCCTTTCCACTCCATTGAAAAAAGTTTTTTTCTTGACTCTTATGTGAAATTTCTTAGCTCCTTCTTCATCTCCTTTCCCTTCCTTTCAGTACTTCCCTTTATCACCCATTGACTCCATCTTTTTACTATATTATACCATTATATTCTGCTCCTTCCTGTGCATTGCTTATATATGCCCCTTCTAACTGCTCTTATAAATGAGAAAGTTCATATGAGTTATCAATATCCTCTTCCTGTGTAGGAATACAAACAGTATCATTAAGTTCCTCCTAGTTAGTCCTTCTCATTCACCCCCGTTGTGGTTCACCAGCGTCCTGTACTTGGAGTTCAAACTTTCTGTTCAGCTCTGGTTGTTTCAATATCAAGTTTGAAAGTCCCCTGTTTCACTGAAAGTCCATCTTTTCCACTGAAAGAGAATGTTCAGTTTTGCTAGTTAATTCTTGGTTGTAAACCAAGATCTTTTGCCTTCTGGAATATCCTATTCCAATCCATATGAGCCCTTAATGTAGATGCTGCCAGATCCTGTGCAATCTGACTATGGAGCCTCCGTAGTTGAATTGTCTGTTTCTGGCAGCTTTTAGAATTTTCTCTTTGATTTGGGAGTTTTGGAATTTGGCCATAATATTCCTGGAAGTTTTTCTTTTGGGGTCTCTTTTAGGAGGTGACTGGTGAATTCCCCCAATTTCTATTTTACCCTCTGCTTCTAGCATCTCAGGGCAATTTTGCTGTATTATTTCTTTAAAAATGAAGTCCAGGCTCTTCTCCTGGTCGTGGCTTTCAGATAGCCCAATAATTTTTAAATTATTTCTTCTGGATCTGTTTATGAGGTCGGTTTTTTTTTCAATGAAATATTTCATATTTTCTTCTAATTTTTGGCTTTTTTGGAAGAGTTTTATTTCTTCCTGATTTCTAGCAAAGTCATCAGCTTCCTTTAGTTCCATTCTGCATTTGAAGGAGTTATTTTCTTCAGAGAGCTTTTTTATCTCCTTTTCCAGCTGACCAATTCTGCTTTTTAAGTCATTCTTCTCCTCATTTGCCTTTTGTTTTGCTTTTTTCCATTAGGCCTAAACTGGTTTTTAACATATTATTTTTCCTATAAGATCCCCAATCTCTCTACCGCATTTTCTTGGAGTGATCTTGGAGTGGTCCTTTGTCATGGAGCATGGTCTTGGAGTAATCCTTTGCCTGGAAAATTGGCCCCATGATGACCTAGATTGAGCGGTGCCAAACGAAACTGGGCTAGTCTTTGAGAGATAGCATTCCAAGCCATTTCCAGAACTTTCTGGTACTACCACAGCCTTGGAGACCCCAAGGTCTTCTCCACACTCTGAGGAGGCAGTGGTCACTGGGCAAGTTGGCTAGTAGCCTAGATGAGGAATCACAATTCCAGAACTGCAGAGAATGTCCCTGAATATTGAGTCCAGCCCACCTACCACCAACCTCTGCTCAAAGACTTTAGTGAAGGGGTCTCTACCACCTCCTAAGGCATCTCACCCCTCTTTGGGGGAGCTCAAATTATTGACAAGTTTTTGCTTGTTCTAGTTCTGCTGCCAGAATGAACCAAACTTGAAGACTCTCTGAGGTGTCCCTGCTTCAGAGGCTTTCTCCTCTCCAGGCCCCTGATCCTTAGATTCCCATTTGTAAGAATAGAAACTTGGGCTGCACCTTTGTGGTCACCTTGTATTATGCAAATGAAGAAACCAAGGGCTAGGGAAGGCATGTCATCAAGGTGTCACAGGTATCAAGTCATGGAGCTATACTTTACCCTTGATTCCAATTCCAAATTCAGTATTTTCACTTTGAAAGGATCCCAAGAAGACTAGAAAATTGAGCTAAATCTTGTTTGATTATATTGATTAGAAGCAATTGTAACATTTTCTACTTGGGTTCAAAAATATCAGTTTCCCACGTACAAGAACAGAGTGTTGTGAGATTCTGTAGAGCACCTTGGAACTATGTCCTAAGGGCTCTAAAGCCATGCCTGCCCTTTGGTCTAGTGTAACACTGCTGGGTCTATATTCCAGAAGAGATGAAATACTGGAAGAAAAAAATCTATATGTTTAGGGATAGTTATAGCACCTCTTTTTTTGGTGACATGGAGATTGAGGAGATGCCCAGCAGTTGGGGATTGACTGAACAAATTGTGGTATGTGATTGGGATGAAATGCTATTCTCTTGTTGGAAATGCTGAACAGGATGCTCTCAGTAAAAGAAAAAGACACAAAAAACTTCCTTGAGCAGATGAAATGGGAAATGTACCTTAAACAAAAGTTTTTAAATTGATTTTTTACTTTTCTGGATACAAGTTATAAAAGTTTTTCAACATTCATCCATATGCATATGCATATTTATAAGTTACACAATTTCCTTTCACCATTCTTTTCTACCCCCCCATCCACTCAGCAGCAGTCAGGTGAATGTAGTCCATAGACTTTTGTATTTAACATGTTACAGATTAGTCATTTTTGGTATGAGTAATTATGATTAAGGGAAAAGAGAGAAAACCAGGAAAGAAATACACAAGAGAAATTTTTTTAAAAGTGAATGTGCAAGGGGGTGGCTAGGTGGTGCAATGGATAAACCAGCCCTGGAGTCAGGAGTACCTGGGTTCAAATCTGGTCTCAGACACTTAATAATGACCTAGCTGTGTGGCCTTGGGCAAGCCACTTAACCCCATTTGCCTTGCAAAAAACCTAAAAAAACCCAAAAAACGAATGTACAGGCAGCTAGGTGGCGCAGTGGATAGCACATAGGCCTGGAGTCAGGAGGACCTGAGTTCAAAATCTGGCCTCAGACACTTAATCATTACCTAGGTGTGATGGTGTGATCTTGGGCAAGTCACTTAACCCCATTGCCTTACAAAAAGCAAAAAACAAGCAGACAAAAAAAGTGAATATGGTCTTCATCAGATTCTGAAGGGGTTTTTGTTTTGTTTTGTTTTATTGTTCTTCCTCTGGATGGGGATAGTATCGTCCATAGCTGGTCTTATAGTTTGTCCTAGCTCTCTGAACTGCTAAGAGGAGCTGCATCCATCAGGGTAGATTAACTCACAATGTTATTGTTACTATGTACAATGTTCTCTTGCTTCTGCTCCCTTCAATCAGCATCAGTTCCTGTAATTCTTTCTGTGCTTCTCTAGAGTCTGACCATTCATAGTTTCTTATAGAACAATAGTACTCCATAAGGTTCATATAATATAACTTGTTCAACTATTACCCAATTTCCCCTAAATTTCCAATTCTTTGCCACTACAAAAAGAGCTGCTATAAATATTTTGGAAAATGTGGAACTTTTTCCAGTTTTTATGATTTCTTCTGTACCTTAAACAAATTGACAGCAATTTTGCAGTATGATCAGCTGTGAATGACTTACCTTTCTCAGCAATGCTGTGAGACCCAAGAAAACTCTGAAGGACTTATAGAGAATGCTATCCTTCTTCAAGACAGATTTGATGCTGTCTGAAGACAGATAGATTGAAGCATGCTTTTTTTTTTCCACTTTATTTTTCTTGATGTTTCATTTTGTGTGTTTGTGTGTGTGTGTGTGTGTGTGTGTGTTATGTTTACTTTTACATCATGACTATAGTAGTAAGGTTAAAAACGAACAAACAAATAAATAAATAAATAAATAAAAGAGAAATAAAAGAACAGGGGTTGTGGTTATCCATCAGTTTTCTTGAAAAAGAACCAGGGGTCATGATGGACTGTAAATTCCATATAAGTGCATAATTAGATAAGATGGGGCAGCCAGGGAAACTCATGTAGTGCTGCTTTAATTGAGGAGCTGGCAAGAATAGGATTGTTCTTGTCCCACTGTGTCACAGAGGAGGGCACTGATGTTGATGATAAGCATTGGGATCTTCTACCAGGAAGATCAGTTGGGATATACATCATGACCTAGTGACTAGGTGTCTCTACCTGTATTCAGGAAGGTGTGAGTTCAAATCTTCCCTCCCACACTTACTAATTGTGACAATTGGGCAGACTATTGAACCACTCTTGATTCTTAGTTTCCCCTTTTAAAGATGGCAATGGAGCGGCTAGGTGGTGCAGTGGACCTGAGTTCAAATCCAGCCTCAGACACTTAACAATTACCTAGCCACTTAACCCCATTGCCTTGAAAAATATAAAAAAAAATGGCAATAACAATGCCTGTCACTCTTAAATGACTTTCCCAAGGTCATACAGAAAGGCAGATTTGAACTCAGGTCCTCCTGACTCCAGGGCCGGTGCTTTATCCATTGCACCACCTAGCTGCCTCACACCTATCACTCTTATACCACAAACTTGTGGTGATCTGATGAGATTCCAGTCTGTGAATCACATTATTTAACATCAGTCAGGACAAGTTACTTCCCCCATCCTGGGCCTTGGTTTCCTCATTTGTAAAATGTGGGCGTTGGCAAGTCCCTTTGGGTTCTAGGTTTATAGATGACTATGTTTATCCTTCCTTTCCCTTGAAGGACCTGGGCACAGCCAGCCTAGACAGGAGAGTATTCAGGGCCACCAAATAAGGATCATTTAAAGGCCTGAAAGGATGGTCATGGAGGTAGAAGCATCACAATTGCTTGGTTTGTCCCCAAGGACAGAAATTGGAGTTATCTGAGGAGCTGGAGTAGCCTGGATATTGGAATGGGGGGAAGACCATGTCTCCAAGAGATCTGCTCAGCAGCAGAAAGGGCTGCCTCAGTAAGTGATGAGCTCCCCATTCCCAGAGGTCATCAAGTCAAGACAAGATGACCTGTCACCAAGGCTGTTACATAGGAGGCTTCCTTTCACAAGGTCCGAAATAAAGGGGATTGAACTGGGGGGTGGGGTGGGGCTCTTAAAGCAGAGCTGAGAGTCACTGAGGAATCCAAGGCAGTCTTTAATGCTGAAGGATTTTGGAAGATGATCAGCCCTGCTAGACTGCTAGGTGTGCAATCTTAGTGATGTCCAGATGTTTTATAGTGAGGGAGCCCAGAGCCAACCCTTCCCAGGGCCTGGGTCCAGAGGAGGGCAGCCTGTGACTAACTTGGAAGTTTCCAGCCTAGCTTACTCCCCAAGTGAAGAGCCACTTCCTGGGCCCACCAGCACGGGGCCCTCTGAGCTGTCCCTGAAATGAGTTTCAATTTAGGATTCTATTCTGTGCTTTTTTGGTCAGGGCAGAGTTAGGATGTTCACATCCACAGATGTGTGCTGGGCCTTCCTCTCCCTTCTAGAGGATTTCCTACCTATTGGAGTGATTTATATTAGTCCCATATCATCAGTCATTGCCCAGGAAGCACAGGTGAGAGGACCAATATTGGATGTAGTGTGTGTGTGTGTGTGTGTGTGTGTGTGTGTGATGGGGTTGTGACTTGTGCTTGTGTGGTGTGTTTGTACTCTGGGTACTTAAGAGGACTGCTTTAGATGAATGATCTTTGGAATTGGAACAGGTAGAGGAAATGTGCAGGAGATGGCACCTATGTCATCACTCCATACCACTCAATGGTGTCCAGCCCCAACTAAGGGAGGTGTCCACTTCCCTGCTCCTGCTCACCTGCTGTGGGGAGGAGTCTTATCCAGAGAGTCCTTTCTGGTGGAATGTGTGGACATCAGCAGGTTTCCTTGGTGCTGATAGCTGGACCTCTCTTTTCAGTGATCAGTCAAGTCCAATTAAAGATTGAGGATCACTCTGCTCCCTGCCCAATGGGAGTAGGAAGGGGAGGGATGAAGAACAGTTGCTCTTAAAAAGGGTTCGATTCAGAGTCCACTCATCAGCTCCCCTGACCCCATTTGCCACCTGTTATTGCTTCCTATTAAAGACCCTAGAATTTCTTGCCATTTCTCTTAGCAATAACAGCCAAGGAGGTGCCATCTGGTGCCTGAGGATTCTGACTTGCAGAGGGCAGAAATGCAGGTAGGTACTTGGTAAATATTTGTAACAACAGGATGGATTTGTGCTTTTAGGTGGGGACTTGAGGGGAGAGGGGCTCAGGGTTTAAGGCCAATACTCTCTTCAGGATTCTCAGGCCCCACTTTGGGAGTGAGTTAGGCAGATATTCAGTGGTGGCTTCCAACAAGATACAGATTCTATCCATTATTCTGAGAAAGTATTGAGAATTCACTTATGGGGTGGTTTGGAGGAAAAAAAGAGGAATAGAAACTGTATAAAGCCAGTGCTAGCAGAAAGACAGAGATCCTGGCTTTGTTGTTATTTTAGTACAGCTTGTCTCTGAGACCGACAAGTGTCATTCCAAATGCCTCAGGATCTATTTTGGACTGTCTTGGTAACTCACTTGGTGATAGAATTTCAGAACCTTTCAGGTTTCAATTTTGCTTTTCCTGAGGTATATGTATAAAAAGAGTTTGTAACTTACGTTTGGAAAAAAAGACTTTCTTATTCATAAATACAAGACAGGACATGAGAGTTGGGGGGGGTGACAGAGAAAGATCAAGAACCAAAAGGGAGCAGGAAGCCACTGAGCTCAGCCCCTCCTCATTACAGTAACTTGAGATTTGCTGGGGTCACACAGCTTAACTTTATTAAGTCTTTTATCATTTCTCTTTGATGTTTATTTACCGTTTTCATTTCTGTTGAGTCTTCTGTTCAAATCTCAGATTTTCTATTGAATTCTGGTCTTTTCAGCAGGAATGCTTTAAAATCCTCTATTTCATTGAATATCTATTCTTTCCCCTGAAGGATTATACTTAGTTTCACCAAGGTTATTCTTGGTTCTAATCCTAGTTCTTTTCCCTTCTAGAATGTCATATTCCAAAGTCTCCTCAATATCTGAATTCTTTCTGGCTATTTGCAATATTTTCTTCCTTGATGTGGGAGCTCTGAAATTTGGCTATAACATCTCTAAGAGTTGTTATATTGGGATTTCTTTACAGAAATTATTGGTAGATACATTCAATTTCTGTTTTATCCTCTGTATCAAAAACATCAAGGCACTTTTCCTTTATAATTTCCTGAAGATGATATCTAGAATCTTTTTTTATAATGGCTTTCAGATAGTCTAGTAATTCTATTTTTTTTTTTTTTTGCTTTTTGCAGGGCAATGGGGTTAAGTGAATTGCCTAAGGTCACATAGCTAGGTAATTATTAAGTGTCTGAGGCCTGATTTGAACTCAGGTACTCCTGACTCCAGAGCTGGTGCTCTATCCATTATGCCACCTAGCTGCCCCTATTTTTTTTTTTTTTGTTAGGTTAGACATGAAGTTTTATTCTCTAGGATTTAGCATTAACCTACAGGTAGAGGTCATTCTGGTAATGACCTCCCCAAGTTGAGGAAGATCAGAACATTTATCCAATAGTAAGGGAAAGGGAATAGAATAAATGACAAGAGTAGACAAAACCTTAAACTTCCCTGAAAACTTTCTATTATTTGATATCAAAGAGAATCATCTTTCTACAATAATTCGATTTTCTGTCACCTGAAGGAGATAACATTTTAAAATGAGTTTAAATACCAGGAAAGCAGGACAAGAACTCTTTTCCAAGCCTAAAGAAGGACACAATTCTTTCCTGGATTAAAGAGGGCAGGCCCAATCTTCCTTTCAAAGTCTGAAGTAGGGTAGCTAGGTGGTGCAGTGGATAGAGCACTGGCCTTGGAATCAGGAGTAGAGGAGTTCAAGTTTAACTTCAGACACTTGCCACTCACTAGTTGTGTGACCTTGAGCAAGTCACTTGGGCAAGGGAACTTGGCAAGTGGACCCAGATGGTTTTGGAGGAGACAGTGAGGCTGACCACCTAGTCCCCCTCACTCAGATCTAATTCATGTGTTGTCATGGCATTCCATCCCTGATGTCATGGTCTTCTTTGAGAATAAAGGATAAATACCAAAGGAGGGCACATTCTATTCCTCTCAATAGCTAAGAAAATCAACCTTTGACCAGGAATATAGTTGTAAAATCTTATAGTAATTATTATTTCATGCTCCTGTTTTCAGAGTTAGTTCCGAGTGGGTCTGCAAGTTTTTGATGTTTCTAAGGTGTGAGAAAGTTGTAGTCACTGCTCTCCTGGTCTGCTCTGGTCTTTACTAAGGAAGGACTCCTACCCCTTATGCAGCCCCAAAAGCCTGGTCCTGAAGCTGTGAGCAGGACCTCTGCTCCCTTGGAATCAATCCCAAGCAGGGTTCTCTGCCTTAGAATTGTAATCCAGAGCTGCTTATTGGCAATAACATTGCCAATCAGAGCCAGCTTCACCCAGTATCAGCAATGAATGCCTTAGACTCTCTTTCTGACTAGCTGTCTGACACCCCCCTACCCCCTTCCTGTGTTTGGGCTAGGAGCTCCTAGAACTATTGCTGTTGTTACAGCTGCTCTTGCTCTTGCCCACTCCACTGTCACAGATCTCCTCTGAAGACCTCTGAAGTTGTTGTAGATTGCAAAAATGGCACTCCCTGATTTTTCTATAATTTGTTGTTCCATAATTTGATTTGGGGCATTATTTTACACTTGTTTGGAAGGCAATGTTGGGAGACTTCAGCTGTATCTTCACCTATACTCCACCATCTTGGTTCCTAATATGTCATATCACTTCTAAGTCTTGTCTTGTATAGGTTCAACAGCACTGGTTCCTTTAATGGCCTGTCTCAAACCCCTTAGAACATACTTTCTCATCTTTCTCCTAGTCCTAATGCAGCTTCTAACCTGACTTTGGTTTGTGGTTTTATAGCCAGAGCCCAAGCCGGGAGACCTGATTGAGATTTTCAGACCATTGTACTGTCATTGGGCTGTTTATGTGGGTGATGGTTATGTTGTCCACCTGGCACCTCCAGGTAAGGAGCACCCTGGCTTTGTGAGGTTCTATTTATTGGGGAGGGATCAGCCTCCAGAAGGTTAAATGATGAAGTGACTGTGAAGAAGAGTTTCTGTTTACAGATGACAGATTCATATTTGATTAGTGAAGCCACTTGGATGGATTTCAAATTTGTTTTTGAGAGACAGTGAGATCATCTCACACCTGGTCCTTTTGTGACACTTTCACAGTCAGGGGATTGGAGGGGATCCCTGAGTCTACCTCTGGGTGGGATTACTTAAAATGACTTCCTGGGGTAATCTGTTTTTTCTTTTTCTCTCCCTTCCTTCCTTCCTTCCTTCCTTCCTTCCTTCCTTCCTTCCTTCCTTCCTTCCTTCCTTCCTTCCTTCCTTCCTTCCTTCCTACCTTCCTTCCTTCCTCTCTCCTCCCTCCTTCCTTCCTTTTCCTTCTTTTCTCCCTTCCTCCTTCCCTCACCCCTTCCTCCCTTCCTCACCCCTCCCACCCTCCCTTCCTTCCTTCCTCTCTCCCTCTTCCCTCCCCCTTTCTCCCTGCCTCCTTCCCTCCTTCCCTCCTTCCCTCCTTCCCTCCTTCCCTCCTTCCTTCCTTTCCTTCCTTCCTTCCTTCCTTCCTTCCTTCCTTCCTTCCTTCCTTCCTTCCTTCCTTCCTTCCTCTTTCTTTTATTCCTTCCTTCTTTCTTCCAAAAGGTGAATATTCTGGGTCTGGTGCCTCCAGCATCATGTCAGCTCTGAAGAATAGAGCCATAGTAAAGAAGGAGCTGCTCTGTAAGGTGGTTGGGAATGACAAATACCAGGTGAATAACAAACAGGATGACAAGTACACTCCACTGCCACCCAGCAAGATTGTCCGGAGGGCTTTGGAGAAGGTGGGGAAGGAGGTTCGCTACAGCCTGACCAGTCAGAACTGTGAACACTTTGTGAATGAACTGAGATATGGAATCTCTCGATGTGATCAGGTGTGTACACCCCCCCCCCCCACTCTGTGAAGGTCTGCAAGCTGGGGGAAATAGCATGAGTACAGTGTCTAGGAGGTGAAGGCTTGTCTGCCTCCTCTTCCTACAAGCTCAGTTTTCCTATCCGAGGACACTGTCCCTGCTCCCCTATATGAAAGGCTGACTGTAAAACTCTGGACATTTCTTTGACCAATGCAAGTGAAGTAAACCACCAAACATTTATTAAACACTTGCTGAATACCAGAAATTGTGTTAACAGGAAGGCAAAAAGTTCATGTTTTTCATTTTTGATACTAGTAATTTGGTTTTCTACTTTTTTAAACCAAATTAATCAAAGGTTTGTCTAGTTTATTGTTTTTTTATAAAACAAACTCTTGGTTTTTATTTATTAGTTCAATAGTTTTGCTTTCAATTTTATTAATTTCTCCTTTAATTTTTAGTATTTCTATTTTGGTATTTAATTGGGGTTTTTAAATTTATTTTTCATCTAATGTTTTTAGTTGCATGCTTAATTCATTGATTTCCTTTCTCTGTCTTATTCATGTAAGCATTTAGAGATTTAATATATCCCCTAATAACTTCTTTGGCTGTATCCCATAATTTTTGGTATGTTGTCTCATTATTGTCATTATCTAGGATGAAATCATTAATCCTATCCATAATTTGTTGTTTGATCCACTCATTCTTTTTTTTTTAATTTTATTTATTAAGGCAATGGGGTTAAGTGAGTTGCCCAAGTTCACACAGCTAGGTACTTAAGTGTCTGAAGCTGGATTTGAACTCAGATCCTCCTGATTCCAGGGTTGGTGTTCTTTCAGCTGTGCTACCTAGCTGCCCTGATCCACTCATTCTTTAGATTGAGGTTATTTGGTTTTCAATTAGTTTTAGGCCTATCTATGGTCCATTATTGCACATGATTTTTATTACCTTATGTTTGAAAAAGAAGCATTCCCTATTTCTGACTTTCACATATGATTATGAGATTTTTGTGCCCTAGTACATGGTCAGTTTTTGTGTAAGTGTCATGTACTGCAGAAAAAAGCTAAATTTCTTCCTATTCCCATTCAATTTTTTGCTATTTTTTCCTGTAACTCATTCAGCTTCTCCAAAAATTTGGATGCTAAAAATTATGCACCACTTGGTGCATATCCGTTTAGTATTGAAATTGCTTCATTGTGTATGGTACCTTTTAGGTGGATATAGCTTCCTTCCTTATCTCTTTTAATGAGATCTATTTTTGTAGCTGCTTTGTCTGAGATAAGGATTACTACCCCTGCCTTTTTCACTTCAGCTGAAGCATATTTTATTCCAATCTTCTACCTTTTCTCTGGATGTATCTCTTTGCTTCAAATCAGTTTCTTGTAAGCAGCATATTGTAGATTTGTTTTCCATTTTATGGGAGGGTTCATCCCATTCACATTCAAAGTTATAATCACTAGCTCTTTATTATCCTCTAGGGTATCTTCCCACCATTTGCATTTTTCCCTTCCCCCCCCCCCCCCTTAGCCTTATTCCCAAGTATTTTGCTTCTGAATACCACTTTCTTCAGCGTGTTTGTCCTCTTCTATCCAACTCCCTTCCCCTTTCCCTTTACCCCTTCTTCCTTTCCCTTCTTCTGTTAGTTCCTCTTTTCCTCCTGCCTTCCCCTTTCACCTCTTAAACCTGAAAGGTAAAATAAGATTCTAACCTCCACTGAAACATGCTAATATGGAAATATTTTGCCTACTTCCACATGTATAATTGATATCATCTTGATGCACTTTAGGGTTTGAGTGGTGAATGAATGTACAAGAAAGACTCAGGACTCAAGATGCAAAGTTATAAGGGTCATATAAGTTTTATTATGAAATTGCAAGATTATTGCATGCATCCTTATTGCATCCTTAGTGGATAAGCAGCTGGCTGGTAAAAAGACTGATGCTTATTTAAGAAAACAGGGTATGGTGTGCAGGCTGGGAAAGGGATGGAGAATGGGGCAGGCATGGTTTAAAGGATCATGTCAGAATGCCCAAGGATAATGAGCTCATTTTTGGGTAACATATTCATTTTTGGGTAACAGTCTGTTATCTTGTTGGTTTCTAGCTTCTACCTCCCAGTCCTTGTAGGCCCCTCTTGGCGGTAGGTCGGGTGTTTTGTTGAGTTGAAAGACACAGGGTACCCAAGATAGTTATTATCAACTAAAGGTCTGCTGGAAGGAGGACTGTTCTCAGAGACTATAGCAAGCTTTTTCCCAGGGATGTTGTAATATCATTTTTGTATAATCAACTTTCTCAGGTTACACAAGATCAGTATAGAAAGGCTGAATCTAACCACTTGTTCTCTGCTTAGGATTTCCATAGCATCAATATTACTTTCTTGATTGGTGAGGGAGGGAGAAAATTTAAAACTCCCAATATTTTTTTAAAGAATACTAATAAATAAAGAAAATTTGGAATACGTTTAAAAATAGCTTTGTATTTTCTATTTTCATGGGATGCCCTGTCTGTGAAGATCATCCTATCTAGATTGTCTCAGGAAGTTTCTACTTACCTTTGAGAGTTCAGTACACCCTCATGTTTCACTTGTCCATCATCCCTGCTTCTTGCCTGAAGGGGTTGGTTGAGAAGTCTGAGAGGGGGAGGTCAACAGAAATGGCTGAATTTCAGTTTCATGGTAGGTAGCTACAAGGTTAAAAACTGAAAGATTCCTACATCCTCGAAGTCCCTGTTTTGTTTGGTTTATCCATTTATTGACCATCCCCCTCTTCCCTCTTTGTATGCCTGAAAGGAATTGTGTGTTATGTCCTCGGAAGTGTTGATTCTTTACTTTCACCAAGAGCTAAATCTAAGTTTGCCAGAGCAAAGCATATGGTTGGAAAGGAGGGCATTAGGTTTCTCTAATGACCCCAGTGTTCCTCTGTTCACAGGTCAAAGATGTCCTCCTGATAGCTGCGGCTTATCTGTTAGCCGGTTTGCCTGGTGCCATTGGTATGAGCCTTTTCAGAATGAGACAGAAAAAAAACCAATAAGATGTCTTCCAAGTTATGGTAGCTTAGCTGCAACATGAGTTATATTGTTTGTGCATCACCTTATCACTTTTAATAAAATAAAATTCTTTTATTACCAAAAAAGATCCACTGGTGAAAAGCCCAGGATGAGTTTGCTCCAATTTTTTCCTCATGGTTTAGACTAAAATGTGAATTATCTCCCATAAATCTTTCCTGGTACAATGGTGGCCCAATCTCTCCTTTGTCCTACTTGGAGGAAAAGAAAACCACTCTGCAGTTAGTACGGCATCCTCTCTAATCACAAATGTACTTACCGATCAGTCCTCTAATCCCTGTAGCCCTCTAGTCATCTGAGAGAGAATGGAATAGAGACCCAACTTGCCCAAGGTCACACAGCATGAAAGGCTCAGAGCTGGTTTCATTCAGGTCTTTAGTAGGAAATCAAGTACCCTTTTCACAATGCCCAGCTGCTTCTTGGTGTTCTTGGAAACAGAATGAGGACATTGCCTTTTTTGCCTTGAAGACTAGAATGACTTGCTTTCTACAAAGAAAGACATCAAAATTAAATGCCTATTATACCAGTAAAAATTACAAATAAATAGTATTAAGTCTGACTTTATAGAATTATGGTGTCAGGGAGGGGCTGAGGGAAAGAAGGGAAACTGAAGTGATCAGTTCTGTTGAGATTCATAAATGGGAGCTTGAGATACGTCCTTTCTAGGTGATGGGGGTCTGGAATCTCTCTATCCATATCCACTGGCCATGTCCAATATAACGGTTATCCCTAGACTTCCTATGGCTAACCATTGAGAATGGAAGGAGTGAAGATGCATCTTGAGGACCCCTGTGTATGTAGGTGTGTCAATCTCTTTCCACCTGACCAGAGCCCCTTCAACTCTCCCATGGCCTTAGTACCTCAGTGCCGGGTGACTTCATTAGAGCCATACTCAGTCAATCTTAGAAACAGGATGAAGATGGGAAAAAAAGTCTTTTGTTCCTCCTACATGATCCAAGGAATGTCAGAGAAGGATTCCCGTATTTCAAAGGACTAATTTGCCTGAAATTCATCATTAGAGATTGACTGCTCTAAGTTAAAGCATGTCAAATGCAGTAATTCTCCTCTAACTCCCAAATTGTCAAGCTACAAGTAATATTTGTTTTGTACACTCTTTTCATTTTTGTCTCAGATTCAGGATGGCCAATCTGCCATCGGTGATCTGAGGAAATGGGGTATAGTACAAGAAAGTCTGGGTGGTGGCTACCAAGCAGGAGAGATGTCAGGAGTATAGGTTGTTGCTAGGAAAAGGTGCCTTAGCTTGGATGGGAGTAGAGGGAGCTGGTAGGGAGATAGTGAAGAATGGACCTGGGGGAGGAAAGAGAGCAAGCGACAATCCCTTTGATGCTACATGAAGCTAGAATCCATTGGGTTTGGGAGAGTCACCTTACTCACAGGTGGTCTCTTTTGTTACAAAGGGTATAGGAACAATGATGGAACCCAGACTTTTGCCTGGAAGGCAAATGAGTTGGATGAATCAATTTGGTCACCTACTGTATGACCTTGGGCAAGTCATTTGACCTTTGAAAATTATGGTATTTCCCCATATATAAGATGCACCTTAATTTTGGGGCCTGAAATTTGAGAAGAAAAATGTATTACATAAAGTTATTTTCATCCTAAAATTCCTACAACTCCATATGACTTCAAAATTTTTATTTATGAGTTTGTCCTCATTTGCATCTGATGACAAATCACTGTCTTAGGAGATGCTCTGACAGCTCTCCTGCTTGTGGGGTTGACCACAAGCACTTCCTGGGCAAGTCTGGTGCATGGAGGCAAGCTTAGTCCATTCCATTTCATGAACCTGAAGCACCCATTGTGTCCTTTTTGGAAATCAGTCACTTTTCTTTCATCAGCAATTCTTCTTGCCTCCTGCTGAACCATCTTTATGGGTACAAGAATTCCAATGGCCTTTTGCTCTTCAATCCATCTCTTCAATTCTCTCTCAAAATCAGGCCATTCCATTGCCTTGCTTCTCATGACCTTTTTCTGCCAGGGTGTTTCCAGGAGGGTTTCTTCTTCCAAGAGCCATTCTCGGATTGGTTTCTTAATGGGAGGAGGACCACACATGTTCAGCAGCACAATTTCCATTCACATTAGCAAACTAGATCACTTTGAACTTGAATTCAGCAATGGACAAATATCTTTTCTGAGTCATTTAGGGACAGAACATGGCAAACATAACCTATTACAACAGTAACAAATATGAAACAATGAGGGCAAAGGCAACAAATGGGGGAAAAATGGGAAATGCAAGTAAAAAAAATCTACAACCACTGTATAAGATGCTCCCAGTTTTTAGGTCCCAAGTTATTTGTTGAAGGATGCATCTTACAAATGGGGAAATTCAATATAAATATTTAATGGAAAAGGGATTTTTTTTTGGTTTTTTTGCAAGACAATGGGGTTAAGTGGCTTGCTCAAGGCCACATGGCTATTTAATTATTAAGTGTCTGCAGCTGGAATTGAACTCAGGTCCTCCTGACTCCAGGGCTGGTGCTCTATCCACTGCACCACCTAGCTGCCCCTTGGAAAAGGGATTTTTAATGTTTCTTTTTGGTAAGGCAATGGGATTAAGTGACTTGCCCAAGGTCACACAGCTAGGTAATTATGAATTGTCTGAACTCAGATCCTTCTGACTCCAGAGATCATGCACTGTACCACCTAGCTGCCTCTTAATGTATCCCCTAGCTACCCTTAATGTGTCTTAATAAAACTTTACCTGTTTTTTCAAAATGTGTTGATCATTTAGGTCAGGATGAGAGAGGTAATATTTGTGCCAGTATTTAAAAAAAGTATTCCCTGCCCAGTCCCCATTTTAATGATCTAATTTCCAGTCATTTGACTTAGGTATTAGGTATCCAAGGCTTTAGCAATGAGAGCAGGTATTCAGGACTTGAGAAGACTTTAGTCTCAGGTGGTTTGTGGAATAGCACAGGTTTCAGCTAAATCTTTTCAGCTGTCTAAACTATAATTTTCTGAATGGGATGGGATTATTTGGGAAGCTGGAAATGGTTGAATTTTGCATACTTAAGTTGTAAGACTGGAAGGAACTGAGGATGCCAGTGAGAAGGGGCAAAGTTCGTACTGGGTCCAAGGTTAGGTTTCCAGAGTTTAGAAATCACATTGCTAGTTTGTAGTGACATAATTAAGGGATGAGGAGCTTCAGTGTCTTCTCCAAGCATCTCCCCTACCCCCAAGGAAATGGTTGGGTGACAAAATGGAAGGGATTGAGGCAAAAAACCCCCTGAATATCCCTGGAATGTCCAACTATCATGGACTTTGGTCTGCAAAATTTGGGGAGAACTGAGGCCCTCAATACACAAGGACATGAAGACTATTCTCTTGTTCATGGGAACATACTTCCCAAGGTTTAGGCAGGACATCTACAGAACTTCATGAATGATGCTGACATCATCATCACCATCATAATAGAAATGGTAGCTTCAGAAGCAGGACTCCCGAGGCTATTGTGTGAGTGTTTTGGGGATGAAAAATGGAAGAAAAAGAAAAAAAGAATGTGACACAAGAGAAAGAAGAGAGAACTTTCAGTGCTGGGAGCCAAACAATGGAGATGAGGATTTTCCCACAGAAGAAGAACTTTTTGTCCTACAGTGAGACTCAGGGTAGAAGGGGGTGTCTTTCTGGGCTGGGTCTCCAGGTTTCTCCTAGGAATACTTCCTAAGCCTCTTCAACCTGGATGCCTACAGGTGAAGGCCTGAGGACAGCACTGCTAAGGATAGTGATGGTTTTTTTTTTTTTTAGTTTTTTTTAAGGCAAAATGGGGTTAAGTGGCTTGCCCAAGGCCACACAGCTAGGTAATTACTAAGTGTCTGAGAGTGGATTTGAACCCAGGTACTCCTGACTCCAAGGCCGGTGCTTTATCCACTATGCCAGCTAGCCGCCCCAGTGATGTTTTCTTAAAAGATTCATCCACAAGCTCTTTGTCTAGCAGTGGAGATGGGCTTCTCACAGAGTGAGAGCAACTGGTGATGGCCTGTGAGCTCTATTGCTCTTCATGGAATGTCAAAAGTCAGCATTTATTATGTGCCTACTGTCTTCCATACACTATTTTAAGCAGTTTCAATTTATCTCATTTGACCCCCTCATCTACCTGGGAAGTAGGTGGATTATTATCCCCATTCTGCAGCTGGGGAAACTGAAGTAGTTAATGCCTCTGGGTCATATAGATAGTGAGTGTCTGAATTTCGATTTGAACTCTGGTCTTCCTAGCTCCAGGCTCAGCACTCTCCACTTTACTTAAAGTTACAAGACAGGACCTGGGGCTCCTGAACAAAGGTTGCCTTTTAAAATGATGCATATAAACTGATGCTGAACGAGATGAGCAGAACCAGAAAAACACTGTACACCCTAACAGCAACATGGGGGTGATGATCAACCTTGATGGACTCGCTCATTCCATGAGTGCAACAATGAGGGACAATTTTGGGGGATCTGCAATGGAGAATGCCATCTATAGCCAGAGAAGGAAGTGTGCAATTTGAACAAAGACCAAAGACTATTACCTTTAATTTGGGGAAAAAAACCGTTATATTATTATATAATTTTACTATCTCTTATACTTTATTTTTCTTCCTTAAGGATATGATTTCTCTCTCATCACATTCAACTTAGATCAATACATACCATGGAAACAATGTAAAGACTAACTGACTGCCTTCTGTGGGGGGAGGGAAGCAAGTATAGGGGAAAAAATATAAAACTCAAAATAAATAAAATCTTTCTTTAAAAAAAAAGAGGTGGTTAGTTCTTGCAGAGATGTTGTAATAAAAGTAATTTTAAATCAAGTATAATTTTGGGTTCTGTGAGATGAAAAATACCATCTGTATCCAGAGAAAGAATTGTGGACTTTGAACAAAGATCAAAGACTATAGCCTTCAATGTAGGAAAAAAAAAGTTATCTTGCTGAGTCCTACTTCTGGACTCCCTCAAGCTTTCCCCAGATAAGTGTTGAAGGGGCAGGAAACAAAGAAGACAAGTTCCCCCTTTGCACCAAGGTTTCCAAGATCTCCGTTTATTTACCAAAATACTAGTGCTTAAATACCTCTCCAGTCTCTAATCCACTCCCACTCCCATGGCAGTTAGTAGGATAAGGCTCTGGTGCTCACAGATACCAGTTGATGAGAGTTTACAGTGTTCCCACATACAACAGTCCCTAACATTATCTTACTATATAATTTTGTTATCTCTTATATTTTATTTTTTCCTTAAGGATATTATATCTCTCTCAACACATTGAACTTGGATCAATGTATAGCATGAAAACAACAGACTGCCTTCTGTGTGTGTGTGTTTGTGTGTGTGTGTGTGTGTGTGTGTGTGTGTGTGTGTGTGTAAGGGGTGTAGTGAAGTGAGATTAGGGGAAAAATGGTAAAATTCAAAAATAAATAAATAAATTAATGATTTAAAATAAAATAAAATAAAATGATACATAGACAGGTGATGCCCTCCAAGGCTCTAAGACATTTCAGGTTGGAGAGAGAACCACCAATGATGGCTAGCAGAGGCAGCAGAGGAAGGTCCTGGGGTGGCAACAGGTCTATATATTGTACCCACTGCCACATCTGTTCCTCCCTCTCTGGTGCTGGACTTGGAGACCAGTGTCAGGACCTGGTGAAGGGGTGGTCTCCATATTTGTAGCACTTACCAATCACAGGGCCTGGCTCAAGGCCATACTGAAGGCTTCTTGAATAGGGTCAGAGGTTTGAATCCTTCTGACTGGGCCACTGACCTTGGACAAGGTCATCCACATTCCTCTTCCACAAAATGAAGCTTCCTTTGGCACCTCTAGACATCTCTGGTGCCTATCTCACAGGGTTATTTTGAAGATCCAATACAACGACATGAAGAAATAACATCACTCTAGAAGGATTTGAGTGTTGGTATTTTATTTGGTATTTTTATTCAATCTCCAATCATTTATTAAACATTAATATAGTCCAGGCATGGAAGTAAATGTGGGGAGGGAGACCATTTAGACCAGGTCTGAAAGTCAGGACACTGGAAACTCTTTTCCAAAGACAAAGGTGAAAAGGTCCTTGCCCTCCAGATCACTGGTTCTACCAAGGGAAAGAACTATTCCTGCAGGTCAGCAGCTCTCCTCCAGTGGGAAGTTTTGGGGCCACCTGAGCACTGAGGCAGGGATTGAAAGGGTGCTCCAGAACAAAGGTTGCCTTTTAAAATGATGCATAGAGGGGTGCTGCCCTCCAAGGTGCTAAGTTATTTCAGGTTGGAGTGGGAACCACCACTGATGGCTGTTGGGATGCCTCATTTAGCCAAACAATCTTATTGCAAAAGCAAGATGTCCTGGGTCCCTTGAAATGCAAGGTTTTTCTTAACATAAATACTTCTTTAACTCTGAGAGGAATTCATCAGAAATTAACCCAAGAATTCTAGTACATGGGGTCCTTGGGGAGAAAGGGTTCAGTCAGTCAATATCTAGAAAGGGGTTCCTCCCTGTCAGGCCCTGTGCTTAATATTGAGGAGACAAAGAAAGGCAAAAGACCCTTCTCCCAAGGAGCTCCCAGTCTGATGAGGAAGACATCATGACAATAACTGCAGAAAAACAGGATCTAGACTGGAAACCAGCAACACTGGGAAGGCAGCAGAATGAAGGGGAATCAGAGGAGGCTTCTTGGAGAAGGTGGGCTTTTAGTTGGGACTTGAAGCCAGGGAAGCAGAAATGAGGAGGGGGAGCACTCCAAGCATAGACAGGGGATGTTGGAGAAGATGTCAGGAGTGGGGGGCATTCAGACATCAAATAGGTGAGCAGCAAGGTTCACAGGCAAGGAACATGTGGTCCATGGACAATCTCAGCATCTCCTTCCTGGGAGTTCTGTGTCTGGTCTTCAGACTGTCCTTCAGGAAGTGTAGCTCAAAGGACTGGTTCTACTGCCCAATCCTCGGAGGACACTTCTCTGGGCTACAAGGGGCCTCTTCTTTCTATAGCCTTCTGCAAATGCTTCCCCTGCTGATGGCTAGCCCCACTGTGGTGGCCATGACACTGTCTCTGGTCACTTTGGATGTTGGGGCAAAGGAGAGTAACTCTGTCCTCCCAAGCTGACAAAATCACCAATACTTGAAGCTCACCTTCATCATCAATCATCAATACTACTCACCAAAAGGTATATAGAGAAACTGAGGAAGCCTGAAAAGATACGAAATGCAAGACACTTTAAAGTATTTTCTCAAAACAAACAAGTCTTTGAATTATTAAGTGTACATATTCCCTTCCCCACACAGCTCAGTCATCTGAGGGGACAGTGACCAGGAGAAAATAAAAAACAATCAGAAAAGGAGAGAGGGGAGAGAAAGAAAGTATGGTGGGGGAGTGGGGAGGTGAGAGAAGCAGCAAAGAAACTGTTTTTCTTTTAAGCTTCTAAATTTTAAGAATTGAGGATTTTGAAAAATTGAGAAATCGCTCTACTAGAATCCATGCATGAAACAGAAATCCCAATACTGAAACCAGGGAAAGACAAAACAGGGGAACAAAACAGGAAGCCATTCTCCTGAAGGGTTTTAAATGAAATTCTATCAAATTACAGAGATTGATACAAGAAATCATTCATCATCATGAGATTTATGTCAGGGATGCAACGTCGTAATCATAAGAAAACCTCAAACTTCTGAAGCCTGTGATTATTTGGATAGTTCATAAAAAGTCTGACAAAACGCAATACTCTGTAATGATAAAGTAAAGAACAAAAACATCCTCTACAAAAGCTAGCATAGAGGGACCTTTTTTAATATCATAAAAAGCATCTATCTAAACCAAAAGTAAGTATCATATGCAATGAGGATACCCTAGAACATTTTCCAGCAAATATAGAAAGGAAGCAAGGAGGCTTACTCTTCTCTCTAATATTTCATATAGTAAGATCATGGGATATAGTAATATCCTAATATCCTATGTATTATGTGGGAGAAAGGAGGATCAGTTTGCCCTACTCCCCAAGAAATAATAATCAAACCAAGTATGTGAAGAAGTGTTTATTATAGTTCTTGCAAGTAGTAGATGGGGAAACTCTACAGAGTTCTCCATACTTTACAGAAAGAAAAGGGAGTTTATGGTTCAACCCTACTCTTCCCATCAGAGCCAAGACTGGTCCAGGCTTCTCCAGGTTACAACTCTCTCTGTCTTCCCCTTACATGTACGCCCTTGATATATAACCCCACCGTGGTCATGCCTTCACATATATAACATGTTATTATAATGAACCTTAAGCTCCTCCTTGGGTGGAGAAGTCAATATGAAGTTAATAGAACATGCACTTAGGGCACTGTGACTGGAGCATGAACTGGTAGGTTCAAACCAGACAGTGCTGGTTTGAGTTTTCTGCTCCAAAAACTCTGGTCTCAAATCGTTAAGCTTTCAGAGTTGGACAGGCTTATCAGTTACTTTAACTTTCTTTGACCAACTCCTTATTTGGGAGTATCTGTGGAAAAAGAACTTTGTCTGGTAAGGGATCCCTTACCTTACAATTCCCTTCTTTTCTTTTAATATAGATTCTACTTCCACATCTTTGACCCATTTTCCCTTGCCTGTTCAGACCTTTCCAGCATTAAATCCCTCCTTGTCACTGCTTGGGTCACCCATTTCCTTCAAGACCGTCATCTTACCACCCTTCCCCCAATTATATGAATTTCCCCCATATTTTGTATAGTACTTTGTACAATTCACGTGATTAACTGTATGAGACAAGGTATGCAAAAGGGAGGGAATTTAATCCACTTAAAAGGCAAAACCAATTTTCCCAGGAGGTATCAAAAGAACTGACCCATGTCTGGACTGGGACATATCTTCCTAATATTTCCAGTTATATCCTTTATGACTTGCCCATTGTTATCTATTTTAGTATAACATTTGGAGAGGTTGAGTTTCTCATATTTTCCAGTTATACATAAACTTATTTTCTAGTTTCCTCTCTTCCCTTATTACCTCTAAGACACAGACTTCTTTCCTCAGTTTCTCATAACTGATGTAGAAATGAAAACCAATCACCCAAAATTCATCGTTACACCTTTCTTCAGTTTCTCAAATTTAGTTAACAATTTTTCACTTTCCTTCTCATGCAATATCTTTTTCTTTGCCTTGTGTTTCATCAAGTAAGTAAAAGTTTTTTTCTGCTTACACTGTCCTGGTAAGGGCCGGAAACAAACATGAGATCTATCTATAGCATAATGTGGAGAACACATTTACAGAATGAAGGGGAAAGTTACAGAAATTAAAAGGGGGTTAAGTGGGTTAAAAAATAGAATGGACCAAACAAGGGAGATACTGATACTCAGTGGAGGGCATATAAGGATAATCTTCAAAGGGCTTTCCTCTCACTCCTTGATTGCCAGGAAACAGAAACTTTAATGAGGGCACCTGATGAGGACAATCATTGCAGGGAAACTTGTCTTTGCATTCCATTCCTTGGATTTCTCATGAGTTATTTTTGTCTTCCCCTCACCCACCCCCCCCTCTCCTCAAGTGTATCTGCCCCATGTTCCAGAATTTCCCCTATATCTATTGATTCCTGGATTGCTAGAAGGGCCAAAAAGTCTGGTGCTACTGCAAGATTAGGCAGAAGGTGTCATTGGAAAACCACAGGATGGACACTTTTTCATCCCAAAGATAGAAAAGGATCAGGAGATATTCTGAGAGCACTTGATAATTAGGTTAAGAATATGCAGAAGTCCTTCTGGGAAAAGTAGACATCTTTCACCAGGAAGCAGGGAAGGCTGAAAGCAGGTGCCCCATACCCCCAATGAAGCCGTCCACCCAGTGGTGGGATTCAGTTGGTTCACACCGGTTCATCTCATTCCTTACTCTTTTTTAATATTCTTCTGCACAACACAATTTTCTAAGAATCCACAGTAATGGTCACTCTGACTATAGATGGAACAAAATAAATAGAACTATGCTTGTAATATTTATTTATTCATTTCTTAAAACTCATTATTAATACTATTTTTATTCAAATGAAAAGCACTTAGGTCTGGCTGCCTATCTTGAAAATATATATTTTATAACAGATTTGGCATACTTTAAACAAAATTTCTCTTCTTTCAAATGCACTGCAAGCAAGAAATAGAGATATAATAAAGGCTAGAAAACTTGTGAGAAGATCTATTAAAGCTTTTCAAAGAGTTTATACAAAAAAGTTAATGAATATATGTGTATTGTATATATATATGTATTTATAGAATACATACATATACATACATACACATATATGTATATATATAGAATATATATATATATATACGATATATTTTGGATATGGTCAATGTAGGAATTTGTTTTTCTTTGTAATGCATCTTTTTTAAAGAAGTTTTGCTTTTCTTTTTTTTCTTTTTCCTTAATGGGTAAGGAAATAGAAGTGTCACAAAATCCCTAGAAGAGAGAGAATTTGGGAAGACAGCTCAAATGCTTGTCTATTTGTTTTTTTAATGAACAATGTGCAAACAAGAGATAAGTCGTTTTGCTAAATTAAGCTTTTGATATACTGTTTTCCCCAACTCCTCTCTGGGATTTTCTGACATTTCTTTCTCCTGGGTCTTCTACAAACTATTTGATCATTCCTTCTCAGTCTCTTTTCCTGATTCATCTTCCATGTTGCACTCCCTAACTGTGACTACAATCCAAGGTTCAATTTTAGGCCTCCTCTCTTCTCTCTTCACTCTTTCTCTTACTTTATGACTTCATCAGCTACTATGAGTATCATTATAATTATTCAGATGACTCTGAGTTCTGTATCTCTAGGCATTGAGATCTTGTCTTAGCTATTAGACCCACATGAGCAGCTGTTTTTTACAAACTGATATAACCCTTTATTTGAAGGGTGAACTGCAGGGACTCTCTCCCTATTATAGTGATTGATTACTCAGTGTACTGCTTGAAGGGCAGGTGAAATTGGAGAAGCGGAGTGGGGGAAGATCCTGGTTTCTCCTAACTTCCAATTTGAGAAAGACAAAGCTTGATGCTAACCTCTTTTCAGATTGCTTAAAGGAGAGAATGACTGGGAAGAAGCAAACCCGAGAGGTGGTGGTATTCTTTTAGCTTGTCTTATAAACAGCCTGCTATACTAGAGGACAATTTTCCTCTTGGGTGAGATCTGGAACTTCTTCCCTTGGTTGAGCTTGAGCTATCTCATTCTGAAGGGAAAGTTTCTTTAATCTGGATTGACTGATAGATACACTATAATCTGTTTTCCTGATTCTGTCTTTTTGCTATTGACTTGGATAAATGGTTTTCTTTGCCATGAATGTTCATTATGGAACTAGCATTTGGTGGGAAGGGAACCAAGCCTTGAATACGGAGCTTGGGGACCTTCATTTTCTAAAAATGGTCAAGAATTAAACTTGAAATTTATACTTATTTCTTCTGGAATAGGCATAGTTAAGGGGGAAGTGCTCCACCCCCCCATCCTCAGGAAAGTAGAGTGTTTGTGTTTCTATATTGATTGTTTTAGTTTTTCCTTATTTCTTTTGTCTTCTTTGTTTTTTTATTGATATTTATTTTATTTTTTTACAAATTATGTTTTTATACATTATTAAAATATTCTTGTTTAAGAGTAAACATAATACCCCCTCCCCCCAAAAACATAGACCCTCATGAGCCATAAAGGAAAGGAAAGAGGAAATAATAATAATAATAATAATAACAGCAACAACAACAACAACAATAATAATAATCATAATGGCAGCTGAGTGGCACACCGGATGGAGCACCAGCCCTGGAGTCAGGAGCACCCAAGCCCAAATCTGGCCCCAGACACCCAACAATCACCCAGCTGTGTGACCCTGGGCAAGCCACCTCAACCCCACTGCCCTGCAAAAACAAAAAAACAAAAAACAAAAATAAAATAAAATGATAGTAATAATAATAATAATAATAATAATAATAATAGGAGTGGCCAGATGATGCAGTGGACAGAGCACTGGCCACCCAACCCCATCTGCCCCACAACCCCCCCAAAATAATAACACTAATAATAAATGTGCTTCAGTCTGTGTTCCAACACCACCAGCTCTGTTGCAGGATCACATTCTTTAGGATAAGTCCATAACAAAAGCTACTTCCATAAGTTTCCACTGTTGCCATTGCTGATTGCAACTCCCTCCATTCGTAGTTCCCTAATACCATATATTATATTTTGTCTCTCCTTTTACTCTGCCCCCTTCTTAAATGTGCTGTATGGTAGCTGAGTGGCACAGCAGACTAATCACTGGCCCTGAGGCCAAGAGGCCCCAAGCCCACATACCATCCCTAAGGCCCAGCAACCACCTGGCCCTGTGGTCCCAGACAGGCCATCCAATCCCAGCCCCTTGCAAGAAGTAAAAAAGAAAATGTGTTATATATGACCACTCTCCCCCACAGTCCACCCTTTCCTCCATCACTCACATCACTCCCCATACCCCTGTCCCTCTTCTCTCCTTCTTACTCTAGATGTCTATACCCCGTTGAGTATATATACTATTTCCTCTCTGAGCCACCTCTGATGAGAGCAAAGGTTCCCTCATTTCCCCTTGCCTTTCCCCCTTCCATGTCATTGCAATAGCTCATTGTAACAAAAAATTCTTATTATATGAAATACCTTAGCCTATTCTACCTCTCCTTTCTCTTACTCACATCACATTTCCCTTTTAGCCATTGACTCCATTTTTACAATATATTATATCTTCAAACTCAGCTCTCTCCTGTTCCTCATCCATAAAAGCTACTTCTACCCGCCCTATTAAATGAGAAAGTTCATGTGAGTATTATCAGTATCATTTTTCTATGCAGGAATACATGTAGTTCATCATCATCAAGTCCCTCATATTTTACCCTTCTCCTCCACTCTCTATGCTTCAACTGAGTCCTGTACCTGAAGATCAAACTTTCTGTTCAGTTCTGGCCATTCCAACAGGAACATTCCCCTGGATCATTGAAAATCCATCTTTTTCCC
The DNA here is from genome assembly GCF_037893015.1 of Macrotis lagotis. Taxonomy (NCBI): domain Eukaryota; kingdom Metazoa; phylum Chordata; class Mammalia; order Peramelemorphia; family Peramelidae; genus Macrotis; species Macrotis lagotis. The sequence continues at coordinate 285,159,993 of NC_133660.1, forward strand.
CTGGAAGAGGATGTTCAGTTTTGTTGGGTAGTTGATTCTTGCTTGCATTCCAAGCTCTTTTGTCTTTCACAATATTATATTCCAAGCCCTATGAGCCTTTAATGTAGTTGCTGCTAAGTCCTGTGTGATCCTGATTGCAGCTCCATGATATTTGAACTGTGTCCTTCTGGCTGCTTGTAATATTTTCTCTTTGACTTGGGAGTTCTGGAACTTGGGTATAATATTCCTGGGGGTTGTTTTTTTTTGGATTTATCTCTAGGGGAGATCAGTGCATTCTCTCAATTTATATTTTGCCTTCTGCTTCTAGGATATCAAGGCAATTTTTTTTAGGTTTTTGCAAGGCAAATGGGGTTAAGTGGCTTGCTCAAGGCCACACAGCTAGGTAATTATTAAGTGTCTGAGACTGGATTTGAACCCAGGTACTCCTGACTCCAGGGCCCATGCTTTATTCACTGTGTCACCTAGCCACCCCTATAGGAATTCTTTAAAAATGATTAGCAAGGCTCTTTTCCTGATCATGACTTTCAGGTATCCCAATAATTTTTAAATTATCTTTCCTAAATCTGTTTTCCATATCAGTTGTTTTTTTGAGATGTTTCACATTTTTTCAAATTTTTCATTCTTTTGGTTTTAAAGTATTGTGTCCTGACTTCTCATAAAATCAGCAGCTTCCTTCAGCTCCATTCTAGATCTGAAGGATTTGTTTTCCTCAGAGAGCTTTCTTATCTCTTTTGCCATCTGGCCAATTCTGATTTTTTTTTTAGGTTTTTGCAAGGCAATGGGGTTAAGTGGCTTGCCCAAGGCCACACAGCTAGTTAATTATTAAGTGTCTGAGACAGGATTTGAACCCAGGTACTCCTGACTCCAGGGCGTGTGCTCTATCCACTGCACCACCTAGCCGCCCCCAATTCTGATTTTTAAAGAATTTTTCTCCTCAAAAACTTTTGAACTGTTTTATCCATTTGACCTAAGCTGGTTTTTAACATGTTATTTTCTTCAGCATTTTTTTGGTTCTTCTTGACTAAGCTGCTGACTCCTTTTTCATGTTTTTCCTGCGTCTCTCTCTTTCTTTTCCCAATTTTTCTTCTATCTCCCTCACTTGATTTTCAAATCTTTTTTGAGCACTGTCATAGCCTGAGCCCAATTTCTGTTTTTCTTGGAGTCTTTAGATGCAGGAGCTTGTACTTCCCCACCTTCTGACTGAGTATTTTGATCCTTCTTGGGATCATAGACAATGTATTTCTCAATGGTGTTCCTATTTTTTCTCTGTTTATTCATTTCCCCAGCCTGTGCCTGGTTTGGGGTGCTTCCTGAGCTTTTGAGTATTACTAGGACCCCCCCCCCCCCACAAGGATCTCAGTGTATGTGAGGCTCTGTCCTCCCTCCTGGTCTGTGAATGACCACAAGCACACCCCTCTGCCACAGGGCTGAGGTGGGGGGGGGGCTGCTGTTTTATGAGGGACTTAGACTGTGATCAGGATCTGAATGTGGTCAGAGCCCCAGCATCCTGTTCCAGGGACAGATCTCAGAAGTCTCTCTCCACTCCCCTATCTAGGCTGAGCACTCAAGCCTGGGGGTTCCTGCTTACTGGCTCTGCCTGCTTCTGATTCCTGGATCTGGGCTGCCGTGGCCAGGCTGCTCGCTGAGTGCCCTGAGGGCTGGGCTTCATGCACTAGCTCTGGCAGTGGTTCCCACACTGATCCCCCAAGTTCTGCCTGGTGCTCCCTGAGTGTAGGTAAGGAAACTCTTCTCCCCCCCCCCCCCCCACACACACTGTGAGCCATGACTCTCAGTACCCTGGGGCTGCCTCCCAGAGGTTGAAGTTCCTTGGCTCTGGCAGGCCACTCCTCTAACCCCATGGAGCGGAGCCTTTCTGCTATTTTCTAGGTTATCTTGGGCTGGAGAATTGCCTCACTGGATGCCTCTGTGGATTCTGTCTCTCTAAAATTTAGTTATAGTCATTATTTTATAAGTTTTGAGAGAGAACACCTAAGAGAGGCTCTTCTCCTGTCACCATCTTGGCTCCACCCTGTTTTTTTTTTTTTGTATTGTATTGTAACTTGTATTGATGTGTTTTATTTTTGCTTTACAAATATTTATAGAATACATTTGTTGTATGTGTAATTTAACAAAGTGAAACAACAGAGTAGTGATTACATCTGAAAGTACATGTGACATTTCATCTCTATAAAACCCTTCAACCTCTTAATTTAAAAAAAATGAACAGAAATCTATTTTCTCTCTTTCCCACCCTCCACCTCATTAAAAGAAAAGAAAAAATTATTTTTTAACAAATATTAATAGTCAAGCAAAACAGATTTCCTCAATGGCTGTAGACAAAGAGAGATGAATATGGATACGGAAAGTTAGAGATACATACAAAGATATATAATCTGCATATATATATATAGGATATGTTGTGCATATTTTCTTCTGAACCCTAACTCTGTCATGTTTTTGAAGTGTAGAGCATGTTTCACATTTAGTCCTCTGGAATCATGAACAGCCACAGTCTCATAATTGTTACAGGTTTCAGAGCTGTCTGTTTCTACAGTATTATCACTATTGCATAAATTGCTATCCTATTTCTGCTCATTTCATTCTTTATCAGTTTATCAAAATCCTCAAATCTGCAGGATAGACCATGGCCACGCCATATCAGTATGGCCAAGACAGAACTCATTTTCATCAACCCCAAACCACACTCGTTATGAATTTCCTCATTTCTGTTGAAACTATCCCTATCCTCTTTTCTTCCCCAGTTTCCCCAGTCATGCAAACCAGGCTAAAAGCCAAATAACAGCTAGGTGGTACAGTGGATAGAACACCAGCCCTGGAGTCAGGATACCTTAGTTCAAATCTGGCCTCAGACATTTAATAATTGCCTAGTTGTGTGACCTTAAGCAAGTCACTTAACCCCATTGCCTTAAATAAACATAAAAAAATAAAAAAAAGATACTCCTTTAAAAACCAAATAAACTAGTCTTCAGAATACTAGGCAGGCCTCTTAGATCTGTGGGGTGGGGAAAGCTAATAGAGAAAACTGCTTTTCTCTACATTTCTTTAAGTGTTCTATTGGAACACTTAGTTCTAGCAAGACTGCATTTGTCTCTTGGCTCCCACATCCATTGAAGGGACTCAACAGATCTGGGTAAATCTGGGGACATGGGGCAGCCACTCATGGAGAGAAGGAGTTAACTAACATTGAGGAAGCACCTACTAAGCCAGACCCTGTGCTTTGGACTGAGGAGATCAAGAAAGACAAACAATCCCTGCCCTCAAGGAGCTTATGGTCCAAATGGAGATGAAGGAGATGAAAGAAATCATAAGAACTCAGGCAAATTAAAATGGAAACCAGGGAAAGGAAGAAAAATGATGCTTGTGTAGGTATGTAATGCTTCCTCAGTAGGGGAAAGACATGGCTTGAGGTTACATAGACTGATGAGTTTTGGAAATACCCTTCATTTCAAAGTAAGGCAATATCACATGGGTTGGGGAGTAGGACAGGACTTTGAAAGAGCTCATGAAAAGAGGAAGGGGCAGGGGTCAACCAATCAGAAAACATTGGTAAAGCACCCAAAAAGGCTAAAAGCAGTTCCTGTCTTCAGGAAGTTTATAATCTAATGGAGGAAACAACAAACAAATAAACACCTGTAAGCTATATGATGGATAATTAGGAAATGAATTTTTTTTTTTTAAGAAACCAATGTTTATTTTCCATCTGCATTTTTCCAACACTATTAGAGCATCTGGGTAAAACTTAGGACCACTCTGTGGTAGTTCCTCCCATTCAGTGGCCTGAGCAGTAGGAGCTGCAGACCAGTCCTCAGTAGTCGGCTAAGCACTCCAATCTTCAGTAGGGAACTGCTGAATGGGCACAGATGGCACCTGGACGCCCTCAGACCAATCAGCCACCTCTGGCTGAGCAGCAGTGAATTCTGGGGCAGGTGAGGTCCATTGACCCTGAAATTTCTCCTTTGTCACTGCCTTCTCAGCTGCAGCCTGCTCTTCCTTTTCAATCTCCTCTGGATCTCTGTAGAAGTAAAGATCAGGCATGACCTCCCATGGGTGCTCATGGGAGATTGTACCACGCATCCACAGGACTTCTCGGGCCAGCATCCACCACATCAGACCCACTGAGTGAGCTCCCTTGTTGTTACATGGAATGGCAATGTCCACATAGCGAAGTGGGGAGTCTTTGTTGCACAGTGCAATGGTTGGAAGGTTAACATATGATGCTTCAGTCAAAGGCTGATGATCTGCACGAGGGTCAGTGACCACCAAGAGGCGAGGCTCCCTGAAAGCTGCCTGGATCTGGTTAGTGAAGGTGCCCGGGGTGAAGGGTCCAGCAATAGGTATGGCGCCAGTGGCAGCAGCAAATTTCAGAACAGCTCTCTGGCCAGTGTTCCTAGATGAGATGACACTAACATCAGCTGGATTTTCAATGGCAACAATGGCACGAGCTGCCAGCAGAAGCTTTTCCCAAGTTCTCTTCAAATTAATGATATAGATGCCGTCACTCTTCCTTTTGTAGATATACTGTTCCATCTGGAAGTCCAAATTGGTGCCACCCAAATGGGTGCCCACAGCGAGGAATTTGAGGACATCCTCCTCCTTCATCTGCAAGACACCCAGGGCTCTGGACATTGTGAAAGTTTCCCTTGAAAGTTACAATGGAAACCTTGAACAACGCCATATGGACCCCTCTTCTGGGCAGCGCAGAAAGCTAGGAAATGAATTGAGTGGGATGAAGTCTGAGATTTCTTCAGTAGAATATTATAGTTTAGAAAATAGTTGAACTGCGTGCTCCTCCTCCCTTAACAAAGCAACTTCTGGGATACTGGTGAAGAGTCAACTGAGGCCATCTTATCTGTTGAAATCCAGATATCCATTCAATTCCTGGGACTGAAGAGATAATCCTGTTTCAGTTTGAATTATATGCTCTCTTCCTTAGATTAACTTCCACATCTAGATTGTGAAGACCACATTCTTCATTAATGAGGGTGGGGGTATCAAGTTACCATAAATGTGATTCTTGGGTCTTTTGCTTTTGCCTCAGTCTCTCTCTCTAATTGACTGGGGTCCATTCCTGAAGAAATGAATAAAACTTTCTCTTCATACCTTGAGAGATCTCTGAAATTTATTTAAGTGGCATTTGTCCCACACAGAATTAAGAGAGGGAAGACACTAGAATTAATAGACCTGGAAAAGCCTTCCTGTGGAGGATAGGATTTTAGCTGTGAGTTAATGTCAGATCCTGGCATGGGGGCCAGGTAGAGAAATGCCCAAAGCCAAGAGATGGAGTGCCTTGTTTATAGAAGACCCAAAAGGCCCTGTCACTGCCTCAAAGGTTGGAAGGCACAAAAAGACTAGAAAGAAAGGAGGAGAGCGCTTACAAAGGGCTTTGAATATAATCAGAATTTTGAATTTGATCCTGGAGACAACAGGAAGCTATTGGAGTTTATTTGGGGGAAGGGAAAGAGTCAGGAGGACATTGTAGGACCTGTGAATTTTCTTTTAGTAAAATCACTTTAGTGACTGTATGGAGCATGAACAAGAATGGGGAAAGATCTGAGTCAGGAAGACCACCCCCAACCCCAGCAGCTACTGCAGTAGTCTAGGCTCAAGGTAGTGAGGACCTGCACTGGTGGGGTGGCACCATCAGGGAAAAGGGGGGGGGTTGAGATATACTGTAGAAATAACACTGGCAAGCCATGGCAACAGTTCAGACATGGGGTGAGAGAGAGGGAAGAGTCCAGGATGACTCCTAGATTATGAGACTGGGAGACTGGAAGAAGGTAGGGCCATCTACAATAATAGAAAGACAGGAGGGATGAGGGATTGGGGAAAAGATACTGAATTCTGCTTGGAATATATTGAGTTTGAGATTTAATTCTATCAGACCTTCAGTTCAAGATGACTGAAATCAGTGGGAGATACAAGGTTAGAGGTCATAGAGAAATTGGGGCTGGATAAGTAGTTTTGGGAACCAACAGCATAGAGATGATCATTGTGAGGAATGTAGGGTGTGGAGGGGAGCACTTAGGGAATCCATTACAAAGGGGGGAATGGCCCAGCCAATCACAAGCCTGGAAGAGTTTTCCTAATCCCATTCCAGGCATAGCAAGCCCCAAACCAGTTCTCAACTGGTCAAGAGTGACCTAGAGATCTTGACCTAATGCAACTGAGTTTGTGCAGTTAGGTAATTGAATATTAACCCACACACCCCTGTGAAGATTGGGGTTCATTAGTATATCATGCGTCAATCATGGAATGGGTGGATCTCTTAGATTGTAACTCAAACTCTGAGAGCCTATGAACATCCAAGAGGGAGGGGAAAGAGTTTCTGAAGTCCATAAATTACCTGAGATTCCAAGACTAATTCGTGCCTCACACCTAGGTGTGAGGTACCCGTACCTTGTAAGGTGTATCTTGCAAGGTTCGTTAATAAAATGTATAATTTTCTCTCACTCTAGCAGGTTTTTCTTTTCATTCATTTATAACATCATTAAATTCATGGGAGTAGAGAAGGTCACCAAGTGAAGTAATATAGAGGGAAAGAAAAGAGGGGCATCACCTATAGTTGGAGAGCATGATCTAGATGAGGATCCAGCAAAGGAGACTGAGGAGGAGTGGCCAGAGGCATATTGGAAATAACTCAAGATTGGCCACCTGGGGGCAGACAAAGACAGAGGGGATTGACTGTAGCAGTAGAGCCCTCTCTCTGAGTCCACAGGAAAAGTAAGACCTAAAGAGGAAGATGTTCACTCAGGTGCCTGGAACCCCAGTAAAAAGTACAGGTTTTGTGGGGGATGTGGAAGGACTGACCTCCTTGATCCCCCTGTCCTATTTCATCTGGTTGTGACTGGAACCTGTGTCTGAGATTCATTCTGCTAAGTGATCAATGTTACTGCCTTAATCCTGCTTTTCATAAACTCCTGTAGGTCAACCTCAGACATTTTCTTGTGTCCATTGGTTCTTTGCACCAGGGGTCAAGAATATCTCTAGAAAAGACTCAGGAGGAGAAAGGAGAATGAGTTTGCATAGGGAAAAGAAAAACAAACTAAAGGAAAAGACTCAGGAGATAGTGACTTATCCTAGCATAGGGCTAGGATCCCAACTCCCAAACTCTTACTAGAGTATTGTGCTCATTGAGGCCACAATCACAAGATATTTCTATTCTTCATAACTAATAGCAGAATTAATATGATCCTGGGCCCTTCTTTCAATCTTCCTCATCAGACTAGAAGCCTAACTCTTGTGCATTGGGTGACTAGCTCACCAAGGAAGCAGAACAGGGGCACCATAGCAACATCTCAAATTACATATGAAAATCTGATAACCAATGAGAAACAGGGCTAGGAAAATTTAGATCAGTTGTCCAATATACTCTATGCTATCTATAATTCCACAATTCTATATTCTATATTATATATAAGTATGGTCCATAGAATTATCAACAGGAAGGGTGCTGATCGAAAACAATGACCTTTCAGATGCCTAAAAGCCTATTATGCCTTTGGGACTTGGGAATACTCCAGTTAATCAGCATTCTAACCATACTAATAAACAAATTAGGAATTAATTTAAGGAAATTATATATTGCCTAACAACCCTAAGAATGAATTAACACAAGGGTAAGACTCAAAATTTTAATTCAAACTAGAGCAGATATCGTTCATGGACACACATGGGTTGGCCCTACGAGGTGCTGGTGGGAGCCTTTATTGTCACTAAAGCATTCTTCTTCTTCTTCTTCTTCTTCTTCTTCTTCTTCTTCTTCTTCTTCTTCTTCTTCTTCTTCTTCTAATAGGTGGCTTGCCCAAAGCCACACAGCTAGGTAATTAATAAGTGTCTAATGCCACATTTGAACTCAGGTACTCCTGACTCCAGGGTCAGTGCTCTATCCACTGCGCCACCTAGCTGCCCCCTAAAGCATTATTCTTGACCAGTTAAGTACAGGGGCCTTCTTTGAACTTGAACAAGTCTTATTCCATCCCTCATTTCGGAAAACCAAGTCTAAAATGAAGGTGTCTGGGCCCAGGTTCTGGTGGAACAACTGGTTCTTAACTTATTTCTTAGGCAACAGCTCAGTTTGGTTCCAACCCTTGCAAGTATCCTTGGTTTTCATGCCAGCCCCACAAGCCTGCTAAAATCCATTCCTTTATGTCAGCTATCATTTATGCAGGAACCAACTAGTACTCTTATTTTCCAATTATATGTAACAATAGCTTCCAACATTTACTTTTTGAAAGATTTGAATCCCACCTTTTTCTTCCTCCTCTCCTCCCCCACTCTTTTACAGTGAGTAACCAGATAAGGTTATAGATGTACGACTAGGTTGGACATTTAATGTCCAATATACTCTTGACCCACCTGAACGCCACCAGGGATCCCATTTCTTGAGGAGTTCATGAAGTAGACTTCCATCAGCTTGGTTTTTCAGGTTTTTTTTTTCAGGTTTTTTTTTTTCAAGGTTTTTCAGGGTCTGCTGAACAGGGACTAGCTTCTACCTGTCATCATTTTTGTTAATGGTCTGGAGCTTGTTTACACCAATCACCCTGGATAGTCTCTAATCTGATATTCTTTAATTTAGAATTAAATATTTCTGATCAAAATTAAATTAAATTAATTAAATATTTATCAAAATAAACTTATTAAATTATTTATTAAATTAAATTAATTAAATTAAATATTAATTAAATATTTCTGATCAACCTCTAATTGAGGTCTGTAAGTTCGGAATGTTCACCTTTGCCCCTCCACAAGGTCTGTGTCTCTAGTTATAAATCTGAAGGGAGGCTCTTTCTGGGTGAAACAGCCTAATGCCCTTCTAATTGCATGTTCAAAAAGGACCCTCCTGAAAAGGCAGGAATCTGCTCTGGTTATCTAAATGAGAACCTGAATAAATTCTTGTACTTACGACATTTTGGAAAGGAAGAAACTCCAATGTTGTCTATATCATATCTAATAACAACATAAACTATCATGTCAGAAGAGGAGACAGTAGTCCTGGGCGAATTGGATCTAGTTCTGCCATAGAACACACCTCATGGATGGGTTAGAGAATTTTGTGAGATGAATCTACCCACTTAAATAAAATTCAGAGATTTCTCAAGGTATGAAGAGAAAAGTTTTATTCAATTCTCAAGAATCATAACCCCCCCCCACTCTATCTTAAACAAGGGGAGAGAGAGAGAGAGAGAGAGAGAGAGAGAGAGAGAGAGAGAGAGAGAGAGAGAGAGAGATACAGAGCAAGAAATCCAAAATCTATTTATCCTAACAGGATCCCCTGCCTCCCCCCAAAGACCCATCCTCATTAGTGAGGAATTCGGTCTTCACAATCTAGATACATAAATTACTCTAATGAAAAAGCATACAATTCAAACAGAGACAGGTTCTCCTCCCCCAGGACAAGGAATGTAGAAACATCTGGACTTCAGTCCAGATAAGACAGGGTCAGTTTACTCTTTATATTCTGGTCACGGTAACATTCAGTTGCTTGTTAGGGGAGGAGGAGCAGAAGAGACAAAACACAAAGCTCAACTATTTCTAATCTATAATGTTCTACTGAAGAAATATAAGACTTTATCCCATTCAGAATCATAAAGTAAACAATGATGTCTTTATGTACAAATGTATGATCTGATTGGTTGGCTGCCAGAATTTTGTGATCCTTTGTCAAAATTCTATAAATATTGATTATTCATTTCTTTCAGTTTTTGGCATTTGCAGGATGCCATCCTCCCATGGGCTTTGGTAAGATCTTAAAGGATGAAACTTCATTTATAAACTAACTTTGTCATTTCATTTTTAGCCTAAGGAAATTATGGCTAGCAACAGCAATTCCATCTTCACCAGAGCTTTGTCCTTTACAGCTGACATCTCGATAGATATTTATCAGAACCAGCATATATTATTGACCTTTTAGTACCAAAAAAATAGGACATTTAACACTGAGTTATTTCTTAACCTTCCCTGATTCAGACCCAACAGACCTGAGGATCAATCTCATATTTCATATAGTATTACAAATGGGTAAATTGTGGGAGAACCTGGCTGCCTCCCCCCCGCCCATTTAAATCTGTTGGGAGACTCTGATAGTTTCAATGATCCAATATGATTCTGTTATTCACAAACTTATCCAAAATCTTCTTGAAGATAAATGCAAAAATTCTGTGGTCTAGGGGACCTCAAGCAGCCCCAGGCAGAGCAATCCAAAGGCCAGGGAGGAGGGGGCTTGGTTTATAGCAGCAGGACTGATCTAACCAAGCAGTTAGACTACAGTAGTTCTTTCTCCCATTGCTGGTATGGACATAGGTGCAAACCATTGATTTTAATGATAAGAGGACATCCCATCAGCCCAAAGCAGTGATGCTCACCTACACACCCATCCCATACTTTTTTTTTAATTTAAAAAGGAGAGAGATGCTCAGAAATGTGTGGACAATAGCAGGTTTTGGGTTTTCATGGTTAGTCAGAGTATTGACCTTGCTTCCCATGGTGCATGAAAGTTCCAAGCTATTCTTTATTGTTCTGTAATACCTTAGATGTAAAATGACTGCCATTATCTGAATCTATATTTTCCACTAAACCATATCAAGGGATAATTTGTTCAAGGATTATTTTAGAAACCCCATTAGCTGTGACTGTAACCATGGGGTAAACTTCTACCCACCCTATTAAATGGTCCACTTTAACTAAACTATATCTTGGTTTATTATTTATTATTTGTTATTTGACATTTTGGTAAAATCAATCTGAATACTCTGAAAAGGATGGAGGCTGGGCTCTCTTCCTCCAGGAATTTGTTTTCTTAATACCTTCTTATTTATTTTCTGCACACTATATAGCCTTCACATACCTGCTTAACCACAGTAGAAATTCCTATAATCCATACTTTCTTAATACCAGATCACACATTGCTTGCACTCCCCCATGACTTCCTTGATGTAGGAGGGACAAGATTTCCCTCATGATTAGCTTATTTAACATTTCTCTGAAACTGGAAAGGACTACTGGTCTAACTTGGGGTGGGATTGCTTGGAAAAGACCACCTGGGGCTACAATCATTCTTTCTTTCTGTCCAAATCATGAAGAGGAAGTGAGTGGAACTGAGACATTTCCAGCCACAGTGAAGAAAGATCAGTTCCATGAGGTGGTAGGGAGTGAGAAATCCTGGGTAAATAACAAACATGACAAGAAGTGCAAGCTGAGGTTACCCAGAGAGATTGTCCAGTAGGCTTTGAAGGAGGTGGGGAAGGAGGTTGAGTCCAATCTGGTTAGTAACAACTGCGAGCACTTTGTGAATGAACTGAGATATGGAGTACATTGAAGTGATCAGGTATGTCCACCCCCAGCCCCCATGAATGTTTGCATGTGGGGAGGACCATCTGGGGCATTTAACATGGTATAATGGTAATAACCATTGATCTTCCTCAGTTTTAATTGCCCCAAATTTAATCAGATTCTTTTTCTCCTGTTCACTAAAAATTGAACTGGTTTTAGTTTGGAAGTCCTTGAGGGATATTAGGACATGCCTTGTTAAAGGCTCTGATGTTAGGAGAGCTTCTTCTTTTTTATTTATTTATTTATTTTTTTGCAAGGCAAATGGGGTTCAGTGGCTTGCCCAAGGCCACACAGCTAGGTAATTATGTGTCTGAGGCCGGATTTGAACTCAGGTCCTCCTGACTCCAGGGCTGGTGCTCTATCCACTGTGCCACCTAGCTGCCCCATAAGGGAGCTTCTTTAGACAAGTTATCAGCTAATCTGTTACCCCTAACATCAAATGAGTTTCCCTTCTGGTGTCCATTTATGTGTGCTATTGCAATCTCATGGAGTAACAAGATTTATTAAAACACTTCCTTTATAAGTTCTCTATGACTAATTCTTTCCCTTTGCTATTAAGTAATCCTTTCTTCCGCCAAATTTTCCCAAATGTATGTATCACTCCATAGGCATATTTGGAGTCCATATACATGGTTCCCTCTTTTTTTGTAAGCATTTTTAGAGTTTGATTCAAAGCATATAGTTCACAGGTTTGAGCAGACCAATTTTTTGGTAACCTACCAGTTGCCTAAAGAGAGTTCTTATCCCCATCTACTACAGCATATCCATTATATCTTTTTCCTTCTATTACCCTAGAGGATCCATCGATAAACAGATGATACCCTTCACGGAGTGGGATATCCCTCAAATCAGAATGCATCTTGGTCTGATATTCCATTATATCCAGACAATTATGTTCTGGTTCTTTAAGCCATTTCCCATAGAAAGGTAGTTGGATTTTTAACAAGAATCTGTGATAAGCACTAAATCATCTCTTTTTAGTAAGATACTCTCATAATTTGGAATTTGGGAATCAATTCACCATTTCTCAGTTCTTTGATTTAAAATTGTCTTGACCCAATGGGGAGTGTTTGCCACTAAAACTCCTCCAAATGTTAATTTTCTACTCTTCCTCAAGGGCTGCAGTAGCCCCTATACTTGTCTAAATTCTGGTCACTCCCTTGAAACTGGACCTAATAATTTTGACAAAAAGGGTTACCAGTTTCTGTTTCTCTCCTCAAACCTGAGTCAGGACCCCAAGAGCAGTTCCAGAATTCACAGTAATAAATAGATGAAATGTTTTGTCCAATGATGGTAGTGCTAACAATAGCGCATGTCTCAGAACTTGTTTTAACTCTGCCACTATATTTCTTTCTTCTGGAGTCCATTATAGGACATTGGGTTCTTTGTCTAACAATTTGAGTTATAATTCCTTACTTTTCTGTTCATAGGACTCAATCTATAACCTACAATATCCAATCAGACCCAGAAATTTCCCGAGCTCCCTTTTATTCTTTGGAAGGGGAAATTCAACAATATCCTCGATTCTTTCAGGATTAATTTTCTGTTGTCCTTCACTAATTAGGTGGTCTAAAGGTTGTATTTCCTTTTTTTATCATACTATAATTTACCCTTGGATACCCTCAATCCTTGTTCTCCTAAGAAATTCAGCAACTGATCCAATTGTTTGGCTAATCCTATTGGATCCCTATAAGGGATTTCATTTCCTTCTTAAAATTTCTTACCTTAGTACTAGTAAGAGGTGCATTTGTAAAACCAACTTCTCTTGGTCCCAAAGGGACTTCTCCGAGGAGACCTTGCATTGGGTGCAATATATTCCTTTCCAGGAGGTAAGGGAAATTTTGAACATTTTGTTTACATTGCTCTCACTGCTGTTAATTTAGAATGTGGGGGAGCACTTGGGATCACATTGGAAGCAAATGTATCCATCTATTTTCCACCTCTACCACCTTTGACTCTATGAGTCTTACTAACTCTCCTAATCTGTTAAATTTTGTCCCAGCAATTTACAGGGTACATAAGGAGGAGGTAAGGACAGTAATGGATCCCAGATTTAATTATTTCTGATCTTTTTCTTTAGTATCTTCTGTTATTGTCTTAAGCAGGTATCCATTTGTATCCATCTTAACATTTCAGCAGGAAGCATAAATCTGATCCTTCCTGGAAAAATGGCATCTTCTCTTAACATAAACATTAATGGCCTGACACAACCAATTCTCATATGCTCCATACTTAGGTCACAAAACAACTGATGGTATTATATTATATTTAGGTCAAACAAAACAGTAATATTTTAGTATCTTTTTCTTATCCTTCTGCTTGGTACATATTGTAGTTTTCCACTTATCTAACATCCTCCCTAATGGGCGATCTAGAGGAATCTCAATAAGGATTTCCTCAATTTCCCCCTACCTTCCCTGGGTCTCTATAAACTCCCCAACCTTCCCAGTTATCTTTGAATTCCTATTCCCCATCTTATTTGTCTGAGACTGTTTTTTGTTTTCTAATTAACTCTAGCTTCATCCCTCTCCAGTTGTGTGGGGTGGGGGGTTTGGGGGGGAGAGGATTTCTCAAACCTCGAATTGCAACTCCACACTAGCTTCACACAAAGGTAGTACATTCAGTCTCAGAACCCTACCAAGATTTCTAATTACCAAGGCAATATTTTAATAGCTCTAATATCTGCTGACAATCCATGAGACTGTTAAAAATTCAAGGGGATGCATCTTCCTGCATTTTGACAGCTACTGCCCCCTCACCCCTGATGCTTGATCCCACATAAGCCCCCAACTATTAGAAATAATCAATACAAGAAGTTACTTCTTTCCAAAATGACCATGTGCTTTCCAGTGAAATCAGGAAGGTTTTATTGTTGCAGTCTCTGCTTAAGTTTGTTTCCCAGAATTTTCTATCAATAGAACCTTCTTCCTGATTTCACTGATCCTGTCAAGGCCAAGGGTTACCTACATAACTTCCTGTTGGTTCCCTCCACAACCACTGCAAGGATGGGATAGAAGAACTCAGGTTAGGATCCTGCCCAAGTCTTTCATCTCACTCATGAATTCCAGGAAACACATTTAAGCAAGGACACCTGTTGAGGACAGTCTTTTGCAGAGCTTTCTTCTCACTCCCATAATTAAACAGAATTTCAACTGAGGTCATCTGTTGAGGATAATCTTTGTGGGGCTTTGCTTTCATTTCTAGAATTCCAGGAATTCTAGGAAACAGAATCCAAAGCCAGGACACCTGGTGAGGACAGTCTTTGTGGGACTTTCCTTTCATTCCCAGAATTCTGATTGGTAGGGCACTAAATAAGTAGTTTAATTTGGTAGAATTGTCATTTTTATTATATTAGCTTGGCCTATTCATGAGCAGTTGCTATTTGCCCAGTTACTTAAATCTGATTTTATGTGTATAAGAAGTGTTTTGAAATTGTTTTCATAAAATTTCTGAGTCTGCCTTGGCAGGTAGACTCCCAAATATTTTATATTGTCTGAGGTTACTTTGAATGGGATTTCTCTTTCTAGCTCTTTTTGCTGGATCTTGCTAGTCATATATAGAAATGTTGAGGATTTATGAGGGTTTATTTTATGCCCTGTGACTTTGCTAAAGCTGCTAATTGTTTCTAGTAGATTTTTAGATGATTCTTTGGGATTCTCTAGGTATACCATCATGTCATCTGCCAAGAGTGAGAGTTTTGTCTCTTCCTTTCCAGTTCTAATTCCATCAATTTCTCTTTCTTCTCTTATTGCTGAAGCTAACATTTCTAATATGATATTGAATAGTAGTGGTGATAATGGGCCCCCTTGTTTCACCCCTGATCTTATTGGGAATGCCTCTAGCCTCTCCCCATTGCATATAATGCTTGTTGACGGTTTCAGCTAGATACTGCTTATCATTTTAAGGAACAATCTATTTATTCCTACTTTCTCTAGTGTTTTTTAATATGAATGGGTGCTGTATTTTGTCCAAAGCTTTTTCAGCATCTATTGAGACAATCATTTGATTTCTTGTAGATTTGTGTTTGATATAGTCAATTATACTGATAGTTTTCCTATTATTGAACCAACCCTTCATTCCTGAAAGAAATTCTACTTGGTCATAGTTATTATCCTAGTGATAACCTGATGTTATCACTTTGATAAAATTTTATTTAAAATTTTTGCATTCATATTCATTAGGGAAATTGGTCTATAAATTTCTTTCTCTGATTTGACTCTTCCTGGTCTAGGTATCAGAACCATATTGATGTCATAGAAAAAATTAGGCAGAATTCCATCTTCACCTATTTTTCTAAATAGTTTATATAGATTTGGAATCAATTGTTCCTTGAATGTTTGCTAGAATTCACTTGTGATTCCATTTGGCCCTGGAGATTTTTGCTTAGGGAGTTCACCGATGGCTTGTTGAATTTTTTTCTGAGATAGGATTTTTTAGGTACTTAATTTCCTCTTCTTTTCACTTGGACAATTTATATTTTTGTAAATATTCACCTATTGCACTTAGATTATCAAATTTATTGGCATATATTTGGGCAAAATAGTTCCAAATTATTTCTTTAATTTCCCCCTCCTTGGTGGTGAATTCACCTTTTTTCATTTTTGATTCTAGTAATTTGGTTTTCTTATTTCTTTTTTTAAAATCAGATTAACCAAAGACTTATCTATTCTACTTTTTTTCATAACACCAATTCCTGGTTTTATTTATTAGTCCAATAATTTTCTTGCTTTCAATACTATTCATTTCCTCCTTTAATTTTCAGAATTTCTAATTTGGTATTTCATTGGAGATTTTTACCTTTCACACTCATTCATTGCATGCAGTTCATTGATTTCCTCTTTTTCTATTTTGTTCATATAAGCATTTAGAAGATATAAAATCCCCTAATAACTGCTTTGACTGCATCCCATAAGTTTTGATTTGTTGTGTCATTATTCTCATTGTAGGTAGCACATAGGTAGCAAGCAGATGAACTGGCATTTACCCCTGACCCTAATTCTAAATCCAGTATTTTCACTCTGAAAGGATCCCAAAACAACTAGAAAGCTGGACCAAATCTCATTAGATGAGAATAATTAGGGGTAAATTAACATTTTCCTCCTAAGTTAAAAAAATCAACTTCCCAAGAACAAGGAGGGGGAGTTGTGTTTAGTCACCAGTTTTCTTGAAAAAGATCCAGGGGTAAACAAGAAGGAAGTTGAGAAGGTAAATGAAATCTTAGAAAATTAAGACATGATAGACCTGTGGAGAAAACTGAATGGTGATAGAAAAGAATATACCTTTTTTCCTCTGCAGTACTTGGCATTTATACCAAAATTGAATATATACTGGGGTATAAAAACATTAAAATAAATGCAAAAAGGCAGACATAATAAATGCATATTTTTTTCAGATCATGATGCAATAAAATCAAGAGCTATGGAAAGATAAATCAAAAATTAATTAGAAACTAAATAACTTAATTTTAAAGAATTGAGTGGATCAAACAATACTAAATCATAGAAATCATCAATCATTTCATCCAAGAAAAGGAAACAATGTGACCTTATACCAAAATTTATGGGATGCAGCCAAAGCAATTATTAAGGAAATTTTATATTTCTAAATGCTTATATGAATAAAATAGAGAAAGAGAACAATTAATTGGGTTTACAACTAAAAATGCTTGAAAAAAACAAATTGAAGATCCCTAATTAAATAGAAATTAGAAATTCTAAAAAATCAAATAAGAGTTCAATAAAATTGAAAGCAAGAAAATCATTGATTTAGTAAATAAAATTTGATAACCTGAGTGAAATGGCTGAATAGTTACATAAATACAAGCTACTCAGATTAACAGAAAGAAAATAAAATTAATAAAGAACCCCATTTCAGAGAGAAAGTCTCCAGATCTAGATGGATTTAAAAGTTATTTCTCCCAAACATTTAAGAACCAATTAATTACAATTCTACATAAACTATTTTAAAAAAAAATAGGAGTTCTGCCAAATTCCTTTTATGACACCTATACTAAACCAAGAAGAGTCAAACAAACAAATTATAGACCATCCCCCTAATGAACATTGATGCAAAAGTCTTAAATGAAATTTTAGCAAAGAGATTATAGCAATTAATTACTAGCATAATATGCCATGATTAGATGGCATTTATGTCAGGTGGGTAGAGATGATTCAATATTTGGAAAACATTCAACATAATTTAACAGATCAGTAACAAACCCCACAGAAATCAAATGATTATCTCACTAGATGCTGAAAAAACCTTTGACAAAATGCAAAACCCATTCCTATTAAAAACAGTACAGAGTATAGGAATAAATGGAATTTTCCTTAACATAATAAGCAGCATTTATCTAAAACCATCAACAAATACTCTATGTAATGGGGATAAACTAGGAGCATTTCCATTAAGATCAGGGGTAAAACAAGGATGCCCATTATCCCCATTACTATTCAATATGGGATTAGAAATATTAGTTTTAGCAATAAGAGAAGAAAAAGAAATTGAAGGAATTTGAATTGGCAATGAGGAAGCAAAACTTTCACTCTTTACAAATAATGATTGTAAACTTAGAGAACTGGAGAAAATCATCTAAAAAACTATTTGAAACAAGGAACAAATTCAGCAAAGTAACTAGATAAAAAGTAAACCTACATATTTTATCAACATTTCTATAAATGAACAACAAAGCCCAAGGGCAAGAGATAAGAAGAGAAATTCCTCCACTAGAGGCAACATAAAATACTTGGGAATCTCTCTCCCAAGACCAACTCAAGAACTGTGTGAACACAATTACAAAACATTTTTTTCACACAAAATCATATCTAAATAGTTGGAAAAATATCAACTGTTCATGGTTAGGTCCAACTGATATCATAAATGAAAATTCTGTCCAAATTAAACTACTTATTCAGTGCCATAGTAATCAAACTACCAAATATTATTTTACCTAGAAAGACTAAAAACTGTGACAAAATTAATCTGGAGCAACAAAGGTCAAGAATATCAAGGAACTGATGGAAAAAAATGTAAAAGAAGGTGACCTTGCTCTACCAGATCTAAAACTGTACTATAAAACAGCAGTCATCAAAACTGCCTGATACTGATTAAGAAATGGAGTGATGAACCAGTGGATTATAATAGGTACAAAAAACCCAATAATAAATGACAATAGTAATCTATTGTTTGACAAACTCAAAGACATTAGCTTCTGGGATAAGAACTCAGTTTGACCAAAAAATGTTGGGAAATAGAAAAAACTAGGCATTAGACTCATATCTCACACCCTATACAAAAATAAGGACAAAATGGGTTTAGGATTTAGACATAAAGGGTGATACCATCGAACAATTAACAGACCAAGAAATGCACTATCTGTCAGATCTATGGAAAGGGGAGAAATTTATGACTAAACAAGAAAGAGAGTACATTATAAATTGCAAAATGGATGATTTTGATTTTATTAAATTAAAATGTTGCACAGATTAGAAGGAAAATAGAAAGCTGGGAAACATTTTTCACAGCTAGGGATTCTGATAAAGGTCTCATTTCTAAAATATTTATAAATCAAATTTATAAGGTTGAAGTCATTTCCCAATTGAAAAATGGCCAAAAGATATGAATAGATAGTTGATCAGTTGAAGGAATTAAAGCTATATATAATCCTATGAAAAAATGCTCAAAATCATTACTGATTAGAGAAATGTCAATCAAAACATCAACGAAGTCCCACCTTACACCTATCAGATTGGCTAAGATGACAAAAAGGGAAAATGATCAGTGTTGGAGAGATTGTCATTAATGCTTGGGAGGATTGGGTCATTAATGCATTGTTTGGTGGAATTGTGAACTAATCCAACCTTTCTGAAGAGCAATATGGAACTATGCCCAGAGTATAAAACTGATCATACCCTTTGATACAGCAATACCGATTCTAGGCCTATATACAGAAGAAATCTTTGAAAATGGGAAAAGTCCTGTGTGTCTAAAAAAAATGCAAAGCAGCTCTTTTTGTAGTGACAAAGAATTGGAGCCTGAGGGGATGCCCATCAATCAAGGAATAGCTGAACAAGTTTTGATATATGAATGTTATGGAGTACTATTGTTCTATAAGAAAGTATGAATGGTTGAACTCCAGAGAAGCATGGAATGAATTACAGGATCTGATGCTGAGTGAAGGGAGCAGAACCAAAAGAACAATGTCCACATTAAGAACAACATTGTGACTTGATCAATCCTGATGGATGCAGCTCCTCTCAGCAGTTCAGCACTTCCTAGGATAACCTTGGGAGACCAGTTTTGAACAGTGTTATTCACATCCAGACAATGAAAAACAAACAAAAAAATAAACTACAAAATCTGAAGGAGAACCATCTTCACCTTTTCAAAATTTATATTTTTCCTTCCTATCTCATGATTTTCTTTCTTTTCCTTTAGTCCTACTTCCTTATACAGAAAATCATTAATATGTAAACATGTTAAACACAAATGTACATGTATATTGTTTACTAGAATATTTGCCACTGAGGGGAGGGGGATAGATAGAAAGGGAGAGTAGAAGGAATTATGCAATTTATAAATATGCATGTGGATGAATGTTGAAAAACTTTTATAACATGCTATTGGAAAAATAAAAGAAAATATCAATTTGGAAAAAATAAAGGTCCAGAGGTCAAAGTAGAGTACAAATTCCATAAGAATCCATAATGTGGTAGATCAGATAGGACAGCCAAGGAAGCTCATGTAGTGTTAGGTTGCTTCAAGAGAAGCCTAGCCTGGGAGTTGGGAAGAAAGGGGAGGCTCGAATTCCACTGCAACTATTCTGATGGGGTATATGTAGAGAACTGTGTTCTAGGAAGATTGCCTAGTTGTAGATTGTCCAGTGATAGGCCTTGGGATCTTCCAACATGAAGACCAGTTGGGATTTATTACAAGATTTAGGGGTTAGATGTCTATCCTTGTAATCAGAAAGATATGAATTCAAATCTTTCCTCCACACATACTACCTGTGTGACTTTGGATGGAATATCTAACCATTCACCCTCAGTTTCCCCATCTATAAAATGGTGACAACAATGCCTATTACTTAAATCACAAAGTTGTAGTAATATGATAAGCTCCCATCAATGAATCACATTATTATACATTAGTCTGGACAAGCTATTTCCCCCCCTTTGGCCTCAGTTTCCTTATCTGTAAAATATGGAAGTTGCCAGGTCCCTTCTGGTTCTAGGACTATGTATGACCCCATGATCATCCTTCCTTTCCTTTGAAGGATCTGGTTACAGCCAGCCTGGAAAGGTGACAGCTCAGGGGGACTAGTAACAATCCTTTCAAGGTCTAAAATGGCTTGTCATGGAGCCTGGCATGTCAGACTTGCTTGGTTTGGCCCCAGAAGCAGAATTAACAACAATTTGGGGAGCCTAAGGTAGGTTCTATTTTGGGGGGGAAGGACTTCATCTCCATGAAAGCTGCCCAGGAACAGACATAGATGACGAGTTCCCCATCCCTAGAGGTCTTCAAGCCCCTACAGAAGGGCTGTTACTTAGGAAAGTTCTTTGAAATGTTAGAGATTAAGAGGTTTGGGGTTGGACTGGGGGATCTTAGAGTTCAACTCTGAGAGTCACTGAGAACCCAGGGGAAGTCTTGATGAGCAACAACTGGAAGATGAGCAGCCCCCAGGGTTGCAAGGATGAGGTTACAATGTTGTCTAGCCATCATATGGCAGTGAGCCCCTCCCACAAGCAGGCTCCAGAGGATGGCATCCCCTGTCCTGTGGTTACCTGGAAAATTTCCAGTCTAGTCAAGCTCCCCAAGTGGAAGAGCCATTTAGTGGACCTACCGGTACCTGATCCTCTGAGCTATTACTGAGTTAAATTTCAATCTAGGAGTTTAAATTGTGTTCTTTGGTCCCAGTGGAGGCAGGATGACTGCAGGTGTGGGCTGGGGCTTCCTCTCCCCTCTGAGGGATTTCTTTCTGTTGGGGAGATACTTGCTAGTCCCAGACCATCACTCAGAGCCCAGGAAGCATAGATAAGAAAGGTCAAGTGTGTGTGTGTGTGTGTGTGTGTGTGTGTGTGTGTGTGTGTGTGTGTGTGTGTGTGTGAGCACTCTGGGTACTACAGATGAGGGTTTTAGATGATTGATCTTTGAATTTGAATCATTGCTTGGGAGGTAACCTTGTCTAGAGAGTACTTTCTGGTGGAATGTGTGGACGTCAGCAGGTTCCCCTTGGCCAGACAGCTGGTAGCAGGGAGCCCCCTGCCCTTCAGCCAGCCAAGCTCCTCCCTTTTCAGTGATCCATCCAGGTCCAATCAAAGACTAAGGATCACTCTGCTCCCTGCCCAATGGGAGTAGAAAGGGGATGGATGAAGAACAGCTGCCCTTAAATAGGGTTCAAGCCTTGAGCCTCCCCCCACCTAGTGGAGAGCAGTAGAATTCATTCATCGGCTCCCCTGACCCCTTTTTTGTCACTACTTTCTAATATTTTGGATTCCTATTAGCGACTCTAGAGATTTTTGCCATTTCTATTTTAGAAATAACAGCCAAGGCAGTGCCATCCAGACCCTAAGGATTCTGACCTGCAAAGGGGAGAGATGAAAGTAAGTACTTGGTAAATATTTCTCAAAACAGTAAGGATTTGTATTTGGGACTTGAGGGGACAAGGGCTTAGGATTTAAGGACAGGATGCTATTCAAGGTCCTTTGGCACCATGTTGAGAGTGAGACTCAATGGTGGCTTTCTAAAAAGACAAAGAATCTGCCCCTTATTTGGAGGAATTGGGAGTTCATTTGTGGGGTGGTTTGGAATAAGAAGAAAGGGGGAATATAAACTGGCTAAAGAAAGTATTAGCAGAGAGACAGAACTTTCCTTTAGAAAGAATACAGAATGAGTGTTCATCAACCAGAACTAGGTTCTGACTGGTGAATTTTAAGAAGAAATTGGTCTGCGATATGGCTGCGTCTCAGAACAAGCGTCCCAGGGTTGATTTTGGACTGTTCTGATAATTCATTTGGTGACTAGAAGTTCAGATCCTTTCAGTTTTCCTGAGGACTAAAAGAGAGTTTTTGTAACTTCCCTTGGGAAAAATACTTTTATTTTCATGAATGCAAGTCAGGATATGAGATTTGGCAGGTGTGGGTGAAACTGTAAAGAATGGCAGTTAGGGCTGTCTTAGAACATGGGATGTCAGAGGTGAAGCAGGGTCCTTAAGTACAATATGTCAGATGCTGGAGGCTCTTTGGTTTTGTTCTGCTTGATCCCAGAGGAGATGATCAGAGGTGGGGGGTCTTGGAACAGGGAATGTCAGAATTTCCATCATGTCCATGGGTCTTTGTTGCTATAAGGAAGGATGGGTGGAGGATGGGAGGGGTGTTTTCCCATCTCTTCTACACTCTCTACTTGTGGAGTGGTCGGAGACATTTCCCAGAAAGTTGAAGTGGTAAGAATTGAGAATCGAGAGCAAGGCCTTTTGGGGCTTACAATCCGTCAATGAGACAGTGATTTTCTGGCAGCCTCGATCAGATGCATTTTCACCTTAATTCATCTTAACTGAAATCAGTTCAAGAAATGCAGTATCAGTCAGACAAGATGAATTTATTGAGCACTTGTTGTGTACACTATACAAAGAGAGGTGTGGGCTGGGGCTTCCTCTCCCCTCTGAGAGATTTCCTTCTGAGGGGAGACTCTTGCTAATCCCAGACCATCACTCAGAGTCGAGGAAGAATAGATGTGAAAGCTCAAGGTGGGATATAGACTCTGTGTGTGTGTGTGTGTGTGTGTGTGTATTGAAGTGGTAAGAATTGAGAATTGAGAGCAAGGCCTCAAGAAAGGCAGAACCAGGGTCCAACTTCAAATGGGGGTAGACAACATGCAGACAATTTTGTACAATCAAGAGAGATAGGATGAATGGGAGTCAATTAATGAGGGAAGGCACTCTGAATTGTTCTGACTAGCTCAATTTTCTGGACAACTGATTAGGCGAAACTCTTTCTGGGTTTCATCTCTAACTGTTGAAACAAACCTATTAGAGGTAGCCTGGGCACAGGACTGGGGTCAGACCTTCCTTCCTGACCCACCCAAGTCCTCTCCCTTCTCTGTCTCCTCCCAGAATAGCCTGGGTGGCCTGGGAGGCTCCTTCTGGATGGGGTCCTGGGACCCTGGGATCCTGGGACCTCAGGCCTTGGCCCAAGCAGAAGCTGGAAGAGAAAAGCCCTTTCTCTGTGAAGGCCATGGCAACAAGAAGTATATCTCACATTTACAGAGCATTTTATGGTTTGCAAAATCGTTCCTCCAGTTTAGTTTTGTACCTTGATAAAAACAATGAGAAGCCCCTGGAATGGGAAAAGGGTCTAGATATAAGAGATGGATGCTCAGGCAGGAGATACACGTAGGGGCCTGCGCCTGCTGCCTCTAGGTGTTTACACAGCTGCCACACAGAGAAAGATCCAGAGTCAGAGAGGAGACATTGAACCTGGTCCCTTCCATTACAGACAAGGTAAGTTTGGATTTTGCCAGGATCACACATATAGGAAAAATCTGAGGTAAGATTGGAAATTGGACAATTTGTCAAGGCTGGGGTCCCCAAAGGCCCTGGCTTTCAATAAACCTTCCCATGCTCCCCCTTAACATGTAAGTTCTCTAATAAAAGAAACTTTTTACAGGTCCACCCCCCCAACCCTTATTTTACAGTTGAGGAAACTGTGGCCCAGGGAGGTGCTTTGTTCAGGATCATGAAAAGGTAGGGAGTCACTGAGGCAGGATTTGAACCCAGATCTACTAATTCTAAAGTCTATGGATCTCACCATTTATTCATGGCAGCCTTTAAAATATTCAAAGCAAGCTGTCATTTCTATACCTTCCCCCTACTCTTTCTCTGTATTTTAACTTCAGAACCTATCAGATG
The DNA here is from genome assembly GCF_037893015.1 of Macrotis lagotis. Lineage (NCBI taxonomy): Eukaryota > Metazoa > Chordata > Mammalia > Peramelemorphia > Peramelidae > Macrotis > Macrotis lagotis. The sequence goes on from NC_133660.1 coordinate 285,184,246, forward strand.
GTGGGAACCCTGTTCTATCTTAATTCCTCTGTACTCTTAGTTTCATAATGCATTGATCAGAATTCTTAAGTCTTTTAAAGTTATTTTTCTCAAGTGATGTCATCATTGCACAAATTAATTTCCAGCTTCTATTCACTTTGCTCTACATCTGTACAGAGAAGTCTTCCCAATTTTCTCTGAAATTGTCCATTTTAATTTTATTTAAAAATGTTTATTTTTTATTTTAAAAACTTTTCTTTTTAAATTTTAAGTTTCAGATTCCCTTCTTTCCATTGCTTCCCCCACCCACTGAGAAGGCAAAAAATATGCTATCAATCATACTTGCAAAATAATATAAAACATATTTTCATATTGCAAAATAATACAAAACATATATTTCCATATATTAAAAAAAGCCCATTGATTTGCACTCAATTCATCAGTCCTCCTTCTGAAGGTAGGTAGCACTTTTTCATCATGAGTTCCTTGGAACTATCTTGGATCACTATATTGATCACAGTAGCTAAATCAGTTGATCACTATAACAATACTGTTGTTACTGTGCACAATGATTTCCTGCTTCTTCTCATTTCATTTTGTATCAGGCAATAGAAGTCTTGTCATGTTTTTTTTTCCTGAAAACACACCCCTCATCATTTCATTTCTTATACCACAATACTCCATCACAATAGTATTCCACAATATGTTCAGCCATTTCTCAATCAATGGGCATCCCCTCAATTTCCAATTCTTTGCTACTACAAAAAGAGCTATTATAAATATTTTTGTACATGTGGGTTCTTTTCCTTTTTCCTTGATATCTTTGGGGTACAGACCTAGTGGTGGTATTGCTGGGTCAAAGGGCATGCACAGTTTTCTAGCCCTTTATGGTTCCAGATTGGTTGGGTCATTTCATTATTCCACCAATAGTACCCATGTACCTCTTTCCATCATCTTCTCCAATATTTGTCACTTCTGATAGGTGTGAGGTGGTACCTCAGAGTTCTTTTTAATTTGCCTTTCTCTAATCAATAGTGATCGAGCATTTTCAAAAGAGAAAAGACAGATTTTATTTCTTCTTCTTAAAACTGCCTGTTCATATCCTTTGATTATTTATTAGTTGGGGAATGGCTCTTCTTATAAATTTGACTCAGTTCCCCATTTGTTTGAGAAAAGAGACTTTTATCAGAGAAACTTGCTGTGAAAACTTGATTTTACTTCATTGTCTAGGGTACCTTTTTATCCAAATGTAGTTTCCCCTTGAATATCTTTTTGCTTTTGCTTCTTCTGAGATCATGATTGCTACATGTGCCTTTTAAAAAATGCAGCTGAAACATAATAGATTCTCCTCCAGCACTTTATTTTGACTCTGGGTATGTTTTCTTCATCCCTTTTATGAGTTAGTTCATTCCATTCACATTTGTAGTTAGGAAGACTGTTTCCTTTCAACCTATTTTCTTGTTTATCCTTCTCTCTCTTTTTAATTCCACTCTCAAAAAGTCAGTTTTGTTTCTAATCACTGCTTCTCTTATTCTGTTCTTCCTTTGATCATTTCTCCCCTTCCTCTTTCTATTCTCATCTCCTCCTATTTCTCTATTTAGATTTCCATAACCAAATGAATGTATGTATTTGACCCCTTCAGATGAGGGAGAGGTTCAAACACTGCCCACTCTCCACACTATTTTTCCTTCCACTAGAAAAACTTGTCCTTTCACTCCTGTTTTATGTGAGATAATTCAGTCCTCTTTACCTCTCCCTTCCCTTTCTTCTAGAACATCTTTCTCTGTTTCATTTTTTTGAGACTCATGTCCTCTGTTGATGCAAACTCCTTCCTAACTGCACTAGCAATGATAAAATTCTTAGAGGAGTTATATGTGTCATCTTTCCAACTAGGAATATAAACAGCTTAACTTTACTGGATCCTTTATGAATTCTTTCATGTTTACCTTTTTATGCTTTTGTTGAGTATTCTTTTTGAATGCCAATTTTCTATTAATTTTTTATGAAGAATGCTTGAAATTCCTCTATTTAATTAAATATCCATTCCCCAAACTCACCTCACCCAAAGGATTATGCTCAGTTTTGTTGGATGGTAATTCTAGATTTCTTATCTTCTAGAATATCATATTCCAAGGCTTCCAAACATTTAAAGTAGAATTCATTAAATCTTGTGTGAAATAGGTTGTTACACAGTATTCCAATTGTTTCTTTTTAGCTGCTTGCAATATTTTTTCTATCTTCTAAGTGCTCTGATATTTAGCTATAATATTCCAGGGGAGTTTTCATTTTGAGGATCTCTTTAAGGAAGTTATTTTTGGATTCTTTCAATTTTTATTTTATCCTCTGGATTGAAGATATGAGGGCAATATTCCTTTTATAATTTCTGGAAATATGATGTGTAGGTTCTTTTTAAAAATTTAAATCATGGTTTTAAAATGGTCCAATAATTCTTAAAAAGAAAAATTCTCCTTGATCTATTTTTTCAGGTTAATTGTTTTTCTAATGAGCTATCCTACATTTTCTTTAATTTTTTAATTCTTTTGACTTTGTTTTGTTGTTTCTTGATGTCTAATGAAATCCTTAGCTTCCACGTGTTGGGTTCAATTAGCATTTTTCTTTGAAGCTTTGCTTGTAACTGTTATCATATTGCTGTCTTCCAAGTTTAAGTCTTGGTATTCCTTGTGACCATAGTAGCTCTTTGTTATTTGCTCATTTTTTTTCAATCTGTTTCTTGACTTTGAATTTTCTATTGCAGTTGAGCTCTGCTCACCTGGGAGAGAAAAAAATATTCTAGCAAGCTTTAGCCTTTCTCTTGCTGCTGTTTTCAGAGCTAGTTCTGGGATGGTCTGCAAGCTTTTGGTGCTTCCAAAGGAGTAAGATCTTGAGAGAAGTGTAGTCACTGCTCTCCTGGTCTGCTCTTACCTTTCCCTAGGAAGAACAACTGCTCCCATGCAGCTGCAAATACCAGTGCTCTTTTTGACCCTGGAGCTGTGACTGAAACCCATGCTCCCTCGGGACCATAAGCATGCTTCTCTTGGAGCTGCAACCAAGAACTGTTTATGACCTATAGAGTTGTCAGTCATTTCCAGCTTCACCCAGTGCCATCAAATCTCCTATGATCTCTTTCTGGCCAGTTGTCTCATCCCCCAACCCCCTTCCTGTCTTTGGACTGAGAATTCCTGAAACTGCTGCTGCTGCCATATCACCTCCAAGGTCCACTGCTGGTGCTTGTGTCCACTGTCACAGACCTCTCCTGTAGACTTCATAAATTGTCCTGAGCTGGAAAAAAAGCTGGCACCCTTGGTCTTTGGTTGGATCTGTTAATCCAAAATTTGATTTGAGACATCATTTTAAACATGTTTGAAGGGGCATGTTGGGAAAGTTCAGGTGTATCATGGAATGTTATATATATATATTCTCTTTCATCTTGAGTCCCAATCTGCCATAGCCCTTCTGGGCCTTTTTTTCTATAGGTTAAACACCCCCTAGTTCCTTCAATGAATCCTTTAGGTTAAACACCCCCTAGTTCCTTCAATGAATCCTTTTATGGCTTGTTCCAAGCACCTGGGAATATGCCCTTGCATCTTTCTTCATTTTCAAATGTAGCTTCTAACTTGGTCTTGGTCTCTCATTTTATAGCCAGAGCCAGAACCTGGAGACCTGATTGAGATTTTCCGACTATGTTACAATCATTGGGCTGTTTACGTGGGTGATGGTTATGTCGTCCACTTGTCATCTCTAAGTAAGGAACACCCCTACTTTGTGAGGTTTTATATATTGGGGAGGGAGCAGACCCTGAAAGGTTAGCTGATTAGCTATCTGATTGTTAAGAAGGGTCTCTGTTTACAGATGGTTGAAGTAGCTCCTTGGGTGGATCCCCAAGTTTGATTTTGAGGGACAGCTAGGTCATCCCACAACTGGCCACTTGGTGACACTATCAGAGCCTTGGGACTGGAGGGGACCATAGGATCTAGATTGGGGTGGGACTTCTTAAAAAGACCTCCCTAAGGGTTGCCTTTTTTCCTTTCTTTCCAGAAAGTAAGCATTTTCAAATTGGGAGTATGAGTATCGGTATGAATAAATGCATAGTGAATAAAGAGCTGCTCAGTGAGGTGGTCAGGAATGATGAGTACCGAGTGAATAACAAATGGGACAAGCAGTACAATCCAAGGTCACCCACCGACATTGTCCAGCGGGCTTTGAAGAAGGTGGGGAAGGAGATCAGCTACGAACCGACCAGCAAGAACTGTGAGCATTATGTGACTGATCTGAGATATGGAGTCGCTCTTAGTGACCAGGTGTGTCTACCTCTCCAATGAATGTCTATAGGCTCAAGGGAGGGGCATGAGCATGATGCCCAGGGGAGGAAGGTTTGTCTGCCTCTCCCTGCCCATGGATTTTCTTGCTTTAAGCTCAGTTTTCCTATCTGAGGACAGCCTCCTTGCTCCCTGAGTATGGAAAGTATCTGTAATGCTTAGCAGTGACTCTAATTACTATTATTCTCTGGGCATTAACACTGGCTGAATGCTAGATGTTGTGTAAACAGAAAGGCTTCATGAAGCTCACATTTTAATGGGGAGACAATACGTAAATAAATGGGATGGACAAGGCATGTTCACAGTAGATGAATGGCCCTTTGAGTGGGGAAGGTGCCAGCAGCTGGGACAGGGAAGGGACTCTGGGAGAAAGTAGGGCAGCAACAACCTCTAGGGTCACATTCCCCTCATTTTTGATAGGGAGACAGTTCCAGCTTCTATGAGAGCATGTTTCCAACATATGCTGGGGCTTCTATGCAGTTGGGTTCTTCACCCACCAGAACTTGACCCAAAGGATAACATGATTGACCTAATGTTATTTATTCCATTAATTACTCTGAATAATGTGCTGGTAATTGTGAGCTCCATTGTGTCTCCTGTATTGTACAGACCCTTGAGAATCTGCAAAGTCTGTTGATTTTCATTAGACCCTTCATTTATACTATTCTTCATGGCACTTTAAAGAAAAGTTGCACAAAAATGATTTTTTTATTTTGTTTCTCGCATTTCTCCCTTGAAACATGGGTAGTATGAAAATGATTTTGCCTAATTTCACATGAAGAACTGATATCATATTGTTTACCTTCTTGATTTATGGGGGAGGAACTGGAGGGAGGAAGAGAATTTAAAATTCCAAATTAAAAAAAGAGAATGCCAACAAATAATGAAAATTCAGAAAACATTAAAAAATAGCTTCCAAGACAGTGTGGAATGTCCATTGGCTGTCAAGATCATTTTATCTAGAGTGTCTAGGAAACCTCTCCTCACACTTGTGAGTTTAGTTGCCCCTCAGTTTCACATGCCCTGCTCCTTGTCTTTAGAGATTAGTTGAAAAGTCTGGGAGAGGGAAGGGAGGTCAACAGAAATGGGTGAATTTCAATGTGATAATAAGTAGCTCCCTGGGTAAAACTACTATGCCCTCACAATTCCTCTTTTGTTTGGTTTATCCCCATGCTGACCCTTCCTCTTCACCCTCTCTGTAGGACTGAAAGGTCCTGCAGGCATCATGTTCCAGGATTGATTCTTTACTTTCACCAAGAGCTAAATCTAAGCTTGCCAGAGCAAAACCTTTGGTTGGAATGGAGAGGAGCAGGCTTCTCTATTGACCACAGTCTTCTTCTTGGTTCACAGGTCAGCATTAACTTACCATCTGGATGGTTGATCAGAATTTTTTGGAATTTCGCCAAAATTTTTGGTAAAATATTTTCATGAGACCAATACAATCCTTTCTCTTGAAGAGGGGCAGTGGGGCAAGAAGAGGGAGAATTTGGAATTCAGAGTTTTGTTTAATTTAATTTTTTTCAGGTCTTTGATTTTATTTTCAGAATAAGTCTAATGTGGAAATGATGCAGGAAGTCATGGATATAAGATAGTGTGATTGGAAACAAATTTTATAACCTTTTACATTGTTAAATGCTATCTGAGAGGGGAATATGTGGAAGGAAAACTGTTTGTAGGAGAAATAGCTATCATTACAATTCTAGCCATCACATATTTTGTCAAAGATGATAAAAACTGTCAAGTGATGGTCCTCAGCTGAGCGGGCCTAGATTGGGATCATTTGAAAGGACTAAAGTAAATTATCTGAAGGCAAAACTAATTTTAAAAACTAACAAAGCATCTAAGAAGGAATGAGGATGTTTTTAATCATTGGTCCAGTGAGATTTCAGAATGGGAAAGAATGTCTGAGGTCTCATTTTGAGCTCATGGGACAATTTCTCCTTCAAAATCCCCTTCCCCTGATAAGGCAGCAGATGCAAAAAACCTCCTATCTGATTTGGCTTCTGATTCTCCTCCAGCCTTGGTCTCTATCCCTCTCCCTACTGAGGAAGCAACCTTTGCCTCTCTTACTGCTCCAAAAGTTCCAATTTCTCAGCTTCCTCATCTTTCTGTTCTGGCCCCAAATTCAATGTCTTTTCCCCTTCCTCAAGATTGCGTCCCACTGTACCCTGCCCTCCGAATCTTAAGGACCCTCCTCTCTCCTTATTCTATCTCCTCTTCCTAATCTCTGATGTATATCATTGTCCCCTCCTCATGTTCTATTCCAACTCTTTCCTATGTTAAAATCTGATAGAACAGTGAGAAAAAGTTCTCCAAGAAAAGAGAGAAATGTGTTCAAAGCAGCTCACGCAGCTGACAGCCCCCATCCAGGACCCTCCTGTAGCTGGGAAGCAGTCTGAAGATCCAGCCCCCAGGGTTTGTCATTATTGCAAAAAGCCAGGACACTGGAAAATGGTGTAGGTCCCTTCCCAGAGATCTAGAAAACAGCAAAAACCAGAAATTGGCAAGTTCTTCCCCACAGTCTTTCCAAGTTTTTAAAACTTCTTTTTCTGCAACTCTTGGAAAGAACCACAATCAGCCTTGTCCTGTTTCCCTTTCCTGTGTTGTCTGGCCCTCCTTCTGCTGCAGTAGTCATTGTGGTCGACCTAGGCAATGTCTATTTATCCACACCTGTTCTTTCCACCAGTTTTACTTTCAAATGGGAAGGTCAGGAATTTCCATGGCCAGACATTTTTAAAAATGACTTTGGAATGTAATGAGGCTACCACTTTTTTTTTTTTACAATTGTTTAGAAATGGAATGTTCTCCGGATTTTACCTCTGGTTTGTTGGGGATTTGTCCCCTTTGGGGGTGTTAAGGTTGCTTGTAAGAGTAATTTAGTTAGGTATAGAACCTAACTATGTCTTAAACCAACAGACCCTTCCATTTGTACACACCCTAGAGTTCAAGAAAGGTGGTACTGAGAAGTTCTACTGGGATTTATTGCCTGTTTATATGTTATATGTTCCAAACCTTTTGTTGTAAAATCAACTATGCAACATAGATAACATTTTATAATTTTTTCCTATAATAGTCATTGTTATCACTATGTGATTATAATCAATACATGGCATTTTTTCTAATCTTTTAAGTCTATAAAGTTCAGAGATAATTCTCTGTCTGATTACAGGAAATTACTATAAAAATTTCATGGGACTGAAATTTGACTTTTTTTTTATCTTAAGTCTGAAATCCAGGTATCAAAGGAAAAGACTAGTGGGCCATAGTCTATAGAAGTCAGAAAAAACAAAACGGAGATTTTGTTGAAATTTTGTGGGTGAAAAGCTTACTTTAGTTGAGAGGGCAGGACTCTTTCTGACTCAGTTTCCAAAGAATGTGACATGAATAAAATGTCTCTCACCTAGCAGACTGAGGGTCAGCCACCTATATGACCTCTACCTGGAATGAACATCTAAATATATAAGGGACCACTGTCCTTTCTTTTATGTCCCTGATTTTTATAGTAAATTGCTATGATCATGTCAGATAGTCAATATTAAAATCAGATATGGAAATTTAAATAACTTTAGCCTATATTTATCTAAATTCAAATAACCAGCTAGATTAGTATGTAGATTGGCATCACTTTTATGAAAGTTTATTTTGTTAAGTAGAAGAGTATCCTCCAAATGGGGGAATAACAAAAATAGTGACTATACCAATTAATCTCCATTTGTAACTGAATTTTCTGTGAATATTATAAATTGTAAATCATTAAGATCTAAGGGATTTCAGAATTTCATTTTCTAATAATGATAACAGTAATTGACTTGTTTAAAAAATGTTAAGAAGTTTTTTTTAACAGAAAGGAAAATCTCTATAATTAACCTGCATCAAAGAAAATCTCTGAAACAACATCCTAAGCTACAGAACTGTATAACATGACTCCAGAAGAAATGGACCTGAATCTTTCCTTGTTGCATTGTGCATTTATCTATATGACATGTATAATCACAATGGAATCACTACCCTTGAACCTCTGTAATTTACTTTTTGACATTGTAATTTGTATTTCTCATTTTATGTACTATTATGGATCTTATTTTTGCCTGCCCATATTTTCTTGGAAAACAAGTCCCAAAAGATATGTTAATTTTTATTTTTTCTCTCTCTTCTCCAATATATCTTATTTCCCCTAACTCTTTATTTGATTAATATATAAATGATATTAAAGTCTATCTAGATTCAAAATGGGGAAATGTCTAATCTGCTATTCTTTAATTTGAAATTAGTACTTCTGATCTATATATTTCTGATCAGAAATTAGTCTCTTAGCCTTTAACTAATAGTTTTAAAATGTCAGTCTGCTATGTATGGCCTGTCTCCTACAATGTTGACTTGGCCTGTGACAGTATTATTTGGTCATCTCAGTGGTAGCATCTATAAATTCCTTACCTGATCAACAAACCTCAAGTTGAGACATCCTGGATGAGCAGAGAAAAAATTCTATTGTTATTTGTAAACATTTACTCTTCAGCATAAGTGGGATTCTTGTCAAAGGGAATTTTAAACAAATATTATAAGATTTGTATTGTAAAACCATGTCATCCATGTGAAATCTCATTGTATAATTAACTCAGTTTTTATGATTCTTTGTCCTTCCTGTTTAAAATTCCCCCCAAATTTTTATCAGCATTGGCAGGATGCCATCCACCCATGGGTTTTGGTAAGATTCTAGAGAATAAAACTTCATTTATAAGACCAACTTTGTTATTTCAATTTTTAGCCTAAGAAAATTATGTTTAATAGCAAATTGCTTCTTTTTTGACTCTGCAGTATTTTTTCCTTTAGCTGAGAATTCTGAAATTTAACTACAATTTTTCTTGGGAGTTTTTATTTTGGGGTCTTTCTGAGGGTGATTGTTGGATTCTTACAAGGACTATTTTTATCTTCTTGTTCTAAGAGATTAGGTCAGTTTTCTATGATAATTTCCTGCATGATATTGCCAAGGCTCTTTTTCTGTTTGTGGCTTTCAGGCAGACCAATACTTCATAAATTATCTCTCCTGGATCTATGTTGGGAGCCAGGGTCTCTATGCTGTTTGTAAGGTAACAGACAGGTTAAGGTCATCATGGTCTGAGTAGGGATAAGAAATTAATTAACTATATGATTATTACTTAAACTTGTAATCACATGATTAAAACTTGTAACCATATGAACTATATGATTGTTGATGAAAATTGTACACTTTTGTAACCAAGGAAATGATCTCAGCTTGCTTGTTTGCTTGAAACATACATGATTCTGAAACTATAAAAATAAATCCAAGCAGCTGACAGTCAGTCAACCTGCTCCTGCCTTTACCCACTTGTTGACTCAACTCATTTCGCTGACTCTATCCCTCCTGTCAGGTTCCAAGGATCCCGTGGAGGCTGGACCCTCGCAGATCTATTTTTTTCTAAGAAGTGCTTTACATTTTTGTCTATTTTTTTTTTGCTCATGTAGCAAATCCAGGGTCTTTTTCACAATGCCCACCAGCTTCTTGGTGTGCTCAGGGATAGTGTAAATGGTAATATGACCTTTCTTGTCATGAAGACTCTTGGAATCCCAGGAAACAGAAACCTAAGCAAGGACACCTGATTAGGACTGTCTTTGCAGGACTTTTCCTCTCACTTGTAGAATTCTAGGAAAAAGAAACTTAAATAAATGCTTCTTGAATGTGGTTGCAGGGTTTGAATCCACCTGGTTGGACCACAGACCTTGGGCAAGGTCATCCACAGTCCTCTTCCACAAAATGAAGCCTCCTCTGGCATCTCTAGACATTTCTGGTTCCAATCTCATAGGGTTATTGTGGAGATCCAATGGAACAACATGAAGAAATCATACCACTTTAGAAGTAGGAGCTGTTAGGATTTGAGTGTTGGTATTTTTATCCAATCTCCACTCATTTATTAAACACTAATACAGGCCAGGTATGGCAGTAAATGCAGGGAGGGAGACCATTTAGATCAGGTCTACAGGGCACTGGAGGCTCTTTTCCAAAGACAAAGGTGAAAATGTCCTTGTCCTCCAGATCACTGGTTCTACCAATGGAGAGAATGCCTTCTGCAGGTCTGCAGCTCCCCTCAGGTGGGCAGTTTTGGGAACAAAAGACCATATGATGGGGGTCTTGGTGGGGAAAAGGAGCAGAAAACCTTTTTCTTTTTAAGGTTTTAAATTTTTAAAAAATGTCATTTATTTAGCAATGGGGTTAAGTGACTTGCCCAAGGTCACACAGCTAAGCAATTATTAAATGTCTGAGTTTAGATTTGAACTCAGGTCCTCCAGATTCCAGGGCTGGTGCTCTATCCACTGTGCCACCTGTCTGCCCATTAAGGTTCTATATTTTAAGAATTGAGGATTTTGAAAAATTGAGAAAGCACCCTACTGGAATTCTTTTATAAAACAGACATTCTAATACTGAAACCCAGGGAAGACAAAAGAGGGCAACAAAACAGGACAACAAAATTCTCATTAATGATTTTAAATGAAATACTATAAAATACTATAAAAAATTACAGTGATTGATACAAGAAATCATTCGTTGTCATGAAATGAGATTTATGCCAGGGATGCAAGGATGGTTCATCATTAAGAAAACAATCAACATCATTAATTACAATAAAACCTGAACCCTCTGAAACCCATGATCACCTGAATAGGTTCAGAAAAAACCCCACAAGAAAGTACAATTCTCTTTAATACTAAAGAAAAAGGGAAAAAAAAAACAAGCTCTACAGAAGATAGGCATAGAGGGACCTTTTTTAATATAACAAAAAAACTATCAAAAGCAAGTATAAATATAAGCAATGACGATACAATAGAACCTTTTCCAGCAAACATGGAAGTGAAGCAAAGATGTCCTCTCTCCCCATTAATATTTCTTACAGTATGGTTATAACATATTGTAATATACTATATACTATGTTCTATACTATATAGTAATACTTCATATAGAAAAGTTAGCAATAAAACTAAAGAAAAGAATTAAATAATTAAAGATAGGTAAAGGGGAGCTAAAAATACCCCTGCCTGCTTATGCTTAAGAAGATTTACTTGTGAAACTCTGGGAAATTAGCAAAAACACTGAGACAATAGTTTAGTAAAGTTGCAGGCAACAAAATCCTCAAAAATCAACAGTATTTTTATAAGAGAAAACACAAGATGCAATAACAGGAAAGGAAAATCCCATGCAAAATTTACTACAAAATGTATAAAAATATTTGTGATTGAATCTAACAAAGCTCTTAAAAAGTTTGTATGGGTTGAATTACAAAGTGTTCCTTAAAAAAATTAAAGAACACCCTAAACAGCAGGAGAGTTGTTCAATGTTCATGGTGAGGCTGTGCCAAAATAATAATAATGACAATTCTTTTTAGCTTTTTTTTTTGGCAATGAGGTTAAGTGGCTTGCCCAAGACCACAGCTAGGTAATTATTAAGTGTCTGAGGCCGGATTTGAACCCAGGTACTTCTGATTCCAGGGCCGGTGCTCTATCCATTGTGCCACCTAGACATCCCAATAATGACAATTCTAACAAAATTAATTTATACTTTCAAAGTTATACTAATCAAATTTTATGAAGGTAATAGACCTTCATAAAATAAGAAGAAAATTCATTTGGAAAACAAATTATCTATAATATAAAGTGAAATGATCGAAGATTTTAGTAGTAAGGGAGAATAGCACTTCTGAACCTCAAACTGTGTTATAAAGAAGCATTCCTCAAAACCATCTGGTATTAGTTAAAAAATAGAATGGACTAAACAAGGAAGATTTAGAAACCAAATTCAATAATCAAGTGTTATATAAAGTGAAAACTCCCTGTGAAAAACTTCCCAGAACACTGGAAAGCAATCTGTCTTTAGGCTTAGACTGTCTTCCACAATGAATTCAACACTTTCAGATCTCTAGGAAACAGAATCCTAATAGAATAGAGGGCACATAAGGATAATCTTTGCATGCTTTTCTCTCATCCTTGAAATTCCAAAAAATAGAAACTTAAAAGGAGGACATCTGATGAGGACAATCTTTGCAGGGTGGGTGTCTTTCCATTCCATTCCTTTCTCAGATGTCTCATGAGTTATCTTTAGTCTTCCCCTCAACCATTCCCCTCCCTTCAAGTATATCTGCCCCAGGTTCCCAAATTTCCCTAGTATCTATTGAATCCTTGTTCTCTGAAAGAGTCAAAAAGCCCAGTGCCACCACCAGATAAGATAGAAGTTGTCTTCTATGTCACTGGAAAATCGCATGATAGACATGTTTTCATCCCAAAGGTGGAAAAGGGAGATGTTCTGAAAGCATACATGACAAGTAGGTTGAAAATATGCTGTGGTTAGTCATCAGTTTTCTAGAAATAGATCCAGGGGAACACAAGAAGAAAGGTGAGAAGTTGAATAAAATCTTAGAAAACTTAGATATTATAGAGCTGCATACTTTTCAGATTATGAAACAATAAAAATTCCAAGTGATAAAGGACCATGGGAAAGATAAATAAAAAGTGAATTGGAAACTAAATAACTTAATTTTAAAAAATGAGTGGATCAGACTTCTGGCCAATATGGCGGAGAGAAGACAGGCACAGTTCTAAAGTCTCCTGATCTTTCCCCATCTATGATATGAAACAAACCTCTTAACAGAAATCTGAGCCACAAAACCCAGAAAGAAAAAGCCAGGATTTGCTTTCTGTGGTCCTGGATGAGTCCAGGCGCAGAGGCGGATCAGCCTCATTAGAGGTGGGGTAGGAGCCCCAGGAGCCTAAGGCCCGAGAGCCATATCTGCTTAATCAGCAGGGCTAGAGCCTGGTTGACCATGGGGGCTTGGGTCAACAAGAGAGCAGAGGCACAGGTGCTGGTGCTGACCCTCTGGAGCTTGCCGGCAGGGCTGTGGGGGAAGAGCTCTGGTGCAGGAGAGCTGCGGACATCATCCCTGGGCTTCTCTGGTCTGAGGAAATGTGAGTCCATGCCTTTATAGCGTTTGAGGCCTCTTCCCAGAACAAACACAATTACAGACTACTTCTGTCCCAGGCACAGGTGTGTGAGCAGAAGAACCAGCCCAGCTGACAATAGGAGAAGGATGACCTCACCCCAGGGTAAAGCCCACCATTGATTGAAGACAAAAATATTTAACAGCTACAATCACTCCCTCCAGGCTAAGGGAGTAGGCCTCAAAGTCACAAGACACTCCAGAGAAAGCAAACAGCACCTCCTACTGGCCAGTCAGAGAAATTGCACCCAGTGAGCAAATCCTCTAGCACCTTGTACTGGCCAGCTGGAGGTACTGCACTCAATGAGTAAAGCCTCTAGGGCTCCCAACACCAATCCCCTGCGAACCAGCCCCTCCCCAACTCAAGGTTTTAGCAAAATGAAGAAAGGTCAGTAGAAAAGTGGATCCATAGAAAGATTCTTGGAAGGAAAAGACCCTAATTTAGAGAGAGAAACTTTGAGGAGAATATGATCTGGTCTCCAGCACAGAAAGACTTCCTTGAAGAAATAAGGAGTTTAAAAATCAAATGGAAAATTTGGGAGAGTCAATTAACACCTTGCAACTAGAAAACAAATCACTGGAAAATACAATTGGACAAATACAAAATGAGAATAATTCTCTCAGATCCTCAATTGGGCAAATGCAAAAAGAAAATGATTCTCTCAAAACCTCAATTGGTCAAATGGAAAGCTCTTTCAAAAATAGAATTGACCAAATGGAAAAGGAGTTGCAAAAAGTAAATGAAGAAAATTCTTTAAAAAAAAGAATAGTCTGTGGAAACTAATGACTTCATGAGATAGCAAGAACCTGTTAAAAAAAATAAAAAAATAGAAAAAATAGAAGAAAATGTAAAATACTTCATCAGCAAAACCACTGATCTCAAGAATAGATTGAGAAGGGGCAATCTGAGAATTATTGGACTTCCTGAAAACATTGAAGAGGAAAAAAAAGCCCTGGATTTAATATTACAGGATCTAGTGATGGAACATTGCTCTGATATCATGGAACCAGAGGGCAAAGTAGTTATTGAAAGAATACATTGATCTCCTCTAGAAAGAGACCCTAAAATGAAAACACCAAGGAATGTTGTGGCCAAATTCCAGAATTAGCAGATAAAAGAGAAAATCCTGCAAACAGCCAGAAGAAAACAATTTAAATACCAAGAAACCACAGTAAGGATTACACAGGACCTGGCTGAATCAACATTAAGGGATCTAAGGGCCTGGAATGAGATATTCCAAAGAGCAAGGGAGCTTGGAATGAAGCCAAGAATCCACTGTTTTGCAAAGCTGAGCCTTCTTTTTTCCAAGGGAAAGATGGACATTTAACAAAACAGAAGAATTCCAAAAATTCCTGATAAAAAGACCAGAGCTAAATAGAAAATTTGGACATCAAACAAGAGGTTCAAGAGACAGATTAAAAGGTTAAAAAAAAGAAAAGAAAAGAAAAGAAGGGAGGGGTAAAGAAAAAAAAACTGCTTTACAATAAGTTGAAACTGGCTATAGCCCAGCATGGGAAAAAGATCCTCATAACTCTTGAGAATTGTAACTCTATCAAAGAGAATATACTTAGCCAGAAGTGATGGACACTCATGACTTTTCCATGAGACTGGTATCCAATGGGATGAAACTGGCTATAACCCTACTTGGGAGAAAGACTCTAATAACTCTCAACAATTGTAACTCTATTAGATAGAATATACTTAGCTAGAAGTGATGGATACTCAGAGTTTTCTATGACCCAGATAGAATGATTTAAAAACACTACCTTCTTAAAAAGGGGGACAAGAAGGAGATGGGAGGAAGGAGGGGATTGACTGGCATAAATCTCATTACACTAAGGGGTACAAAATACCTATGGTAATAGAGGGGAAGAAGGGAAGAGATGAGAAACACCTGAATCTTCTCATCAGACTTGGCTTAAAGTTAACTTACACACATACTCAGTTTAACTTAAAAAAAACATCTAACCTCTCAAGTATTAAATGGGGAAAAGGTAAGGGGGGGGGTTGGAGAAAGGGAGGGGGAGAAAAAAAGGGGAAGTAACAAAAGGGAAGGGAAAAGGGAAAAAGGGAAAGAGGAAAGAAAGGAGAGGGGGTAGATATAGGAGGGCAAACACACTGAAGGGGCTGGTATTCAGATACAAAATACTAGGGAATATGGAAAAAGGGGGGAAAGGGGGAAAATACAAACAGAGGGAAGACAGCATGGGGGGAAATAAAGAATTAGTAATTATAACTTTGAATGTGAATGGGATGAACTCTCCCTTAAAACATAAACATATAGCAGAGTGGATTAAAAACCAGAATCCTACAATATGCTGCTTACCAGAAACTCATTTCAAACAAAGAGATACATACAGAGTAAAGGTTGGAGCAAAATATATTTTGCTTCAGCTGAAGTTAAAAAAAGCAGGGGTAGCAATCCTTATCTCAGACAAAGCAGATGCAAAAGGAAGGAAACTATATCCTCCTAAAAGGTACCATAGACAACAGAGTGATTTCAATACTGAATATATATATCTATATCTATATCTATATCTATATCTATATCTATATCTATATCTATATCTATATATACCCAGTGGGATAGCATCCAACTTCTTAGAGGAGAAGCTGAAAGAACTACAGGAAGACATAGACAGCAAAACTCTACTAGTGGGAGACCTCAACCTGCCACTCTCAGATCTACATAAATTGAATCATAAAATAAACAAGAAAGAAGTTAAGGAGGTAAATAGATTGTTAGAAAAACCAGATATGGTAGATTTATGGAGGAAATTGAATGGGGAGAGAAAGGAATACACCTTTTTCTCTGCAGTACATGGAACTTATACAAAAACTGACCATGTACTAGGACATAAAAACCTAATGACCAGGTGCAGAAAGGCAGAAATAGTGAATACATCTTTCTCAGATCACAATGCAATAAAAGTCATATGCAATATTGGGCCAGGGAGATATAGACACAGAATCAATTGGAAATTGAATCACTTCATTTTAAAGAATGAGTGGATCAAAAAACAAATTATAGAAAGAATTAATTATTTTATCCTAGATAATGACAATAATGAAACAACATACCAAAACCTTTGGGATTCACTCAAAGCATCTATCAGGGGATATAATATTTCTTTAAATGCTTACATAAATAAATTAGAGAAAGAAGAAATCAATGAACAAAATATACAACCAAAAAAATTAGAGAAAGAACAAATTAAAAATTCCCAATTAACTACCAAATTATAAATTCTAAAAGTTAAAGGAGAAATGAATAAAATTGAAAGCAAAAAAACTATTGAATTAATAAATAAAACCAAAAGTTGGTTTTATGAAAAAAACCAATAAAATTGATAAATCTCTGGTCAATTTGATTAAAAAAAGAAAACCAAATTGTTAGTATCATAAATGAAAAAGGTGAATTCACCACCAATGAGGAGGAAATTAAAGTAATAATTCAAAATTATTTTGCTCAACTTTATGCCAATAAATTTGACAATCTAAGTGAAATTATGAATATTTACAAAAATATAAGTTGCACAGGTTAAATGAAGAGATTAAATATTTAAACAACCTGATCTCAGAAAAAGAAATTCAGCAAGCCATCACTAAACTCCCTAAGAAAAAATCTCCAGGGCCTGATGGATTCTACCAAACATTTAAGGAACAATTGGTTCCAATTCTATAAAAACTCTTTGGAAAAATAGGGGAAGATGGAACTCTGACTACTCTTTCTATGAAACCAATATGGTGCTGATACCTAAACCAGGAAGAGTTAAAACAGAGAAAGAAAATTATAGACCTATCTCCCTGATGAATATAGATGCAAAAATCTTAAATAAAATCTTAGCAAAATGATTACAAGAAGTTATCAATAGGATAATACATTTTGACCAAGTAGGATTCATCCTAGGAATGTAGGGTTGGTTCAATATTAGGAAAACTGTTAGTATACTCAATTATATCAACAACAAAGCTATC
Source organism: Macrotis lagotis (assembly GCF_037893015.1). Classification (NCBI taxonomy): domain Eukaryota; kingdom Metazoa; phylum Chordata; class Mammalia; order Peramelemorphia; family Peramelidae; genus Macrotis; species Macrotis lagotis. The sequence continues at coordinate 285,201,522 of NC_133660.1, forward strand.
AGAAATTATATGGTCAATAGATGCTGAAAAAGCTTTTGACAAAATACAGCACCCATTCCTGCTCAAAACACTAGAGTATAGGAATAAATGGACTGTTTCTTAGAATAATTAGCAGTATCTATCTGAAACCATCAACAAGCATTATATTCAATGGGGAGCAGCTAGAGCCATTCCCAATAAGATCAGGTGAAACAAGGATGTCCATTATCACCACTACTATTCAATATTTTATTAGAAATATTAGTTTTATCAATTAGAGAAGAAAAAGAAATCAAAGGAATTAGAATTGGGAAGGAAGAGACAATAATCTCATTCTTTGCAGATGACGTGATTGCCTAGAGAATCCCAAGAAATCATCTGAAAAACTACTGGAAACAATTAACAATTTTAGCAAAGTTGCAGGATATAAAATAAACCCTCATAAATGCTCAACTTTTCTATATATGACTAGCAAGATACAGCATGAAGAGCTAGAAAGAGAAATCCCATTCAAAGTAACCTCAGACAATATAAAATACTTGGGAGTCTATTTGCCAAGGCAGACTCAGACACTTTTTGAAAACAATTACAAAATAGATTTAAATAACTGGGCAAATATCAACTGCTCCTGGATAGGCCAAGTAAATATAATTCTACCAAAACTAAACGACTTGTTTAGTGCCCTACCAATCAAAATTCCAAAAAAAATTACTTTAATGAGTCAGAAAAAGTTGTAAGTAAATTCATATGGAGAAATAAAAAGTCAAGAATTTCCAGGAATTTAATGAAAAAAAGTGCAAAAGAAGGTGCCTTAGTGTTACTAGATCTAAAATTATATTATAAAGCATCAGTCATCAAAACTGTCTGATATTGGCCAAGAAATAGAGTGGTGGACCAGTGAAATAGACTAGGTGCAATAGTAGGAAACGATTATAGTAATCTGCTGTTTGATAAACCCAAAGGGTCCAGCTATTGGGGTAAAAACTCTCTCTTTGATAAAAACCGCTGGGAAAATTGGAAGTTAGTATGGAAGAAACTTAGATTAGATCAACACCTCACACCCTTTACCAAGATAAGATCCAAATGGATACAGGATTTAGGCATAAAAAAGCAATACTATAAGCAAATTAGAAAATCAAGGACTAGTTTACCTGTCAGATCTATGGAAAGGGAAGCAGTTTATGACTAAGGAAGAGAAGGTGAACATCATTAAAAACAAACTAGATTGGGCGGCTAGGTGGCGTAGTGGATAAAGCACTGGCCCTGGAGTCCAGGAGTACCTGGGTTCAAATCCGGTCTCAGACACTTAATAATTACCTAGCTGTGTGGCCTTGGGCAAGCCACTTAACCCCACTTGCCTTGCAAAAACCTAAAAAAACCAAAACAAACTAGATGATTTCAGTTACATTAAATTAAAAAGCTTTTGCACAGATAAAACCACTGTAACCAAGATCAAAAGAAATTTAGTAAATGGGAAACAATCTTTGTAACTAATGTTTCTGACAAAGGACTCATTTCTAAAATATAAAGAGAACTGAGTCATGTTTTTAAAAAAAGCCAATCCCCAATTGACAAATGGTCAAAGGATATGTAAAGGCAATTTACAGATGAGGAGATCAAAGCAATCCATAGTCATATGAAAAAATGCTCTAAATCATCACTTATTAGAAAAATACAAATTAAAGCTTCTCTGAGGTACCACCTCACACCTCTCAGACTGGCCAATGTGACTAGAAAGGATAATAATTATTGTTGGAAGGATTGTGGGAAATCTGGGACACTATTACACTGTTGGTGGAGCTGTGAACTCATCCAACCTTTCTGGAGAGAAATCTGGAACTACACCCAAAGGGCAATAAAAATGTACATACCCTTTGATCCAGCAGTACCACTACTTGGTCTATACCCTGAAGAGATGCTGAAAAAGGGGAAAAACATCACTTGTACAAAAATATTCCTAGCAGCCCTGTTTGTGGTGGCAAAGAATTGGAAATCAAGTAAATATCCTTCAATTGGGGAATGGCTCAGCAAACTGCAGTATATGTATATCATGAGACATTATTGTTCTATTAGAAATCAGGAGGGAAGGGAATTCAGGGAAGCCTGGAGGGATTTGCATGAACTGAAGCTGAGTGAGATGAGCAGAACCAGAAAAACATTGTACATCCTAACAGCAACATGGGGGTGATGATTAACCTTCATGAACTTGCTCATTCCATCAGTGCAACAACTAGGGACAATTTGGGGTTCTCTGCCATGGAGAATACCATCTGTATCCAGATAAAAAACTGTGGAGTTTGAACAAAGTCCAAGTACTATTTCCTTTTATTTAGGGGAAAAACCCCAATATGTTATTGTCTGATGTTATCTCTTATACTTTATGTTTCTTCCTGAAGGATATGATTTCTCTCTCATGACACTCAATTTGGATCAATGTCCAACATGGAAACAATGTAAAGAATGACACATTGCTTTCTGTGGGGGTGGGGTGGAGGGAGGGAAGTAAGGTTAGAGGAAAAATTGTAAAACTCAAAATAAATAAAATCTTTAATAAAAAGGAATGAGTGGATCAAGCAACAAGTCAGAAATCATAAATCATTTTAATTCAAGGAAATGATAACAATGAGTTATCATACCAAAATTTATGGGATATAAACAAAGAAGTTATAAGGGTAAATTTTATATCTCTGAATGCTTATATGATTAAAATAAAGAGGAGATCAATGAATTGGATATGCAACTAAAAAAAGCTAGAAAAAGAATAAATTAAGGATTCTCAATTAAATGCCAAATTAGAAATTCTGAATCTCAAAGGAGAGATTAATACAATTGAAAGCAGGAAAACCATTTATGTAATAAAGAAAAGTAAGAGTTGGTTTTATGAAAAAAAATAGACAAACTTTGAGTAGTAAGGGAGAATAGCACTTCTGGACCACAAAAAAATATACCATATTACCAGTATCAAAAATGAAAAGAGTGACTTCACTATTTTGCCCAACTGTATACCAATAAATTTGATAACCTGAGTGAAATGGATTAATATTTACATAAATACAAACTACTCAGATTGACAGAAGAAGAAACTAAAATACTTAAGCCCATTTCAGAAAAAAAAATTAAAGAAATAATCAATAAACTCCCTAAGAGAAACTCTCTAGGTCCAGATGGATTTATAAGTGAATAGTTCCAAACATTTAAGGAACAACTGATTCCAATTCTACATAAACTATTTCAAAAAGTAGGAGAAGAAGGAGTTCTGTCAAATTCTTTCTATGACACCAATATGGTGCTGATATCTAAACCAGGATGAGTTAAAACAGATAATGAAAATTATAGACCAATCTCCCTATTAATATTGGTGCAAAAATCTTAAAACAAAATCTTACCAAAGAGATTACAGCAAGTAATTACTATGATAATACTCCATGATCAGGCAGAATTTATGCCAAATACATAGGGATAGTTCAATATTAGGAACACACAACCTAATTGAACAGATTTATAACAAAACCCACAGAAATTTTATGATTATCTCAGTAGAGGCAGTAAAAGTCTTTGACAAAACTCAACTTCCATTCCTATTAGAAGGAATAGGAATAGTTTTCCTTAAAATAATAAACAGTATCTATCTAAAACTATCAACGAATACTATATGTAACTGGAATAAACAAGGAACATTTCCATTAAGATCAAGGGTGAAACTTGGATGCCCATTATCCCCATTATTATTCATTGTATATTAGAAGTGTTAGCTTTAGCAATAAGGGAAGAAAAAGAAATGAAAGGAATTAGAATTGGAAGTGAGAAAGCAAAACTTTCACTCTTTTCAAATGATATGATATGATGATAGGATATTTAGAGAACTGGACAAAATCATCTACAAAACTACCTGAAACAATTAACAAATTTAGCAAAGTAGTTGGATATAAAATAAACCCACATAAATCAACAATGCTCAAGGGCAAGAGTAAGAGAAATTCCATTTAAAGTAACCACAGACAATATAAAATACCCGGGAATCTACCTCCCAATATCAACCCAGACACTGTATGAATGCAATTACAAAACACTTTTCAAATAAAATCAGATCTAAATAATAGATCTATCTTCTTTTTTCAATCTTAAAATAGGAATACATCTTTAAAATTGGAACTCATCAAATCTAAGTTAGTATAAAATTTAACTTTAATCTCAAATGTTTTTACCCTAAATAACAATTTCACTAGTCACAGCTTAGGGTTAGACATAGTTATTGTTCCCTCATGGGCCTGCAACAAAGAGTGTACTAATTCATTCATAAATAAAAGACTACACTTTTTCCACTATTCCAGTCCAAATTTGCTGTCCCAAACTGGAAAAGTGGTGATCTAATTCTATGTTTTTACCCCAGTGACTTTTAAGAAGACATCTCAATTTAGTATAAATCTGGGTTATATAAGTCCAGAAGACATCATTTAAACCAGAATCTGTGAGAAAAGAGGGGGTTTGGCTCCTGGGCAGGGTTGGGGGGGTCAGCCAGAGTGCACTGTTCCGCTGGTCGCAGGCCTCTGAAAGTCTGCTGCTAATACACACACCCAGGACAGGAGGGAGAACAAGTTTTGAACTAACTGTTAGTTCAGCCCTAGCCCCCAGTCATGGGTCCCAAATTTAGAAGTAGTAGCAGGGTTCTCCACCTATGGGGGCAGGGGGTGGAGATGGTGGGGTGAAGGTAATATGCATCAACCTGATTGAGTTAATGTGCATCAACCTGATTAAGCCCCTGAATTAAACAAGTTCAGCCTGACCAGAGGCTTCAACTCCAGGGTCCAAGCTCATTGTTGCTTCCCCAGCTCTGAACTTCTCTTCCAGTCAGGGTGGGTCCGACTGCAGTTCAGTCTCCAGACCTTCCGTTTCAGAAAAACAAGAAAGAAGCATTGTTCCAGTACATTTGGGAACAATGTGTACATAGAGGAACTATTTTTATTTTATAATTTCCTCCTTTTCTGCCAATAGGATGTTTTCATACTTTTAGTTAGCTACCTCCTGTTGATTTGAAACAGTTTTCATCTTATGTGCCCCTACTTGATCTTCCAAAAATTGATTTTCTACTTTCGTCTACTCACATGGCAGTAGCCACCTCTGCTTGTAACCTTTCTCTGACCAGCCTTCTGAGACTGGCTCTGGTCATTTTGATAAGAGCACCACTGGCCTTCACTGTCCTTCCCAGGTCTGAGGAAAGACTCTCAATACCACTTCCTTATCCACTGCTACAAATGGATGAAATAATTTATTCAGGGATTAGAGAACTAATACTGATGCCTGAGTCAATACCTGTTCGATTCTTTAATAGATTCCTTCTCCTCCAAGGTCCTTTGGAAAGAACTGGCTCTTCTTCCAATAATTTGAGATAAAATTTCATAGTCCTCTGGCCATAAGAATCAATCCACAACCTACAGTTTCCTATCAGGTCTTAAACTTGCTAATCTCTCTCTCTCTCATTCTTTGTTTTTAGAATGGGAAGGTCAACAATTTCTTTAATTCTTTCAAGATTAATTCTCCTCTGCCCTTCTCTAATTAGATAGTCTAAGTACTTTACTTCTTTTCCTCAATATATATATATATTGTAATTTTTAATCCTTGTTCCCCTAAAAAGTTCAATTGGACATTAGTGGTTGTGGCCACCCTCTTCCTTTATCCACCAGATTTCTTTCTTTCTTATCTTCCTCAATGAGGATAGCCATAGTAGCTATAATTTGTATGTCCTACATTTTTTAATCTCTGTTAGGCTCTCCTCAGATAGGACAGGCTTTCTGGTCTGTACGCAGACTCACAAAGAAAGCATAAAACTTAATTTTCCCTGTATAGGGTACGTGGGCACATCTTCTCCCATTCCTCAGAGAGGTGTCTCCACCAGCTCGCACACATCAATCTATTCAGCTTTTAGTCTAATTCTGATAAATTATCTACAAAACCTTTTCATATTACTTCCTGTCTTGTACAAGTTGTATCTTCCTCCCTGTCTGCCTCAGTGTCTGGTATCTTTTCTTGCCAGGTGATCTTGTGAGAAATAGGGATCAATCAACTCCCCTTATGAAACAAAACTCATGCCAAAGTGAGCGAAGGAAATGCTTACTACGGTTCTCCAGAGAAGTGGGTGGATTGCTACTCAGAGCATCCACATCTTTACTTATATACTGTTCAACCCCACTCCTCCCATCAGAGCCAGGATTGGTCTAGGCTCCTCCAGGTTCTATCTTCCCCTCATGTGTAGCCCCTTTATATGTTCCTCCATCCTGATCATGCCTTCACATACATCACATGTTATTAAAATGAACATTATGCTCCTCCTTGGGTGAAGAAGTCAATATGTATGAAACTGATTAAGCATATTTATTAATGAAAAGTCAGTGGCCATCCTTGAACCTGGCTGGTTTGGGCCTGGATTCCCTTCAAGAGGACCTTAAAGATTTCTATCAGCTATGATTGGGTAGGATCTCTCTTCCTCTCTTCCTCTCCATCCTGTTTCTCACATTCTTAGAGATATTGTGCATCATCTGGGTCTCCTCAATCACCCCGGGGTATCTGTTTTAGCAGTGTATATTGTTCTAATACAACCTGTGGAAATCTAACCATTAGCTTTTCCTTACAATCTTCAGAATCATAAAAGCTGTCCACAACCTTCTTCCCCACCTGCTCCAAAGCCCACTGGATAATCTTGATGGGTGACCTTGGCTTGTACTCTTGTAATGTTTGATATCCACTTGGTACTTATCACTCCTGACCACCACACAGAGATGCTCCTTCTTCACTCTGACAGGAGCTGACAAGGTTGACATGATATAGGAGGCCCTAGCCATGGCATCTTCATCTTATGGATAGAAAGAAAAAAAGGCACCTCTATGGAGATCTTTTTTTAAGCAGTGCCATCACAAGTTATACTCAGAGGTCCCCTCCACTCCCATGGCTCTGTCACAAAGTGGTCATTTGGGGAATGATCTAAATATCCCCCAAATCAGAATAAGTTTATGATAAGTAGGTTATAAACATGCAGAAATACTTCTGGAAAAAGAAGACATCATTTCATCAGACAATAAGGAAGGCTAAAAACAGGTGTCTCCATTGAAGCTGTCGGATGTCCATGAAAACACTACCCCCTCCAGCAGGAGTCCATGATTTGGCTCAGAACCAAGGTCCTTTTAGAGTGGCCGCTATGTGCAGGACCTCAACCAAGAATACATGGATCACAGTGTGGAGGAAAGACTGAGATATGGGGATTTGTCTATAGAGGCAGAAGAGTATATGATGGTAATTCATTGGAGATATTATCCCCAGAAAGGACAAAGGTTTTTCCCTGACAAAAGGAGCTCAAACTTATTAACCAATGCAAATTAATCAAGGAACCAGAGAATCTGAACCAGAACATCAGATTAGATAAAACATTCAGCACCCACTAAAAAGCTATCAAGATACAACATGGTGGTTAGAATTCTACATCAAGGGGCAGCTAGGTGGCACAGTGGATAGAGCACTGGCCCTGGAGTCAGGAGTACCTGAGTTCAGATCCGGCCTCAGACACTTAATAATTACCTAGCTGTGTGGCCTTGGGCGAGCTACTTAACCCCATTGCCTTACAAAAACCTTAAAAAAAAAGAATTCTACATCAGAAACTTGATATCCTTTATATACAAATGAATGACAAGTACATTATATTGAAAATACAGACCTGGAACCAAATAACCTCTCAACTTCAAACATTCACACAGAAACCATCTAAAATAAAGAAATTAGCAGGAGAAATCATGATGTGGGGGTGAGGTACCAATCATCCCTGTCATCCTGTCTTCTCTTGGAATTGTCTGATTAATGTTCTTGTGGAGTCTAAAAATGATATATTCCATTCCAAATTTTATTTAATTACAAAAATACTCACTTTATTCATGCAAAGCATAGAGAACATTAAATATAAAACAAATTAATAACAGAATAACTTGTCCCAGGATTCTTTCTACCTGAATTAGGTGGAAAAAGATATGAATAAGGTAGATTAATAATAATAAGTAGCAACATATCAACAGAAGTTGAGAAAATTAAACATCTTTGAAATACCAGGAAGACAAAATCAAGTGGTCAGAATAAGTGTGCTAGCCTCATAAACAAATGAATCCAAGACCCTCAAATATTCCTGAGAATTTGACCAAAAAATAGTTCTGGGGATTGGATATTTTCTTTGTTTTTTACTATTTTAATTAAGTTACATACTACCAAAATAGTTTTATGGTAAAAGTAAACATAATCTCCCTCCTCCCACCAAAGATAGAGAAACCATATGAAAAATAAAGTGAGAAAATGAAAAAAATTGTACTTCAGTCTATGTTCAGATAACATTAACTCTGTCTGGAATGAATCACATTCTTTAAGTCTGTCACAGATGTTGCTTCAATATTTTTTTCTCCACATTTGCTTTTGTTAACTATGTGGAAATACATCTATTCCTCCCAACCCCCATTGATTCTATTCTCTTTCTCATTTTGTCCCTCCTCAAAAGTGTGTTGTGGGGAAACCAAGAGGTGCAGTGGACAGAGCACTGGTCCTGGAGCAGGGGAACCAGGGTCCAAATCTGTCCTCAGATATGCAACATCACCTAGTCTTGAGACTAGGAGACACCTAAGTCATCCAGCCCCATTGCCCTGCAAACATCAATAATGACAACAGTAACAACAACAAAAGCCCAAACTCCACAAAAGTGTGTTGTATCTGACTACCCTCTCCCATGACCTTCTCTCTCCTCTGTCCCTCCCCTCCCTTCCGCCCCTGCCCCTGTCCCCTTTCTCCCTTCCCCTTCTCCTTTTTCCTCTAGGGTAAGATAGATTTCTATACCCTACTGAGTGTGTATATTGTTTCCTCTCTAAGTCACTCCATTGCAAAAGCTTTGTTCTTTACTCATTGACATGAAATATCTCAGCCCATTCTACTTCTCTTTTTCCTTTATGACTCCATATTTATAATACACTTTCATATTCAGCTCTCTTGTGCCTTATCTGTATATGCTCCTTCTGACTGTTATAATAAATGAGAATGTTCATATGAATTCATCTTCCCATGTAAAAATACAATCAGTTTAACATCATTAAATTTCCCATAATTTACCCTTCCTGTTCACCACCTCCATGCTTCTGTATTTGGAGTCCTGTATTTGGAGATCAGACTTTCTGTTCAACTCTGGTTGTTTCAACAGGAAAATTTGAAATTTCCCTATTTCATTGAATGTCCATCTTTTCCCCTGAAAGAGAATGTTTAGTTTTGCTGGGTAGTTGATTTTTGGCTACATTTCAAACTCTTTTGCCTTCCAGAATATTATATTCTAAGCCCTACAGGCCTTTAATGTAGACACTGCGAAATCCTGTGTAATCCTGACTGTAGTGCCATAATATTTGAATTATTTCTTTCTGGCTGCTTGTAATAATTCCTCCTTGCCCTGGGAGTTCTAGAATTTTGCTACCATATTCCTGGGAGTTTTTTGGGGGAATCTCTTTCAGGAGGTGAGTGGTGGATTCCTTCAATTTCTATTTTTATCTTCTACTTCTAGGGTATTGGGCAATTTTCCTGGTGAAATTCTTTAAGAAAGAAGTTAAGGCTCTTTTCCTGGTTACACTTACAAGAAACTCAATAATTTTAAAATGATCTCTCTTGGGTCTGTTTTCTAGGTCAGGTGTTTTTTCCAATGAGATGTTTCACAAGTTTTTCATCTTTTGGCTTTGTTTTATTGTTTCTTGATTTCTTACAAAGTCTTTTCCTTAGTTCTTCAGAGAGCTTTCTTATCTCCTTTTCCAACTGGTCAATTCTGCTCTTTAAGGCATTCTCCTCATTGGCCTTTTGGACCATTTTTCCATTTGACCTAAACTGGTTTTAACATGTTTTCTTCAACATTTTTTTTGTATCTCCTTCACTTGGCTGCTGACTTGGTTTACATGATTTTCCTGCATTGCTCTCATTTTTCTTTCCAATTTTTCCTCTACCTCCTTTACTTGATTTTCAACTTTTTTTTGAATTTTTTTCCATAACCTGAGACCAATTCCTATTTTTCTTAGAGATTTTTGAATATACAAGCTTTGACTCTGTCATCTTCCAAGTATGTTTTGATCCTCTATGGGACCAAAGTAATTATCCATGGTCAGATGTGTATGACCTGCTTCTCAAGCTTTTGAGTATTTTTGGGGATATTCCCCCAATGACCTCAATTCCTTCAATGTCTTATGAGAGATTCTGATTGCTCTTCTAGCCTGTGCTCTGGTCTATGGATGACCACAAGCACTCCCCTTTGCCCTGGAGCTCTGAGGTGGGGCTATGGCATGGGGGATCCAGACTGCAACCAGGGTCTGACTATGGATCAAGCTACAAGAGTTCCATCCCAGGGATAGTGGAGAAATCTTGACAGTTCCCCACCCCCCCCAAACCCTTACCATCTTAGGCTGAGTACTCTGAAAGTAGCTGCCAGATGGCTCCCTACTGGAAGGTTCCACAGGACAGCTTCCATTTTCTGGAACTGGCTCTGCATTGAGGTTTAAGCTGCACTGGGTTCTGTACTCACTCTGGCTGAGTTTTCCTGCTGATTTTCCACATTGTCCTCGGTGATTCCTGGGTTGGGAAGTCTGAAAACCTCTCCTGCTGCCATGAACCCTGGCACCCCTAGGGACCCAGGCACCCTGTGTGCTGTTCCTGGAAATCTTGGGCTCTCTCCCTCTCTCTGGTGAGGCATGACCCTGGCTGCACTGTGACCCCTTCCGACCCTGGTGGAACAGAGCCTTCCTTCAGATCTTCCAAGTTATTTTGGGAATTCCTGCCTCTATAACACCATCCTGACTCTGTCTGAGTTTGCCACACAGCTAGACAATGATTAAGTGTCTGAGACCAGATTTGAACCCAGGTACTCCTGACTCCAGGCCTGGTGCTTTATCCACTATGCCATCTAGCTGCCCCTTGAGTTTGTATATTTTAAAGACTGCTCTGGGATCATTTGTTCACAACAGCCCAGGCATAAGACTGATCCAAGAAAATTGAAGAGACCTGTTTTTATGTCTGTGTGTGGTGGTCAAACAGTGTAAAGAGGTTGGCAAAGGATTGAGATTTCATGAATCTTAGGGAACAGAAGCATTTCCAGGTCCTATGTGTCCTTTATCCTACAAAGGAGGTCAGAGATGGAAGGAATAGGAAATGTACCTTAACCCACTTAACTCTCTCCATTCCCCAACAGACTCCACACATTATTGAGCCCTAATGATGGGTGAGGACCTAGGCCCAGGAAACAGAATACCACTGAGCCAGGATTCTCTTCTCAAGCACAAAGGTGCCATGAGGGAATGCTTAGGGCAGTCACTCTCTGGGGCTGATCAGATGCCCTACTCTACAGAAACCAATGATCTGTACATAGTTACCCTCCACAGATGGGAACAGAGGTCCTTTGGGTTGCTCACCATAGCTGATCAGGGCACAAGTGTTAAAAGGTAAAACTCTGACTAATTAACCGTATCTCAAGGAGAGTTCCTCCATTCAGCTGTGAGAAAAATATGGATAAAGTCCTGTAGTGTTGTTGAAGCTGTCTGGGGGATCTCTATGTATGGACACATTTGATGTCAGGGAGGACAGCAGTCTCTCCCATAATGACTCCTTTGTGACATTGTCAGAAACACAGGACTGGAAAGATCAGCTGCTCCCCCTTGGCCTGATGATCCAGATGGCCTTGAGGGCCTCAAAGTAATTGGGCATGAAGTGTGTTCTATGCTGACCCAGGCCTACTTGGTGTCCTATCTGAGATACAGGATCACTGGAACGTAAGCAGGTTAGTTCTAATGGGCACTTCAGAAGTGGTAGCTGAATGAATGGAAAAAGGAAGGAATTTCAGCCCTTCTTAAAGCTGGATTATATGACTGTCATAATAACATGTAGGATGCTTCCAAGGCTTAGAACTGAAAGGAATGGGAGGTGCAGGTGGTGAGGACCCTGGCTATTTTCAACCCAACCCTGGGTAGGGTCCTCCTACTTGAGTCTGAGATCTTTCCCACCTGGGCATGACTACTTGACTTCCTGAGTTTCAGGAATGGAACAGGTGAAGGAAATCCTGATTCTGTGACCCTCAGCAGAGCTTCTACTAGCCCTAAGTGGAGGAGGCAAGGCTTCCTGGTCACCATTATGAGTTTGTTACCAGTAGCTGAATGTCTGCCATGGTTTCTGTTTAGCTTAGGAGCCTAAAACTCGCTAGACTTTATAAGGGTGGCCATAAGCGACTTCTAATGTTAATCCACCTCTGTGCCCCAAATACATTTTTGTGTTGAATGCTAATCATTTATACCACCTTCCTGGATCAGGGTATCCATTATATTCATAGTGTCCCACTCCAAATTTCTCCTTTGTTTTAAAAGTTGCACAATACTGTGTGAAACCCTCCAAGTCAAGGCTGGATATCTCTTATCTTGCTTCTCTTTGCAAGGTCTCTTCTCCCCTTCCTCTTCCTTCTACCTTCTTCACTAAGAATTTGACAATTTTCTGCAGATAGACTGTCATTATTCATGTTTCCTACTTTTGACTCCAATTTTGGTTTACCTGAGTTCTTACTCCTTCCCTCTCTTCATGGTGTTTTTACCCTGGGCACTTGGATCTCCCCTTTATTTGCTTTCTTTTCATTCCCAAGGAAGTGATTTTCCCTAGGATCAAGAACCCAAACCAGTCTTTTCAGAGCTCAGAGCTCAGACAGAATGGTAGATTACCAACTCCACACTTTACCTGCCTTCCTGTCTGTTCACATGCTGAGAGAGGCCTTTGGCTCTTGGTCTGGATTTTTTTTTCTTTTTTTTTTGAGAAACTAAGAATAGAATGAAGATGAAGAATTTTGGGAGGTTCTATAGGTGATCTATATTTCAATATCACAAATGATACTAATATTATCATAGAAACAACAAAACCCACAGGATTATTCCAATAAAGATGGAAAAGACTTTCAAAGAATACAGCACTCATTAAGTTTTGAATCCTTACCCAAAAGCATAGGCAAGGGTCCTTCTAAAGTTATCAAAATATATCTATGTCTATATGTTTAAAGTTCATTACTAGCATTATTTATTATAGAGAAAGACTGGAGGTTTCCATGTAAGTAAAAGGTCAGGCAAGAATCTGCCTCTTCCCATTATCATTTGACCTGGTACTAGAAAAGTTAACCATCACTAATCTGTGACATCTATAGAAAGATATCTAAATAGGAAGAGAATTGGTAGAAATTCTCAGAGTGTATGACTAGTATGTTTAAAACTTATAAAAATACTTTTCGGCGAAAAAAAGCTTTATTGTGCTGAAAATAGGTGTGTGTCATTTGTTGAATGTAACCAAAAGTGGTTTAGCTCTGGATGGAGCCAGTGAACTATTTAGGAACCGGCAGTGGAATCAAAAGACCCTTTGTGGGTAATGTCCACATCAACTCAGGCAATGGTATGCTTTAAAAGCAGTGTTGAACACATAACTGAAACATATGGATTTGTTTATAGAAACAAGAGATTTTTGATGACAATTCTGTATGGAATTATAGAAGTCTCTCATATGAAATATAGTTTTAATATGTCACTGAAAGATGAAAATATTCAGCACCTACTGAATACCATGCAAGACATCAGTTAGTGTCTAGAATTATACATCAAAAACCTTGTTTCTTTCATAAACTGATATACAACAAATTGTCATACTACAAACATAGTGCTAAAAATTTTTGTTTGAGAAAACTGTTGAGAATTCAACAAATATATTGTTGCCATGACTCCAAATTATGAAAACAATTCCAAATACAGAGACTTAGCAGACAAGTCAGAAGCTAAGTTCTATCCCAATACTTGTATTCAATTAGAAATGCATTTATTCCTTCCTACTTGTGCAATAGTTAAGAGCACATTAAACACAGAATAATAGCTTCATAGTCACAGATCTCATAATAGTTTCAGTTGAAATCCATAAAAAAATGAGAACAAGAGAACAGTCATTATTACCATAAGCAATATTATCAGTGCAGGCATAAGGGAAAATTCAAGAATCTATAGAATACCTAGAAAGCTAGAATGAGGGGGGGTCAGAATAACATCATAATATTACTATCCTTCATTAACAAAAAATGACAACTCTCCATATTATATATGTAGAAAACAAAATATTCATGAAAAATCAGACAGACAAACTCTCTCAGAAAAAAAGAGCCTGACCTCAGACTGAACTGTTGCCTACAACTGGTTGGATATAAGAGCAATTTTGTCTTATTTTAAAAATATTTTATTTTCTCCAACTACATGCAAACTATAGTTTTCAACAGGCATTGTTTTGCAAGGTTTTGAGTTTTGCATTTTTCTCTGTCCCTCCCCTTTCCCCTGACAGAAAGCAATCTAATATAGGCTATACATGTGCTAAGCATAGATCCATATTAATCATGTTGTGAAAGAAGAATCAAATTGAAATGGAGAAAAAACATAGGGGAAAAAAACCATAGTACCTAAGACAACTTTGAAAAATGGAAGATACTAAGTTTTGGTGTACATTTAAACTCCAGTTCCCTCTCTGGATGTGGATGGCATTTTCCATCACAAGTCTTTTAGAATCTTCTTTGATTATTGTGCTTCTAAAAATATCATGTCCAACATAGTTGATCATCACTCAATGTTGTTGTTAGGAGGATGTATAATGTTCTGATTCTGCTCACTTCACTCAGCAGTTCATGCAGCAGTCCAGGTTATTCTGAAGTCTTATTCCTCATGATTTTTTTATGCAACAATAGTGTTCCATCACATTCATATTTGTTCAACCATATTTGTCCACAATTTGTTCAACCATTCCCCAACTGACGAGCAGCCCCTTAATTTCCAATTCTTTGCCACTATGAAGACTTACTATGTTTTTGTACATGTGGATTTTTTTTTACCCTTTTTCATGATCTCTTTGGGAAATAATTTTTTTCTAGATGAAAGGGTAGGCACAGTTGTTTTGCCCTTTGGGTACAATTACAAATTGCTCCCCAGAAGGGTTGGATTGGTTTACAACTCCACCAACAATGTCCAGTTTTCCCACACCTCCTCCAACAGGGATCAATTTCCTTCTTAGTCATACTGACCAATCTGATAGGTATGAAGTGGTACCACCTCACTAAAAGTTGTTTTAATTTGAATTTATCTAATCAATGATTTTAGAGCAAGAGCAGTGGTTTTAATAGAAAAGTGGTATCTGATCTGACAGCAAATGGAGGTTGAAGGAGAAAAAGCAATGCTTCAGAGAGGTCTTGAGGTACAGGAACATCTATAGATCCTATGCCATTAGTTCCAGAAAAACCAAGGAGAGTATGTATAGAGGGAGAAAAGAGAATAAGCATTTATCAAGCCCCATTAGGTGTCAGTAAGAGCTAGGCAAATATCTCATTCAATCTTTATAACTCTATGAGAGTTTGCATTTTAAAAATCAAGGAAACTGAGGCAGACAGAGGTAAAGTGACTCTGCTAAATCCAGACCCAGCTATCTGTGCATTGTCTTGCCTCCTAGTTGCCATAGGGAAGCAAGGTCAATACTCTGACTAACCATGACAACCCTCAACCTGTTAATGTCCACACAGTCTTGAACATCTGTGCTTCCTTTTTAAATAAAAAAATGAAGTATGGAATGAGTATGTAGGTCAACATCACTGGCTTGGGCTGATGGGATGCCCTCCTAGCATTGTAACCAATGGTCTGCACCCATGCCCATGCCAGCAATGGGAGAAAGAACTACTGCATACTAGCTTCTTGGCTAGATCAGTCTTGCTACTTTAAGCCAAGTCCTCTCCTCCCCAGGCCTTTGGGTTGCTTTGCCTGGGGCTGTTTGAGGTCCACTAGGTCACCGAATTGTTGCATTTTTCTGCAAGAAGAGTTTGGATAGGTTTGTGAATAACAGATTCATATTGGGTCACTGAAACTGTGTCAGTGGCTCCCAAAGGATTTGAATTGGGGAGGGGGGAACCAGGTTCTTCCATAATTTACCTATTTGTGACACTATATGAAATGTAAGATTGACCCTAAGGACTGTTGGGTCCAAGTCAGGAAAGGTTAAGAAAGAACTCATTCTTAAATGTCTTCTTTTTTTGAATTCAAAGGTCAATATGCTGGTTCTGATGAACATCTATCAAGATGTCAGCTGTAAAGGACAAAGCTCTGGTAAAGATGGAATTGCTGTCCATGGTGACTGGCATAGACAAACTACAGTCCAATAATAAAAATGAGGACAGGTACCAGCTAGTCCCTGTTCAGCAGGCCCTGAAAACCTTGCAAGAAGCAGGCAATGATATTCTGTACAAGCTGATGGAAGACTACTTTATGAACTACTTGAGAAATGGGATCCCTGGTGGCATTCAGGTGGGTCAAGAGTACTTGTCATTAAATGTCTAACCTAGTTGTACATCTGTAACCTCATCAGATTGCTCACTATAAAAGGGAGGGGGAGGAGAAAAGGAAGAAAATGGTGTAATTCAAATCTTTCAAAAAATGAATGTTGGAAACTATCATTACATATAATTGGAAAATAAGAGTATTAGTTGGTTCCTGCATAAATGATAGTTGAAATAAAGAAATGGATTTTAGCAGACTTGTGGGAATGGCATAAAAGCCAAAAATACTTACAAGGGTTGGAACCAAACTGAATTTGTGCCTAAGAAATAAGATCTGAACCAGTTCATCAGTCAGAACTTGGGTCCAGACCTCTTTAGTAGACTTGGTTTTCCCCAAATGAGGGATGGCCACTTTAACTGGTCAAAAGTAATGCTTGGTGACACTAAAGGCTCCCATCAGTACCTACTAGGGTCAACCCATATGTGCCTATGAACAATATCTAACCTGGCTCCAGTTCAATTTTTGAGTTTTGTCCCTGTGATAATTCATTCACAGGGTGGTTTGGCAATAAAAGATTTTAAAAAACAAATCCTTAATTTATTACCATGGATAGAATGTGGTTTGGCTATATTATACCCAAAGGTATAATAAGATTTAGGCTTCAGAAAGGTCATTGCTTTCGATCAGCATCCTTTCTACTGATAATTCATATATATATATATATATATATATATGTATATATACTTATATATATGTATGATTGTGGAATTATAGGTAACAGAGTATATTGGACAACTGATCTAGATTTTTCTAGTCATGTTTCTCATTGGTTATCAGATTTCCATATGCAATCTGAGATTTTGCTGTGGTGCTCCAGGCTCTACTTCCCTAGGGAGCTAGCCACCCACCCAAATTACACAGCAACACACAAAAAGAATTAGGCTTCTAGTCTTATGAGGAAGATTGAAAGAATTACTTGAAAGAATTAATTCTGCTTTTAGTCTGAAACAGAAATATCTTGTGATTATGTGCCCCCCAATGAGCACACTACTCCTGTAAGGGGTTGGGAACAACACTAGGAAAAGTCGTGATCTTCTGAGTCTTTAGAGATACTCTTGACCCCTGGTACTGGGAAGTAATGGACACAAAGAAATGTCTGAGGTTGACTTATAGGAGTTTATGGAAAGTAGGATTAAGTCAGTAACATTGATCCTTTAACAGAATGAATGAACCATGCCAGATACAGGTTCCAGTCACATTCAGATGAAATAGGGCAGGGGAAGGCAGGAAGGTCAGTTCTTTCACAGCCCCCACAGACCTTGTCCTTTTTACTGTTGCTCCAGTGAGTGAGGTAGGTACCTCTTTAGTTCCTATTTTTTCCTGTGCATTCACAGAGAGGGCTCTCCTGTTATGGAGTAAATCCCACCTGCTTTTGTCTGCTCTCAGATGGCCAATCTTAAGTTATTTCCAGTATGTCTCTCTGGCCACTCCTCCTCAGTCTCCTTTGCTGGAACCTCATCTAGATCATGCTCTCTAACTGTAAGTGGTTACTCTCTTCTCTTTCTATCTATATTCTTCTATCTATCTATATTCTTCTCAACTCCCATGAATTTAATGTTCATCTCTATGCTGATGGTTCCCCAAACTGCCTATCCTGCCCCAATTTCTCTGTGACCTCCAACCTTGCATCTCCCACTATGTTTTGGGCAACTTGAACTGAAGGTCTATATTAAACAATATATTCCAGAAAGAACTCAGTGTCTCCCTCTGGTCCCTCCTTCCTCCTGCCTTCCTAGGAATTGTGGAGGACCCCACTTTTCTCCCAGTCCTCCAGACTCACAATTTAGGAGTCATCTTGGACTCTTCCCTCTCTCTGCCAGTGTCACTTTTTTTTTTAGATGTTGCAAAGCAATGGGGTTAAAGTGGCTTGCCCAAGGCCACATGGCTAGGTAATTATTAAGTATCTGAGGCTGGATTTGAACTCAGGAACTCCTGACTCCAAGGCCGGTGCTCTATCCACTGTGCAACCTAGCTGTCCTCTGCCAGTGTCACTTCTGCACTATCTCTCAAACACACCCCTCCCCATCTCTCTGATGGTGCCACTGCACTGGTACAGGTCCTCATCACCTTGTACCTGGCCCGCTACAGTAGCTGCTGGGGTGGGGTGAAGTCTTCCTGCCTCAAATCTTTTCCAACTCTTGTCCATCCTCCATCCAGTCACTAAAGTGACTTTACTGAGGAAAAATTCACAGGTCCAGCAATGTCCCTTTGACTCTTCCCCTTCCCCCAATTAATTCCAGTGTCTTCCTGTCTCCAGGATCCAATTCAAAATTCTGGTTGACATTCAGAGCCCTTTGTAACCCACATCCTTCTTCCTTTCCAGCTTTTTTTATACCTTCTGTCCCTTTGATCCGATGACATGGATGCTTGGCTTTCTATGAACAAGGACACTCCATCTCTTGGATTGGACATTTTCTTTGTCTGCCTCCCATTCCTGTCCTATCTTCTACAGGAAACTTTTCCAGGGCTTCTTAATTCTAGTGTCTTCTCCCTCTGAATTCATTTCCCATTTATCCAGCATATAGTTGGCAGATATATTTGTTTATTTTCCTCCATTAAATAGTGAACTTCCTGAAGGCAGGAATTCATTTTAGTCTTTTTGGGGTGCTTTATCAGTGTTTTCCTATTGCTTGACTCCTCCCTTCTCCTCTTTTCATGCTCTTTTCAAGTCCTGTCCTGTTCCCCAACTCAGGTGATATTGCCTTGCTTTGGAATGAAGTAACTCCAAATTCTATCAGTCTATGTGGGCTCAGGCCACATAGAGGAGATACTACATGCCTACATAAGCAGCATTATTCTTCCTTTCCCTGGTTTCCATTTTGATTGAGTTCTTATGACTTCTTTCATCTCCTTCATCTCCCAGTAGAATGTAAGCTCCTTGAAGGCAGGGATTGTTTGTCTTTCTTGATGTTCTCAGCCCATAGCACAAGGCCTAGCTTAGAAGGTGCTTCCTCAATGTCCTTTTAACTCTTTCTCTCCTTAGATCTACTCAGTTCTGCTGAGTCCCTTCAATGGAGTCTTGCCAGAGCTATGTTCAAAAGGGTGAAGCAGTTTTCTATACTTAGAAGCTTTCCCTATCCCAAAGATCAGAGAGGCCTGCCTAGTATTCTGGGCACTAGTTTATTTGACTTTTTACCTGGTTTTCATGAATTGAGAAACTGAGTAACTAGAAGAAGAGGGATATTTTCATCAGAAATGAGGAAATTCACAAGAAGTGTGGTTTGGGGTTGAAGAAAATGAGTTCTGTCTTGGTCATACTGATTTAGGGCATCTGTGTTCTATCCTGCAGCTTTGAGGATTCTGATAAACTGATGAAGTATAAAGTGAGCAGAAAGAGGATGGTAACTTATGCAATGGTGGTAATACTGTAAAAACAGACAGCTCTGAAAGCTGTAACAACTATGAGACTGTGACTGTTCATGATTTCATAGGGCTAGGTGTGAAATATGATTTCCACTACAAAGACATCACAGAAATAGTGTTCAGAAGGAAACAGGCAGAACATATAGTATACATGCAGACTATATATATATATATATATATACATATATATATGTATATGTATATATATATATACACACACATATATGTTTGTATCTCTATCTTTCCATATCCATATTCATCTCTCTCTCTCTCTCTCTCTCTCTCTCTCTCTCTCTCTCTCTCTCTCTCTCTCTCCCTCCCTCCCTCCGTCTATAACCATTGAAGGAATTTGTGTTTCTTGAAAATTCACATTTGTTAAATTTCTTTTTCTTTTGATGAGGGTGGAGGGTATGAAGAAGAGAAATAGATTTTGTTTTTTTTAAACAGAGGAGTCATATAGAGGTAAAATGTCACAGGTACTTTCAGATGTTATCACTGCTCTGCTGTTTCATTTTATATTACATAAGACATTCACAAAATGAAAACATTCAATAAATATTTGCAAAGTAAAAATAGAATACATTAAGAAAAGTTTTTTTAAAAGGCTATATTCAGTATATTGTAGCTATTCTAGACATGACTTGCAGAGAGGTGAGAAGAGACATTTCTAGTCCTCTGATTTTGTCCAGAAAGAGAAGTAGGAAGTGGATATCCGAGGCCCAGGTACTCCACTCTCCTGAGAGTGGTTAGTCCAAATGAAGTAACTTTAAGGGTCAAGTTAAATTCTTGATCATTTTTGGAGAATGAGGGCCCCCAAGCTCTGTATACAAGGCTTGACTCCCTTTCCACCAAATCCTTTTAGTGTCACAATAAACATACATGGCAAAGAAATCCATTTATCCAAGTAAACAGCAAAACAGACAGAATCAGAGAAACAGATTAATTGGTATCTATCGGACAATAGAGGCTAAAGGAGTTCTCCCATTGGGAGTGAGATCATCTCAACCAAGAGCACAAGTCCCAGATCTCACCCAAGGGGAAAATTCCCTTAAGTCTGAGAATGAGGCATGCGAATAGACTACCAGCTCTTCTCATGTTTGCTTCTTTCCAGAGTCTTTCTCTCCTTTAAACAATGTGAAAGGAAGTCAGTATCAAGCATTTTCTCTCTCAGACTCGGAAGCCAGAAGAATCCAGCTTCTCCCCCTCACTCTTCTCTCTCCAACTGGGTCTGCCCTTCAAGCAGATGCTTAACTAATCAATTTCAATAACAGAAAGAAAGTTCATCCAATTGGCTCTTTGAGTCAAGGATTATATTAATTTGTAATAAGCAATCTATCATGTGCGACTGTTAGCTCAGCAACATGCAGAACTTGGAGTCATTTCAAAACTTATGATAATGAAGCCCCTAGTAGCTGATGAAGTAACCAAGACAGAAAGAGTGAAGAGGAAGGTCTAAAAACAAAGGAGTTCTAACTTCCACAGTTAGGAAGTTCAGTTATGGATGATGAATCAGCAGAAGAGACTGAAAAGGTATGATCAGAGACGTAGAAGATCCAAATAAAATAAATGTCACAAAATCCAAGAAAGGAGTCTGGGAAGACAGTATTAAAAACTTAATTGAACAAAACTGCATAAACTTGGTGTGTATATAGCTCATGGGAGAAAACAAGACACCACAAATAAACATTTGAGCTGTCTTCACAGATACTTTCTCCTCTCTGGGATTTTGTGACACATTTTTTTCCTCTACCCATTAAGAAAAAAAACCAAAACTTTTTATAATAAGCATGTATTATAAAGGAAAAAGCAAATTCTGACACTGACCATGTCTAAAATATGTATACACACACACACACACACACACACACACCATAACCTGATGCATCCCCTCTCTGACAAGAAGTGGGTAGTAGAAGCTTGCTTCAGCACTGGTCCTCTGGAATCATGGTTGATCCCTGTCAATATGAAATATAAAAGAATAAGAACAGAGAGTGAGTTGTTTCTGGACCATTTTCATTTGAACTACATAAAAAAGGAGAACAATAAAATAATGTTATTATTACTACTACTAGAAATGCTACTGTGGCAATGAGAAAAGAGAAAGGAGAGGCATGAATGTGGGCCAAGGAAAATAATCCCTATAAAACCATCCCTTATAAAAGTCATAGTATCACAAAAAAATTGAAGCAATTAATAGCTTCAGTAAAGTAGCAGGATACAAAATAAATTTATAAAAATAATCATCACTTTATATACAGTACTAACAAAAATCAACACAAAATCCTAGAAAAATAAATTCTGTGCTGCCAAAGGACAATAAAACTGCATATCCTTTGATCTACCAATACCCCTACTGGATCTGTATCCTGAAGAGACCATGAAAAAAAGGTAAAAATCCCCCATGTACATTAATATTCATAGCAGCATTTTTTTTGGAGTGGCAAAGAATTGGAAATTGAGGGGATGTGCATGAATTAGGGAATGACTGAACAAATTGTAGTATATGAATGTGATGGAACATGTTCTATAAGAAATCATGAGGGACAAGACTTCAGAAAATCCTGGAAAGACTTGTGTGAATTGAGTGGAATGAAATGAGCAGAACCAGAAGAACACTATACACACTAACAATAACATGGGATGATGATCACCTATGATGGACTTATTCATTTTGGCAGTACAATAACCAAAGGCAATTTTAAAAGACATGATGGAAAATATCATCCATATCCAGAGGAGGAACTGTGGAGTTTAAATGAAAACCAGAAGTTATCTTCAATGTTTTAGAAGTTGTCTTATGTATTTTGTCATTTTTTTTCTGTTTTTTCTTGTGTTTGGATTTGATTCTTCTCTCACAATTTGCTCAGGAGGGGTCTACTGTTTAGTATGATTAAAAATGAGGAAGGGGGGAGGTAAAGGGAGGGAGAGAGAAAAATATAGAACTGGAAATCTTGCAAAAAACAATTGGTGTAAAATGACTGTTGCATAGTTGAAAAACAAAATATTAAAATACTTTTAAAAAGAAAAATAAATTGTTTAATCTTGTTACTGTTTAATTCTTAAGATATTAGGTGATAACTGTGTGCTGGTAAGTGTTTAGTAAGCAACTCTCTGAAAATGCATGACATGTTTCCTTGGATGTTTCATTTGCATCTTTGACATTTTCCCCATCACTTTCTCACATCTAGGCACCCAACAAAACAACAAATCTAGCCCAGTGTGCAACCTTTGTCTATTTCTGAAAAGTCAGTGTTCACATTGAAAATGGAACCACTGGTTCTTTGGGAGCTGGGAGGAGCTGGCTCCAGCACACTTCTTTGGTAGTAACCTACCAGGACACCACAGGGACTTAAATAAAACTATAAAACATTCTTTTTTTTAAAGGTTTTTGCAAGGCACATGGGGTTAAATGGCTTGCCCAAGGCCACACAGATAGGTAATTATTAAGTGTCTGAGACCGGATTTGAACCCAGGTACTCCTGACTCCAGGGCCGGTGCTTTATCCACTGCACCACCTAGCTGCCCCATAAAACATTCTTTATATAAATGAATTCTTAAATGATTGTAGAGATTTTCATTGTTCATGGGGCCATATTTTCTATAACATAAATTAATAACTTCCCCCCATCATTTATGTTTCTCAATGTACTCCTCCCCCGCCAGACCTAAGCTCCAGAGAGTTAGCCCTTCTATAATAAAAATTGAACAACTCTTGAAAATTGAACAAGTGGGTCTCTCCAACCCCACAGGGGCAAGATCCCTGCATTTCCACATATATGGAAGGGTAGAGGGCAGCTTTCTATTTTTTCCTGGGGATCATCTTGGTTGTTACAATCTCACAACATTCAGCTTTGACTGTTTTCTCAGTTTTTCCCCCACTTATATTGTGATACTGTGCAGGCTGAGTAAAACATTTTTTAAGTGTTAACATTTGAATTAATTTAGAGAGTTTGGTCGCTTTATAGTAGGAAACAGACACTTAACTGCTTTGACTTTGTCCTGCAGGCACAGGTACATAGCAGTCACTTACGCAAAGGATTGAATTAACTCAGTGTCTGATAAAATCTAGAACCCAAACTGAAGTGGGAGGTAGGAGGGATCTTTAGTGCACAAGGAAGAATCTGAAAATCATTTTGGAAGAAATGAATTTGTTTTTGTTCATCCTTAATTCTTGAAGAGGGACTAATGGCTTCACAATGGTAAAGTCTTGATTTGTCTCTGAATTGAACTTAAGTGAAGCAGAGCTGCACAAAATTAATAACACTGTACTACATATATCTGGACTGTTACTCCAGTGAAATATAAAAGTTCATACTTAAAAAAGAGGATAAAAGGAAGTTTCTTAGATCTTTGGACAGAAAATTTATAACTAAAAGGAATAGAGATCATTAAAAAGACAGCTTTAATGATTTAATAATTTTTTAATGGTAAGAAGAAAATCAACAGAACTAGAATAGGAAAAGAAATTGGGCGAAATCACTGGACTTCTTAGTCAAATTTTCTTATTAATTTTAAATCTTGGAGGCTTCACTGGATGCTTTTGCATTAGGACACCATTGCACTATTATCTTGATAGTGCTATGCTAAGGAAAGTAAATATTAAAATGGGTTACTGAAATTCAGTTACTATTATGGTTTTATTTTGTTTTTAGTTTTTACAAGGCAGTGGAGTTAAGTGACTTGCCTAAGGTCGCACAGCTAGGTCATTACTTATGTGTCTGAGACCAGATTTTGAACTCAGGTCCTCCTGACTCCAGGCCTGGTACTCTATTCACTGTGCCACCTAGCTGATCAGTTACTGTTATTATTAATAAAATAAGCATCCCACTGGTTTCTGCAAAACAGCAATAAATAAAAACAAAGAAAATTTAAAATTTATTAGAATAACTGGGAAGAATGGTGTTGCTTTTGAGAGAAATCATGAGGACATAAATAAGTGACTAACTTATGTGTGTCATTTTTTAAATGTCTGATGGAAGTCTTAAACTGAAGCTCTTAGAATTAAAAAATCTCAGATCAGAAGGGACTTCAGAGGTAATCAAGTTCAATTTACAACTGAGCAGGAACCATGTCTACAAATACTATTAACAGTAAATGGTTCTCCATTATTGGCTTGAAGATTTCTATTGGTGACAACTCCACAAGACAGCCCTTTCTACTTTGAGTAGAGTCTCATTGTTAGGAAGTTTTTCTTTCCATCAATATTCAATCTACCCCTGTAACTTCTATCTCTTGCTCCCAGTTCTGGTCTCTGGGGCTGAGAAGAACAAAATTCCTCCTCCTCACAGAAGCCCTTCTCATATTGCTCCTAGGAGTTCTCTGCCCTAGTCAAAACATCTCAAGTTCTTTCATTCAGTTCTTTATGGTCTCACCTCCAGTCCCCTCATCACCTTGGCTACTTTCCTTTGCATGGTGACTAGTTCTCCCACCAATAAACTTCTAACCTTGGTTCCATTTTTGGTTTTACAGCTAGAGCCCAAGCCTGGAGACCTGCTTGAGATTTTCCGAACCAACTACTCTTATTGGGCTATTTATGTGGGTCATGGTTGTGTTGTCCACCTGGAACCTCCACGTATGTTTTTCTCCTTTACTTCTTAGACATGGCTTGTTTGTGTTACAGGCAAGGGGCTGGGTGTCAAAGTGGAGTGGTGCATGATACCTATTAGAAAAGACCAATGTCAGCAAGGTTTTCTGATTAAAATTCCTTAAATGAGCAGGATATGGACAGCTAGGTGGTGCAGTGGATAGAGCACTGACCCTGGAGTCAGGAGAACCTGAGTTCAAATCGGGTCTTAGACACTTGATACTTACTAGCTGTGTGATCTAGGGCAAATTAATTCCAATGCCCATCAAAAAATAAATAAATCAATGAGTCAAAATGACTAGAGACATGACAGGCCACTTTCAACAGTATGGGAAAAAATACAGCTTATCAATTGTTCTAATCAATATCCACTGTCTATTGGTCTTTGCATTAGAGAGAGAGAATTGCATGGAGGTTGGGGCTTGGGGAAAGGTAGTTAGACTATTGCAGCCCAACACCATTTCTAGGCCCTAGTGTCATTAGTTCTGGGTGGGCCAGGAACGGTCCCTTTATTAAAGGCCATATTCCCTTAATCCAACCAACCATCAGAATTTCTGAGCACACCTCTCCCTCTTTGCACTGATAGAGCACGAGGCCCATTGTAGGAGGGGAATGGAAATGGGGAAGCATCCTTTACCAAGGCAGAAAGGCTGTGGAGGGTGCTTAAAATTTTATCCCTGACATGGCTGACCAGATGCCTTTAACAATTTGGAGAAAGAACTGGAACCATTGTGTGTCAATCTATGGGATATAGTAGAAGCCATCTTATGGCTTGATCAGCTTTCCCTTTAAAGAGTTGGTCGATTGTGTCATTTGTTATGTCACTGTTTGTATGCTCTTTGGAAAAAATCAGTTAAGGTACTCTCAAGATCTCCTGAGTTGTCTGAAGCAAGAATTTGAGTAATTTCATAGTTGACTTGGTTACTGAAGTTGTTGGGGAACATTTCCATGTTTTGGGGTTTGAAGTTCCTTAGGATAGCCAAGCTGTCCCTCACTGCTCTCTTTGTGACTCTGTCAGGAACATGGGACTGAATGAAGGGATCGCTGGGCTTCTCCCATAAACGGACTGCTTATGGATTCACTGCAGTTGTCCTTTTTTTCCCTTAAATCTAAAAGACCAACACCTTGGTGTAGGCACCAAGAAGTCAGCCTGGAAGAAGTCAGCCCTGGTGAAGATGGAACGGCTCTCTGTGGTAGCTGGAAATGACAAATACCAGGTCAATAATAAACATGATGACATATACCAGCCACTACCACCCTATACGATTGTCCAAAGGGCTTTCAAAGAGGTGGGCAATGAAGTGTTTTACAAACTGATCCAAGAGTACTTCCTGACCTACCTGAGATATGGGATACCTGGCAGCAATCAGGTGGGTGGTCATAAAAAATAAGCACATAAGAAATGGTGCTTAAATGAATGAATGAATGAATGAATGATGATAAGAGCTGAAATTTAGATGTTACTTAAGATTTCGACAAGCACTGTATTATCTCATTTGATCCTTGCAGTAATCCTTTACTTAGGTACGATTGTTGTTCCAGTTTAACAGAGAGTGACTAGCCCAGGGGTTACACACATCGAGAAAGATGGTTTTCCTGACTCCAGCTCTGGTGCTCTATCCACCTCACCACCCAGCTACTAGAAAGAATGAATGAATTTCAGGAAATGACACTGGAAGATTGGGTGTCTGGCATGACCTAGGGGATATTTCTGTTGTTTGAATGGAGCAGTTGCATAATAGATTAGCTTTGGTCCATTTTCTCAGTCTGACCCAGGTTCTTGCTTTAAATATTTTTCTATCTGGAAACTCTTCTTGCCTTCTTGAGTTGAACAAACGAGGCATGAAAACTCCAATAAATCTTCCGAATGAAACAATGTAGTGTAATTTTGAGTGACCTCCAATGGTTGAGCTTTCACCAAACTCCTAAGGGGAGATCATCCTATAATCACTATGTATGGCTGGTTAAAGAAGCAACATGAATAACATCTGGTCTGACTGATTCAATCTATGAGTTTGGTGCTTCTTATAATTCATATACAGACTCTCCAAATGTCAATCACCATGGATTTGATGCTGATTGGTTAGGGCATCTTCATGTGTCCTAAGATATAATATGATTTTGAAACTCTGAAAAGTCATTGCTTCATTAGCATATTTATTCTATTCACAAAATTATATATATATATATATATATGTATATATATATATATATATGTCTCAAAAATTTCCTTCCTTTCAAGAGCTACACAGAAACCACAGGCAAAGTCTCCTAGCTCCAAGTTGAACACCTTAGATCTGGATTTTCCTCATCATGTTTCTCCTATATTGTCCTCTTATATTAGTCATTCACTTGCCATACCCACAAAGCTTCGATCATATCCCCTATTTCCAGATTCCATTTTGGTTAACTGAATTCTTATGTTTCACTCTATTCTCTTCCCCCTCTTAGTTTGCTGGGGTTGCCCCCGTTCTAGTATCTGTTTTCTGTGTTTGTTGGCTCAGGAATCCAAGAGCCAAATGCAAACTGAGCTGAAGGCTTCGAGTGGAAATTGGTAGGCGGCAGGATGCTGGTAAAGATTTATCAACCAGGTCTCTGAAAACACACTACACATTTTTTAAGTTTAATCTGCAGTTACTATCTCCTGCATAACTAAATCTCAGACAATCAGCCATACAACAAATCAAGCTCTGATGGGTAGGCTTTGCTGATTTCTGAGGAGTAAATTATCCCACTAACAACTGAACAATGGGTAAGCTGGAGCTTCTTACCACACATTGAGTTTCCACAATGACTAGCCATCCTTTACATTCACAGGTTAGAGAGGCCTTCCTAGGATTCTGGGTAGTATCTATTGGCTTATTAGCAGGTGCTTATGAGAAATTAACATCAAAATGAATAAAAGTTTCTTGGAAATTTTATAAGAACAGTGATCCATATAATACTTCCACATATCAGCTCTTCCTCTGAAGGTGGAGAGCATTTTTCCTTGGTAAGTCCTTCAGAGGTGATATGAATGATTATATTACTCAGAGAAGCTTTTCTTTCTTTTTTTAGTCATTCACAATTAACTCTTTGAATAATATTGCTGTTATTGCCTACAACATTCTCTTGGCTTTACTTGTTTTACCCTACATTATTTAATGAAAGTCTTTCCAAGTTCTTCTAAAACTTGTTTGTCATTTCTTACAGCATAAAAGTATTCTGTCACAATCACATACCACAACTTATTCAGCTGTTCCCCCACTGATGGACATCCCCTTCATTCCAATTCTTTGCCACCACAAAGAGCCTACTATAAATGTTTCAGAATATTTTTTTCGATTTTTCCCTGAATACCCGGGAAATAGACCTAACATGATAATGCTAGGTCAAAGGGTTAACCCCATTTCTGTTAAAAACCCTAATAAGCAACACAGGAATGGAAAGGTCCTCTTAAAAATAGAATAAAACTCTGTATTTCAAACCAAGAGCTAGCATTATTTGCAGTGGAGAAAGTCTTTCTTTGTAAGGAGTAAAGCAATGATACTCCTTCTCCATACTAGTATTTGACATAGTAACAGAAATAACAGTAATGATAATAATCAAATGTCATTATAGAAAAATAATGGAGAAACAATGATATGAGTATTAGCTAAGAAGAAACTAATTTAACTAAATTATCATTATTTGCAAATAATATGTTTTAGTTAGGAAAACAGAGAATCAGTTAAGAAACTGAGAAAATTACTTCATTACAGTAGCAGGGAAAAAAAAAACTCCACAAAAATTATCTTTCTAAAGTATTAACAAAAACTATGAAGAAATGAGAGAAAGAGAAATACTATTCTATCCAATTTCTCTACTGCCTAAAATATCGGAGAGTTACTTATCAAGTCATGCTCTGGACTTAAATATTTAAGTACTTAAGGCAGGGTCACCCCCAGTTCAATGAATTGATAAAGAGACTGAGTTTTAAATGTGTAAAGATGGTTTATAATACACATGGTGATCTGTGGTTTTTTTTTTTAAACTGGATAAGAAAGAAAGCAGTATAATCAACCATATCCATTAAGACCATGTACAGCAGTCAGTCTATGAGTGAATTTAGATCAGAGGGGTCCAGCATTATAATGCAAAATTTCATTTCACCTAAGGGTTAGATAGCTTCAAGGCAATGACTCCCTGAACTAGAAAAGAAAGCTGGTAATGGACTCTAGAAAGGCCCTGCAGTAACCAGAGCTGATACTTTTCTCATTTGCATATGAAGGGGTTGGAGCATATAAGCTCAGTTCTAAATCTTTATGCTTATGGTTCTGTCAGTCATCATGCTTCTCTTCATCACTGTATTGCAAGTTTACCATTCTCTAGGAATTCTCTAGCTACTCTAATGAAGCAATTTTCTCAGTTTCTTAACTGATTCTCTGTTTTCCTAACAAAAATATACTGTTGGCAAATAAGGATAATTTTGTTTCTGCTTTGCTAATATGGGAGAGCTCCCCCAGGCTCTGGGGGAAAACGTTGTTATCCACCAATTGTTTTTATTATATCTACTTTAGTAAATAATCTCTCGAAAATCTAGTTCATTTTAGCTAAGAGAATCAAGTCCTCCCAGAGATCTCACTATGTTTTCATGACAGACTTCTGTTTTGGAGAAGTTTTCATTGTTAGCAAGTCTCTCTTTACATCCAGTTTCAATCTGCCTTTGTCTTCTACCCTGTTCTATGTTTCTCCTGGCAGTCCTTTCAGATACAAGAAGTAAGTGATTATATCTCAACAAGACATCTCTTTCCTAGAGCTATTTGTTGAATTCTTTACATTCTCAAATCCAGTCCTCTCATCATCTTGGCCTCTTTCCTATGGATATGCACTAATTTTTCAAGTCTATTCTTCTTTTTTTCCAAAAGTTGTTTGTCTAACTTGGCCCTGTTTTTGGTTTTATAGCAAGAGCCTAAGCCTGGAGACCTGATTGAAATATTCCGAAGAGGCTACTCTCATTGGGCTGTTTATGTGGGTTATGGTTGTGTTGTCCATCTGGCACCTCCACGTAAGAAGTTTCTCTCCTTTACTTTTTAGATGTGACTTGGCTATGTGGAGGCAAGGGGTTGGGTATCAGGGTGGGGTGATGCATGTTATCTACTGGCAATGGTCAATCCTGGTTATGTTGGCTTATAATAGACCCTTAACTGAATGAGTCTGAGTGATTAGGGATTAATCCAAGGGCACAGACTTTAGAGGGCACTGGACATACTTGCAGGCCTTGAATAGAGCATAAACTACACAACATAGCATTCTTCTTCCATCTCCTCTTCTCTCTCTCCTCTCCTCCTCCTCCCCTCTACATCAACACATGTCATGTCCCATGGTCTCTGCTATGGGGAGAGACACGATGTTGAACCCAGTGGTTACTGCAGTACTGCTGACCTAATGTGATCACATGATATTTTCTGTTGACAAGATATGTTTATTTAAGTACATATTCTCATTCCTCACTGCCACCTTCTCCTTGATGCTATTTCCTTGTAAAATAAGACCCACACTACTTTTTTTGGTAAAAGGATAACATTTGCTAAGCTTATTCCTTACCTGGTTTGTGCTACTCCAAGCACATATATCGTCAGTTCTCACATTGATTTATGCATAAGAATTTCAATAGATTAATAGATAAGAGAATCAAAGTTGGGTTATTGAAACTGATTCATAACATCCAGTCATTTTTGAGTTTGTTTAAAACTCATGGAGTTGCCAGGAAAGATAGTCAAATTCTCCCACAAATGATATCTTTGTGTCAATGTTAGAAACTGGAGACTGGAGGGACCACTGGGCCTGACCTAAGGTAGGACCTATTTCACTAATTTCCCACTGGAATTCTTGATTTTAAGATGGAATCTGCTATAGGCATCTTCTTTTTGGAATGAAAGGCAAATATGTTACTAGTCTGCAAATAAGGGGGTTGGAGTATATAACCTCTAAAGTCTTAATATGAGTTCTAAATCTTTGATCCTATTTTTCTCTCAGTCATTGCCGAAATTGCACCACTTAAGAGAGAAGTACTCTATGTGATGGTTGGAAGCAACAGGTTCCAAGTCAACAACAAATATGATGATAGTGACCCACCGCTGCCACCCAACCAGATCGTGCATCGAGCTTTGAAATTAGTGGGGAAACTGGTTCCCTATAACCTCCTCAACAATAACTGTGAACACTTTGCAACCCGACTGAGATCTGGAGTTCCCCGGTGTGATCAGGTGTGTTCTAAAGTAGCAGGCCCCTCATAAAAGCGGATGTTTGAATGAGTGAATTATGAATGACTGCAAAGAACAAATTCAATTCAACCTTTATTAAGTGCATACTTCATGCAAGGCCTTGTATTAGGCAATGGTGGAGACAGACACAAAAATGAAACCCTCAAGATCTAAAGGACCTTAACATTCCACCTGGGTAAGTATGCTCAAAATAATAAAACTGTAAATACTTGTGGCAAGTTGGCCTGACTGTCCTATTGCCTCCTTCCCTAGAGTTTTTCTTCCTCTTGTAGCAATAATGCTAGAAATAAGCTAATTGCTGACATTCATTTATTTTCCCCTTTTCCTCTTCTCTAAGTCAATGCTCAACATCTTGCAACTGGACTTCATACCTCATTCTTTACAAGAAACAATTCTCTCCAAAATCCCCAGTGATCTCCTATTTGCAAATAGTTTTAATACTCATCTTTCTCTACTTCACTGCCATTAGCCAGTTGACCAGCCTCTCCCTGAGTATCTGTCTTCTCTGATATTATGATACTGCTTTTTCCTGGATCTCCTCTGCCTGTCTGCTCTTCCTTATTCTCTTTATCATTACTGATATCTCACTCATATCTCCTTATCATTAGCCAAATCTGATCCACTATCTGTGGAAGTATCCTAAAGTACTTTGTTCACCATTCTCTTCTCTCCTCTTGTCTGTCTCTTTCTCTTCCCCTCCTTATCAGCTCCTGAGTTTAATTATTATCATTACTTCATAGATGACTCCCAGAAATAAATATTCAGTCTTGGTTCTACATCACCAGCTTTCCAATGGGCATTTTACATTGGATTTCCTGTGGGCATCCTAAAATCAACATGTTCTAAACAGAAGTCATAATTTCTTTTCCAATACTTCTGTATATTTGTGGAGGACACCACCATTCTTGTAGTCACCCGGGTTTGTAACCCTGGACATATCCTATATTTCTCATCCCCCTATCCCTTACTGCCACTCCTGCCCCCGGCATCTAGTTGCCAAATCTTGTTGATTCTTCCTCCATAACATGTCTTGCAACCTCTTACACAGTCACACTCTAGTTCAGGGCTTCATTGCCTCTAACGTCTTAGACTATGTAATAGCCTACCAGTTGGTCTCCCTGCCTTCAAGCTTTTTTCCCTTCTTAAATGTATCTTCCATACAACTACCAGAGGGATATTCCTGAAGTAGAGGTCTAACCATGTTACTCCCCTGCTCAAAAAGTTCCAGTGGCTCCCTATTGTATCCAGAATCAAATTCAAATTCCAGAGTTTTTAGTTTAAAGTCTTTCTCAATAATGCTCCAAACTACCTTTTCAGTGTCATAGTATGTTACTGCCCTTCTTATAATCTATGACCGTACAAGCTGGTCTCCATGACTTTACATGGGCTGTCAAACTTACCTGGAATGGATTCCCTCCTTATCTTTATCACCAACATTCCCTAGTTTTTTCTTCAAAGGTCAGCTTCAGTGCTGATTCTCTTCCTTCATGCACAGTACTTTGTCCTGAGAGTGCTGTGAATATACTTGTATAGACCTCAATACCTGTACATACTGTTTTATGAGATAGAATATAAGCTGCCTGGTGTCAGGGATTATTTAGTTTTTTTAGTCTTTGTAACTCTCACTGCCTAAAATGCTTGTGGACTGATTGGTTGATGGAAAAAAAAAACATGAACAACTAGGGGATAAAGAAAGATGTCTGGAAGGAGCGGTTTCTGAAGATCTTGTCTCAAAGTAAGCTAGTGATTCCAAAAGCTGGTGATGAGGAAGGAAAGAGTATTTTTGAGACAGTGCAGGGTCATCTGTATCAGGGCACAGACATAGGTGATGGAATCATACTAAACCAGAAGAGAGGGTCAGTCAGTTTAATTGGATAGTGGAGGAAAGAGAGTAATATGATTGACAAGGTAGATGAGTGGTCAGATTTGGAGGCTATTTAATTGTCTGGATGAGGATTTTGTATTTTATTCTAGAGATTACAGGAAGTCACTGTAGATTTTAAGTGATTTCACCAAATCGAGGTAGGTGATGTCACTTCTGTGTATTGGGAAAATAAATTTGGCAGTTGTGCGGAGAGAAAGAGGATAAAAGCCTTGATGCCTGGAGTTCAATTTAGGGGTCTATTGTAATAGTCCAAAGTGAGAGATGAAGGTTGCATGAGTTTAGAGAGCTTCAGAAAAAAATTAACAAGATGATTCCTTATGAGACCTGAGGGAAAAGGGAAGAAAGCAGGAAGATGCCAAGACTATGGACTTAGATGACTGGAAGGATGTGGTACTCCAAAAGAAACTGGAATATTAGAAAGAATGGGTGTAAACAAATGAATAAATGTATTTTTAGGAAATCACAGAGCTATTTTTAAGGCCCTCCAGCATATTTCCAAGTGGTTAGACCAGATAAGGGGGGGGATGAGAAGACAATAGATATTTTTGTTCATTGCCTGGCCTTGGCCTTGGCCCTTATTCCCTTAATTCATTTTTCCCATCTGGGGCATTGGTCTTTCATTGGAAAAGGGGTTGTTCTGAATAAATCTCTCAGAAAGAGTGTACTCTCACTGAATGGCTTCAACAAAGACCTGAAGACCACTTGTCTCAGATGTCTTGTTGAGGGGGGGTGGAGATAGAAACTGTTTTAGATATTTCCTGAGGGATTTTCCTCAATTCTGAAATTCTGTTTAAATCAACACACCCAGGGGTCACAGATAAAGGATAGCCACAAATAATTTCACCAAAGAATCAATTTGTTTATTGCCTGAATAGAATGCTGGTTGGTTAGAACACTCAGAAGTCTCTGAATTCTGATCTCAATTTTAGGACCTTGGAAAGTCCTTGCTTTCACTCACAGCACATCACACTAGTGTTAGCAGCATTTTCTTTTCCAACTTCCTCTTGTTATTAGAAAGCCAGGTGAAGTCCTTGGACTACAAACTGACCCTTTCAGATATAGATTTTCCAAGCAAGATCCCTCCTTTCCTTCCTCTTTTTTGCTCTTACTTTCCAGGTCTTGAGTTTTCAGTTTTCAATGCCTGCAGGTTTTAATTCTGTTTCCTATCTTTAATCCTCATTTTTCTGAAATATTCCATTCCCCCCCCCCACCCCTTGTATAATGTGGTTGCTCCACATTCCTAGGTTAGCTCCTATTTTTGTTAACTCCTTTCTTTGCTTAAGACAGTTGAGAGACAAATACTGAGCTGAATGCTCAGGAGAATGAGGGGAGAAGGCTTCTACACTGACTGTCCTTCCCTCTCTGTTCACAGATCAGAAATGCTCTTCAGAAATTACCGGGTTTGGCTGTCAACCTCATGGAACTCATGCAATGAGAAACTAACTTCAAGAAAGAGGAAAACCAAATAATGAAAATAAAATTCATGAACAAAATTAATAGACACCAGAGATAAAGAAAAAAAGAACCTGGTATACCCAATTATGTTCTAGCCAAGTCAAGCATTTTAACAAATTTTGGATGATTACTTACAAAAATCTAAAATGCCCACATTAACCAAGAACTAGAGATCTTAAACAGCCCCATATTATACAATGAAACTGAAGCAACCAGAAAGGAATTACCAAAGGAAAAAAGTGCCCAAACAAGCCCTGGTCCTGACTTATTTACAAGTGAAATATCAAATGTTTAAAGAGAACTTAATACCTATACTACCAAAATTATTCTCAATAGTTGAGAAAGTACCCTAACTCCTCTGAGAGATAAATATGGTTCTAATACCGAAACCAAAGAAGAGAAAGCAGAGAATGAGGGTCCAATATTACTATGGAATACTGAATGGAAATTGATAAATAAAATAGTATAATGGGGGGTGCTGACTTGGGGGAACTACCCTAATTAATCTGTTAGGTGCCATAGTGAATAGAGTTCTGGACCTGGAGTCAGGAAGCTCTAAATTCAAATCTAACCTCAGAAACATACTTGCTGTGTGACTCTAGGCAAGACATTTCCTCTCTGTTTCCTTCTCTGTAAAATGGATGGTTTGTCCAAGGTGTTGTAAGGATCCAATGAGGTCATATTGGTAAAACTTTTACAAACCTTACAATCAGAGAAGCATCAACTGTTTTTATTATTATTCTTAGATAAGTCCCCCTCACTCAACCTAATGAGATGACAGGGTGTGGGTCTTTGTTAGGAAGGCAGCTTCCTACATTCAGTCCCCCAGGAAGAGCTCTATCAGGGCTGTCAGACCGTTGACAGTTTCTGAGAGTAAGCTGGGACACCACTTACCCTTTCCTTGGCCTGAACTTCCTCTCTCAGATTTCCATGCCAAAGTGCACAGTTCTTAGAGGAGGATAGTTTTCCTTCTCCCCTTTTCTCAGTAGAAAATTGTTACTTGGAGAAGAGATACCAACCAAAGCCACCTGTGCCTGCACAGGGGACCCAAGAGGAACTATTTCCAAACCTCCTTGTCGATCTCCTTCTGGGTCACAGATTGGCAATTCTAAGAGTGAATATTTCCAGGCTCCAGGGTTAGTGTGATAAAAGTCCAGCCTGGGGCTGAAGGAGATAAACCCTGATAAGAGACCCATCTGGACCTCGAAAACCTGAGTCCCTCTGATGATTGGCACAATACCTATGCTGACAGAAAGTGTATGGAGAATGTTGGTTGTGCAGTCTTAAAGAGTCTTTACATTTTGGGTGGGTCCCCAAGGCTCAGGGAACCACATTGAAGCAGACTGTGCTCCCCTGATCCAGGAGGCTTTCTTCTGGGGGGTGGAGGGAAGAAGGGGGAAAGAGTTGGGCTGAATTCAAAGATGGCCAGGGTCTGTTTTGAGAACTGCCTCCACCTATACCTTATAGGAAAATCTTGACAATGATGCTTAAATATGGTTCCTATCTAAGGGTTTCCCCCCAAAGGTAGCTACTTGATCTTGGAGGTAATAGGGAGTCACTGGAATTTGTGTATGTGTATGGGGGAGAATGACAACAGACCTAGGTTTTAGGAAAATCACTTTAGTCCCTGAATAGAATATGGACTGGTGTGGAGAGTGACTTGAAGTAGGCTGAGCCATCAGCAGTTGTTTCAGTAGTCCAAGTAAGAGGTGGTGAGGGCCTGTACCTGGAGGGAGGGGAAGGGGGAAGGTTCTCAAAGGAGAGAAAGATTTAAGAGATTACAATGGTAGTAAAGAAAGTCTAGAATCTTTTTGTGGAATAATACAGGGGGGAAGAGCTCTTTGCTCCTGACTCTCCAATCTTCAGCATGGCCCTAGTCCATGAGGACCAGAGGACTAGCAGAGAATATCACACCCTATGCACAGCATCCAGATCTAACTCCAAGGGACAGACTTCAATCTACAAAGTCAACTCATTAAGTGAAATGGTTGAACCCATAAGTCAGTCAAGGGTTCCTTGATCAACCCCATTGCATTCTTCTTTCCTAGTCAAACATTCAACAATTCAATTAGGGTGCTTTGGGCACATTAGTTCATCCAATCGTGGGTAGTTTTCTGGGAACTTGGAGAGATTCTTACATTGTCTTGTGGAGAGCATCTTCCCAAGACCTTGACTAAAAAGTGTCAGCACAATCCATATAGAAGAGTGATTTTTAGTTTTTCACTTTTTATATCAACATAATTCTGAATAAATGGCCTCCTGGATGTCATTCAGAGAGAACAGGCAAAGTCTACTTAGTTTTAGATTTAAAAAAATAGAAAGTTCAACAAGCAAACATTTTACAAAGTTCTCTTAGACTACCTGCTGATTATAAAGCCTTATCTGAACCCAAAGCAACTAGAAAAGACAAACTTAAGATAGCTAGTAATAGCAAAAGATAAAAGAAAAAAATCCAGATTTCTCTAGTTAAGAGTTCAAGCATAGTCCTAGACAAATTCCAAGACACATAATGGGGCTATCAGTGGAGATAAGAGATCACCTACTCAGGATCAGGTGAGAAATTGGCTACCCTACATGAAAATTTCTCAAAGGGTCCCTACCACCGTAGATCAACCTTTATATTTATCAAATAGATCATGAAAATGCATAGGGGTAACTCATATCGAGGTGCATTCTTGACACACACAGAAATGAAAGCATTTCTCTAATGGATCTATGCAATATGCAGGGTCATCCAAATGTGGTTTTGACTCACTTTATGCTAGGACAAGAAGGTAAGCTCAAGAAGCAACTGGACAAACTCAATGCCCAAAATGTACAGGGCTTCCAAAAAGGAATTAATTGGAAATCAATCCCTTGTATTCCCAAGTCCCCCCCAAAATATACTTCATTATCCCCACTTAACCACCAAAGAGTTATTGCAAAGAACAAAGTAATGGTATTTACTAAGAACAACAGAAGGTTAAGAAGGTGCAGAGAATAATGAAAAATAATACAAAGGATGCCTCAAACTGCATTATAGTTAGCAGTAAGCCTTAAAAATGTTTGGTATTGGTTAAAGTTTTTTTTTTAAATTAAGAATCTCAATTCTGTGCAATAATAATGATCAAGATAGAGTGTGGAGAAGAGTTGAGAAAATGTATCTCTCTCCTCTCTCTGCAAAAGGGGAACTATGGATATAGGGTTGTAATGTGCTGACAGATATTTTGAACTTTTGTCTTTTTTGAAAAAAAATTAATGGTTCCCTTAATGGGAGTAGGAGAAGTAGGAACTGTGAAACAAAGGTGATGCAAAATCTAAGGACATTGTAGAATAGCATTTAACAAATTATTTGGTAATGGTAATCATTGGACCAGGAAAATATTTGCAAAGTAAGGCCCAAAAGCAACAGAGCTTTGTAGCTTCATGTTTGATAAACTCAAAAACAGAAACTGCCTCTCCTATTCAGCAAAAATTGGTGAGGTGTAGGGATGGGGATGGTAGTGGAAGACTGGTAAATCAGTTTGTCAGAAACTAGATTTCAGCCAATAAATATCTTGGTCCATATACCAATAGGCTCCAAATGAATATTGTCATACATATAACAATCACATCACCTACACAAAAAAAGCAAGAACCCAGAGGGAGATGCCTTTCTTAAATGATTAGGAGAGAATAAGGAATAGATAAGATCATAAAAATATAATTAACTTTAAAAGTATATGCATTATGATGGCATATGTATAATCTTTATCAGTTTGCCTTCTAGAAAGAGAGAAAGAGGAGGAGACATGAGAGGGAGAGACAATTTGGAACGCAAAATTTAAAGTATTAAAAATTGTTTTTACAATCTAATTAGCCCAAAGAGTAATAAAACTTTGATCCACCAATACCATAGTAATACTATATCCCAAAGAAATCCCAAAAAAGGATAAAAAATCCACATGTACAAAAATATTCAAAGCAGCTATTTTGTAGTGGCAAAGAACTGCAAATTGAGGGGATGCCCATCAATTGGGGAAAGTCTGAACAAATTGTGATATATGAATACTATCAAGTACTAATATTCTACAAGAAATCATGAGGGATGGGACTTCAGAAAAGTCTGAAGCTGACTGAACCAGAATATTATAAAAACTAACAGCAACACTGGGTGATGATCAACTATGAGGGACTTGTTCATTTCATCAATACAATAATCAGACAATTCTAAAAGATTTGTGATATAAAAGGCCATCTACATCCAGAGGAAAAACTCTGGAGTCTGAATGCAAACCAAAGTTTACTATTTTCAATTTTTAAAAATTGTCTTTACACACTAATGTATTGTTGGTGGAGCTGTGAACTCATCCAACTTTTCTGGAGAACAATTTGTTGCCCAAAGGGCAACAAAAATGAGCATACCCTTTGATCCAGCAATACCACTACTGGGTCTATACCTTGAAGAGATGATGAAAAAGAGTAAAAACATCACTTGAACAAAAATATTTATAGCAGCCCTGTTTGTGGTGGCAAAGAAATGGAAACTGAGGGAATGTTCATCAATTGGGGAATGGCTTAACAAACTGTAGTATATGTATGTCATAGAACACTATTAGAAACCAGGAGGGAAGGGAATTCAAGGAAGCCTGGAAGGATTTGCATGAACTGATGCTGAGTGAGATGAGCAGAACCAGAAAGAACATTTTACACCCTAACAGCAACATGGGGGGCGATGATCAACTTTGATGGACTTGCTCATTCATCAGTGCAACAACCAGGGACAATTTGGGGCTGTCTGCAATGGAGAATACTGTCTGTATCCAGAGAAAGAACTGTGGAGTTTGAACAAAGACCAAAGACTATTACCTTCAAATTAGAAAAAAAAGTTATCTTATTATGTAATTTTTCTATCTCATACTTTATTTTTCTTCCTTAAGGATATGATTTCTCTCTCATCACATTCAACTGAGATCAATGTATACCATGGAAACAATGTAAGGACTAACAGAATGCCTTCTGTGGGCGATGGAGGGAGGGAAGCAAGAATGGGGGGAAATTTGTAAAACTCAAAATAAATAAAATCTTTCTAAAAAAATTGTCTTAGAAAGGATGCCTTTTTCTCTCAACTTTTTTTTCCTTTCATTTGGATTTGATTCTTCTTTCACAACATGATTAGTTAATATGGATCTATGTTTAGTATGGTTACAGATATAGAGCCTATGTTAGATGGCTTTCTGTCAGGGGGTGGGGGGCAACAGTAAAGTGAGGGAGAAAAATTTTAAATTCAAAATCTTGCAAAAAAAATGATTGGTGAAAACTACTGTAGCATGTAGGTGGAAAAAATATTTAAATTGAAAAAGGCATATACTTTAAAAAATAAATGTTACTAGAATGAGAATTAACTGGTGATTGTAAAAACCAACCAAAACCTCCTAATTTGGCAACTCATATATAATGAGTTCTAAAAGTCTTAGTACAGTTTAAGAAGTATAAATGCTATAAGCTTACCAACCCCCATTTTAGAGTTTATTTTACACTTAATTCATATTTTGATTTTTTGAATAAATTAAATTTTTTTTAAAAAATATGGAACATCTGGTCATTTTGCATTTTGTATGCCCAGCAGTGGGGTGGCAGAGGTCTTCTTGCTCAGTTGATTCAGTCACTTGATATATCTTCATTAGATTTTTTTACCTCCTACCTAGACAGATTCTTAAGTGACTGGATCAGAATCACCAGGTCAAACTCACCTGCTCCATCTACTATGTTCTTTGAGACCCCCCCCCTCACTAATTAATGCATATCCCTGGAGCTTTTTTTTTTCAGGCTTCTTCAATTCAGCAAGTTTCACAAAACTTGGCTTCCTTCCAGATGCTACTGCATCCCTGATCATCCTTTGCAGTACTGACTGAACCTTTTCTCACTTCTAAATCACTGCCCTTTCCAGACTTTTCCTCTATTTATCACTCTTCTCCTTTGAGGCTCACACCATCTAAATGTTATTGCCTAATCCAGATGCTGGTGGTAATTAGCTATTAATTATCTGGCCCTGGAACATTCTTCCTCCTTCTCAACCGAGTTTAAGGTCTGGTTTACAAACCTCCTTTTTACTCCAATTCCAGCCCTCACTCTAGGAGGCTTCTCTAATCTTCCAGTTTCTTCAATTATTCAGAACTTGAGACTAATCTGCTATACCCAGGAGATGTGCATAGCTATCCCCCAAAAGTGTTCTCTTCTCTGACCAAGAATTCTGATGTTTACCTGATTAAAATCTCTTAATATTCCATCCTTCCTTTTCCTTTACTCCTTGTAAACTTTGTCTTCATCCTCATCACAGCCTCTAGTCTTCCAACCCCTCAGTTCATTCCCAGGCTCTCCCCTCTGTTCTGACTGGCTGCACTCTTCTCCCTTTCTAAATTCAACTCCTTAGGGAGCTGGCCCAATCATACATCATCTACTCTCCAAGCTTTGTCTTCTCCCACCATCCATCTCCTCCACTCTTACTCAAGGGTGCTGAACAGAGTTAGAGGAAATCATGAAGCTATCTTTCTATTTGAACTGGGCCCACTACAGATTTGCTATTTCATCTTGGATGGGATTTCGTGGTAGCAGGGAAATCCTTTTACTCTTTGATTCTCTATCCTATTAAATATAGCAGCAATTCTAGGACTTACTTTCTCTTCCCCCCACCCCAATCTGACTCTGTCTCTCATCCTATGCTGAAGACCCCAGTCTTTCTCAAGAGTAAATGAGGAGGGTTGTGAGAGAAAGATAGAGAAGAGGGAATTTGAAATGTCAATACTTGAAATTTCAAATTGCCTCTTCTCTTTCTGTCACAACCTTCCTTCTCTTCAACTCTTGAGGTCATTTCTTACCATTTTCTCCTTTACTGCTGACTCTAATTAGAAGCTTCTCAGCCAGGGCATCTCTTCCACATATAGCTTTGATTTCATCCTCCTTCTCTGACAGACTGTTCACATCATCATCCCTGTTCTCTAATCTCTGGATTCCTTCTCTGCTTCCTACAAACATGCCCAAGGGTCTCATCCTTAAAACATACCTTATTAGTCTCTGCCATCTCAACCAGCTAACATTCTTCTTAAACTCTTGGAAAAAATATCTATGTATGCTGAATCTATGGTCCTTTCTACCCAGTCTCTTCTAAACCCTCTGTAATCTGACCTCATCCCTTTCTCCAAACCTAACAATGACCTTTTAATCATTAAACTCAATCTTCTCTTTTTCAGATCCTCTTCATGCCTGAAATGTTCTTATTCATCCCATGGACGTTCTGAATCCTTGATTACCTACAAAACTAACCTTGGCACCTTCTCTATGGAACATTTCCAACTGCACTTACTCTCCTTCCCTAAACTATATTATATTTACTTTGTATATAGCCTGCCTATATTGATACAAGGGATTAGAGTGGAAATTCCTTGAAGGAGCTGTTTCAGTTGTCTTTGTATCCCTAGCACTTTGCAAAATGACTGACACATAGTACCAATAAGAAGTGCTTTTTGATGAATTCTTATTTGAATTCTGGTTATAATAAATGTCACTGCTGATTTATTTTAGACCAACTTCGTTTTTCTTTTTCTTTTTAAAAGATTTTATTTGAGTTTTACAATTTCCCCCCAATCTTATTTCCCTCCCCCACCCCCCACCCCCCACCCCCCAGCCCCCACAAAAGGTTCAGTCTTTACTTTGTTTCCATGTTGCACATTGATCCAAACTGAATGTGATGAGAGAGAAATCATCCTTAAGGAAGAACCATCAAGTATGCGAGATAGCAAGATCAGACAAGAAGATAGCAGGTTGTTTTTTTTCTAAATTAAAGGGAACAGTCTTTGGTCTTTGTTCAAACCCCTCGGTTCTTTCTCTGGACACAGCCGGCATTCTCCATCGCAGACAGCCCCAAATAGTCCCTGACTGTTGCACTGAGGCAATGAGCGAGTCCATCAGGGTGGATCATCGCCCCCATGTTGCTGTTAGGGTGGACAGTGTTCTTCTGGTTCTGCTCATCTCGCTCAGCATCAGCTCATGCAAATCCCTCCAGGCTTCCCGGGGGTCTCCGGCCCTTGGCCTGGTCGGCGGCCGCCCCCTCTCCCCCACCTCCAGGGCCGCGGCGGCTTACCTGGGCCCCTCCCTTTGGGGCTGCTTCCCGTCTCGCGGCCGGGACCCACGGGGCGGCCCTCGGGTGCGGGGCACCTGCCTCCGGATCCGGGGACGGACTGCCTCGGGAGAAGGCGCCCTCCTGCTTCTGCAGATGCGCGTGGACCGGGGGGAACTGGGGCGCCGGGCCGTCGGGGAGACCAGGGCGAGGAAAGGGCGGGAAGCCCCACGGCCACGTGCCCCAAAGGGCACTGCGCAGGCGCCCTGGACTTTGGCTTTTGTTGTGCAGCAAGAGGATTGGTCCTTAGCCAGGGCCAGCCCCGCCCCTTCCCCACCCCCACCCCCGCAGCGGCAGGCTCGCGAGTCGGGTCTTAAAGGGCCAGGCACATGTGCTGGCCTTAGCCCATGGCGGCTCCTTGGGGGCCTCCAGAAGGGGCCTCCAGTCACTCACCCCCATCGCAGCAAAGGAGGAGAACCAAGGAGGAGGATGGGCTGCTAGTCTGTCCGGCTCCAACTGCACAAATGGGGAAACTGAGTCCCGCCATCCAAGCCCCCCTCCCTGGCTGTGCAGAAGGGGAAGGGGAAGATGCGGGTGCCCAGGGCCTGGGCAGAGCTGGGATCCCCCCTTCCCTGAAGGTGGAGAAGGAGGCTGTGGGCCCCCAAGGATCCCAGAATGGTGGGGGCTGCCGAGAGGGCCCCAAACAGCTGAATAAAACGGTCTATTGGGCCTTTATTTATTTATTTATTTATTCATTCATTCATTCATTCATTTATTTATTTATTTGTCAGGGTGATTTTGATGATTCCTCAGTTTACTCACTGAGGGTGAGACCCTGT
The DNA here is from genome assembly GCF_037893015.1 of Macrotis lagotis. Classification (NCBI taxonomy): domain Eukaryota; kingdom Metazoa; phylum Chordata; class Mammalia; order Peramelemorphia; family Peramelidae; genus Macrotis; species Macrotis lagotis. Next base: position 285,245,358 of record NC_133660.1, read on the forward strand.
GACTGTCTCCTAGGCTCCCTTTCAGGAGCCAGAATGGGGGCTCCCCCAGGTAAGCCTCCCTCTTCCATCTGAACAAAACTCCTTCAGGTTTTTCTGGTGTCAGAGGCTGAGAGATCTCTGACTGGCTTGACCTGGGGTAAGAGCTGCCTCATCAATGAAAGGGGGGGGGGACTCCCCAGAACAAAGGCAGTACCATGCCCACCCCCCTTCAGTGGACCTTAGTGGTTTACCTAGGGGCCCATCCCATTCCCTCTGGCTTGAGATCAAGTCACAGTGGTGGTGTTTCATAGGGCATATTGTAAAGACTGGCCTGACAGTGAATCAGAAAACCTTTTTTTCTGCCAAGGGCCATTTGGATGTTTATAACATCATTATTGGGTCATACAAAATTTTCAACTTAAACATTAGCCTGCTCTATTTGGCCAGACATTTAATTAATTCACCCCTGAAAAGCCATCAGATTTTTTGAATTTGAGTCTCCCCTTCCCCTTCAGTTGCCACGGCAGCATTGTTTTCTCAGGTCTTATAGGGTTGGACATTCTTCACCCCTTTTCTGAAGTAAAGGAAAAACAAAGGGTAACCTGTGCACTGATCCCTTATAGACTTACAAGGAAGAGAGGGATCTTCATAAAGTATCTACTGGGGCACCCTGGAGTCAGGAGGACCTGAGTTCAAATGTGGTCTCAGACACTTAATAATGACCTAGCTGTGTGATCTTGGGCAAATCACTTAACCCCATTGCCTTGTAAGAACAAAAAATAGTATTAAGAATACTTTTTTAAGGAGTTCAGGGTTATTTTTCTAAAACCCACAAGCCCCCACTGTTGTTTCCTCCAAAGAAGATGGGTCAAGAATCAATTTAGACAACCAGAATTAATTACCTTTTAGAAAAGGGTATTTACTAAGGTGGAAGAATAAGAATAGTTGTTCAAAAACATTCTCTCCCTACACTCCCCAGACAAACAAATGTTTGTGGCACACAGGCATCCAGAGTTCAGAGGAGCACATGTGGCAAAGAGGTAACTCCCAACTCCTGGCTACTGGAAGTTTCCCATGGACTTGTGGTAGTTTTTTCCTAGGTATTTAGTAGAACTGTGACTTTTTTTCCAGTTTATCCTTGGCACCTAGTAACCACCAGGCTCACACACCACCCTGAGACCCCATGCTACAACACCAGTAGGAATATAGAAATTCCTGAAACCTCTGGACCCTGCAGATCTCACAAGGTCCTCTCTAGGCAAGGTCAAACCCAACATGTTCCTCCCCTGCAAGCAGCTCCTTCTCAGAAGGTTTAACTATAAAATTTTCTTCTTGTCTTTGGTTCAGTGGATCCAACTTGTTATAAATGCCCATAATAATGAAGCTTAGCCTTTATTATTGAAAGGCTTTTATAAATTAACATCCCTGCAGGAACAGAAAATCCCCCAGTGTGAAAAACCTTGAACTTCAAGAATGTCCAACCTTATGTGGGCTTTGTTCCCCTCCCTGCTGAGTCCTGAAAGGTCCTTGTCATCCATTGCATCCATTTCATGACAACCCTAAACATGTTTTCCTCCTCCCTGGTCACACAATACATGCTATACTGATGAACCTCAATCATCACAGGGGGAGTGTACATTAATATGCATAGACTTTATTAAACAAGTACACTTGCAAAAGTCAGCAACTCTAGGTCAACTTTGACTAGTTCGAGCTGGTTTTTGGTCTCCCCCCACTAAGGCGTCTTCATGTTGGGTTAGGGAACTTCTTTGATCACCCCTCTCTTTGTTTTACTTCCCCTTTCCCACACGTAGGCTTGTAATGTATTTTTCTAACAGATTCCTGTGAAATCCTATCAATATTCTCTCATATCCTGTGGAAAACAAACATTCAATAATTTCTCACAGCTTAACTACAAAGCTTTCTTCTAGTTTGTGGCTCAGTAGAATTCAACTGTGCCAGATGCTCAAAATAACTTGGGTTCTCAACTAGCTTGGGCAGGTTGAGTTCAGTCCTCTTCCTATACCATGTCATTTCCATAGATACAATGATTCGACAAGATCTTGTGTGTGATAAAAATATACTAAAGAAGATGTTCAGAAATTGGGTCTGGGCAAGAGAAAGTTTTTATTTCACTTTCTGGAGAGGGCACACTCAAATCAGAGAGCTTCTATAGCACAGCAAAGTAGGTTTTTATAAACCTTAACTGCAATCTCCCCATCCTAATCCTCCTCCTCTTCAGCCCACTGACTGAATTTTTGGGGGTGCAATTTGTTCACAGAAAATCTACCCCAGCAACATTCACAAAGAAAATCTGAAATGTTTTCATAATCTTTTCCCTACCAGATGGTCAGGTAACTTAAAAGTCCTTCACAACTCTCATAACTAGAATGAAGTAATGTCAGATTGTTTTCAGTCAAGAAAAATAGTCTTATTATAAAACAGGCGACTTTGATCCTCCTTTGGAATGCAAGGATTTCTTGTCACAAACATTTCTTAATTCTGAGAGGACTTTACCAGGAACTTTCTCACAGTCTTAACTTCCTTAGATGTAATTCCTTGAAGAAGTTTGATTCTAAACTGATAAAAGTGCCTGGGCCATTCCCTTTAAATGTGAAAGATTCCCTTGACTGATTTACTCAGCCAACCCTACTGGCCCCTTGTTGAGGGCATCAGTGCCTGTGTGGGCAAAGAGTCCAGAAACTTGGCTCAAACCTGTCCTGCCTGCCTCATTTCTCCCCAAAGTACACCTTGGAACCACAATGGGTTTTCCAGAAAAATACTCATTAGAATGAAAAGTCTTTATTTCATATAAGTCATAAAGCATTTCATACATTTTATAAAATTACCTACTTTTCTACTCCTGTTACACTTTACTTCTTCACTTGTATTCTATGGTCCAGTGACACTGGCTCCCAGCCATTCCTCAAACAAACTACTTCATCTCTGGGTTCTGGGCATTTCCTTTGGTGGTCCCCCATGCTTATAACAATATCCCTTCTCAGATTTGACTGTTGACCCTCCTGACTTCCTTCCATCGAAAACCCTGCCTTTTATAGGAAATCTTCCTTAACGTCTCTTAATCCCAGAGCTTTCCCCACTTTAATTATTTCCTATTCGTCTAGTATATAACTTGCTTTCTATTTATTTGTTTTCATGTTGCCTTTTTCATTAGATGGTAAAGTTTTTGAAGGGGGACTATTTTTCTGTCTTTTTGATTCATTCCGTAGTCACTTCAATGTTTTCAGTGAATCAGATATGCTAAATGAGAAAAGAACTTGATGGGGATGAAGGTTTTTGGTGGTGAGGAGACCCAGTGGGTAAGAGTGATAGAATTGGAGTCACAATCTCTTTCCCTATAATTGATACTAAAAAAGACACCAACAGATGTGATAGCATCGTGCTAAGTGTCGTATAGACAAAGAAAGGTAAAAGAAGGTCCCTGCTCTCAAAGAGCTCACAGTTGAATGGGAGACAACCATATACACAAGCTACATAGAGGAAAACTGTAGATAGGGAAGGTAAGGAAGGGAAGACCCTAGAATTAAGGGGGGCGAGGAAAGGCTTCTTGTAGTTGGGGTTGTGAAAGAAGCCAGGTAGGGCAGGAGACAAAGATGAAGAAGGAGTGTGCTCCAGGCTGGAGGCTCACCAGTGATAAATGCTACTGTGGGAGATAGAGAGTTTTGTGTAAGAAATAACAAGGAAGCCAGTTTATCTGGATCAATGAGGACTTAGAGGTGGATAATATGTAAGAAGACTGGAAAGATAGGAAGAACCCAGTTGATGAAGGACTTTGAATGCCGAATTGTGTTTTATAGTTGATCCTAGATATAATAAAGAGCCATTGGAGTTTATTAAATAAGGGGTGAAATATGCTGGAATTGAGACAGGGATGAGACATGAGTGGAAGAGGGTGTAGGGAAATATTTTATTATATTGTTCAGGAAATCTTATTTATTATATTGTTTAAATCTTGCTTTATGTGGCTAGCAAATTGTTTAATTCAAAAGCTTACTGTAGAAGCCAGGGTGACCTCAGAGACTTCTAGGGGTGGCTTGCAGAGAATGCTTAAGGTCTCACCCAAATCTCTGGTGTTCAATGCTTAGCTTAAGGTTCTCCAAATCTGAATATTTATGCTAGCTGATATACATTTTGATGGATGTTGCCTGGAAACTTCTCAGGTAGCTAAATTGCTACTGTTTTCTGGTGTGTTGGTATTCTTCTCTGAACCCTGGATAATATAAAATTTGCAGATCTGACAGGTAGCCCTGTCTTCTGGCTCTCTCCTCTACCAAATGGCCTGGATCAATTGCTAAAACTGTATCACGGTTTGGGTTCATTTTTACAACTAAAAACGTCCTGCACCCTGGGTAGTGATAGTGTCAGGAGAGAAAGGGGAACATATACCAGAGATGTTAATAAAGATAAAATCTATAGGACTTGGCAACAGAGTGAATATAGTGAGTGAGAATAAAGAGAATAACAATCTGGAAGACTGAGAAAGTGGTAATAGGGAAGTTCAGAAGGGGATATGCTTGGTGGAGGGTGAGGGGAAGATAATGGGTTCAGTTTGGGATATTTTGAGTTTAAGATGTCTATCAGATATAATTCAAGATGCCCAATGGGCAGGTGGAATTATGAGACTGGAAATCAAGTGAAAAGTTAGGACTGCATAAGTAGACCTGGGAATGATCAGCATAAAATTGATAATCCATTGAATAAAAACTGAGGAGACCATTAAATAAAATGGTATATAGAGAGAAGTCCCAGAAAAGAGATACCCCCAGTTAGTGGGCATGGTGTGGATAAAGCTCCAACAAGACTGATATAAAAATATTCATTGTTAAATACTGCTGATTTATTAACTCAAAATTAACTCATTTTTATTAACATGTAGACTCATTTTAATAACCTGTTTATTATGTGCTCTATGATTATAGATTTATGGTATCTCGATAACTAGTGACCTATGAGTGGCATCTCCAAAATTCTTATTTGATTTTAGCTACACCAGTAGGAAGGAGATGGTTAGAATATAATACAATTTTACAGTGGGGCAAAGGGGGAATCTAAATCAGGTGTATTTGTAATTGAACCTTAGGGGATATATTCTGGAATTTACAACTAATCAGGAAATGTTCCACATGAATAAAGAAAGTTGAACCAGAAATTATTTTATCATAGCTAAACTATGAAGGTCTTAACTATATTCCACAAAAAGAAAAATGTTCAGCTGATTATGTCTTTGTTTAAAAGCAAAATTATTCTTGAAAGTATTATTTGACTATTAATAAGCAATCATGAAATTAGGGGCTAGAATTTTCTCCTTTATTTCCTTATTTGTCTAGTCTCTCTAAAAAGTCAACATGACTGATTAGATCATCCTAGCCCTCAATGTTCTTCAATCTTTTGTGGAACCCCACCCAACTAGGAGATCTTCTGTTAGGAGTGTAAACAGAATCCAGTTTGGGCAGGTTGTGAGCCCTTGTCCTTATATCCCTCCATTAGTCTTTAGGTGACCGAACTCATGAAGCAGAAAACCACCAGAGAGAGTGATCTTTATGGAGACGGACACTCTTGTCCAGAGTGGAGGCACATGAGTCTCATGATCAAACCACATTCTCAGCAAGAGGAGCTAAAGATGGGGCAGTTAGGTGGTACAGTGGATGGAGCACTGACCCTAGAGTTAGGAGGATCTGAGTTCAAATCTGACTTCAGACACTTAATAATTACCTAGCTGTGTGACCTTGGGCAAGTCATTTACCCCCATTTCCTTGCAAAAACCAAAAAAAAAAAAAAGAGGAGCTAAAGACTCTTAGCCCACCTCCCTATTGAATGTTCATTAATCAAGATTTAATTTTCACTTGTTAGGAGCATTCCCTTTTACAAAGTTATTTAAGGCATTCAATGTGCCCATTAAGAGGTCTTTGGTTACCAAGAGAAACCACTGACCATAAATTTATTGATGAGTTCGTCTAATTAACTACCCCCAAACTACATCTCTTTCCCCCAATGTTACAGTTATACTAATAGTCATGGGAAAAAAAATTCAAAATTTTCTTTCTCTCTCTCTGTTTTTTGCAAGGCAATGGGGTTAAGTGACATGCCCAAGGTCACTCAGCTAGGTAATTAGTGTCTGAGGTTGAATTTGAATTCAAGTCCTCTTGACTCCAGGGCCACTGGGCTGCCTAGTTGCCCCCCAAATTTTCTTATTAGGAGTGATTAGATTAACAACAGGAGAACCCGAAGAAAATAAGTCACAAAAACAAAGAGACAAAACCAAATCAGTTTCATTTTGTGTCATCACCAACATTTTGTGCAGCTGTTGGATTAAGTTTAGTTTTAGAGTAAGTCATGTGATTTTGGAAAAATAATTTATTATTGTAGCACTGACTGTTTTGCAGAATGCTGCTGGATGTGATCATATAGAGTCTCTGAACTTTGGGAAATTTCTAAATCTAAAAAACCTCTGAATTTTACTTAAAAAAAACCTTTGTAAATCTCTCTTTGGGTTCCTCGTGCCTACTGAATTTCAAAGTTAGAAATGTTGATGAGTGATGTAGGCTGTGAGACTGTCTGGAAGGCATGTAACTGAGTGCTTTTAGCTTTTAAAAAACTCTTTTTTTAAAGAAAGAAGTCGATGTTTGTGCTTTATTCACAAAGAAGACCATGACATCAGGGAGGTGATGCCATGACAATCATGTGAATTGGATTTGAGTGAGAGGGGCTGTGCTAAGTCACCAGCCTCACTGTCATCTCCCTGCCATCTGGGTCCAGTGGCCAGGTATGAATCAGGATGACTGGAGATGGCCCTGAATGTGAGGCAGTGGGGATTAAGTGACTTGCCCAAGATCACAGAGCTAGTAAGTGAGAAGTGTTTGAGGTTGGATTTGAACTCAGGTCTTCCTGACTTCAAGGTCGGTGCTCCATCCACTACCCCCACATGAATGAAGCAGTCTGTTCATGAAGCTCCTCAGTTCCACTTTTCCTGGCTCTCTTCTTACCTGTCCCCCCACCCCCCACCTCTCCACACACACACCTGGCTTTTATTTTGTATAACATCACATAGTAACATATTGTTTCACTCGATAGAATATAAATTAAGCTGGAGTCTAGCTAAATTATTGTTGATTGCATTCCTTCCAGTAAAGTGAGAGAGAGACAGAGAGAGAGACAGAGAGACAGAGAGACAGAGACGATCATGGCACTTGGCTTGAGTTGCTCCAGAACCAAATATAATTAGTTACACATTTCCCGTTTAGTTGTTTATCAGGGAAAAGTCAGAATAAAATCATGAAAGTCAGATTCAGATCAGGCAACTGAAGTTTTTGGAGTAGATCTCAACTTTTTTGAGGTTGAGTATGGGACAAGCAGCCAGACACCCCCATAAGTAGTTCTTTTGGGACACTTTCAGAAACGTGTGACAAATAGGACCCAGGATGGGGACTATTTGAGAAAGAGTGACATCTTCTCTTTTTTGACATCTTTTCACATTGAAAGTTAAACAAATTAGATCTTGGTCATGTGGGTCACTGGAGGCTGCTCATGCCATAGTGAAGAAGAAATTGCTTCTTAACAACAATGGAAAAAAGAACTACAGGGTCAGTAACAGATAGGAGAACACATACAAGCCATTTCCACCTAAAGTGATCAACATGATGGCCTTGAAGATGGTGGTACAGATTGAGCCCTATTGTTTGATCACCCAGAACTGTATGCACTTTGTGATTCATCTGAGATATGGAACATTTCAGAGCAATGGACATTTTGAGAGTGATGGGCACTTTGAGAGCGATTGAGCATTTTGAGGATGAGATAAATTCTGGAGAATCATAAAAGGGTGGTTAAGTAAATGAATTTTAGAAAATCATAAAGCAGATTTGTTGAACCGGGGAAGACTATCTGGGGTATTTATGATCAAAACCAAACAGAGCATGTGCACAGTAGTTGAGATCCATTTCCTCAGCTCAGTTCTGGGCAAGGGTCTCCTCACTTTAGACTCAGTTTTCCCATCTAGGGCTATTAATGTTCCTTCCTTGGTAAAGGAAGTGTTTGTTTTTAAAGCTCTGGTTAGTTGTGTTTTTTTTTAAACTGAAACAGGTGACGTCTAATGTTCAGTATCTCCCAGTATCAAGTTTTCCTTTCTTCAAAGAAGTTTGCTCCATGGACATTATTTCAGTTCAGATTAGTATCTGAGAATAATGTGTCTTGACTTCAGTCCAATCTATAATTTAACTTATCAGAACTGACACATTGGAGATGATGAAAGGGTGTCAAAGAGGGATTTCCCTTAAGATTAATACCAGTTTATTACCCTGAATAAAATACTGGAGGAAACTCCCTCATGTATCCCTAGAGAATTTGCAAAACTTAATGGTTTTTTTTTTATCACATCTATCAGTATCATTGAGTTTTAAAAATTTTCCAAATTCAATAAATGCATAAAAGCCAGGAGAAATCCTTGGACTCTGAAGGATGCCTGCTGACTTAGATTGTCCTCTTGACCTTCCTCTTTTCACTTCCTTCTCCTGTTTTCCTATAGGCTGTGAGCATGTTTGATCCCCATTTTTGGTTTATCCCAGTTTGATTCGTTCAGTGTCCTCCTTTCTCTATGGTGTGGTTGCTACAAATTTCTGCGTTTCCTCTTAATTCTGTTGACTCCTTTTCTTTATAAATTCACATATATAACATCAAATTGCTTGGGATATATGATATATAATATATAATGTATATAATATAAATGCTACTACTAATAAAACCTTCCCTATTTTTTCCCTCACTAAGTGTCTGGAACATATGCTTTGCACCAAGAACAAAGAACCAGGCTCTTTAGAATGCAGAACAGGGCCATCTCCAGCTGAATGTAATAATCTTCTGATAAGGTAAGGTTTGGACAGGATGCCTTGCTTAAGATGCTGGGAGATGGGAAGAAAGGACTGGAGAGTACTATGGTTTTGCTAAGCTGGGAGTTTTGAGGTCTTTCTTGAAAGAAGGGAGCTATCAGTCAATATCAGAGGCAGAATTTGAACCCAGATCCTTTCCAAGCCCATGCTCTTTCCATGGAACCAAGCTTCCAATAGCCATGTCCTACTCTGGGCCAGACCAGGGAGGGAAACTCAAGCAAAAATGAAAGACCTGGGTCTTACTGGGGAAGACAAGCATACATTTAACTATGATTGAAATCTTTGTCAAAGAAATGCCAGGTCACTTTGTAGGAAAGACTTTTTTTACTGAGGGGACCTGGAAGGCCTTGTGGAGACAGTGAGCTGAAAGAAGCATTGGAGTGGGTAAGGGATGGTAGTTAGGAAGCCCCAGAGAGGTGTGGCAACTGGTCACCCTAAAATTATAATTTTTCTATTTTTATTTTTTAGCTTATTCCTTCCCCTCTCCTCTCCCAACTCACCCCTAGCAAATCCCCCAACAAAATTCATGTCTAGGTTTCTACGAAAGTTGTTAACAGGGAACCCAACTCCTCTTTGAGTGCCCAGAGCAATAAAGCCCTGTGGGTAGAGGGCAAGCTTGCTTTTACCCTACAAAACTAGGAGACCATAAAATTGATGCTGAAAACATCCGATAGCCCACAAGCTTTCCTGAATATAGGACTGTCAGTGGGAAGATTCCTTGGTGAATTTCTGGTGAATTCCTCCTTCTCCAGGGGAAAATTCCTCTCAAGAATTATAGTAACATGGGGCAGCTGGGTGGCTTGGTAAAGAGAGCACCGGCCCTGGAGTCAGGAGGACCTGAGTTCAAATTCAACCTCAATCACTTAACAATTACCTAGCTGTGTGGCCTTGGGCAAGTCACTTAACCCCATTGCCTTGCAAAAATCAAGCAAAAAAAGAATTATTAGTAGCATTCTGTGATCTGGACATTCTCCTGGAGGGAGACACTTGGGAGTAAAACATCAGTCTTCTACCTTATTCCAGGTAGTATGATTATCTCTGGCTTCAGGTGCTTCATGGGCAATCCTGGTCTTCAAGTGACATGACCAAATAGGAATTTCCCCCCTTTTGCTAGAAGTCACCTCCTGCTCACATGGTCTCTACCTAGCTGGCCCGATCCTTTCTTTTGCAGTCCCATATATGGTTTCATTCATTTCTCTTCATAATTCAAACACACTTTAAGGGACATGAGTAGAGCACAGGAAAAGCAGAAACATTATAGAATATAACTTAGAAGTGAGGTAATAGGAAACCAAGAGAAGGGGATGGTTGTTGGTGTGTTTAAGGCTTCCTTATGAGTTCTTTCCTTGTTCTTCCCTCTGGTTTCTGGGAACTGCAGTCTCTTTTCCTGATCCTGGTGGACCTGGAGACCAGAGGTGGGCTTGGGTGACTTCATGGCCTTACAGGGGGAAGGGGTGGGGCAAGATGGAGACATCATAGACCATAATCTTGAATGTGGGATTATTCACAAGACAACCTCCATATTATGGTGCTGACTTTTTCAGACTAGGCAGCTAGATTCTCAGGTCATACTGCCTAGGAATTCAAACTCCCCTTTCTCAAGAATTTGAGGTTCAAGGACATTATCTTTGAGTTTCCTCCTTGAGCCAAATGGGCAAGCATATGATTGTTTTTGTCACATGCTGCAGGAACTCATTATTTCAGTGGTTACCAGTGGCTGGGAGAGTCCATTATTCTCAGTTTTCAAGTTTGACTAGGTTGAGAAAGCTTGGGGTAAGCCCATGTACTTCTGCCTCAAGACCAACATGAATGGTTTCTGGGAGGTGGTGGAAGAGTCTGTGGAAAGTCCCAAGCTTTGTCTCCATTAGATTTCCTCTGGTGCCCTCCAGACTGTCCTCCAAAGAGGGGAGGGTAGCCTCAATCATATCTGAAATCCAACCAGAAGTCAATTTTTCCTTTAACAAGTTGCTGAGGGACATTGAAAGGAGAGGTATCCTCATGTAGTCATATAATATAGGAGAAGAAGTGTGTGGGACACCGGGCCTGTTGCTCCCTAATTTCCCTCCGGAACGTCCCTGCCTGAATCCTTGGGAGACAACTGTCTCTTCTTAGTTGACCCACTATTGAATGAGCCCACTGTGACTTGGTCAGATAGGTCAACTTTTCTGTGTTTAGCCATTGCTCATCTTGGGCTTCTGGGTGGTCTTCCCTAGGCTTTAGGTGCCCTGATCGGAACCAGGCTATATTGCTTGTCTGGGAGGTGGCAGAGAGGGCTTTGGGGGCCCTCTTCCTCCTCCTCCCTCCTTCCCTTTCTGCTCCCCTCTAGGGTATGGCCCCATGAGCTTTCATTCAACTGAAGTTGTCTTAAAAGTGAAGGGTATGGTCATGATGCTTCCCTTGGTAGCACAGGACTTTAGTCCCCTCTACTGGTTAGTTATGGTCCTACAAGAGAGTGAGCCAGGGGATTCTGGCAGCCCAGGAGGGGCTGGGAGAGGGAGCCAGGTTTAGAATTCCCAAGGGGCTTAGACGCTGGGACACATTTCCCTAGTGGGCTCACTTTCTCTGAGGCCATCCCTCTAGGCAAGGGCAGATGTGTGTGTGTGTGTGTGTGTGTGTGTGTGTGTGTGTGTGGAGAGGGGGTGGGAGCTCCTCTTGTGTCCTATACCAGGGATCGGGCATTGTGGGCATGATGTGCTATGGAAAGAGGATTGGGGTATCCCAGAATTACAGATTATTCAAATCAGAGGGGATCTCATCAGCCAGCTCATTCACTTGAGCTCACAAGCTCCTCACCAGACTGGATAAGTGGTCAAAGTGGTCATCTCTCTCTCGGTGATGACCTCCAGGACTCTACCCCACTTTTCAAGAAAGCTATTCCTCTTTGGGATGGCTTTCATCATTAGAAAGTTTTCCTCCAGTGAAGCTTAAATCTTTCTCTCGCTTTCCCTGACTCCATCCCCTCAGCCCTCACCCTTCCTCCACTGCTGCTGGTTCTCCCCTCTGAGGCAAGATGGAGCAAGGTCTATCCTTGTACCACAAGACCTTCAGATATGTGGAGATCATTTTTATTCTCCAAGTTAAAGCTACCCAGTTCCTTCAACCTTTCTTCACAGAACATGGACGTAAGGTCCCTCACCATCCTCTAGTTCAGGGTAGGAAACTTTTTCTTCCAAGGACCATTTGGATATTTATAACACCATTCACAAGTCACACAAAATTGTCAACTTATGATCGACTATGATGGACATTGCTCCCCTCAGCAACTCAGAATTCTAGGACAACCCTAGAAGATCTATTATGGACAATGCCATCCACTTCCACGGGGGGGGGGGGGGAACCACCAAAAAACCCCACAGAATCTGAATGGATATTATGTTCATTTTTCCTTTTCTTTTTTTTTTTTGTTTTTTGCAGGGCAGTGGGGGTTAAGTGACTTGCCCAAGGTCACACAGCTAGGTAATTATTAAGTGTCTGAGTTCAAATTTGAACTCAGATCCTCCTGACTCCAGGGCCAGTGCTCTATCCCCTGCACCACCTAACTGTCCCCATGTTCACTTTTGAAAAACTTCTCTTATGTTTTTCCTTCCTCTCCCATGGCTTTTTCCTTTTCCCTTAGTCCTAATTCCACATACACAAAATGACTAATATGTAAATGTGTTAACCATAAAAGTACATATACAACTTCTACCAGACTACTCTCCACTAAGGGTGAGAAGAGGGGGTGGTAGAAAAATGTGTTACTTATAAATATGCAAGTGGATGAATGCTGAAAAACTGCCATAACCTATCATTGGGAAAATAAAACAAAATATCAATTTAAAAAATTATCAACTTAAAATCTAGCCTGCTCTATTTGGTTAAACAATTAATTTACCCCTAAAAAACTCCTAGATTTATTGAATTTTGAGTCCTGCCTGCAGTAGCTGAGACAGTTGCCACACCAAATGATTTCATGGGCCTTATAAGGCCAGAAGACTGGACGTTCCCTGTCCCTGGTCTGGGCCCTCCTCCAGACCCTCTTCAGCCTCAATGGTTTTGCTTAAATGTAGTTCCTAAAATGGAGCATGGTACTCCAAATATGGTCTGACCAGGACAGAAGATAGAAGGAATATTACTTCCACACTCCTAGTCTTATTTCTTTTTACCTGTTCCTTCCCATTTATATAATTATATTTAATAACATAATTTATGTTTATAGTTTAAAAAAATAAAATGCCTTTTATTATTCCCATGTAACCTCTTTCCCCCAGTTCCAGTTCATTCTGAACTCTAGCATTCTCAACACAACTTTTATAGGACCAGGCCATGATATTTTTCCTCTATTATTGACCTACTTCCACCTTGTCATCCTCCTCCCCTGCCCTCACCTCATTGGTTGGTATCTTTTCTCTCCATAATGGCAGCTGATGGCTTCCAGTGCCCCTCCCCTCCCCCATTGGCATTCCGTGGTTGCCAAGACAGCTCAGACTAGACCTATAGGAGCCCAAGAGTAGGAAACAGAGAAATTGGCCTGGAGAGTGGTGGGTGGTTGGTTGGAGCAAGGGTCTAGGTTTCTAAGGGGTGGTAGGAAGTTTGAGGCTTCTTAAACTAAGACTTGTGGATGGAAAAGGAAACAGAAGTTCTTAAAGAGGCTGAAGTGTTCCCAGGAAACAGGAAGACAGGTTATGGTAAGGAAGACTGGAGAGGGAAGGCCTCTCCTGGGTCTCAACTCAAGGAAAGTAGTGGAAAGGAAGAAAGGAAGGATGAGAAGGAAGGAAGGACAAGAGGATAGGAGGATTCAGCCCCAAAGTAATTGCGATTTGCTGTTACTGCTGCTTATTAACTGGGCAAGCCCCTTCCTCTCTCTAGGTAATAGTGCCTCCATTTGCAAAAATCACATTTGGACCAAATGTGTTGTTTGGATCAGATGTCCTTGCTCTAACTCCTATAATTTCATATTTAGGAAATATGAAAGGAGAGAAGGGAAGACATTCCCCAGGGTGGTCATGCCCTAGAGGGAGGAGAAGTGTCTGTTTATGGCAAGGGAACAGGGCTCCTGTGTCCATCTCTTCCTTTGTCCCAGTGACAATAAACCTGATGGAGTCACATGACATTGTTCTTCATTTACATGGTCTGAAGAGGAGAATGATACTAAGATTGGAATCATGGAGAAGAGCTCAGTCCACATTGTGATTGTTCTGCTGTCAAGCATCTCACTTTGGGCAATTCTCTTGTAGTTGGCTCAATGGAAAGAGCTCTGGACTAGACTCAGGATCAAATCCTAGCTTGGTATCCAATAGCCTTGAATGATTTCTGGGTCAGTTTGCTCATCTACAAAGTGATGATATTGAATAACCTATAGTCTTGGCTGTTCAGAGGAAAAAGATGGTGAAAATCTTTCAAGAATGATAGCACATAGTCCTTTAAAAAATACTTTTTTGTTGTTATTTCAATTGTGTCTGCTGACTCCCTGAGCTCATTTGGGGTTTTCTTGGCAGAGGTATTGGAGTAGTTTGCCATTTCCTTTTCCAACTCATTGTTGGAAACAGGGTGAAGTGACTTGCCCAGAGTCACACATCTAGTAAGAATCTGAGGTTAAAAAATGAGTCTTCCTGACTTCAGGTCCAGTGCTCTATTCACTGGACTGCCTGAATAATCAGATAAAATGATTGTGACTGGGACTGTGAGTGAAGTTATCTATTGCTCTCGATCTTTATGTATACCATTTAACAGAAAGGATCATAGAATGGTCAATTTAGACTGGAAGAGACCCTAGAGGCCATCCAGCTCTGACAGATAAGGAAACTGAGGCACATACCTGGTTTGTCACTGCCCTGAGTTGTGGTTGTCCAACATAGGTCATCCCCTCTTTTCTAAATTGGTCCCCTTTTCTTCCCTCACAGTCCCACCTTCCACGTCCAGGGATCAAATTGACTCAGTGGCAAAGTCTGTGAAGATGCTACTGACTGAGACAGAGCAGATCCGGAATCGTTGTAAGCAGCAGACTGCAGATGCCAGCATCTTGATGGAGGAGCTGCGCCAGGAGAATTGTGAGCTGGTGCAGTGCTACCAGCAAGCAGAGCATGAGATAGAGGAGGTGAAGAAGGCCTTGGGAGAGCTCATGGAAACCAAGGAGGCCTTCGAAGCCCGTGAGAGGCAGCTGCGAGAGGCAGCCTAACAAGGTTTCCCAAGGGGTCGTGGTGCTGGAGGTGAAGCCATTCTTCCAGGGGGCAGAGAGGGGCCTGTCTCTGGCCCCTGGCGTGGCTAAGCCCACCTGCTCACTCACCGGTCTTTGTTAAGAGTTACAGAACAAACTTTCAAATAGAACCATTAAACCAGATTCATGACAAAAACTGCCTTTGTTCTGTGAGCCCAGGCCCCAGAGAAATAGTGCCCTGACTATGTCTGGGAAGTGGGGTGCTCAAGACTGTGATTGAGAATTGTTTGGTCTAACTCCCTTAATTTTATTTACTTAAAATAATGGGGTGAAGTGACTTGCCCAAAGTCACACAGCTAGCTATTAAGTGTCTGAGGCTGGATTTAAACTTGAATGGTCCTGAGCCCCAGGGCCAGTGCTCTATCCACTGCTCCACCTAGCTGCCCATTCCTTAATTTTACAGAGGAAGAAATTGAGACTGAGAGGGTCAAACAAGTGTCTTAGGCAGGATTTGAACTCCTGTCTTCTTAACTCTGACTGGCACTCTAGTGATGGACAGCTTAGGGGTGGGAGGAGGAGGCAGACTCCCCTCCAAGGAGCAGGGAATCTTCTGCAGACACCTTAAGTTTCTGTATCCTGACCACGCTAGGGAAGAACCAAGCCTCAAAGATTTAGGAATGTGCTTGCTCAAGGTCACCTGGTCTGTGGGAAGGTTTTAGTGGACCCTAAGCTGGGCCAGCAGACCATCAGGCAGCCCCCCCCGCAATGCCAGTGAGATTTTAGGAAGCATTAACAAAGCAGAGGCCCTGAATGAGGTCAAGGCAAGTTTTTATTAAGCACCTACTGAGAGTTTGAGATAGACAAGAACAGGGCTAGATCTATGAAAAGCTGTGTCCTGGCCTGGTTCAGGTCATATGTGAAGGATTACTAATCTGTGCCTGAGGCCTGGCAGAGCCTAATCCCTCTTGGCTAAAGAAGCAGTCAAGCCTTGGGTGAGAGGTGATCTCCCTTCCATCTAAAAATCCCATGCCAGTTCTGCCCCTACTGATTGGCATGCATCCTGGGGAAGTGTGGGTCAGCCTAGAAAGGCTAGGCATCCCTGTGCCTCTGAAGCCTGGGCATGGGGGAGCAGGGAACGAAGCCAACATAATAGTGAGGAATCAGCCAGGGAAGCTCAGGCCCATGATGGATGGGCCCCCCAGGCTGCTGATGGATGGGTCTCCCAGGCCCATGATGGATGGGCTCTCAGGCTGCTGATGGATGGACCTCAGGCCACAGGTGGCCCCTGGTCCATGGGCCTCTAGCACTGGACACAGTAGAGCTCCACACTGCCACTGATCCGAAGCTCCCGAAGGCTCTCTAGGGCCCGTTGCCCCAAGCTGGCTGCCCCCACTGCATTCCCATTCAGGGCTAACTTGAGGCCATTGCCCTTGCACAGAAGCAGGACCTAGGGAACAAAGATAGAGGGACCCAGAGGGTTAGCATGTGAGGCTGGCCACTGGGACAAAGGCATGTTAGGCTTGAGGCTGAATCTGGTCCGGTGCCTCCATCTCATGGGGTAAATAGACCAAGATAAGAGGCAATGAAGCAACCTGCACCATATCACCCAGTCAGCCAATTTCAGGGTCTGAATCCAAACTCAGATCTCCTGACTCTCATTTTAGTTCTTTCCCCCTTGACCACATTTGAAATGATCTAGTAGAGAGGTCTCAGAACTCCCCTGGGCTGCTGGAGCTATGCCCTTCAGCCATGCTGATTGTGGTCCTTCTCCACCTTAGATGATTTCAGAGGATTTTTGTGACTGAAAAACTATTCCCCCTGTGACACCTTTGGGCAACATGCCCCTCTCCAACTGAAGCTGGACTGGTCATCAGGTGACCAGTATGCAGCCTGAGCCTGAACTCAGTCTTTTTTCAATTCATTCTATTGGCAATGCCCTTTAGAACTCAACCTCAGAGGCATCTAGGTGGTACAGAGGATAGTGCACTGCTGTCAGGAGGAACCAAAATCAGAATCTGGTTTCAGACCCTTAATTACCTACCTGAGTGACCTTGGGCAAGTCACTTCACCCATTCCTTTGCAAAAAAGAAAAACGAAACGAAGCTTAATTTTCTGACACCATGAAGCAGCAGTGGGAGGTGCTAGGATTTTTTTTCCTTTTGAACAGAACTAGTGATTTCTTTGGTACAGAGAACTCTGGGATGGGGGGAAGGCAAGCCAAGGGCAGCTCCAACCTTAGGGAGTTGCTCAGAGTCACCCACAACCATGTGTCCAAGTCCATGGGCCTTGAACCCAGATCCTCTTGCCTTTGAGGGAAGTTCTCTCTCCATTCTCCAAAGCTAACTATTCATCTCCTCATAGTAATGTGGCTCCATTAATAGGATGGAGCAGGATGGGAAGTAGACAATTCCTACCGAGTTCTGTCCTTTTCATCGAAAAGCTACAGGAGCTTTGGCCAGCTATTTTCTTTCTCCCCGCCCCCATCTATAAAATGAGGATGTTGGAGGAGAGGTTGGCTGTACTTCTCTCCTTGCCCTGCATCCACCCATTCTTAGAGACCAAAGTTTTTTGGGGTGAGTTTAGGAGAGTGCCAGGAGCCCCTGCCTCACCTCAAAGAAGCACCCTGGGTGAAAGATGAAGGGGGCTGAGATGGGTTTCTTCCGGCCCCATGAGGAGATCCAAGCCAGTGTCCTATTTCGGAAGCAAACCTCAAACTTCATGGGGGGTTGGGTTGAATCATCCTGTAGGCTCAGTGTGAATCTGGACCATAGGAGAGAGGAAAAGGCAGGAAGATGGGAAAAGAGCTTCCTTACCTAAATCTCTGGAATGGATTCAGGGGGGTCTGGTGGGAAGATTCCTACCTATCTAAGAGTTTTGGGGACTGGCAGAAGGACTGGTATTATCAAAGTAGTGGGGATACTAGTGTCCCCCTAAGTCCTGGAGCTCCCTCCTCATTATTTCAGCCAGAACCAAGCCCATGATGTCCACCCCAAGCACCCCACAGTGGGTTCTTTAAAGGGAGAAGGGGACTCCAGAAGCCAACTCTCTCATTAAAGAAAACTATGTCTAGAAAGGACACTGGCAGTAAGTGGCAGAAGGAGCTAAATCTGCTCCATCCACAACATCACCCTGACAAGTAGTAATAGCTGGCTAAAGAGGCTTAGGTCTTCCCTGGCTCCCAACTACCTTCCTTCCCACACAAAGAAGGAAGGAATTGACTTTCTGTAAGATCTCATCCATTTTAGGCACCAAAGTGTTAATGCCTCCCAGCCTCTGGAATCTGCCTGTCTGATTGCAGCCTTGGCACAGGCTGGAGCATTCTCTCCTGTGCCAGCTGGGGCTAATGTGCAATAGAGTATTAGGGGAAAGTGATTGAAATTAGTGTCTTAGGGCAGAGGGAGCAGTTAGAGTCTTGTCTTTGGAGCCAGAGTTCCTGAGATCCAAATCTGACTCTAGATTCCTAACTGTGTGACCTTGAATAAGTCACTTCACACTTCTGAGCCTCAGTTTTCTCCTCTATGAAATGAGGGACTTTAAATTTGGTGGTCTCCAAAGTCCCAGCAGAGCCTATGAATGGGACCTGGGTGGGTTCCTTCCCCGGTCCTCACTGCAAAATAAGGGGATGAATGAGAGGATCTCTCTAGTCCTACCTTGACTGTGGAATCCTTCATGGGACTGGGGTACCTCCCTAGGGAGGTCAGAGGGACCCTGGCAGGCATGAGGAAGGCCCTCCCTCCTTTTCCCCTTGGCCCACTCACTTCCTCATCCTGCTGGTACCTACTGCTGAGGGTTGGGACAGACGAGACCCCGCACCACGATGACCTGCTCTGGCCACAGGCCCCTGGGAAGAGGCCAAATGCAGGGGACTGCCTGGAGAGACAAGAGAGAGTTACCATGCCCCAGGAGGCCCTGGTTCTGAGGGGAACTTCCAGAAAAAGAGACTGACCCAAATGGAAACAGGAGATTCACGGTCAAGGATGGAACCCTCCACTCCACTCAAAATCATAGCTTCTTATGGAAACCCCCCCACCCCCCACCCCGCCCCAGATAATAGCAAGAAAGGCAACTTCAGATCCGGAAAAGAAGACAAGACCCAAACCAGGGCTCTCTGCTCACTGGACCTTTCCTAGAAAATCCTCACTCCTTCAAATCCAGCACCCATTTATATGGCCAGGGGACTAGGCCATGGAAACAAAAAGCAGTCCCTGCCCTCAGGGAGGTTCCAGCAATATGAGGTCCTTTGCATAGTTTCCTTGCAAAAGCCAGTTTCTTGCAAAGAAAAGGGGTCTTCCCCTTAAAGCCCTCCCCCAAATGGAAGTCCTTTCAGCCTTGAACCTCCCCCCACTCATCTGGCTCCTCAGAAATATTGGGGTCCTAAAACAAGAGGAAAGCCTTACTCACCAATCTGGAGTTTTTCAGTAAGAATGGCTGTCAAGGGAAAAGGAGTTGGGGAGAAAGTGTCTCCCTTATCTGACCAGCATCTCCACCCCCATCTCTACCCCCCCCACCATGTCCCTGGCCTGGTGGTGGGTACCTCTAGGTCCCCAATCTGGCCTCATCCAGACTCCACAACTGGAGAAGGGACTTTGATGCTGAAAAGACAGAATCTAAGACCAGGCCTCAAGGGGAGCTGAAACCTTCCTGACCCAGGGCCTGGGAAGGTCCCCGTGGACCCCAACAGGGAAGGGGTAGGCCTGGCCCTGTGCAAACTGAGAGTGGCTCAGGGCTGGGCAGGAAACAGGGGCATCAGCCACCCTTTGCAAGTCACCCCCTGAAGGGTCCTGGACCTTGTCTCCCATCCCTCCCCACCCCGGGAAGTACACCTGGGAGGACTTGGAGAGGAAGAGGCTCAGGTAGCTCAGACCACTTCCCAATGTCCCTGGGCAGAATTGGGGAGCCCCTTTGATACTCACATGTCCAACTGGGTAAGCTGTTCCACCCTCCACAAAGGGCTGTCCACAGAAAGATGGGGGGACTATGGCAAGCCATGGCAGCAAGCATCCCTAACTGGCCACTATTTTCCCACATATTTCCACCCCCCCCACATATTGGGGCCTATACTGCCCAGAGAGGCTGGCATAAAGGGGGTCTGGACTTTTTCTTATGTCCCCACAGGGCCTATCATTGCTCTGAGAAGCCATCTGCTTCCCCCAGGGACTAGTCCTCACCTTTCCCTTAACCTCTCCCTTTGTAAATCACTCCATGCTTCTTCAGTGCTATCATAGTTTGCTTCTTCTGTCCATGAATGCTGGAACCAGAAGGCCCTGGCCTGCCCACCCAGCTCTGTAGGCTAGACAATCCCTCTGCCCCAGATCTGGGCTCCCAGAAACAATTACATTGCTATTCAGGAATCCGACAGCTTTCACAAAAATGTGGCCAAAAACACCCACAGTATCCACTCTTGACAGTGGGAGCCGGTAGGGGTAGTGGAGGAAGTGATGACCATTCACGCTCACCTGGAGAGAAAGATGGTGGGCACCCCTGAAGCCCAAGCTCTCTGCACCCCCTGCCAGCTCCCACCCACCTCTTCACTTTTATGATGAGGAATGAGCTGATCAGGAACCCCTGGTCTTCTGGGAAGACTCTCAAGTCAATAGCAAGTGTTGGATAGCAAAGGAATCCCCTCCCCACTCCCCCAGCCCACTCTTTTTCTTTCTCACTCTCCTCTCCCTCTTTTGTCTACTCATTCAGACCTCCTTTTCCTTCCTTCTGCTTCCTCCCTCCTCCTCCTCCCAGTTTTTCTTCCTCCTCTTCTCGTCCTTTTCTCTCACTCCTTCCTCCTCTTTTACTTCCTCTTCCTCTTTTCTCCCCTTTCCTCCCCTTCCCTTCCTCCTCTTTTTGCCTCTCCCTCCTCTTCTCTCCCTTATTCACACCTTGCCCTTCTTCCACTCTTCTTCTCTCCCTTCCCTTCTCCTTTCCTCCTTTTTTCCATCCCTCCCCCCTCCTCCCTCACAACCTGAGGACAGCCTGGGACTCTCCATCCCGTTTCACCCATTACCTTTACATCCTCGTTTCCAAAGAGGAAGAGGATCAGGAAGCTGTCCCCCTTGCCCAGGGCCAGATGAGGCCAGCGAACCTCCCGCTGCCATCGTCCCCAGTGCAGAGTGTTGCAGATAACATGGGGCTTATTGGTGTAGAATCGAGGGTTGAAATGAATGGCGATGTCGGGCCGGGGTTGCAGGCTACAACCACACTGGAAATCAATCTGGAACCTGGCAGGGGCAGGGCAGTGAGAGAGGGGATTTGACAACCAGCCTAGATGCCCCCAGAATCTCACCTGGGAAAGCTGATGCCCATTTCAAAGAATCTTGATTCTAGGGTAATAAGCCAGAAAATGGGGTACCAAGAATGGGGTACCAGAAAATGGTACCAAGGCACCTTTTCTGGCTCCAACTCCCGGTGCAATGTCAGGCTTAGGATTATTGTTCTGTTCCTGTGGAGCAATGTAAGTCCCCCCACACTCTTCCCCATCATTACCTTCCAGGGGTTGCTGAGGATGATGGAACCTGCTTACCTCTGAGCATCAGGTGGAACCACACCCTGGATCATGACCATCTTCCCAGCATGAAGGCCACCAAAAATTGTTGTGACATAGGGGATGACCTGAACAAACCAGGAAAACAAAATCATGGGCTGGATAATGTGATAAGGCAGGAGGCTTATCACTAGAGAAGGGAAGACCTGAAATAGGTTTTTTGCTTTTGGTTTTGGTTTCTGACTTTTGCAAGACAGTGGAATTAGGTGACTTGCCCAAGGTCACACAGTCAGATTGGAACACAGGTTCTCCTGGTTCCAGGGTAAGTGCTCTATTCACTGTGCCATCTAGTTTCCCCCAGTAGGTTTGTTTTTAAGGCAATGGGATAGAAAGAAGAGAATTGGTCATGAGGTCAAGAACATATATGTCCTTGAATACTTTCTCCTGCACATATTAACTCTGTGACCAAAACTACATGACTTCTGTGCCCCTAGGACCTTCTTCTAGCAAGTGGGCATAGGAGTGCATAAATGACAGTTTAGCTGTAAACAGCTTTGCAGACTGAAATGAATTATTGTTGTTAGAGAGCATTCATAATTTTGGGAAAATCAAAATTCTTATATGAAAAAAGGGATTCTTCTGAATTTTTGTTTTCCTACCTCCTCACCCATTTCCATCTTTCACATCTAGGGTGATGTTAGTATGCATCCCATGTACCAAGGTGCCATGATTCAGGTGCCCAATTACCTGCATCTAATCTCTTCAGCCCCCTTCTCCCTCTCCTTCCATCATGGAAGGTAGGAATGGTTTCCTTTTGGTCTGTATCCCCAGAACCTAATAAATCACTATTTTTGATGGATTGATCTCTCAGGGTTCCATCTGAGAAAGATATCATAATCTAGGGGGACAGCAGGACCTAGAGGCAGAAGACTTGGGTTTGAATGCTCCCAATACATGGGAGGAAGAGGAAGGAAAGAGAAGGGAAAGAAGAGGAAGACAAGGAGGGAAATAAGAACAGGATCGACATTTATTGATTGTGGGATGCTGGGCAAGTTGGTCATCGTCTTGCAGCCCGAGTTTCCACATCTATAAATGGGGGCTAATATAACTGCTACTTTACCAAGCTGTTCTGAGGTATAACGACAATGACGATAACAACAGATAGCTATTATTTATTTATAATCTGCTTTAGATTTCTGTTTTTTCAAGGTTTTTGCAAGGCAAATGGGGTTAAGTGACTTGCCTAAGGTCACACAGCTAGGTCATTATTAAGTGTCTGAGGTCGGATTTGAACTCAGGTACTCCTGACTCCGGGGCCGGTGCTCTATCCACTGCACCACCTAGCCGCTTTAGATTTCTAAAGACAGGTCTTCTTTCTTCTATTTCTCAGGATTCCTATGGTCATCCTTTCTCACAGCACAGTCATATTCTATTTCATCCATGTGTCACAGTTTATTCAGTCTTTCCCCTGTTGATGGGCAACTGCTTCTCCCCCTTTTCATTTTTGTTACTGTTTGGTCAGATTTTAATTTTTTTTAAACCAGTAAAATTTCATTCTTAGCTCATTTGCTGATATGTGAAAAATTATAGGCTAGGGGATTGGCCCTAAGGATGGCCAGGACAAGGGAAGTGGGGAAGAGTGCCCCCTTGTGCCCAACTCTGCCAAATCTTGCTTCCCCATCTTTCTGGGCAGCCAGGCATGGGCTCCCATAGCAGGGGGTTATTAGAATACCTTGATTTTAGAGGAGTCAACTCTGGCCCCTGCCCTCAACTCAGGATTGGGAGCAGGGATGGAAAGGGTCCAGGAGGAATGAGTCCCCTGGGATAGCAGAGAGGCACATCTCTTTTTTGATACTTCCCAGTGGCCGTCTCAGAATGATGCCAGTCTAGAGACTTAGCATGGTGTTATTCTGGCAGGAAGGGGGAAACCTACTTCATTTTGAGTCCTCTGGAATTGTGGATGGTCATTGTATAGAACATGAGTCTTGAGGCTTTCCAAATTCATTAATGACTTATTAGAGGAACAACATTCAGAGAAGTTACCATCCCTACCTTGGAGGAATTTAGCAGGGGGTGGAGCCAGCCCACATGGATATTCCCCTCATGATGCTTCGAGGGTTTCTCACCTCTTTCCTTACACAGACAGAAGGAGAGAGTGACCCATTTTACTTTCTTTTTTTTTTCTTTTGGAGGCAATAAAATTAAGTGACTTGCCCAGGATCACACAGATAGTAAGTATCTGAGTTCACATTTGAATTCAGGTCCTCTTGACTTCAGGGCTAGTGTTCTATCCATTGCATCACCTAGCTGTGCTTTGTCCCATTTTTTTTAGGTTTTTGCAAGGCAAATGGAGTTAAGTGGCTCGCCCAAGGCCACACAGCTAGGTCATTATTAAATGTCTGAGGCTGGATTTGAACCCAGGTACTCCTGACTCCAGGGTCCGTGCTCTATCCACTGTGCCACCTAGCCACCCCCTCCTTTGTCCCATTTTACAGATGAAGAAACTCTGCATTACAGAGGCTAAATTACTCATTCAAGATCCTATATGGGATCTTGCTGAGGACATGGTCAATGGGGAATTGATATTGCTTCATTATTCATATTTGTTCTAAGGTTTAACTCATTCATCTCTCTCTCTCTCTCTCTTTTTTTTTAAAGTGTAAGGACAGGAAAGAGGGAGAGAAAAATAGTAGTTTTTCTTATTTGAAAAATAAAATATAAATAAAATTAAATGTTTGTTTAATTGAATTTTCTTCTGCATCAATTTTGCATATATCCTTTATTTTCCCCACCCTAAATCATAAACTGCTTGATGGCAGGGATTGTTTTTTTGGCTTTGTCTCCTCGAAGGTATATAGGAGCTAATAGATAGTCTCTAGATAGAGAGACAGAGAGACATCTACATACATGTATTCACATGCAAACATGTATGTGCATATGTCTATATGGCTGTATAGTTGTCTGGACTGTCTTGTTATTCACCCCCTACTGTCTCTTACTGAACCAAAATTCCAGGGAGGAGCAAGGTAAAGGTAAAGAACTTAGTAACAAGTCTAGGGTTGGGGCATCTAGGTGGCGCAGTGGATAAAGCACCAGCCCTGGAGGCAGGAGGACCTGAGTTCAAATCCAGCCACAGACACTTAATAATGACCTAGCTGTGTGGCCTTGGGCAAGCCACTTAACCCCATTGCCTTGTAAAAACCTAAAAAAAAAAATTAAAAAAAGATTCTAGTGTTTCATTATCTCTCATTATAGACCTACAGATATTTATATATAATCTATGTACATATACATGGATATAAATATATATGTATGTACATATACATGATATTTGCAGAACCAGGAGATCAATTTTTACAAAACAATAGCATTGTGAGGACACCCACAGTTTCAGAGACTAGGTGAGGAAGAAGATGCCCACATCTGGAGAGAGGATGATGGATTGACTCACTATGTAGAATGAGACACATTTTTGAGCATGGCCAATACGGAAATTTATTTTGCTCAACTATTTGTATTTATTACAAGCATTTTCCTTTCCTTTTTCTTTTCAAAGGGGTAAAAGAAGGGGGAGGGGACTAGGAAAACAAAAAAAAGTTTGATAATTGAAGATAATTTTTTTTAAAGGTTGGGAGCAAGATGGAGTTTCCTGGGGTGGGGGTCTACTTTCTTCAGTCCAAAGATATGAACTCACAGAATATTGGAACTGAAAGGAACCTTAGAGATCATCTATTGAAACCTGCTGTACTGGGAGAGAAAGAATAGAATAGTGGATATTTGGATATTTAACTTTGGAGTCAAAAGACCTGAGTTCAAATCTTAATTCTGACACCTTTTGGCTAAGTGACCCTGGGTAAGTCAATTAACCTGTCAGTGACTGACCCCCAAACCTGCCCCCCACCCCTTTCTCCAATTGCATAGGTAGAGGGAGTTCTTTGGCTCACTGAGAGCCTTCTACAGTGATCTACCCCACCAAAAAAGAAAATTGGAGATCCAGTTTACCTCTTTGAGGTTTAGTGTCTTTCTCTGTAAAGGAAGGAGGGTGATGATTTGGGGTGGGGGTCCCTTTGTACTCTAGGTCTATAATTCTTTGGTTCTGCAGGTGATGGGATGAAATGCTTCTATAATAAGTCATTAACACTTGAGTCAGAATTAGAATGACCATGGATCATCTGTTTAGAGCTAAGTCTAGTCCAGTTCCATCTAACTTGGAAGATTTCAAATGTTTGGGGGTGGGGGTGGGGATTTATTTCCTTGACTTGTCCAAGGTCACACAGATGGCAATAAGAATCCCAATAGCTACCTTAACTAGCTTTAAGTTTTGCAAAGCACTTTACCAAGATCTCCTAGGAGCCTCTGAGAAACCTGATTAGCTCCATTTCAGAGAGAGTCCTGGGGCTGAGTAGGGAATTTATTACCTACAGTCATGGAGCCTTTAGGTGTCATAGACAGGATTCAAATTCCCTCTTCCTATTTCCAACCAAGCACTCTCTCTCCACTTTGCACATGACTTGTAACAAAGTAGGATTTGAACCCAGGATACCCCAGTTCCAGATTCCATGTGCTTTCTATTCCACTGCATATATGGTCTTCTGGTGGTGGGAAGGGGATAAACCAGACCCACTGCACAGCCTTCATGACCAGAACCTGGGAGGTCAGAGTGCCTGGGACCAAGAGACCCCAGCCAGGGGAGCCACTCACCGGGTAAAAGACTGGCGGCTGCAAGATGAAGCTGTCAGGAAGGGGGTCCGGACCTAGGGCTCCAGGCCCCATGGATGGGGAGAGAGGGAGGGAGAGAGGGAGGAGCTGGCAGCTCTCCCTCCCTGGGCTGCTCTCTGAGGCCAAGGTCAATCAACTGCTACAGACTCCAGGCCCAAAGCTGGAGGCACCCAGAGCCCTGTCTCCCAGCTTTTGGCTTAGCCTGTTCCCTTCAGGGTCCTAAAGTCCTTTGTAGTCTCTGGCAAGAGCCCCAAAGGCTGTTGGTCCCTGAAGACCCTTCAGGAAGGAACTAAGGCCTCCTGTCCTCACCATATCCTTCCTCCTCCTCCTCCTGCTCTCCCTTCTTCCTCTTTCTTCCTTCACTTACCTCCTCCCCCTCCTCCTTTCTCCTCCTCCCCTTTCCTTCTCCCCTTTCCTCCTCCTCCTCCCCCTCCTCCTCCTCCTTCTCCTTTTCCCCCTCTTCCTCCCTTCTCCTCCCTCTCCTCCTCCTCCTCCTCCTCCTCCTCCTCTCCAAGGCATGGCCCTTTGAGCCTTCACTCAACTGAAGTTGTCTTAAAAAGTTTTCTTCTTCTCTTCTTCTTCTTCTTCTTCTTCTTCTTCTTCTTCTTCTTCTTCTTCTTCTTCTTCTTTCTTTTTCTTTCTTCTTTGATTCCTTAGAGCCTAGCACATTGTCTGCTGCACAGTACGGGCTTGGCATACATTTGTTGACTTACTTGCCTTGACTCAGAGCATTAACAATGCAAGGTCTTTTCCAAAGTCTCCCAGGTAGTAGGGAACAAAATCAGGATTTAAATCCAGAGTTTTCTCTAAGAGGGAGAGATGATTTAGCCAAGGTGTTATTAGTTCCATATTCTCCAAGAAGACCATGACATTGGGAAGGTGATGTCACAACAAACTCATGATTTGGGAAGGCTTGTGCAAAGTCATCAGCCTTACTCTTTCCTCCAGACCCATCTGGGCCCTGTGGCCAGATATGAATTAGGATGACTGGAGATGGCCCCAAGATTATAGAAGAAATAAGTGGTACATATGAGAATCAATGAATCCTGAGTTGGAAGGGACGCAGAAGTCTTCTGGTCTAATTCTTTTATTTGGTAGATTTGGAAACTAAGGACCCAGGTAGGGAAGTGACTAGCTCAAGGTCACACAGTTAGCAGGGAGAGGGGCAGGTTCTAAATTCTCTCCCCTTTTCCTTCCCCTGCATCATTCTCCCCCACCTCCACTCCCATTTCTCCCCGCTGCTGCTGGAGCCTTGACCATAGTTGGCAACCAGAAGACTAGGCCAGAGGGTATAAAATTACACTCACAGAATCCAGGCTGAGGAAGTTAACTCTTTCAGATTAGGAGGAGACCATATTCCAGTAAGGGCCAGGATCTGGGTGGTGTGGGGTAGGGATGTACCTCAGGGATTCCTTTCATTCCCCCCAACTACCCCCTCTGTT
This sequence comes from Macrotis lagotis, assembly GCF_037893015.1. NCBI lineage: Eukaryota > Metazoa > Chordata > Mammalia > Peramelemorphia > Peramelidae > Macrotis > Macrotis lagotis. Next base: position 285,273,012 of record NC_133660.1, read on the forward strand.
CCTTGAAAGAGTGGGGGAGGTAGGGACAGCTAAGTGACTCAGTGGATAGAGCAGCGGCCCTGGAGTCAGGAGGATCTGAGTTCAAATCCTACCTCAGACACTTAATAATTGCCTAACTGTGCGACCTTGGGCAAACCACTTAACCCCATTGCCTCAAATAAATAAAATTGTTAAAAAAAAAAAGAGTGGGGGAGACAAGAACTCAGGAAGAACCTGAGGGGTTCTTGACTTTGGCCCCACCTCTCCCACCTGCCCAGTCCCTGCCTCTACTTACAATGTCTTTCTGTCTAGTGACCCTTCTCCTGCCTCTTCCCAGGGCTGGTGGTTTTTCATAGGGCATCTTTTCAGAACTGACCCTGGGAAAGTGCCCAGGTGTCCAAAAGCCGATGGAGTCCTCCCCAGAGGACAGAGGATCTCAGACTATCCACTTCACTGGTTCGCAGTTTTTTGACATATGAGGATTCCTTTTTAATAGCAAAGAATCACTGGATTGGGAATGAGGAAGTCCTGAGTTCAAATCTTTGCAATTTCCAAATAATTCCAACATGGACAAGTATTCACCTCTCTAAGTCTCAGTTTTCTCAACTGCCAAATGGGGATGGTGAGAGCACCTGACCTGCCAAAATCAAACCTATTACCTGTAAAGCTCATTGTAATGGAAACATCAGTTGGCATTATCATACTTACTGCAATCCAGAACCAGACCATGGCCTGGAGGCCTGAAAAGATGCCAGGACAAAATTGGAATTGGTTAGACTCAGACTTCCTGGGAGATTGGGATCTTTCCATCTCTCACCTAGAGAGTAGAGCAGGGATTTTTAGGCTTTTTTGCACGTGTGTCTGAGCTCATTTTGGCAATCCAAGAAAGCAATGTCTCATTGGATTGATTCTATCAAATACCCAGAATGACTTGCTCTGGGGCTCTTATGAGGAGCCAGTATCCCTGGTGTTTTCCATCATCCTGGCAGAACTGGGAGCTGAGCCCAGATGCTTTGATACAACACCCACTAATGCCAACCATAACACAGTAGCTCACACTGATAGAGCCTTCAGGCCTCACCACAACCCAGGAGGTAGATGCTGTTATCCCCATTTTGTTGTTCTAGTTCAATCATGTTTTGTTATTTCTGTCTCTTGTGACCTGTTTTGGGCTTTTCTTGGCAAAAATACTAGAGGGTTTGCCATTTCTTTCTCTAACTCATTTTCTAGATTAGAAAACTGAGGTAAATAGGGTGGAGTGACTTGCTCAGGGCCATTCAGTTAGGGTGTGCTATTGGATTGGAACTCAGGTTTTCCTGACTTCTGGTCCAGCCCTTTGTGCACTATGGTACCATCCCTGGAAGACTAAGAGAACAATGGTGGATAGATAGCTTATCTTCTCATTCCCTTATCTCTACTCTCTACCTACTGGGATCCTAAGTGAGTATAAGAAGGTGGAGATACTATGGCCATGGATTGAGAGCCTCACAGATCATCTAGTCCAACCTCTTCATTTTTAAAGAAGAGGGAAGTGAGGCCAAGGTGGAGTTGGGGTGAAGGGACTTAGGGTTCGAGGCTTACAAATCTAGCATTGTAAAGGACCTCAGAGACTATTTAGTCCAACCTCCCTCTCTCCTTTTCTAAGGGAGGAAGCCTAGGCCCAGAGAATGGAGGATTTGCCCATGGCTGCCCAACTACAAACATTGGACAATGGGACTGAACCAGTGTTTTTTCCCCCCTGCTCCCTGTTTATGTCAGCTGAGAGGACCAAGGCCCATCCCCAGCATTCTGGGAAAACTGATATATGTAGCCAGGGACAGGACCTGAAAGACTCCTTCAGTGAAATCTTTTCCTAGAACTTGGGCCTCCCATTTTCAAAATGGTAGCCTGGAGTAGAGTGAGTTGTATAAAAGAGGTAGCAGAGAGGCTAGAGCAAAGGGGATGAGGGTGAACTGAGGGCAGGAAACCTCCCTCTGGTGCCCACTTCAAGTAGGATTGAGAATAAGTCATCTATTCTCCTTGGCTCTTAGTTTTCTGTTCTATATCATGTGCTCGTAGTGGCAGTAGTAGATTGAGGAGAAGTGCCAGAAGTAGAAGTAGAAGGTGAAGTAGTTGGTCCAAGAGATGATGATAAGGAAGAAAAGAAAAGGACAGAACTGAATAGAGAGAAAACAAGAGTTTGTGTTCTTTTTTTGTCATTGTGTTTGTGTGTGTTTGTGTGTGTGTCTGCAAGGAGTGCACATGATTACTCCTTCCGCAAAGTGGAATTCCTGGAGGGATTCTGGGTAAGTGTAAGGGGAGTCCGAGTTGATGGCATCCTTGGGAGACAAACATGGCCCAAAGGGTGAGATTGGATGAAGCAGCCCCAGGCAGTGATTGGGATCTTTGGCTGATGGAATGGGAAATCCAGAAAAAGCCTGAGGGAGCTGAGAGTGCCACCAAGAAATTTATGGAACCTGACCTACCTGAAATGTCTTTGCCATAAATTGACAGCTATCACCACTTGGGGACAATGAGAAGTCAGTGTTACCAGGAGTGGTTGTTGAATTGAAGTTTATTTTTCAAATAATATACTACACATGTTTTTCAACATCAACCATGATAAGGAAGAAATGAAAATGACAGAATTGAATAGAGATAGATGCAGAGAGAAACTGATCGATTGTATCCTTTTGGGTCATTATCTGTGTCTTTGTGTTGTGTGTGTGTGTGTGTGTGTGTGTGTGTGTGTGTGTATGTGCACGTTTGTGCATGTGTCTGTAAGGCGTTCAAGTGTTTATTTCTCCCTAGAAGTGGAATTCCTGGAGGTATTCTGGGCAAGTGACAGGGGAGTCCGAGTTGCTGGTATCCTCAGGAGACAAACATGTCTTCTTGGAAATTGTTTTAGTTAGCGTGGAATCATCAGATTCTGACTTGATGAGAGTGGTGCCGATTTTGTCTTGAAATTATTCCAATTCCTGTGATCCAGTAAAAGAGTCCGTGAAATTTGGGGGTCCAGATAGAAGACATTCCATAGCATTCCCCTCTGCCATCCCATGGAGGAAATTGGGCCCTTCCCAGAGTGAGCGCTCAGCATCTTGTCTGACATCACAAGGCATGGCTGCTGGAGAAGTGGAGGGAAGGAAGGCTGGGTAGATGGAGTTCTGGTCCAAATGGGTGCTGCTAGTGCTGGAGCTGCTGCTCTTAATCGAGTCCAAAGTTGCCAGCAGAGGTGACGCTGGGTCCTGGATTTCCTGCCAGGGAATGGAGAGCTTATTTCTCTCATCTTGGGCCAGAGTCTGTTTTGGCCACAGTCGGTGACTCAGGATTGCAGAAGCATCCTCAGGGGCAATGTGGGTGCTGAATCCTTGGAGTGTGGGATACCAGGCCTGTTGCTCCCTAATTTCCCTCAAGAAAGTCCCTGCCTGAATCCTTGGGAGACAACTGTCTCTTCTTGGTTGACCCACTATTGAATGAGCCCACTGTGACTTGGTCAGATAGGTCGACTTTTCTGTGTTTAGCCATTGCTCATCTTGGGCTTCTGGGTGGTCTTCCCTAGGTTTTAGGTGCCCCGATTGGAACCAGGCTATATTGCTTGTCTGGGAGGTGTCAGAGAGGGCCTTGGGGGCCACCCCTAGTGAGACTATGGGTTCTGGTGTGGAATTAAAAGTCATGGTAGGTGGAGAAGCAGAAGGTAGGGCACCTGGGTTCATGGCAACGTAGCCCGGGGGCACAATGCTCCTACAGCCAGGAGTGGAGGTGCAGTTCTGCTGCAAGGGGGTCTGTGGGATGGGGCTCAGATGGGAAGGACTAGGGAAAATCCTGTCCTTGTCTTGGGCATCTTCTCCAAGGCGGGGACAGTTGTTCAAGATCCCTTCACCCAAGGGGCCTTTTCAAAAGGCCATAGAAAAGGGATTGTTGTTGATTTTGAGGCGAATGATCTCCACATTGATATATGCAGTCACATGCTCAAATGGAGAGCCACATCTGGCATTCCTGCAGTGCCCACCCATCTCCCTGACCTTCAGGTCAGGACCTAGACTTCTTTCACAGTGGCCTGTGCATGTCCAGATGATAAAAGGAAATAGGTATAAGGTATAAGTTGTTTAATGCCTTTTAGGGCATAATTCCAGATTGTCTCCAAAATGGTTGAATGATTGTACAGTTTCACAGACAGTATATTATATCCCAATTTTACAATGTACTCACTAACATTGGTCACTTTCCCACTCTATCATATTGGTCAGTTTCAAGATTGTGTTAAACTGAATTTTCCATTCAATACTGATTTAGAGTATTTCTATGATTTCTAATTGCTGAAATTTCATTATCAGTAAATGACCTTTTCATATCTTTTGAACACTGATGGATCAGGAAATAAGGGCTTCAGATTCTCAGGGACTAGAGCAAGGATGACACTTAAGCCATTAACTTTGACCCTTGAGCCACACTAGACCACATTTTTATATGCTACACACACACACACACACACACACACACACACACACACACACACAATCATACAGTCCCAGTAAGCAATATTCTCTATGTGTCTAGACCATTTCATCATGAGGATTATCAATCTGGGAATGTCTTCCTAAGAGAAGAATGAGACATCTGGTTCAGAACCCTTGAAAACATCAAGACTGGCTTGGTGAAAATGCTGGGGAAAAACTCAAGCTGTTAAATGAAAAAAAAAAACTCCAAAAGGTTTACCCTTTGGTACCCTTTAACTCTTTCAAGTTATGAGCATAATGTCAAGGAGAAGGAAAAGAAACATTTTAGAAGAAATGAATAAGAAGAAAATGGGGAAAAGCAGCTACTCTTTCATTTTCTCCGTACCCTAAGGTGGGGAGGATTTTATAAATTTTGGAAAAGCATCCAAGAGCCACTGGCAGCATCTTCTATATTGTGAGTCAAGGATAGAATGAAAGAAATGAGAAATAGAAATGCAAAGTTCTACAAGGAGTCTACAAGTTTATCTCTTCTCTCATGTAATCATGAGGACTCCAAGAAAAAGACTTCCAAACAGTTTCAAGCAAATAAAATTTAGGGGGGGTGGGAGTCAAGATGGCAGCATGAACCTAGGAAACTCTGGGAGTTTTTCTTAAAACAGTTTTAAATGTAGCTTCCAAAGAGATCCTAAAACCCACAAAAAACAGTGAAGCAAGTTTACAACTCAAGATATTATGGAACTGCAGTGAAGGGCTGTTTCCTGTGAATAAAAGGGGATTATAGCTCAGCAGTGTGAGAACTGGAAAGTCAGAAGGAATTCTTAGCCTCAGCAAAGTTCAGTTCTGACTCATCAAACCAGAGGTACAGCAGGCCAGTAAGGAGTGTCCCAAGCCCAGGTTCAAAGACAAATTTTGAATCCCAGGATCACTAGTGCAACAGGCAGGAATGGATTGGATTATCCTAATACTGGGAGCACCTGAAATATCATAAGCAAGTAATAAGACAGGACCCTGACCCATGGTCCCAGTATAAATTTGGAAAATACAATAGTGGCCACTGGATGAGAAACTAATCTTAAAGAAGTGAATTCCAAGGCATGTCCAAATTACCAAGCAATTTCACTCATGTCACATGCCAGAATATTATACCTCAATTTTTCAAGCTGGGCTTCGGAACTATATGGGTTGAGAATGACCAGAAGAAGAAGCTGGCTTCAGAATTGGTAGAGAACTGGAGATCAAATTGCCAACATTTCCTGGAGTATCAAGAAAGCAAAAGAGGTTCAGAAACATGTCCTTCTCTTTACCTAATACACTAAAGCCTTTGACTGTGGAGATTCCAACCATCTTTGCCTACTCCTGAATGACATGGATGCACCAGATCATCTTACTTATCTCCTGAGGGATGCTGGGTAAGAAGCAACAGGCAGAACTAGATAGTGAGAACCAAACATGGAACAACCAATTGGCTTAAGATTGGGAAAGGATTAAGGCAACATGAGATTTATTTATTTGAACTTGATTTTACTGAACTTATATGCAGAGTACATAATTTGAAATGCCAGACCTGGTGAATATAAAGGAATAATGAAGGTAGTTGGAGAACTATCAACAATCTCAGATATGCAGATGATGCTAGAGGTGGCAGAAAGTGAAAAGGACCTAAGATAACTTTTTGAAATTTAATTTCCTTTATTTGAAATTACATGCAAAGATGTTTTACCATGGATTTTTATGAACATATTACTTGTTTTCCAATTATATACAATAGTAGTATCTACCTATCATTTTTGCAAGATTTTGAATTTTACAATTCCCCCCCTTCCTCCCCCCCAATGTTGTCTGATAGGCTTTACAGTGTTTCCATGCTATACATTGATTTAAATTGAATGTGTTATAAGATTAAACATGAGTAAACATAACCCCCCCCCCAGAAGATGAGAAACCTCAAGAATAGAGTGAGAGGGAAAAAAATGTACTTCAGTCTGTATTCAGATCTCAATGGCTCTGTCTCTGGATGAGTTGCTTTCTTTATCATGTCCACCAGAGAAGTTGCTTCAATATTTTCCCCACAATTTCTATTACTAGCTGTACCTCTACTCTATTTCTTCCCGCTCTCATTTATTCTAATCTCTCTCTCTCTCTCTCTCTCTCTCTCTCTCTCTCTCTCTCTCTCTCTCTCTCTCTCTCTCTCTCCTTTCATCCTGGCCCTGTCCAAAAGTGTGTTGCATTGAGTACCCTCTCATTTGATCTTCCCTCTCTTCTATCATCTATTCCCCCTTCCCTCCCCTGCTTCCCTCTTATCCCATCCATTCTTCTCATTTTTCTCTAGGGTAAGATAGATTTCCTCACCAAATTAAGTGTGCATGTTATTTCCTCTCTGAGCCATCTCTGATGAGAAGGAAGGCTCACTCATTCCCCCTCGTCTTCCCCACCTCCACTCCACTGAAAAAACTTTTTCTTGACTCCTATTTGAAATTTCCTAGGTTTTCTTCATCTCCTTTCCCATCCTCCCAGTACTTTCCTTTATCACTCATTGGATCCAACTTTTTACTACATCATACCACTATATTCTACTCCTTCCCATGTCCTGTCTATATATGCTCCTTCTAACAGCTCTTATAAATGAGAACATTCATATGAGTTATCAATATCTTCTTCCCATGCAAGAATACAAACAGTTCAATATCATCAAATTCCTCATAGTTAGTCCTTCTCTTCCACCCCCTCTATGGTTCACCAGAGTCCTGTACTTGGAGATCAAACTTTCTGTTCAGCTCTGGTTGTTTCAATAGGAAAGATTGAAAGTTCCCTGTTTCATTGAGAGTTCAACTTTTCCCCTGAAAGAGGATGTTCAGTTTTGCTGAGTAGTTGATTCTCGGTTGTAAACCAAGATCTTTTGTCTTCCAGAATATTACAATCCCTACAAGCCCTTAATGTAGATGCTGTCAGATCCTGTGTAATCCTGACTATGGATCCTCGGCAGTTGAATTGTTTGTTTTTGGTAGTTTTTAGTACTTTCTCTTTTATTTGGGAGTTTGGAAATTTGTCTATAATATACCTGGAAGTTTTTGGGGGGGATCTCTTTCAGGAGGTGACCAGTGACCCTCAATTTCTATTTTACTCTCTGCTTCTAGGATCTCAGGGAAATTTTTTTTAAAATTTATTTTTATTAAAGATATTATTTGAGTTTTACATTTTCCCCCATCTTGCTTCCCTCCCCACTCCCCCCCACAGAAAGCATTCTGTCAGTCTTTACTTTGTTTCCATGTTGTACCTTGTTCCAAATTGGGTGTGATGAGAGAGAAATCAGATCCTTAAAGAGAAGAGAAGTCTAAGAGGTAACAAGATCAGACAATAAGCTGTTTTTTTTCTAAATTAAAGGGAATAGTCCTTGCACTTTGTTCATACTCCACAGTTCCTTATCTGGATACAGATGGTACTCTTCTTTGCAGACAGACCAAAATTGTTCCCAATTGTTGCACTGATGGAATAAGCAAGTCCTTCAAGGTTGAACATCACTCCCATGTTGCTGTTAGGGTGTACAGTGTTTTTCTGGTTCTGCTCATCTCACTCAGCATCAGTTCATGCAAATCCCTCCAGGTTTCCCTGAAATCCCATTCCTCCTGGTTTCTAATAGAACAATAGTGTTCCATGACATATATCTATATCTATATCTATATCTATATCTATATCTATATCTATATCTATATCTATATCTATATCTATATCTATATCTATATCTATATCTATATCTATATATCTATCTATCTATATCTATATCTATATATATTTATATCTATCTATCTATCTATCTATCTATCTATCTATCTATCTATCTATCTATCTATACCACAGTTTGCTAAGGCATTCCCCAACTGAAGGATATTTACTGGATTTCCAATTCTTTGCCACCACAAACAGGGCTGCTATAAATATTTTTGTACAAGTAATGTTTTTACCCTTTTTCCTCATCTCTTCAGGGTGTAGACCCAGTAGAGGTATTGCTGTGTCAAAGGGTATGCACATTTTTGTTGCCCTTTGGGCATAGTTCCAAATAGCTCTCCAGAAGGGTTGAATGAGTTCACAGCTCCACCAACAGTGTAATAGTGTCCCAGATTTCCCACATCCCTTCCAACAATGATCATTATCCTTCCTGGTCATACTGGCCAATCTGAGAGGTGTGAGGTGGTACCTCAGAGAAGCTTTAATTGGCATTTCTCTAATAATTAATGATTTAGAGCATTTTTTCATGTGGCTATGGATTACTTTGATCTTCTCATCTGTAAATTACCTTTGCATATTCTTTGACCATTTGTCAATTGGAGAGTGGCTTTTTGTTTTAAAAATATGACTCAGTTCTCTGTATATTTTAGAAATGAGTCCTTTGTCAGAATCATTGTAAAGATTGTTTCCCAATTTACCACATTTCTTTTGATCTTGGTTACATTGGTTTTATCTGTGCAAAAGCTTTTTAGTTTAATGTAATCGAAATCTTCTAATTGTTTTTTGGTGATGTTCTCCAACTCTTCCTTAGTCATAAACTGCTTCCCTTTCCATAGATCTGACAGGTAGACTAGTCCTTGATCTTCTAATTTGCTTATAGTATTGTTTTTTATGTCTATGTCCTGCAACCATTTGGATCTTATCTTGGTTAAGGGTGTGAGGTGTTGTTCTAATGTAAGTTTCTTCCATACTAACTTTCAATTTTCCCAGCAATTTTTATCAAAGAGGGAGTTTTTATCCCAATGGCCAGACTCTTTGGGTTTATCAAACAGGAGCTTACTATAATCATCTCCTGCTTTTACACCTAGTCTATTCCACTGGTCCACCAACTCTATTTCTTAGCCAATACCAAACAGTTTTCATGACTGATGCTTTATAATATAATTTTAGATCGGGTAGGGCTAAGCCACCTCCTTTTGCACTTTTTTTTCATTAAGCTCCTGGCAATTCTTGACTTTTTATTTCTCCATATGAATTTACTTAAAATTTTTTCTAACTAGTTAAAGTAATTTTTTGGACTTTTGATTGGTAGGGCACTAAACAGATAGTTTAGTTTTGGTAGAATTGTCATTTTTATTTTATTAGCTCTCCCTATCCATGAGCAGTTGATATTTGCCCAGTTATTTAAATCTCATTTAATTTGTGTGAGAAGTGTTTTATAATTGTTTTTTTTTTTAGTTTTTTTTTTGCAAGGCAATGGGGTTAAGTGGCTTGCCCAAGGCCACACAGCTAGGTAATTATTAAGTGTCTGAGACCAGATTTGAACCCAGGTACTCCTGACTTCAAGGCCGGTGCTTTATCCACTACGCCACCTAGCCGCCCCTATAATTGTTTTCAAAAAGATTCTGAGTGTATCTTGGCAAATAGACTCCCAAATATTTTATATTGTCTGAGGTTACTTTGAATGGGATTTCTCTTTCTGCCTCTTCCTGCTGTTTCTTGTTAGACATATATAGAAAAGTCGAGGATTTATGGGGGTTTATTTTATAACCTATAAAATTGCTAATTGTTTCCAGTAGTTTTTTAGATGATTTCTTGGGATTCTCTAGGTAGATCATCATGTCATCTGCAAAGAGTGAGAGTTTTGTTTCTTCATTCCAAATTCTAATTCCTTTAATTTCTTTTTCTTCTCTAATTGCTGATGCTAACATTTCTAATACAATATTGAATAGTAGTGGTGATAATGGGCACCCTTGTTTCACCCCTGATCTTACTGGGAATGCCTCTAGCCTCTCCCCAATGAGTATAATGCTTGTTGATGGTTTCAGATAGATACTGCTAATTATTTTAAGGAACAGTCCATTTATTCCTACACTCTCTAGTGTTTTTAATAGGAATGGATGCTGTATTTTGTCAAAAGCTTTTTCAGCATTTATTGATATGATCATATGGCTTCTGATAGGTTTGTTGTTGATATAATTGAGTATACTAACAGTTTTCCTAACATTGAGCCAACCCTGCATTCCTGGAATAAATCCTACTTGATCATAATGTATTATCCTAGTGATGACTTGTAATCATCTTCCTAAGATTTTATTTAGGATTTTTGCATCTATATTCATCAGGGAAATAGGTCTATAATTTTCTTTCTCTGTTTTAACTCTTCCTGGTTTAGGTAACAGGACCATATTGGTTTCATAGAAAGAGTTAGGCAGAGTTCCATCTTTCCCTATTTTTCCAAGGAGTTTATATAGGATTGGAACCAATTGTTCCTTAAATGTTTGGTAGAATTCACTTGTGAATCCATCAGACCCTGGAGATTTCTTTTTAGGGAGTTCAGTAATGGCTTGTTGAATTTCTTTTTCTGAGATAGGGTTGCTTAGGTATTTAATCTCTTCCTCATTTAACCTGGGCAACTTATATTTTTGTAAATATTCATCCATTTCACTTAGATTATAATATTTATTGGCATAGAGTTGGGCAAAATAATTTCAAATTATTACTTTAATTTCCTCCTCATTGGTGGTGAGTTCACCTTTTTCATTTATGATACTAGCTATTTGGTTTTCTTCTTTCTTTTTTTAAATCAAATCGACCAGAGGTTTATCAATTTTATTGGTTTTTTCATAATACCAACTTTTGGTTTTATTTATTAATTCAATAGTTTTTTTGCTTTCAATTTTATTAATTTCTCCTTTAATTTTTAGAATTTCTAATTTACTACTTAATTGGGGATTTTTGATTTGTTTTTTCTCTAATTTTTTAGTTGCATATTTAGTTCATTGATTTCCTCTTTCTCCAATTTATTCATGTAAACATTTAGAGCTATAATATATCCCCTGAAAGTCGCTTTGAATGAATCCCATAGGTTTTGGTATGTTGTTTCATTATTATCATTATCTGATAAAATGGTTAATTCTTTCTATAATTTGTTTTCTGGTCCACTCATTTTTTTAAAATGATGTTATTCAGTTTCCAATTTGTTCTGGGTCTATATCTCCTTGGCCCAGTATTGCATATGACTTTTATTGCATTGTGATCTGAGAAAGATGTATTCACTATTTCTGCCTTTCTGCAGTTGAGCATTAGGTTTTTATGTCCTAGTATATGGTCAATTTTTGTTTAAGTTCTATGTACTGCAGAGAAAAAGGTATATTCCTTTCTATCCCCATTCAGTTTCCTCCATAAATCTACCATATCTAATTTTTCTAACAATCTATTTACCTCCCTAATTTCTTTCTTGTTTGTTTTATGATTCAATTTATCTAGATCTGATAGTGGGAGGTCTCCCACTAGTAGAGTTTTGCTGTCTATGTCTTCCTGTAATTCTTTCAGCTTCTCCTCTAAGAATTTGGATGCTGTCCCACTAGGTGCATATATATTCAATATTGAAATGACTTTATTGTCTATGGTACCTTTTAGGAGGATATATCTCTTTTAATGCTATATATTTTTCCTGCTGCTTTGTCTGAGATAAGGATTGCTACCCCTGCTTTTTTTACTTCAGCTGAAGCAAAATGTATTTTGCTCCAACCTTTTACATTTACTCTATGTGTATCTCTCTGCTTCAAATGAGTTTCTTGTAAGCAGCATATTGTAGGATTCTGGTGTTTAATCCACTCTGCTATTTGCTTACGCTTTAAGGGAGAGTTCATCCCATTCACATTTAAGGTTATGATTACTAATTCTTTATTGCCCTCTATGCTATCTTCGCTCTGTTTGTATTTTTCCCCCTTTCCCCCCCTTTATCCATATTCCCCAGTCTTTTGTTTCTGAAAACCACCTCCTTCAGTGTGTTTGCCTTACTATATCACACCCTCTCCTTTCTTTCCCCTTTCCCTTTTTCCCTTTTTCCTATCCCTTCCTTTTATTATTTCCCCTTATTTCCCCCACTCCCCTTCCCTTTCTCTGTCCCCCCTCCCCTTTTCCCCTTTTAATACTTGAAAGGTTAGATGTTTTATAAATTAACTGAGTATGTGTAGGTTGACTTTAAGCCAAGTATGATGAGAAGAAGATTCAGGGGTTTCTCCTCTGCTCCCTTCTTCCCCACTAATACCATAGGTTTTTTGTACCTCTTAGTGTAATGAGATTTACCCAATTCAATCCCCTCCCTCCTCCCGTCTCTTTCCTGTCCCCCTTTTTGGGTGGTAGTGTTTTTTTTTTAGATTATTCTAAGTCATAGAAAATTCTGAGTGTCTGACCCTTCTAGTTCTGTATATTGTATAGAATAGAGTCAAAATTCCTGAGAGTTATTAGAGTCTTTCTCCCAAATGGGGTTAAAGCCAGTTACATACCATTAGATAGTAGTCTCATGGATAGGTCATGAATGTCCATCATTTCTGGCAAGGTGTATTCTCTTTGTTAGAGTTACATTTCTCAAGGTTTATGAGAATCTTTCTTTTTTTTACCCTCATGCTGGGATATAGCCAGTTTCAACTAACTTACTAGATTGCATTTTTTTTCTTTTACTGCCCCCCCTTTTTTTACCTTTTCACGTGTCTCTTGAACCTCCTGTTTGATGTCCAAATTTTCTGTTTAGCTCTGGTCTTTTCATCAGAAATTTTTGGAATTCTTCCATTTCGTTAAATGTCCATCTTTTTCCCTGGAAGAGAAGGCTCAGCTTTGCAGGAAAGTAGATTCTTGGCTGCATTCCAAGCTCCCGTGCTCTTCAAAATATCTCGTTCCAGGACCTTTGATCCCTTAATGTTGATGCATCCAGGTCCTACGTGCTCATTACTGTGACTCCTTGATATTTAAATTGTTTCTTTCCGGCTGCTTGCAGGATTTTCTCTTTTATCTGATAGTTTTGGAGTTTGGCCACAACATTCCTTGGTGTTTTTTCAGTTTAGGATCTTTTTCTGGTGGGGATCAATGTACTCTTTCAATAACTACTTTGCCCTCCGATTCCATGATATCAGGGCAGTTTTCCATCACTAGATCCTGTAATGTTAAGTCCAGGCTTTTTTTCTCTTCAATGTTTTCAGGAAGTCCTATAATTTTCAGGTTGCCCCTCCTCAATCTATTCTCAAGGTCAGTGGTTTTGTTGATGAGGTATTTCACATTTGCTTCTATTTTTTCTATTTTTTGATTTTGTTTAACTGACTCTTGCTGTCTCATGGAGTCATTAGTTTCTGTAGACTCCATTCTTTTTTGGGGGGAGGAGTTTTCTTCATTAACCTTTTGAAACTCCTTTTCCAATTGGTCAATTCTACTTTTGAAAGAGCTTTCCATTTGACCAATTGAGGTTTTGAGAGAATTAATTTCTTTTTGCATTTGCTCATTTGTGAATCTGAGAGAATTATTTTCATTTTGTAATTTTCCAATTGATGATCTGAGACATTTATTCTCCTTTTGTGTTTGTTCAATTGTACTTTCTAAGGTTTTGTTTTCTTGTTGCAAGGTATTAATTGTCTCTCCCAAATTTTTAAGCTCCTTCCTTATTTCTTTGAGGAATTCTTTCTGTGCTGGAGACCAGATTGTATTCTCCTTAGAGGTTCCACGTCTCTTTGAGTTGGGGTCTTTCCCTTCCAGGAATTTTTCTATGGATCCACCTTTCTGCTGACCCTTCTTCATTATACTAAGACCTTGAGTTGGGGGGGGGGGGGGCTGGTTCACCTGGGCTTGGGATCGCTAATAGCTTTACTGAGTGCAGTTTCTCTGGCTGGCCAGTAGGAGGTGCTGGTTTCCCTCTCTGGAGTGTCTGTTACTGGGTTGAGAGGCCTTCTCCCTTTGCCAGAAAGGGAGAAATTGGAACTGTTGAATTCTTTTGCCTTCAATCAATGGTGGGCTTTACTCTGGCCTGAGGTCATTCCTCAGCTGAGGTGGTTCTTTGGCTCACACACCTGGGCCTGAGGCAGCAGTAGTTTTCAATTGTTTGTTTCTAAGGAGGCCTCAGTGCAATGGAGGCGTGGACTCAGAGTTTCTCAGACTGGAGCAGCCCAGCGATGGCGTCCGCAACTCTCCTGCACCAGATGTCTCCCCGCAGCCCCCTCCCCAAGCTCCAGGGGGACAGCACTAACACCAGCACCTCTGCTTCCCCACGGACCCAAGCCCCTGTCATCCAGCCCCACTGCTGATCCAGCAGGTCCGGGTCTCCAGCCCTCAGGCTCCTGGTTCCAATTCAGCTGTTAATCTGGCTGATCCAGGGTTGATCCTCCCTCCGAGCCCAGACTCAACCACCTGAATTCTACCAAAGCTGCAGTGGGAGACAAATCCTGAGGTAGACGCTCTTTCTCCTGGATTTTCTCTCTGCGTTCCGTGAGTCGGACTTCCTCTAAGAGGTTTGTTTCATGTGATAGATGGGGAAGCGATCAGGAGACTCTAGAACTGTGCCTGTCTTCTCTCTGCCATCTTGGCCAGAAGCTCAGGGAAATTTTGATGTATTATTTCTTGAAAGATGAAGTCTAGGCTCTTCTCCTGGTCATGACTTTCAAGAAGTCCAATAATTTTAAGATTATTTATTCTGGATCTGTTTTCAAGGTCAGTTGTTTTTTCCAGTGAGATATTTCATATTTTTATTCTAATTTTTGACTTTTTTTGGAAGGGTTTTCTTTCTTTCTTTTTTTCTTGCAAAGTTCTCAGCTTCCTTTAATTCCATTCTGCATTTGAAGGAGTTATTTTCTTCAGAGAGATTTTTTTTATCTCCTTTTCCAGTGGGCCAATTCTGCTTTTTTTTTTTTTTTTTTTTTGCTAGGTAAATGGAATTAAGTGGCTTGCCTAAAGCCACACAGCTAGGTAATTATTAAGTGTCTGAGGCCAGATTTGAACTCAGGTACTCCTGACTCCAGGGCCAGCATTCTATCCATTGTGCCACCTAGCTGCTGCCCAATTCTGCTTTTTAAGACATTCTTCTCCTCATTTGCCTTTTGTTTTGCTTTTTCCATTATGCCCAACCTGGTTTTTAACATTATTTTCTAAAGTATTTTTTGTATATCTTTCACCAAGCTGTCGATTTGGTTTTCATGATTTTTCTGCATCACTTTCATTTCTCCTCATAATTTTTCCTCCATCCCCCTTAATTGCTTTTCAAAGTCTTTTTTGAGCTCATCCATAGTCTGAGCCCATTTTCTATTTTTCTTGGAGGTTTTGGATATGGAAATTCATCATCATCTGTGTATGTGTTTTGATCTTCCATGGGACTAAAGTAATTCTCTGTGATCAGATTCTTCTTTTTCTGTTGTTTACTCATTTCCTCAGCCCAAGACAGCACTTCCAAGGCTTTGGGTTTTTGCTTCTTTTTGGGAGGGACATCCCTCTGGGACCTTTATTCCTCCAAGTTCTTATGCTCTCTTGCCTGTACTTCCCTGTGCCCTAGAGCTATAAGGAGGTATCCAGCTTGGCTCCTTTGTATGGAAGCCCAAACTGCATCCTTGATCTGCCTGTAGGCTAGCAGCAGAGTCTTACCCTGAAGGGAGAACAGAGAATCTCTGCAGACTTCCCTAACCATCTCTGGGGGTGCAGGCTGCTTTCTCCAGATTCTCCCTGCAGATTTTGCTGCTGGTGTTCCTCACTCCAGATTCATTCTGGTGTAGCAGAGTCCCCACATCCCCCCACACCCCTTCAAGCTGTTGCTTGTGATCTCTGGGCTGGGCTGGGCTGAGCTGTGGCCACATCTTTTTTCCAACCCCCGGTGCTGGTGAAACATACTCCCACAGAACTAAGTTATCTTGGATTGGGAAAATGTATCACTCAGTCTTTCTGTGGATTCTGTGCCTCTAAATTTTGACTAGGGTCATAATTTGGTGGCTTTTGGAGTTTTTGGGGGAAGCAGTTCCATGGAAATCCTGCCTTCACCTACCATGAATTTTTTATAAGCTTTTGAGTTTCACATTTTTCTCTCTCCTTCCCTTCCCCTATGATAGTATATTTACTGATGTAGGTCAATCATGGTTAACACATTTCCATATTGGTCATGATATGAAAGAAGAATCAGCAGGAAAAAGAGAATTTGAGAAAAACATCAGTTTTACAAAGAGAAAATAATTTGTTTTGGCCTACATTCAGACTCTATAGCTTTTCCTCCGGATGTCAGTGGAATTTTCTATCAAAAGTCTTTTAGAATTGTCCCTTTTCACTGTATTGCTGAGAAGGTTAAGTCTATCATAGTTCTTCTCAGTATGAGTTCCTAGAAGTTTTTCCAGGATTTTCCAAAGTTCAGCTTCTCATGATTTAAGAAATCTCTTGATGAAGGTGAAAGAAGAGATTGTAAAAGTTTGGGTGAAGCTAAATATTCAAAGAATGAAGATCATGGCAACTGGTTCCATCCCTTCCTGGAAAACAGAGGGAGAACAAAGTGTCAGGTTTTATATTCTTGTGCTCAAAGATCACTGAAGATGGTGTCTTTTTCCGGGAAATTAAAAGATGCCCTCTCCTTGGAAGGAAAGCCATGGTTCATCTGGAGCAGCAGGCTAAAAAAGTAAAGCCACTGCCTGGCCATGGGAACAAGGTTCAGATAGCCAGACCTATGGTTTTTCTAGTAGCAATGGGTGACTGTGATAGTTGGATTATAAAGGAAACTTAGTCACATAATGAATTCTTTTGAACTGTGGTTTAGAGAAGATGTTTGAGAGTCCCTCAGACAGCAAAGTCATCAAATCACTTAAAGAAATTAATTCAGACTATTCACTGTAAAGTACACTATTAAATATTTTTTCAAATAATGAGAAGATGTGACTCATTGGAAATGACCATGATGTTCAGAAAGATTGAAAGGGAATATGATGTATGTACGATCCCCCACACTACGCTAATTAATTAATTCTAGTAGGTCTCAGTTTCAGGATCAAATAGAAAATCCTCTGTTTAGCATTTAGCACCTTCATTATCTGTCATAGAAGCCATGAACATGAACTGTCACAGCCTTCAAGGGATAATGGAGATAGAAGGAGCTGAGGGGAAAGTCAGACATGACTGAATGACAACAGGAACAACCAAATTTCTCCACTTATTCTACAATCACATAGCACTAGACTGTAGAGCATAATCAGTTCATACTTCAATTATTACATACAGCAAGAGCCTAATGGGGGGGGGGGCAGCTTGCCCCATACCTCTCACTAGTCTAATGCCTCCTGCATTTAGCTGCCAGAGAGATTTTACTAAAGGAAAGTATGACCAGATTTTCTCAAGATATGATAGATAATGCACTCCCCCCACTCCATTCAATCAATTCCAGCAGTTCTCAATTACCTTCAGAATCAAATCCTCTGTTTAGCATTTTCATCCCTTCATGATTTTTCTTTAGTTTTCTGCCATCTAACATGCTACCCCATACTTTTAGCTTGAGTGACATTGGATTCTTTGTTATTCCTTTCCAAGAGATTTTGCCCCTGAAGGCTTGAGATCCTTTCTCAGTTGTCCCCTATGCCTGAAATGCTCTTCCTCATCTCTGCTTCTTTCAAGTTCCATCTCAAAGCCCATTTTCTAGAGGTAGCTTTCTCCAGTTCTCTTGAACCCTGCTGCCTTCCTTCTTCTAATCATTTCCACTCCATCCGTTCTCTAACTTGTATACAAGAGGTCTTTTCTTCTTGTCTCCCCCCTTGGACTATGAGTTAATGGAGAGCAGCCATTGGTTGCCTTTCTTTGTCTCCTTGGTGTCTATCATGTACTGAAGTGCTTCATAAATGATGCTTACAATTTCTGTGAAAGGGGGAGGGAGCAGCTAAGTATTTAGATACTCCTCTTCCACTCCCTCTACCAGGATCCTGGGGAACAAAATTGGATATTATCTGTATGGTATGACAATTGACTACCAAGTAGTGATCTTAAAAAGAAATCTTTAAAAGAAAATATTAAAAAAAAGCATGGAAGCAAGATAGCATTTAGTGCTGCATGTCCTAACAGGTCCTGAAATGTTTCCAATGCCTTGGAAAAAGGAGACTGTATATGGTTACCTTGGTACTCAACTGGAAGAGCTGCTTCTTATATTTTGGGATTGGCCCCGGCATTTCCTAGTTAGATCACAAAGTGTCTATTCTTGGCTCTGCCCCAGATCATGTAGGGACCACAGCCACTGCTGAGTTAGGTGGTCAATATGAGGGTCAACTGAAACAGAACCTTAGTAGGATTGAGTCATAAGTGGCAAAACTTGTGACTCCATCAGCCAACTGATGTTGACTACACAGAATCCTTATTTTGGATATTTTATTTTATTTTTCCCAATACAAGCTATGTGGGTATTTCAACATTCATCCATTTGCAGATTTTTGTGTTAAACATGTTTCTCCTACCCTCCCTTATCCACTCATTCCCTCCTTTGAAGGGAAAAATCATAACAGTTCCACATGCACATTTGTATATTTATTATATACTAGTCATTTTATTTAAGAGGAATTAGGATTAAAGAGAAAGACATAAAACCATGAGAAAGGAAGGAAAATCACAAGGAAGGTGATCATAGTATATGTTCAGAATCTGGTTTTTATTTTCCTTTGTCAGGTCTCCCAAAGTTATCCTTCATCTCTGAACTGCTGGGAAAGCTGCATCCATCATCACTGAGAAGAGAAAGAAATACTTTAGAAGAAAGGAATAAGAAGGTAATGGAGGAAAGAAGCTCATCTTTCATTTTCTCTGTACCCTAAGGTAAGGAGGATCTTATAAACTCTGGAAAAGCACCCAAGAACAACTGACAGCAGCTTCTGCATTGGGAATCAAGGATAGAATGAAAGAAATGAGCATCATAAATGCAAAGTTCTACAAGGAGTCTAGTAGACAGAGTATCTCCTATTTCATGCAATCATCTTGAGGACTCCAAGAAAAAGACTTCCAAACACTTTCAAGAAAATAAAATTCTGGAAGGGGGGGGTAGAGTCAAGCTGGCAGTATGAACCTATGAAACTCTGGGAGCTTTTCAAACTAAACAGCATTAAATGGAGCTTCCAAAGAGATCCTAAAACCCACAAAAAAACAGTGAAGCAAGTTTGCAACTCAAGATATTATAGACAAACTTCAGTGAGGGGCTGTTTCCTGTGAATAAAAGGGGATTATAGCTCAGCAGTGTGAGGACTGGAAAGCCAGAAGGAATTCTTAACCTCAGCAAAGTTCAGTTCTAGCCCATCAAGCCAGAGGTGCAGCAGGCCAGCATTGAGAGTCCCAACCCCAGGTTGGAGGACAAATTTTGAATCCCAGGATCACTGGTGCAACAGGCAGGACTGGATAGGATTATCCTAATACTGGGAACAAACAGTAAGCACCTGAAACATCATAGTCAAGTAACAAGACAGGACCCTGACCCATGGTCCGAGTACAAATTTAGAAAATACAATAGTGGCCACTGGATTAGAAGAATTAAAGAAGTGTATGCCAAGGAATGTCCAAATTACCAAGTAATTTCACTCATCTCACATGCTAGAACATTATGCCTCAATTTTTCAAGCTGGGTTTCTGAACTGTGTGGACTGAGAATGACCAGAAGAAGCTGGCTTCAGAATTGGTAGAGGAACTAGAGGTCAAAGTGCCAACATTCCCTGGAGTATCCAGAAAGCAAAGGAGTTTTAGGAAAAAAAACATGTCTTCCTCTTCACCTAATACACTAAAGCCTTTGATTGTGGAGATTCCAACCATCTTTGTCTACTCCTGAATGACATGGATGCACCAGATCATCTTACTTATCTCCTGAGGAATGCTGGGTAAGAAGCAACAGGCAGAACTATACAGTGAGAACCAAACATGGAACAGCCAATTGGCTTAAGATTGGGAAAGGTTTAAGGCAAGGTGAGATTTATTTATTTGAACCTGATTTTATTGAACTTATATGCAGAGTACATAATTTGAAATGCCAGACTTGGTGAATGCAAAGGAACAATTAAGGTTGCTGGGAGCAATATCAACAATCTCAGAAATGCAGATCATGCTAGAAATGGCAGAAAGTGAAAAGGACCTAAGATAACTCTTTTTAAAATTGAATATGCGTTATTTCAAATTACATGCAAAGATGTTTTACCATGGATTTTTATAAGCTTTTGAGTTCCACATTTTTCTCTCTCCTTCCCTTCCCTATGATAGCAATCATGGGTAATACATCTCCATATTGGTCATGATATGAAAGAAGAATCACCAGAAAAGAGAGAAAAAATGAGAAGGAAAAAAGATCAGTTTTTCCAAAGAGAAAATAATATGATTTGGTCTACATTCAGACGCTATAGCTTTTCCCCAGGATGTGGGTGAATTTTCTCTCCTAAGTCTTTCGGAATTGTCTTTCCTCATGGAATGGCTGAGAAGACTTCAGTCTATTCTCAGCATGACTTCATGGAAGCAAGTCCTTCCAGGATTTTCTGAAGTTCATCTGCTCATAATTTAAGAAACTCTGGATGAAGGTGACAGAAGAGACTGTAAAAGCTTGGTTGAACCTAAAGATTCACAGAATGAAGATCTTAACAACTGGTCCCATCCCTTCCTGGCAAACAGAGGGTGAAGAAATGGAAGCTGTGAGAGGTTTTATATTCTTGGGCTCAATGATCAGTGAAGTTGGTGTCTTCATCCAGGAAATTAAAAGATGCCTTCTCCTTGGAAGGAAAGCCATGGTTCATCTGGAGCAGTTGGCTAATAAACTAAAGCCACTGACTTGCTGTGCCACCAAATGCTCAGATAGCCAGACCTATAGTTTTTTCCAGTAGCAATGGGTGACTGTGGTAGTTGAATTATAAAGGAAACGTAGTCACTAACTTGATTCTTTTGAACTGTGGTGTTAGAGAAGACTTGAGAGTCCCTCAGACAGCAAAGACATCAAATCACTTAAAGAAATTAATTCAGACTATTCACTGTAAAGTGCAATATTAAGGTTGAAATTTGAATACTTTCATGAATAATGAGAGGATGTGACTCATTGGAAATGACCCTGATGTTTAGAAAGCTTGAAAGTAGGTATGATGTATGTACTTTCCCCCACACTAATTAATTGATTCTAGTAGTTCTCTACTTCAGGATCAAATAGAAAATCCTCTGTTTTGGGGCAGCTAGGTAGTGCCGTGGATAGAGCACTGGCCCTGGAGTCAGGAATTCCCGGGTTCAGATCTGGCCTCAGACATTTAATAATTACCTAGCTGTGTGGCCTTGGGCAAGTCACTTAATCCCATTGCCTTGCAAAAAAAAACTTAGAAAGGAAAATCCTCTGTTTATCATTTAACTTCCTTCATTATCTGTCATAGAAACAATGAACATGAACTGGCACAGCCTTCAAGTGATAATGGAAATAGAAGAAGCTGAGGGGGAAGTTAGACATGACTGAATGACAACAGGAACAACTAAATTACTCCCCTTATTCTACCATCACTTAGCGGCAGACTGTAGAGCATCATCAACTCATACTTGAACTTATTACATATAGCAAGAACCTACTGCTGGGACGGCTTGCCCCATATCTCCCACTAGTCTCATGCATCCTCTATTTAGCTGCCAGGGATATTTTCCTAAAGCAAAGCATGACCAGATTTTCTCAAGTTGTGATGTATCATTCGAAGTTGATGCCCCCCCCCTCCATTCAGACTATTTCACTGCTTCTCAATCACCTTTGGATTCAAATATAAAGTCCTCTGTTTATCATTGAAATCCCTGCATGGAAGGGTGGCTAGGTGGTGCAATGGATAGATTACTAACACTGGAGTCAGGAAATTTAAGTTCAAATTCAGTCTCAGACACTTAATACTTACCTAGCTGTGTGGCCCTGGGCAAGCCACTTAGCCCCATTTGCCTCACAAAAAAAAAAAACCCTACCAAAAAAAAAGGAAAAGAAATCCCTTCATGGCCTGAGTTTACAGTCTTCTGCCAACTAATTTACTACCTCATACTTTTAGCTTGAGTGATATTTGATTCTTTGTTATTCCTTTCCATGAGATTTTGCCCCTGAAGACTTGAGGTCCTCTCTCTGCTGTCCCCCATGCCTGAAATTGTCTTCCTCTTCATCTCTGCTTCTTTCAAGTTCCATCTCAAAGCCCATTATCTAGAGGTAGCTTTCTCCAGTTCTCTTGAACTATGCTGCCTTCCTTCTGCTGGTCATTTCCACTTCATCCTTTCTCTAACTTGTATACCAGAGGTCTTTTCTTCTTGTCTCCCCCCTTAGAAGTGTGAGTTGATGGAGAGCGCCATTGGTTGCCTTTCTTTGTCTTCTCAGTGTCTATCATGTACTGAAGTGCTTCATAAATGATGCCTAGCATTTCTGTCATCCACTTGGAAAGGGGGAGGGAGGACGGAAGTATTGAGAAACTGCTCTTCCACTCCCTCCACCAGGATCCTGGAAAAAAAAATGTGGATGTTATCTGTATGCTAAGACAATTGGCCATTGACTAGTGATGTTAAACAGAAATCTTAAAAAGGAAATATAAAACAACCTGAAAGCAAGATAAAGGTCAGTGCTGCAAGTCCTACCAGGTCTGAAATGTTTCCATTACCTTGAAGAAAGGAGTCTGTATAGATTTCCATTTTACTCAATTGGGAGAGCCACTTCTTTATATTTTGGGATTGGTCTAAAGCATTTTCTAGTTAGATCACAGAATCCTTGTTGCTGATTCTGCTCCAGATCATGTAGGGTCCCCAACCACCCATGGGTTAGTGGGTCAATATGAGGGCCAGCTGGAACAGGTCCTTAGTGGCATGGTTGCTCAGAACTTGTGAGTCCATCAGCCAACTGATGGACAATTCAGGGTCCTTTTGGGGGGATATTTTATTTTATATTTCCCAGTACAAGTTATGTGAGCTTTTCAACATTCATTTTTTTTGCAGATTTATGCGTTATACATTTTTCTACTTCCCCCTTTTACCCACCCATTCCCCCCTTGGAAGGGAACAATCTGGTAACAGTTGCACAAGCACATTTGTGTCAAACATATTTATTATATACTAGTCATTTTATTTAAGAGAAATTAGGACTAAGGGGAAGAAAGAAAACCATGAGAAATGAAGGAAAATCACGAGGAAAGTCTGAAAAGTGAATATAGTATATATTCAATTTCTGGGGTTTTTTTCCATTGGATATGAATGACCTTGTCCATAACAGGTCTCCCAAGGTTATCCTTCATGTCTGAACTGCTGGGAAAGCTGCATCCATCATCATTGATTAACTCATATTCTTCCTATTAAAGTATACAATATTTTCTTGATTCTGCTCCCTTCACTCAGCCTCAGTTCATGTAATTCTTCCCATACGTCTCTAAAGTCTAGTCATTCCTGACTTCTTATGGAACAATAGAACTCCATAACAGATCTATACTATAACATATTCAGCCACTTCCTAATCAATGGACAACACATGAATTTCCAATTCTTTACTGTTACAAAAAGAGCTGGTATAAAATCATTTGAACTTTACACAGGATCTTAATTAGAGAATATTTGTACTCCCAGGGCTTCTCCTTTCAAATCTGGAGCTCTTTTCAGTAAAGACCTGCCATACATCATAGGCACAAAATGACTTCTATGAGGCGGGTATAAGAAAGTCCACTCACTCATTTCAGGAAAATCTATCAATCAACAAAGCAACAAGTATGTATTCCGTGGTGACTATGTGCCCAGATCTTCACCTGGAGCTGGGATTACAATATGAAGAGCAAAACTTTCCTTGTACTGAAGGAGTTTACATTGTAAATAGGAAACAGGAAGGACTTTCATAAATTCATGCAACATAAATACAATGTAAATTAATACAAGTAAACCCAAAGCAATTGAATCCAAGGTAGTTTATGAAAGAAGAATGTCTAAGAAAGCAAAGTTGATTCTTTCCCCATCTTCCATACCCTATGATTGTCTAACTGTAGAAACCATAACAGTATATTTTACTTTGTTACCCAAAGTTTTCTAGTTCATTGAAATTGTTGGAAATACCAAGAGATTAGCAATTAAATAGAATATTAATAAGGTTACAAGAGAACACAGCCTCTGTTTAAATATAAGGAGTATTGTCTACCTGTGGGTTGGACATGACCAAAAATTAGCATGGGCTCTGATTATGTCTGGGAAAAAAATTGATGAAGGGGGAAACTTCCATCCCACTTTCTATCTCAGGGATACAACAATTTATTCAGGCCAGGAGCAAAAGTTTCCTGTACCCTATTGAGCTGGCCTGGCATGAAAGGATCTATCTACATGTGTCACAGACCCCAAACTCACATTGAATTGACATAAACTGATAGATTATGTGAAATTGTTGTTCATGTGAATAACACGTCAAGAAATGTCTCATGGGGCAAATATTCAACTTCATCTTTTCTTGCTACTAGGAATCTAATGAAGAAATGATCTTGCAGGTTCTGCCTCAGGGATGGATTTAAAAAAAAACAACAGAATCCAGGGCAAGACCAGAATAGAAGATATTTCTTCCCCTATCACTATGTTAAAGATGGCTATCAATAGGCCAATGCACCCAGAAAGAGAAAGAAACTTGAATAGTTTTAAAACTTAAGGTCTAAAGTATCGACTGTGATTAAAGAAAGGGATTAAAAGAAGGTTACCCTAGTTCTCACAAGTCATAGCGATGGATTCATCAGTCATTCCTAATAGGTCCCCCCCGCTCACAAGATTCATAGAAACATGACCTTAGACCCTGAACCCATTTATGGGACTCCTTGTTGTAGCGATGAATGCTCTGCTCTTATTGAGTGGTAAGGAAAAGTTGTCTAGAGTCACAGAGGTCCCAAAATCTTTAGTAAACAACAAGAATTCCAACTTGAGTGCTCTGAGAATTTCTGAATTACAGTTTCAAGAAGAAAGATGGAAGAGGTGAACTCTATCTCAACTGGCTGAAGGAAGACTCTGAGAAGCCATTAGAGAAACCAGCAACCTCCATCACTTTGTTCTTTAAGTTTGCTACATTATAGACTTCTAGAAGTCTCCCTTGAGCGAGCTCAAGAATTGTCTCTGGCTGAGACTCTCTTGTGGAATTCATATTAGGTGCTTTGGCATCCCCCTTCCTCCCAATAATGAAAAAAGTACCAGTAGTAAGAATGAACTAGTTCATATGCCCTAAACTAATAGCATTTAAGAGAACAGAGATCGAATTCTTCACCCATATCTTGTCTCACTGAGGAGGAGAGAAACGATCACTGGTCCCAATTTTCTGCATCTTCTCTTGGGAAGAATGAAAGTGTCCCTTGGAGAATGATGGGGGTCAAAATGGCAAGAGACCCTTTGGGACAGTCACCCAGTGACTCACCCATGTTACAGGTCAGGGAACAGGCCTAACTCACACGTGAAACCCTCCTTTATAAAAGACCTTGGTGAAAGATGATTCAGAAAATTGAGAATGTAGACTGCTCTCCTAGAAAGTTTAGCACCAAATACTGTTGTGTTGCCCTCATTATATAGGAAACATTTGATGTTTTGGGTTTTTAAAGGAACAAGCATGCCTGGATACATCAAAATCACTTTGGAATGCCCAGAACATATAGTTGGTGTCACAAAGTGGAAGGATGTTTGAAGGTTTCAAATTCCAAAATTCAATCTGCATCAATGGAAGATTTAGCTTTGATTCTAATCATTGCATTCCATTTAGGATTAAAGGACACTATAACCAATGGATTGGGACACATGGCTTGTACAACTTGATCCTTCATGAAGCTTCTGGAAAGAATGCTGAAGGGAAGCATCAAGAGCCTCAACTTTTGAAGAAGATTCAGAGATCTTTGAGTTTTCTTTGATACCAGAGTAGAATTTGGAAAGTGTTGCTAAGTCTGAAGATTAGCAAGAGGACAAATTAGTGGCCATTGTATGAATGAGATGTAGCATGTGAAAAAGGAGAGGTTTATAAGACAAACATAGCAGTAGCTAGTATTTCTAACTTTAAAGATAGGACCTCAGTTAATTCTTGTTACACTTCTCAGAAATTGAAAAAATTCTTACTCCCTTCTACAGGAAAGTGTTGTTATTATCTCTTCAATATGAAAAAATGAAACATGGTCACTTTTGTGTTTATAGCAAAACACCAACTGGTTCCTTCCTACTTTCCAACATTTTAAGGTAGTTCTTCCCATTAAATATCATGAGATAATGGCAAAAAAGGCAGGAAGTGGCCTGAGGTCTCCGCAGTTTTAATTGAAACAATTTTAATTCAAGCCTCAACAGGAACTCTGAAGTTACAGAACCCACAAAAGGACAGAGTGAAACAAGTTTCCAGGACAAGATAACCTTGCAGGACTCCAGTGGAAGCCTGCCTCAATTGGGTAAAGGGGGAGCATGGCCCAGCGCAGATGGTGTCCAGGTAAGGCTGCAGGAAGCCTCTCAGCCCAAAATAAATCAGCAAATGAAGCCCAACTGACCTGGCTCAGCAAAGAATGATGTTAAGGGTGTGAATAGAATGTTAGGCCTATGGACACCATTGAATGGGGAGGAAAAGGAATATGTCTTCTCAGTAGCCTTCTCAACTGTTCAGTTATTAGGACACACAAAAATACTCACAATCAAATGCTGAAAGGCAGAACTATTAAGTGCATCCTTTTACGATCATAGCAAACCAACCATTACATTTCATAAAGTGTCATGGCAAGAAAGATTCAAAACTGAGAAGAAATTTGTTCATTAATCCTGAAAAATGAATCTTTAAAGAATAAATAAATCATGGAAACACGACTCATTTCATGAAAGAGAATGACAATTTTCAGGTAACACACCAAAATTTATGGGATGCAGCCAAGACGATATTCATGGGGAAAATGTGTATCTCTAAATGCTGTATCCTTAAAATAGAGAAAGAGTAGATCAATGAATTAAGCACACCCATGAAAAACATCCGAAAAAGGACTAAAAATCCCCAATAAATACCAAATTGGAAATCCAGAAAACAAAATGAGGGATTCATAAAACTGAAAACAAGAACACCTTCGATCTAATCAATAAAACTAAGAACTGGTTTATGGAAGAAAACCCAAATAAGAGTATCAGAATCCCAAAGGCTGAATGCACCACTCACGAAGAGCAAATGAAAGCAATAAATAAGAGTTAATTGCCCAATTATATGCCTATAACTCTCATAATCTAGGTTAACTGGATTCATATTTGCAAAAAAATACAAATGGACCAGATTAACCAGTCAGGAAAATGCATTCTTAAAGGACCCCCATTTTAAGAAAGAAATAAACTAAAGAAAGAAAATAAGAGGTCCAGATTACCATAGTGAAATTCCAGAGTGTTCAAACATTGAATTACTTTGGATACTTCTGACTTTGAGTTTCAAAAGGAAAAATGGAAGAGACCAACTGTACTTTGGAAAAAGGAAGACTCTGGGAAGACTTAAGGGGAACCAGCAGTCCTCCTAAGCTTCTAGGAGTTGTAGGAGTTTCATCAATGAACTCTAAGAAAAAATCCCCAAGGCTAGATGGATTAAACATGAATTTGACTAAATACTGAAAGCATATTTAACTTTAGGACTATATAAACTATTTGGGGAAAAGGGCAAAGAAAGAGGCCTAACAATTTTTTTTCATGACACCAACAGGGTGCTAATGTCTAAAGAAGGAAGGCCACAACAGAAATAAAATTACAGACCAACTACTCTAAAGAATATTAATGCAAAATTTTAAATAAAATATTAGCAAAAAGATCTTAGCCATAGATCACCAGGATCACACACTAGGAGCAGGTGGCATTTCTATGGGAAGTGGATCAATCTAATTTCTATCCATTATCCTTGACTCTCATTTCTCCATGGACAAATCCATGTTGTACCTCACCCTGCAAAGTGTCACACTAGCACTCCTGCCTCTTTGAAAGTCATATGAAGAGCAAATATTATGGTATATAATGGGAAAACTTCTAGCCTGTTTCTCCCATTCTGTGATAACTCTTATCCTCCTTCCCCTTCCAAATTTCTTTTTAGCTTAATAGTCACTTTTCAGATGAGTCAAGTAGGCTCAGAAAGAAATGTCTTTTTTTTTAGGTTTTTGCAAGGCAAATGGAGTTAAGTGGCTTGCCCAAGACCACACAGCTAGGTAATTATTAAGTGTCTGAGACCAGATTTGAACCCAGGTACTCCTGACTCCAAGGCTGGTGCTTTATCCACTATGCCACCTAGCCACCCCTAGAAATGTCTTTCAAAAAGATGTTCTCTGTGGGCCCATGGTCATGATTGAGAAGACCAAAAGCAGAAGCAGAGTGAGAAACTAGGCTCACTCTGGGACTTTGCAGGAACCAAATTCTCTATTGGAAAGAACCCACTGTTCTTATTGAGTCATTTGGGTCTCTGTGACCTCATTTGGAGTTTTCTTGATAAGGATACTAGAGATGTTTTCCTTCTTTTCCAGCTCAGTTTTCAGATGAAGAACTGAGGCAAACTTGCCCAAGGCAAAAACAACAACAGTAAAGAAGTGTCTGAGACTAGATTTGAACTCATGAAAGTGAATCTTTTTGATTCCCAACCCAGTTCTCAAAACAATGAGCTACTTTAGCCACCCCAAGACTAAGATAAAATCCTAAGATATTTTTACCAATAAAGTTACCACACTACCACCCCCATATTCCTAAAATAAATTAGGTATAATTTGCTTTCTCTAATTTTGCCTTTACTAGTTTGAATATCAGGAACATTTCTTTTCATTAGAGGAGTCTGGTAGTATTCATTATTTGTCTATTATTTCAAGTAATTTTTTTAATATTAAAAATATTGGATCTTCAAATATGTGGTACAAGTCACGTGGAAATTCATTTTTTCCTGTTGCTTAGTGCTTAGTAAAAATCTCATATACATGATATGGTCAATTATTTTTTCAAAAATACACAAGTTAAACATTCTATTGCCTCTTCTGCTAATCTAGGCAATTATGTTTTTATAAATATTCTCTCATTTCATTTGAAATGTTAAATTTATGCTCATACAATTGGACCAAAGGAACTCCATTAATTGCTTTATTTTCATCTTCTTTCAAGGAATATTTACCTTTAATTTGGATATTAGAAATTTGCTTTTCTTCTCTGTTTTCAAAAATGAAAATTTCCAATTGTTTATCTCTTTTGGTTGTTTATAACTGCAACTCTTAGTTGTATTTATTAATTGAACATGGTTGTTATACTAAATTATATTAATTAATATTATATTATTATATTAATGTCTCCTTTAAGTTTTAGGCTATCCAATTTAGTGTTTAATATAGGAACACAGACACAAAATTCTAAATATAGTACTAGCTAAGAGATTACAACAGGGGCAGTTTAGTGGCACAGTGGATAGGACATCCTCCCGAGTCAGCAGGACCTGAGTTCAATTCCTGTCTCAGACACTTAATAATAGTTAACTCTGTGACCTTGACCAAGTCACTTAAACACTTTGCCCTAAAATAAAACTCTTAGAAATAATATATGACACAAAAGCAATGGAAGAAATCAGACTAGGGAGGGCCTTTTTGTACATGATATGATGGTATACTTGGACAATCCCAAAGACTCAACTACAAAGTTCATTGGAACAAGAGCTGGAGCCAAATACCAGAACATAAATGAGCCTACGTGAATCATCAGCACCCTACATATCACAAACAAAATTGCTCAGAAATATAAAGCCCTCTGTTTACCATTTAAATCCCTTCATTGCCTGTGTTTACAGTCTTCTGTTACTTAACATGCCACCTCTTACTTTTAGCTTGAGTGATTGGATTCTTTGTTATTCCTTTCCATTTTGTCTCTGAAGTCTTGAAGTCCATTCTCTGCTGTCCCCCATGCCTGAAATGCTCTACTGCTTCATCGTTGCTTCTTTCAAGTTCCATCTCAAAGCCTATTCTCTAGAAGTAACTTTCTCCAATTCTCATGAAACCTGTGGCCTTCCTTCTGCTGATCATTTCTCTAACTTGTGTGCAAGAGATCTTTTCTTGTGGTCTCCCTCCTAAGACTATGAGTTACTGGAGAGCAGCCATTGCTTAACTTTGTCTTCTTGGTTTCCATCATGTATTGAAGTGCTTCATGAATGATGCCTAGCATTTCTGTCATTCACTTGGAAAGGGGGAGGGAGGAGGGAAGTATTGAGAAACTCCTCTTCCACTCCCACTACCAGGATACTGGGGAAAAATTGTGGATGTTATCTGCAGGCTATGACAATTGGCCAGTGACTGGTGATCTTAAACAGAACATATAAAAAACCTTGGAAGCAAGGTAAAATTCAGTGCTGCATGTCTTGCCAGTACCTGAAATGTTTCCATTGCCTTGAAGAAAGGAGACTGTATAGGTTACCTTGTTACTCACCTGGGAGAGCTGCTTCTTTATATTTTGGGATCGGTTCAAGGCACATTCTAGTTAGATCATAAAGTACGTATGGTTGGCTCTGCCCCAGATCATGTAGGGTCCCCAACCACCCTTGGGTTAGTTAGTCAATATGAGGGCCGGCTGGAACAGAATCTTAGTGGGATGCTTGCTCAGCACTTGTGACATCATCAGTCAACTGATGCTGATTACTCAGGGTCATTTTTGGAATATTTTATTTTTCATATTCAAGTTATGTGAGTTTTTCAACATTCATCTATTTGCAGATTTATGTTACAGATTTTTCTACTACCTTCCCTTACCCAACCCAATTTCCCCCTTCAAAGGGAGCAATCTGGTAACAGTTGTACATGCACATTTGTTAAAAATATAATATATTTATTATATACTAGTCATTTTGTTTAAGAGGAATTAGGATTAAAGGGACAGAAAGAAAACCAAGAGAAAGGAAGGAAAATCTCAAGGAAGGTTAAAAGTGATCATAGTATATGTCCAGACTCTGTGCTTTTGTTTTATTTTGGATATGAATGGCATTGTCCATAAGTGGTCTCCCAAGGTTATCCTTCTCTGAAATGCTGGGAAAGCTACATCCATCATCATGGATCAACTCCTAATGTTATTATTAATGTGTACAATGTTTTCTTCATTGTGCTCCCTTCGCTAAGCTTCAAATAATGTAATTCTTCCAATGCTTCTCTAAAGTCCAATCATTCCTGACTCCTTATGGAACAATAGAACTCCATAACAGACCTATACTATAACATATTCATCCACTTCCCAATTAATGGACATCCCCTGAATTTCCAATTCTTTACTGCCACAAAAAGAGTTGCTATAAATAGGTTCTAACTTTACACTACATCTTAAGTAGATAATGTTTGAACTCATGGGACTTTTCCTTCCAAATCTGGAGCTCTTTTCAATAAAGGACAGTCCTTATTGTCCTACAGAGCTGACCTGCCATATCATAGGCACAAAATGACTGCTGTGGGGGGAGTGTAAGAAAGTCCACTCACTCATTTCAGGAAAATCTATCAATCAATGAAGCAACAAGTATGCATTCAGTGGCGACTATGTGCCAGGATCTTGATTTGGAGCTGGGATTACAATATGAAGAGCAGAACTTTCCATGAACTCAAGGAACTTTCATTATAATGAGGAAACAGGAAGGACTTATGTGAATTCCTGCAGCATAAATACAAAGTAAATAAATACAAGTTAACCCAAAGCAATTGAATCCAAGTTAGTTCATAAAAGAGGAATGTCTAGGAAAGTGAAAGACTGTTAAAGGCTTCCCATAGAGGCAATATCTAAATTTCATCTAAAAGAAGAGAGACCCTATGAAAGGGTCACTTTTATTTGTTTCATTTTGGTTTTGTTTGGTGCCTGTGACTTCATTGTTATTTAGATTTCCCAATGAATAAAATACCATCACCAATGGATAACAATAGCTTAATTTGTTTAAAAAAATTTTGATTGGTGCATTTTTCATTATATTTTTCCTATTTCATGTAAAAAAAACATTCATTTGTTAAAGATTTTGCATTCCAAATTTTTCTCCCTCCCAAAGATAACAAGCAATCTGTTCAAGGTTAAACGTGGACAATCATATCAAACATATTCCTTTTACTCAAGTTGCAAAGGAAAAGTCAGGGAAGAGAAAAACCATAAGAAAGAAAAAGAAATAAATTAAAAAACTGAAAATAGATGTTTTACTCTGCATTCAGACTCCATACTTCTTTCCTTGGATTGGGACACCATTGTCCCTCACCTGTCTCTTGGAATTGTCCTTTGATCACTGCATTGGGGAGAAGAGCTAAGTCTCTCACAGTTGGTCAACACACAATGTTGCTATCACACTGTACAATATTCTCCTAGATCTGTTTAACTCAGGTTTTTCTGAAGCCTGCCTTTTCATCCTTTCTCATAGAAAAATAGTATCAGGCATAAACAAAAACTTGTTCAGGTATGCCCCAATTGAGGGGTGGTCCCTCAATTTCTTTGCCACCTTAAAGCAATTTGCCATAAATAGTTTTGTAGAAGTGGGTCCTTTTCCCTTTTTATGATCTTTTTGGGATAGAGACCTAGTAGTGAAATTGTTGTATCAAAAGATATGCACAGTTTGATGACTCTTCGGGCATGGTTCCAAATTGTCCTTCTTACTAGTTGGCTAAGTTCACAACTCTACTATCAGTCCCTCAGTGTTCAGTTTCCCCATAGCCCCTCCAACACTTATCATTTTCCTTTTCTGTCCTTTTAATTTTCCGAGATCAACTCTTCTGAAATTGATAGTCTTGGAGATTTACTTATCTGGAATAGTCTGGGGATTTAGTATTCAGAAGCTATGACTCACTTTGGATCATATAGTATGTGTAGTAAGAACCCTAATTATGCTCACCTTGAGGCCAGATGGTAACCCACATCTATTTGAAGGAAGGGAAGGAGGAAAGAAGGAAGCCAGAAAAAGAAAGGAAACACAAAAACTATTAAAATACATAAAATAAAAAATTAGAAAAGGATGCAAAATGATCATATTTCTATATTATTAAGTTTAATATTCATTGAAAACATTATATTTAAGTTCTCTGGTCATTTTGCCGATATCCACTCCACTATCAGAGCCCAGAAGAATAAGAGAGGAATTTTTAACCTGAAACACAAGAAGAGAAAGATGGTGCAGAAGGTCCAAGACTTTAGACTGTCTTGACTACAGAAGCTACATGAGTAGAGGTGAAGCAGCAAGTCTCTGTCCCTAAGTAGATAAAACCTGCAAAAGAGAGCATCCTAAATTGTGTTCTGGTAAATGTTTAATAATGAAATCTCCAGAAAGCAAAAAGCATACATGAGCCACTTCAAGTTTAACTTCATCAATCACATTTTCTCTATCATGTTTTAAAGGCCAAACAGTCAACCAAATAATAAATCAATATGAAATGAAGTGTTGGCTAATTGCTGATATAAATATACTTATATGGAATCGTCAGTTCTCATATGCCAGTATCAATTGGATCCGATAGACCCTGAGCCTCTGGAGCAGATTACCAAGCCTCCCACCTGATTAAGAACTCTTACCTCTACTCTGATGACGGTACTTACCACCTTTTGGATGCTTCCTGAGAAATAAGGTTAAATGCTTTCATGCCAGGTCCACCTGTCTAAAATCAGTTCAGTTTGCTGGGTCATATGGAACTTCGTGTCATTTTGAATGGATGTTTTTTGGATGGACTAAAAGTAGCCTTTCTTTAACAAATCATCTATTGTTGTTCATCAGTCATGACCTTCAGTCTTGTCTGGTTCTTCATGATATCAGAATCTTGACTGAGGTGCTGGAGTGGTTTGCTTTCCCCCTCCAGCTTATTTTACAGATAAGAAAAATGATGCAAACAAGGTTAAATAACTTGCCCAGGTACAAATGGATAGAAGCATCTTGGGTCAGATTGAAACTCAGAAAGGACACCAGAGCCAGCACTCTGTCCATTGGGTAAACTTTGTGCCCCAAATCATTATTTTGCTGTTGATGAAAAAAATGTATAAACAGAATTTTAAGATCATATACAGGCTTACTTTAAGAAATTGTTAGCTTAATGAAATAATCATGTTTGTGTATTTTAAGGTCATTTTAAATGTGAGAGACTCAAGGTTCTAGAAAATTTTAAATAGGTCTCATTCTATTCCAAAGCTCATGTCCCAGTGAGAAGGCTCAACTGACAGCTAAGGGAAAAAATGGAGAATTAATGTAGGGATTTCAAAATTTGGGAATAAATAATTAAATCACAACAGCTGTTTCCATTTCGTAAGGGACCATCACCAATTTAAATCAATTGAGAGCACATGAAAATCATTTTAACAAGCTTGCATATATTCAACTTCTTTAAAAGACAAGTAGCATCAGGAGCATTAAACTATTTTGATCTCCCTTTGTGTCATTATTTAGAATTAAATTCAAGCATTTCCCCCTTTGTCATAAAGGAATGATTTTAACTTTTTGTTTACACCATGTTTTTACTTAACTAGGAATATGATGTGCCTCTAATATACTGAAATTTTACATTTGTTAAAATGTCTGTTGTTGTCTACATCTAATTGTAACTATACTGATATGCATCAGTCTATAACCTATATCTATCTAACCCAGTTCTCAACACTTTCCCTTTCAAATTTATTTCATGATTATTTCTATAGCTTATTTTCAACTTATTTTCATACCTCACATGTCTTCTTATTTGACTATAAGATCTTTGAGGGGAAACCTTGTTTCATTTTAAGTTTATCTTCAACACTTGATTCAATCTTTTACACATAGCAAACTTGGAAATATGTTATTAAATTGAATTCCTTTGCAAAGATATTATCACACTGTTAATCAAGAAGAGCCTCTGATAAGTTTTATAGCTCTCAAAATTTCTTTATGCTTTCTTATCCTATCGTTGTTTATCTTCAACACTTGATTCAATCTTTTACACATAGCAAACTTGGAAATATGTTATTAAATTGAATTCCTTTGCAAAGATATTATCACACTGTTAATCAAGAAGAGCCTCTGATAAGTTTTATAGCTCCCAAAATTTCTTTATGCTTTCTTATCCTATTTCTATTTGTTTTGATACATTCCCATCCCCAGTCCCCCAACATCCCATGAGATATGATGGTCATCTTCAGGTTTTTTTGAGATCTTTTTATTTTTTAAATCTGGCATTCTAGTAAGATAAATTACTATGCTTTTCACCTGAAGGAAATACTCAGTGTCTATCCTGTCAAATCCACAAATGAAAAATATTCTCCATTACACTATAACTGATAGGTGCTCATCCAAATTCTATTCAAAGATCTCCAATGAGGGAAAGGCTACTGGTTTCTAGAATAGACCATTCCTCTTTAGGCAACTGATTTTTAGGAAAGTTTCCTTCCCTCAAGTAAAAGGTTTCAGTTTTTAGATTTATGACATCCTTTTCTTCACCGATGGAACTTGAGAATTTGTGTCTTTCTCCTTTATTATGGTGCCTTTCACATTGTCCATGGAACTTCAAATATCCTTGACTTACTAAGGAATTGCCTTTGCTGGTACTTTCAGGACTCAATGATTTCTTTCATCTAATACAGGTGGCTTGAATTCACCCATGGCAACCATTTTCATGGATTCTTCTCTTCTCTAGTCCAAAATATCCCCTCTCAAGTAGTATTTTCTGTTCTGTTGACAGTCCTAATTTCTCTTGACTTGGAAGAGAAACCAGAAAATTGATGATGATGTTTCAAAAGTTCTGTTTCATTTCAAATAATAGCTAGAATCTGTATAGAACTTGCTCTTCTCCAGATCCTATGCTAAGTACATTACCAATATGTTCTCATTGGACCTTTACAAAACCCTGGGAGGTTGGTGCTGTTGTGATCTTTACCTTACAGTTAAGGAAACGGAGACAATGTTTAAGTGCCTTGTTCAAAGTCCCACAGCTAACAACTGTATTCTATCATCTATACCCCCACCTTCTACAAGTTTTGCTGTCAACGCTCACTGACCCATTCAACCCAAACAACATTTAAATCTCTTCTTAGAGGATCCTTTACCCACAGTTATTAGTTTCACAAAACAAGCACACCAAAACACCAAAATGAACAAATACCTGCTGTGGCCAGATTTTGTTGCCACATTCTGAAAATTCCAAGCCTGTCACTATCCTTGGATGGTGGTACTGCATTTTCTCATCATGTTCTGCTGCCTCCCCTTGATTTAATGTTGTTTTTATGTGAAAGTCCTTCTATATCTGAAGGAATATTCCATAGCCCATGAAAACCTGAAGAAGAATGGTACTTTCCTTGAGTACTTTCATCTTGTTTGAGGTCTGTAATAAATTTCAACTTTGAAGGTTGATAATTAAACTTCATATAGTACTTTGGGTCAGATAGCTGTCACAGTGGATAGATAGAGAACTGGATTCGTCTTAAGAAGGCTCACTTTCCTGAGTTCAAATTTGGACCTCAGACACTGACTGTGTTAACCTGGGCAAGTTATAACTATTTTGCCTCCGTTTCCTTATCTGTGATGTTTGTCCTTTTTTTTTTTTTAGGTTTTTTGAGCCCTCTCTTTTTTTTTTTTAGGTTTTTGCAAGGCAAACAGGGTTAAGTGGCTTGCCCAAGGCCACACAGCTAGGTAATTATTAAGTGTCTGAGACCAGATTTGAACCCAGGTACTCCTGACTCCAGGACCGGTGCTTTATTTACTATGCCACCTAGCCGCCCCTGTCCTTTGTTTTTGAAGACCATGAAATTAGGGGGGTGGTAAGCACATGAATTGATTTTGAGTGAGGGGAAGCCATGCTAAGTCTCCAGGCTCATTTTCTCCTCAAAAATCACCTGGGTCCAAGGGCCAGAAATGATTCAGGATGACTGGAGATGACCCTGAATGTCAGGGTCAAGTGATTTACCCAGAATCACACAGCTAAGAAGTGTTCAGTATCTGAGGCTAGATTTGAATACTGACCCTTTTCACCTCTAACTTTTGAAAGACCTCAGTTCATTCAAGGCTCATCTGAAATTTGGCTCACACATTGTGCTTGCAAAAGGATTGTGAAATCAACCTTAAATGATCTATAAGAGTTAGAGTCACCTGGACTTCTCCCTTTAATCACTCAATCACAAGTGGGGCCTAAATATGAATGAGATCCAGGTGGCCTTACTTAAATAATCAGTCATGACAAGGAATGACAATTGGGTATAATAGTAAGAATGCTGTAATTGGTTGAAGGGAAAAAATGTTCCTGACCTATGGGTTTTATATAAAAGAGCAAGCCACTTTGGAAAATTCATTCCACTGGTGGGCAGAGCAGTTCTGGAGAATCCTCTGAGACAGAACCATATTGATGTGGACTGGAGAATCTCTCTACCTCCCTCTCCCCAACAGAGAATGTCTTGTGACATTCAGAGGCTCCAATGACTCAAAGCTCTCTGACAACCCAGCAGAATCTTCAGGACTGGACTACTGACAGCATGGTAAACCAAGTAAATGTCGATATTTTAGGGAAAACAACTTCGGGACTCCCTGGGAAGGTCAGAAAAAAGCCACATGTTGCTAAGGAGAAACACCCTGAGGATTACAGAAAAATGATTTGGGGAGATCTGTGAGTTATCCCCTTTCTTACCTATGCACTCTAAACTTGAGGTTACTTTCCCTTGGACGACAGGTGTGTCTACTTGTGGAGAAAGCATCTCAGACTTCTATGTGTTCTGGACCACACCATATTACTTAAAAGGTAATTACTTCTAATCGAATAATTTATATTGGCTAAAAATCAAAGGAGAGGGACTGATAAAAATCAAAGGAGAGGCACTGTGATAAAGGCAAATGAATTCTAATTCTAGAAAATACTTTGATTTCTTTCTCCTTATTAAGGAGCATGTGACTTCTGGAGAGCCAATCTGCCAGTCCTGGGTAAGTGAGTCTATGCTATAAAGATCTTTGGTTCAAATCATATGCACTTCTAAGGATCAAATAAGAGTGTCTTTTAACCTTAGACTTAAGGAAGCAATTTTGGCCACAAATAATCAGTGTCTCTTCAGAAATATGATTTGATTGCTGTGTGGAAGGTAGATTGGACAAGGGAAGAGACTTGAGCTCAGAAAACCAAGCAAGTGATTATTGAAATTGTGCAGTTGAGATTCTAAAGAAGGCATACGTTAAGACGAAGGTTCTGGAAGGATAGAAACCAAGAAGCAGGGGGGAGAGAGAGTGTTCAAACTGATAATTCGTGAAAACTGAGTTAATTGGGGAAGAGGGTGAGAGTGGAGCTAACGACAACTTGGAGTTTAGGAACTTGAGGGATGGACAAGAGGTTTAGTGGTTTCAATATAAAAGTGAAGCTTTTGAGAAGCTTCGGGGAGGGAACATCATAGTTCTTGTTTGGACATGATGGGTTTGCATGATATGTTGCTCCTAAAGTTATAGGTTTAGGGGTCCTTCTTCATTAATTCATGAATTCATGAATGTGCCACTGACCCTTTAGCAGTTTGGGGATGCTCATCAACCTCATCTCAGAATCATGCTTTAAGTGAATAAAACAAAGTTCCTATGATACAAATCGGTCAAGTAATACAAAGGCTGAAAGACTGGAGCTGGTGTGGGGAAGAATTGAGTTCTACATCCAACTAAGTCACCTACTAATTATACTATTTCTGTGACCCTGGCCAATTCAGTCATCCTGTCTCCCTGAGTATCTTCACCTATAAAAGAAAGACTCCCTGCTTGTTATGAGGCTCAAATGAAATTCTGTTGGTGTTATCTATTATTATCAAAGTGATTTGTAACACTTACTGTTAGAAATGATGACATTAACATAAAACAATTCTATGTATTATAAAAATGACATATGGCATGTGTTAATATTATCTTACAGATGAGGAAACTGAGGCTAACAGGTTAAGTGAATTGTCTTGGGTTGTCTACGTCATGTCATGGATGGCATATGAACTCCAGTTTCTAAATGCATGCAATATCACAGACACAACCAAATGGAAAGGAGATTTTTCTCAGCTTGAATAAACTTTGGGCTCATGGAAATTAAACATCATTTAGCAGTTTTCTTTGAAGAGTGGCATAGTCATAGAAGGAAGCTTTTCCTCCCTTGCATGAAGCAGATCCCTGTCCATCATTCCCGCCCTCTGGAGATGAAAGAAAGTAAGACTAAGACTACCTTACTCAGGCTAGCTAGCAGATGAGATGCTACAGGAGTTACGATCACTTCTATTTGACTTCCCATGATATTGGTGATTGAAAAATGAAATAGTCATAAAGATCTGCAGCTTAGGATCTTATTGCAAATGGTCTACATACTAGGGATAGTTCCCTGTGGTCTGTCTTTGTAAAGGTAATTCATCTTCATTTTTGTAGACAAGCTACCTGAAGTCCCCATGCATATTGATTTCCCATTCGAGCCTGCCTCTTTTCATTTTTTTATTAAATTTATTTTCATGCATATGCACATGAATATTTTGAAGTAAAAAAAATTCCTTCCACCCCCCCCCCTTTCTAGCCCACCGTTCTCAAGAGAAAATAGTCGTAGCACTGGACACTGATATTTTGATAAATGTTTTCAAAGTGGTGATTTCTAAGTATGAGGAAATAGGATGAAGGGAAAGAAATACAAAGGAAAATTGTGTTGATCAGACTTGGAAAGGTTATTTTTGTTTTTTGTTTTTCCCTTTCAGGATGGGGATAATATAGTCCATAGCCATTTGAATACAGTGGAACTAGCTGTCTGGACCATGGAGAGGAGCTGATGACAGCAAGGTGGTTCATCTCACAATGTTGTCAATGGGTACACTGTTCTCTTGGTTCCACTACCTTCACTCGGCATCAAATCCTGTAAGTCAATGCATGCTTCTCTACAATCTAACTCTGCACATCGTCATCATCTGCTACTGGGGCCTGGGCAGCTGCCCGTCAGTCACCTGCCCGCATTATGAGTCAGGCTCCACCCTAAGAGTTTTTAGAAATGTTCTCTAATTTGTTTGAGGGGAAGGAAGCTTGTCTGAGTTGGAGAGCCAAGAGGCTTTGGATGGTCATTGATCAAGAGCAATGGTTAGTGATAGGATGAGTCATTGGTTTTGGGTGGATCCCTGGTGTCATGTCTCCTTCTCCAGTCCCCAAAATTTTTATCTCAATTCAATCCAATTCAACAATCATTTATTTATTTGACCTCTGTTATGATCTGATCACTGGGGATACAAATGAATACGTACATTGGAAAGAGCCCAAGCTCTAGCTCTTCTTTTCTTAGGTGACTATGACTAACTTTTCTCTTCTGTCAAATGGGGTGATTACACTTTCTGGTGTCTCTTACATCTCTAAATCTCTGATATGATCCATTCTGAGCCCTTGAGAAACTTATATTGGACTAATCCTTTCTTCTGTGTCACAGTGGACAAATGAATTGGATTGGAAGTGTTAGGACCTGGGATCAGATCTCAGCTCTACTATGTGGCAAGACCCCCCCCCCCCCTTTGGGCTGCTTCCTCCACTGAAAAATGAGGGGATTAGACTTGATGACCTCTAAGTTGGGATGTCAGAGTTAGGAAAGTACTTATGTCTAGCACTTAGATGATGATAACTTCCAAGATCACATGGTTATAAACTGGTCAGCTGGAACATGGATCCAGGTCTTTATAGTCCAAGTTGAATGCCTTTCCATTGAACTTGGATTTTTCTGGACTCTATGTACATCCCAGGTATCCCTAATGACATTTCTAAACCTTTGTGAAACTTTAAAAATGCTGAATGAATACTAATTACTATTCTCTCAGGACACTGGCTTGTCTTCACACACATTTCAAATCCATGTTCAAACCAGGATCAAGATCCAGTTTCCTAGTGCTCACAGACTTGTTGGTATTGTCAATCTTTTCTGTTAGTTCATGTTATAGCTGAAGCTGCTATTTTTGTCTCTAGTTCTATGTCTAGAGAAACAGTTCCATGTGCTTCATCTCAAACCCCTCTCTGAGACCTTACTGTGACATGGAGGGGACTCTGGGTCTTCAAAGGACAAATGAGACAGAAGTCTACCAAGCTGGAAAGAGTTCCTCTGTGGGTCCATTGTGATCTCTATCCTTTTTGTCTGACAACCAGCTTAGATGGTTTCCAATCACTAGGTTGGTTTCAAAGGAGATCAAAGATTTTGTCCCAAACCAAAGAATGGTCTGAGAGAATGTTCTTTTGAGTTTGAGAGGATCTGAAAATGGAGTATGTGGTGGAGGAGGGGCAGGGGTTTGGGGCAGGATCTCTGGACCTTGAAATTGAAGGCCTGGTTTGGACAAAGAAAGCCCTAGATGCAGACTATCTCTCTGGCACATTTCCTGGAGGATCTAATCTATTGAGTCTCCTCATCCCCCTTTCCCCCAAAATGGCAATGGCTGCTTCTTTATCCCCAAATGTTCTAATCTACCTGACTACTGTGAGTAGGAGCTCAACAGAATAAACATTGTTAGAGGAAATGCTGAGCACAACATAGCTAATTCCTAGTATTGCCAAAACAACATGCAAAATTCCCATAAATCAGAGTTTACCATATCTTGGAGCCATTGATCTGCTTGTTCATTTATTCATCCTATCAATTCACATATTCATTTTTCTAATCATCCCTCAACTTATACCTCTATTCAAGCATTCCTTTCATCTGTCTACCCATCTATCCATTTTATTAGAGGCAGCTAAATGATAGTGATAAAGTTCTAAAGTTCTAGACTTAGAGTCCGAAAGATCTGAGTTCAAACCCTGCCTTAAAACTTTCTAAGCTGGGTGACTCTAGGAAAATCATTTAACCTCTCTCAGTCCAATTTTCCCATCTATTAAATGTGAATCTTGGGCCCTTCTGAGGACAATTCATTTGAAAATCTTAAACTGCTCTCTAAAAGACACTATTGTTTGTTACATCTGGCAAACAATAAAATTTATCGCACCTTTAAGGGTATAAAGCTTTGTGTACTGGTCCTGAGAAGGTAACACTAAGATAAATTCAACAATCCCATCTTTAAGGAGTCAGTAAAGTCAATTTCAACCTTTGTTCATCATTTGTTTCATTCACTTGTTCATCCTATCCATTTCTCTCTCTCTCTCTCTCTCTCTCTCTCATCTACTCATCTATCTGTTCAACTATCTATTTATTCATCCACCCAACCATCTAGTCATTGATCTATGTATCCATTCATCCACCTATTGATCTATTGATTTAAATTTATCTATTTATCTGTCTTTCTGTCCATCCATCTTTCAGTCCATCCATCTAACCAAATGTTCACTTATGTATCCGTTTATCGACTTATTGATCTATGTACCTATCTATATCTATCATCTGTCTGGTCAGTCCATCTATCCATTTTTTATAACTTTCAATTCTCTCTTTACTCATCTGTCTTGGCCTAGGTTTGAATACTAGTTCTGCCATTTACTAACTCTTATCTTTGAGCCTATTTCCTCTTCTTTAAAATGATAAAGTTGGAGAGGTGCCAGGATTAAATGGGCTGAGATTCTATCTAGCTCTAGATCTGTGATCCTATGTCTCAGGGGTCTCATGCCCCTAGTGTTGCCACTGAGGATAGGGACTGGACCTATGGTTTCATCCTTATATAGGAATTCCCAAGAAAAGAAATTCATCTACTAACTCAGATTGCTTTTTTCTCTGTAAAATCTATTGCCATTTATACCATTAATAATTTTTATCTATATCTCTATGTCTAGTATACTATGGAGTTAAGTCACTTTCCCAGGGACACCCAGATGGAAGTATCTGAGGTGAGATTCAAACTCAGGTCATCCTAACTCCAGACTCTGTTCTCTATCCACTAGGTCACCTGGCTGCCTCTGATCCTCTGCTACTCCTCCCTCTTCTTTGTCTCTTTCCCCAAAGACCATTGTCTTACCTTGAGGCAAAAAAAAAAAAAAAACACCAAGTATGAACAGTCCACCAAGGAGGAGGCAAGCCGCCATGATGGTTTGATATCCAAGGCAGTTCATGAAGAACAAGGCTTCATATCTGCTTAGGAAGGCAGAAACCCCCAAAAGAATCTGGAAAATATCACTCCAAGTTCTGAAGATCCAGAGAGAGTCCATAAAAAAGCATCCCTGTTGTGAAACTACAGCAGACAGTGGGAATAGCAGAGAGAATCCATTACACTTGGATCCCAGAGCTCACCATTCAATGGAGTCCAGTTCAACAAGTCTTTTTTTAAACATCTGTGGGTAACAGGGTCTGCACTAGGTGCTGGGAGTTCATATTCTGTTGGGGGTGGCAATGCTCCATGAATACAATTAAATAAATAGCAGATACATTTAGGAGGGTAAGAAGATCACTAAATGGAGTGATCAGAAAAGGCTTCCACGGGAGTTGGTACCTGGGGTTGAGCCTTGAAGGCAGTCAAGAATTCCAGAAGGCAAAGATGAATAGGGTGTGGGTTCTAGGCCTGAGGAACCATGATGCAAAGACAGAGAGTGGGATATGAACTCCTTAATTTGGGAAATAGCAACAAAGTCTTCTGGGTTGTAATGTAAAGAATGTAAAGGGCTATAATTCTTTAATAACATTCAATTTTTCTCAAATGCATATACATATACATATATATATTTTTGTATTAGTTTTTGCAAGGCAATGGGGTTAAGTAGCTTGCCCAAGGCCACACAGCTAGGTAATTATTAAGTGTCTGAGGCTGGATTTGAACTCAGGGACTCCTGACTCCAAAGCCAGTGCTCTATCCACTGTGCCACCTTAGCTGCCCTAATTATATTTAAAAACAATTTTAAAATTTTATTGTTTTCTTGAAGTTTTGAGTCTCAAAGAACTATGAATGACTTAGCTATTCTCAGCAATACAATGATCCAATATAGTCCCAAAGGCCTCATGATGAAAAATGCTATCTGCCTCCAGAGAAATAATTGATGGAGCCTGAATCC
Organism: Macrotis lagotis; assembly: GCF_037893015.1. Taxonomy (NCBI): domain Eukaryota; kingdom Metazoa; phylum Chordata; class Mammalia; order Peramelemorphia; family Peramelidae; genus Macrotis; species Macrotis lagotis. The sequence continues at coordinate 285,316,965 of NC_133660.1, forward strand.
AGATAGAAGTATAGCATTTTTCTCCTTCCCTCCCTTCCTTCCTCCCTGCCTGCCTGTCATCCTTCCTCTCCTTCCCTCTTTCTTTCTTTCTTTCACTGGAATGCAATGAGTACATGTATTACAACACACTGACTTTTTGAATTCTGTTATTATCAAGTGCTCATATTTGTACATTATGTCTGCTCACTGATTGGTCATTCAGCATTAAATTTTGAGTTCATTTGTTTAGGTAGGCATTTCCATCTCATCCAAAGGGGTCCACTTGGGTATTTATAAATACTTAATCATAATTCAAATTATAATTTATTTTAAGTATTACCATCAATAATATTATTTATTTATATTTATATATTATGCTTATTTTATAGTTCAATATATCCAATGTGTATCCCAATGGACATACTGAATTCATTTCTCCGTTGATCTTAAATGGAGCTTATTTTGGTGGTAGGGCTTTAATTATGAGCATCCTGGAAAATTAATTCCAGGTCTTATTTTCAGGGAAGTATGGTAAGAGGGACCCTTCCATGGGCTAGTTTTCTCTCTGATACCTGCAGTAATTGGCAGTGTTCTGGAAAGGAGGCTCAATGGAAAATGGCAGTTTGAGGTAAGCCTTACCAGGCAGGTGATAGAAAACACTTAGAGTGAAGTCATTAGAATGGATCTCTTAGATTCTTCAATTGCAAGATGAATACAGACAAAAGTGAAAAACCATAAAATTAGAAGGGTTACGAATCAGAATAAGTAATGGGAGTAAAGAGAAAGGGAAGATAAATAATAAAGAGAATGAAAGAAAGTGTTTTTTTAGGTTTTATTTTTTTTTGTAAGGCAAACAGGGTTAGCTGGCTTGCCCAAGGCCACACAGCTAGGTAATTATTAAATGTCTGAGACCAGATTTGAACCCAGGTACTCCTGACTCCAGGGCCAGTGCTTTATCCACTAGACCATTTAGCTACCCCAAAAGTGTTTTTTAAAAGGGTTATAAAAGTAAAACTGAAATGAACTAGCTGAAGTAGAAGAGAGAAAAAAGGGAAAATATGCTTATCTGAGGAAAAAGAAGAAATATAGAATGAGATAAAAGAGAATAAACAAATCATTGGAGGTAAAGAGGTAACAAAAAAGGTAAAGAGTATCGGTGAAAACAGGACCACCCTTAAAAAAAAAAAAAGATTAAAGGTATAGAATTCAAGGAACATTATACTATTTTCACTTTTTAAAAACTTTTAAAATGTTTCCCCCCCTTTTCTCACAATTTTCCTTTTAGTTCTGATTCTTTTTTTTTAACAGTACAATTAATATGGAAACAGAATAAAGATTTTTACACATGTATTATCTGTATCAGATTACTCCCTCTAGTGGGGACAGTGGATTGCAGGGAAAGAAGTAAAGTGTGGAATTTAAAAGCTTACAAAAAAGATAAATGTTGAAATATCTTGGCATGTAATTGGAAAAATAAGATGAAAAATACAAAAATGAAGTAGATAATACTATAATTTACAGGAGAAGACAGTGAAAAATCTAAACTTGAAAAATATTCCCAAATTTTGAGACAGAAGAAAATGTAAACTTACCCCTTCTAATTAAAAATATGAATGGATTAAACAATGCAGTGAAATGAAAAAATGACAGATTATAGAATTTTGTTTTCTTGTCTAATCTATTGCTTGCAAAAAAAACACAAAGATAAGCAAATTAAAACTGAGGGTGGGAACACAATTTACTAGTATCAGGCGACCACAAAACAACAAAAATTGCTATCATTTTACTAGACTAAGCAAGAGCATTCAAAAATTAAAAAAGCAATAAATAAAGAAATCAAATTATGCTGAAAGGAATCATAGTTCAAAAACGATATCAGTCTAGCCATTCTGGAGACCAGTCTGGAACCATGCACAAAGATAAAACTGATATACCCCTCCAGCCAACAATACCAATACTAGGCTATACCCAAAAGAAATCTTAAAAAATGGGTAAAGTCAAGATATTTCTAAAGTATTTATAGCAGCTCTTTTATAGTGACAAAGAATTGGAAACTGAGGGGACACCCATCCATTGGGGAATGACTGAACAAGGCGTGGAATAAGAATATTGTAGAATACTCTTGTTCTGTAAGAAACCATGAATGAGGGGTGGCTAGGTGGTATAAAGCACCAGCCTTGGAGTCAGGAGTACCTGGGTTCAAATCCTGTCTCAGACACTTAATAATTACCTAGCTGTGTGGCCTTGGGCAAGCCACTTAACCCCGTTTGCCTTGCAAAAATAAAAAAAAACCAAACCATGAATGGTCAGACTTTGGAGAAGCATGGGATAAATTACATGAATTGGTGCTGAGTGAAGGGAACAGCACCAAGAAAACATTGTCCACTTAAATAACAACACTGGGAGATGATCAACTGTGATGGATGCAGTTCCTCTCAGCAGATCGGCAATAAAGGACACTGAGAGACTTGCTCTGAACATTCATTCATATCCAGAGAAAAATCATGGAATATGAATTCTTATGTTCACTTTTAAAAAAATTTCTCCTATATTTTTCCTTTTAAAATGTTTTCTCCCCTTTGCCTCACAATTTTTCCTTTTAGTTCTGATTCTTTTTTTTTTACAGTGCAATTAATATGGAAATAAAAAACTCATGGTTTTCTGTCTTACCTCTTAGTTGTAATTCCTCTTAGACAAAATGACTACTATGTAAGCATGTTAATCATAAATGTAACTCTTACCAGGCTGTTCACTGTCATGGGGAGGAAGGAAGGAAGGGAGAGTGGCAGAAAAATGTCTAACTCATAAATTCACAAATGGATAAATGCTGAAAAATGACCATAACATGTAATTGAAAATATAAAATAAAATGTCAATAAAAAAGAAATATCAGTAATAAACTGACATGTAACAAGTATCTTAGCTTCCAGATTTATATAGTAAGCATTTGCACTTTAAGAAGCCAGAGACATGGGGTAACTAGGTGGCACAGTGGATAGAACAATGGCCCTGGAGTCAGAAGGACCTGAGTTAAAATCCAGTCTCAGACACTTGATACTTATTAGATAAGTGTGACTTTGGATGAATCATTTAACTCCATTGCCTTGCAAAAACCAAAAAAAAAAAAGTGACATGAGACTATTCTATAACTCTTTCAATCAATTAAAAAAGATTGAACAAAAGAAAAATCTGGAACTCATCACTTGTTCAATATGGAAAAAATAAATGGTAATTCTGTGGATCTCTTGATATTGATGAACAATTACAATTACCACCAACATATTTTGAACTTTTAGAAACAAATTCACCTGAAGTTCTGATTATAGAAAATCACTATTGAAGGTTTGGATACCATTGTTCCAATGATTCCAGTAACCCTATGGGGTCTGTCATGCATAACTGTAGGTGCAGTTCCCATGAGGAAGGTTAAGAGAATGATTATTGGCACTAAGGTAGATTTCTCCTAAGATAGATTCCACTTGGCAGACCTGGAACCTTGCTCATTGCAATAGTCTGTCTATGCTGAACCAAGAGTACATTGTACACATTAACAACAGCTTTGAGGGATGCAGCTCCTCTTAACAGTTCAGAGATCAAGGGCAGCTCTGAGAGATCTACTATGGACAATGTCATCCACATCCAGAGGGGAAAAAACAACCATGAAATCTGAATAGATATTATGTTAGCATTTTTAAAACTTTTCTTATGTTTTCCCTTCCTATCTCATGGTTTTCTTTCTTTCCCCTTAGTTCTAATTCCTCATCCACAAAATGACTAATATGTAAAAATGTTAAACACAAAAGTACATGTATAATTTTTACTGGCCTGTTTGTCATCTATTGGAGGGGGGGAGGGAAGAAAGGGGGGTGTAGAAAAATGTGCAACTCATAAATTTGCAAATGGAAAAATAAAATAGAATTTCAATGAAAAAATAGGCTATCTATATGGCCTCTCTCTGAAGCAGAAATCTAAATAAATAAGAGAACATTTCCTTTTTTGTCCCTGCTCTTTGACAAGTTACTATAATCATTTCAGGTGAATGTGAGTCAGTTCTCAAAATTCTAACTGCCAGCTAAGCAGTGGCATTTGTCATAATGACTGGTTTTTGTTTTAAGGAAGAAGGATGCTCTGTGGCTTATTTTTAAATTGTCTTAAAAGGAGATTTATTTTTCAGCTAGAGGCTTTGTTCATTTTTAAATATGACTAAAGTTAAAAAAAGGAAAGATGTTATATTATAAATTACAGGACTATGTTGTGAAACAATTATCCATATATAAATATAGACATACCATCCCTAAGATTTGGTTACAATTCAAGTTGATCTAGAAACTTTTAATGAATTCACTTTTGTATTAAAATAATATCCTTATGGAATATTCTGATATTTCTTTTTTTTTTTAAAGATTTTTGCAAGGCAGTGGGGTTAAGTGGGATTGTCCAAGGTCACAGAGCTAGGTCATTATTATGTGTCTGAATCTGGATTTGAACTCAGGTACTCCTGACTCCAGGGCCGGTGCTCTATCTACTGCACCACCTAGCCGCCCCAATATTCTGATATTTTGATAAGCTCCTTAGTGGACACTCATGCTCCAGGTATAAACTGGATTTTAACTGAAGAATGTTCAGGATGAGGAGTTGAGTTTTCTGTGTATATAGGTTTGACAACTGGTCAACAAAAGCTGTAAATTTCCTGGTCTAAGAAGTTCCAAATTTAATTTTCTAATAACAGAAATATAAATTTTTGACCTGATAGTTTCTCAAGGAAAATATTGTGTAAAGATGTCCTTTTACAAGAGACCAGTATCTTTCTGACTAACCTGAGTTGGAGGAAACCTCTCTCTGAGATCAGACCTGGATTTGGGAACTACAAGATATATGTTAGATACGTTGATTCAATTACCAAATGTCCCCAATCTTTGCTGATCATAGACCATGGTTTTATTTCCTTTATTTTCCTGAGTAGATATTTTTCTCAAGGTCTCCTTGCTGGCCTCTACACTTGTCCTTCACTAATTATTTTTCTCTTGTTTATATTTGGCCTCTATTTGCTTAATCTTTTTGTGAGTTTTGTTTCCTCCAGATTAATTTAGTGGCCCAAGTTGAATGTCATTTTGTACTCATGCCTAGGAGACAGAGCAACTTGGATGCTGCCTCAGTCCATGTTTGGATGCACCTCACTCCCTCCTCAAAAGGGACTTGCTAGACAGAGCCAGTTCTATGTTTTATTCTCAGCAGAAAGATGCTATCCCAACTCTCAGATTAATTTGATTCAAAATTGTTTGAGTAGGGAATGATGAAGAGGAAATATTAAGGGAAATATAATCTATGTTTGTCTGGCATTTCTTGGGGGTGCCTGATTTCTTTCCCTTCATTATCTAGCACCTAACCCACATCTGAGATGCAAATCCACTAAAGAAATACGGATAACCTCAATGCTTTCTCCAACTCCTCCCTTACCCTTCTCCTAGCATGTACCCCATTCCCTGCTCACCTCACCAAGGTGTATGTGTGACATCAATTATGTTCAGGTGTTAGCCACTCCTTAGCACTTCCCTTACTCCTCCCCCCAATCTCTTCAGAAACAGACAATATACTAGAGTCCCTTGAAAAATTATGCCCTTTCTCTCTGACAGGCTGCTGCTCTTACCAAGTGTGACCTTGCAGCTCTTTTCCTCTTTTCTTAACTTTACTATCTTTCTCAAGGACCTTACTGCTTTATCAAGGAACTCTGTAAATTTCTATGGGGAATCTTACCTTATATATATTTGCAGAAAGACATGAAAGAAAAGCTGTAAATTCTTACTCTCCTAGGTCAGAAAGCTCTGTGAATTCTGCACTAATTGATGAACCCCCAGTCTTTCACAAGTCCCCAGCAATGCTGTCCTCCCACCCAACCTAGCTCTCAGATTCTGCACTTCTGTGAATCACTGAAAGAAGATAGTGGCTCAGTCTGTTTCTACTGCTTATTCACTGGCCTCTTTGGGAGATTCTTTTGGGGGTGCCTACAAGCTTCAGTATTTTTATAGCTTATAGGAAACCTCCCCTGAAATGGACAGAGGATTTTTGTTCACAGGATTGGAAATCAGACCAAATCCAACATGGTATAATGTGCTGGAGTAAGCTCCCTTTCTGTTCTGGTGGATCTCAAAGCCTTTAGGGAAAAGATTCAAGGATAGAGTCAATCTGGAGGTTAGAGTATGGAAGAACAGAAGGAAAGAGAAGGAAGGATTGGGCTAGTAAAGGATTCTAAACTGGGTCTGGGACCAAATGGGGGCTCATAGGTTATGAACCAAAACCTTATTAAGCCTTTCCTTACCTCAGTGTTTCCCAATGGCAACAACCTCTGTAAGCAGTAGGAGATGGCCCACTGGTCAGGTGAGCAACACATTCATTTCTCTCTCCCTCTCCTCCCTTCTCTCATTTCTTCCTCTTCCTTCCTACTTTCCCTCCTTCCCTTCCTTCATTGTGTTATTCCTTCTTTCTTTTTCTTTTTCCTTCCTTTCTCTCTCTCTCTCTCTCTCTCTCTCTCTCTCTCTCTCTCTCTCCCTCTCTCCCTCTCTCCCTCTCTCCCTCTCTCCCTTTTCCTTTCTTTCTTCTTTTTTCCCTTTCCCTTCCCCTCTCCACATAGGGTATCCTATCCTTATCTGTGGTTACTCTGCCTAAGAATCAAAATTTTGATCACTGGAACTTCCACTACAGTATCTTGAGTTTACCTGTGGGATTTCATTTCTAAAGAATTTTATCTTAAACTCAAATGATTCTGGCTTTCATTGATTGGCCAACAATTTGTCCCAGGCCAAGTTTCACTTGATTATTGGTTAGGCTCTGATGGAATCAGAGTGAATATAAATAGCAATTATTTCTGTTTTGGCCAGAAACCCTGATAATTTTCCTCTTCCAGATTGATTTTTTTAAATTACATAAAAAAAATCATTCTAAAACTTATTTCTCTCATACTTAGTCTTAATCCCCTCCCCTTAATCCCCTTAATAATTTCAGTCAAACTGAGACCTGTTAAAGACCTTAGTTTAAGAAGATCAATACCCACAGCATTCAGTGCAGGGGGTCCAGCCTCCGCTGAGTCCTTGGAACCTGACAGGAGGAACAGAGTCGGTGAAATGAGTTGAGTCAACAAGGGAGTAAAGGCAGGAGCAGGTTGACTGGCTGTCAGCTGCCTGGATTTATTTTTATAGTTTCAGAATCATGTATGTTTCAAGCAAGCAAGCTGAGATCATTTCCTTGGTTACAAAAGTGTACAATTTTCATCATCAATCATGTAGCTCATATGATTACAAGTTTTATTCATGTGATTACAAATTTAAGTAATAATCATATAGTTAATTGATTTCTTATCCCTACTCAGACCATGATGACCTCAACCTGTCTGTACCTTATTTATTACTACATTGTATAATTGTTAATTCATTTAAAGTTATTAATTAAGCAATTCTTTTAATGTAAAGTTTTTTTATATTTTTTGTGTAGGTAATGTTTTTAGATACACTTCCTTAACAATCTATAGTGAGGGTCTTTATGCTTGTCCACCCATCCGTTAACTCTTACAATAACCAATTTTTCTTTCAGGCCTTGTTGGTAGAAGCCATAGTTTCTGTGACTTTTTTATTCTTTCCCATGAAACTAAGGCTACTGAAGTTCACATATAGGTCACCTGTACTAACTATTTTCTCACCATCTTTTTCATATATTCCTTTGTATGGTAAGGGGGGGGGCAAAACTGTTAATTTCCCTGGAATTCTATCTGACCCATCTTGTATCTGTTTTCCCTGTTTATATTCTGGCATCTCCTTGGAATTCCCAGTGCTGGGTTTTCCAGAGATTTCATAATGATGAAGCCTTTTGTATGCCTCAGAGAGAGGCAGTCCTGTTAAATCTGGACAGAGTTTACAATCTGTTTTATTCAAGGAATTTTTCTGAAATCCTTCCTTTATAGTCATTCCATTATTAGGATGAGTAAATATTGTAACCAATAATAAACCTATAAATATTGGTATGCATGAAATCCCTATATATATTGAAGAAGGAAATGTTCCATCAGGCAGTGTGACTGCCTTGAGTCTTCTTGCTGCTTGTCAAACAGTTTAGAGACCCTGGTCCCCAACAATTCAGGGCATCTCCAACCATCCTGATCCATGGCTAGTCACTGGACCCAGATGGCTTCAGAAGAAAAAGTAAGGTTGGTGACTTTACCCTTCAATCTTCACTCTTGCCTTTCATGCCATCACTTTTCTGATATCATGGTCCTCTTTAAGAACAAACTCATCTAGTGGTGAATTCTATCATGCCTGTGACCATAGGAGCATAAGAGTATAGGAGTACCACTGAGAACCGTCAGAGAATGCAAGATCAGAAGAGACAAGAGACTGTGCCAGGCTCTGTCCTCACAGTCTAAGGGGTGCATATCTTGGTCTCACATATTCCCTGTGGTTGCTTTTCCATGGAGCTACTGATACCTAACTTAGACATAGACATAGAAACTCATGGAACATCAATGCATTTTAAGGAAACTTTAACGAAAATACATCATAGATACTATTTGAATTATAAGAATAAATGCTTTTCAGAACTTAGTGAGCTCTAACATATATGTATCATAAAAGCTAAAAATCAACAGAAGGGAAAATATCAGCTTTAGCACTGACTCCGGAGTGAGAAAATCTGGGCATTGGTAATCTCTGTGTGAAGTAAGCTAGTCCCTTATTCTCCCTGTGCCTGAGTTTTTTCATTTGTAAATTGAGGGGATTCAACTAGAAAGTCTCTGAGATCCTTTCCAGAATAAACTCTGTGATTATATCGTCCTTGATTATGTCTTGATCACACACATTTCATGTATGTGTGTCTGTTAGTGTTAATGTATGCCTCTCTGTGCATGTGTAATCCACCAGAAAGAATGCTGACTCTGGAGTCAGAATATCTGGATTCAGATCCCTCCCTTAATACTGATGTGAACTTGTGCAAATTACTTAAAAACCTCTTTGTACCTTAGTTTTCTCATTTGCAAAATAGGGCCACTGAACTAGATGACTTATAGAGACCCTTTTTGGCAATTTATTATTGTATGACTTAAGATTCCACTCTATATATTGATGCTATATATTACAGTCGTTGAATATTGTTATGTTCCTGTTAGAATAGCCGCTCGGGAAGTGTTCGGTTCCTGCCCGTTAGTCTATCCTTACCCAAGTGAACGTTGAAAGGGCGGGAGACAAGGATGACAAGTTCTCCTTAAAGTTTTCCTAGTGCTCCAAGGACTTGAAGATCTCCATTTATTAAACCAAATACAAGTGCTTCAATATCCTACCCAGTCCCTGGTCCACTCCCACTCCTGTGACACTCTTTAATTAACCAGTAAAATAAGGCTCTGGTGCTTGAGGAAAGTTTACAGTACTCCTACACACAACAGTCCCTTACAGAATATGTTTGCCAGTTTCGGGGGGAAATATTTATATTTTATTATTATTCTATTTCATGAAATGCCTTTGCTTTGGTTTGTATTCTTTGGCTGAATAGTAAAAGCAATCATACTAGTGGGAGCTCATGACCTGTGGTTCTGAGAGGTTATAGCTCCACAGAAAGAACACCATGCTTCTGTAGTATGTTTCCCCTCCTTGCCACAGGACAAAAGGCTGAGACTGAATCAAACTGTGGCCAGAGAACTTTTTCTATATTAAGAGCCCAGTGGTATAATTCTTTACTTTTTCTGTATTTAGCAATACTTTCCTTACAAGCAAATTCTTATAAGCAAGGAGGATACTAAGCAAATAAACACCCTGTTAAAATAGTTAATGTTTTGAGTGTTAAACCTTCTTGACCCTGTACTTGTCTACTATTTAATACTATCTAAACAAATGTCACCAAGTTCTCTCACCAGGTCCTCCTAATTATACATGACAAATTCCTTGAGTCTACTTTGTATTAAGAAAGACTCTAACTTCCAGTCAAGCTGATGCCTTTAGCTAAGATATTACAAATTCTTAACTTTAATTCAAGAATTTAAGGTTAATCTATAATTTTAACTCCTCCAGAACTGCACAAGAACACAACATTATGTCATTCATTGAATCAGTCCTTCCTGCAGCCCTCCTCTAACTCCTCCCTGCACAGGAGGTGGGCTACACTCCCTTTAAAATTTCTGCTTATCCCAAAACCAGAACATTGTACATCAGAACAGCAGCATGTGGTTGGTGATCAGTCTTATTGGATTTGCTCATTCCATCCATCAGTGCGACAATCAAGCACAATTTTAGGGTATCTGTGATGGATAATACCATCTGTATCCAGAGAAAGAATTGTGGAGTTTGAACAAAGAACAAAGACTATTACCTTTATTTTTTTTAGGTTTTTGCAAGGCAAATTGTTAAGTGTCTGAGGTCGGATTTGAACTCAGGTACTCCTGACTTCAGGGCTGGTGCTCTTACCTTTAATTTTTTTTAAAAAATGTTATCTTATTATGTATTCTTGCTATCTCTTATATTTTGTTTTTTCCTTAAAGATATGGTTTCTCTCTCAACACATTCAATTTTGATCAATGTATAGTATGGAAACAATGTAAAGACTATCAGTCTTCCATCTGTTGGGGGTGGGGGAGGGAAGCAAGATTAGGGGAAAAATTGTAAAATTTAAAAATAAATAAATAGATTAGAAAAAAAAAGAACTGATACTGAGAGAAGTGAGCAGAAGCAGAAGAACATTATACATACCAGCACCAATACTGGGTTGGTGGACTATGAAGGACTTGCTCATATCAGTAGTACAATAATCAAAGATAATTCTGAAAGTTTTCTGATGGAAAACACCATTCATATCCAGAAAAAGATTTGTAGAGTTTAAATATAGATAAAAACTTACTATCTTCAATTTTTAAAAGTTGTCTTATCTATGTTTTTTCTCTAATTTTTTTACTCCATTTTGATTTGATTCTTTTCCCACAATATAACTTAAATGGATCTATGTTTAGCATGATTATACATATATATATAGCCTATTTGGATTGCTTTTTGTCACTGGAAAGGGGAAGGAAAAATATAAAACCTTGCAAAAACATGATTGTTGGAAATTACCATTCCATGTAGCTGGAAAAATAAATGAAACAGAAAATAAAATAAAAAACAAAAATTATTGTGCCGAAAAAACCAAATTTCTACTCATCCTCTCCAAACCATGCACTCAGTTGGTCTTAGCTAATCAGCTTGACTGCAACTTGCAACTGTATTCCTCTACCTTGCTGCCTCCTGAAAACATTCTGTGAATTAACTTGTAACTTTCTTTTGTAACCTTTCTTATTGAATCAGAGAGCCTTGTGATTTTTTCACTGAAAAATGAACCCCCACTATTTCTTGCAAGTCCCCTCTCCTGAGCAATTCTCCTTGCTACAAGGCCATGACTGGACAGAAGACATTTTTCTTTCAACTGTCATAGAAATTCAAAATGTAGGGAATAGGGGTGGCTGTGTTTGGGTAATCCATTTATGAGTTAGAGGAATTCCCCTAGGGGTTATATATAGATTAGGAAGCCAATGTTGGAGATATTAAGCATTTTCCCCTGATGACCCATCCAGGATATGGCTGAGTAATGATTCAAATTCATATTTCTAGACTGTATAGTTTAGCATTATATCCATATTGCCTACAGGGCCTGGCTTCGCCTACATTATGTTCCTGTAATTTACTGAAGTACAATTCATTAAACTCTTTTCATACAAATTTCACAAGAATTTTTTCCCTAAATTTGTCCTAGATGAGTAGGTGATACTTGGCAGTCTAAACCACAGTGAAGGCTGCTATGGGACCTGCAGGAAGCAGGGAACAAGTCCTTATTATTATGATAATAACAATATTAATTAAAATTAATAAGTTATATCACACACTGCAATAAGTGTGTTAGAAGAATAATCTTATTTAATATTCTTTATATACTTGTCTCATCAACAATTTTATATTGTCTCCTTATGGAATGAGGGCTCAGGTAAAGCATTGAGCAAATAAAAAAGAGAAAGAAAGCTGAAAGAACAGATAGGAAGGAATATGGAGAGCAGAGGGATAGACAGTTGCAGGGACCTTCTTAAACCAAAGAGAAGAAGAGATATCTACCTCTTCCCACCTTCACCAAGGCATCCTCATACTTTCCCACAGTTCAAGTACCCCTTCCCCACTCTGATTTTTCCCTGTAACACAGACTTGAAGAGATTGATGTCTTCAAACAGACAGGTTTGCAATGACCTTCAGGGACCCTAAATCAGACTCTGGGGGGAAAGCCAAGATGACAACAGGAGTACATTCTCTCCTAGGTGCTCTCTCCAAAATATTTCAAAAACCTCAAAATTATGACTCTAACTAAATTTTCAAGAGACAGAACCCACAGAAAGATCCAGTGAGGCAATTCTACAGCCCAAAGTAACCTGGAAAATAGTGGAAAAGCTCTGTTCCACGGGGCTGGAGGGGTGGCAGAGCACCTGAATGAAGGAGCTTCAGCCTCCTTGAACAGTCCCAGGACACCTGAGAGTGCCTGCTCCTGCCAGCAGAAGCAGTTTCCTGACCTGCACCCACAACTTGGAAGATCAGCAGGGAGACCTCTGCCAGGGCGAGCCCAAAGCCTAGACCAGCTTGACTCTCTGTGGCCCTCAACACAGCCCAGATCCCAGGAAATAGAAGCAGGCCTATGGAGCCAACCAGCAGGAGCCTCCCAGAAGCTGCTTCCAGAGTGCTCAAGTCATGGAAGGTAAGGGAGTGGAAGAAATCTGGCAAGGTCTGTCCTCTATCCATGGAACAGGACTCTGGGGCTTTGATCACATTCAGACCCTGGTCACAGTCTAGGCCCCTCATAGAGCAGGGACCCCCCCCCCTTCACAGCCCCAGGCCAGAGAGGTGCATTAGTGGCATTCAACAGACCAGGAGAGTGGACACAACCTCAGATACTGAGGTCCTTGCAGAGGTGTCCCAATAACACTCAAAAGTTCAGGAAGCACTCCCAAACCAGGCATGGCTGGGGAAATGAGTAAACAGGAAAAAAGAACCTGACCATAGACAATTACTTTGGTCCCATGGAGAACCAAAATAAGCAATCTCAAGATGAGAAAGTCCAAGTTTCTGCATCTAAAGACTCCAAGAAATATAGAAGTTGAGCTATTATAGACAAATTTCAGAACTCCCAAGTCAAAGAGAAAATATTATAAGTAGACAAAAAGACACAATTCAAATATCGTGGAGTTGCAGTCAGGATTACCGAGGACTTGGCAGCAACTACATTAAGGACTCATAGGGCTTGGAATATAATATTCCAGAAAGCAAAAGAACTTGGAATTTAACTGAGAATCAATACCCAGAAAAACTGAACATCCTCTTCCAGGGGAAAGGATGGACTTTCAAGGAACCAGGGAATTTCAAATGCTCCTGCTAAAATGACAAGAGCTGAACAGAAAGTTTGATCTTCAAGTACAGGACTCAGGTGAAGCAGAGAGAGGGAGGATGAGAAGGGTAAATTATGAGGGACTTAATGATGATGATGATGAACTGCATATATTCCTGCATGGAAAGATGATACTGATAATATTCACCACTTTTGTGAGCATTCTTAAGGCATCATCATATTTCTTGTGGACAATCAGCCATCTACCAGGCTCTGGCAACCATATAAGGGAATAATGTAGGTCAAATATACTAATTATCAATTTTCTCCTTCTTCTAAGTTATACTTCTTATTTGAAGCGGAGCTAGGGTTCCCTGGAAAAATTCTAAAACTAATTACTTTCCATTCTTTAACATGGAATTGAAAATTCTAGGGTAAAAGCTTTCGCCCCCAATTATGACATACACCTCTGACAAGATGACCAGGATTATTGATCAACTATATTTCTTCTTGATTTTCCCTTTAAAAAGTCAGGACAAACTTTTGCTTCTAAGTCAAATTTGTCATTTTCAATAGATGTTCAAATAAACCTATCAGTAAGAACTTCTTTAATTGTTGATAGATTAGATAACATTTAAGCCAATATTTCATTCCTTGAGTCTCTATATGGAAGTTAATCTTTTCTGTTCCATGGGACTAATGATCTCAGGTGTTATAATTCAGCTAGAATTCCATTCTTGTATCAGCAATGGAAATGATTATTAGGGTTTCACTGGAGCCCCCCCAACAACCAGAAGAAATATGAGGAAACTACCAAGGAAGTCAGTGTCTATATTGGGTACAAGCCCAACACAGCAGCTTTTGTACCAATTTGAGGTTGGAATGGTGACAACATGCTGCAGTCAAGCCCAAAAATACTTTGGTTCAAGGGATGGAAAGTCAATTGGAAAGATGGCAATGCTACACTAGACTACCTGAAACTTTTGATTCCATCCTGTCAAAAAGTCATCCAATGGAAAACCCTTGCATCTATCTCTCCAAGATGTTTACAAGATTGGTCTTATTGGTTCTGTGCTTATAGTCTAAGTGGAGAGTGGTGTTCTAAAACCAGATTTACCTCAGTTGATGTTACAGCTGTAGTAAGATCTGGTCATATGCATCAAGAAACTTTAAATAAGACTCTACCTAGAAATAATGTTGTCTTCAGTGGTCCAGAATGTGTCTGTCCTTGGATGAACTGATGTTGAGTGAACTGAGCAGAACTAGAAGAGTATTGTACACATTAACAACAACATGGGATGATGATCAACTATGATGGACTTCAATAGTACAATGATCAAAGACAATTCTAAAAGATTTGTAATGGAAAATACCCTCCAAATGCAGAGAAAGATCTGTGGCGTTTAAATGTAGACCAAAATTTATTATCTTCAAATTTTAAAAGTCATCTTAATATTATGTTTTTTTATCTAATATTATTTTCTTGTTGGATTTGATTCTTCTTTGTTTAACAGCCTTGTACATGTATAACCTATAATAGATTGTTTTCTATCAGGGGAAGGGTGAAGGAAGAGAGGGAGAAAAATGTGAAACACAAAACCTTACCAAAAAAAATGACTGTTGAAAACTATCTTTGCATGTAGTTGGGAAAATAAATAAATAAAATATTTATTTAAAAAAATAAAGGAATGGGGGGAGACCCAAGATAGCAGAGTAAAGGCAAGGACTCCCATGAGCTCTGACCCAAATACCTTTAACTAATAACTCTAATCAAATTCTAGAGTAGTAGAACCCACAAAAAGATTGAGTGAAACAGTTTTCTAGCCCAAGACAACATAGAAGATCTGCAAAAAAGGGTCCGTTACTCTGGGATTAGAAAGGGTCCTTAGAGCAGGCCAGGCTGTAATGAAACAAAACAGCTCCAGTCATTCAGAAAAAGATCACAGGATGCCTGAATTCGTGGTAGTAGAGGTGTTTTCTAGATCTCTCAGCCCAAGAATTGCCAAGGACAACTTGGAAAGTCAGCAGGAAAACACTGCCACACCAGATTGGAAGCAGAGCGCAGGCCTCGGCAGAGACCCAACCCAAGGAGCTAAGGAGCAGGTGTGAGGAGTCACCTGAAGTTGTTTCAAGAGCACCCAGTCCACTGACAGTAAAGGGGTGGGGGAGATTAAAGAAATCTCTTTTGCTATTGCTGAGGAAAGACTGTTGCTTTGCCCATACACAGATACAGTGTGCCTGCCACCCTGGAAGGAGAGCCCCACCTTAACAAAGAGTTAAAATCAAAATGAACAAATAATAGAAGGAAGAAAAAGTCCTACCATAGGCAATTACTTTGGTACTATGGAGGGTCAAAATACACACTCAGAAGGTAACAAAATCAAAGCTCCTATAGGAAACAAATAATGAGGGACTTAATGATGTTGAACTGCTTACATTCCTTTATGGGAAGATGATACTGATCACTCATGAACTTTCTCATTTATTAGGGCAGTTAGGAGCATATATAGGCAAGGCACAAGAGGAAATTGAATTTGAAGGTATAAAGTATTAAAAAGATGGAGTTATTGGGGAGAAAGGAATGTACTAGGAGAAAGGGAAATGAGAGATAGAATGGGGTAAGTTATTTCACATAAAAGAGGCAAGAAAAAGCTTTTGCAGTGGAGTTGAAGAGGGGGAAGGTGAGGGGGGAAAGAATGAGCTTACTCTCATTAGAGGTGTCTCAGAAAGGTAATAACATACACACTAGAGTATGGAAATCTATCTTGCCATAGAGAAGGGAGAAAGGGGGGGTGGGAGTAGGGGGAGGAAGATAGAGGTAATAGAAGAGAGGGAAGATTGTGGGAGAGGCTAGTCAGATGCAACACACTTGAGAAAGGACAGGGTGAAAGGAGAGAGAGAGTGTAGAGTAAATGGGGGTGGGGCAAATAGGATTGAGGGAAGTATAGCTATCAAAAGCAACTATGGGAAAAATGTAGAAACAATTTCTCTGATAGACTTATGATAAAGAACACCATACATCCCAAAGACAGAGCTAATAGTGCCTGAATAAAGACTGAAGCATAATTTTTTTTCTCACTTTACTTTTCTTGAGGTTCTCTTTCTTTGTGAAGGGAGGGGAGTTATGTGTACTCTATAGAATGACTATTGTAGTAATATTTTTCATGACTTCACATTTTTAATATACACCAAATAGCTTACTTTCTCAATGGGCAGAAAAGGATGGGTGTAAGGGAGAGAATTTGGAACTCAAGGTTTTGAAAGTAGATCTTGAAATTTGCTTTTGCATGTCACTGGGTGAACATTTTAAAAATAAAATAAATAATTTTTTAAAAAATAAATAAAATAATGTGACTGTCAAAAATATTTGCCATGGCACTGGAAATAGTAAGAGTCATCCACTTATGAAAACAGGTGGATTATCTTGCCAAAGTCATTAGCCTGTATCAAATTGGTGCTGGCTATGCAACTGTTCTTGATTGACACACTGCTCACACTATTTGCAGATTTACTGAACTGAAGGAGATGATTCGTTACCATTCTGGTAAGCAGTTGAAAAATGGATCTAAATTCCTGAAATCTAATGATGCTGTCATCATTGACATGCTTTGCAGATTTTACAGGTGAAGAACTGAGGCAGAGAGGGTTGAGTGACATACCCAGAGAGCTATACTGCTAGTCTGCTAGTAAGTGTCTGAGGTCTAATTTGAACTCATGAAGAAGACTCTTCCTGATCCCAAGTCTGTTACTTTATCCACTGCAGCTAGCTGCCTCTAGATATAGAAGGGAGTCTAAAGGTCACTTAGTCTGACCCATTCGTTTAACAGAGGAAGAAACTTGAGTTTGGGGAGGATAAATGATTTATCTAAGGTTAATCATATAATAAGGGGCAAATGTAGGATCTGAATTCTGAGTTAATATTTAATGATTTTTCTAGTCCCAATTTTGTATTTGGAATATTCTTATTGGTATCTTGCAGAAAGTCTGTTCAACACTAAGAATGTTCATTTTTATTTACTTTACTTATAACATAGATATCATTTGATGAAGGTATTTGGGTTCTAGGTTATTTCATCCACACATGGGTTCAATTGCTGACCACAATTGCTGACCAGGTCCAAGATGGCAAACATTCTCTTCCTTTTATTAGATTTGAAATGAACTTTCCTATATATAGGAGTTTGACACACTTCACCCTCCATCTGCAGCCTCTCAGAGAGAGAGCAAGAATCCTGTGAGCACTTACCACATAGTCAGGAAGAAGACAAAGAGGGTAGCAAACACTACCAACTGCACCATTCCTGGACACCATGAGGCAGAACTTTGAAAAACAGATGCCCCAGGCTGAGGCATTGACTCATTGATCCTACAGGGGCCCAGTGCTGGTTGATGGTCCATTCCATGACTGAAAGGAAACTCCAGTACAGTATTAAGTTCAGATACAAATGAAATCTCAAAGAACATATGCAAATGTTAAGATGCCACACAAAAGACTTACCAAGTGACTCAGTGATAATTGTGATTCCTGATATTGAAAGTTCAGGTATGAACTTTGTGAAAAAACAACAAACTGGGAATGACTGGGCAAAGGCAGCACTGGTGCTAAAGACAACCAATATGAGAAAACTTGGAAGCAGTGCCTGTTTTCGCCCAAACATACATCATTTAAAACCTGATGAGTATGCCATGAGGCCAAAGGCATAAAAATCATCTCTCCACCCAGCAGTCACTGCATGGTTTTAATTACCATCCTCCCTCTTGAATGCCTTCCCCTCATCTCCTCCCTTTAAGTTCCCTGGCTTCTTTAAGTTTCAGCTAGAATTTCACCTTTAGAAAGATGCCTTCTTCAGTTTCCCTTAAACCCTACTGAGACTATCCTTAGGATATTATATATGTTTCATGCATATACCTGGCTGTTTCCATGTTGTGAACCCACTAATTGTGAGCACCTTTTTTTTGCAAGGAAATGGGGTTAAGTGGTTGCCCAAGGCCACACAGCTAGGTAATTATTAAGTGTCTAAGGCCGGATTTGAACTCAGGTACTCCTGACTCCAGGGTCAGTGCTCTATCCACTGCGCCACCAGCTGCCCCAATTATGAGCACCCTGAAGGCAGGGAGTGTATTTTTTAAACTTTTAAACTTTTTAAACTTTCCCCTAGTTCTTAGTTCAGTTCTTAGGACTGTCTAAAGTATTTTGCTGTTGACTGACTGCTGACTGATTGGTCTTTGTCCCATGCCCATCCTGTAACCAATGTGACTATCTCACTGAGTTCTTTCCACTCACAGCCCCAAACCTAGCCCAGAATTTTTATCTAGTTATTGTGGAATGTTGACATAGCATGGAAATGAAAAGAAAGTCATTGCTCTGAACTCTGTTCTTGACTCTAGATATGTGACTTAGGGTGAGTCTCTTTACTTCCCTGGGTCTTACATTCCTCTTTTGTTACATGAATGGGGTGGACTAAATGATCTATTGAATCATCTTCCAACTTTCAACTTTATGGTCATAGGGTCCCTAGCTTTCAGAAATATCTGTGTCAAGGGGAAGCTCATCTGTCTGAGAGAAACCCCATATGAAAAATTCCACCAAAATTCGAGGGAGAAATGCTGACTGGGACAAGGACTTTAGTGTCTGGGAGTCACACACCAGGTCCCAATGAAAGAGAAGATTAGAGTTTCTGATCTTAAAGTCTTGCTGCCAATGTGATATGATGGGAAATAGATTCTGGCTCAGATTTCTTGCCCCCTCCCATGATTAGCAGGTTCACTGCCTCCATTGTATAATCGAACATCATATAATCAAGATTGGGACATCTATTTCAAGCTTGTTTTGACTCTGACCTTCCTGATGCAAAAATCTTTGTCTTCCTCCATTTCTGACATGTATAACCTTATCTTCCCTTCTTGCTTTCTCTAAAATTTCATTATATGAATACTGCCCATCTGTTTCACAGTCTGTATTAAGAAGAGCTAAAGCTCTGGGCTCTCTGACATTTTCCCCCAACATATAGATGAACCTGTGCAGAATAACTCTGCATTGTTGATTTGGTATATGACAGCAAGATCTAATCAATGGATCCAGCAGTAATTTTTATCATACTGGGAGCTGTGAGCTGGAGGATGACAAAGGAAAGAGGAACAAGGGAATCAAGTTCCAAATCAATGCTACATTTTCAAAAGGAACATGAAATTTTACTGGGATGGGAATAGGGTAATAGGAAGCATCTCTTACCTCAATCACAAGGGAAGAAGTAATGATACTTTGGTCATAAACCCTGTTATCCATGCATGACTTCATCTCCAGCTGGCTCCAATTTTGACCAGTGACATTTGGAGACAAGTGCAGCCACCATGACCAGGAGAACTGGAGGCATCTCTCTTGTTTCCCATTGGAATCCAGAGGAAAAGAAAGTTGTGGAAGGGAACAAAAATGAAGGTTCTCACTGACATTGAGCAAAGTCTAGGTATGGTCAAGGAAGGGAATTAGGTACTGGTGGTTAGGGAGAAAGGCTGTGAAGTTCTCTAGCAGAAAAATGGCTACTCATAAATATTAGAGGAATAGCCAAAAAATACTGGAAGGACCTAGAATCTTTCCCCATCTCCAACTTCAGGCAGGAGATCTTCAAAAGCCATTACAACTGGAATATTGGTCCCAAGAAGAGAATTCCTTCAGAGAGATACCAAGGGAAGGAAGGAGTCATTTGATTGCAATAAAACATAGGATTTAATTTTAGATCACTGAGCACACCTCCTTCAGAACTGCCCTCCTCATGCTGATGGGACAATGTAAGAAGACTGTTCTTGGGTCTGTGTGAAGTTAAGGATGCCAAAATATCCCAAACGGGCTCAAGTTTAGTGTCTTTCAGGAAAAATACATTAGCACCACTCTTAGGTAATTAAGTGTCCATTCTATAGAGGTACTTGTGCCCAAAGAATCCATAGTTGATCTCCAACCGAAAGGATCCACATGGAGTCTGAGGTAATGCCAGGGAAACTCATCAAAAGAACTCCAGACACTTCCAGAAAAGAGAAATGTTTTCACTCTTAGCCAGGGTCAGGGTAGTGTCAGTTTTTATGTTAAATATGACAAAGATAAATTTCCAGAATGCATAGGACAAAAATCAACTTCAGATTAAAGATGGGCAGCTTTGCCATGGATGAGTTATTTGAAAGTCAGAGAGAATGTGCTATAGGAAAGTATTCTCCTGGGCACATCCACTCAAGGTTTTCTCTTTCTGATTGTGGTAACCTCCTCACCTATGATATTGGCACATTCTTTCTCTTGCTCCCTGTCCTCATGAGCAAGGAGCTGCACAGACACCTGACCTGTTCTGTTTGGTTAGGCAGGAGAATCATGGGAAAGAATGTAGCCATGGAGCCACCAGTCTGTTTGGCTTCACTTTTCCTGGAAAGAAGTTCCTTCAAGTTCAAAAGTCAGCTTTGTGAAATACATGGCTGCCCTTGTAAAAACACCTGGCCCCAATCCAGCCTCCAAATTAATGTCTCTAGGGGAGGCTGGGTCTGTGCAGAAGACCTAGATGAGGTTTTGTTTGCTGTTCGCCCTTCATTCTGAAAGAATAGGAGGTGATGCTAGGACATGGCTATGAATTTAATTTGGGGGGGGGGGATGCTGTGCAAAGTTACCAAACTCATTTTCTCCTCCAGAGCCATTTGAGTCCAGTGATCAGACATGGATCAGGATGACTGGAAATGACCCTGGGTGCCAAGCAATCAGGGTTAAATGACTTGCCTAAGGTCATAACTGATAAGCATCAAAGGTCTGAAGACCACCTGACTCCAGGGCCAGTGCTCTATCCACTGCTCTATCCACTACCTATCTACCCCTTAGATTAGAGAAGAAATAACAAAAAAAAATGATGAGTTCAAAGAAAATGGAAAATTTGTATTAACCAAATGCACAATGAAATAAGCCGAAGGTGAGCAATTCACAAAATGAGGAAATTAATATAAATATCAATTACACTGGAAAGCAGTCAGACTCTGGGGAATTCCTGAGGACAATGTATTGAATCTTACTTCAATGCTTTCTGAAGAGGTAGAGGGCCAGAGGGAGCTTCAGCATTAGACTTTTGTTTAGGGCATAAGATATGATCATTTTGTCAGTTTTTCTATACGATATGATTTTTTGTCATGCATTTTTGTTGAAAGACAGGGATCTTAAGAGTCCTTTCCTGGAAATTCCCCCAGCCTGGGTTTTCCTCTCTAACATGCCCTTAGAGCCCATGGTTTCTCCCTGATCTCACTTGAACTTAGTGATTCTGGGACTTATTCAGTCATTGAACTTGGCTATACCTCAGAAATGAGCCCTGGAAGTTTATGGTAATTTCATACCTCCTCATGGACCCTTTGATATTAATGGGTCCTGATCTTTCAAAGATTAAGAGACTGGGCATGCCTCCTTGCATCAGGACCTCTGGTTCTTTTTTCTTATTTTCTAAACTATTGTATGAACCCTTTTAGTCATGGATTTTACTACTGACCCCTTTGGATTTTGTCTGCTGTGAAGTTATGAAGGTCCCACTGCTAGTATTTATTCTATGGAATCCAGTTGGGTGAATAGTCCTAGGAGACATTAAATTGTTTTTTTTTTAATTTAAAACCCTCTGATAGTCTTGAGGGTGTATTTTTAAATTTATTTTCTAATTACATGCAAAGATCTTTTTCAACATTGATCCTTTTGCAAGCTTTTGCCTCTCTTTCCCTCTCCCCTTGGCAGCAAACAATTTGATATAAATTTTACATGTACAGTTGCTTTTCACATATTGCCATATTACTCATGTTGTAAAAAAACAAGAGTTTGAATTAAGGGGAAGAAGACATGAGAAAGAAAGAAAAAACCAGAAAAGTTTAAAAAAGTGAGCATAGTATGCATTTCTTTGCATTCAAAATACTTAGTTTCCTTACTGGCTGTGGATGGCACTGACCTTAACAGGTCTCTCAGGATTATCCTTGAACCCTGAACTTCTGAGAGAAGTTGCTTCCATAGTAGCCTGATCATCTCACGATGTTTCTGTTTATGTGTACAATGTTCTCCTGGTACTGATTTCATGCAAGTCTTTCCAGGCTTTTCTGAAGTCAGGATGCTCATGATTTCTTACAGAACAGTAGTACTCCATAACATTCATATACCATAGCCTGTTCAGCCATTCTCCAATTGATGGGCATTATAAGAAGTATTTCACAAAATTTCACAGATACATCTGTTATTTAACCTTTGCTTTACAATGTCTTTCTCCTTCCTAATTCCTTTAAATTAGGTCTATTTTTTTCTTTTATTCTGTCTGATACCAGATTGCTATCCCTGATTTTTTTTTACTTCCACTGAAGCATAATATATTGTGCTCTAATCTTTTACCTCTCTGGCTTGAGTCTCTTTGCTTTGAATGTATTTAATGTAAACAATACATTGTGGAATTCTAGTTTTTAATCCACTCTGCTGTCCAGAGTTTTATGGCAGAGTTCATCCCATTCCCATTCACAGTTTAGATTATCATTCCTCCTATCTTCCCTTTCTTTGCACTTTTTTCTCCTTTCCCCTTATTCCTCCTCACTAATGTTTTGCTTCTGTTACATCTTTCAATCTACCCTCCCTTCTGCTAGTCCCTTCCTTTTCCTTCTCCCTTTCCCCTTTTACTTTATTTTAATATTTTTTTTTTACTTTAGCTTTAACTTTACTTTTACTTTCCTCTTCTTTTTTATTAGCCTGACTTTCTTTCTTTCCCTTTCCTCCCTTCCCTATAAGATAGGATAAATTTCTAAGCCATTTGGAAATTTATGTTATTTCCCCCTTTGAACCTAATCTGTTGGGAGTAAGATTTACTCAGCACTCAATTTTCCCTTCTTTTCCTTTACCATAATGGATCCTTTGTGGTGTTTTTTTTCCTCTAATGCTTTCTGCAAGTGTATTCTTACAATTCTTTTTTAGTTGTCAGTTTGTCTATAAACATTTTAAAGTACCTACAGTGTGAAACTATACTACTGCAGTGCTACAATGCTACATTGGAAATATCAAAAGAGACAAAAAAACCCATCCCTGCCCTCAAGAGGTTCACAATCTAATGAGACAAATGATAAACAAAAAAGTATATACAAACTATAGACAGGATAGTAGGAAAGAATTAAGTGAGACAAGGCAGTGGAATCAAGGGAGATTGTACTTCAACCCAGTCAGGAATCTGTCATTCCCATATTTTATATCATTGTTCAACAATTTTTTCCATTTAAATGTAAATTTTGAACTTTTTATTTTTGAAATTTTGATTCCAAATTCTCTCCTTCCCTCATTTTTCTCCTCCTTCTCTCAACTGTGAAGCAATTTGATATTAGTAATACCTTTACAATCATATAAAACATATTTCTATAATTGTCAATATTATAAATGACTCATAAATACATAGCCCAGAGTGATTAAAATGGCTTTTATTAAGAGATCTTAATAAAAGGACTACCTCTCTCTCTAAAGGAAAGAGGGGTGTTGAATCACCAAAATGCTAGGCCTTATATACCTTTGAAAGGCTTGTACCTCCCCTGTTGTGCCAATCATTGGCTGGGGTCACAATCTAATGGATATATTTTCCCCACCTAAGGGGCGAGAACAGTAATCTCCTTGAGCATGTGCAGACCCTAGGTTAACTCAGAACTAGGTAGGGTAGAATTGATCCAGTCTCAGGTTTTGATTATGTTGAGGCTAAGTCTTTTGTCTTACACTCACATATCTGGCCATAGGCACCAAGCCCCCATTCTTTGTAATGTAAACTAGCAATCTCCATTCACATTCTTTTTTTTTTTTAAAGAAATTTTTTTTATGTTTTTTTTTTTTTGCAAGGCAATGGGGTTAAGTGGCTTGCCCAAGGCCACACAGCTAGGTAATTATTAAGTGTCTGAGACTGGATTTGAACCCAAGTACTCCTGACTCCAAGGCCGGTGCTTTAATCCACTATGCCACCTAGCCTCCCCGCTCCATTCACATTCTTGTGGAAGCCAAACACCCCTAGACTCCTCACATCATGCTGCTAAAATAAATCCATCAAAAAAGAAAATCTAAAATTAAACTATATACACATACAAAATAAAGGAAGAGAAAAACAGTAGATTTTAATGTGCATTCCTACTCCATTATTTCTTTCTTTAAAGGTTAATAGCAGTTTTCTTCATGAGTCCTTAGATTAGTTTTTTTGGCTGAGATAGCTAAATCTTTCATAATGAATCATCATACAATATTGTGCTTATTACATACAGTTTTCTTGTGATGATGCTCACTTCACTCTGCATCAGTTCACCTAAGTCTTTTCATAGGTTTTAAAAAATCCTATTCATTTACTATAGAACAATAGTATTCCATCTGAATCTTATGCAGCACATATTCAGCTATTCCCTAATTTATGGGAACCCACATCACTTTCAAATTACTTACCCTCATAAAAAGAGCTACTATAAATATTTTTCTGCCACTAGATGCTTTTTATTTTTAAAAAAATCTCTTTGGCATACAGATCTAGCAGTCATATTACTGAGTCAAGGAGTATGAACAAATTCACAATGCTTTAGTTATATTTTAAAATTGTTCTCCAGAATGATTGGATCTGTTCATAATCCCACCAAGGGTGCATCAGTATCCCCACTTTCCCAGATTGTCATTTCCCTTTTTGGTTTATTAACCACTCTGATAGGTGTGAAATGTTTAAGGTCTGAGCTGTTTAAATTTGCATTTCTCTAATCAATTATGATTTAGAGGACTGTAGGTAAATAATTTCTTCATCTGAAAACTATCTATTCCTATCCTTTGACCATTTGTCAATTGGAGATATCTTGTATTCTTATAAATTTTAGTCAGTTCTTCTTAAATTTGAGAAATGAAATCTTTGCTAGGTGCTTGCTGTAGACATTCTCCTCCCCTCCTCCAGGTTTCTGTTTTCCTTCTATTCTGGTTGCCTTGGTTTCATTTGGGTAGGGACTTTTAAATTTAATTCAGACTCTTCATTATACACCTTGTAAGACTCTCTATCTCTTGTTTAACTATAAATTCTTTCCTGATATAAAGATCTGACAGGCAAATCATTCTATGCTCCCATAAATTTTTTTGTTGATTCTTTTCTGCATTTTCTTTTTCTTTTTAATTTTTATTAAAGATATTGTTTGAGTTTTACAATTTCCCCCCAGTCTTGCTTCCCTCCCCCCACCCCCACCCCACAGATAGCACTCCAACAGTCTTTACTTTGTTTCCATGTTGTACCTTGATCCAAATTGGGTGTGATGAGAGAGAAATCATATCCTTAAAGAGAACAGGATTCTCAGAGGTAACAAGATCAGACAATAAGATATCTGGGTTTTTTTTTTCCGAATTAAAGAGAATAGTCCTTGTACTTTGTTCAAACTCCACAGCTCCTTATCTGGTTACAGATGGTACTCTCCATTGAAGCCAGCCAAAAATTGTTCCCAATTGTTGTGCTGATAGAATGAGCAAGTCCTTCAAGGTTGAACATCACTCCCATGTTGCTGTTAGGGTGTACAGTGTTTTTCTGGTTCTGCTCATCTCACTCAGCATCACTTCATGCAAATCCCTCCAGGTTTCCCTGAAATCCCATCCCTCCTGGTTTCTAATAGAACAATAGTGTTCCATGACATACATATACCAGTTTGCTAAACCATTCCCCAGTTGAAGGACATTTACTGGATTTCCAATTCTTTGCCACCACAAACAGGGCTGCTATAAATATTTTTGTACAAGTAATGTTTTTACCCTTTTTCCTCATCTCTTCAGGGTATAGACCCAGTAGTGGCATTGCTGGGTCAAAGGGTATGCACATTTTTGTTGCCCTTTAGGCATAGTTCCAAATAGCTCTCCAGAAGGGTTGGATGAGTTCACAGCTCCACCAACAGTGTAATAGTGTCCCAGATTTCCCACATCCCTTCCAACAATGATCATTATCCTTCCTGGTCATACTGGCCAATCTGAGAGGTGTGAGGTGGTACCTCAGAGAAGCTTTAATTTGCATTTCTCTAATAATTAATTATTTAGAGCATTTTTCATATGGCTATGGATTGCTTTGATCTCCTCATCTGTAAATTGCCTTTGCATATCCTTTGACCATTTGTCAATTGGGGAATGGCTTTTTGTTTTAAAAATATGACTCAGTTCTCTGTATATTTTAGAAATGAGTCCTTTGTCAGAATCATTAGTTGTAAAGATTGTTTCCCAATTTACTACTTTTCTTTTGATCTTGGTTAATTGGTTTTATCTGTGCAAAAGCTTTTTAATTTAATGTAATCGAAATCATCTAATTAGTTTTTAGTGATGTTCTCCAACTCTTCCTTATTCATAAACTGTTCCCCTTTCCATTGATCTGACAGGTAGATTAGTCCTTGATCTTCTAATTTGCTTATAGTATTGTTTTTTATATCTATGTCCTGTAACCATTTGCATCTTATCTTGGTAAAGGGTGTGACGTGTTGGTCTAATCTAAGTTTCTTCCATACTAACTTCCAATTATCCCAGCAGTTTTTATCAAAGAGGGAGTTTTTATCCCAGTGGCCAGACTCTTTGAGTTTATCAAACAGCAGATTACAATAATCCTCTCCTGCTTTTACACCTAGTCTATTCCACTGGTCCACCACTCTGTTTCTTAGCCAATACCAAACAGTTTTGATGACTGATGCTTTATAATATAATTTTAGATCAGGTAGTGCTAAGCCACCTTCGTTTGTATTTTTTTTTTCATTAAGCTCCTGGCAATTCTTGACTTTTTATTTCTCCATATGAATTTACTTACAGTTTTTTTCTAACTCATTAAAGTAATTTTTTGGAATTTTGATTGGTAGGGCACTAAACAGATAGTTTAGTTTTGGTAGAATTGTCATTTTTATTATATTAGCTCGACCTATCCATGAGCTGTTGATATTTGCCCAGTTATTTAAATCTCATTTAATTTGTGTGAGAAGTGTTTTATAATTGTTTTCAAAAAGATTCTGAGTCTGTCTTGGAAAATAGACTCCCAAGTATTTTACACTGTCTGAGGTTACTTTGAATGGGATTTCTCTTTCTAGCTCTTCCTGCTGTTTCTTGCTAGACATATATAGGAAAGTTGAGGATTTAAGGGGGTTTATTTTATAACCTTCAACTGCTAAAATTGCTAATTGTTTCCAGTAGTTTTTTAGATGATTTCTTGGGATTCTCTAGGTAGACCATCATGTCATCTGCGAATAGTAAGAGTTTTGTCTCTTCATTCCAAATTCTAATTCCTTTAATTTCTTTTTCTTCTCTAATTGCTGATGCTAACATTTCTAATACAATATTGAATAGTAGTGGTGATAATGGGCATCCTTGTTTCACCCCTGATCTTATTGGGAATGCCTCTAGCCTCTCCCCATTGAATATAATGCTTGTTGATGGTTTCAGATAGATACTGCTAATTATTTTAAGGAACAGTCCATTTATTCCTACACTCTCTCGTGTTTTTAATAGGAATGGATGCTGTATTTTGTCAAAAGCTTTTTCAGCATCTATTGATATGATCATATGGTTTCTGATAGGTTTGTTGTTGATATAATTGAGTATACTTACAGTTTTCCTAATATTGAAAAAACCCTGCATTCCTGGGATAAATCCTACTTGATCATAATGTATTATCCTAGTGATGACTTGTTGTAGTCATTTTGCTAAGATTTTATTTAGGATTTTTGCATCTATATTCATCAGGGAAATAGGTCTATAATTTTCTTTCTCTGTTTTAACTCTTCCTGGTTTAGGTAACAGTACCATATTGGTTTCATAGAAAGAGTTAGGCAAAGTTCCATCTTTCCCTATTTTTCCAAAGAGTTTATATAGAATTGGAACCAATTATTCCTTAAATGTTTGGTAGAATTCACTTGTGAATCCATCAGGCCCTGGAGATTTTTTTTTTTAGGGAGTTCAATAATGGCTTGTTGAATTTCTTTTTCTGAGATAGGGTTGTTCAGGTATTTAATCTCTTCTTCATTTAACCTGGGCAACTTATATTTTTGTAAATATTTATCCATTTCACTTAGATTATCAAATTTATTGGCATAAAGTTGGGCAAAATAATTTTGAATTATTACTTTAATTTCCTCCTCATTGGTGGTGAGTTCACCTTTTTCATTTATAATACTAGCAATTTGGTTTTCTTTCTTTTTTTTATTTAAATTGGTGAGAGGTTTATCAATTTTATTGGTTTTTTCATAATACCAACTTTTGGTTTTATTTATTAATTCAATAGTTTTTTTGCTTTGAATTTTATTAATTTCTCCTTTAATTTTTAAAATTTCTAATTTGGTATTTGATTTGGGGATTTTTGATTTGTTCTTTCTCTAATTTTTTTAGTTGCATGTTTAGTTCATTAATTTCCTCTTTCTCCAATTTATTCATGTAAACATTTAGAGCTATAATATATCCCCTGAGAGTTGCTTTGAATGAATCCCATAGGTTTTGGTATGTTGTTTCATTATTATCATTATCTAGGATAAAATGGTTAATTTTTTCTATAATTTGTTTTTTGGTCCACTCATTTTTTAAGATGAGGTTATTCAGTTTCCAATCTGTTCTGGGTCTATATCTCCTTGGCCCAGTATTGCATATGACTTTTATTGCATTGTGATCTGAGAAAGATGTATTCACTATTTCTGCCTTTCTGCAGTTGATCATTAGGTTTTTATGTCTTAGTACATGGTCAATTTTTGTATAAGTTCCATGTACTGCAGAGAAAAAGGTATATTCCTTTCTATCCCCATTCAGTTTCCTCCATAAGTCTACCATATCTAATTTTTCTAACTATCTATTTACCTCCCTAATTTCTTTCTTGTTTGTTTTATGATTCGATTTATCTAGATCTGATAGCAGGAGGTTGAGGTCTCCTACTAGTAGAGTTTTGCTGTCTATGTCTTCCTGTAATTCTTTCACCTTCTCCTCTAAGAATTTGGGTGCTGTCCCACTGGGTGCATATATACTCAATATTGAAATGACTTTATTGTCTATGGTACCTTTTAGGAGGATGAAGTTTCCTTCCTTATCTCTTTTAACGCTATCTATTTTTGCTGCTGCTTTGTCTGAGACAAGGATTGCTACCCCTGCTTTTTTTTACTTCAGCTGAAGCAAAATATATTTTGCTCCAACCTTTTACGTTTACTCTATGTGTATCTCTCTGCTTCAAATGAGTTTCTTGTAAGCAGCATATTGTAGGATTCTGGTTTTTAATCTACTCTGCTATTTGTTTACGTTTTAAGGGAGAATTCATCCCATTCACATTCAAGATTATGATTACTAATTCTTTATTGCCCTCTGTGCTATCTTCCCTCTGTTTGTATTTTTCCACCCTTCCCCCCTTTTATCCATATTCCCCAGTATTTTGTTTTTGAATACCACCCCCTTCAGTGTGTTTGCCCTCCTATATCACATCCTCCCCTTTCTTTCCCCTTTCCCTTTTGCCTTCCCTTCCTTTTGTTATTTCCCCTTATTTCCCCCACTCCCCTTTCCTTTCTCCGTTCCTCCCTCCCCTTTCCCCCCTTTAATACTTGAAAGGTTAGATGTTTTATAAGTTAACTGAGTATGTGTAGGTTGACTTTAAGCCAAGTCTGATGAGAAGAAGATTCAGGTGTTTATCCTCTGCTCCCTTCTTCCCCTCTATTACCATAGGTTTTTTGTACCTCTTAGTGTAATGAGATTTGTCCCATTCAATCCCCTCCCTCCTCCTGTCTCTTTCCTGTCCCACTTTTTAGGGAGGCAGTGTATTTTTTTTAGATCATTCTATCTAAGTCATAGAAAATTATGAGTGTCTGTCCCTTCTAGTTCAGTATATTCTGTTGAATAGAGTCAAAATTCCTGAGAGTTATTAGAGTCTTTCTCTCCAGTGGAGTTAAAGCCAGTTACATCCCATTAGATATCAGTCTCATGGATAGGTCATGGATGTCCATCATTTATGGCTAGGTATATTCTCTCTGTTAGAGTTACATTTCTCAGGATTTATGAGAGTCTCTTCCCCCCCCCCCCATGCTGGGATATAGCCAGTTTCAACTTACTGTATTGCATTTTTTTCCTTTTACAACCCCCCCTTTTTTTTTTACCTTTTCATGTGTCTCTTGAACCACCTGTTTGATGTCCAAATTTTCTGTTTAGCTCTGGTCTTTTCATCAGAAATTTTTGGAATTCTTCCATTTCGTTAAATGTCCATCTTTTTCCCCTGGAAGAGAAGGCTCAGCTTTGCAGGAAAGTAGATTCTTGGCTGCATTCCAAACTCCCATGCTCTTCGAAATATCTCATTCCAGGCCCTTTGATCCCTTAAAGTTGATGCAGCCAGGTCCTGCATGATCCTTACTGTGGCTCCTTGATATTTAAATTGTTTCTTTCTGGCTGCTTGCAGGATTTTCTCTTTTATCTGATAGTTTTGGAGTTTGGCCACATTCCTTGGTGTTTTCATTTTAGTATATTTTTCTGGTGGGGATCGATGTACTCTTTCAGTAACTACTTTGCCCTCCGATTCCATGATGTCAGGGCAGTTTTCCATCACTAGATCCTGTAATATTAACTCCAGGCTTTTTTTTTTCAATGTTTTCAGGAAGTCCTATAATTTTCAGGTTGCCCCTCCTCGATCTATTCTCGAGGTCAGTGGTTTTGTTGATGAGGTATTTCACATTTGCTTCTATTTTTTTCTATTTTTTGATTTTGTTTAACTGACTCTTGCTGTCTCATGGAGTCATTAGTTTCTGTAGACTCCATTATTTTTTTGGGGTAGGAGTTTTCTTCATTAACCTTTTCCAATTGGTCAATTCTACTTTTGAAAGAGCTTTCCATTTGACCAATTGAGGTTTTGAGAGAATTAATTTCTTTTTGCATTTGCTCATTTGATGATCTGAGAGATTTATTCTCCTTTTGTGTTTGTCCAGTTTTACTTTCTAAGCTTTTCTTTTCTTGTTGCAAGGTATTAATTGTCTCCCCTAAATTTTCCAGTTGATTTTTAAACTCCTTCCTTCTTTCTTCAAGGAAGTCTTTCTGTGCTGGAGACCAGATTGTATTCTCCTCAGATGTTCCACGTCTCTTTGGTTTGGGGTCTTTCCCTTCCAGGAATTTTTCTATGTATCCACCTTTCTGCTGACCCTTCTTTATTATGCTAAGACCTTGAGTTGGGTGGGGCTGGTTCACCTGGGCTTAGGATCTCTAAAGGCTTTACTGAGTGCAGTTTCTCTGGCTGGCCAGTAGGAGGTGCTTGTTGCTTTCTTTGGAGTGTCTGTAACCTTGGTTGGGAGACCTTCTCCCTTTGCTTGAGGGAGGGAATTGGAGCTACTGAATTCTTTTGCCTTCAATCAATGGTGGGCTTTACCCTGGCCTGAGGTCATTACTTAGCTGGGCTGGTTCTTTTGCTCACACACCTGGGCCTGAGGCAGAAGTAATTTGCATTTGTTTGAGAAGAGGCCTCAGTGTAATGGAGGCGTGGGCTCAGAGTTTCTCAGACCTGAGGAGCCCAGGGATGGCCTCCAGCTCTCCTGCACCAGACCTCTCCCCGCAGCCCCTTCCCCAAGCTCCAGGGGGACAGCACCAACACCAGAAACTCTGCTTCCTTGCGGACCCAAGCCCCTTTTTTTCCAGCCCCATCGCTAATCCAGCAGGTCCGGCTCTTGGGCCCTCAGACTCCTGGTTCCAATTCACCTGTTGATCTGGCTGATCCCGGGCTGATCTTCCCTTGGAGCTCAGGTACTCAGCCAAGGCTGCTGCGGGAGACAAATCCTGAGCTAGATTTTCCTCTCCTGGCTTTTCTTTCTGGGTTTCCTGGTTCGGATTTCTTTTAAGAGGTTTGTTTCATGTGATAGATGGGGAAGAGATCAGGAGACTTTAGAACTGTGCCTGTCTTCTCTCCGCCATCTTGGCTGGAACTCCCCATAATTTTCTTATTGTATTATCCTTCATATTTAAATCAAGTACCCATTTTGACTTTATCTTGGTGTGCAATGTGAGCTGCTGTCTGTTCTTTGCTTTTTTTTTACAAGGAATACATTGGTTTTGCCAAACAGTCTTCCAGTTTTCTTAGCAGTTTTTGTCAAATATTGGGTAAAAGTCTTGATATTTGGGTTCCATCAACAACTAGGTTACTATGGTCATTTGCTACTGTGTCTTGTGTATCCACTCTGTTTCCATAATCTACCGCTCTGTTTTTAGTTAGTATCAGATTTTTTCAATGACTGCCACTTTCAAATACAATGTGCAATATTATATGGTGAGGTCACCTTCCTTTACAATTTTTCCCATTTATTTCCCTTAATATTCTTGACCTTTTGTTCTTCCAGATGACTTCTGTTATTATATTTTTCTATCTCTACAAAATAATTTTTGTTTGCTTCCAATGGCACTGAATATTTAAATTAATTTAGGGGAAAATTGTCATTTTTATTATATTGACCCAGTCTATACTTGAGAAATAAGGTTTTTCCAGTTGTTCAAATTTGACTGTATTTGTGTAAAAAGTGTTTTTGTTGTAATTGTGTTCAAATAGTTTCCAGGTTTGTTTTGGCAGGTAGATGCCCAAATATTTTATATTGTCCACAATTACCTTAAATGGAATTTCTCTATCTAATCCTACGGAACTTTGTTGGTAATATATAGAAACAGAGATGATTCATGTAGGTTTATTTTATATTTTTCAACTTTGCTAAAATTTTTTATTATTTCAACTAGTTTTTTTAAATTAATTATCTATAATTTTTCAAGTATACCACTGTTTCCTCATTGCCTATTCAAATTCATTCAATTTCTTTTTCTCCTCTTATTGCTATATCTATCATTTCTAGTACAACATTAAATAATAGTGATAAGAGTGGGCATCCTTGTTTCACCCCTGATCTTATTGGGAAGGCTTCCAGCTTATCCACATTATAGATAATTCTTGCTGATAGTTTTAGAGGAATACTACAAATCACTTTAAGGAAAGTTCCATTCATTCTTATGTTTTCTATTTAAAAAAAACAAGAGAAATAGTCTTTCCTCAAAAATCTTTTTCAGCATTTTTTGTGATAATCTTATGATTTCTGCAGTGATAATTTTTCTATCCTTGAATGAACCTTGCATTTCTGGTATAAATCCCAGCTGGTCCTAGCATATTATCTTTGAGATATATTGCTATATTCTCTTTGCTAGTAGTTTCTTTAAGATTTTTTCATCAATACTCTTTATGAGGACTTCCAGCCAAGATGGCAAAGAGAAGACAGGCACAGTGCTAAAGTCTCCTGATCTTCCCTCATACAGAATATGAAACAAATCTCTTAGCAGAAATAAATCTCATTACATTAAGAGGTACAAAAGACCAACTGTAATAGAGGGGAAGAAGGGAGGAGCTGAGAACTACCTGAATTTTCCTCTCACCAGACTTGGCTTAATGTTAACTTACACACTCAGTTAAGTTAAGAAACTTATCTTACTTTTCAAGCATTAAAAGGGGAAAAGGGGAGGGGGAGAAAAAGGGGAACTAACAGAAGGAAGGGAGGGAAGAAGGGGCAAAGGAAAAAGGGAAAGAAAGGGGAGGAAGGTTGATATAGGAGGGCAAGCACACTGAAGGTGGTAGTATTCAGAAACAAAATATTGGGAAATATGGATAAAGGGGAAAAAAGGGAAAAATACAAACAGAGGAAGATAGCATGGAGGGCAATAAAGAGTTAGCAATTATAACTTTGAATGTGAATGGAATGAACTCTCCCTTAAAATGTAAGCGAATAGCAGAGTGGATTAAAAACTAGAATCCTACAATATGCTGATTACAGGAAACTCGTCTGAAGCAGAGAGATACATATAGAGGAAAGGTAAAAGGTTGGAGCAAAATATATTTTCCTTCAGCTGAAGTGAAAAAAGCAGGGGTAGCAATCCTCATCTCAGACAAAGCAGCTACAAAAATAGATAGCATTAAAAGAGATAAGGAAGAAAACTATATCCTCCTAAATGGTATCATAGACAATAAAGTGATTTTAATACTGAATATATCTGCACCCCATGGCATAGCATGCAAATTCTTAGAGTAGAAGTTGGAAGAACTACAGGAAAACATAGACAGTAAAACTCTGCTGGTGGGATACCTCAACCTACCACTCTCATATTTAGAGAAATCTAACCATAAAATAACCAAGAAGGAAGTTAAGGAGATAAATTGATTGTTATAAAACCTAGATATGATAGACTTATGGAGGAAACTTAATGGGGATAGAAAGGAATATACTTTTTTTGCAGTACATGGCACTTAACACAAAATTGACTATATACTACTGCAGTATAAAAACCTAGTGATAAACTGCAGAAAGGCAGAAATAGTGAATACAACTTTCTTAGATTATAATGCAATAAAAATCATATACAATATTAGACCAAGGAGATACAGACCCAAAATTAATTGGAACTAAACAACTTCATTTTAAAAAATGAGTGGATCAAAGAACAAATTACAGAAAGAGTTAATTATTTCATCCTAGATAATGACAATAATGAAACAACATAACAAAACCTAAGGGATTCACTCAAGGCAGCTGTCAGAGGATATATTGTATCTTGAAATGCTTATATGAAATAAATTGGAGAAAGAGGAAATCAATGAACTAAATATGCAATCAAAAAATTAGAGAAAGAACAAATTAAAAACCCCCAATTAAATACCAAATTAGAAATTCTAAAAATTAAAGGAGAAATTAATAAAATCTAAAGCAAGAAAATTATTGAACTAATAAATGAAACCAAGAGTTGGTTTCATGAAAAAAAGCAAAAAATTGATAAACCTCTGATCATTTTGATTAAAAAAAGAAAGAAGAAAACCAAATTGCTAGTATCATAAATGAAAAAGGTGAACTCACTGCCAATAAGGAGGAAATTAAAGTAATAATTCAAAATTATTTTGCCCAACAATATGCCAATAAATTTGAAAATCTAAGTGAAATGGATGAATAGTTACAAAAATGTAAATTGCCCAGGTTAAGTGAAGAGGAAATTAAATACCTCCCTTCCCTCCCTATCTCAGAAAAAGAAATTCAACATGCTATTATTGAATTCCCTAAGAAAAATTCTTCAAGGCCAGATGGATTCACAAGTGAATTCTATCAAACATTTAAGGAAAAATTGGCTCCAATTCTATATAAACTCTTTGGAAAAATAGGTGAAGATGGAACTCTGCCTAACTCTTTTTATGTTGGTACTGATAACCAAACTAGGAAGAGTTAAAACAGAGAAAGAAAATTATAGACCTAGCTCCCTGATGAATATGGATGCCAAAATCTTAAATAAAATCTTAGCAAAACAATTACAATAAGTTATCACTAGGATAATACACTATTATGACCAAGTAGGATTTATCCTAGGAATGCAGGGTTGGTTCAATATTAGGAAATCTGTTAGTGTACTCAATTATATCAACAACAAACCTATCAGAAATTATATGATCATACCAGTAGATGCTGAAAAATCTTTTGACAAAATACAGCACCATTCCTACTAAAAACACTAAGGAGTGTAGGAATAAATGGACTGTTCCTTAGAATAATAAGCAGTATCTATGTGAAACCATTAACAAGCATTATATGCAATGGGGAGAGGCTAGAGGCATTCCCCAAAAGATCAGGGGTGAAACAAGGGTGCCCATTTTCACCACTACTCTTCAATATCATATTAGAAATGTTAGCTTCAGCAATTAGAGAAGAAAAAGAAATTGAAGGCATTAGAATTGGGAAGGGAGAGACAAAACTCTCACTCTTTGCAGATCACATGATGGTCTACCTAGAGAATCCCAAGAAATCATCCAAAAAACTACTGGAAACAATTAGCAATTTTAGCAAAATAGCAGGATATAAAAGAAACCCTCATAAATTCTCAACTTTTCTATATATGTCTAGCAAGATACAGCAGGAAGAGCTGGAAAGAGAAATGTCATTCAAAGTAAAGTCAGACAATACAAAATACCTGGGAGTCTATTTGCAGATCCTTTTTGCAGACTCAGAAACTTTTTGAAAACAATTACAAAACACTTCTCACAGAAATAAAATAAAATTTAAATAACTGGAAAATCATCAACTGCTCATGGATAGGCCGAGGTAATATAATAAAAATAACAATTCTACCAAAACTAAACTACCTGTTTAGTGCCCTACCAATCAAAATTCCAAAAAATTACTTTGTCTTAGAAAAAGTTGTAAGTAAATTCATATGGAGAAATAAAAAGTCACGAATTTCCACGATTCAATGAAAAAAAGTGTAAGAGAAGGTGGCTTAGCCCTACTAGGTCTAAAATTATATTATAAAGTATCATTCATCAAAACTGTCTGATATTGGCTAAGAAATAGAGTGATGGACCAGTGGAATAGACAAGGTGCAATAGCAGGAAATGATCATAGTAATCTGCTGTTTGATAAACCCAAAGAGTCCAGCTATTGGGATAAAAACTCACTCTTTGATAAAAATCTGTTGGGAAAATTGGAAGTTAGTATGGAAGAAACTTAGATTAGACCAACACCTCACACCCTATACCAAGATAAGATCCAAATGGATACAGGATTTAGACATAAAAACAATATTGTAAACAAACATGAAGATCAAGTAGTTTGACTCTCAGATCTGTGGAAAGGGAAGCAGCTTATGACCAAGGAAGAGATGGAGAACATCACCAAGATCAAAAGAAATGCAGTATATTGGAAAACAATTTTTTGCAACTAGTATTTCTGACAAAGGACTAATTTCTAAAATATACAGGGAACTGAGTCAAATTTTCAAAAACAAAAAGCCATTCCCCAAATGACAAATGGTCAAAGGATATGTAAAGGCAATTTACAGATGAGGGGATCAAAGCAATCCAAAGTCCTCTGAAAAATTTCTCTAAATCATTACTTATTAGAGAAAGGCAAATTAAAATATCTCTGAGGTACCACCTCACACCTCTCAGACTGGCCAATATGACTGAAAGGACAATGATTAATGTTGGAAGGGATGTGGGAAATCTGGGACACTAATACATTGTTGGTAGAGCTGTGAACTCATCCAACCTTTCTGGAGAGAAATTTGGAATTATGCCCAAAGGGCAACAAATATGTGTATACCCTTTGATGCAGCAATACCACTACTGTGTCTATACCCTGAAGAGATCATGAAAAAGGGTAAAAACATCACTTGTACTAAAATATTCATACTGGCCCTATTTGTAGTGGCAAAGAATTGGAAACTAAGTGAATGTCCTTCAAATGGGGAATGGCTTAACACACTGTGGTATATGTATGTTTTGGAACACTATTGTTCTATTAGAAACCAGGAGGGATGGGATTTCAGGGAAGCCTGGAAGGATTTTCATGAACTGATGCTGAGGGAGATGAGCAGAACCAGAAAAACACTGTCCACCCTAACAGCAACATGGGGGTGATGACCAACCTTGATGGACTTGCTCATTCCATCAGGGCAACAATCAGGGACAAATTTGGGGTATCTGCGATAGAGAGTACTATCTGTATCCAGAGAAAGAACTGTGGAGTTTGAACAAAGACCAAGGACTATTACCTTTAATTTAGAGAAAAAACTCTGTTATCTTATTATGTAATTTTGCTGTCTCTTATACTTTATTTTTCTTCCTTAAGGATATTATTTCTCTCTCATCACATTCAGCTGAGATCAATGTCTACCATGGAAGCAATGTAAAGACGAACAGACTTCCTTCTGCTGGGGGTGGGGCAGGGAAGGAAGATTGGGGGAAATCTGTAAAGCAAAATAAATAAAATCTTAAAGAAAAATATTCTTCATGAAAATGGTTTATAATTTTCTAATGAAGCTCCTGTCAAAGACTTCTGTTCCTCCAGAAGTTGGAGGCTACAGAGAGTATCATCCACCAAGCATAGCCACGAACTACTCAGAGAGGGACATTCAGTGAGCCCAGCAGAGTGACCATCATCCCTGAAATATCCTGCCTGGAGAGGAACCCACAAATATCTCAGAAAGAACAAAAAAGTCTAGAAGCTTCTGAGATGTGAAGTGTCCATGCACATGTCTTATATGATCCCGATATTTATTCTGATTTTCATGGATACAATTGCAAGGGGCTGTGCTCTGAATTCATTTGGGGTGGGAAGGGAAAATATTATATTAGAAACCTGGCTATAGTATTCAAGTCAAAAGAATTTTTTGACCTCATTGTGTCCTCTGGCTAAATCCTGATTGTAAAAATCCATTTGTGTGAACTTGTGAGTCCTGGATTAGGCATTATTCTGGAGATGTCTCCATGTGGTTTGTTGAGTTCCTTCAAGGTGCAGTCCCTCTTCAATGGCCACTGATGAGGAAAAGAAAGTGATATACTTATGTTCTTTGTCCAAAAGTTTGTACTCTTGGCAGTGATTTGAGTACCATTTGTAGTCCCATAGATCTCACCTTGAGGGTGTTAGAGTCATTAATCTTGCTGAGGGTTGTAAAATTCTTGTTATGCATTGGGCAGACAATAGACCTCTCCAATATTTATTGTCTCAGTTCTTTCATCTAGTGTTTACTTCACAGTTAAGCACAATTATCACTATTGAAGGTGGATAGAGTTATACTGTTTGTCCTTCATTTCTGAAGAAGACTACAACATCAGGGAGGTGATGCCAAGAAAAGCACACACGATTGGATTTGGATGAGTGCGTACTATGCTAAGTCACCAGCCTCACTTTTTCCTCCAAAGTCATCTGGGTCCAGTGGGCAGATATGATTCAAGACAACTGGAGATGGCCCCAGATGTCAGGCAATCAGGGTTAAGTACCTTGTCCAAGCTCATATGGCTTGTAAGTGTTGGAGGTTGGATTCAAACTCCCATCTTCCTGATTCCAGGG
Source organism: Macrotis lagotis (assembly GCF_037893015.1). Lineage (NCBI taxonomy): Eukaryota > Metazoa > Chordata > Mammalia > Peramelemorphia > Peramelidae > Macrotis > Macrotis lagotis. Next base: position 285,356,133 of record NC_133660.1, read on the forward strand.
CTAGTGCTCTGTCCACTGTGCCTTCTAGTTGCCCGGACAGAATTGAAGTGACTTGTAAAGAGTCACGTAGTAAATAAGTGTCTGATGCCTATTTGAACTCAGATCTTACCTGAGCTCTAGACTATCTGGTGAGCACTCATTCTTCTCACTCTTGGCCTTAAAAACACTGAGTGAATCTATTCAAATATTGGAGTGGATGATGAGTCAGCAAAAGTCAATATTTTACCAGGCACATTCCTTTGGGTTAGAAATAGTTATCTTTTAACTCTCTTTAATCTGAAATTCTTTTTAACTCTATTGATAAATCTTTATTATATTTAACTGAGGAAGCCAAGCACATTCTTATTGTCATCCCAAAAGAATCAGAAATGTGTTTGTCTTTCAGTCCAAGCCTTTCCCTTTCCTTTCCTATCTTTAGATATTTATTCATTTTAGACTGTCACCTGAATTTTTCCTTTCTTGATCCCAGATCATTCTTATACATCTAAGAGTCTCATTTACCCTATAAATGGAGATATGAAATACTGAGGTTTTCATAGTGAATTCCCCCTGATTTTATGCAACTGCTAACTTTTAATGACTTCTCCACAAGCTGATTTTCAATCATTCAATTTTATTCTAATCAATTTAACTCAGTCAACATTTATTAGGCCATTACTGAAGCCGGTAACATTCTGGGTGATAAGGAAACAGAGAATTCAATGAATTAACAACAAAAAAACCCAATCCTACCTTCTGGGAGTTGACATTCTGTAGGGTGAATGGTACATATAATACATATAAAAGACAATTTGAGGAAGGAAAGGACACTGATAACTAGGAAAATGACCAATATTTTTCCATTGTAGTTGGCCCTTAAGGATTGTCAGGAGGAAAGGAAAGTTGAAGAAACAACCCCAGATCTAGGGGCACAGGCATGTCAGTGGGAAATTGAGAGATAATTTTGGCCTGAAGAGAGGTGACAAAAGGGGAATCATGAGAACTAAGTTTGTTTGGAACCAATTTGTTGTGGATTTGAAATGCCTGGTAGGCAGAAGAATTTATGTTTGATCCTAGAGAGGCAAGAAGACACACTGGAGAGTTTTGAAGTAGCTAAGTAGAAAACATCAGAAATCTCATTTGAGTCCCCTTTCCAGTGCGAACATCCTGGGAAAGCAAGATTCTGTTCTAGGGCAGGACTATCAAAGGGCTGATATTCAGGTTGCTAACATCTGAACACTCTGAGTAAGGGCAATTTCAGGTAAATGGACACAGGGTGTCTAAGGCTATTTTAAGTGCATTTGCATTTATTGATCTGAGTTTGTGTTGTCTCCCCAGATAGAATGTGAACTCCTGAAGAGCATAGTTGCCTGGATATGATATTTCTGGATCCTTGCTCAGAATTTTTTCACACAATAATAATCCATCATACTCACATACAGAAACTTTTTCATTCATTTCTGAATTGATAGACACGCCTTCAGTTACTCTTTGCCAACACAAAAAGAGCTGATTTGAATTATTTTTGTACAAGTAGGTATTTTCTCCATTATTAATAAAAGTCTCTTTGGGATAAAGACTTAGAAGTAGTATTGGATGAAAGAGTATAGACAATTTGATTGGTCGTTAGGCATAGATTCAAACTGTTCTCCAGGGTGAATGGATCAGTTCACAACTCCACCAACAATGCATTAGTGTCCCACATTTCCAACAATTATCATTTTTCTTTTCTGTTACATTAGCTAAATATTAGGTGTGAGGTAGTACAGTATAGATTAGCAAGTATTTATTTAACATTTGTGGATTGATTTACACTATTGAAACCTCTTGGAAACCTAGAATACATGCAGAACCACTGGTACTTTAAAAACTGTATGCATTGCCTCCCCAGAGAAGAGTAAAGTCCAGATTAAACTACAGTGGTTTTCTTCTCAGTCATATTCCTGGAATAATCCTAAAACTGGCTTATTTTCACTGTGGCGTCATCCTTATCTCTTGGTCGTGTTTCTCCTTTTGAAGATCTTCCCATGAATAAATGGAAAAAAAAAGAAACAAATTTGAGGATGATTAATGGAGAGGAGGGAAGGAAAAAAGCTATAATCAAACACCCACTATGAGCCAAGCACCACCTTAAGGATTTCAAGTTTTACCTCATTTGAATGAAAGGAAAGAAACTTGTTTGAGGTGGAGAGCCAAGAGGCCCTGGATGCCCATTGATCACTCGCTAGCCATACTGACTTTGCCTGAGCCCTCCTGGTCTTCCCCTTTTCCCAATGGCTTTTATCTCAAAATTCGATCCAATCTAACAAGCATTTACTAAGCATGTGTTATATCCGGGTCACTAAGAATACAAATGAATAGTACACAGTGGAAAGAGTCCTGCTTCTGCTCTTTTTATTTCTGTGATTGTGGATGCCTGGTTTTTCTTATCTAAAATAAAGAAATTAGACACTTGAGGTCCCCTTGATGTAGAGAATTATGAATGTAGCTTTAATGCTATTAAAATCTTATTAATCGTGGAGGGTACTTTGCTCCTGAGATGTAAATTGACTCCCTGTCGATAGTATACTGTCTCCCCGTCGATAGTATACTGTCTCCCCTTGACCCTGTTGTATTGTTTCTTCCCCCCCATCTTCTCCACTTAACCTTATAAGAGGAAGGATAAGTAAAACACTGATGTGACTAGAAATGACATGTTGAACTCAGAGGTCTCCCACCTTGGGACTGGAAGGGACCTGTACACAGTCTGCCATTGGAAGATACCTGGCCCAATATGTAGGAGCACTCCCCAAGTACCTCTCCTTGCCCAACCCACCAAGAAGGGTATTTCACAAGAAGTGTTGCCCCTTCTGGTCTCTTGATTCTATCCTTGAATCTTTCAGGATGTCTACATCTCTCTTTCCTTCCTAGGTCATATGCTTAAATGCTAGGCACTGTTGGTTCACCATGTGCCCCCATGCCACGTGGCCGAGGCTGCTTCTCTCTCTCTCTCTCTCTCTCTCTCTCTCTCTCTCTCTCTCTCTCTCTCACTCTCACTCAAACTTCACCTATCCTATTCTTAAAGTGGGTACTGCATTTCTAGGAGTTTTTTAACCTGCTATAATGAAATCCTGAGTAGTTTTAACATCCAAGAGAGCATGCAAATTCTTTTTTTTTTTTAGCTTTTGCAAGGCAAACAAGGTTAAGTGGTTTGCCCAAGGTCACACAGCTAGGTAATTATTAAGTATCTGAGACTGCATTTGAACCCAAGTACTCCTGACTCCAGGGCCAGTGCTTTATCCACTATGCCACCTAGCCGCCCCAAGCATGCAAATTCTTTTGCTTTTTAGTGACCCCCAAAATCCCAGTGGCAACACCCTAAGCTCTAAATCTCTGATGAAATGAAACATTCTGAATTTTTGAAAAATTTGAATTCCACTAGACAAATCTTTCCTTCTGTGGCCAATGGAGAAATCAGCTGGGTTTGAAGTGGAGACTTGGGGTGGGATCTCAGCTCTTCTAATTTTCAAGGACCCTACCCCACTTTGGACCTGCTTCTTCAACTATAACATAAGGAGATTAGACTTGATCATCTCTAATGTGGATGTCAGAGCTGGGAAGGATATAAGGTTATAACCCTCAACATCACATTTATAAACTGGGAAGCTAGAACTTGGATTCGTGTCTTTATAATCCAAAATGAATACCTTTCCATGTTAGCACAGGATGTCTGACTGTTATCTTCATGACTGCCTCTCTATCCCTTCCTGCTACCTGATATTCAGGAGACAATGAAGGGCTCTTGGTTTCCTGGATCTTGTTTTCTTCTTCTTGTCCTTCTACCTCTCTGATCACTTTTTTCCTCTGTCTTTAATTAGCTTCTCATACTGTTTGCTACTTCCTCAAAGGGAATGGAGAGAATGTTGGATTTTTTTGGGTTCTATTGTGTGATGGCATTACAATAGTATTACTGGCTAATGTGACTACAAAGATAAATTCTGGAATAGTCCCAGCCTTCAAGGAACTTACTATCTATACAAATCATACACACTCCCTTATTCCCCTTCTCTTAGAAGAATAAACAAACTCTTTGGGCCCAGTTGAACTGATCTAAAAAAAAAACTGTTGAGACTGATGCCCTTCTTTCTCTCCTAACCTTTCCTGTGAATATCATGGGATACCTCCCTCTATCTACCCAACCATACCCCACCATCCTTTTCCAGCTCTGGGAAGGTCTTAAAAACAATACTCCTGGAATGACTTTTTCAGTCAGTTCCCCTGTGGCTCCAATCTCTCTCCCTGTGATGCTCCAGATCTAAACATCCTACCATGTCTATAATTCTCTCATAAATGTTTTCTTTCCCTCGTAGAATATAAACTCCAATTTCTGCCACTTATGAGTTGTGTGACCTTGGGCAAGTTACTTTACCTGATTGTACCACATCCAGGGCCATCTCCTGTTGACCTTATCCATATCTGGTCACTGGACCCAGGAGTAGAAAATGAGACTGGTGCCCTAGCACAATACCCCCTCACTCAAATCTAATTCATGTGCTTGTCATGGCATCACCTTGCTGATGCAGTGTTCTTCTTTGAGAATGAAGGACAAATGTTATTATTATAAGTTCCATTAGGGGAGATGCTGTTCACTTACATATTTGTCTCTCAAGTATTTAGCACAAAGGTTTATTAAGCATATAGCCATTTTAAATCTATGCATGCCTTCATTCCTCTGGTCCAATTTTCTCTATTTACAGATGAGGCAAAAAAAGCAGAGAAAAGTTAAGTGACCTTCCCAAGATTTCACAGGCAATACTCACCCATGTTGTATATCTTGGATAGTGTCAGGCATTGGCTGGTTCTGGGTTTCAGGGAGGAAGAAAAAGATCACAAGGCTGGCAGTGACAGCTATGATTCCAAAAATGATCTGTGGCAGAACTGGAATGTAGTGCTTGAGTATATTCACCAATGGGGCTAGAATTGCCCCAATCCGATCTATTATGAGAATAAATCCATAGCTCATGCTCCTGTGAGAAAAAGATCTGATTGTTTTAGATATCCCATATTAATTTTCCCCTTCCCCTACTCCCTTGCTAATAGAGTCCTTAGCACATATTCATGGAATATTGAAATTCTTAAAAACTACAAGAAGCTCAGTGTCTCCTGAAATTTATTCATTTGAAAGGAATGAAACTCTTTTTAAATTCCAAATGAGCATCTCAACAAGTAAGTAGATATTTTAGTCATCTTCCCTCAATATCTCTATTTATGGTTTTTCCTTTTTCCTTCTGCTATCTAGAGCCGATTTTTTATATATCTCTACAGCTAGTAGAGTGTAAGGTACTTCAGACTAGGGATTGTTGAGGTATGTATTGACTCAAAAAAAACCTAGGAATACTTTAAGCAACAAAAACAAAATATGTGGATAACACAAAGAAGAGTTCTGAGAAGATATCTTCCACCTCTCCCCAACTTCTTTGCAGAAGTCACGTGTCCATGGACATGAAAAATGGTAGATATTTTAGACTTTTTCAATGCCTTGATCACTTTTACTGAATTTTTGATCTTCTCTATCGTTTTCTTTTATAAATACTATTTGTTACTTGGGATGGGCTGCCAGGAGGAGGAGAGGGAGAAGAAAAGGAGGAAAAATTTAATTGATATAAAGCAATAAATATTACATTATTTTTAAAAAAAGGAACATTCGGGGCAGCTAGGTGGTGCAGTAGATAGAGTACCAGCCCTGGAATTGGAGGATCTGAGTTCAAATTTGACCTCAGACATTTAATAATTACCTAGCTGTGTGACCTTGGACAAGTCACTTAACCCCATTGCCTTGCCAAAAAAAGGAATATCCTCAACAGCTTTATTCATCATTTTATCTCTTGTCTTCTGATATCTATGACTGATTTTCTCAGATCTCTACTCCTAATAGAGTGTAAGCTACTTAAGACTAGGGATTGTTGAGGTATGTACTGACTCAAAAAACTAGTAATTCTATAACCCCCCCCAAATATGTAGAAATATAATACAAAGAAGAATTATGAGAAGACATGCCTTCCCCTTAATGAATTTTTTTCTTCTTTCTCTCCTTTTCTCTTTACTCTTATCATCCTAACTCTGTTTTCTTTCCCCCTTCATCTCTTCCTTCCTTCCTTCCTTCCTTCCTTCCTTCCTACCTTCCTTCCTCTTCTGCAGATAGCCTAACACAAAGGATAAACAGCACCTGAAATCAGAAAGACTTGAGTTTCAATATGTGAACTTTGGCATGGACTTGTAAAGAATTACAGAATCTCAGAGTTGGGAAGAACTTCAGTGGTCATCTAATTCAAATCATGAAAGAAGTATTCATCTGGGGTGGAGACAAGATGGCAGCATGAAGGCAGCATTTCCCAGGAACTTCTTCCCCCCAAAACTCCAAAAGCCATTAAATTATGACAAAATTTAGAGGGGCAGAAACAACAGAAAAGACTGAGTGATACATTTTCCCAGTCCAAGATTACTTAGAAGTCCCACGGGAAAGGTATATTTCACCAGGACCGGGAGCTGGAAAAAGCCCCAGTTGCAGTGCAGCCCAGGAACAGCTTGAAGGGGTGGGGAGAAAATTCTGCTACATGAGAATGAGTGTGGAGTGAGGGAGCACTGGCTGCAGAACCTGCAGTGTGAATCTAGAGAAAGCAGCCTGCACCTCCAGAGCACATCATACAGACAGTAAGGGGGTCAGGGGAGACTGCAGAAATTTCTCTGCTCTCCCTTGGGGTAGGACTCTGCTGTTTTCCCACACTCAGATCCAGGTTGAAATTTGGGCTTCCGCACTAAGATAGCTGAGCAGGACTCCTCCTTATAGCTCCAGGGCAGAGGGAAGTGCTGTAGTCATCTACATATCAAAGCATAGGCAAGAGATTATAAAGGTCCTTGGGGCAATAAAGGTCCCAGTGGGGTATCCCTCCCAAAAAACCCCCAAAGCCTTGGAAGTGTTGTAAATTAGTTTTGGGCTGAAGAATGAGCAAACAACAGAAAACCATAGAGAATTACTTTAGTCACATGGAGATCAAAACACATACTCAGATGATGACAAAATCAAAGCTTCTGTATCCTAAACCTCCAAGAGATCCAGAAAATGGACTCAGACTTTGGGTGAGCTCAAAAAAGACTTTGAAAAGTAATTAAGGGAGGTGGAGGAAAAATTGGGAGGAGAAATGAGAGCGATGCAGAAAAATAACGAAAACCAAATCAATAGCTTGGTGAAAGAAATACAAAAAATACTGAAGAAAATAATATGTTAAAAATAAGTTTAGGCCTAATGGAAAAAAGCAAAAAAAAAAAAAAAAAAAAAAGACAAATGAGGAGAACGCTTTAAAAAGCAGAATTGACCAGCTGGAAAAGGAGATAAAAAAGCTGTCTGAAGAAACTAACTCCTTCAAATGCAGAATAGAACTAAAGGAAGCTGATGACTTTGCAAGAAATCCGGAAGGAATAAAACTCTTCCAAAAAAAGTCAAAAATTAGAAGAAAATGTGAAATATCTCATTGGAAAAACAACCAACCTTGAAAACATATCCAGAAGAAATAATTTAAAAATTATTGGGCTATCTGAAAGCCACTATCAGGAAAACAGCCTAGACTTCATTTTCCAAGAAATAATACAACAAAATTGCCCTGAAATCCTAGAAGCAGAAGGTAAAATAGAAATTGAGAGAATTCATTGGTCACCTCCTGAAAGAAATCCCAAAAGAAACACTTCCAGGAATATTATAGCCAAATTCCCAGACTCCCAAATCAAAGATAAAATTCTTAAAAGCTGCCAGAAACAAACAATTAACTACTGAGGCCCCATAGTCAGGATTACACAGGATCTGGCAGCATCTACATTAAGGGCTTGTAGGATTTGGAATATGATATTCCAGAAGGCAAAAGATCTTGGTTTACAATGAAGAATCAACTACTCAGCAAAACTGAACATCCTCTTTCAGTGAAAAAGATGGATTTTCAATGAAACAGGGGACTTTCAAACTTTCCTATTGAAATAACCAGAGCTGAGCAGAAAGTTTGATCTCCAAGTACAGGACTCTGGTGAACCAAAAAGGGGATGAACAAGAAGGACTAACTATGAGGAACTTAATGATATTGAACTGCTTGTATTACTGCATGGGAAGAAGATACTGATAACTCATATGAACTTTCTCATTTATAAGAGCTGTGAGAAGGAACATATATAGACAGGGCACAGGAATGAGTGGAATAAATGATATAATATAGTAAAAAAGATGGGGCAGCTAGGTGGCGCAGTGGATAGAGCACTGGCCCTGGAGTCAGGAGTACCTGAGTTCAAATCCAGCCTCAGACACTTAATAATTAACTAGTTGTGCGGCCTTGGGCAAGTCACTTAACCCCATTGCCTTGCAAAACCAAAACAAACCAAAACAAATAAAGCAAAAAGATGGAGTCAATGGGTGATAAAGGAAAGTATTGGGAGGAAGGGAAAGGAGATGAAGAAGAAGCCAAGAAATTTCACATAAGAGTCAATCAAGAAAAAGTTTTTTCAATGGAATGGAAAGGGGGAAGGCAAAGGGAATGAGTGAGCCTTCATTCTCCTCAGAAATGGCTCAGAGAGGAAATAACATACACACTTAATAGGGTGAGGAAATCTATCTTACCCTAGAGAGCAATGAGAAGAAAGGGATGGGATAAGGGGGAATGGGGGGATGGGAAGGGGGAGTAGGTGATAGAAGAGAGGGAAGATTGAGGGAGAGGGTACTCAGATACAACACACTTTTGGACAGGGCCAGGATGAAAGGAGAGAGAGAATGGAATAAATGAGAGTGGGGAGGAATAGAGTGGAGGGAAATACAACTAGTAACAGCAACTGTGGGAAAAATATTGAAGAATCTTCTCTGGTGGACTTATGATAAAGAAAGCAACTCACCCTAGAGACAGAGCCATTGGAATCTGAACACAGACTGAACTACATTTTTTTCTCTCTCTCACTATTCTTGAGGTTTCTCATCTTCTGGGGGGGGATTATGTTTACTCTTATAACAAAATTATTGTAATAATAGTAATAATAAATTAAAGTTCACTTGCAAAAAAAAGAAGTAATCACCATTTTAATTCACCCATCAAGTGGTTGTTCATCATCTGTTTCAAGGTCTCTAAGGAGAAGGGACTAACCACTTTTTAAAGCAGTTCATCACAAGCCCATTTGTTATTATTGGAAAACTTTACTGACATCAAAGCTAAATGTGCCTTCGAACATTCACCATTATGCCTGGTTCTGATCTTGCTTAGGGTCAAACAGAACAAAGTTATCCCCTCTTCCATAAGACAACCCTTTAGAAACTAAAATTCAAAACCTCTGAATTAATTTTTCTTAAGACTAAACATGCTAAGTTCTTTCATTTGCTTCTTAGATCATAAGCTCAAGGTCCTCAGAATGCTCTACCATAGGTTGGGCACAAAAAGTCCATGTGAACACCTGGGTGGTTTCTCTAAACTTGCACATCTTGTCTTTCTTTGGAGCCTCTTCAATTCTGCTTTGCTCATAGAGCACAGTACCCTCTCTGAGGAGGGCATGCCTTCTTGAATGGTCCTGTTCCAGTGTCTTCCATGCTACAAAATCAATTTCCAAGTTCTTAAGAAAGACCTTCAATATTCTTTCCCTGTGAGCATTTGCCCAATGTGAGTTACCTATAAAATAATCTTTTGGGCAAACATATGCTTGGCATTTGAACAATATGGACTTTCATTCACAGTAGTAACATTTGAATGCTTGAAAGTTAGTTTAAGGAAGTCCCTCAGGGTCTGGTATCCTCTCCCACTAGATGATCTTCAAAACTTTCCTAAGACAATTCAAATGCCAACACTTCAGTTTCCTGGCATGAGACTGGCAAATCATCCAGATTTCATAGGCATACAACAATGAGGTCAGCACAATGGCTCTGCAGAATTTCAGTTTGGTAGTCAGAAATTACTTCTCTCCCACACTTCCTTTTAGAGATGCCCAAATACTGCACTTGTTCTAGTAATGTGTGCATCAACAGAAATATTAATTTATACCTCCCTAGAAAGTATACTGCCAAGGTAAGTGAACTTATCCACAGTATTCAAAATGTCTCCATTTACATTAATCAATGTTCCACATATGACTGGTGTGGTGCTGGCTGATAGAGCACTGATGTGCTCCTGGTGTTAATCATTAGGTCAAAATTAACATGAGGAGAGAATCATTCCATCCTTTGTTGCATCTCAGCTTCAGAGGCTGCATTGAGGGCACAATCATCAGCAAATAGAAGATCAGGCACCAATTCTCCCTCCACTTTGATCTTGGCTCGTAGCCTTTCAAGTTGAGGAAGTTGCTATCAGTGATGTAGCTGACCTTGATGCATGAAGGCATTTGATAACATGGTTGAAAACATCATGCTAAAAACCTTGGGAGCAAGGACACATCCTTGTTTACTCCATTGGTGACTGGGAAATCACGAGAGCCCACTAACAAGAACTGGAACAAGCATGCCATCATGAAAGTGATGCTCAATATTGATGAACTTCTTCAGACAACTATATTCTGACATAAATTTTCCATTGGTTCTGGAAACAGACAAGGTCAAATGCCTTGACAATTCTACAAACATTGCATAAACCTCTGTTCTGCTCCTGGCCTTTCTCCTGGAATTGTCAGGCAGCAAACAACTAACAACCATTCCTTGTCCCTTTCTGAAGCTACACTAGCTAGGAGGTAGATGACCATCTAACAAACAATGGATCAGCCTATCAAGCTAATTTACATCTTACTGAGAATGAGGGGAATTTCTCTCTTAAGAGAGGAAAGGATGGAGAGCACAAAAAAAACCAAACAAGAATCTTGCCAAGCAATGACTAAGGGAACTACTAGTCTATGATTGTCATAGGACAATTTATTCCCCTTTCCTTTTTAGAGATGAACAATGGAGGTATCCTTGAACTCCTGGGAAGAAACTCCTCTTGCCATATAACCAGAAAATTTCAGTCAACTTTTGTATAAGCAATGAACCTCCTATCTTATAAATCTTACTGGACTGGAATTAGTATTGGGTGCTTTGCCACTTGAAAGGAGCCTAATGGCATTTAAAACCTCTTCTTCAAGAGAAAGATTGGCTTCAACCTGAGGTAAACCTTTTATGATTTCAGCATTGATGGATTATAAGAAACATGCACTTTACCAAGAACTCAGAATCATCATAAGTGGACCAAAGAGGATCCTTTAATTAAAATACCCTTAAGGACGGTTGTCCATAATAGAAATGGGCACACATGGTACATGAAATCAGGCCTTTTACCTTCTAGCTAGAAACACAAGTCCCTCCTTAGTCCCAAATTGACTGGATATTGCCAAAGTCAAAGCCCTATACAAAATATCTCTCCCCATGTGTGGTTTTAAATTCCTTTTCAAACTTCCCCTTCCCCACAATCTGGTAGTCAGGTTTTGAAAGGGATAACACAGATGTGTGAATCTAACCACTGGTGAGACTTCTTTCACTAAATCACCTAACGTGTTCTATGGTTCTTGTATTCTTATGCCCATCCATCCCATTTCCTCTCTATAGAGATTCCCCTCATTCTCAGTAAGATGTAAATTAGTTTGATTTATATATGTAAACCAACATTCCTGAGATTCTATTATTAAGGCTTCTTTTCTTCATCTTTCCTAGCAGTTTCTCTCTAACTTATACTTTCCTCAGTTTCCCACAGCTAATGTAGAAATGAGAACTAATCACTTATCACATTGATGATGATCTGTTGAGAGTGCTATGAAAGAGCCAAGTCCTTCTAGGACCATTTTCTTATTACTAACCAATATGGTTCCACCAGCACTGAGTAGTTGAGATGCACCTTAGGTTCCTGACCCAAAAATAATCTTCAGGGCATCATAAAAGCCTTTTTAATTACTTTAATTACTTTACACATTAAACTGAATTCCACCTGCCTTCTTGCAAAGCCAAGAATCCTACATCTCTCTAAGCTTCACTTCCACTTTATTTTTGGTCTTGCCTTCTTGGAAATGGGTGAACAATCCTATTGGAATATGTAACAGTTTCTGAATTTCTCCATCATTTTTGTCAAACCAGTCTTGATGTTTGCAAGTGTTCTGTCCTGATTGAGCAAATGCAATGCTATCCACCAATCTCTGAAACGTGGCCACTCTTTCTCTGCTTCACTGTTGCTTACTGTATTGGTCCAACAAGCTAGCAAGAAATCTCAGAGAAGTGCTCCAATCTGCTGAATTAATTCTTCTAGTAGTCATTTTGCCTTGGGACTGCTCCTTCCATTGAAGGGAAATATTTTGCTTGGAGAATAAGTCAATAATCATTCCTGCAGTATTGCCTTAGTCACTCTCATACTGTTTCTCTCCTAACAATCTTGTAATCTATTAGATGTCAATGTTTCTTGAAATGATGCTTCCAGGAAGTTTTATTGTTTTTATCAAAATGAAAGACAGTATTGGTGATGAGTATGAGATGCACAAGTCTTCAGTAGTAAGTGACCATTGCTCTTTTTCTGATTCCATTCCTCTCAAGGACTCCCTACATTGTTTTGTAGTCTTACCTTATTCTACCACTACAGTCATCCAGAATTAGGGCAGGTATATGGCACAGTGGATAGAGCACAGGCCCTGGAGTCAGGAGGACCTGAGTTCAAATTTGGCCTCAAACACTTATTACTTACTTAACTGTGTGACCATGGGCAAGTCACTGAATCCCATTTCCTTGCAAAAAAAAAAACCCCGAAAAAATGACTCAGAATTATAAGCTTGCCCTCTTTGGGTACATTGAAGATAAATGTCTACAGGTCTTCATAGATTTTTCTCTGACCTCATCAGGTTTCATCATGGTGGGAGCATAGGTACTGGTGATATTGGTGTGGCATTTTCCTGCAAGTGACATTCATATTGCCATGAGTCAGTCATTCCCTTCTTTTGGTAGATATTCTACAAACTTATGAGCAGATAAGTTTGGATTGTAAGATCTGCCCCAGCTTCCCAGTCTTCATTTGTCAGTCTTATTTCACTCAGGGCTGCCATTTTGATGGGATACCTGATGACTTCTCTTGCAACACATCTGCTTGTCATTCAGATGAACTGGATCTCCTGTATATTATTTGCACATTCACTGAATCAATAGTGAGTAGACTCATCTTTGCAGTAGTTTTCTCATATATGGGTGAGTATGTGTGTGTCTGTATGTCATTGTGTGTGTGTGTGTGTGTGTGTGTGTGTGTGTGTGTGTGTGTGTGAAATACAGGGTTGGATTCCTGTCTGTCAAAATAATCAGACCAGGGTGGATAATCAGACAATTTTGGAGCACCTTTTCTAGACCCTTCAGGGGGCTCCCAAATCTCACTCCTGCTTCCAGTGAGATGACCGTGGACTGCCTGTGTGAAAGGTTGCGACTACTACTCCCACTGTATCTGCACCTACTGCTTCATCACTTGCCTGTTGGCATAGGACTTTGAGATGGATAAAAATGGGAGAATAGTATGGGAGGGTGTCTTTTGAGTCTTGCACTAAAATGTTGTCTCCCTCTTTCTTCCAGTATCATCACTGTGGCAGGACAGATTTAAGGCAACTGTTTATGGTTTGAGATGCAGTGGATGACCTCATATCTTTGATGTCTAACCAAGCATTAAGCATTCCATAGCACTTCAATTGCCTTCATGGCCACTAGAAAAAATTGTTTTCATTTGCCCATTCCACCAGGGATTATTCCCATGCTTGAGGAAGGATAATTTGTTAGTAGTTGTACTTTGAAATCAAAAAGGATCATGACATCAAATATACATGATGACATGATTTGTCCATTATGTTAATTATAAGAAGAGGAATATTATACAAAGACATCCTTCTCACTCCCTTTACCGGAACTTTCTCAATCCATGTTATGATATCAGGGGAAATAAAACTTCTGGTGATGGTCTGAATGCTGGAGGAGTCTTTGGTCTTGTGAATGTGGCTTCTCTCCCATATCAATGAGGCACCTCAATGCTCCAGTATCACTGGCTTGGAACAACATGATACATCCAAGCCTGACTCTCAGTGATCTAATCAATAGCATGAACTTTTCCTCCCAGGACTGCAACCATAGCTTTCCCCAGAGCCAAATGACTTTGGTTTCCTGAAAGCTTCCTCGGGGGTCAAGTGAATAAGCCACTGTAATACTAGTTGGCATCATTTATGGTCAAAACTACAACTTTTGTTCCTAATTAATTAAAACAGTCTTGGCAAATACTTTCACTCTGGTCCATCTTGATAATTCACCAATGTTTTTGAGATCCCTTAATTACCCTCAGACTAATTTAGCCCATCTGCTGAAACTGTTTATCAGCTGATGTACATGCTACAACTTTTTAAAACCCCCACATTAGAGTTAAGGAGACACCAGAGGGTGAGGAGCCCTCACACCAGAGATGCTGCTGTTCCCTGAACACAGTCTACACCCCACTCTGGCCATGAAACCAGTTCTGAATAACTGATGTATCTTTATATAATCCTTGCCTCTCCATTCCCCACCCCAAAACATTATTATCTAGATCAATAAAAATACTTTACCAACAGCTTTTTTAAAGTGGAAGTGATTCTAAAGAATTTGTGATGCAAAATATTAATCAAAGTATCAAACAATATGGAATCTAAATGTAGACCAAGGCAGGCTATTTTCAATTTTATTTTTTTAATTTTTTCCTCTCAGGTTTTCCTCCTTTTTGTTCCGATTCTTCTTTCACAATATGATTAATATGGAAACATGTTTAACATAGTTATACATTTCTAGAGGAGTGAGGAGGGGAGGGAGGGAGGAAAATGTGGAACTGAAAACTTTACCAAAAATATGATTGTTGAACTCTATCTTTACATGTAACTGGAAAAATGAATACATAAATCTATTTTTAAAATGGAAATGAACTAATTGTAAAATGGAAGTGATCCACAATATTCCCCTTATCTATTATTTCAATAATCCTACACAAAAAGGAAAGCCTATGAGGTTAGTCTGGCATGCCTTGTCCTTGATGACACCACCATGCTGGCTTTTCAGAAACAATGTTTCCTTTTGTAGAGATCCACAAACCATATTTTTAATGTTTACTTTAGAATTTTCTAGGAATTCAGTTAAAACTCCTTGACTTAGAATTTGCAGACTGAATTCCCACCCTCCTGTTTTAGAAATTCAAATATTTGTCCTTCTCTAATCTAGTGGCTCCTTTCCCATTCTCTGTGAGCATCAATTATCACTGACTAAGCTTGACCATCACTGTATCACTCCATCATCACTTTCTCTTTCAGATCCCAGAATGTAGTTCATCTGTGTTAAAACATGTGAATTCATCAAGGACAACCAACTTGCTAACTTGTTTCCCCTAACATCTCTTGGATACAAACAGTGGCATGCTAGCAACTATTCATTAAAAAGCTCTCCAGAAAGGAAATCAGTCCCTTTGGGGAGTCTGTTGCCTACATACTGACTACTGATCAATAGCTATTCTAAGAGAACCACAGAGAATCACCTGGAAACAGTCACAGAACACCTGCCCATGCTTCAACATTCACATCAGACTGAAGGTGGATGCTGATGAGGGCAGAATTCTGATTGTCAGTCCCTTTTTACTGGTTCTTTCACATGAAATGTATAATACTACCTAGGATATAAGGTTCACATAATGCTTAACATATGTTCTCTCATTTGATGCTCCTAACAACTCTGGGTGGAAAGTGATGTTATTATTCCCATTTTACTGATGAAGAATCAAAGGGAAAGACAGATTAAGTGATTGACCTAGGGTCATACCACTAGTCATTTTCTGAGATTAGATTTGAACTCAGATTTTTCAGAGTCTGTATATCTATTATACTACCAAGGAAATACTAATGACATATCTAAACCTTTGTGAAACTTTAAAAATGCTGAGTGAATGCTAACTACATTGATCAATGGACAATGACGTGTCTTCATATATGTATTTCAAGTCCATGTTCAGACCAGGATCAAGGTAAGGGAGAGATCAAATTTCCTGGTGCCCACAGACTTGGTATCATCCATCTGTCCTGCTAGTTCATGATGTATAGCTGAACTTGCTACTGTTTCGACTTGGCTAATTCTTCATATTGACTCTGGTTCTACTTCTAGAGAAATAGCTCCATGACTTCATCTCAAGACCCCTTCTGAGACCTCACTGTGACATGGAGGGGACGTAACAGTCTTTAACTGGGTCTCCAACAGCCCCATGAAACAGACCACCAATCCAGAAAGATTTCCTGTGTGGGTCCAGTGTGATCCCTACCTTTTTTGTCTGAGAACCAGCTTAGATTTCCAATCACTAGTAACCAGACTGATTTCATAGAAGATGGGAGTTTTGATCCAAGTCAAAGAAAAGTCTTTTCAGTTTGAGACGAGTTAATCATGGTATGTGTGTGTTTGTGGAGAATGGAAGGAGGGAAGAATCAGGATCTCTGGACTTTGAAGGTGAAAGCCTGGTTTTGTCAGGGAGAGATTTCTTAGATATAATCTCTCTGGTGCATCTCCTGGGGGATCTGAAGTAATCTATTGAGTCTTTCCTCATCCTCCCCTTTCCCCAGATTTGGCAATAGATGCTTCTTTATCCCCAAATGCTCTGACCTACCTGACTACTGTGGGTAGGAGCTCATTGGAATAGACAATTTTACAGGACCTGCAGACCATACCACAGCTAATTCCTAGTATTATCAAAACAATGCGCAAAATTCCTGTAAATCAGAAGACCAAAAAATGTCAATTAATCAGAGTTCAACACATCTTAGAGCCAACCATTTGTTTGCTCACTTATTCACCCTGTAAATTCACATGTTCACCCATATAATCATCCCTCAGTTTGTCCCCCCAGTCATACATCTGCTTCATCTACCTATCCATCTATCAATTTTATTAGAGGCAGCTCAGTGGTACAGTAACAGAGTTCTAGACTTAGAGTCAGAAAGTTCATATCCTGCCTTAAAACTTTCTAAGCTGGGGAAGTCTAAGTCATTTAACTTCTCTCAGTCCAGTTTCCTCATCTATTATATGAGGATCTTGGGTTATTCTGAGGGACAAAATTATATAGTACATGTAAAGTAATTTGCAAAACTTAAACAGTTCTGTAAAGGGTAGCTATTATTTGTTTGTTTCATCTGGCAAACAATAAAAACATATTGCACTTTTATTGGGTGTAAGCCTCTGTGCTAAGTCCTGAGGGAGAAATGTAAAGATCAATTATTCAACAATCCCATCTTTAAGGAATTCAGAAAAGCTAAATACAAATTATATGGCATCCATTCATCATCTATTCTGTTCATTTATTCTATCCATTCATCTTTTTGACTTTCTCTCTTTCTACCAGTCTATACATCTATCCATCTGCCCAACTGTCTTTTTATCCATCTAGCCAATCATCTATTCATTGACCTATATATCACTCATCCACCTATTAATCTATCCACTTACATCTATCTATCTAATTTTTCAGTCTGGCCATCCATCCATCCATCCATCCATCCATCCATCCATCCATCCATCCATCCATTCATTGATCTATCCATTCATCCACCTATTGATTTATGTACTCATATATATTTATTTATCTATCTGCCATCTATCTATCCATCATTTCATCTATCCATTTTTCCTATCAATGCTCTCTACCTAGTCATCTCTCCTGACAAGGGTTTGAATACTAGTTCTGCCATTTATTAGCTCTCCAGTTCTGACTAAGTTGTTCTCCTTTCTGACCTTATTTCCTCTTTTTTTTAAAATGAGAAAGTTGAGGAAGTGCCATGACCCAGTGAAAAGAGTGATGCCTTTGGAATCAAGGGACCTGAGTTCAAATTCTGCTTCTGAGGCTCACTGAGGCTACACATAGATATAGATATAGACATAGCTGTCTAGTACACTAAGGTGTAAAATAACTTGCTCTGGATCATTCAGTTGGGAACTATTTGAAGTTCAATTCAACCCCACTCCTTTCTCCCTGCAGCCCGGAGCTCTATCCTCTAGGTCACCTGGCTACCATTCATCCTCTGCTACTCTTCCCTCCTCTTTACCTGTTTCCCCAAAGATCACTGTCTTACCTTGAGGCAGAAAAGCACTGGCAAGTATTGACAGTCCACCAAGGAGGAGGCAGGCCACCACAATCGTTTGACGGCCAAAGCAGTTCATGATGAACACGGAAACAAATCTGCTTACCAAGGTAGAAGCCCCCATCAGAATCTGGAGCATTTGAATATTGCTTCCCAAGTTCTGAATATCCAGAGAGAGCCCATAAAAAAGCATCGCTGTTGTGAAGCTACAGCAGACAGTGGGGGAAAAGAGGGAATCCATCACACTTGGAGCCCAGAATTCGCCATTAAATGCAGTTCCATTCAGCAAGCCTCTTATAAATGCCTTTTGGGTACCAGCATCTATACAAGTGCTAGGAGGTCATGTTCTGCTGGGGTTGGCTCTACTCCATGAACACAGTTAAATGAATAGCAGAAACATTTGGGAGGGCAAGGGGATCATTAAGGAATGATCAGAAAAGGCCTCTGTGGGAGCTGGTGTCTGGGGTTGAGCCTGGAAGGCAGCCAGGGATTCCAGGAGGCAAAGGGGAGGAGGGTACAGGTACTAGGCTTGAGGAACTATGATGCAAAGACAGAGAGTGGAAGATGGACTCCTTAGTTCAGGAAACAGCAAGAAAGTAATTTGGGTTGTAATGGAGAAACTGTGAAGGGTTTTACTTTTTTTCCTTTAATAATATTCGACTTTTTCTCAATTATATTTAAAAACAATTCAATAATTTATCGTTTTTCTTTATGTTTTGAGTTCCAAAGAAGAAGTGCGAATGACTTAGTTTTTCTCAGTAATGCCAGGATCCAAAGTAATCCCAAAGATCTCATAATGAAAAATGCTATTTGCCTCCAGAGAAAGAATTCTTGGAGCCTAAATGCAGATTGAAGCATACTATTTCTTTCTTTCTTTCCTTCCTTCCTTCCTCCCTTCCTCCCTCCCTCCCTCCTCCCTTCCCTCCTCCTTTCCTTTCTTCCATTCATCCATCCACCCTTCCTTCCTTCCTTCCTTCCATCCTTCCTTCCTTCCTTCCTTCCTTCCTTCCTTCCTTCCTTCCTTCCTCCCTCCCTCCTCCCTTCCTCCCTCCCTCACTTTCTCCCTCCCTCCCTCCTCCCTTCCCTCCTCCTTTCCTTCCTTCCATTTATCCATCCACCTTTCCTTCCTTCCTTCCTTCCTTCCTTCCTTCCTTCCTTCCTTCCTTCCTTCCTTCCTTCCTTCCTTCCTTTCTTCCTCCCTTCCTCCCTTCCTTCCTCCTTCCCTGCCTTCTTCACTTCATTCCTCTGTTCCTTTCTTCTTCTTTCCTTCCTCCCCCCCCCCTCTCTCTTTATTCCCTTAATTTTCTTCCACATAATGGCTATTAAAATGTTTTATGAGGTTGCACATGTATAACCCATATCATGTAAAGCCTCTCAGGGAGAGGAAGAGACAATATTTACCAATTGTTTAGATCTGGCTTTATTTGTGTGCATATTCTGCAATTATGTTCATATCGTGTCTGTGTTTGTCCTAGCAGGTAGTCAGAAGAATTTTATGTTATCTATGGTTATTTTAAATGAAGTATCTCCTTCTATTTATCACTGCTGAACTTTGCTGGTGATGTACAGAAATGCAAATGATTTATGTGGGCCCATTTTATATCCTGCAACTTTGCTAAAGCTATTAATGATTTTGACTAACCTTTGATTAATTCTCTAGAATTTTCTAAGAATACCATCATACCATCTGCAAATCATCATCATGGTATTACCTAATTTCATATAGTGTTTTAAGGATATTTAGAAGGAAAAAAGGGGAACTGGGAGATAGAAATGTGTGAGACATCAGAGTATAATCTAATGAGGAGATATGATCACTCTGGTCTCAGAAAGAAAAGAAACCTACAGGGTGAGAAGTAGGAGAAAAATATTGAAATGATGAGAGAAAGAAGAAGGTATTACTTTGGAAGTGGGAGAGGATTCCACTCAACAATACTAATATGAAGGTATAGAATTAGATGGATAGGAGGATGAGAACCTTACTCTGGATGAAGCCTAAGGTTTTGGTGTTTGAAAATGAACAAGTTCTGGAAGGGGGGATAGAGCTGAAACCACTGGGGCCATTGGTAACTAGAGGCACAGGAAAGCATGAATATAGAGAGGAAATTTCCAAGTAAATATAGAAAAAATGATCAACAAAGGGACCTCCCATGGGCTCATGAAGTCTCTGACATCTGAAATAATTGGTGTTGTTCTGGGAGAGAGAGACTCAGTGGAAAAGACCAATTTGTGGGGTAAACCCTACCAGACAGTGATAGAAAACACATAGAGTGAAGAGTCATGAGAATGGTTCTCTTAGATGCTTCAATGCAAGATAAGTACAGGCTATAGTAGAAAACCAGAGAGTTAGAAGGGTTATGAATCAGATAACAAGCAACTGGAGGACAGAGAAGATGGATAATAAAGAAATTATCTTTTTAAAAAGTTGCAGATATGGTGTTCACAGAGAATCCTCCTTCTGTGATCTGCCTTAGATTGGAGTGAGCTCTGTGTGTGTGTGGTACATTAGCCTCTTTGTATTTGATTTCTATATATTACTTCCTTCCTTCCTTCCTTCCTCCCTCCCTCCTCCCTTCCTCCCTCCCTCACTTCCTCCCTCCCTCCCTCCTCCCTTCCCTCCTCCTTTCCTTCCTTCCATTTATCCATCCACCTTTCCTTCCTTCCTTCCTTCCTTCCTTCCTTCCTTCCTTCCTTCCTTCCTTCCTTCCTTTCTTCCTCCCTTCCTCCCTTCCTTCCTCCTTCCCTGCCTTCTTCACTTCATTCCTCTGTTCCTTTCTTCTTCTTTCCTTCCTCCCCCTCTCTTTCTCTCTCTCTCTCTCTCTCTCTCTCTCTCTCTCTCTCTATTCCCTTAATTTTCTTCCACATAATGGCTATTAAAATGTTTTATGAGGTTGCACATGTATAACCCATATCATGTAAAGCCTCTCAGGGAGAGGAAGAGACAATATTTACCAATTCACCAAAGGGAAACATTTAAATATTAAAAACAAGTGATGTGGGGGGAAACCTGAGAACCAAGAAGAAAAAGGAAATGGTTTTTGTATATTAAAGAGAGGAAAGATATTATCCAGCCTTCACAAAGAAGCAGATCTACAGATCAAATCAGAATCTTTTTAACTGGTATGAAAGGCATCTCAAAAATGATGCATGATTGCATCTTGCATGTCGGGAGAGTAAGGGGATAAATAGCTGGGCTGCCCAACTGCAGCACTGATACTTAGGAGGTCTGTAAAGAGGCTAACCCTGAAGCCTGGAAGGATTTGCATGAACTGATGCTGAGCAAGATGAACAGAACCAGAAAAACATTGTACACCCTAACAGCAACATGGGGGTGATGATCCACCTTGTTGGACTTGCTCATTCCATCAGTGCAACAGCTAAGGACAAATTTGGGGCTGTCTGCGATGGAGAATACCATCTGTATCCAGAGAAATAATTATAGACTTTGAACAAAGACCAAAGGCTATTACCTTCAAATTAAAAAAAAATGTTATCTTATGTAATTTTACTGTCTCACACTTTATTTGTCTTCCTTGAGGATATGATCTCTCTGTCATCACATTCAACTGAGATCATTGTATAACATGGAACCAATGTAAAGACTAACAGAATGCCTTCTGTGGGGCATGAAGGGAGGGAAGCAAGAATGGGGGAAAAATTGTAAAACTCAAAATAAATAAAATCTTTCTTAAAAAAATGTACTAACCCTGGAGTTGGGATCTATGGAACAACACGGAAAAAAATACACAAGGTCAGAAAGGAAATGAGAATGTGTTTCAGTATCCATCAGTGGAGAGAGAATCCCCATCCCTAAAATCTTGGATCCATAGAAACAGAATGATAATTTTTGAATTTCTTATTTTTTATGATCATTTAAGAAAGTTCTGGGGCATCTTGCAGTGAGTTTTCTTCTCTGAAATATGATTCAGATGTGTACCAGAGCAAAAGAAGCAAAATGGTGAAAGCTGTCCTACTCAGGTCACCTGACGATTTCCTGAAAGAACTGAGATGCTTCATTTGGAGAATAGAAGACTTGAGTAGAGCTTTGAGTTCAAGGACCTGAAGGGCTCACATATGCAAGAGAATTAACATATGCTCTGCAGGGTGCCAGAGACAGAATGATGAAGAGCCAGGATGGGAGTAACAGAGAGGCAAGTTTAGACTCTATGTAAAGAATAACTTATCATCATTCAAGTTATCTGAAGACAGAATGAATTGTGCCAATAGACTGTGGATTCCTTCTCATTAGAAGGTTTTAGGCAGAAGCTGAATAATTGTTAGTGAGACTTAAGTCATTAATACTAGTGAGAGAATTTCTTAATTTCAGGCTAAATTGGATGACCTCAAAGGCTTCTTGTTGAGTTTCTTAGTTGTGTTTGACTCTTCATGACCCCATGGGGTCTTTTCTTGGCAAAGATACTGGAGTGCTTTCCCATTTCCTTCTCTGGCACATTTTACAGGTGAGGAACCTGAAGCAAACAGGGTCAAACAACTTTCCCAGGGTCACACAGTTAGTAAGTGTCTGAGACCATATTTGAACTCATGAAGAGAAGTCTTTCTGACTTCAGGTATAAAAGGTTATCCTCTGTGCTAACTAGCTCTAAGATTCCACAATACTGTGACTCACTGATACAATGATTGAAGCTCAACCTAACCTTTTCTGGCACCTATTTATGTGTCTCCCTGAGGTATTCTTTTGAAGGTGCCTGTAGATTTTATTATTCCTTAAACATTATATGGAACATACCCTTCGAAGGACAAACAGAGGATTCTAGTTTTCAGGACTGGAAACCGGAACAAATCCAACATGTTGTAATGGGCCTTTGATGCAATGAGCTTCTCCTCTGCGGTGGATCTCAAAGTCTTTAAAGAGAAGAACCAAGGATAGAATGAATCTGGAGTTTGGATTATGGAAGGACATAAGGAAGGAGCAGGAAGGATTTGGTTGGTAAGAGGTTCTAAGCGGGAAGAGTACCACTGAGAGCCCTCAGTTCACACAAGATCAGCAGAAAGAACAGGTGTGCCCAGGTGTATGACTACAGCATTAGGGGTGTAACTGTAGACTCATAAACTCCCTATGGGGATGATCCTCCATGGAACTATTGACATCCAACTTAGACATAGACATGGAAATCTATGGGACATCAATGCATTTTAAGAAAACTAATGAAAACACATCAGAGGACTCTCTGAATTATATCACTAAATGATTTTCAGAACTTAGTGACCTCTAATGTATATGCATCATAAAAGCTAAAAATAAACAGAAAGAAAAAAAATCAGCTTTAATCCTGGATCTGGAATCAGAAAAGCTGGATCCAAATCTTGTCTTTCACATTCTCCATGTCACCTAAGCTGGTCCTTTATTCTCTCAGCGGCAGATTTTTCTAATTTGTAAATTGAAAGCTTCTGGGGTACCTTCCACCTTCAAGTCTGGTATATATGGCCCCTGAATATATACTGAACAGATACACTCCCTATGTGTGTCTGTGTGTCCCTCCATGTACTCGTAATACAACAGAAAGAATGCTGACTCTGGAATCAGATTACAAGTATTCAGACCCCTCCTTTAATACTGATGTGAACTTGTGCAAGTTACTTTAGACCTCTTTAGTCCTCCATTTCCTCGTTTGGAAAATTAGGGGCTGTACTAGGTGGTTTCTAGACCCATATGTAGTGATTTATTCATGTAAGAGCTAATTTTCCCTACACCTGTCCACTTTGTCTATTGATGCTATATTTTACAGCTCTTAGAAGTGGTCACCAGATTTGTGGGGGAAAGCATTGATACTTACTTATTACTCTTTTTTCATGAAATGCCTTTACTTTGGCTTGTGATCTTTGACTTTACAGTAAAGGGGACTCTACCAGTGCTGGGCTCATGACTTGATTCTGAGAGAATGTAGCTCCAGAGATAGAATATCATGGTTCGGAAGGATGTTCCTCTCCCTTTGCAGCAGAATAGAAGACTGAGGCTTTAGTTTGGACAGAGAGTACTTTCTTTCACCTACTGTGTGAATTTGGTACCATAGAAAATCAAAACGTAGAAACCAGAAGTGGCCATGTTGACCCACCCAGGAGGTGGCTGAGGAAGGATTTGAATTCATATCTCTTGACTGAAAAGTTTAGCATTCTCCCACATTCCCAAAGGGGACTGACTTCTGTGCCTTCCTTGTGTTCCTATAATTTACTAGAATACAATTCATTAAACTTTTCATACAAATTTGTTTAGGATTCTTTTTCTAAATTTTCCATTTGTGAGTAGCTCCTAGCTACTAGCCACAGTCATGGCTGTTTTGGGAACAAGCCCTTATTATTTCTATATGACAAGCACTGTGACTAGTGCTTTAGAAGTTTAACCTCATTGGATAATATTATATATTATATATCATGTAATTTCCTCATTAACCATCTTACATTCTCTCTTTATGGAAACCATTGAGCAAAGAAGAAAAAAGGATAAAAAAAAGTAGAACTAGCAGACAAGAAGAAATATGAAGAAAATAAGGCAAAAGGGCAGAGTGATGCAGTAATCCTTAAAGCAGGGAGAAGGAAAGAGACTCCTCTCTCCCATCTCCTTCCACCAAGGCATCTTCACATCTTCCCTTAATTCAAGTACCTCTCACCCTCCTACCCCCATTCCTCTTTCTGATACAGCTGGGAAGTCTGAAAAATTGATGTCTTCAAACAGGCAAATTTATTATTGCCTCCAGGGACCTCAATCACTCTGTCCCCATACTTGTTCAGTTTTTGACCCACTGAGATTTGGAGAAGTGTTAGTAGAGATTAGACTTTCCTCTTGTTTAACACCTGGCTACTTTGATTTGACCTGAAAACCCACCATTTCCCACTTGCTAGCCCTGACTCCTCCTTCCCCTCTCACCTCTATAGTCAGGTTTAAATCCTTTACTCCATTGAGTTTTGCAACTTTTCTGAGCACCCTTAAGGCATCATCATATTTCTTGTGGACAATCAGCCATCTAGCAGACTCTGGCAACCACCTAATGAAATAACATAGGACAGATAGAATGAATTCTCCATTTTTCCTTCTTCAAAGTCACATTTTTTATTTGTGTTTGTTTGTTGTATGGCAGAGCTGGAGTTCTTTTAAAAAATTCTAAAATTTATTACTTTGCATTTTATTATACCACAGAAAGCTCACATGTAAAAGTTTTCATTCTCAGTTATGCCACACGTCTCACAAGATGGCCAGAGTTACTGATCAACTATAGTACTTCTTGATTTTACTCTTTATATGAGTCAGGACAGGCTTTTTCCTTTTTTTTTTTTTGCTCATATTTGTCCTATTCAATAAATGTTCAAACAGCCCTATCAGGAAAAATTTCAATAATAGTCAATAGATTAAACAGTATTTAAATCACCCTTTCATTCCTTGAAGCTCTAACTGGGAATAAGTCTCTTCCTTCTCTATCCCATGGTGAGAGAGGATCTCAGATGCACAATTCAGCAAGAATTCCATTGTTGTATCAGCAAAGCAAATAGAGATAAAAGAATTCCATCATGTGAATATGTCTTGAATTTCTGGACAAGAAATGGACATTTCCCTTCATTCTAAGTGAAACTTGTCTGATATTTTCTATTAGAAAGGGTTTGTTTCAGGGGCGGCTAGGTGGTGTAGTAGATAAAGCACTGGCCTTGGAGTCAAGAGTACCTGGGTTCAAATCCAGTCTCAGACATTTAATAATTACCTAGCTGTGTGGCCTTGGGCAAGCCACTTAACCCCATTTGCCTTTCAAAACCATTAAATAAATAAATAATAAATAAATAAATGGTTTCAGGCTTTCCTCCAAAAACTCTTCATTCTCTTATTATGCTAGTAAAAGAAAAAAATAAATTTATATTGCAAGTTTAGCATCATGACATCATCATCATCATCATAATATTAAAACAAGGACCTTCTGAAGATATCTAATATTTCAAATCCCTGTTCTTATTATAAAAATTAAATATGTGTTTAATAAACCCTCTTCATATTGTAAATACAGTTTATTTTCCTAGAACATCCTTTGAGAGTAGCAGAGCAGATTATTCTTCTTTGGACTGAGTGATTTTTAGTACTTTGGCCAAACCAGTTCAAGAATTCTGTAACAGAATTTTATATCTTGATGACCTAGGAGTCTCCTTGGAAATAAAAAAGAAAGAGACAAGAAAAGAAGAAATAAACTATTTGCATTTATTAAAAGTTGATACTATAGCATATATCATTAACTTCATTTCATACAAATTTAATTGGGACTATTTTTTCAACGATCACTCCAATTCCAAAAGTCACAAACAATAGCATAATTATACAATAAAACTTTCCTAATGTTGTTTTAAGAAAAGTTGTGCTAATTTACATTATCATCTATTAGTGAATCTTCAGAATTTCTATTTCTTCAGAAGATAGATAGTCCTCCTGACAAACAGACTTGAACTCAAGACTCCAACCTGAGGACCAAAGTCACTTCCTTAGGTTCTGACATTTAATGATTTTCAAGTGGAAAGCCAAGTCAAAATTTCAGGTATAATTCTCATACAAAGAGAAATAAAGGAGAGTCTATTACAAGTAATTTGTTCTATTTTTGGAACTTAGGTTCTGTTCTTTGCAGGTTTTGTCCACCAGTCAAAGTTTCCTCTTATAGATGATGAACAACTCTCATCATTCATTGATTTTACCATTTTTCCATAGCCTTGTCTCCTAGTATCATAATCTTTTTGATTCTCATCTTGTGCCTGTCCCTTGATCTTTCCTGTCTGTCCTGTCTGACTTCTTAGGAACCTAATCCAAGTCTTTGTTGGTGATTCCACTCTCCTGATGACTTCCATTTAAAGTACAGCATGGAAATTTTGATGTGGCTGTACACAACAAGCTATAATCCACATGCTGTTTTCTTCATTTTATTGATGCCCCTGATTTCCTTAATATAACCACTTTTGCCAATGAGTTCATATATCTGTTCCTCAATTGTGGAAAAGGAGAGGTTCCTAACCTACAAGGAGTTTCATTTCTTCAATAACTTCTCTTGATCTAGTCACCTAGACATGGTGGGTAAATTTGGGCCCAGTTATATGGAGGAGTCGCTGTCCAGCATGCTCAGCTGCCCACTTGATTCAGACTGTCCATAGGAGAGAGCAGGTAGCCTTATAAGAATCAGAAGTTAGAATTCTAACCCTGACTTACTCCAAAAGTGCCCCTTTTCTGTAATTATGTCTGTGAAACACAAAGATCAAGTCTGGACCTATGATTTCATTGGAATAGGAAAGTCCCAGAAGGTGAAATACCCTCTTCCACTGAAATTTTGTCTGGGGGTTACCTAGAGCATTGAGAAGGTCGTATAGATAGTTTGGGTTAGAGGCAGAAACACATTTTTATAGTCTTTATGTACGCTTATATATGTAGCTTTTATCTCTTTTGATAGTATTAACTCATTCAGAGCTAGAATTGTTAAGTTTTGGATTTGTATTCCTAGTCTAGCAAAGTGACTAGCATTGAAAATACACACTTATGGCTTTTCTTTACAATGGGTTTGCTGCCAAGATACAAGTATTATGGAACCATCACTGATCCTCCACAAAAATGGGCCAGGAAAAGACTCATATTAACATTGTCATCACTGAACAAGTATACTATCTGACAAGTCTATCACAATTGACCACTTTACCTACAAATTCACTAAAATTGATAAGAGAACCATGGAGAAGGTTGAGAAGGAAGCTGCTGATATGGGAAAGGGTTCAAATATGTCTGGGTCTTGGAAAAGCTGAAGGCTGAATGCAAGCATAGTATGACTATGAATATCTCCCTGTGGATATTTGAGACTAGTAGGTACTGGGGGACCTTACTGATGCTACAGGAAACAGATGTTATCAAGAATATGTTTAGAGGGGCAACTAAATGACTTAGTGGATAGAGCACCATCCCTGGAGTCAGGAGGACCTGAGTTCAAACTTGACCTCAGACACTTAAAGAATTACCTAGCTGTGTGATCTTGGGCAAATCACTTAACCCTTGCAAAAACTAAAAAAAAAAAAAAAAGAATATTATTAGAAGCACATCTCAGACCAGACCAACTGTGCTATCCTGACTGCTGCTACTGATTCTGGTAATGTTTCTTCTTCACTTTATCAAAGAAGACCACAAAATCAGGGAGCTAATGCAGGACAAGCATGTGAATTGCATTTGAGTGAGGGGGTGTTGTGCTAAGTCACCAGTCTCACTTTCTCCTCCAAAACCACCCGGGTTCATGGCCAGCTATGAATTCAGATGACTGGAGATGAGGCAGTCAGGGTTAAGTGACTTGAACAAGGTCACACAGTAACAGTCAAAGTGTCTGAAGACTTGAACTCTCATCCTCCTGACTCCAAGAACAGTGCTCCATCCACTTTGCCATTTACTGGTAAATTTAAAGCTGTACCTCAAAGACTGAACAAATTCAGTACCCTACCCTCTGACCTACACACTCGTTCTGAAACAACTGATTGTCAACAAAATGAGTTCCTCCAGAGCCCCCAACAGCCAGAATAAATATGATGAAATTATCAAAGGAGTCAGCAACTATATAACGAAAATTGGTTACGAGACCAACATAGTAGCTTTTGTGCCAGTTTCACATTGGAATGGTGATAACATGCTAGAGTCAAGCTCTAAAATGCCTTGGTTCAAAGGGATGTAAAGTTACTTGTAAGGATGGCAATGCTTATGGAACTAACGGATTGTATCCTGTCACCAACTTATCCAAGTTCTCCAAGATGTCTACGGGAACAGCAATATTGCTACTGAACCTGTTGGCCGAGTGGAGACTAGTTTGCTAAAAACAAGTTTTCGCCAGTCAGTGTTACAACTGAAGTAAAGTCTATTGAAATGTACCTTGAAGATCTAAGTGAGGCTCTGCCTGGGTATAATGGCTGGTTTCAATGTCAAGAATGTGCCTGTCAAAAATGTCACCCATGGCAATGTGAATAGTCTCAGAAAGAATGACCTATTTGTGGATGGATTCACTCCCAGGTCATTATCCTGACCTATTCTGGCCAAATTAGTGCTGGTTATGAATACTGTTCACATTCCTCCAAGTTTACTAAACTGAAGGAGAAGATTCAACATTCTGCTAAGAAGCCGGAAGATGCTCCTAAATTTCTGAAATTTGGCGTTATTGCCATCATTCACATGGTTCCCAGAAATCCCAGAAAGCATCTCTGATTATCTTCCTCTGGGTCATTTTGCTGTTCCTGATGTGAGGCAGACTGTTGCAGTTGGGGTTATCAAGGTAGTTGACAAGAAAGCTAATGGAATTGGCAAGGTCACAAAATCTACCCAGAAATGAATATTCTCAACTTTACCTTCCACCTTTTTATTCATCAGGAAGAAGAGTCTCAGAAATATTTGTTTCAATTGACCTTATCTGTTTAATAATAGAAGACTGGGAAATGATTGCAGTACATTGTAAAAGTTTCAGGAGGTCGTTTGTCTCCTGGCAGTTTTACCTTAGAAGTAATCAATCAGTACAGCAGTAATCAGTAATTTTTAAATGGAAACAACTTGACCAAAAATTTGATACAGAATTTTGAGACCCTCAAAAGTTTAAGTTGAAAAGAATAGAAGCCTATTGATTAATGGATTGATTGCTGCAAGGGATGGTGCATTGGGGTTGGGAAGAAGAAAGTAATTCTGATATTAAAAACAAAAGGCATCAAACTTTCCAAATTTCCCTAAAATTTCAAGGTTTCCTCACATTCCTTTGCCCCTCAAGTATTTACTCTATCTTAATCTATGTTCCTGTCTCCATACATTAAAATACTAGAATCTTCTCAATCATTCCACTACCTGCCCACCAAGTTTGTACCCCTCAATGTGCAATCTCCAATAGCTTCCAGAGTAGAAATAGAATTGATATTCAAAAATTTGCTGAAAGAAAAATTCTCTTTGAAACCAAGCCCTATTATCTTTAACATTGATGTTCTCCAGGGCAGCCAGATGTAACAGTGAATAGAACATTGGTCCTGGGGTCAGGAAGACCTGGGTTCAAATCTGACCTCAGACTCTTAATAATTTTAGTTGTGTGACTTTGGGCAAATCACTTAGTCCCATTGTCTTGCAAAAAACAAAAAGAAAACATTGATGTTTTCCGTGTGATGTTACACAGTTTGTGGACTGCTGTAACATCTTTAGAAGTGAAACTATTTTCTTTTTTGAACCTAGCTGAATTGTTATTTCAGGAAGGAACATTATAAAAATAATTGGATGAAATACTATTAAGACTACAGACTAGAAAGACTATTAAGTGGGAAAGTTAGAGAGAAATTGAAGAGAATGTTTTTCCCATAGTTGGAGAGAAGTTGGAAAAGATAGAAAAATTATGGAAAGACCTTTTAGGGATATAATTATTTTAATCTTTATCTTCAATAAATAAAGAGGCATTTATTATGTTTTAAGGCTAATGCTGGAGATACAGAAACAAAGCAAAAATAGTGTGCGTTCAAAAACTTCTGACATTCTTATGGGGAAACAACCCATAAAGGTAAAATATATTTAAATATTTTAGATATAAAGTCTTATATAATTTGTATATACAGAAATGCAAACACAGTTCTACTGAATCTCCGTATTTTCATCACACATACTTGAAAGGCTAATAAAGATCCATTTTCCCTTTAGTAGGATGTTGTTGTTGTTGCTCATTGTTTCAATAATTTCTGCCTCTTTGTGACCCAATTTGAGACTTTCTTGGCAAAGGTACTGGAGTGGCTTGTCATTTCCATCTCCAGTTCATTTTTACAGCTAAGCAACTGAGGTCAAGAGGGTTAAGTTCCTTGCCCAGGATCACTAGCTGCCCTTAGGAATCTGACCATTCGTTTCACAAAGGAAAAAAACTTGGTATGGGGAGGGTAAGTGATTTGTCTGAGGCTACATATCTGATAAGGGGTAAAATTGGGATTTGAATTCATGACTTCTGATTTATAATTTAATGATTTTTCTATTCCATTCATGAATCCTGGGGTATTCTTCTTGGTACCTTGGCAAAAGGTTATTTGTTCATCACCAATAACTGTCATTTCATTTTCTTTACTTCTTATAAAGCAGGGATAATTTGATGGAAAATATCCGGGTTCAAGTCTATCTCATCCACCCATGAACTAGCATCTAGCTCCAAGTCTAGCTAGACTAGCAGCTAGATCCAAGATGCGAAAATTCTCCTCCTTACTAGATTCTAAACATCCTGAAATACGCTTTCCTAGAATAAATAGAAGTTTGAGATGCTTCACCCTCCATCTCCAGCCTCACAAAGAAAGAGCATGAAGCCCATGAACACTTACCAAATAGTCAGAAAGAAGGTCAAGAAGGGAGCAGACACTATCAGCTGGAATTTGCGCCATTCCTGGATGCCATAGGCCAGAACCCCATTAAGTAGATGCCCCGCACTGCTGCATAGCCCTATGATGACTGCCATTAGGGGTCGATGCTGGATGGTGGTCCATTCAATGACTGAAAGGAAACCCCAGCACAGGATTAATTCCAAATACATGTGGAGATTCCCCAAATTCTCACTTATGCAAATGTTGAAGAAGCCCCCAAAGAAAACTTACCAAGGGTCCCACTGCTAAACATGGCTCCTGATATTGAAAACCCAAGCAGGAAGCGAAGACAACAGTAAACTGGGAATGTCTGAGTAAAGGCTGGTCCAATGCTGGAGACAACAACCATGATGAAACTTGGAGGCATCATTTGTTTTCGCCCAAACCTACATCATGGAAAACCTGATGGTTGTGACCTCAGAGCAAAGACATAAAGTCATCTCTCCACCCAGCCTTAGCCGTGCATAGTCTTCATTGCTAACGCCACTCTTGAATGCCTTTCCCTTCAACTCCTTCCTCTAGCTTCTTTGGATTCTTTACATTTCAGTTAAAAATTCCACCTTTAGAAAGAAGCTTTACTCATTTCCCCATAATGCTAACTAACATCTGAGACTACCTGAAGTTTATTGTGTATATTTCCTGCATGTGCCTCATTGTTTCCACGTTATCTCCCCTTCCAAATATGAGCTCCTTGAAAGCAGAAACTATTTTTTTTTGTTTTCTTTCCCTAGTTCTTAGCCCACCCAGTTCCTGGTACATAGTAAATGTTTCAGAAATACTTGTTGATGGAAGGAGAGGCAAGATGGTGGAGTAAGGGCAGAGATTCCACAGAGCTCTCCCCCAAAGTCCTCTAAATACTTTTAGATAATGGCTCAAAAGAAATTTTAGAGTGTCATAACTCACCCCAAAAAACCCAGAGGAAACAATTTTCCAGCCCAAGATAACTCAGAAAGTCAGCAGGAAAGGTCTGTTGCACCAGGTGGGAGAAGTGGACAGTTCAACACAGACCTCACCAGTGTAGCCCTGTCCCCAGAAAACCAGGAGCAGACCTTAGAAGCCGCAGAATCAGTAGCAGTAGCTCACAGACAGTAAAGGGATTGAGTAATAGATCAAAAGGAAATTATACAGGATTTGCAAACAGGATTCTCTTGCTTTCACCATACTTGGATCCTGGTTGCAGTCCTGGGTGGCAATTCAAGGTCAAGGAGGAGTACTAGTACACCAGAACTTGCAGCCACAGTGGAGAAGGGAACTATCCACAATTCCAGGGCAATAAAAGAATTCTTGTGGTCACTCACAGACAAGATCATAGGCCAGGAGAGTAGTATGCACTTATCCTTAGATCATACTACCTTGGAAAAACTGAAAACAAACATCTTCAGAAGTATCTCTGAAAACTGCTACACAAATCCCCCAAAGTTTGGGACAGGTGCCATCCACCCTGGAAGCAGAGCCTATTTTAACAAAAAGTTAAAGTCATAGATTGGAGAAATGAGCAAACAACAGAGAAAAAAATCTGACTATGAAAAGTTCTAAGTGAGAAAGAAGTTCAAAACATGTACTCATGATCAGTTTTGATGGATACAGCTCCTCTCAGCAGTTCAGAGAACTAGAACAACTCTGGGAGACTGTTACGTACAGTATCATCTACACCTAGACGAACAAAACGGAACAAAGTAGAACAGAACAAAAGAAACAAGCAAACAAAAAACAAACCACAAATCTGAAAGAGCACTATGTTCATCCTTTAAATTTTTCTCTAATATTTTTCTTTTCTATGCCATGATTTTCTTTCTTTTCCCTTAGTTTTAATTCTTCATACAGAAAGTGACTTGTAATATGTAAACATATTAAACACAAATGTACATGTACCATGTCCATTAGACTATTTGCCATTGAATGAAGGAGGGTGGGAAGGGAGAATAAAAGAAAATTGTATAAGTTATAAATATACATTTGGATGTTGAAAAACTTTCATAATATGTAAATTGAAAATAGAATAAAATATAAATAAAAACATAAACTCAGAAGAAGGTAACAAAGTCAAAGTTCCTACAGCTAAAGCTTCCCCAAAATTTGAATAGGTCTCAGGCAATTAAAGAGCTCAAAAAGAATTTTGAAAATAAAGTAAGAGAGGTTGAGGAAAAAGAAAAATGAGAATGAATACTGAAAAATAAGTCAGCAACTCAGTAAAGGAGACTCACAAAAATACTGTTTAACTCCTTAAAAACAGAATGGGTAAATTAAAGAGATCAAAAAAAAATAATTAGGAGAAAAATGTCATAAAAAGTAGAATTAGTCAAATGAGAAAAGAGGCACAAAAATTCATTGAAGAAATAATTTCTATCTACATGGGAAGATGATTCTCTCTCTTTTTTAAAAAAAGTTTTTCCAGGTCAGTGAGATTAAATGGCTTACCCAAGATCACACAACTAGGTAATTATTACCCACTTTGAAGTCAGGTCCTCCTGACTCCAGAGCTGGTGCTCTATCCACTGTGCCACCTAGCTGCCCCCATAGGAAGATGATTCTGACAACACATGAGATCATTCTCATTATTAGAGAAGTTAGAAAGAGTTAGTGTGTTTGTGTGTGTGTGTGTGTGTGTGTGTGTGTGTTTGTGTGTGTATATCTGTAGAAAGACAGAAAGAGACAGGTGGAAAGACTTATAAAAAAAGCAGGCATGAGGTGAATATGAAGTAATGATAGCTAAACAACAAAATTAAGATGTGAGAGAGGACTATACTTGAGGAATGGGAAAATTAGAATAGGAGAAAAATATCTTACATAAAAGAGGCAAGAAAAGGTTTTTCAGGTGATGGGGAAAAGGAATGAGATGAAGAATAAAGTGAGAGGTGAGTGAGTAAACTTTATTCTCATCAGAATTGGATCAAAGAGGGAATATACTCAGGTGAATATAGAAATATATCTTGCCCTACAGGAAAGTAGGAGGGGAAGGAGATAGAGTAGGGGAAATGTAATAGAAAAGAGGGTAGGTTGGGGGAAGGTGTAATCAGAATCAAAACACTTTTGAAGAGGATAAGGGTGAAAGGAGAGAAAGGCTAGAACAAACTGGGGAGAGGTGGTTGGAGAGGATTATAATTAGCAATAGTAACTGGAAAAAAAACTTGAAAGCAAATTTCTCTGCCATTTCTGAAACATATAAAGAACTGAGTCAAATTTATAAACAAATGATCAAATGCCATGAACAGTTTTTAGATGAGGTTATCATTGCGATGTATAGCCATATTAAAATTTTCTAACTCATTGTTAGAAGAAAAACAAAACAATTATGAGGCATTACTTCATACCTATTAGATTTGTTAATAGGAGAGAAAAAAATGACAAATTTTGGAGGGGATATGGGAAAAATGAGATATTAACACACTGCTGGGAGATTGTGAATTGATTCAACCAATCTGTGGAGCAATTTGGAGTTAGGTCCAAAGGTCAATAAAACCCTGCATGCCCTTTAACCTAGCAATGACACTTCTAGGTCTGCATCCCAAAAGAGAAGAAAAGCAAGGGGTGGAGCCAAGATGGCAGCATGAGAACAGCCTTTCCCAGGAGCTCTTTCCAAAATATTCCAAAAACCTTAAAATGATGACTCTAACTAAATTTTCAAGAGATAGAACCCACAGAAAGTTCAGTGAGGCAATTCTCCAGCTCAAGGTAACCTAGAACATCGGGGGAAGGCTCTGTTCCATGGTGCTGGACAGGGTGGCAGCATAGTAGGATCACTGCACCACAGCGAAGGAGCTCCAGAATTCTGGGAACAGCCCACAGGGTGCGTGTATCCCTGGGAGCAAGGGATCATGGCAGCAGAAGCAGTTTCCTAACCTGCCAACCCAGGAAACACCAAGCATAGTTGAGATTCCACAGGGAAATGTCTGCCAGTCCTCAGTACAGTCACAGTCCTCAGCACAGCCCAGACCCCAGGAAACAGAAGCAGGCCCAGAGCCTCCAAGCAGGGAACTTCCCAGCAGCTACTCCCAGAGTGCTCAGCCCTCAGAAGGTAAGGGGTGGGGAGAGATTGTTGAAGTCTCTCCTCTGTCTCTGATACAGAACTCTTGAGCTTTGCTCATATTCAGACCCTGGTCACAGTCTGGGGCCCTCCATTGCCATAAAGCAGAGACCCTCCTCACAGCTCCAGGGCAGAGGGGAATACTTGTGATCATCCACAGACCAGAGCACAGGCCAGGAGAGCAGTCAGAGCCTTTCATAAGACGTTGAAGGAACTGAGGTCCTTGCAGGGGTGCCTCAATAATACTCAAAAGCTTGGGAAGCACACCCCAAAACCAGGGCACAGTCTGGAGAAATGAGTAAACAGAGAAAAAGGAACCTGACTATAGACAATTACTTGGTCCCATGGAGAATCAAAACATACACTCAGAAGATGACAAAGTCCAAGCTTCTGCATCCAAAGGCTCCAAGAATTATAGAAGTTGATCTCAGGCTATTTCAAAGTTCAAAAAAGATTTTGAAAATCAGATAAGGGAGGTAGAGGAAAAATTGGAAAGAGAAATGAAAGAGATGCAGGAAATTGATGAAAACTAGGTCAGTAACTTGGTGAAGGGGATCCAAAAAATGCTGAAGAAAATAAAATGTTAAAAACTAGTTTAATGGGGCGGCTAGGTGGTGCAGTGAATAGAGCACTGGCCTTAGAGTCAGGAGTACCTGGGTTTAAATCCGACCTCAGACACTTAATAATTACCTAGCCATGTAGCCTTGGGCAAGCCATTTAACCCCATTGCCTTGAAAAAATCTAAAAAAAAAAAAACTAGTTTAGGTGAAATGTAAAAAGCAATTCAAAATGTTAATGAGAAAAACACATTAAATAGCAAAATTGACCAGATGGAAAAGGAGATAAGAAAGCTCTCTGAAGAAAACAACTCTGTCAAATGTGAAATGGAACTAAAGGAAACTGATATCTTTGTGAGGAATCAAGATAATGAAACAATACTAAAGGATGAAAAACTAGAAGAAAATGTGAAATATCTCATTGAAAAAAAACAACTAATCTGGAAAACAGATTCAGAAGAGACAATTTAAAAATTATTGAACTACCTGAAAGTCATGATCAGGAAAAGAGCTTTGACTTCATATTTAAATAATTTCTAGAGGAAAATTGCCCTTTTATCCTAGAAGCAGAGGGTAAAAGAGAAATTGAAAGAATCCACCGATTTCTTCCAGAAAGAGATTATAGTCAAGTCCCCAAACTCCTAAGTCAAAGAGAAAATATTACAAGCAGCCAGAAGGAAACAATTCAAATATCAAATACAGTCAGGGTTACATAGGACTTAGCAGCATCTAAATTAAGGGCTCGTAGGTCTTGGAATATAATATTTCAGAAGGCAAAAGAGCTTGGATTACAACTGAGAATCAACTAACCAGCAAAACTGAACATCCTGTTCCAGGGGAAAAGATAGACTTTCAATGAAATGGGAATTTCAAATGTTCCTGTTGAAACAGTCAGAGCTGAACAGAAAGTTTGATCTTTGAGTACAGGACTCAGGTGCAGCATAGAGAGAATGGATGGAAAGGGTAAATTTTGAAGGATTTAATGATTATGAACTGTGTGTATTCCTGCATGGGAAGATGATAGTGATAATACTCATATGAACCTCCTCATTTTTTAGAGCCGTTAGAAGGAGCTTTTATAGACAAGGAACAGGAGAGAGCCAAATTTGAAGGTATAATATATTTTTAAAATGGAGTCAATGGGTGAAAAGAAAATGAACTTGAATAAAGAGAAAGGAGAGGTAGTACAGACTAAGATATTTCACGTAAAAGAGGCAAGAAATAGCTTTTGCAATGGTTTGGAAGGGGGAAGGTGAGGGGCAATGAGGGAGCCTTCATTCTCATTGAAAATGGCTCAGAGAGGAAACAACACACATACTTAATAGAGCATAGGAATCTAGAAGAAAAAGGAGAGAAAGGAGATGGGAGAAAGGAGACAGGAGGAGGGGAGGAGGGATGTAGGTGATAAAGGAGAGGGTAGATCATGGGAGAGGATAATCAGATATAACATTTTATTTTTTACTTTTAGCAAGGTGGTGAGATTGAGTAGCATGTTCAGGACCCCGTGGTTGGGTGGTTGCTGAGTCTCTGGGGTGGGATGTGGGCTTGGGGCCTCCTGGCCCCAGGAATGGTGCTCTGCCCACTGTACCACTAGGCTGCCCACAGCACTTTTTGAAGAGGGTCAGAGTGAGAGTGAAAGGAGAGAGAAAATATACTAATGGTAGTGGGGAGGATAGATAGAGGGAATTACAATCAGCAACAGCAATTGTAAAAAAATATGGAAGTAACTTCTCTGATACACTTATGATAAAGAATGCCATCCACCCCAGAGAGAGTTGATGGTATCTGAACATAGACTGAAGCACATTTTTATCTCTTTCTTTCACTTTATTTTTCATGAAGTTTTTTTTGTGAGAGGAGGAGGAATTATGTTTACTCTTACAAGACTATTTTAGTATGTAAATAAATTAAAATGTAAATAAAAAATAATACAATAAAAAGATTTCTTTTGGGGGCAAGGGGGGAGTCTACTTTTTTTTTCTCCACATGACTATTATGGAAATGTTTTGAATGCCTATAAATTATAATCACATCAAATTGCTCCTTTCTCAATGGGGATGGGGAGGAAGGGAGAGAATTTGGAAATAAAGTACTAAATATAAAATATTAAAATAAATTTTAAAAAGAAAACAAAAATGAAATAAAGAAATAAAAATAGAAAATAAGAATTCATAATTTTTATAGGCCTTTTTTAAAGGCCTTCAAGAAAAAAAAAGAAATGCTTGATGACTGACCTTTGTCTTATATTCAGTCCATCACCAATTTGACCATTTTACTGAGTTCTTTCCAATCTTGGATTTGGCTCCACCCACAATCCAGAATATAGCCCTAAATGTTCTCCTTGTTATTGTTCTCTGTTAACATAGCATGAGGAAAAAATATATTGGATCTGAATTCTGCTTTTGACCCTGGGAAAGTGTCTTTACTTCCCTGGATCTTGGAATTCTCTTTTGTTAAAAAAAGAAAACCTGGGAATATACTAAATGATCTATTTTGTCATCTTCCAACTTTGTGTCTTATGGTAACAGATTCCCTGGGTTTCAGAAGTATCTGTGTCCAGATGAAACTCACCTGTCTGTGAGGTAGCCCCATATGAGATATCCCACCAGAATCCCAGAGAGAAATATTGACGGAGACAAGGACCTCAGTGACTGGGAGTCACACACCAGGTCCCACTGAAAGAGAAGATCAGAGCATCAAATCTTAATGTGAGGAGAGAGAATGTGGGGCTCAAGACTCTTGTTGATGATGTGATAGGAAAAATTGTGGTGGGAAATACTTTGGCTCAGATTTCTTGCCCCACCATGATAAGAAAAAGACACTGACACTGTCATACAATTAGATAGCATATAAAGTTGAATTTGGGACATTCATTTCTAGCCTGTTTTGACCCTGACCTTCCTTATATATCCATTCTTATCTTCCCTCTTCTGATATGTACTTTTATCTTCCCCTCCTGCTTTCTGTAAAATTCCATGGTTCCCACGCTGCTTATATATTTTATATTCTATATAAGGCTGCTGAAAGTCTTTGACTTTTATTCTCATACAAACGAATCTGTATTTTGAGCAAAAAGAAAATCTGCAGAATAATTCTCTGCATTATTGATCTGGTATTTTGCAGAAATCAATAGATGGATCCTCTACTAAAATATTTTTATCACAAAGGGAACTGCGATTTAGAAGGGTGGCAGAGGAGAGAAATTTGATTGTATCATTCATCAAATCAAATTTCAAATCACTGTTACTCCTGCAAAAGCAAAAAGGAAATCTTCATGGAATGGAATGAGGCAGAAGGAAGAACCTCTTACCTCAGTCACAATGGAAGAAGTGATGACACTTTGGTCATAAACCCAACCGTCAACACATGGCTCCGTCTCCAGCAGGCTCTGGCTTTGTCCTGTGACATTTGGGGACAAGGGCAGCCATTGTGGCCAGGAGAACCGGAGACATCTCTCTAGTTTCCCATTGGAATCCAGAGGGATGGAAAGCTTTAGTAGGGAACTAAAATTAAGGTTCTCACTGACATTGAGCAAAGTCGAGGTATTGTCAAGGAAGGGAATCCGGCACCGATGATTAGGGACAAAGGCTGTGAAGTTCTCTAGCAGAAAATGGCTACTCATAAATATTAGAGGAATAACCAGAGAAAACATCTGAAGGATCTGAAATCTTCCCCTGTTTTCAACTTCGGAAATAAGATCCTCAAATGCCATCACGATCAGGATATTGGTCTCAAGAAGAGAATTCCTTCAGAAAGTAGTCCGTTGTTCACAACCAAACTTCAAATATATATTTTTTATTCCAGAACCTTCCTCTTCACATTAATAGAGCATTGTAGACAGGCAGTGTTCTTGCATCTGTGCAGAACTGAAGATGCCAAAATATTGCAGACTATTCACCATGAAAAACTGGCGCAGGTTTAATTTCTAGTTGGAAAGATTCATCAGCACCAGGTTTGTACACTTAAATACCTATTCTATACCTGCAAGATCCTTAGTAGAGCTCCACACCATATATGTAGTCCAAGTTAATCACAGGAAGACCTGTTAAAAAGAGCTCAGGAATTAAAAAAAAAAAGAGAGAAATGCTTTCCTCTGGAAAAAACAGAGATAAAGTAGTGCCAGTTTTCTGTGTTATGTATGAGAAATAATTTCCAGAATGCATTGGTTAAAAATAAACTTCAGATTGAAAATGGGTAGCTTTGAACTGGCTAAGTTTTCATGGTTTTCTCATTCTGATTTGTGATTAGCTCCTCACCTTTGATACTGGCCCATTCTTTTTTTATTCCCTGTTCTCATGAGCAGGGGGGCTGAACACTCCTCTTACATGCTCTGCTTAGCTTGGCAAGAGAATTATGGGAGAAGATGTAGTCATGGAGCCAGCAGTCTGCTTGGTTTCACTACCTGCTTTTCCTGGAAAGCTCCTTCAAGATCAACACCAGCTTTGTGAAATGTATGGAGACGTGCAATTGACTCCAATCCAGTCTCCAAAGTAATATTTCTATGGGAGGTTGAGTCTTTGTAGAGGACCTGGATTAGATAAGAAATAACAAATAGAAAAAAGGAATTCTGAGAAAATGGGAAATTTGTATTAACCAAATGCACTAAGCAGGACTAAGTTTTGCTTTTCTTTCTCTGGTTGGGGATAATGTAGTCCATAGTATGTCAAAAGTGGTTGTCCTAGATCTCTGGACTGCCAAGAGAAATTGCTTCCATCAAGGTTGCTCATCTCATAATGCTGATGTGTAAATTGTTCTCTTGGATCTACTCCCTTTAAATTTATTTTCATCCATTTACTTAGTGATAAATATAAATAACAATATAAATATAAATATTAACAATTATACATAAACAATATAAACAATTAACAATATTCATATAAATGACAATAACACTGGAAGGCAGCCAAATTTGGAAATTTCAAAAGTCAAGCTTAATCCCAGAGAACTAGATCCCGGTTCCATGCTTTCTGGGGATATAGAACCCAGGGGAATATTGGGGTCAGACTGGCCCTTTGTGCATCAGACATGATCATTTGTCAATTTTCTTGAATTGTTTTTCTATGTGATATGATTTTTGCCATATTATGATGTCTATGGATAGACAGGCATCCTAAGGGGAAGGAATGGAAAGAGTTCTCCTTTCCTAGGGATTTCCCTCAACCTTGGTTTTCCTCTCTGGGATGCCCTTAGACCCACAGTTTCTACTTGGGTTCACTTGAACTCACTGACTCTAGGACTTCTCATTTAGTCAATGAACTTGGCTGTAGCTCAGAAAGGAGTTGTTGAATCTTTACAATTAATTTAATACCTCCTCATTGACTCCTTTGATGTTATTGGGCCTTAGTCTTTCAAAGACCAACTGCCCTGCACTTAGGAGGATGGATTTACCTTCTTGCATTAAGACCTCTGATTCCTTTTTCTTGCTATCTAAACTTTGAACAATTGTGTACAAACCATTGAAGCCAGGGATTTTACCACAGGTTCCATACTTGAATTTTGTTTGCTTTGAAGTTATGAAGGTCCCAATTACTAGTCTTCATATTAGCTACTTATCATAGAATCCTCCTGGGTGGATAGTCCTAGGCTACTTCCTCCTTCCCTTTTCCCTCCTTTTCATTTAAAATCCTTTTGCCTATAATGATGATGATGATGATGATGACGATGATGATGATGATGACGTTGATGATAATGTTTGTCCTTCATTCTTTTTATAAATTTATTTTCATCCATTTGTATATGTATATTTCCAAGTTACAAGATTTCCCTCCACCCTCCCCTCAGTTGGGAACAGTCAGGTTAGCATTTTACATACATATTTTGTTAAACATATTTACAAATTAGTAATTTTTGGCATGAGGAATTAGGATTAAGGGAAAGAGATACACAAGAGCTAATTTTTATAAAGTGTTCATCAGATTCAGTAGGGGTGGGTTTTTTTCTGTGTGTTTTGGTTTGTTTTGCTTTTCTTCCTCTAGTTGGGGATAATATAGTCCATAGTCTGTCAAAAATAGTTGCCCTAGCTCTCTGGACTGCCAAGAGGGGTTGCTTCCATCAAGATTGTCCATATCATAATCTTGATGTGTAAATTGCTCTCTTGGCTCTACTCCCTTCATTCAGTATCAGATCCCATAAGTCATTTCATGCTTCTCTAAAGTCTGACCACTTATTGTTTCCTATAGAATAATAATATTCCATAGTATTCATGTACCATAGCTTCATTCCCCAACTGATGGGCATCCCCTCAATTTCCAATTCTTTGCCACTACAAAAAGGGCTACTATGAATATTTTGGAACATGTAGGACTTTTCCCATTCTTTCTCGTTTCTTCTGGATATAGTCCTAGAATTGGAATTGTTGGGTCAAAGAGTTTGAACAGTTTTATTTCTTTTTGGGCATAATTCCATATTGCTCTTCAGAAAGATTGGATCCATTCACAACTCCACTAGCAATGCATCAATGTCTCAATCCTCCCACAACCTTTCCAACATTGAACATCTTCCCTTTTTCTCACCTGGACTAATCTAACAGATGTGAGATGATTCCCCATTGTTGCTTTAATTTGCATTTTTCTCTAACCAATAGTGATTTGGAGCATTTTTTCATATGCTTTTATATAGCTTTAATTTCTTCATTTGAAAACTGTCTGCTCATATCCTTTGATGATTTATCAATTGGGGAATGATTTGTGACCTTATAAATTTGATGCAATTCTCTAAATATTTTAGAAATGAGACCTTTATTGGAACTCCTGGTTGTGAAGATTGTTTTCCAGCTTTCCAGTTTTCTTCTAATTTTGGCAGCATTGATTTTATTAGTGCAAACCCTTTTTAATTTAATATAGTCAAAATTATTCATTTTGCATTTTATAATGTGCTCTAATTCTTGTTTGGTCATAAATTTATCCCTTTTCCACAGATTAGATAGGTAGAATATTTTTTGGTCTCTTAATTTAACTATGGCATTGCTCTTTATGTCTAAATCCTGTAGCCATTTTGACCTTATTTTGGTATAGGGTATGAGATGTGGATCTATGCCTAGCTTTTGCCATACTTTTTCCAGTTTTCCCAACAATTTTTGCCAAATGATGAGTTCTTATCCCAAAGGTTGATGTCTTTGGGTTTGTCAAACAGTGGATTGCTGCACTTGTGTGTTTTCTTTTGAACCTATCATAATCCACCAATCCATTACTCTATTTTTTAACCAGTACCAGGCAGTTTTAATGACTGCTGCTTTATAGTATAATTTTAGATCTGGTAGAGCGAGGCCACCTTCCTTTACATTTTTTCCCCCTAAGTTCCCTTGCTATTCTTGCCCTTTTATTCTAGATGAATTTTGTTACTATTTTTTTCTAGCTTGGTAAAGTATTTATTTTGTAGTTTTATTCATATAGATTGAATAAGTAATTTAATTTGGGTAGAATTGTCATTATTATTATATTAGCTTGGCTAAACCATGAGCATTTGACAGTTTTCCAATTACTTAGAACCGAATTTATTTGGGTGAGGAGAGCTTTGTAATTGTGTTCATACAACTTCTGGATTTGTTTTGGGAGGTAGATTCCCAAGTATTTAATGCTATCTACAGCTATTTTAAATGGAATTTCTTTTTCTATCTCATTCTTGGGTTTTGTCATTCATATATATAGATATATATAGAAATGCTGATGATTTATGTGGGTGTTTTTAATATCCTGCTACCTTGCTGAATTTGTTAATTGTTTCAAGGAGTTTTTTAGATGATTTTCTCAGGTTCTCTAGGTATACTCTCATATCATTTGCAAAAAGTGAAAGTTTTGCTTCCTCATTGCCTATTCTGAATCCTTCAATTTAGTTTTCTTCTCTTATTGCTACTGCTAGCATTTCTAATACTATATTGAATAGTAATGGTGATATTGGGCATCCTTGTTTCAGCCCTGAATTTACTGGACATGCTCTGACTTTATTCTCATTTAATATAATATTTGGTGATGGTTTTAGATAGATTATTTTAAGGAAAACTCCATTTATTCCTATACTTTCAATGTTTTTAATAAGAATGAATGTTGTATTTTATCAAAGGCCTTTTCAGCATTTATTGAGATAATCATATGGTTTCTGTTGG
This sequence comes from Macrotis lagotis, assembly GCF_037893015.1. Taxonomy (NCBI): domain Eukaryota; kingdom Metazoa; phylum Chordata; class Mammalia; order Peramelemorphia; family Peramelidae; genus Macrotis; species Macrotis lagotis. The sequence goes on from NC_133660.1 coordinate 285,400,240, forward strand.
CTTTACTGTTGATATGCATAATTATGTTGAGCACTTTCCTAATGTTGAAATATCCCTGCCTACCTGGTATAAATCCAACCTGATCAGGGTGTATTAACCTATTAATAACTTGCTGTAGTCTCATTGCTAAAATTTTATTTAAGATTTTTACATCAATATTGATTTGGTAGATTGGCCTATAATTTTCTTTGTCTGTCTTGGTTATTCCTGGTTTAGGTATCAGCACCATATTGGTATCATAAAAAGAGTTTGGTAGAACTCCTTCCTCTTATTTTTTTCAGTTTTTTAATTTTTTTGCGAGGCAATGGGGTTAAGTGGCTTGCCCAAGGCCACACAGCTAGGTAAGTGTTTGAGGCCAGATTTGAACTCAGGTACTACTGACTCCAGGGCCGGTGCTCTATCTACTATACCACCTAGCTGTCCCAATTCCTCTCATATTTTTAAAAATAGTTTATGTAGGATAGGAATTAATTGTTCCTTAAATGTTTGATAGAATTCACTTGTAAATCCATCTGGACCTGGAGACTTATTCTTAGGGAGTTTATTGATGGTTTCTTCAATTTCTTTGTCTGAAATGGGGTTATTTAAGTACTTTATTTCTTCTTCTGTTATTGGGCAGTTTGTATTTTTGTAAATATTGATCTATTTCACTCAAGTTGTCCGGTTTAATGGCATACAGTTTGGCAAGGTAGCTCTGAATTATCTCTTTAATTTACGCCTCATTGGTGGTTAGTTCATCCTTTTCATTTTTAATAGTGATTATTTGGTTATCTTCTCTCTCTCTCTTTTTAAATCAGATTAACTAGATATTTTGTCCATTTTATTGGCTTTTTCATAAAACCAACTCTTAGATTTGTTTATAAGATCAATGGGATTTTTGCTTTCTATTTTTTAATCTCTTCCTTGATTTTCAGAATTTCTGGTTTGGCATTTAACTAGGGATGTTTAATTTGTTCTTTTTTCTAGCTTTTTTAGTTGCATACCCAATTCATTGATCTCCTCATTTCTCTATTTTATTCCTATAGGCAGTTAGAGATATAAAGTTTCCCTTCAAAACTGCTTTGACTGACTCCATCTCATAAATTTTGGTATGATGTCTCATTATTATCATTTTCTTGGATATAATTATTGATTATTTCTGTTATTTGCTCTTTGATCCACCCATTGTTTAAGATGAAGTTATTTAATTTCCAATTAGTTCCTGTTTTATCTTTGCCTGACCTTTTATTACCTGTAATTTTTATTCCATCATGATGTGAGAAGTGTGTCTTTATTATTTATGCCTTTCTGCATTTGATTTTAAGGTTTTTGTGCCCTAGGACATGGTCAATTTTGGAAAAGGTGCCATGTACTGCCAAGAAAAGGTATATTCTTTTCTGTCCCCATTAAGTTTTCTCCAAAGGTCTATCATATCTAAGTTTTCTAAGATTTCATTCACCTTCTTAACTTCCTTGTTTATTTTGTTGTTAGATTCATCTAGTTCTAATTTTTAAAAGTGCAAAGGAAGGTGGCTTGGTCCTACCAGATCTAAAATTGTAATAAAAAGCATCAGTCATCAAAACTACCTGGTATTGGCTAAGAAACAGAGTGATGGCTAGTGGAATAGACTAGGTGCAATAGCAGGAAGTGATTACAGTACTCTGCTGTTTGACAAACACAAAGAGCCCAGCTATTGGGATAAAATTTCTCTCTTCAATAAAAACTGTTGGGAAAATTGGAAGTTTGTATGGCAGAAATTTAGATGAGATCAACACCTCATACCCTATACCAAGATAAGATCCAAATAGATACAGGATTTGGACATGAAAAAACAATATTATAAGCAAACTAAGAGATCAAGCAATAGTTTACCTGTGAGATCTATGGAAAGGAAGCAGTTTATGATCAAGGAAAAGATGGAGAACATCATTAAAAACCAAGTAGATAATTTTAATTACATTAAATTAAAAAGCTTTTGCACAGGCAAAACCACTGCATCTAAGATCAAAAGAAATGTAGTATATTGGGAAACAATTTTATAGCTAGCATTTCTGACAAAGGACTCATTTCTAAAATATACAGAGAACTGAATCAATTTTTTTTTAACAAAAAACAAGCCATTCTCCAATTGACAAATGGTCAAAGGATATGCAAAGGCAATTTACAGATTATGAAATCAAAGTGATCCATAGTCATATGGAAAATTGCTCTAAATCATTACTTATTAGAGAAATGCAAATGAAAGCATCTCCAAGGTACCACCTTATACCTCTCAGACTGGCAAATATGACCAGAAAGGACAATGATCAAAGTTGGAAGGGATGTGGGAAATCTGGACACTAATACATTGTTAATGGAGCTGTGAATTAATCCAACCTTTCTGGACAGCAATTTGGAATTATGCCCAAAGGGCAACAAAAATGTGCATACCCTTTGATCCAGCAATACCACTACTTGTTCTATACCCTGAAGAGATTATGAAAAAGGGTAAAGACATCACTTGTACAAAAATATTCGTAACAGCCCTGTTTGTGGTGGCAAAGAAATGGAAACTGAGAGAATGTCCTTCAATTGGGAAATGACTTAGCAAACTGTGGTATATGTATGTCATGGAACACTATTGTTCTATTAGAAACTGGGGGCGGGGAATGGGGATTCAGGGAAGCTGGAAGGATTTGCATGAACTGATGCTGAGAGAGATTAGCAGAACCAGAAGAACATTGTACACCCTTACACCAACATCGGGGTGATGGTCAACCTTACCAAACTTGCTCTTTCCATCAGTGCAACAATCATGCACAAGCTTGGGGTATCTACAGTGGAGAATGCCATCTGTATCCAGAGAAAGAATTGTGGAATTTCGACAAAGACCAAAGACTATTACCTTTAATTTAAAAAAAAATTATCCTATAATGTAATTTAGCTTTATCTTATACTTAATGTTTCTTCCTTAAGAATATGTTTTCTCTTTCATCACATTCAACTTAGATCATTGTAAAGCCTAAGATTAGATGAAAACATTTAAAAATTCAAAATAAATAAAATCTTTCTTTAAAAAAAATTAATACTTCCAGCCAAGATGGCAGAGAGAAGACAGGCACAGTTCTAAAGTCTCCTGATCTTTCCCCATCTATCATATGAAACAAACCTCTTAAGAGAAATCTGACCCACAAAACCCAGAATGAAAAGCCAGGAGAAAAAACATCTGCCTCAGGATTTGTCTCCCCCAGCAGCACTGGATGAATTCAGGCAGGCGAGTCTGGGCTCAGAGGGAGGATCAGCCCCAGATCAACCAGATTAGCAGCTGAATTGGAGCCTGGAGTCTGAGGATCCTGAGAGCTGGACCTGCTAGATCAGTGGTGGGGCTAGACGGCAGGGGCTTGAGTCAACTAGGGAGCAGAGGCACTGGTGTTGGTGCTGTCCCTCGGGAGCTTGTGGACAGGGCTGGTGGGGAGAGTTCTGGTGCAGGAGAGCTGGGGACAACATCCCTAGGCTCCTCTGCTCTGAGGAACCCAGAGTCCAGGCCTCCATTGCAGCTCAGGCCTCTTCCTGGAACAAACATTTGAAGACTAATTCTGCCTCAGGCTCAGGTGTGTGAACAGAAGAGCCAGCCCAGGTGAAGAATGACCTCAGGCCAGGGTAAAGCCCACCATTGATTGAAGGCAAAAGAATTCAATAGCTCCAACCCCTCCCTTCAAGGAAAGGGAGAAGGCCTCAATCCAGGTCACAGACACTCCAGAGAAAGCAACCAACACCTCCTACTGGCCAGCCAGAGAAATTGCACTCAGTGAGTAAAGCCTCTAGTGATCCCAAGGCCCTGTGGACCAGCCTCCCCCTCAACTCAAGGTCTTAGCAAAATGAAGAAGGGTCAGCCGATAGGTGGACCCATAGAAAAATTCTTGGAAGGGAAAGACCCTAACTCAGAAAGACCTAGAACCTCTGAGGAGAATACCATCCGGTCTTCAGCACAGAAAGACTTCCTTGAAGACATAAGGAAGGAGTTTAAAAATCAACTGGAAAATTTGGGAGAGACAATTAATACCTTGCAACAAGAAAACAAATCTTTACAAAGTACAATTGGACAAATACAAAAGGAGAATAACTCTCAGACCCTCAATTGGACAAATACAAAGTGAGAATAAATTTCTCACATCATCAAATGGCCAAATACAAAATGAGAATAATTCTCTCAGATCCTCAATTGGGAAAATGCAAAATGAGAATAAATTTCTCACATCATCAAATGGCCAAATACAAAATGAGAATAAATCTCTCACATCATCAATTGGACAAATACAAAATAGAATAATTGTCTCAGATCCTCAATTGGGAAATTGCAAAAAGAAAATAATTCTCTCAAAACCTCAATTGGTCAAATGGAAAGCTCTTTCAAAAGTAGAATTGACCAATTGGAAAAGGAGTTGCAAAAGGTTAATGAAGAAAACTGCTCCCCCCAAAAAATAATGGAGTCTACAGAAACTAATGACTCCATGAGACAGCAAGAGTCAGTTAAACAAAATCAAAAAATAGGAAAAAGAGAAGAAAATGTAAAATACCTCATCAAACAAAACCACTGACCTCAAGAATCGATTGAGGAGGGGCAACCTGAGAATTATAGGACTTCCTGAAAACATTGAAGAGAAAAAAAGCCTGGACTTAACATTACAGGATCTAGTGATGGAAAACTGCCTTGATATCATGGAACTGGAGGGCAAAGTAGTTATTAAAAGAATACATCAATCCCCTCCAGAAAAAGATCCTAAAATGAAAACACCAAGGAATGTTGTGGCCAAATTCCAGAGCTATCAGATAAAATAGAAAATCCTGCAAGCATCCAGAAAGAAACAATTTAAATATCAAGGAACCACAGTAAGGATCACACAGGACCTGGCTGCATTAACATTAAGGGATTAAAGGGCCTGGAATGAGATATTTCAAAGAGCAAGGGAGCTTGGAATGCAGCGAAGAATCTACTTTCCTGCAAAGCTGAGCCTTCTCTTCCAGGGAAAAAGATGGACATTTAAGGAAATGGAAGAATTCCAAAAATTCCTGATGAAAAGACCAGAGCTAAATAGAAAATTTGGACATCAAATAGGAGGTTCAAGAGACACATGAAAAGGTAAAAAAAAGGGGGGGATGGTAAAAGGGAAAAAACTTCTATCCAGTAAATTGAGACTGGCTATATCCCAGCATGGGGGAAAAGATTCTCATCAATCTTGAGATTTGTAACTCTAACAGAGAGAATACACCTAGCCAGAAATGATGGACATTCCTGATCTATCCATGAGACTGCTATCTAAAAAGATGTACCTGACTGTAACCCCACTTGGGAGAAAGACTCTAATAACTCTCAAGAATTTTAACTCTATTAGATAGAATATACTGAACTAGAAGTGACAGACACTCAGAATTTTCTATGACTCAGATAGAATGATCTAAGAAACACTACCTCCTTAAAAAGTGGGACAGGAAAGAGACAGGAGGAGGGAGGGGCTTGAATGGGGTAAATCTCATTAGACTAAGAGGTACAAAAAACCTATGGTAATAGAGGGGAAGAAGGGAGCAGAGGAGAAAAACCTGAATCTTCTTCTCATCAGACTTGGCTTAAAGTCAACCTACACATACTCATTTAACTTATAAAACATCTAACTTTTCAAGTATTAAAAGGGGAAAAGGGGAGGGGGGACAGAGAAAGGGAAGGGGAGTGGGGGGGGAAAGGAGAAATAACAAAAGGAAGGGAAAGGAAAAGGGAAAAAGGGAAAGGGGAAAGAAAGGGGAGGGGTGATATAGGAGGGCAAACACACTGAAGGGGGTGGTATTCAGAAACAAAATACAGGGAAATGTGGATAAAGCGGGGGAAGGGGGGGAAATACAAACAGAGGGAAGATAGCATGGAGGGCAATAAAGAATTAGTAATCATAACTTTGAATGTGAATGGGATGAACTCTCCCTTAAAACATAAGCAAATAGCAGAGTGGATTAAAAACCAGAATCCTACAATATGCTGCATACAAGAAACTCATTTGAAGCAGAGAGACACATAGAAAGGAAATGTAAAAGGTTGGAGCAAAATATATTTTGCTTCAGCTGGAGTAAAAAAAAAGCAGGGATAGTAATCCTTATCTCAGATAAAACAGCAGCAAAAATAGATAGTGTTAAAAGAGATAAGGAAGGAAACTTTATCCTCCTAAAAGGTACCACAGACAATAAAGTCATTTCAATACTGACTATATATGAACCCAGGGGGACAGCACCCAAATTCTTAAAGGAGAAGCTGAAAGAACTACAGGAAGACATAGACAGCAAAACTCTACTAGTGGGAGACCTCAGCCTCCCTCTATCAGATCTAGATAAATCGAATCATAAAACAAACAAGAAAGAAATTAGGGAGGTAAATAGATAGTTTGAAAAATTAGATATGGTAGACTTATGGAGGAAACTGAATGGGGATAGAAAGGAATATACCTTTTTCTCTGCAGTACATGGAACTTATACAAAAATTGACCATGTACTAGGACATAAAAACCTAATGATCAACTGCAGAAAGGCAGAAATAGTGAATACATCTTTCTCAGATCACAATGCAATAAAAGTCATATGCAATACTGGGCCAAGGAGATATAGACCCAGAACAGATTGGAAACTGAATAACCTCATCTTAAAAAATGAGTGGACCAAAAAACAAATTATAGAAAAAATTAACCATTTTATCCTAGATAATGATAATAATGAAACAACATACCAAAACCTATGGGATTCATTCAAAGCAACTCTCAGGGGATATATTATAGCTCTAAATGTTTACATGAATAAATTGGAGAAAGAGGAAATTAATGAACTAAACATGCAACTAAAAATCTTAGAGAAAGAACAAATCAAAAATCCCCCAAAGTAGAAATTCTAAAAATTAAAGGAAGAATTAATAAAATTGAAAGAAAAAAATGATTGAATTAATAAAACCAAAAGTTGCTATTATGAAAAAACCAATAAAATTGATAAACATCTGGCCAATTTGATTAAAAAAGAAAGAAGAAAACCAAATTGCTAGTATCATAAATGAAAAAGGTGAACTCAGCACCAATGAGGAGGAAATTAAAGTAATAATTCAAAATTGTTTTGCCCAACTCTATGTTGATAAATTTGATAATCTAAGTGAAATGGATGAATATTTACAAAAATATAAGTTGCCCAGGTTAATTGAAGAAGGGATTAAATACCTAAACAAGCCTATCTCAGAAAAAGAAATTCAACAGACCATCATTGAACTCCCTAAGAAAAAATCTCCAGAGCCTGATGGATTCACAAGTGAATTCTGCCAAATATTTAAGGATCAATTGGTTCCAATTCTATATAAACTCTTTGGAAAAATCAGGGGAAATGGAACTCTGCCTAACTCTTTCTATGAAACCAATATGGTGCTGTTACCTAAACCAGGAAGAGTTAAAAGAGAGAAAGAAGATTATAGACCTATTTCCCTGATGAATATAGATGCAAAAATCCTAAATAAAATCTTAGCAAAAATGACTACAACAAGTCATCATTAGGATAATACATTATGATCAAGTAGGATTTATTCCAGGAATGCAGAGTTGGTTCAATATTAGGAAAACTGTTAGTATACTCAATTATATCAACAACAAACCTATCAGAAATCATATGATCATATCAATAGATGCTGAAAAAGCTTTGGACAAAATATAGCATCCATTCCTATTAAAAACACAAGAGAGAGTGTAGGAATAAATGGAATGTTCCTTAAAATAATTAGCAGTATCTATCTGAAACCATCAACAAGCATTATACTCAATGGGGAAAGGCTAGAGGTATTCCCAATAAGATCAGGGGTGAAACAAGGGTGCCCATTATCACCACTACTATTCAATATTGTATTAGAAATGTTACCGGAAGCAATTAGAGAAAAAAAGAAATTCAAGGAATTAGAATTGGGAAGGGAGAGACAAAACTCTCACTCTTTGAAGATGACATGATGGTCTACCTAGAGAATCCCAAGAAATCATCCAAAAAACTACTGGAAACAATTAGCAATTTTAGCAAAGTTGCAGGTTATAAAATAAACCCTCATAAATCCTCAACTTTCCTATAGATGTCTAGGAAGAGGTAGAAAGAGAAATCCCATTCAAAGTAACCTCAGACAGTGTAAAATACTTGGGAGTCTATTTTCCAAGACAGACTCAGAATCTTTTTGAAAACAATTATAAAACACTTCTCACACAAATAAAATCAGATTTAAATAACTGGGAAAATATTAACTGCTCATGGATAGGTAGAGCTAATATAATAAAAATGACAATTCTACCAAAACTAAACTATCTGTTTAGTGCCCTACCAATCAGAATTCCAAAAAATTAATGAGTTAGAAAAAATTGTAAGTAAACTCATATGGAGAAATAAAAAGTCAAGAATTGCCAGGAGCTTAAGTAGAAAAGGTGCAAAAGAAGGTAGCTTAGCCCTACCAGGTCTAAAATTATATTATAAAGCATCAGTCATCAAAACTGTCTGGTATTGGCTAAGAAATAGAGTGGTGGACCAGTGGAATAGACTAGGTGTAAAAGCAGGAGATGATTACAGTAATCTGCTGTTTGATAAACCCAAAGAGTCCATCCATTGGGATAAAAACTCCCTCTTTGATAAAAACTGCTGGGATAATTAGAAGTTAGTATGGAAGAAACTTAGATTAGATCAACACCTAACACCCTTTACCAAGATAAAATTCAAATGGTTACAGAACTTCCACATAAAAAACAATACTATAAACAATTTAGAAGATCAAGGACTAGTTTACCTGTTGGATCTATGGAAAGGAAAGCAGTTTATGACTAAGGAAGAGAATTAAAAACAAACTAGATGATTTCAATTACACTAAATTAAAAAGCTTTTGCACAGATAAAACCAATATAACCAAGATCAAAAGAAATGTAGTAAATTGGGAAACAATCTTTACAACTAATGATTCTGACAAAGGACTCATTTCTAAAATATACAGAGAACTGAGTCATATTTTTAAAACAAAAAGCCATTCCCCAATTGACAAATGGTCAAAGGATATGCAAAGGCAATTTACAGATGAGGAGATCAAAGCAATCCATAGCCATATGAAAAATGCTCTAAATCATTAATTATTAGAGAAATGCCAATTAAAGCTTCTCTGAGGTACCACCTCACACCTCTCAGATTGGCCAGTATGACCAGGAAGGATAATGATCATTGTTGGAAGGGATGTGGGAAATCTGGGACACTATTACACTGTTGGTGGAGCTGTGAACTCATCCAACCCTTCTGGAGAGCTATTTGGAACTATGCCTAAAGGGCAACAAAAATGTGCATACCCTTTGACCCAGCAATACCACTACTGGGTCTATACCCTGAAGAGATGAGGAAAAAGGGTAAAAACATTACTTGTACAAAAATATTTATAGCAGCCCTGTTTGTGGTGGCAAAGAATTGGAAATCCAGTAAATGTCCTTCAACTGGGGAATGGTTTAGCAAACTGTGGTATATGTATGTCATGGAATACTATTGCTCTATTAGAAATCAGGAGGGACGGGATTTCAGGGAAACCTGGAGGGACTTGCATGAACTGATGCTGAGTGAGATGAGCAGAACCAGAAAAACACTGTACACCCTAACAGCAACATGGGAGTGATGTTCAACCTTGAAGGACTTGCTCATTCCATCAGCGCAACAATTGGGAACAATTTTTGGCTGTCTGCAAAGGAGAGTACCATCTGTATCCAGATAAGGAGCTGTGGAGTTTGAACAAAGTTCAAGGACTATTACCTTTAATTTAGAAAAAAACAGATATCTTATTGTCTGATCTTGTTACCTCTTAGACTTCTCTTCTTTAAGGATATGATTTCTCTCTCATCACACCCAATTTGGATCAAGGTACAACATGGAAACAAAGTAAAGACTGACAGATTGCTTTCCATGGTGGGGTGGGAGGAGGGAAGTAAGATTTGGGGGAAAATTGTACAACTCAAATAATATCTTGAATAAAAATAAATTTAAAAAATTAACATCTATATAGATAGTAGGTATACCTTTGGAGTGGCACATGATTTGGGGATGTTGTGGAAACTTAGAGGATTTTTAAACTCCACTGGACAGCCCATGAAGAATAGTGATCATCTCTCTAAGGCTTTTGAAGTGTCTGTTTCTCCCTAAAAAGGTGGCTTTTATCTAAACTGCTGGCCATTCCCCCATTCCCATGATTCCACTCATGAGGCTAAAGGAAATTGATTAGCCAATGAGGTGGAAAAGAAGGCAGCATTGTCTTCTCCAATTTCCATAATGATCTCCTATCCCATACCAGCTGCAACCTTCCCTATTGATTTGGTAGCTTTAACACAAGCACAGGCTCTGATCTCTCCTGACACAATAAAACAATGGGAAAAACAAGGGCACATTCAAAATCATGGGAATATAAGAGTATAATCGTCCTCCCCCACCAATTGCACAATCCATTATTACAATATTTGCATTCTTTAAGTCATTGGGGAGCTAAAAAGTTTTATGGGCTTGCTTCAAAGAACTGTGGGGGATATCAAGGAAGGTTGTTCTCCAGCGGTTCAATTTGCCACTTATATAATCCTTCCAAATCTTTTAAGCCTCCTTTGGGCAAATTCTCATCCCCCTCCTCTCCCTTTGAAATTTGGCAGATTGACTTCATTCAACTACCGCCATGTAATGGGCACAAGTATGCATTAGTAATGGTATGCATGTTTTCAGGTTGGGTCAAAGTTTTCCTTTGTCGGTCTGCAACTACTGGAATGGTTGGGTGAATTTTTTACGAGCAAATTAGTCTTTGCGGGGAGTTCCATGGGAAATTCATAGTGACAAAGAAAGCCTTTTATTGGCAAAAATCTTAAAAAAGATCTTGGTTTTTAATAGAACAATAATGTTCCATGACATACATATAAAATAATCTTAAAGTCTTCAGGACTTGTTGAAAGAATAAATGAAAGACTAAAAATTTAGTTAAGCAAATTAACTTCTGATTTCAAAGGGTCCTGGGTTAAAGTACTATTCATTGCTCCTTTTGCTTTGTAATCCCACTGTGTGGGAAATAAAAAACTTCCTCTATATGAGATTGTTACAGGGAGGCCTATGCCTCTGACCCCAGTGGACACCTCTCCTCTGGTATCAATGTGTGTTAAACTTGGTCAACAAACTCATGAAGTTCAGGGTCTTGGTTCTCAGTCTCATTCCTTTGGATTTCCCATTGAACCTAGCCTTCTTATCTCTCCTAGTGATTGGGTGTATTGGAAAAGACATCTGCAGAAGCACTCCTTGGAGCCTCACTGGGAGGGCCCCTCCAAGTTCTGCTTACTACCTAGTTACAAGGTGTGGATGCATAGATACATCAGTCTCATCTGAAGAGCGGCCCCAGAAGCTGAGTGGACTTCAGAGCCTATCGGTGACCTTGCCCTGCATTTTTAGAGGGTCAGAAAAAACTGACTTCAGAGGGGAACAGTATTCCCAAGACCCAGGATCAGGCTTGTAAGACTGACTGTCCTTCACATTTAACTCAGAACAACAACAAAAAAATGTTAGTTCCTCACAGTTCCCCTATATGGGTGGGATTTTGTGGTCCTTTCTGGTTGTTTTACATCGTTTCCCCATGAGTGAGGGATCACCCTTATGGGAAGAAGACCACCTTTCTTTTCACCACCCAAAAGACCCAATGCGAAAACTCAGTCAGAAGGCAATTGATTTGTTTAATTTGTCTACTTGTTTTGTTAATCCTCTGAGATCCTATCTCTGCTTAAAAATCTTTGTATTTCAAATTCTCTCCCTCTCTTTCTCCCTAGGACAGTAAGCAAGCTTGAAATAAGTCATACATGTGCAGTCATGCACAGTCTGTTTCTATATTAGTCATGTTGAAAAAGAAGAAACAGTCCAAAAGGAAAAATTAGCATGAAAAAAATCAAGAAAGTGAAAATAGTCTGCTTCAACCTTCATTCAGACTCCAGTTCCTTCTCTGGAGATGGAGAGCATTTTTCCTCATGAGACCTTTGGATTGCCTTGGATCATTGTAATTGCTGGGAATTGCTAAGTCATTCAAAGTTGATCATCATACAGTGTGGTTGTTTAAAATATTCTCACTTCTCATCAATCTATGGAAATCTTTCTAGGGTTTTTGGAAAACATCCTGCTTATCATTTCTTATAACACAATAGTATGTTTTTAGGTTTGGGCTTTTTTTTTTGCAAGGTAATGGGGTTAAGTGGCTTGCCCAAGGCCACACAGCAAGGGAATTATTAAGTGTCTGAAGTCGGATTTGAACTCAGGTACTCCTGACTCCAGGGTCAGTGCTCTATCCACTGTGTCACCTAGCTGCCCCTAACACAATAGTGTTTTTAAATTTTTTTGTAAATTTTCAATTTATTCTTTCAATTATATTTAAAGACAGTTATACACACACACACACACACACACACACACACACACACACACATATTATTATAGCACAGTAGAATTCCGTCACATTCATATACCACATCTTGTTCAGTCATTCCCCAATGGATGGGTAGTCCCTCCCTTTTTTATTCTTTGTCTCTACAAAAAGAACTGCTGTAAATATTTTTGCATAAGTTTATCTTTTCCTTTTTACTAATAAAAATTCCCTTCTGATACAGACCTAGTAGTGATATTGATGAATCAAAACCAGTTTCCTGCACTTTTGGGCATAGTTTCAAATTACTTTCCAGAATGGATGGATAAGTTCATAACTCCATCAATAATACATTAGTGTCCTGCTTTTCCCCCAACCCCTCCAAAAATTCTCATTTTCCTTTTCTGTCATTTTATTTAAAAAGTAAGGGTGAGGTAGTACAGAGATAATTAGTATTTAATTAACAGTTGTTGATTGATTCACACTAATGAAATCTTCTAGAAGCTTGGAGTATATGCAGAAGACTGGTGCTCTAAAGACTGGATGCATTGTCTCTCTACCATGAGAAGAGAAAAGCCCTGGTTAGACTACAGTGGTTTTCATCTCAGACTCCTGCGGCATTCCTAAAACTGGCTTATTTTTACTATAGCCTTCCTCTCATCTCTTGGTCTCGATTTTCTTCTTGAATGTTTTCCCATGAACAAATGGAAAGAAAAGACACAAAAATGGAGGGTGTGTAATGGAGAAGAGAAGCGTAAATAAACAATTATGAAGCACACATTATGAATCAGGCTCCACCCTAAGAGTATTTAGGGATGTTCCCTAATTTGTTTGAGGGGAAGGAAACTTGTCTGAGTTGGAGAGCCAAGAGGCTTTGGATGGTCATTGTTGGAGAGCAATGGTTAGTGATAGGATGAGTCATTGGTTTGGGGCGGATCCCTGGTGTCATGTCTCCTTTTCCAGTCCCAAAAGTTTTAACTCAATTCAATCCAATTCAACAATCATTTATTTATTTATTTGACCTCTGTTATGATCTGGTCACTGGGGATACAAATGAATATGTACTTTGGAAAGAGCCCAAGCTCTGGCTCTTTTTTCTTAGGTGACTATGACTAACTTGCTTTTCTCTCCTGTAAAATGGGGGGATTACACTTTCTGATGTCTCTTCCAGCTCTAAATCTCTGATATGATCCATTCTGAGCCCTTGAGAAATTTTAATTCTATTGGACTAATCCTTCTTTCTGTGTCTCAATGGATGAACTGGATTTGAAGTAGAGGATCTGGGCTCAGATCTCAGCTCTGCTACTTTGCAAGACCCTGTCCCACTTTGGGTCTGCTTCCAAAACTGAGAAATGAGGGAATTAGAATTGATGACCTCTAAGTTGGGATGTCAGAGTTAGGAAAGACCTCATATGTCCAGCACTTACATGATAAAAACTCCCAAGGTCACTTGGGTTATAAACTGGTCATCTGGAACTTGGATCCAGGTCTTTGCAGTCCAGGTTGAATACCTTTCCATTCTACCAAAGGACCACTCTTTATCTCCTTCACTGCCACTCCATCCCCTTCCTGATATCTGATATTCAGGAAACATTAAAGGGCCCTGTGTCTTTTCCTCTCTCTATTCTTCCTTGGCTTCCCAGATTTTGTTTTCTTCTTGTTGTCCTCCTACCTCTCTGACCACTCGTTCTGAGTCTTTAATTAATTTCTCATACTCTTTCTACTTTCTCAATGAGAATGGAATGAATGTTAGATTTGGTAGACTCTGTTGTGTGAAGGCATTACAGTAGGATACTGGGTAGTGAGGGTACAAAGATCTTTGCCCTCAAGAGCTTCCTATCTATACAAATACTTTTTTCCCCTTCTCTTAGAAGAAGAGAGAATCTTCTTAAGCATGGTAGGACTGATCTAAAAGAAAACTTTGAAGACTGTTGTCTCTATTTCCCCTCTAACCTCCCCTGTCTATGTCATGGAATACCTTTCTCCCTTCTTCTATCCATATCTCACCACCCCTTTCCAGGTCTGGGAAGGTACTGGAAGCAATACTTGCATTGCTCCTGGAATGACCTTGTCAATCAATTCCCCAGTGGTTCTACTTTCCCTTCCTGTCATTCTCCAGACCAAAATATCCTTCCAGACCTATAATTCTCTAATATATGTTTTCTTTTCTTAGTATAATGGAAGCTCCTTCAGGGATTGCTTGCTTACATATTTGTTTCTCAAGTGTTTAACACTAAGCTTTAATAAGCACACAGTAATTGTCAAATAAATCTATGCTGGTAAGAATTCATTCATCTAGTCCAATTTCTTCTTCTTCTTCTTCTTCTTTCCTCTTCTTTTCATCTTTTTTTAACAGATGAGGCCAATGAAGCTGAGGCAAGTTGAATCACCTTCCCAAGATTTCACAGGCAGTAGTCATCCACATTGTATATCTTGGATTGTACTGGGTATTGGTTGGTTCTGGGTTTCTGGAGGAAAAAAAAGCTCACAAGGCTGGCAGTGATGGCCAGGATGCAAAGTTCTGTGGCAGAACTGGAAAGTAGTGCTTGAGTATATTCAGCAATGGGACCAATAATGCCCCAATCTGATCTGCTGTGTGAATGAATCCACTGCACTTGTTCCTTTAAGAACAAAGAAGATCTGACTGTCCTAGATTCAATACCTTTTAAATATTCCCTTCCCCAAATCTCTCGTTAATAAAGTCTATAGTGCATAGTCAGGGAGTATTGAAATGAGACATTTGAAGGGAAACAAACTATTGTTTAAACTCCAAATGACCATGTCAATAAGTAAGAAGATATATTAGTTTGATCTTGCTGCAATAGCTTTATTAATTATTTTTCTCTTTCCCTCTAGTATGTATCTATAGTTAGTTTTTTTATATGTCCACTGCTAGGGCAGTGTAAGCTCCTTCAAACTAGGCGTTGTTGATTTGTATATTATCTAGAAAAACTATACTCAACAAAGACAACAAATTATATGGAAAAAATAACACAAAGAAGAATTATGATTAGACACACATTCCCCCTCTCCTCAACTTCTTCACAGATGTCAAAAATCCATAGGCGTGAAATATTCTAGATATATTCAGACTTTGTCAAAGCCCTGATCAGTTTTAGTGATCTGTTTCCTCTTTTTTCCTTTTTTTATTTTAAAAAATGTATTTGTTATATGGAATGGATCTTGAGGAGGAGGAGAGGGAAGAAGGCATAAGGGAAGAAATTTAAGTGATTTTAAACAAAAATATATCTCTATCAAAAAAGTTATATTATTATATAATTTTACTATCTTATACTTTATTTTTCTTCCTTAAGGATATGATTTCTCTGTCATCTCATTCAACTGAGAGCAATATATAACATGGAATCAATATAAACATTAACAGAATGCCTTCTGTGGGGGGGGGTGGCAGAGGGAAGCAAGAATGGGGGGAAAATTATAAAACTCAAAATAAATAAAATCTTTCTTAAAAAATAAATATCTATCTTTAAAAAAATAGCCTCATGTTTATTTTCAGAGATCACAATGAAATCTTTTCTTCTTTCCCTCCTTTTCTCTTCTTGACTCTCATTCTCACTCTAACTTGTCTTTTTCCTTCTTTCTCTTTGTTTTTCCTTCCTTCCATCCTTCCTTTCTCTCTTCTATTTTTTTAGGTTTTTGCAAGGCAATGGGGTTAAGTGGCTTGACCGAGGCCACACAGCTAGGTAATTATAAGTGTCTGAGACCGAATTTGAATCCAGGTACTCCTGACTCCAGGGCCGGTGCTTTATCCACTGCACCACCTAGCCGCCCCGCTTCCTCTCTTCTTCTGAAGGCAATCTAAAACTGAGAATAAATTGTAAGACCTGGAGTAAGAAAATATACATGAACCCTGGCATACACTTGCATAGAATCACAGAATCTGAGAGTTGAGAAATACTTCAGTGTCCATCTAATCCAACTCATGCAAAAAGGAATCCCCCCCTATAATTCACACAACTAGTGATTGTCCAGCATCTATTTGGAAGTCTCCAAGGAGAAGGGACTTACCATTTTTTGAAGCAGCTCATCATAAGCCCCTTTGGGTACAATTGTAATTGTTAGGAAACTTTTCTGTTATCGAGGCTAAATGTGCCTTTGAATATTCACCATTATTCCTGGTTCTGATCTTGCTTATGGCCAAACAGAATTGCAAGGGACTGTTGTGTGTGGGAGTACTGTAAAATTTCATCACCTGGTGTAAGCTAGCACCAGAGCATTATTTACTGTTCATTGTAGAGTGCCATGGGAGTGGGAGTGGACCAGGGACTGGGGAGGATATTTAAGCACTTGTATTCTGGTAAATAAAGGAAGACCTTGGAGAACTAGGAGAACTTTCCATCCTTGTCTCCCACCTCTTCAATGTTTGCCTGGGTAAGGCTAGTCTAACAGGAACATAACACAGAACAAGTTTATCCCTTCCTCCACAAGATAGTCCTTCAGATAGTAAAATTCAGGACTCTGAATCTGATTTTCTTAAGATTAAACATGCCAAGTTCCTTCAATTGATCCTTTTTTGGTCATAAGTTCATGGTCCTCCAAATGATCTACAGATTAGGCACAAATAGTTCATATGAATACTTGGAGTTGGTTCTCTGAATCTATACATTTTATATTTCTTTTGGTCTACCTTCAATTCTACTTGATCATAGAGTACCACACCAACTCTGAAGAGGACATGCCATGCTGGACAGTCCTGTGCCAATGTCCCTCAAGATGCACCATCAGTTCAAAAGTTCTTAAGACCTTCAGTTGACAACCCTGTGAGCACTTGTCCTGTGTGGATTCTCCATAAAATAATCTTTTTGGCAAATGTACATTTGCCAATTTGAACAACATGCCAACCCATCATAGTTGCACTCTCTGTAGTACATTTTTGAATGCTTGCCTTTTTAGTTCAAGAAAGTTCAAAGAAAGTGTCTGATGTCTTCTCCCACCAGGTGATCTTTAGAATCTTCCTAAGTCAACTTAAATGTAAGAAATTCAGTTTTCTGGAATAGCACTGTTAGGCACAGGCACGCACCAATGAAGTCAGTACAATGACCCTGTAGACCTTGGGTTTAGTAATCATTACAACAACTCTTCTCTCCCACACTTTCTTTTGGAGACTTCCAAACACTAAACTAGCTCTGGCAATACATGTGTCAGCCTTATTATCAATATACCTCCCTGGAAAGTAGACTGCAAAGGTAAGTGAACTTTTCCAAGTATTCAAGACTTCTCTATTTGCATTAACCAATGGTTCCACATATAGCTACCTTGGTGCTGGCTGATGGGGCACTTATATTTTCTTGATGTTAATTGTTAGGCCAAAATTAACACAAGCAGCAGAGAATAAATCAATATTTTATGGTATCTCAGTTTCAGATGATGCGTTGAGTGCTAATCATCTGCAAATAGAAGATCATGCACCAACATTCCCTCCACTTTGGTTCTTGGCTTGTAGCCTTTTCAAGTTGAAGGATTTATCAAGAGTGCAGTAGCTGACCTTGATACTGTGTTCATCCTTAGGGAAGGTGTTTGATAACATGGCTGAAAACATTAACCTAAAAATCATGGGAGCAGGGACAGACTTGTTTCACTCTATTGGTGATGATGTCC
Organism: Macrotis lagotis; assembly: GCF_037893015.1. NCBI lineage: Eukaryota > Metazoa > Chordata > Mammalia > Peramelemorphia > Peramelidae > Macrotis > Macrotis lagotis. The sequence goes on from NC_133660.1 coordinate 285,418,253, forward strand.
CTATCCAGAGCATTGTCCACTATCCAGAACCTGGACAAGCATGCTGTCCTAAAATTGGCATACAATAATGAAGACCTTATCTGGGCAACCAAACTTTAACATAATTTACCATAAACTCTCATGACTGATGGTATCAAAGACCTTGTTCAGATATGCAAATATTGTATTCAAACCTCTTTTCTGCTCTTGTCATTTTTCTTGGAGTTGTCAGACAGCAAACACCAAAATGACTATACCTCTACCACTTCTGAAGCCATAATGACTCTCAGGGAGGTAACAATCTTTCAGGTGAAGAATCAACCTAAAAAACTCTGGCAAGAATTTTGCCAGCAATAACTAAAAGAGAGAGCACCTCCCCACCCCTGCCCTGCGATTGTCATAAGACAATCTATTATTTCTTTTGCCTTTAGAGAGATGGACAATGGAAGCATCCTTGAATTCCTGGTGGATAAGCTCCTCTTGCCATATAACCAGAAAATTTCGGTCAGTTTTTATATAAGCAATGACCCCCACTTTGTAAATCTCAGCTGAAATAGAATCAACACTAGGTGCTTTGCCACATGGAAGGAGTCTAATATTCAAAACCTCTTCTTCATTTAGAATTTCAGCTAGGGAGCGATTGGCTTCAATCTGAGGTAAACAGTCAGTGACTTCAGTATTGATTGAAGATGGTCTGTTGAGAACACTGTGAAAAAGTTCAGTCCATTTTTCTGAGATCATGTACTTTTCAGTAATTAATATGGCTCCATCAGCACTGAGTAGTTGAGATGCACCATATTTCTTTGAGCCATCAATAGCCTTCATAAAAACACTTTGGATTGTTACTATCAACATAAAACTGAATTTCATCTGCCTTCTTACTGAGCCAAGAATCTTACATCTCTCTAAGCTTCTCTTGTACTTTATTTTTGATGGAATTAAATGTTGCCTTCTTAGAGATGGAGGAACAATCCTGCTGGTACAACCTATGAAGTTCCTGTTTTTCATTTAGTAGCTTCTGAATTTCCCTATCATTTTCATCGACACAGTCTTGATATTTCTGAATGTTCTGATTTAAATTTACAATATTTGGTTATTCTTGTGACCACATAAGCTGTTAAAGACTGGTATTAACATTAATTGCTTTCGGGGGCTAATGAAGGAAACATCAAAAAAATTATGGCCCCTTTTGGGATAGATCTGTGGGTTCATGCATAATGTAATAATGGAAGGACTGCTTTGTACAGTCTAGTAATTTGTGTGTTATTTTTATTGCTGTTTTGTCATTTTGGAATTAATAAGACATGTTGGAAATTTAAAGTCACCTAAGATGTTCTAGTGATTTGAAAGTATTCTGAAAATAATAATTTGTATGTTAAGGATGGCTAGTAGCTAAACAAGTTTATGTAAAGAACTTTCTAGCTATATATGAGAATTGGGAATATTTTGGATATATATATATACATATATATATATATATGTATGTATTACAAAACTGTGGTTGTTTGTTTTGAATTAAAACCACCTATGTAATAAGAGAAAAATAAACCCAAGAAAGATAATTTGAGATTTTTCTGTGCAATGTCCTGGCCAAAGGAGGTATTTATTTGTTGTAAAATACAGCAGACAAGAAGGAGGTTTCTCTAGCCATGGGGAACCTATAGATGATCTTTATATGGAGATTGAGTAGATGTAATTTCAGACAAAGGGATGGCTCTAGTAAGAGGGAGAAGATGAGGCCTGTAGGGCCAGTTATAGTTACAATTCCTGGTTTTAGCAAGGACCCAGGAAAGACACTCAGTGTTTTAGGTAGGAGGTTCAGTAATTGGAAGTGTATTAAAACTATAATTGAGAATTTAGTGAATTGGACCCACTTGAAGTTCTAATTATAGGTAAAACAACTATTTTAGATCATGGGTCTTTTAATCATTTTTTTCTTTTTATGTCACATACTAGGATGGTACCTGAAATGTTACTGGGTCAATGTCATGTTCTTGGAGTCAAGGAAGCCTATGGGCTAAAGCTGTCAGTTGACAGGGATGTACAGTCAAAGGGGAGGCTTTTCAATATTATATGACTTGATTTCCCCAAAGTGGATAATGTCTCACCATTTTTTTCTGTAGAAATGGAATAAAATGTTCTGTTTCTACCTTGAGAAGCCTCTCATTTAAATCTGGTCTAAGACATTTCACTACCCGCATGACCTCTGCCTGGACAGTAACATTCAATAATTATATCTATAAAGGAATTTTCCTTTGATGTCCTGGATCTTAATGGTTACTAAGCAAACTGAAAAAAGAAGTTTTAGGTAAATGGATTTAATAGCCAGAGATAGGTTAGGTGTGTGGCTCTGATACCTGCTATGAGCTACACATTAAGATAGGGATTAAGATTACTTAATTTTATGTTAGAAAGGACATAGGGGTCCTGGTGTCCAAGATGGCGGAGAGAAGACAGGCACAGTTCTAAAGTCTCCTGATCTTTCCCCATTGATGATATGAAACAAACCTCTTAACAGAAATCTGATGCATCAAACCCAGAAAGAAAAGACAGGAGAAAGAACATCTATGTCAGGATTTGTCTTCTGCAGATGTGGGCTAAGGGAGGCCTCAATCAACATCACAGACACTCCAGAGAAAGCAACCTGGCCAGCCTGAGAAATTGCACCCAGTAAGAAAAGCCTCTAGGGATCCCAATATCAAATCTCTGTGAACCAGCCCCTCCCCAACTCAAGGTCTTAACAAAATGAAGAAAGTCAGCAGAAAGGTGGATCCACAGAAAATTTCTTGGAAGGAAAAGATCCTAACTCAGAGAGACCTAGAACCTCTGAGGAGAGTATGATCTGGTCTCCAGCACAGAAAGACTTCCTTGAAGAAATAAGGAAAGAGTTTAAAAATCAACTGGAAATTTTGGGAGAGACAATTAACACTTTGCAACAAGAAAACAAATCGTTGGAAAATACAATTGGACAAATACAAAATGAGAATAATTCTCTCAGATCCTCAACTGGGCAAATGCAAAAAGAAAGAAATTATCTCAAAACCTCAATTGGTCAAATGCAAAGCTCTTTTAAAAATAGAATTGACCAATTGGAAAAGGAGTTGCAAAAGGTAAATGAAGAAAACTCCTCCCTAAAAAAAAGAATGGAGTCTGTGGAAACTAATGACTTCATGAGACAGCAAAAGCCTGTTAAACAAAAGCAAAAAAATAGAAGAAATAAAAGAAAATATAAAATACCTCAGCAGCAAAACCATTAATCTTGAGAACAGGTCAAGGAGGGGCAACCTGAGAATTATTGGACTTGCTAAAAACATTGAAGAGAAAAAAAGCCTGGACTTAATATTATAGGATCTAATGATGGAAAATTTCCCTGATATCATGGAACCAGAGGGCAAAGTAGTAATTGAAAGAATACATCAATTCCTTCCAGAAAGAGATGCTAAAATGAAAAACACCAAGGAATGTTGAAGTCAAATTCCAGAACTATCAGATAAAAGAGAAGATCCTACAAGCAGACAGAAAGACACAATTTAAATACCAAGGAGACACAGTAAGGATTATGCAGAACCTGACTACATCAACATTAAGAGATCAAAGGGCCTGGAACAAGATATTCTGAAGAGGCAGGGAGCTTTATATGCTTCCAAGAATCCACTATACCACAAAGCTGATCCTTATTTTTCAGGGGAAAAGATGGATATCTAACAAATAACAAAAATTCCTGATTTAAAGACCAGAGTAAATAGAAAATTTGGACATCAAACAGGAGGTTCAAGAGACACATGAAAAGGTTAAAAAAGGGGGGGGGGGTAAAGAAAAAAACTGCTATCCAATAAGTTGAAACTGGCTATAACAGCCTGGGGAAAAGATTCTCACAACTCTTGAGAATTGTAACTCTAACAGAGAAAATATACCTAGGAAGAAATAACAGACACTCATGACTTATCCATGAGACTGCTATCCAATGGGATGAAACTGGCTATAACCCTACTTGGGAGAAATACTCTAATAACTCTCAAGAACTGTAACTCTATTAGGATAGGATATACTTAGCTAGAAGTGATGGATACTCAGAGTTTTCTATGACCCAGATAGAATGATTTAAAAACACTACCTACTTAAAAAGGAGGATAGGAAGGAGACAAGAGGAGGGAGGGAATTGACTGGGGTAAATCTCATTACACTAAGAGGTAGAAAATACCTATGGTAATAGAAGGGAAGAAGGGAGGAGATGAGAAATACCTGAATCTTCTTCTCATCAGACTTGGCTTAAAGTTAACTTAAACACATACTCAGTTTAACTTAAAAAACATCTAGCCACTCGAGTATTAAAAGGGAAAAAGGGGAGGGGGGACAGAGGAAGGAAGAGGGAGGAAAAGGGGGAACTAACAAAAGGAAGGAAAGGAAAAGGGATAAATGGAATGGGGAAAGAAAGGGGAGGAGGTGGCCATGGGAGGGCAAACACACTGAAGGGGTGGTATTCACAAACAAAATACTGGGGAATATGGATAAGGGGGGGAGGGGAAAATACAAACAGAGGGAAGATAGCATGGAGGGCCATAAAGAATTAGTGATTATAACTTTGAAAGTAAATGGGATGAACTCTCCCTTAAAACATAAGCGAATAGCAGAGTGGATTAAAAACCAGAATCCTACAATATGCTGCTTACAAGAAACTCATTTGAAGCAGAGAGATAAAAGGTTAGAACAAAATATATTTTGCTTCAGCTGAAGTGAAAAAAGCAGGGGTGGCAATCCTTACCTCACACAAAGCAGCTGAAAAAATAGTGTTAAAAGAGATAAGGAAGGGAAACTATATGGTCCTAAAAAGTACCATAGACAATGAAGTGATTTCAATATTGACTATGTATGCACCCAATGGGATAGCATCCAAATTCTTAGAGGAGAAGCTAAAAGAACTACAGGAAGAGATAGAAAAACTCTACTAGTGGCAAACCCCAACCTCCTGCTCTCAGATCTAGATAAATTGAATCATAAAATAAACAAGAAAGAAGTGAAGGAGGTAAACAGATTGTTAGAAAAACTAGATATGGTAGATTTATGGAGGAAATTGAACTGGGATAGAAAGCAATATATGTGACAAAAATTGACTATTTACTAGGACATAAAAACCTAATGATGAACTGCAGAAAGGCAGAATTAGTGAATACATCCTTCTCAGATCACAATGCAATAAAAGTCATATGCAATATTGGGACAAGGAGACATAGACCCAGAACCAATTGGAAATTTAATAACCTCATTTTAAAGAAAGAGTGGATTAAAAAACAAATTATAGAAAAAAATTAATCATTTTATCCTAGATAATGACAATAATGAAACAGCATACTAAAACCTATGGGATTCACTCAAAGTATCTGTCAGGAGATATATTATATCTTTAAATGCTTACATGAATAAATTAGAGAAAGAAGAAATCAATGAACTAAATATGTAACTAAAAAATTAGAGAAAGAACAAATTAAATATCCCCAATTAAATACCAAATTAGAAATTCTAAAAATTAAAGGATAAATTAATAAAATTGAAAGCAAAAAACTTGAATTAATTTAAAAAATCCAAAATATGGTTTTATGTAAAAACCAAAAAAATTGATAAACCTCTGGTTAATTTGATTAGAAAAAGAACGAAGAAAACCAAATTGTTAGTATCATAAATGAAATGGCTGAACTCACCACCAATGAGGAGGAAATTAAAGTATTAATTCAAAATTATTTGGCCCAACTCTATGCCAATAAATTTGACAATCTAAGTGAAATGGATGAACATTTACAAAAATATAAGTTGCACAGGTTAAATGCAGAGGACATTAAATACCTAAACAACCCTATCTCAGAAAAAGAAATTCAACAAGCCATCATTGAACTCCCTAATAAAAAATCTCCAGGTCCTGATGGATTCACAAGTGAATTCTACCAAACATCTAAGGAAAATTGGTTCCAATTCTATATAAACTCTTTGGAAAAATTGGGGAAGATGGAACTCTGCCTAACTCTTTCTATGAAACCAATATGGTGCTAATACCTAAACCAGGAAGATTTAAAACAGACAAAGAAAATTAGAGACCTATCTCCCTAATGAATATAAATACAAAAATCTTAAATAAAATCTTAGCAAAATGATTACAAGTTATCACTGGGATAATACACTATGATCAAGTGGGAGTTATCCCAGGAATGCAGGGTTGGTTCAATATTAGGAAAACTCTTAGTGTACTCAATTATATCAACAACAAACCTATCAGAAATTATATGACCATACCAATAGATGCTGAAAAATATTTTGACAAAATACAGCACCCATTCCTACTAAAAACATTAAAGAGTATAGGAATAAATGGACTGTTCCTTAGAATAATAAGCAGTATCTATGTGAAACCATTAATATGCATTATATGGAATGGGGAGAGGCTAGAGGCATTCCCAACAAGATTGGGGATGAAACAAGGGTGCCCATTATCAGCCACTACTATTCAATATCTTATTAGAAATATTAGTTTCAACAATTAAAGAAGGAAAAAGAAATTGAAGGAATTAGAATTGGGAAGGGAGAGACAAAATGTCATTCTTTGCAGAAGACATGATGGTCTACCTAGAGAATCCCAAGAAATCATCCAAAAAACTACTGGAAACAATTAGCAATTTTAGCAAAATAGCAGGATATAAAATAAACCCTCATAAATCCTCAACTTTTCTATATATGTTTAGCAAGATACAGCAGGAAGAGCTAGAAAAGGAATCCCATTCAAAAGTCACCTCAGACAATATAAAATACCTAGGAGTCTATTTGCCAAGGTAGACTCAGAAATTTTTTGAAAACAATTACAAAACACTTCTCACAGAAATAAAATAAGATTTAAATAACTGGGCAAATGTTAACTGCTCATGGATAGGTAGAGCTAATATAATAAAAATGACCATTCTACCAAAACTAAACTACCTGTTTTGTGCACTACCAATCCAAAGTCCAAAAAATTACTTTGACCTAGGTAAAGTTGTAAATAAATTCATATGGAGAAATAAAAAGTCAAGAATTGCTAGGGATTTAAGGAAAAAAGTGCAAAAGAAGGGGGCTTAGCCCTACCAGATCTAAAATTATATTACAAAGCATCACTCATCAAAATTGTCTGGTATTAATTAAGAAATAGAGTGGTGAACCAGTGGAATAGACTAGGTAAAATAGCAGGAAACAATCATAGTAATCTGTTATTTGATAAACCCAAAAGAGTCCAGTTATTGGGATAAAAACTCTCTCTTTGATAAAAACTGCAGGGAAAATTAGAAGTTAGCATGGAAGAAACTTAGATCAGAACAACATGCTTTACCAAGATAAGATCCAAATGGATACATAATTTAGACATAAAAAATAATACTATAAGCAAATTAGAATATCAAGGATTAGTTTACCTGTCAGATCTATGGAAAGGGAAGCTGTTTATGACTAAGGAAGAGATGGAGAATATCACTAAAAACAAACTAGATGATTTCTATTACATTAAATTAAAAAGCTTTCACACAGATAAAACCACTGTAACCAAGATCAAATCTTTACAACTAATTTTTCAGACGAAGGACTCATTTCTAAAATATACAGAGAACTGAGTCATATTTTTTTTAAAAAAAAAGCCATTTCCCCATTTGACAAATGGTCAAGGGATATGCAAATGCAATTTACAGATGAGGAGATCAAAGCAATCCATAGTCATATGAAAAATTTCTCCAAATCACTACTTATTAGAGAAATGCAAATTAAAGCTTGTCTGAGGTACCACCTCACACCTCTCAGACTGGCCAATATGACCAGAAATGATAATGATCATTGTTGGAAGGGTTGTGGGGAAATCTGGTACACTATTACATTGTTGGTGGAGTTGTGAACTCATCCAACATTTCTGGAGAAAAATTTGAAACTAATCCCAAAGGGCAACAAAAATGTACATACCCTTTGACCCAGCAATACCACTACTGGGTCTATGTCCTGAAGAGATGATAAAAAAGATAAAAACTTCACTTGTACAAAAATATTCATAGCAGCCCTGTTTGTGGTGGCAAAGAATTGGAAATCCAGTAAATGTCCTTCAATTGCATAATGGCTTAGCAAACTATGGTCTATGTATGTCATTGCTCTATTAGAAACAAGGAGAGATGGGAATTCAGGGAACCCTGGAGGGATCTGCACGAACTGATGCTGAGCGAGATGAGCAGAACCAGAAAACCACTGTACACCCTAACAGCAACATGGGGGTGATGATCAACCTTGATGGACTTGCTCATTCCATCAGTGCAACAATCAGGGACAATTTGGGGCTGTCTGAAATGGACAAACCCATCTGTATCCAGAGAAAGAACCATGGAGTTTGAACAGAGTTCAAGGACTATTCCCTTTAATTTAGGAAAAAACTGATATCTTTTTGTCTGATTTTGTTTTCACTTATACTTTATGTTTTTTCTTTAAGCATATGATTTCTCTCTCATCACACTCAGTTTGGATCAATGTACAACATTCTAATAAAGTAAAGACTGACAAATTTGTTTCTGTGGGGGGTGGGGAAGGGCAGTAAGATTGGGGGAAAATTATAAAACTCAAAATAAATAAAATCTTTATTTAAAAAAGAAAACTACAGACCACTTTCATACAAGAATATTGATGTAAAAATCTTAACAAAATGCTAGCAAAGAGATTACAGCAATATATCTCAAAGGTGATATTCTATGAGCAGCTGGAATTTATATCAGAAATGCAGGGTTCATTCAAGTTTATGAAAACTATTAGTGTAATTGACCACATTCATACCAAAACCAATAGAAATTAGATGATGATCACAAAGTGCAAAAAAAAGATTTTGGGGAAAGATTCATTTCTGTTTTTTTAATAAAAAACATAAGAATGAATGGAGCTTTCCTTAAAGTGATTTGTAGTGTTCCTCTAAAACCATCAGCAAGAATTATCTATAATAGTGTGTGGAACAGACAGCCACCAACCCAATTAATTAAATGAGAGGCTTCTCAAGGTAGAAAGAGAAAGCAGTTTTATTCCATTCCTGCAGAAAAAGGGCATCACCTCCACCAGCAAGTCTGGTGGAGTGAGGTGAAATGGAATAAGCAATACAGATTTTTATACACTGATTTTGACTACATTTCCTCATACCCCTATCCTATTCCCCTCTATTGTTAGGGGCTCACAATCTTGTGATCACCTGTCAGGGTCTTTCTGCCAGGAAATCACAGCTGTTAGTAAGGCAAGACATAATTCTTTCTTGACAACCTGTCCTGGTTTTTTTGTTTTTGCAAGACTAAATAAGGTTATTTTTCCAGGGGTCTGCTTCTGTGAAGATAAGACCTTACAATATCCTCAGGAAGGGGAAAATTTTAAATATCTTGAGACAGAGCAGAGGTCATTTCCCCTGACCCTGAGAAGTCTTCACCGAGCAATTTCTTGATTCCTCTCAATCCCCCCCCCTCTTATTTTATACACACTGAAGACTTCTCACACCATTCTTGAATCATCTCATCTTTTCTTTCATCTATCTCTCCCTCAGGAGCTGGTCTTTCCTCTTCATCATGGCTTACTGACTCCTATCCCTTCCCTCTCAATATCATCATTCTTACTTACCCTCGAACATTCTCTTCATTTCTGACCATCTTAGACAAGGTCATTTGTATTGTGGTGGTCACCATCTGTATTATAGATGGAAGGCAAATAAGAAGTGAAATCACCCCACTAATTGCTATCAATAGAAACCAAAGGCCTTGTTTCCACCAGGCCTTTCCGGATTAAGACCACCATGAAGTAATGAAGGTGGAAGATTAAGTTTACAATGGGATGGAATCTAACTTCATAATCCCCGCAGTGATCTCTTTAACCAGTTTACCATTGTCATCAAATTTTATATAGCACCCAGTCAGGTTCAGTATCCCACATACCCCCCACCCTTTCTTCTGTCAGTAAGTAGTCCAAGACCAACCTGTGTTGGATGATGGATTCTCTGATTTTGGTGGCTTAGTGAGCCAGGAAATCCAGAGCTTTGCTGTTTGATTAGTAATAATTTTCTCTACTGTTTGGAGCCTGATAGTTCTGTTTGATATATATACTAGGTTCCTATATCCAAAGCTCCCATCCTGTGCCAAAGTAGCCAATCCATAGACCTGAATGATTCTTTCTGCAGGCCAAGTATCTTCCCAGTCATTTGTATCTCTTGTTCTCTAAATCAGAAATAAAGATTCATGTAGGATATAATCAAGCCATCATAAGAAGAGTGGCATAAGTAAGGCTGTCACACTTAACAGAATCAAGGGAAAGTTACAGGTATCAAAAAGGGGAAAATCCCCTGTCTACACAATGTACACATAGGCAAGAGATGGTGGAGATGTCTCTCCTCTCTTCTCTTCTCCTCTGGAGACATCCAATGTCCTTCTATATCTTATGAATCTGTTCCAAAAAAAATCCTCTCCAGCTCAGGTGACTTGTTAAGGCGTAATCTTCATGTGATGAAGATGCTTAACATTTTACTCAGATCAAAACACATGTTTTCATCACAAGACAATGAGATTTTGGAATTTATTACAATTTACATCTAACCTTGCTGTCATATTGACATACATACTTCACTTCAACACAAACTTTCATAACCATCTCACTACATGAGTAAACAACACTGAGAATTACCACATTATTTTAAGCTTGTAACGTATACATTTAACAATTATCTTAGTACAAAGAATACTCAGCATATGGTTTAAAAATAAAAACAGTCTTGGGGAAACTAGATGGTACAGTAGATACAGCACCGGCTCAGGAGTCAGGAGGACTTGAGTTCAAATCCTTTAATTTTTAAAATTTCTAAGTTGGTATTTAACTGATGATTTTTAATTTGTTCTTTCTCTAATTTTTTTAGCTGCATATTTAGTTCATTGATTTATTCTTTCTCTAATTTATCCATGTAAGTATTTAAAGATATAATATATTCCCTGACAGACGCCTTGAATGAATCCCATAGGTTTTGGTATGTTGTCTCATTATTGTCATTATCTAGGATAAAATAATTAATTTTTCTATAATTTATTTTTTAATCCACTCATTCTTCAAAATGAGGTTATTCAATTTCCAATTGCTTCTGGGTCTATGACTCCTTGTCCCAATATTGCATATGACTTTTGTTGCATCGCGATCTGAGAAAGATGTATTCACTATTTCTGCCTTTCTGCAGTTGATCATTAGGTTTTTATGCTCTAGTACATGGTCAGTTTTGGTATAAGTGCCATGTACTGCAGAGAAAAAGGTATATTCCTTTCTATCCTCATTCAATTTCCTCCATAAGTCTACCATATCTAGTTTTTCTAACAATCTATTTACTTCCTTAACTTCTTTCTTGTTTATTTTATGATTCAATTTAACTAAATCTAAGAGCGGGGAGTTAGGTCTCCCACTAGTAGAGATTTGCTGTCTTTGTCTTCCTGTAGCTCTTTCAGCTTCTCCTCTAAGAATCTGGATGCTATACGATTGGGTGCATATATATTCAGTATTGAAATCACTTTATTGTCTATGGTACCTTTTAGGATGATATAGTTTCCCTTCCTTATCTCTTTTAACACTATCTATTTTTTCAGCTGCTTTGTCTGAGGTAAGGATTGCTACCCCTGCTTTTTTGACTTCAGCTGAAGCAAAATATATTTTGATCCAGCCTTTTACCTTTACTCTATATGTATCTCTTTGCTTCAAATGAGTTTCTTGTAAGCAGCACATTGTAGGATTCTGGTTTTTAATCCACTCTGCTATTTGCTTATGTTTTAAGGGAGAGTTCATCCCATTCACATTCAAAGTTATAATTACTAATTCCTTATTGCCCTCCATGCTATCTTCCCTCTGTTTGTATTTCCCCTCCCCCCTTATCCATATTCTCCAGTATTTTGTTTCTGAATACCACCCCCTTGAGTGTGTTTGGCCTATATACTATATCCACCCCTCCCCTTTCTTTCCCCTTTCCTTTTTTCCATTTTCCCTTCCCTTCCTTCTGTTAGTTCCCCTTTTTCTCCTCCTTCCTTTCTCTCTCCCCCCTCCCCTTTTCCCCTTTTAATACTTGAGAGGTTAGATGTTTTTTAAGTCAAACTGAATATGTGTGTAAGTCAACTTTAAGCCAAGTCTGATGAGAAGAAGATTCAGGTATTTCTCATCTCCTCCCTTCTTCCCCTCTATTACCATAGGTATTTTGTACCTCTTAGTGTAATGAGATTTACCCCAGTGAATCCCTTCCCTCCTCCTGTCTCCTTCCTGTCCTCCTTTTTAAGGAGGTAGTGTTTTTAAATCATTCTATCTGAGTCATAAAAAATTCTGAGTATCTGTCACTTCTAGCTAAGTACATTCTATCTAATAGAGTTACAATTCTTAAGCGTTATTAGAGTTTTTATCCCAAGTAGGGTTGAATCCAGTTTTATCCCATTGGATAGCAGTCTCATGGATAAGTCATGAGTGTCCATCATTTCTGCCTAGGTATATTCTCTCTGTTAGAGTTACAATTCTCAAGAGTTATGAGAATATTTTTCCCCATGCTGGAATATAACCAGTTTCAACTTATTGGATAGCAGTTTTTTCTTTACCCCCAGCTTTTTTTACCTTTTCATGTGTATCTTGAAGCTCCTGTTTGATGTCCAAATTTTCTATTTAGCTATCATCTTTTCATCAGGAATTTTTGGAATTCTTCCATTTCATTAAATGTCCATCTTTTCCCCTGAAAAAGAGGCTCAGCTCTGTGGGATAGTGGATTCTTGGAAGCATTCCAAGCTCCCTTGGTCTTCAGAATATCTCATTCCAGTCCCACCAATCCCTTAATGTTGATGCAGCCAGGTCCTGCATAATATTTACTGTGGCTCCTTGATATTTAAATTGTTTCTTTCTGGCTCCTTGCAGGATCTTCTCTTTTATCTGATAGTTCTGGAATTGGGCCACAACATTCCTTGGTGTTTTTGATTTTAAGATCTGTTTCCAGAGGGGATCGATATATTCTTTCAATAACTACTTTGCCCTATGGTTCCATGATATCAGGGCCATTTTCCATCACTAGATCCTATAATATTAAGTCCAGGCTTTTTTTTCCTCTTCAATGTTTTCAGCAAGTCCAATAATTCTCAGGTTGCCCCTCCTTGACCTATTCTCAAGGTCAGTGGTTTTGCTCATGAAGTATTTTACATTTTCTTCTATCTTTTTCAATTTTTTGATTTTGTTTAACAGGTTCTTGCTGTCTCATGAAGTCAGTAGTTTCCGCAGACTCCATTTTTTTAGAGAGGAGTTTTCATTTACCTTTTGCAACTCCATTTCCAATTGGTTAATTCTACTTTGAAAGAGCTTTCCATTTGATCAGTTGAGGTTTTGAGAAAATTATTTTCTTTTTTGCATTTGTCCAATTGAGGATCTGAGAGATTTATTCTCATTTTGTATTTGTCCAATTGAGGATCTGAGAGATTTAGTCTCATTTTGTATTTGACCAATTGTATTTTCCAATGATCTGTTTTCTTGTTTCAAGGTGTTAATTGACTCTCCCAAATTTTCCAGTCAATATTTAAACTCCTTCCTTATTTATTCAAGAAAGTCTTTCTGTGATGGAGACCAGATCATATTCTCCTCAGAAGTTCTAGGTCTTTTTGAGTTAGGGTCTTTTCCTTCCATGTATTTTTCTATGGATCCACCTTTCTGCTGACCTTTTTTCATTTTGCTAAGACCTTGAGTTGGGGAGGGGTTGGTTCACAGAGGTTTGATGTTGGGATCCCTAGAGGCTTTACTCACTGAGTGCAATTTCTCCGGCCAGTAGGATGTGCTGGTTGCTTTCTCTAGAGTGTTTGTGACCTTGATTGAGGCCCTGTCCCTTGGCCTGGAGGGAGCAATTGAAGCTGTTAAATATCTTTGCCTTCAATCAATGGTGTGCTCTAAATTGGGGTGAGGTCATCCCTCTCCCTTTTTATCAGATGGGCTGGTTCTTCTGCTCACACACCTGTGCCTGGGGCAGAAGTAGTCTGTAATTGTGTTTGTTTTGGGAAGAGGCCTCAGCAGCAACGGAGGCCTGGACTCAGAGTTCCTCAGACCAGAGGAGCCCAGGGATGGGGTCTGCAGCTCTCCTGCATGGGAACTCTCCCCCCAGCCCTGTCGGCAAGCTCCAGAGGGTCAACGCCAACACCAATGCCTCTGCTCCCTAGTAGACCCACATCCCTGTGGTCTAGCCCCGCCACTGATCAAGCAAGTCCAGCACTGGGGCCCTCAGGCTCCCAGGGCTCCAATCCAACCCCTAATCAGGCTGATCCGTGGCTGATCCACCCTCTGTTTGCAGACTCACCCACGGCTGTGGAATACAAATCCTGAGGTAGATGTTCTTTCTCCTGTCTTTTCTTTCTGGGTTTTGTGGCTCAGATTTCTGTTAAGAGGTTTGCTTAATATCATAGATGGGGAAAGATCAGGAGATTTTAAAACTGTGTCTTTCTTCTCCCTGCCATCTTGGCCAGAAGACTCCTGTAGTTTTCTAAAGAAGCTCTTGTCAAAGACTTCTGTTGTGTCAGAGGTTGGAGGCTACAAAGACTATCATCTACCAAACATAGCCATGAACTACTCAGAGGGGGGGGTCCAGTGAGCCCAGCACAGTGACAGTCATTGCTGAAACATCCTGCTGGAGAGGAACCCACAAACATCTCAGAAAGAATAAAGAAATATAGAAGTTTCTGAGATGTGGAGTCCCCATGCATATGTTTTATATGATCTCTATATTTATTCTGTTTTTCATTGATATAATTGCAAGAGGGTGTGCTATGAATTCATTTGGGGTGTGAGGGGGCAATATTCTATTGGAAATCTAGATATAGTATTGAATCAACTTTTTTTGACCTAATGGTGTCCTCATGCTAAGTACTGATTGGAAAAATCCATCAGTGTGAACTTGTGAGTCCTGAATTTGGCATTACTCTGGAGATTTCTCCCTGTAGTTTGTTGAGTTCCTTCAAGGTGCAATCCCTCTTCAATGGCCACTGGAGAGGTAAAGAAACTGATATACTTATGTTCTTTGCCCAAAAATTAGTATCTTGGAAGCTATTTAAGTACCATTTGTGGTCCCATGGATTTCACCTTAAGAGAGTTGGAGTCATTGGTCTTGATGTGGGTTGAGAAATTCTTGTTATGGTCCAATATTGTTATTGTCCTAATTCTCTCATTTATAAATGAGGGCAATAATAATACCTCTAGTAATTACTTCACAGTAGGGGCATCTAGGTGGCACAGTGGTTAGAGCATCAGCCCTGGAGTCAGGAGGACCTGAGTTCAAATCCAGTCTCAGACACTTAATAATTACCTAGCTGTGTGGTCTTATAAATTTAAATAAATTTAAAAATAAGTAAAGTTAAGCACAATTATCACTATTGAAGGCAGACAGAGTTAGAATGTTTGTCCTTCATTTCCAAAGAAGACCACAACAACAAGAAGGTGATGCCAAGACAAGCACACATGAACTGGATTTGGGTGAGGGGGTGCTGTGCTAAGTTACCAGTCTCAATCTCTCCTCCAAAGTCATCTGGATACAGAGGCCAGGTATGATTCAGGACAACTGGAGATGGCTCCAGATGCAAGGCAATGAGGGTTAAGTAACTTGGACAAGGTCATGTGACTAGTAAGTGTCAGAGGCTGTATTTGAGCTCCCATTCTGATTCCAGGGCTAGTGCTCTATCCACTGTGCCTTCTAGTTGCCCAGACAGAATTAAAGTGACTTGTAAAGGGTCACATAGTAAATAAGTGTCTGATGCCTATTTGAACTCAGATCTTACCTGAGTTCTAGATTATCGGGTGAGCACTCATTTTCCTTGTTCTTGGCCTTAAAAACACTAAGTGAATCTATTCAAGTATTGGAGTGGATGCTGAGTCAGCAAAAGTCAATATTTTACCAAGTACATTCCTTTATGTTAGAAATAGTTATCTTTTAACTCTCTTTAATCTGAAATTCTTCTTAACTGTATTGATAAATCTTTATTACATTTAACTGAGGAAGCCAAATTCTCATTGTCAACCCAAAGAGTCAGAAATGTGTTTGTTTTCCAGTCCAAGCCTTTCCCTTTCCTTTTATATCTTCAGACATTTATTCATTTCAGATTGAGTCACCTGAATTTTTCCTTTCTTGATCCCAGATCATTCTAATACATCTAAGAGTCTCATTTACCCTGTAAATGGAGATATGAAATACTGAGGTTTTCATAGTGAATTCCACATGATTTTATGCAACTGCCACCTTTTAATGACTTCTCCACAAGTTGATTTTCAATTATTCAATTTTATTCTAATCAATTTAACTCAGTCAACATTTATTAGACCATTACTGAACCAGGCAGCATTCTGGGTGATGAGGAAACAGAGAATTCAATGAAATAGCAACAAAAAAAAGCCAATCCCTGCCTGCTGGGAGTTTACATTCTCTTGGGTGAAAGGTACATATAATACATATAAAAAATAAGTTGAGGAAAGAAAGGATACTGATAACTAGGAAAAAGACCAATATTTTTTCATTGGAGTTAACCCTTAAGGATTGTCAGGTAGAAAGGAAAGTTGAAGGAACAACCCTAGGTCTAGGGGCACAGCCTGGGCAAATGCATGTCAGTGGGAGATTAAGAGACAAGTTTGTCCTGAAGAGAGGTAGCAAAAGGAGAATCAGAAGAACTAAGTTTGATTGGAACCAATTTGTGGTGGATTTGAAATGCCTGGTAGGCAGAAGAATTTATCTTTGATCCTAGATGCAAGAAGACACACTGGAATTTTAGAAGAAGCTAAGTTGAAAACATCAGAATTTGAGTTGTTGCAGCATCATGTAAATGGGCACAGGGTGTTTGAGACTATTTTAAAAATGAGAGAATCAAGTCAATAATAATTTGAGTCACATTTGAGTCCCCTTTCCAGTGCAAACATCCTGGAAAAGCAATATTCTTCTCTAGGGCAGGACTATCAAAGGGCTGATATTCAGGCTGCTAACATCTGAACACTCTGAGTAAGGGCAGCATCAGGTAAGTGGGCACAGGGTGTCTGAAACTATTTTAAGTGCATTTGTATTTATTGATCTGGGTTTGTGCTGTCTCCCCAGATAGTATGTGAACTCCTGGAGATCATGGCTGCCTGGATATGATGTTTTTATCTCCCTGTTCATAATTTTTTAGCACCAAAATAATTCATCATCCTCAAATACAGAAACTTTTTCATTCATTCCTGAATCGATAGACATGCCTTCAATTACTTACTCTTTGCCAACACGAAAAGAGCGGCTATAAATTATTTTTGTACAAGTACGTATTTTCTCCTTTATTAATAAAAATCTCTTTGGGATAAAGACTTAGCAGTGGTATTGTTGGATCAAAGAGTATAGACAATTTGACTGGTCTTTAGGCACAGTTCCAAACTTCTCCAGGGTGAATGGATCAGCTCACAATTCCACCAGCAATGCATTAGTGTCCTACTTTTCCAACAATTATCATTTTTCTTTTCTGTTACATCAGCTAAATATTAGGTATGAAGTAGTACAATACAGATTAGCAAGTATTTATTTTACATTTGTTGATTGATTTACATTAATGAAAGCTTTTGGAAACCTAGAGTACATACAGAAGCACTGGTACTCTAAAAACTATATGCATTGCCTCCCCACCATGAGAAGAGTACAGCCCAGATTAAACTACAGTGGTTTTTTCTTCTCAATCATACTCCTGGAACAATTCTAAAATTGGCTTATTTTCACTGTGATGTCACCCTCATCTCTTGGTTGTGTTTCTCCTTTAGAAGATCTTCCATGAATAAATGGGAAAAAAAGGAACAAATATGAGGATGATTAATGGAGAGGAACGAAGGAAAAAAGAATTTTTCAAACACCCACTATGAGCCAAGCACCACCCTAAGGATTTCAAATATTTCCTCATTTGATTGAAGGGAAAGAAACTTGTCTGAGTTGGAGAGCCAAGAGGCCCTGGATGGCCACTGATCACTGGCTAGCAATAAAATGAGCACTTGACTTTGCCTGCACCCTGGTGGTCTTCCCTTTTTCCCAATGGCTTTTATCTCAAACTTCTATCAATCTGGGCAGCTAGGTGACTCAGTGGAGCACCCACCATGGAATCAGGAGGAACTGAGTTCAAATCCAGCCTCAGACACTTAATAATTGCCTAGCTGTGTGACCTTGAGCAATTTACTTAATCCCATTGCCTTAAATAAATAAAAAAAATTTTAAAAACCCAATCCAACAAATATTTATTAAGCATGTGTTATATGCTGGTCACTAGGGATACAAATGAATAGTGCACAGTGGAAAGAGTCCTGCTTCTGACTCATTTTACTTAAGTGATTGGGGCTGACCTGTTTTTTTTATCTGTAAAATAAAGGAATTAGACACTTTGAGGTCCCCTTGATACAGAGAATTATGAATGTAGCTTTATTGCTGTTAAAATTGTGTTTATTATGGAGGGTCATTTGTTCCTGAGATGTAAATTGACCCCCTGTTGATTGTATCGTGTCCCCCCTTGACCCTGTTATTATATATCTTGTCCCCCATTTTCCTTCCACTTAACCTTAGGTTAGAAGGACCAGCAGGACACTGGTGTGACCAGAAATGACATGTTGAATTTAGAGTCTCACACCTTGGGACAGGAAGGGATCTGTACATAGTCTGCCATTGGAAGATACCTGGTCCAAGATATAGGGCCATTCCCTAAGTTCCACTCCTTGCCCAACCTACTAAAAAAGGGTATTTAACAGAAAGGATGCCCCTTCTGGTTTTTTCTTGATTCTATCCTTCGATCTTGCAGGATGTCTACATCTCTCTTTCCTTCCTAGGCCATATGCTCCCATGCTAGGCCCTAGTGGGTCACCATGGGCCCCTGTGCCATGTGACTGGGACTGCTTCTCTCTCCCCCCCCCATCTCTCTCTTCTCTCTCACTCTCACTCAAACTTCACCTATCCTATTCTAAAAGTGGTTACTGATTTTCAAGGTGTTTTAACCTGTATATTTGTAATAATTTGCTATAATAAAATCCTGAGTAGTTTTAACATCACAGATAGCATGCAGATTCTTTTTCTTTTTAGTGACTCTTAAATTCCTATGCTTATCCAGTAATTCCAAAAATCCCAGCAGACACACTTTGGCGACCTCAGGAAGGGACCACATTGAATCTCTCTGGATCTGCTTGGACATCGAAGGGGTGAGAGAGACTGAACTAGGCTATCTTTCTGAGTCTGGCTAAAGTGAACTCTCAGGAAAAACCCTCCCCATTTAGGCCTCTCCTTTGCTCATGGGAATTTGTGGGGAAGAATGACCATACTGATGCAGGGGAAAGATGAAGAAATTTGTGAATGTAGAAATTTGGTAGAGATGTAAATTGACTACTCTTGAGATGCAAATTGACTAAAAGTAGAAAACTATAATTGTAACAGAAACAATTTGTATTCTCAAATTGGGTGGAGATCCCCATTACCATTGATTCATTGTTTAGTGTAAAATTTGTATCCTGATCTCCTTAGACTTTACCCTCTACCTAATTCCTGGTCCAGCATAGGGGAAGGGAGTGTACCTTTTGCCCTCTGGATGAGAGACAAGACATAAAAACCTGGGTTGGATTCCAGCTCAGTTTTCTCTGATCATGGACCAGCCAACACTGTTCTCTCTTCTCTTCTCTTCTCTCTCTCTCTCTCCCTCTCTCTCTCTCTCTCTCTCTCTCTCCTCTCTTCTCTTTCTGTCTGTCTGTCTCTGACACTGTCTCTGTCTCTCTGTAATAGAGTAAAACTCTCTCTCTCCTCAGGATGGCTGGGGGGAGGGGGGAGAAAAGATTTCTCATCCTTTTTAGGTTGCAGAAGTTTATCCTATGTCTCAGCTGGATTTCAAATCTATAAGATCTCCCCAAAACCTGGTCCAGCCCCATAGCTTACAATTAGGAAACCCCCATACCTTCTTCCTGGATTGGGGAGAAGGGAGCCAGGTGAATGGTCTTTTCCTTAGACTCAGCACCAGATTACTAATTCCCCATTCCCAATAGGCATTAGCTCCCACTGAGGAGGCCCCATCTTTGAGAAGGCAGGAGAGAATGGGAAGCAAAATATGCCTCGGGGTCAGTAGACTAAAAGAAGGAAAGGGAAGAATGAAATTTGTGCTGGGAATTAATAAGCTAAGATCTTTGTAATAGTGTAACTGGATTTGAACTTTAAGAATGTATTTAACTATTGTAAGGAATTTTAACTATTGGTTGGCTATTTTGAGTTCTTAATTTATCATATGAGGTTCCTCAAGAAGTTCTAATTGGGGGTGGCTAGGTGGCATAGTGGATAAAGAACAGGCCCTGGAGTCAGGAGTACCTGGGTTCAAATCCGGTCTCAGACACTTAATAATTACCTAGCTGTGGGGCCTTGGGCAAGCCACTTAACCCCATTTGCCTTGCAAAAACCTAAAAAAAAAATTCTAATTGATTTTAAAAATTATTTTTTGACTGGTCTTAACTGGTATGATTCAAAACTTAATAATATATGTGTGTTTATTTAAAAATATATTTTTTTGAAAATAAGACATCTTTGTGTAATTTTTTCAGTGAGTCTTTTCAATTCCCTCCACTGACCAGTAAGGTTTTGTCTCTACATTTGAGATTTAATAAGCTGGGTCAGAGTTCCTTAAAGTCCCACTACATAATTTGATCAGAAGTTGTCTGTGT
Source organism: Macrotis lagotis (assembly GCF_037893015.1). Classification (NCBI taxonomy): domain Eukaryota; kingdom Metazoa; phylum Chordata; class Mammalia; order Peramelemorphia; family Peramelidae; genus Macrotis; species Macrotis lagotis. The sequence goes on from NC_133660.1 coordinate 285,438,944, forward strand.
TTGTGTCTGTATCTAAAACCCCTGTGTGTGTGTGTGTGTGTGTGTAATTCAAATCTGAAATTATTCCTGATTGTTAACTGAATTAAATTGTTATTCTTTCATTTTTAATTTAATTTTTTAAAAAAGGCTAATTCAAAATTAATGTAATAAGATTGGAGCCTACCTCCTTACTAGGGAATTTTAATACATTTATCCTCAATTAGAAATTGTAAAGACTATTTTCCTTTAAATCAGATTTAAATTAGAAAATAAAAAGCACAATTTGTGTTTGCATTTGAAAGTGTGCAAGTTATAAATTTTATGTTATGAATACCTTTGTATAATACCTGTGAAACAACCATATTCAGCCTATCTTAATTAATTGAACCTGGTTTACAAAAATGTAGTTATTTGTAATTTGTTAACTGGACTGGGTGACTTTTTGTTTCATTTCTTTGTGATTGTAAAAGTGTCTGACAGAAATCAGTTAGTTAACTATTGTCTAGCTTCAAGTAATGGAAATAAGTGTTAATTTCTTTTGGTCTAAGACTTATCTTGCCCTCAAGAAGCTTTGAAAGGGGGACAGGAAGACTTCTGATGGGTAAGGTTTCCCCCATATTGTGATTAAAAATAAAAATGATAAATTGAAAAGTAATTTAATCTCTAATTTCAAGCTATTTAGAAGTTCTGTAACAAACTTGGGAATTTATGTTACTAAGAAGACAAATATATAATTAGGATTAATTGTATGTGAAGAAACTTGGGAGTCTATCTGTGCTATAGAATAATATATAATTATGTTATCAGAGATATTTACTGATTTCTTTTGGGAAAGAAAATATTGTACTAAATTCTATAATTTGATTTGTTTTGATTTTGAACTTATATTGGTAATACAATGTTAATAATCTCACAAGGCCTTTTGTAGTTAAAAGAGGAAAGTGTAATTTTTGTCTTTCACATATTTATGGAAGGGTATATATATATATATATGTATATATATGTACATATATATATAAACACATACATATGTGTGTATGTGTGACTGAAAGTAAAATCTACTTAACATCTATCATTTGAAAGTAAGAGAATACATTGTCTAATTTGATATTCTTTAAATTGGAATTAATACTTCTGAACTACACACTTCTGATCAGAAATGAGTCTCTTAACCTTCAACTAATAGTTATAAAATGTTACTCTGCTATGTAAGGCCTAGCTCCTACAATATTGACTAGGCCTGTGTCAATACCACCTGTCATCTCAGTGATGGCACCAGCGAATTCCTTTCCTGATCAACAAAACTCAAGAGACATTTTGGATGAGGAGAGAGAAAATCTTATTGTTATTTGGAAACGTTTACTCTTCCGCCTAAGTGATATTCTTGTCAATAGGAATTTTAAGCAAATATGATAAGATTTGAGAGAATCGTATTGTATAACCATGTCGTCTATATGAAATCTCATTGGCTCCCTAATTCAGTTTTTATTATTCTTTGTTCATTCTGTATAAAATGCCCTAAAATTTTGTATCAGATGGGGCAACAAGGTGGCGCAGTGGATAGAGCACCAGTCCTGAAGTCAGGAGTACCTAAGTTCAAATCCAGCCTTAGACACTTAATAATAACCTAGCTGTGTGGCCTTGGGCAAGCCACTTAACCCCATTGCCTTGCAAAAAAAAAAACAACTAAAAAAAAGATCATTTTCTCTAGATCTCTTATACCAAATTACAGCCTGGCACACTCTTGATTCTTCTTAGTGCTCAAGTCACCTGAAACTCTGGTTATAGGTAATTTCTATATTACAATATACTGATGATTGATCTGTGTGACATCAGATATGTTAAAATAGGAAAATGACAACATGCTAATGAAGCAATTAAGTGAGGTTTGATTTTAACGCTGCAGATGGAGTGGCCTTTCAGAGAACAATCTCAACCTCAATTGCAGTAGGCTTATTTTAAGGGAGGCACTAAATTGGCAGACCTGGAACCTGGCTCACTGAAAAGGATTATCTGGAACCTCTGCCTGTAAAAGACATCTAATACATCAGGGAACATAGCTTCATGTCCCTCTCTGTTCTTTAATAGCAAATTCCCATAATCATGCCAGGTGCACTATAATTCAGTATGAGAGTGAGCCATGGAACTCTATCTTCTAAATCTTAAATAATTGTCAAGTTATTTTGTCTTGGCTTTTTCTTAACATAGAATGTGTTTTTTTAATCACAAGTTCCCTTAGGGGAAAGGAAATATCAGTATTGCTGCTTATTTCAGGATAATGCCTATTGGTCTAGTTTTTATAACTGTGTTAAGGAGAGGTCCATGCTTCAACTAGAATTTTGTTCATTCCAAACTTGGCTAAAGTCAAGGTAGAAAATTTTGTTGCAAATTATTTAAAGCATACGTGCGTTTTCAAACTGTTTGTTCACTACATTTGTTTATATTATTCTTAAGCTTTTGGTTACAACTTAATGTAGACTCCATTAACGAATCTGTGTTATATTAGAACCCATGTCCTTATAAAAAGTATTCTAATAATGGCTTAGGATCATAAAGTATAATTCTTGCTCGTTATAGACCTAGTTTTTTTTTCTAATCATTGAGTCTCTGTTAGATAGCTTTCTCTATTAAATAGCACTCTCTTTTAAAATATATCTCTCTGGTTGTTGCTTGCTCAATCTTTTTTTCCCTTGAGTTTCATTTCTCTAGTTTGCCAACTGTACATCTCCAAGATCAATCTCTGTAAGATGCCAGTCTGCTGTACCAGTCCTGCTGGCAATCATTCACTGGACCCTGCCTCAATGGAGTTCTCACTACAATGCATTCATCTCCAAATGGACTCTGAAAGGTCCAGAAGAATTTGGGTCCCGAATAATTTTGAGGGGGTAAATGATGCAGAGAATTATGAATATAGGTTTATTGCTGTCAAAATCTTGTTTATTGTGGAGGGCTGCTTGCTCCTGAGAGCAAACTGACCCCCTGTTGATGGTATCCTGTCTCCCATTGACCCTGTTGTTTTGTATCTTGTCCCCCATTTCCCCCTCCACTTAACCTTAGCATAGGAAGGACCAATAGGACACTGGCATGACTGGAAATGGCCTGTTGAACCTAGAGGTCTCACACCTTGGGACCAGAAGGGACCTGTACATAGTCTGCCATTGGAAGATACCTAGCCTAAGATGTAGGACCACTCACCAAGTGCCACACATTGCCCAACCTACCACAGAAGGGTATTTAACAGAAAGGACCACCCCTTCTGGTCACTTGGGATTCTATCCTTTGATCTTGCAGGATGTCTACATCATTCTTTCCTTCCTAGGTCATGTGCTCCCATGCTAGGCCCTGGAGGTGCACTATGTGTCCATATGCCACATGGCTGGGGCTGTTTCTTTCTCTCTCTCTCCCTCTCTTTCTCTCTCCTCTCTCACTCTCACTCAAACTTCACCTACCCTATTCATAAAGTGGGTACTGCATTTCTAGGAGTTTTAACCTGATATAATAAAATCCTGAGTAGTTTTAACATCCCAGAGAACATGCAAATTCTTTTGCTTTTCAGTGGCTCCCAAATTCTTATGCTTGTTCAGTGACCCCCCAAAATCCCAATGGCAACTCTAATTCTCTGATTAAATTAAACATTCTGAACTTTTGAGAAATTGCAATTCCACTGGACAAATCTTTCTTTCTGTGGCCAATGGAGAAATCAACTGGGTTTGAGGTGGAAGACTTGGGGTCAGATCTTCTATTTTTGCAAGATCCTACCCCACTTTGGACATGCTTCCTCAACTATAACTTAAGGAGATTAGATTTGATAATCTCTGATGTGGATGTCAGAGCTGGGAAGGACCTAATATATACAGGGATATATGGTTATAACCCCCAATATCACACGATTATTAACTGGTAAGCTAGAACTTGGATCCAGATCCCAAAATGAGCACCTTTACATGTTATCACAAGATGTCTGACCACTCTTTATCTCCTTGACTGCCTTTCTATCCCCTTCCTGCTACCTAATGTTCAGGAAACATTGAGGGGCCCTTGGTTTCCTGGACCTTGTTTTCTTCTTATCATTCCACCTCTCTGATCATCTTTCTGTATCATTAATTAGCTTCTCATACTCTTTTCTACTTCCTCAAAGGGAATGGAAAGAATGTTGGTTATTTTTGGCTCTGTTGTGTGAAGGTATTACAATAGTATTACTGGCTAGTGTGAATACAAAGATAAAGTCAGGGACAGTCCCAGCCTTCAAGGAATTTACTATCTATACAAATCATACACACTCCTTTCTTCCCCTTCTCTTATAAGAACAAACTCCTTAGACCCAGTTGGACTTATCTAAAAGAAAACTGTTGAGACTGATGCCTTTCTTTCTCTCCTAACCTTTCTGGTGAATATCATAGAATACTTCCCTCTCTCCATCTAATCATATCCCACCATCCTTTTCCAGCCCTGGAAAGGTCCTAAAAGCAATACTTCTGGAATGACCTTGTCAGTCAGTTCCCCTGTGGCTCCACTCTCCCTCCCTGAGACTCTCCAGAACTAAATATCCTATTATCCCTATAATTCTCTCATAAGTGTTTTCTTTCCCTTGTAGAATATAAGCACCATTCTCTGCCACTTACTAGCTGTGTGACCTTAAGCAAGTTACTTAACCTGATTGTTCCTCATCCAGGGCTCTTTCCTGTGGACCTTATCTGTATCTGACCACTGGACCCAGATGGCTCTGGAGGAGAAAGTGAAGCTAGTAACTTAGCACAAACCCCCCCTAACTCAAATCTAATTCATGTGCCTGTTGTGCCATCACCTCCCTGATGCAGTGTTCTTCTTTGAGAATGAAAGACAAACATTATTATTATTATAAGTTCCATTACGGGAGATGCTGTTCACTTGCATATTTGTCTCTCAAGTGTTTAGCACAAAGTTTTATTAAGCATACAATCATTTTAAATGTATACATGCCTTCATTCCTCTAGTCCAATTTTCTCTATTTACAGATGGGGCAAACGAAGCAGAGAAAAGTTAAGTGACCTTCCCAAGATTTCACAGGCAATACTCACCCACGTTGTATATCTTGGATAGTGTTCGGCATTGTCTGGTTCTGGGTTTCAGGGAGGAAGAAAAAGATCACAAGGCTGGCAGTGACAGCTATGATTCCCAAAATGAACTGTGGAAGAACTGGAATGTAGTACTTGAGTATATTCACCAATGGGGCTAGAATCACCCCAATCCGATCTATTGTAAGAATAAATCCATAGCTCATGCTCCTGTAAGGACAAAGACCTGATTGTCTTAGATATGCCCAGTTAATTTTCCCCTTCCCCTACTCCTTCTTAATAGAGTCCTTAGAGCATATCCATGGAATATTGAAATTCTTAAAAAACTACAGGAAACTTAGGTCTCCTGGAATTTATGCATTTGAAAGGAATGAAACTTTTTAGACTCCAAATGATCATTTCAACAAGTAAGTAGATATTTTAGTTTCATCTTACCTCAACAGTTCTATTTACTATTTTTACTCTTTTCTTCTGATATCTAGAGCTGATTTTCTTATAGCTCTACTCCTACTGTAGTGTAAACTACTTCAGACTAGGGACTGTTGGGGAATGTATTGACTCAAAAAACTAGGAATACTATAGGCAGCAAAAACAAATTATGTTGAAAGATAACACAAAGAAGAGTTATGAGAAGACCCCTTCCACCTCTCCCCAACTTCTTTGCAGAAGTCAGGGGTCCAAGGGCATGAAATATAGTAGATATTTTAGACTTTTTCAATGTCCTAATCACTTTTGCTGATTTTTTTTTTTACTCTTCCATCTCTTTTTCTTTTATAAATATTATTTGTTATATGGTATGGGTTTCCAGGAGGAGAAGAGGGAGAAGAGAGGAGAAATTTAAGTGATATGAAAGCAATAAATATTCCTACTTTTTTTTAAAGAAGGAATAACCAGGGGCAGCTAGGTGGTGCAGTGGATAAATCACTGGCCCTGGAGTCAGGAGTACCTGGGTTCAATTCTGGTCTCAGACACTTAATAATTACCTAGCTGTGTGGCCTTGGGCAAGCCACTTAACCCCATTTGCCTTGCAAAAAAACCCTAAAAAAAATAAAGAAGGAATAACCTCAAAAGCTTTATTATTTTTCCTCTTCTTCTGATATGTATGGCTGATCTCTCCTCCTAGTGGAGTGTAAGTTACTTTGGACTAGGGACTGTTGAGGTATGTATTAACTGAAAAAAACTAGGAATTCTATAACCAACAAAAACAAAATATGTGCAAAGATAACAAAGAAGAGTTATGAGAAGACTCATCTTCCCCCTTAATGAAATTTTTTTCTTCTTTCTCTCCTTTTCTCTTTACTCTTATCATCCTAACTCTAAAGTTTTCTTTTCCCCTCCATCTCTTCCTTCCTTCCTTCCTTCCATCCATCCATCCTTGCTCTTGTGCATACAACCTAACACTAAGGATAAACTATAGGACCTGAAATCAGAAAGACTTGGGTTTGAATACATGAACCTTGGCACAGACTTGTATAGAATCACAGAATCTGAGAGTTGGGAAGAACCTCAGTGGTTACCTAATTCAACTTATGCATGAAGTAATCCCCCTTATAATTCACTCAACAAGTGGTTGTCCAGCTTCTGTCTAAAGGTCTCTAAGGAGAAGGGACTCACCACCTTTAAGGGTAGTTCATCATGAGCCCATTTATAATATTGAAAAACTTTCCTGACATCAAAGCTAAATGTGCCTTTTGAACATTTACTATTATACCTGGTTCTGATCTTGCTTAGAGCCAAACAGAACAAGACTACCCCCCCTCCACAAGACAACCCTTCAAAAACTAAAATTCCAGACCTCTGAATCAGCTTTTCTTTAGATTAAACATGTCAAGTTCCTTCAATTACTCCTCTTAGATCATAAACTCAAGAATTCTCTCACAGGTTGGGCACAAAAAGTTCATGGATTCTCTAAACTTGCACATCTTGTCTTTCTTTTGTGACTTCAATTCTGCATTGCTCATATAGCACAGCACTCTCTCTGAGAAGGGCATGTCATGCTGAGTGGCCCTGTTCCAGTGTCTTTCATGCTGCAAAATCAATTCCAAAGTTCTTAAGAAAGGCCTTGAATGTTATTTCCCTGTGAGCACTTCCCTATGTGAGTTACCCATGAAATAATCTTTTGGGACAAGCCTATGATTCGCATTCAAACAATATGGCCAGGCTATTGGAGTTGCACTCACAGTAGTAACATTTGAATGTTTGGAAGTTTAGCTTACAAAAGGACCTCAGTGTCTGGTACCCTCTCCCACCAGATGGTCTTCAGAAATTTTTCTAAGACAATTCAGTTTCCTGGCATGAGACTGGCAAACTGTCCAGATTTGACAGGCATACAACAATGAGGTCAGTTCAATGGCTCTGTAGAACTTCAGTTTGGTACTCAGTCAATACTTCTCTCCCACACTTTCTTTTAGAGACACCCAAATACTGAACTTGTTCTAGTAAAGTGTGTGTCAACTGAAATATTAATTTGTACCTCCCTAAAAAGTATACCGCCAAGGTAAGTGAACTTATCCACAGTATTCAAAATCTCTTCATTTACATTAATCAATGTTCCACATATGACTGGCATGGTGCTGGCTGATAGAGCACTGATGTTTTCCTGGTGTTAATTGTTAGGCCAAAATTAACACAAGGAGAGAGTCAATCCTTTCTTTGTTGCATCTCAACTTCAGAGGCTGCATTGAGGGCACAATCATCTGCAAATAGAAGATCAGGCACCAATTCTCCCTCCACTTTGATCTTGGCTTGTAGCCTTTCAAGTTGAGGAAGTTGCTATCAGTGATGTAGCTGACCTTGATGCATGAAGGCATTTGATAACATGGTTGAAAACATCATGCTAAATCCTTGGGAGCAAGGACACATCCTTGCTTACTCCATTGGTGACTGGGAAATCACGAGAGTCCATTAACCAGAACTGGAACAAGCATACCGTCATGAAAGTGATGCTCAATACTGATGAACTTCTTCAGACAACTATATTCTGACATAAATTTTCCACTGGTTCTGGCAACAGACAGTATCAAATGCCTTGACAGTTCTACAAACATTGCATAAACCTCTGTTCTGCTCCTGGCCTTTCTCCTGGAATTGTCGGTCAGCAAACATTAACAACCATTTCTTAGCCCTTTCTGAAGCTACACTAGCTAGGAGGTAGATGACCATGTACCAGACAATGGATCAGCCTATCAAGCTAATTTACATCTTACTGAGAACAAGAAGAATCCCTCTCTATAGAGAAAAAAGGAGGTGGATGGGCTCCAGAAAAACAAGAATCTTGCAGGGAGTGACTAAGGGAACTACTAGTCTGTGATTGTCACAGGACAATTTATTCCCTTTGCCTTTATAGAAATGAACAATGGTAGTATCCTTGAATTCCTAGAGAGAAACTCCTCTTGCCATATAACCAAAAGATTTCTATCAACTTTTGTATGAGCAATCAACCTCTCATCTTATAAATCTAACTGGAATAAGTATCAGGTTCTTTGCCACTTGAAAGGAGCCTAATGCCATTCAAAATCTCTTCTTCTTTTGAAGCTTCATCAAAGAAAGAATGGACTTCAACATGAGGTAAAACTTCTATGAATTCAGCATTGATTGATTGTAAGAAACATGCATATTTCCAAAACTTAGAACCATCATAAGTGGACCAAAAAGGATGGGTGTCCATAATAGAAATGGGCATACCCTATACATGAAATCAGGGCCTTTATCTCCTATCTAGAAACAAACTCCTGTCTTTTGTCCTCAAGTGACTGGATATTGCCAAGGTTAAAGGCCTATCCAAAGTACCCAATTCTCTCCTTTTGTGGGTTCAAATTCTTTTTCACACTTCCCCTTCCCCACTATCTGGCAGTCAGGTTTTGAAAGGGATAATACAGATTTGTGAATCTGACTCCTGGTTCCACTTCCTTCACTAATTCACCTAACCTAACTTAACCAACATTCCAGAGAGTCTATTACTATGGCTTCTTCATCTTCCCTAGCAGTTTCTCTGTAAGATATACTTTCCTCAGTTTCCCACAACTAATGTAGAAATCACTACTAATCACTTATCACATTGATGATAGGCTATTGAGAGCACTATGAAAGAGCCAAACCCATCTTCCTAGGATCATTTTCTTATTACTAATCAATATGGCTCCTTCAGCACTGAGTGGCTGAGATGCATGTTAGGTTCCTGACCAAAAAAATAATCTTCAGGGTATCATAAATGAATTTTAAATTGTAACTTTACACATAAAACTGAATTTCACCTGCCTTCTTGCACAGCCAAGAATCCTACATCTCTCTGAGTTTCACTTCCACTTTACTTTTGATCTTTCCTTATTGTTCTGGATAAACAATCCTAATGGAATATTTAATTGCTTCTAAATTTCTCCATCATTTTTATCAAATCAGTCTTGATGTTTGCAAGAGTTCTGTTCTGATTGAACAAATGCAATTCTATCCACCAATCTCTGAAACCTAGCCACTCTTTTTCTGCTTCACTGTTGCTTACTGTATTGGTCCAACAAGCTAGCAAGAAATCTCAGAGAAGTGCTCCAATCTGTTGAATTAATTCTTCTAGTAGTCATTTTGCTTTGGGGCACATCCTTCCATTGAAGGGAAATATTTAGCTTGGAGAGTGTAAGTCAATAGTCATTCCAGCCATATTGGCTTAGTCACTCTCATACTCTGACTACTTCTCTCCCCACAGTCTCTTAGTCTATTAGATGTCAATTTTTCTTGAGGTGATGCATCCAGGAAGTTTTATTGTATTTAGGTAAATGAAAGACAGTGTTGAGGATGAGAGGATCATGAGATGCACAAGTTTTCAGTAGTGGGTGACCATTGCTCTTACTGTTTCTAATTCCATTCCTCTCAAGGACTCCCTGCATTGTCTTGTAGTCTGACCTTTTTCTAACATTAAAGTCAGTCAGAATTGGGACAGCTAGATAGTGCAGTAGGTAGAGCACTGGCCCTGAAGTTCAAATTTGACTTCAGACACTTTTTTACTTACTTAGCTGTGTTACCTTGGGCAAATTATTGAACTTCAATGCCTTGCATAAAATAAAAAGGCACCCAGAATAATGCTTGCCCCATTTGGGCACATTGAAGATAAAGGTTTACAGGTCTTCATAAATTTTTCTCTGACCTCATCAGGGTTCATCATGGCAGGAGCATAGACACTGCTGATACTGGTGTGGTATTTTCCTGCAAGTGACATTCACATTGTCATGAGTCAATCATTCACTTCTTTTGGTAGACATACAAGCTTATTACTAGATTAGTTTGTACTGCAAAACCTACCCCAACTTCCCAGCCTTCATTTGACAGTCTTATTTCAATCAGGGCTGCCATTTTGATGTGACACCTGCAGAGTTCTCTTGCTAAAACAGCTGCTTGTCATTCAGATTGACTGGATCTCCTGTTTTCTTAAAGTATGTGTGCATTCACTGAACCAATGGGGAGTAGAATCATCTTTGCAGTAGCTTTCTTATATGGGGTGAGTACATGAGTGTCTCTATGTCATTGTGTGTGTGTGTGTGTTTCAAATATAGGGTTGTATTCCTGTGTCAAAATAATCAGTCCAGGATTGGAGAAGCAGACAATTTTAGTGCACCTTTCCTAGCCCCTCCAAGGGGGCTCGCAAATCTCACTCCCACTTCCAGTGAGATGACCCTGGACTGTCTATGTGAAGGGTTGTGACTACAGCTCTGACTATACCTACACCTGCTGCTTCATCACTTGCCTATTGTCACAGGACTTTGAGATGGGTAAAAATGGGAGAATAATATGTAGGATGTCTTTTGAATCTCATACTAAGACATTGACTCATTCTTTCTTCCAGAGTCATCACTGTGGCTAGACAGAGTTAAGGTGACTGTTTATGGTTTGAGATGCAGTGGATGACCTCACATCTTTGATATCTAACCAAGTGTTAAGCAATCCATAGCACTTCAATTGCCTTCATGGCCATTGGAAAAAATTGTTTTCATTTGCCCATTCCACCAGGGATTCTTCCCATGCTTGAGGAAGGATAGTTTGTTAGTAGTTTTACTTTGAAATTGAAAAGGCCCATGAAATCATATAAATGATGGCATGATTTACCCATTATATTAATTATAGGGAGAGGAATGTTGTGCAAAGACATCCTTCTCACTGCCTTTATGAGAACTTTCTCAATCCATGGTCTGATTTCAGGGAAAATAAAACTTCTGGTGATGGTCTGAATGCTTGAGGAGTCTTTGGTCTTGTGAATGTGGCTTCTCTCCAATATCAATGAGGCCCCTCAATGCTCCAGCATCAATGGCCTGGAACAACGTGTACTATCCAAGCCTGACTCTCAATGATATAATCAGTAGCATGAACTTTTCCTCCCAGGACTCCAACCATAGCTTTCCCCACAGTCTAAAGACTTTGGTTTCCTAAAGGTTTCCTGGAGGGAGGGGGACAAGTGAATAAGCCACTAATACTAGTTGGCATCATTTAATGTCAGAACTCCAGCTTTTCTTCCCAATTAATTAAAACAGTCTTGACAAATACTTTCACTCTGGTCCATCTTGATAATTCACCAATGTGTTTGAGATCCCTTAGTTACCCTCAAACTAATTTAGCCCCTCTGCTGAAACTGTTTATTGGCTGATGTACATACTACAACTTTTTTTTGCAAGGCAATGGGGTTAAGTGGCTTGCCCAAGGCCATACAGTGGCCAAATTTGAACTCAGGTTGTCCTGACCTCAGGGCCAATATTCTATCTACTGCACCACCTAGCTGCCCCAAAGTTAGTGGTGTAATGGCTACTTTTTATCCCCAAAAGCTCTGACCTACCTGACTACTGTAGGTAGGAGCTCAACAGAATAGACAGTTCTACAGGAACTGCAGACCACAACACAGCTAATTCCTAGTATTGTCAAAACAACTCGCAAAATTCCTGTAAAGCAGAAGACCAAAATGTATAAATTAAGCAGAGTTCAACACATCTTGGAACCAACCATTTATTTGCTCATGTATACACCCTGTAAATTCACAGGTCCACCCATATAATCATCCCTCAGTTTGTCCCCCCAGTCATACATCTGCTTCATCTACCTATCCATCTATCAATTTTATTAGAGACAGCTAAGTTAGTATAGTTATAGGGCTCTACAGCCAGAGTCAGGAAGTTCAAATCTTGCCTTTATAACTTTCTAAACTGGGAAAGCCTCAGTCATTTAACCTCTCTCAGTCCAGTTTCCTCATCTATTATATGAAGATCTTGGGTGGTTCTAAGGGGGAAAAATGACATAGTACATGCAATTTTCAGATCTTAAAGAGCTCTGTAAAGGGTAACTATAATTTATTTGTTTCATGTGACAAACACTAAAAACATATTGCATTTTATTGTGTGTAAGGCTCTGTGCTAAGTCTTGAAGAGGTAATGTGAATATAAATTCAACAATCCCTTCTTTAAGGAGCTTGAAAAAGCTAAATTCAAACTATATGTCATTCATTCACTATCTATTCTATTCACTTGTTTATCCTATCAATTCATCTTTTTGATTTTCTGCCTCTCTACCAGTCCAAATTCTATGCTTCTAACCATCTGTCCCACTGTCTATTTATCTATCTACCCAACCATCTATTCACTGACCTATGTATCCACTCATCCACCTATTAATGTATCCATTTATGTTTATCTATATAATCTGTCAATCTGTCTGGCTATCCATCCATTCATTCATCCATCTGACTGCCCATCCATCCATCCATCCAACCATCTGTTCAGTGATCTAATTATCCACCTTTTGATTTATGTACCTATATCTATCTATTTATCTACCATCTATCTATCATCAATCCATCTATCCATTTTTCTATCTTTTAATCCTCTCTACCTAGTCATCTCTCCTGACAAGGGTTTGAATACTAGTTCTGTCATTTATTAGCTCTCCAGTTCTGACCAAGTTGGTTCTCCTATCTGAGCTTATTTTCTCTTTTTTAAAAAATGAGAAGGTTGAAGAAGTGCCATGAACCAGTGAAAAGAGTGATGCCTTTGGAACCAGTGGACCTAAGTTCAAATTCTGCTTCTGAGGCTCACTGAAGCTACACATAGATATAGCTATAGACATAGCTTTCTAGTACACTAAGGTTTAAAGAAACTTGCTCAGGATCATTCAGCTGGGAACTATTTGAAGTTCAATTTAACCTCACTCCTTTCTGAATCCAGACCCAGGACTCTATCCTCTAGGTCACCTGGCTACCCCTCATCCTCTGCTACTCCTCCCTCCTCTTTACCTAGTTCCCCAAACTCTCTTACCTTGAGGCAGAAAAGCACTGGCAAGTATTGACAGTCCACCAAGGAGGAGGCAAGCCACCACAATCATTCTACGGCCAAAGCAGTTCATGATGAACATGGAAACAAATCTGCTTACCAAGGTAGAAGCCCCCATCAGAATCTGGAGCATTTGAATATTGCTTCCCAAGTTCTGAATATCCAGAGAGAGCCCATAAAAAAGCATAGCTGTTGTGAAGCTACAGCAGATGGGGGAAAAAGAGAGAATCCATCACACTTGTAGCCCAAAATTTGCCATTAAATGCAGTTCCATTCAACAAGCCTTTTATGAATGCCTGTTGGGTACCAGGGTCTATACAAGTGCTAGGAGTTCATGTTCTGCTAGGGCTGGCTCTGCTCCATGAACACAGTTAAATGAATAGCAGAAACATTTGGGAGGGCAAGGGGATCATTAAGGAATGATCAGAAAAGGCCTCTGTGGGAACTGGTGTCTGGGTTTGAGCTTTGAAGGTAGCCAAGGATTCCAGGAGGCAAAGGTGAAGAGGAGTGGGTTGTAGGCCTGAGGAACTATGATGCAAAGACAGAGAGTGGAAGATGGACTCCTTAGTTCAGGAAATAGCAAGAAAGTCATTTGGGTTGTAATGTAGAAAGTGTGAAGGGTTGTAATTTCTTTCTTTAATAATCAACTTTTTCTCAATTATATTTAAAAACAATTCAATAATTTATTGTTTTTCTTTAAGTTTTGAGTTCCAAAGAAGAACTGTAAATGACTTATATATTCTCAGCAATGCTAGGATCCAAAATAGTCCCAAAGATCTCTCTCTCGCTTTCCATTTTTCTTTCTCCTAATTTTCTTCCACATAATGGCTATGAAAATGTTTTGCAAGGTTGCACATATATAGCCTATATCATGTATAGCCTTTCAGGGAGAGGAAGCATTTTCCAATTATTTAGATCTGGCTTTATTTGTGTGAGAAATATTCTGTAATTATGTTCATATAGTGTCTGAGTTGGTCTTCAGAAGTAGTGTCAAAAGTATTTTATATTATCTACAGTTATTTTAAAAGGAATATCTCTATCACTGCTGAACTTTGTTGGTAATATACAGAAATGCATATATTTATGTGGGTCCATTTTATATCCTGCAACTTTGCTAAAGCTATTAATGATTTTGACTAACCTTTGATTAATTCTCTAGAATTTTCTAAGAATACCATCATACCATCTGCAAATCATCATCATGGTATTACCTAATTTCATATAGTGTTTTAAGGATATTTAGAAGGAAAAGAGGGGAACTGGGGGATAGAGAGGAATATATGAGACATCAAAGTCTAATATAATGAGGAGATATGATCACTCTGGTCTCAGAAAGAAAAGAAACCTACAGGGTGAGAAGTAGGAGAAAAATATTGAAATGATGAGAGAAAGAAGGTATTACTTTGGAAGTGGGAGAGGATTCCACTCAACAATACTAATATGAAGGTATAGAATTAGTGGGATAGGAGGATGAGAACCTTACTCTGGATGAAGCCTAAGGTTTTGGTGTTTGAAAACGAACAAGTTCTGGAAGGGGGGATAGAGCTGAAACCACTGGGGCCATTGGTAACTAGAGGCACAGGAAAGCATGAATATAGAGAGGAAATTTCCAAGTAAATATAGAAAATATAGAAAATATAGAAAAAATGATCAACAGAGGGACCTCCCATGGGCTCATGAAGTCTCTGACATCTGAAATAATTGGTGTTGTTCTGGGAGAGAGAGACTCAGTGGAAAAGAGCAATTTGTGGGGTAAACCCTACCAGACAGTGATAGAAAACACATAGAGTGAAGAGTCATGAGAATGGTTCTCTTAGATGCTTCAATGCAAGATAAGTACAGGCTATAGTGGAAAACCAGAGAGTTAGAAGGGTTATGAATCAGATAACAAGCAACTGGAGGACAGAGAAGATGGATAATAAAGAAATTCTCTTTTTAAAAAGTTGCAGATATGGTGTTCACAGAGAATCCTCCTTCTGTGATCTGCCTTAGATTGGAGTGAGCTCTGTGTGTGTGTGGTACATTAGCCTCTTTGTATTTGATTTCTATATATTACTTTAATATATATATATATATGTATATATACATATATATATATATATATATATGGAGCTAATAGTATTACCCCTTGTTAATTATTTGGGCTTAGAGACTTTCCACAGTTACATCTGTGATTCAAAATATCCAAGCTAGGAATATGCTTTATTTATTAAAATAAAAAATATGTGGATCAAAAAAAAGTTGTAAGTAAGAAATTTTTTAAAGTAATGAAAAGAACTAGCTGAAGTGGAGGAGAGGAGAGAGAATTCTACTTGACTGAGAGCAAAAAAGGAGGAATAGAGAATGAGATAAAAGTGAGAGAGAGAAAAAAGAACTAATAAGCAAAACACTGAAGGGGAAAGGATAGCAAACAGGGAGAAGAGAGCCAGTGAAATGTGGATCACCTTAAAAAAGATTAAAGGAAAGTAACTCAGTGGACACAATACTCTGCTTACAGCAGTCCAAAGGAGAAAATCTTACTTGCCCAGGGTTACAGGGTCCACGGTCCAGGGACTTGTCCAAAGTCACAGGATATGTCTTAGATGTGGGAGATCACAAAGTCAGCTCTATTTTCACTGCCCACTTCTTAGAGTGAAAATACCCTCTTCTTTTCCTGAACCAGCTTCTAATCATAGTCAAAACCAAGGTTTGTGATTTTTCTTCTAAATTGCCTAGCCAGTATTTTGCATCTCCTTTGATTGCAAAGAGATTCCCTTTTTCCCAAGAAACCACTTTCTAACTAATACTTTAACCTTGGCAAAAACTTTAGGGATCCAATAGAACTCCAACTTCTTGCCTTTACTGAGGTTTTCATTCTTTTTCATGTCACTTTTTCCCCCAACATGATAAATGAGGGGACTTTATCCTTTCCATCTTCCTCCTCTTCTTTAGGTGAATACCTGACAAACACAGAGAACTGGGCAGGGGGAGTAGAAGGTCATTTCTCCCAATTTATTGTTTGCATAGTGAACCTTTGGGCTCCAATGTCTGAGGTACAGGTCAAGTGAC
This sequence comes from Macrotis lagotis, assembly GCF_037893015.1. Lineage (NCBI taxonomy): Eukaryota > Metazoa > Chordata > Mammalia > Peramelemorphia > Peramelidae > Macrotis > Macrotis lagotis. The sequence continues at coordinate 285,455,319 of NC_133660.1, forward strand.
ATTGAATGTCTCTACAGAAGAAATATTTTAGGCTAGGAATGATAATCTTATCACATGTTTGGCCTTCAAATATGATAGCTTTACAGTTGAAGATGATATCATGTATCTAACTATGCCTTGATGTAGATTCCCACTCATTCATGCCTTCTCAAACTGTTTATATCTTCCCATAGGATTGCCACAGAGGACCATGCCCCTGTCCCTCATCATTTGACCAGTCCATACTGTCTTCCTCCCAGAAATTCCTTAATGAATTTTCTCTACTTCCTGTCCTTCAAATTTGCTCATTGTATAACTCACTCACACATAACATGTACCTTCCCATAACCCTCTGGGTGATATTCCTTTCCAGTTCTTTGAAGACTGGTGTTCCACATCTCACTGTCATACACAATACTGGTAGTGTATCAGCATTAGAAAGAAGGGTCACTGTTTTTGGAAGAGGCTTATAGTAATTAAAGGGAGTTTTGCTTACAACCTAAGTATGCTTATCTTCTACTATTGGTTTCTTGATTCAACACATTGGTCACATGTACTATCTCTACCAGTAAATTAGATCCCACTTAGAAAGTGTGAAAAAGGTTTCATCAAAGGGAAATATTTAAATTTAAAAAAAACAAGAGATATAGGGCGAAACCTGAGAACCAAGAAGAAAAAGGTAGTAAGTAGATTTTTTGTATTAAAGAGAGGAAAGATATTCTCCAGCCTTCATATAGGCAAGATCTACAGATCAAATCAGAATCTTTTTAATTGACATGAAAGACATCTCAAAAATGATGCATGATTTCATCTTGCATGTCAGGAGAGGAAGAGGGTAAGTAACTGGGCTGCCCAACTGTGGCACTGATACTTGGGAAATATAAAGAGGTCAAGGGAGGTCTGTGAAGAGGCTAAAGTACTCACCCTTGACTCAGGATCTCTGGAACAACATGGACAAAAAAATATTTAAGGAGAAAGAAAATGAGAATGGGTTTTAATATCCATCAGATGGTATCAGAGAGATAATCCCTGTCCCTAAAATTTTGGATCCATAGAAACATAATATTAATTTTTGAATTCCTTATTTCCATGATCACTTAAGAAAGTTCTCGGGCTGCTTCTTGCAAAGACTTTTCTTCTCTGAAATATGTTTCAGATGTGTTCCAGCAAAATGGTGAAAGATATCATACTCAGGTCACCTGAAGATCACCTGAAGAAATTGAGATGCTTCATTTGGAGGATAGAAGACTTGAGTAGGAGTGATATGAGCCCTGAATTCAAGGACCTGAAGGGTTGACATATGCAAGAAAGTAAATATTTCCTCTTCATGGTGCCTGAGACAGAATGATTAAGAGCCAGAGAGTGAGTAACAGGGAAACAAGTTTAGGCTCTATGTAAAGAACAACGTTATCATTCAGGTTGTCTGAAAGCAGAATGAATTGTGCCAATAGACTGTGTATTCCTTCTCATTAGAAGGTTTTAAGCAGAAGCTGAATAATTGTTAGTGAGACTTAAGTCATTAATACTGGTGAGAGAATTTCTTAATTTCAGGCTAAATTGGATGACCTCAAAAGCTTCTTGTTGAGTTTCTTAGTTGTGTCTGACTCTTCATGACCCCATCGGGCCTTTTCTTGGCAAAGATACTGGAGTGTTTTACCATTTCCTTCTCTGGCACATTTTATAGGTGAGGAACCTGAAGTAAAGAGGTTCAAACAACTTTCCCAGGGTCACACAGTAAGTGTCTGAGACCAAATTTGAACTCAGGAAGGAAAGTCTTTCTGACTTCAGGTATAAAAGGTTATCCTCTGTGCTAACTAGCTCTAAGATTCCACAATACTGTGACTCACTGATACAATGATTGAAGCTCAACCTAACTTTTTCTAGCACCCATTTATCTGTCTCCCTGCGGTATTCTTTTGGAGGTGCCCATAGACTTTATTATTCCTTAAACATTATAACATTATACTGAACGTACCCTTCGAAGGACAAACACAGGATTCTAGTTTTCAGGACTGGAAACCGGAACAAATCCAACATATTGTAATGGGCCTTTGATGCAATGAGCTTCTCCCCTGCAGTGGATCTCAAAGTCTTTAAAGAGAAGAACCAAGGATAGAATGAATCTGGAGTTTGGAGTATGGAAGTACATAAGGAAGGAGCAGGAAGGATTTGGTTGGTAAGAGGTTCTAAGCAGGAAGAGTACCACTGAGAACCCTCAGTTCACACAAGATCAGCAGAAAGAACAGTTGTACCCAGGTGTATGACTACAGCATTAGGGGTGTAACTGTGGACTCATAAACCCCCTATAGCGATGCTCCTCCATGGAACTATTGACATCTAACTTAGACATAGACATGGAAATCTATGGAACATCAATGCATTTTAAGAAAACTAATGAAAACACATCAGAGGACTATCTGAATTATAAGACTAAATGATTCTCAAACTTAGTGAGCTCTAATACATGTAAACCATAAACATTAAAAGTCAATAAAAGGAAAAAATCTGCACTTTAGCATTGACTCTGGAATCAGAAAACCTGGATTCAAATCTTGCCATTCACATTCTCTGTGTGACCTAAAATGGTCCTTTATTCTCTCTGTGCCAGAGTTTTCTAATTTGTAAATTTAAAGGTTCAACTAGAAAGCTTCTGGGATACCTTCCATCTTCAAGTCTGGGATATATGGTCCCTGAATAAATATTGATCACACACTCTCCCTCTGTGTGTCTCTCCAGGCACTTGTAATACAACAGAAAGAATGCTGACTCTGGAGTCAGATTGCTTGTGCTCAGATCCCTCCCTTAAGACTGGTGTGAACTTGTGCAAGTTCCTTGAAACCTCTTTGGACCTCCAGTTCCTCATCTGGAAAATAAGGGACTGGACTAAGTGGCTTCTAGACCCTTATATAGGGATTTATTAGTGTAAGACCTTATTTGCCCTACACATGACTACTTTAACTGATGATGCTATATTTTACAGTTGTTGAAAGTGTTCACCAGATTTGTGGGAAAAAATACTGAGACTTTCTTTTTATACTATTTCGTGAAATGCCTTTACTATGACTTGTGTTGTTTGACTTTACAATAAAGGTGACCCTACCAGTGGGAGCTTGTGATTTCTGATTCTGAGAGATTGTAGTGTAGAGAGAATATCATGTTTCTGAAGGATGGTTCCTCTCCTTGGAATGAGACAGAAGACTGAGGCTTTAGCTTTGACAGCACTTTCACCTACTGTGTGAATTTGGCATCATAGAAATTCAAAACTTAGGAATCAGAGCTGGTTATGCTTGGATAATGCACTTATAAGTTAGACAAATTCCCTAGAAACTATATATATATAGATGAAGAAGCTGAGACCTGAAAGATTAAGTGATTTGCACCCAGGATGTGGTTGAGGAAGTTGACTAAAATGTTTAGCATTCTCCCACATTCTCAGTGGCTTCTGTGCCATCCTTGTGTTCCTATAATTTACTAGAGTACAACTCATTAAACTCCTTTCATACAAATTTGATTAGGATTCTTTTTCTAAATTTTCCATTTGTAAGTAAGTGACCTTTGGTAGCCTAACCACAGTCGTGGCTGTTATGGGGCCAAAGAGAGGCAGGGAATAAGCCCTTATTATTTCTATATGACAAGCACTGTGACTAGTGCTTTAGAAGTTTAATCTCATTGAATATTTATTATATAATTTTCTCATTAACCATTTTACATTGTTTCTTTATAGAAACCATTAGTAAAAAAGAAAAGAGAAGGAAAGTAGAACTAGTAGACAAGAAGGAATATGAAGAAAAGAAGTCAGGAGGGCAGAGTGATGCAGGAATCCATAAAGCAGAGAGAAGGGGAGCAGCTGGCCCTGGAGTCAGGAGGACCTGAGTTCAAATCCAAGCTCAGACTCATAATAATTGCCTAGCTGTGTGACCTTGGGCAAGTCACTTAACCCCATTGCCTTAAATAATTTTTTTAAAAAGCATGGAGATGGAAAGAGACTCCCCTTTCCCACCTCCCTCCACCAAGGCAACTTCACCATCTTCCCATAATTCAAGTATCTCTTCTTCCCCCATTCCTCTTTCTGATACAGCTGGGAAGTCTGAAAAATTAATGTCTTCAAACAGGCAAATTTATTATTGCCTCCAGGGACCTCAATCTCTCTGTCCCCCATACTTCTCCAGTATGAATGAAAGCATTTCCCCCAATCCCTTGTTGTTTCCTGACCCACTGAGATTTGGAGAAGCATTATTAGAGATGAGACTTTCCTCTTCTTAGGCCTCTAGCTACTTCAGTTTGACCTGAAAACCCATTTCCCGCTTGCTAGTCCTGACTCCTCCTTCCCCTCTCACCTCTACAGTCAGGTTTAAATCCTTTACTCCATTGAGTTTTGCAACTTTTCTGAGCACCCTTAAGGCATCATCATATTTCTTGTGGACAATCAGCCATCTAGCAGATTCTGGCAACCACCTAATGAAATAGTGTAGGACAGATAGGATTAATTCTCCATTTTTCCTTCTTCAAAGTCACATTTTTTGGTTGCATTTGTTTGTTGTGGCGGAGTTGGAGTTATTTTTAAAAATTCTAAAATTAATTACTTTGTATTTCATTATTCAATAGAAAGTTCACATGTAAAAGTTTTCATTCTCAATTATGTCACACGTCTCATAATATGACCAGTTACTGATCAACTATTGTACTTCTTTTTTGAATTTTTTTTTAAAAATTTAAAGCAATGGGGTTAAGTGACTTGCCCAAGGTCACACAGCTAGTCAATGATTAAGTGGCTGAGGCCACATTTGAATTCTGGTCCTTCTGCCTCCAGGGCCAGTGCTCTATCCATATAGTACTTCTGGATTTTACTCTTTATATGAGTCAGAACAGGTTTTTTCCTTTTTTTGTTTTTGTTGTTCAAATTTGTCCTATTCAATAGATAGATTAGGCAGCATTTAAATCACCCTTCAATTCCTTGAAGCTCTAACTGGGAGTAAATCTCCTCTTTCTCTGTGCCATGGTAAGAGGAGATCTCAGGTGCATAGTTCAACAAGAATTCTATTGTATCAGCAAAGCAAATATAGATAAAAGAATTCAATCATGTGAATATGTCTTGAATTTCTAGTCAAGAAATGAATATTTCCCTTCATTCTAAGTGAAACTTGTCTGACCTTTTCTATTAGAATTGGTTTGTTTCTCTGATTTTCAGACTTCCCTCCAAAACCTCTTCATTTTCTTATTATGCTAGTAAAAGAAAAAAAAATAAATCAATATCGCAAGTTTAGCACCATGACATAATAAAAATAATAATGTTAAAACAAAGACCTTCTGAAGTTACCTAATATTTCTTCTTGTTGTTCTGATTAGGAAAATTAAATATGTGCTTAATAAACCCTCTTCATATTGTAAATACAGTTTTTCCTAGAACATCTTTGAGAGTAGCAGAACAGATTACTCTTCTTTTGGACTGTGTGATCTTTACTGCTTTGGCCAAACCAGTTCAAGAATTCTGTAACAGAATTTTATATCTTGATGAGCTAGGAGTCTCCTTGGAAACAAGAGAAAGAGTCAAAAAATAAGAAATAGAAATAAACTATTCTAATTTAACTAATGTTATTACTACAGCATAGATCATTAACTTCATTCCATACAAATTTTATTGGGACTGTTTTTTAATGATCACTCAAGTTCCTAAAGTCACGAACAATAGCATAATTATACAAGACTTTCCTAATGCTGTTTTTTTTAATTTTAGAAAGGTTTTATTTATTTTGAGTTTTACAATTTTTCCCCCAATCTCTCTTCCCTCCCCCCACCCCCCACAGAAGGCAGTTTGTTAGTCTTTACACCATTCCTATAATATCCATTGATCTAAGTTGAATGTGATGAAAAAGAAATCATATCCTTACAGAAGAAACATATAGTATGACATATAGCAGAATTACGTAAGACAATTTTTTTTAGATTAAAGGTGCATAGAAAGTCTTTGGTCTTTGTTCAAACTCCACGATTTTTTCTCAGGATACAGATGGCATGCTCCATTGCAGATAGCCCAAAATTGTGCCTGATTGCTGCCCTGATGGTATGATCAAGTCCATTAAGGTTGATCATCACTCCCATGTTGATGTTAGGGTGTACAATGATCTTCTGGTTCTGCTCATCTCACTTAGCATCAATTCATGCAAATCCTTCCAGGCTTCCTTGAATTCCCATCCCTCCTGGTTTCTAATAGAACAATAGTGTTCTATGACATACATATACCACAGTTTTTAAGCCATTCCCCAATTGATGTACATTCACTCAGTTTCCAATTCTTTGCCACCACAAACAGAGCTGATATGAACATTTTTGTACAAGTGATGTTTTTACCCTTTTTCATAATCTCTTCAGTGTTTAGGCCCAGTAGTGTTATTGTTGGATCAAAGAGTATGCATATTTTTGTTGTCTTTTGGGCATAATTCCAAATTGCTCTCCATAAAGGCTGGATGAGTTCACAGCTCCACCAACAATGTATTATTGTCCCAGATTTCCCACATCCCTTCCAACACTGATCATTGTCCTTTCTGGTCATAATGGCCAGTCTGAGAGTTGTGAGGTGGTACTTCAGAGATGTTTTAATTTGCATTTCTCTAATAATTAGTGATTTAGAGCAATTTTTCATATGACTATGGATTGCTTTGATTTTCTCATCTGTAAATTGCCTTTGCATATTCTTTGACCATTTGTCCAATGGCTTGTCTTTTTTAAAAAATTTGACTCAGTTCTCTGTATATTTTAGAGATGAGTCCTTTGTCAGAAACACTAGTCATAAAAATTGTTTCCCAATTTACTACATTTCTTTTGATCTTGGTTACAGTGGTTTTGTTTGTGCAAAAGCCCTCAGTTGTGAAAGGATCATAAAGCTAGTAAGTGACTAACCTCAGAGTTGAACTCATGAAGAAGAGTCTTCTTGACTCCGAGTCCAGTACTCCATCTATTACATCATCTAGCTGCCCTTAGCAATCTTAAAGTTCACTTAGTCTGACCAATCATTTCACAAAGTAAGAAACTTGGGTATGCAGAGGGTAAGTGATTTATCTAAGACTTCATATTTAATAAGGAGTAAAATTGTGATTTGAACTAATGACTTACGATTTGAAACATAATGATTTTTCTATTCTACTCTTGAATCTTGGAATATTCTTCTTGGTACATTGGCAAAAGTCTATTTATCACAAATAACTGTCATTTCATTTTCTTTACTTCTTATAAAGCAGAGATAATTTGATGAAGGTCTCCAGGTCCAAGTCTATCTCATTCACTCATGGATTTTAATTCGTGACATTTTTCCCAAGATGGGAAAAATGCTCGTCCTCTTACTAGATTCTAAACATCCTGAAATGAGCTTTCCTAGTATAAACAAAAGTTTGAGATTCTTCATCCTCCATTCCAATCTCACAAAGAAAGAGCATGAAGACACTTACCAAATAGTCAGGAAGAAGGTGAAGAAGGGGGCAAAGACTATCAGCTGGAATTTACGCCATTCCTGGATGCCATAGGCCCGAACCCCAAGAAGTAGATGCCCCACACTGATGCATAGTCCTATGAAGACTGCTGTCTGGGGTCGGTGCTGGATGGTGGTCCATTCAATGACTGAAAGGAAACCCCAGCACAGGATTAATTTCAGATACATGTGAGTTCCCAAAATTCTCACTTATGCAAATCTTGAGGAAGCCCCCAAAGAAAACTTACCAATGGCCCCACTGCTAAACATGGCTCCTGATATTGAAAACCCAATCAGGAAGCAAAGACAACAGTAAACTGAGAATGTCTGAGCAAAGGCAGGCCCAGAGCTGGAGACAGCCACCATGAGGAAACTTGGAGGCAGCATTCGTTTTCGCCCAAACCTATATCATGGGAAACCTGATGCTTGTGACCTCAGGACAAAGGCATAAAGTCATCCCTCCACCCACCAGTCTTTGCTTACTCATAGTCTTCATTGCTAAACCAACTCTTAAATGCCTTCCCCTTCATCTCCTTCCTCTAGCTTCCCTGGATTCTTTAAGTTTTAGTTGAAATTACACCTTAGGAATTACACCTCAGTTCCCCTTAATGCCAACATCTTCCTTCTGAGACTACCCACAATTTATCATGTATGTTTCTTACATGTGTCTACTTGTTTCCATGTTTTCTCCCCCACTAAAAATGAGCTCCTTGAAGGCAGAAACTAATTTTATTTTGTTTTCTTTCCTTAGTACTTAGCCCACCCAGTTCCTGGCACATAGTAAATGTTTCAGAAATACTTGTTGATAAAAGGAGAAGCAAGATGGTGGAGTAAACAGGAACGCAACAGAACTCTCCCCCAAAGCTCTCTAAATACCTTTAAATAATGGCTCAAAAGAAATTCTAGTGTCATAACTCACAAAAAAAAAAAGAGTGAAACAATTTTCCAGCTCAAGATAACTCAGAAAATCAGCAGGAAAGGTCTGTTGCACCAGGGTGAGAGAGGTGAGAGAGGTGGATGGTTCAACACAGACCCCACCAGTGCAGGCCTGGCCCCAGCAAACCAGGAGCAGACTTGGAAGCCTCAGAATGAGCAGTAGTGGCTATTTTCTGAACTCTCATCTCACAGAGAGTAAAAAGGTTGAACAATAGGTCAAAAGGAAATTATATAGGTCTCTTTGCAAACAGGACTCTGTTGCTCTGACCATACTTGGATCCTGGTTGCAGTCCTGGGTAGCAGTTCAAGGGAAAGGAGGAGTACTAGCACACCAGAACTTGGGGCCACAGAGGAGAAGGGATCTCTTTACAGTTCTAAGACAAAAAAAAAAAAGAATTCTCGTGATCGCTTACAGACAAGAACATAGGCCTGGAGAATAGCAAACATTTATCCTTAGATCATATCACCTTGGAAGAATTGAAACCATACAGATCCTCAGAAGTATCTCTGAAAACTGCTACACAAATCCCTAAAAGTTTGGGACAGGGTGCCATCCACCCTGGAAGCAGAGCCGTTTTCACAAAGAGTTAAAATCAATTCATAGATTGGAGAAATGACCAAACAACAGAGAAAAAAATATGACCACAGAAAGTTCTAAGTGAGAAAAAAGTTCAAAACCTGCACTCATGATCAACTTTGAAGGATGCAGCTCCTCTCAAGAATTCAGAGAACTAGGACAACCCTGGGAGTCTTGTTATGGACAATATCATCCACATACAGACAAAGAAAACAAAACAGAACAGAACAGAACAAAAGAAAAAAACAAAAAAAAATAAACTACAGATCTGAAAGTATACTAGGATCACATTTTAAAATTTTCTCATATTTCTATGCCATGGTTTTCTTTCTTTTCCCTCATTCTTCTTATTTCCCTAATTCTTCATACAGAAAGTGACCAATATATAAGCATGTTAAAAACAAATATACATGTACAATGTTCACTAGACTGACATTGAGGGGAGACGGGTGGGAAGGGAAGGTAGAAGAAAATTGTACAACATAAACATGTATGTGGATGAATGTGGAAAATTTTTTATTTCATGTAATTGGAAAAATAGAGTAAAATATCAATAAAAATGCAAACTCAGAAGAAGATAGCAATGTCCCAACAGCCAAAGCTTCCTAAAAATTTGAATTGGTCTTAGGAAATTAAAAAGAATTTTTGAAAATAAAGTAAGAGAGGTAGAGGAAAAAAATGAGACTGATGTAAGAAAATCATGAAAAACAAGTCAGCAGTTTAGTAAAGGAGACACATAAAAAAATACTGATTAATTCCTTAAAAGCAGAATAGGCCAATTGATTAAAGAAATCCAAAAAGTCAATGAGAAAAACATCATAAAAAGCAGATTTAGTCCAATGAGAAAAGAGACACAAAAATTCACTGAAGAAACAAACTACCTACATGGGTAGATGATTCTGATAATGCCTGAGAACATTCTCATTATTAGAGAACCTAGAGTGTGTGTGTGTGTGTGTGTATACAAAGATAGAGACAGAGAGACAGAAAGACAGACAGAGAAAGCAGGTATGAGATGAATAAGAAGTAATATCTAAAAAATGAAATTAAGAGGTGAGAGAAGACTAGACTGGAAGAATGGGAAAATTAAAATGGTAGAAATTGTCTTACTTAAAAGAGGCAAGACAAAAGGTTTTATAGTGGATGAAGAAGAGAGATGAAGTGAAGGGAGAGTGAGTGAACTTTACTCTCATCAGAAATGGATCAAAGAGGGAATAACATACACACTCAATTGAGTATAGAAATAAATCTTTCCCCATAGGAAAGTAAAAGGGGAAAGAGATAGGGTGTGTGTGTGGGTGGGTGGGGGTAATATAATAGAAAGGAGGATAGGTTGGAGGAAGGATAATCGGAAGCAAAACACTTTTGAAGAGGCTCAGGGTGAAAGACTAGATCAAACCAGGGATGGGTAGATGGAGATAAATATAATTAGCCATGGTGACTGTGAAAAAAATTTGGAAGCAAGTTTCTCTGATAATGGCCTCATTCCTGAAATATAAAGAACTGAGTAAAATTTATAAATGAATGATCAAATGATACAAACAGTTTTCAAATGAAGTTATCAGTACCATGTATAGCCTTATAAAAATGTTCTATCTCATCGTTTGGAGACAAACAAAACAATTACGAGGTACTACCTCATACCCATTAGACTGGTTGATAGGACAGAAAAGGAAAATGACAAATGTTGGAGGCGATGTAGGGAAAATGAGATATTGACATGCTGATGGATTTAACCAATCCTAGAGCAATTTTGAGTTAGGCCCAAAGAGCAATAAAACCATGCATGCCCTTTAATCTAGCAATGGCACTACTAGGTCTGCATTCCAAAAGAGATGGGGAAAAAAAGGAAAAGGATATTTGTGACAGTTCTTTTCTCGTAGTAAGGAATTTGAAAGGAGGGGAGCAAGTCAGTGGAATGACTGAATTAATTGTGGTATGTGATTATAATGGAATGCTAGTTTGCTATAAGAAATTATGAACAGGGGGCAGCTAGGTGGCACAGTGGATAAAGCACCAGCCCTGGAGTCAGGAGTACCTGGGTTCAAATTGGGTCTCAAACACTTAATAATTACCTAGCTGTGTGGCCTTGGGCAAGCCACTTAACCCCATTTGCCTTGCAAAAAAACCTAAAAAAATAATTATGAACAGGAAAAATGATAAAAATCCCACATGTACAAAAATATTCATAGCAGCTCTTTTTTGTAGTGGCAACAAATTGGAAATTGAGGGGATGCCCATTAATTAGTAAATGACTGAACAAATTGTGGTATTTGTATGTTATGGAACACTATTGTTCTTTAAGAAATCATGTCGGATGAGATTTCAGAAAAGTTTGAGAGAATTGCATGAATTGATGCTGAATGAGATAAGCAGAAACAGAACCTTATACACACTTACAACAACATGGGGGTGATGATCAACCATGATGGACTACCTCATTCCATCAGTGCAATAATCAGAGACAATTTTAGGAGATTTGCGATGGAGAATACCATCTGTATCCAGAGAAGCAACTGGTGAAGCATAAACTAAGACAAAGCTTATTATCTTCACTTTTTAAAAGTTGTCTTATATATTATGTAATTTTGCCATCTCTAATGTTTTCTTCCTTTTGGATCTGATTCTTCTCTCACAAGTTCAATTCTGAACAATAGTTATCATGGATGCAAATGTGAAGCCTGTATCAGATTGTCTTCTGTTGAGGGGAGGGAGAGGGAAGGGAGGGAAAGAGAAAATTGTAAAACTCAGAACCTTGTAAAAAAATGATTGGTAGAAACTACCATTGTATGTAATTGGAAAACAAATAAAATGTTTATATAATAAAAAAGAAATCATGAATAGTGCGTTTTTCCCCGTTAGTTCTAATTCCTCTTTCACAACATGACTAATATGGAAATAAGCTAAACAAGATAGTAAATGTAAACCTTTTACCAGATTGTTTGCTGCCATCTGGAGGACAGTGGAAAGGAAAGACGATTAAAAAAAATAGAACTCATCAACTTGCAAATGGATGAATGCTGAAAACTACCTTTACATGTAATTTTAAAAAATTTTTTTAAGTAGGGAAAAACCTGAAAGGCATACATGTACTACATATACAATAACAGCAAAACTAGAGGATAATCAGCTGTGAATGACTTAGCTTTTCTTGGCAAAGATCCAAGACAACTTTGAAGAATTTATAATGAAGAATGCTATCTATCCCCAGATAAAGAGTTGATAGTTTTAAGATTGAAGCAGATTGAAGCAAACTGTTTTCCTTTATTTATTTTTCTTAACATTTCTTTTTTAGGGGCAGCTAGGTATTACAATGAATAGAGCACAGGTCCTGGAGTCCGGAGGACCTGAGTTCAAATTTGACCTCAGACACTTAATAATTACCAAGCTGTGTGACCTTGGGCAAGTCATTTAACCCCACTGCCTTACAGAAAAAAACCTAAAAAATATATTTTTAAAAAATATTTCTTTTGGGGGGGGCAAAGGGAAGCCTATGTTTTATTTCTCCCCATGACTATTATGGAACTGTTTTGAATGCCTATAAATTTATAATCACATCAAATAGCTTCTTTCTCAAAAGGGTGGTGGGGGATAAGAAAGAGAGAGAATTTGGAATTAAAGCTTTAAAAATAAAATATTAACAGAAATTTTAAAAAAGAAAAAAGAGAAAAGAAATAAAAATAGTAAATAAGTATTTATACTTTTATTTGCAAATTTAGTTTCTTAAAGGGCCTCAAAGAAAAAAAAAGAAATTCTTGATGATTGACTATTGACTGAATGACCTTTGTCCCATATTTAGCCCATCACCAATCTGACCATTTTACTGTTCTTTCCAGTCTTGGATTCAAATCCACCCACAGTCCTGAATCTAGCCCTAAATGTTCTCCTTGCTATTGTGAACTGTTAACATAGCATGGGGGGGGGGGGGGGGATATTGGATCGGAATTCTGCTTTTGACTTGAAGTCTCTTTATTTCCCTGGATCTTGAAATCCTCCTTTGTTAAAAAATTGGGAGTGGACTAAATGATCTATTTTATCATCTTCCAACTTTCAGTCTTATGGTCATAGGTTCCCTGGGTTTCAAAAGTATCTGTGTCCAGATGAAACTCACCTGTCTATGAGACAGCCCCATGTGAGATATCCCACCAGAATCCCAGAGAGAAATATTGACTGAGACAAGGACCTCAGTGACTGGGAGTCACACACCAGGTCCCACTGAAAGAGAAGATAAGAGTATTAACTTTTAATGTGAGGAGAGAGAATGCAGGGCTCAAGACTCTTGTTGATGATGTGATAAGAAAAATTGTGGTGGGAAATACTTTGGCTCAGACTTCTGGCCCTACTATGATAAGAAAAAGACACTGACACTGTCATACAATTAGATAGCATACAAAGTTGAATTTGGGACATTCATTTCTAGCCTGTTTTGACCCTGACCTTCCTTATATATCCATTCTTATCTTCCTTCTTCTGATATGTACTTTTATCTTCCCCTCCTGCTTTCTGTAAAATTCCATTGTTCCCACACTGCTTATATATTTTATATTCCATGTAAAGCTGCTGAAGTTCTTTGACATTTATTCTCATACAAATGAATCTGTATTTTGAGCAAAAAGAAAATCTGCAGAATAATTCTCTGCATTATTGATCTGGTATTTTGCAGAAATCAATAGATGGATCCTCTACTAAAATATTTTTTACCACAAAGGGAGCTGTGAATTAGAAGGGTGGCAGAGGAGAGAAATTTAATTGTATCATTCATCAAATCAAATTCCAAATCACTGTTACCACCGCAAAAGGGAAAGGAAATCTTCATGGAATGGGAATGATGCAGCAGAAAGAATCTCTTACCTCAGTCACAATGAAAGAAGTGATGATGCTTTGGTCATAAACCCCAACCATCAACACATAGCTCCGTCTCCAGCAGGCTCTGGCTTTGTCCTGTGACATTTGGGGACAAGGGCAGCCACTGTGGCCAGGAGAACCGGAGACATCTTTCTAGTTTCCCATTGGAATCCAGAGGGATGGAAAGCTTTAGTAGGGAACTAAAATTAAGGTTCTCACTGACACTGAGAAAAGTTGAGGTATTGTCAAGGAAAGGAATTCGACACCGATGATTAGGGACAAAGGCTATGAAATTCTCTAGCAGAAAATGGCTACTCATAAATATTAGAGGAATAACCAAAGAAAACATCTGAAGTATCTGAAATCTTCCCCGGTTTCCAACTTCAGAGAGAAGATCCTCAAATGCCATCACGACTGGGATATTGGTCTCAAGAAGAGAATTCCTTCAGAGAGATACCTACAGAAGAAAGTTGTCCTTTGATCACAACCAAACTTCAAATATTTATATTTTTATCCCAGAATCTTTCTCCTCACATTAATGGAGCTTTGTAGACAATCAATGTTCTTGGGTTTGTGCAGAGAGAAGGATGCCAAAATACTGCAGACCATTCACCAAGAAAAACTGGAATAGCTTTAATATCTAGCTGGATGGTTTCATCAGTACCAAGCCTGTATACTCAAATACAGGATCCCTAGTAGAGCTCCACTCTACACATGTAGTCCATGTTAATGACAGGAAGATCTGTTTAAAAAGGGCTCATGAACTTCCAAAACAAGAGAAATGTTTTCCTCAGGAAAAAACAGATAATTCTGAGCCAGTTTTCTATGTTAAGTATGACAAATAATTTCCAGAATGCATCAGTTAAAAATCAACTTCAGATTGAAGATGTGTAGCTTTGAACTGGCTAAGTTCTCATGGTTTTCTCATTCTGATTTGGGATTAGCTCCTCACCTTTGATACTGGCCCATTCTTCTTGCTTGCTCCTTGTACTCATGAGCAAGGGGGCTGCACACTCCTCTTACATGCTCTGCTTGGCTTGGCAAGAGAATTATGAGAGAGGATATAGTCATGGAGCCAGCAGTCTGCTTGGCTCCACTACCTGCTTTCCTGGAAAGAAGCTCCTTCAAGATCAATACCAACTCTGCAAAATGTATGGGTGCACTTGACTCCAGTCCAGTCCCCAAAGTAATATCTCTAATGGGAGGCTGAGTCTTTGTAGGGGAGCAGGATTATGTAGGAAATAACAAATAAAATTAAGAGAATACAGAGAAATTCAGAGAAAATGGCAATTTTGTGCTAACCAAATGCACAATAAAATAAGCAGGACTAGATGAACAATTTATAAATTAAGAACACTAATATAAATAACAATAACACTGGAAGGCAGCCTAACTCAGGAATTTCAAAAGCCAACCTTAATCACAGAGAATTAGAACCTAGTTCCATGCTTTCTGGGGATCTAGAACCCAGGGGAATATTGGGGTCAGACTCATCCTTTGTGCATCAAACATGATCATTTTGTCAATTTTCCTGAATTGTTTTTCTATTTGATATGATTTTGCCATGTTAGGATGTCTATGGATAGACAGGCATCTTAAGGGGAAGGAATAGAAAGAGTTCTCCTTTCCTAGGGACTTCCCTTAGCCTGGGTCTTCCTCTCTGAGATGCCCTTAGACCCACAGTTTCTACCTGGGTTCACTTGAACTCACTGACTCTGGGACTTCTCATTCAGTCAATGAACTTGGCTTCAGCTCAGAAAGGAGATGCTGAACCTTTACACTTAATTTAATATCTCCTCATTGACCTTTGCTATTATTGGATTCTGGTTTTCAAAGACCAACTGCCCAGAACTTAGGAGGTTTAATTTACCTTCTTGCATCAGGACCTTTGATTCCTTTATCTTGTTATCTAAACTTTGAACAATTGTGTACAAACCATTGAAGCCAGGGATTTTACTACAGGTTCCATCCTCAAATTTTGCTTGCTTTGAAGTTATGAAGGTCCCAATTACTGGTCTTCATATTAGCTACTTATTTTAGAATCCTCCTGGGTGGACTGTCCTAGGCCACTTCCTCCTTCCCCACCCCTTTTTATTTAAAAATACTTTTGTCTGTAATGAGGATGATGTTGATGATGATGATGATGATGTTTGTCCTTCATTGTTGAAGACCATGACTCTAGGGAGGTGAAACCATGACAAGCACATGAATTGGATTTGAGTGAGGGAGTGTTGTGCTAAGTCATCAACCTCTCTTTCTCCTCCAGAGCCATTTGAATTCAGTGGTCAGTTATGAATCAGGATGACTGGAGATGACCTTGGATGTGAGGTAATCAGGCTTAAGTGACTTGCACAAGGTCACACAGTTAACAGGTATCAGGTGTCTGAGGATGGATTTGAACTCCTGTCTTCCTGACTCCAAGGTCAGTGCTCTTCCAATCCAGGTTTCCAATGGATAAATGGACAAAGGATATGAACAGGACATTTTCAGAAGAAGACATCAAAGTTAACTTTAGTCTTATGGAAAATTGTACTAAATCACTATTATTAAAAGAAATATAAATTAAAACAATTGTTTTACACCTATCTGATTACCTAATATGACAGAAAGAGATAATGATAAATGTCAGAGGGAATATGGAAAGCTTGGGATGCTAATACACACTTTTGATGAAGTTATGAACTGATCTAATCATTCTGGAGAGTAATTTGGAATCATGTCCATACATATAAAACCTTTGATTCAGCAAATCCACTACTTGGTCTGTTTTCCAAAGAGACCAAAGTAGGAAGGATCTATTTGTATAGAAATATTTTTATCTCCGCTTTTTGTGGTAGCAAAGAATTAGAAACTGAGGGAATGCCCATTAGTAGGAGAATGACTGAACAAGTTGTGGTATATTAATATTATTATTATTATTGTTATTGTTATTATGGAATACTGTTGTGCTATGAAAATGAAACGAAGGATGCTTTTAGAAAAATCTTAGAAGATAGCAAAGTGAAGGGAGTAGAATCAGAACACTGTACAAAGTAGTAGCAATACTGTCCAATGATCAATTGTTATTGACTGAGCTATGGTCTCAGCAATACAATGATCCAAGACAGCTCTAAGGACTAATAATGAAAAATGCCATCCAGTTCAAGAAAAAGTAATGATTGAGTCTGAATAAATATTAAAGCATGCTATTTTTTTCTGTTTCTTTTTTTCTTTTTAGATCTGTTTCTTTCAAAACATGACTATTATGAAAATGTATTTTGATGATCACAAAGGTATAACTGATATCAAATTGCTTAGTGATTCAGGAAGGAGGGAGTAGGAGGAATGACAAAGAGAATTTAGATCCAAAAAAAAATTTATATGAATGGAAAAAAATTGTCTGGCTGTGTAATGGAGGGAAAACAAAATAGTAAAAGGAAAGAAAGCTGCCTATTTATATCCTTTGGCCATATATCAATTGGAGAGTGATATATCTGGATTTTTCCTTTCTTTATTCCCAAGTAATTCTGTTAGAGCTTCGAGTCTCACTACGCTGTTCATGAAGATAGAAAACTTGTGAATTCCACTTGATTCATGCCATCTGCCAAGTCTTATTGTCCTCTTTTTATATTGATTAATAATCATTCAATTTGAGGCAATTCCATTTAATAAAGCCTTAGGAGACAGAGTACCATTCTGAGAGCTGAGGACACAAAAAGGAAACACACAAACAAAATTAGTCCCTGCCTTCTGGGAGTCCACATTACATGGCAAATGGAAGACAAGGCACAAATAAAGAAGGAATATAACAGGCAATTTAAGTAAGGAAAGTTCACTAATAACTAAGAGAATGAGGAATATTTTTTTCCATTAGAGTTGGGACCCAAGGATTATCTGAGGGAAACCCAAGTTGGTAAAACAACCCAGGTGCCAAAGCTAAACCTGAGAAAAGACACTTCAATGGGAGGTTGCAAGACAAGGTTGGGTAGAACAGTGTCATGATAAAGGCAAAGTCTTTGAATCAGAGCAGTTTCAAGTAAATGGGCACATTTTATTTAATTTTAATTACATTTAATATTTATTTTTCTGGATTTGTGTCATCTCTCCACATAGAATGTGAGCTCCTGAAAAGCAAAGCTTGTTGATTGATTCACTCCTCCTAAAACTTTCTGGAATCCTGAGACCAAGCAGGACTATCAATGCAGTGTAATGGGAACCTCACATTGGATCAGGCTCAATGGTTTTCTTCTCTATCGGATTCCTGGAGCAATGCTAAAACTGGCTTATTTTCACTATCGTGTCCCCCTCATCTTCTGCTCTTGCTTCTCCTCTTGAATGCCTTCCCATGAAAACAAATGTGAGGATATGCAATGGGGGAAAGGGAAGAGAATAAGCATTTTTTCCTACTGTGTCCCATCATGCCACATGCTTTTCCAAATGTTACTTTATTTGTTATGGTGGCAAATTTTGCTGAGATTACCAGGAGGCCCTTGGTCATTATTGGATACAATGAGCCTATGTCTTTTGGCACCCCTTTATGGTAATACCTTCATTTTTTAAAAAAAAAAAAAAGAATTTTCAGGGTGACTAGGTGGTGCAGTGGATAGAGAGAGCACTGGCCCTGGAGTTAGGAGTACGTGAGTTCAAATCTGGCCTCAGTCACTTAATAATTACCTAGCTGTGTGGCCTTGGGCAAGCCACTTAACCCCATTGCCTTAAACCCCACCAAAAAATAAATAAAAAATAAAAATAAAAAAAAAAGACTTTTCATCTCAAAATTCAATCCAACAAGCATTTATTGGGCATTTCATGTAACTGGAGATACAAAAACAGTCATCTATTATGGAAAGAAACCTTCTTCTTGATGCTTCTTCCCTATGTGACTGTGCCCAAATTATTTGATTTTCAGAACTATAAAATGAGGGCACTTGACTCCCTAAGTCCCAACCCCTTCTTTGATGTATGGTAATATGGAACATTCCAAACACCAGACAACTTTAAATTTTCCTGCTCAAGTGTTGCCTTCTGTGGCCCAGTGGAGAAATGAGCTGGGAACAGATCTCAGCTTCACAGCTTTGGCAAGAAATTTTCCCAATTTAGGCCTGCTTCCTCAACTATAAATGAGGGGATTAGACTTGATGACCTCTAAATTGGCCTTCCAGAATTAGGAAGGACCCCAGTTGTCTCACCCCTGTATGATCATAATACCCAAGGTTACATGATTATAAACTAACCAATTTGAACTTAGAACTAGGACTTCATAATCCAAGTCAAATGCCTCTCCATTGCATCACAGGACCTCTGACCACTCTTTATATCCTTTACTAGATCTCCATCCCCTTTCTGATAACCTTAAAATCAGAAAACATCACAGAGTCCTCTCCATTCTTCTCTCTCCTTCGTTTCCCAGATCCTGTTTTTTTCCTTCTTGTTACTCTTTTATGTCTCTGACCAATTTTTCTGAATAATTAACTGGCTTCTCATGCTCCTTCTAACCCTTCAATGTGAATTGAAAGAATGTAAGATTTCTTAGTTTACTTTTATGTGAAGGCATTCCAATGGTGTGTTGGGCATTAACAATACAAAGATCAAGTTAGGAATAGTCCCTGCCCTCAAGGAGGTTACCATCTATACAAATGACACACATTCCTTTCATACTATTCTCCTAGAAGAATAAATAGACTTCTTAGGAAGGATAGGACTGATCTCCATCAAAATTATAGAGTCTGAAGACTGATGTTCTGCCAACTTCTCAAGCTCTTTTGGCAATGTTATAGGCCCATTCCTTCTATTCTCACAAACCTATTTCTAGTTCTGGAAAGCTACTGAAAACAATACTGTCGTTGTGGCCCATAGAATAGCTCATGGAATAACCTTGTCAATCAATTCTCCTGAATTCTACTCACCATCCATTAGACTCCTCAGACCAAAACACTCCTTCAGGTCCATGATGATTTAAATGACTTTTCCAAGAGACCACAGGCAATACTTACCTATATTATATATTTTGGATGCTGTCAGGCAATGGTTTATTCTGGGTTTCAGGGAGAAAAAAAGACCACAAAGCCAGTAGTGATGGCCATGATGGCAAAGATGATTGCTGACATGGCTGGATTATAGTGCTTCATTGTAATCACCCATCCTTACCTCCAAGAGAATGTAGTCTTTGCCTATATTCCTGTCAGGGCAAAGGAAATCTTATTGTCCTAGACTTAATACCTATTCAATATTCCCTTTTTCTAACTCCCTCTTAGCACAGTCTGTACTATATAGGAATTATTTCTGGAGTAATACAGTTCTTTCCAATGACAAGAAACTTGGGGATTTGGGGAATTTATACATTTGAAAAGAAAGAAACTTGCTGTATCCTCTAATGATGTCAAAAAGCAAGCAGATATTTTAGTTTGATCTTGCCCCCCAAATTGTATTTTTCCTCTTTCTTTTTGTATCTAGAGTATGACATGCCTTCATTAGTGGCATCCTGAGATGGATGGGTACCACCATTCTTTTATATCTCCTAGAGCTTAGACTATCGGTTTATTCATTTCCTAGAAATGCTAAGAAAGCAATATACACAATGAAGACAATAAAGTGAATGGAAAGAATGACACAAAGAACTATGAAAAGATAGACTTCCTTCTCCCCTACCCCTCTGAAGATCAATGAGCATAAAATATTGCTGATGTCATCATACTTTTTTAGTGTATTAATCAGTTTTCCACTTTTTACTTTCCTTTCTCTTTTTTCCCCTTAAAAAAAAGAAAGTTTTAGAAGGGAACAAAAATTAAGGTTCTCACTGACACCGAGCAAAGTCAAGGTATGATCAAGGAAGGAAACGGGGTACTGGTGCTTAGGGAGAAAGGTTCTCTAGCAGAAAATTGGCTACTCATAAATATTAGAGGAATAGCCAAAGAAAATACTTGAAGGACCTGGAATCTTTTCCCATCTCCAACTTCAGGTAGGAGATCTTCAAAAGCCATTACAACTGGAATATTGGTCCCAAGAAGACAATTCCTTCAGAGAGATACAAGGGAAGGAAGGAGTCATTTGATTGCAACAAAACATAGGATATGTTTTTTAGATCACTAAGCACACCTCCTCCAGAACTGCCCTCCTCATGTTGATAGAATGATGTAAGAAGACAGTGTTCTTGGGTCTGTGTGAAGTTAAGGACACCAAAATACTCCAGATCCTTCATGTAGAAAAATCACCACAAGTTTAGTATCTATCAGGAAAAACACATCAGCACCAATCTTGGGTAATTAAATATCCATTGTATAGGGGTACTTGTGCCCAAAGGATATATAGTTGACCTCCAACTTCTGAGGTAATGACAGGGAGACTCATAAAAAGAATTCCAGATACTTCCAGAAAAGAACAATGTTTTCGCTCTAAGCCAGGATCAGAGTAGTATAAGTTTTTTTGTGTGTTAAATATGACAAAAATAAATTTCCAGAATTCATTGTTTAAAAATCAACTTCAAATTAAAGATGGGAGGCTTTGACATGGATAAGTTTTTTGAGAGTCAGAGAGAATATGCTACAGAAAAGCATTCTCCTAGGCACATCCACTCAAGGTTTCCTATTTCTGATTGTGGTAAGTTCTTTCTCTTGCTCCCTGTCCTCATGAGCAAGGGACTGCACACCCACCTGACCTGTTCTGCTTGGTTTGGGTGAGAATAATGGGAGATGACATAGTCAGAGAGCCATCAGTCTGTTTGGCTTCACTGTCTCCTTTCTCTGATTGATCTTTCCCAGAAAGAAGTTCCTTCAAGTTCAAAAGTCAGCTTTGTGAAATACATAGCTGCCTATATGAAAACACCTGGCCCCAATTCAGTCTCCAAAGTAATGTCTCTAGGGGAGTTTGGGTTTGTGCAGAAGACCTAGATTAGCTTTTGTTTGTTGTTTGCTCTTCATTCTGAAAGAATAGGAGGTGATGCTATGACATGCCTATGAATTTAATTTGAGAGAGGGGGATGTTGTGTAAAGTCAAACTCATTTTCTCCTCCAGAGCCTTTTGGGTCCAGTGATCAGACATGCACCAGGATGACTAGAAATGACCCTGGGTGTCAGGCAATCAGGGTTAAATGACTTGCCCAAGGTCACAGTTAGTAAGTATCAAGGGTCTGAAGATGAATTTGAACTCAAGATCACCTGACTCCAGGGCCAGTGCTCTATCCACTGTGCTACCTATCTACCCCTTAGATTAGATAAGAAATAACAAAAAAAAGTTCAAAGAAAATGGAAAGTTTGTATTAACTAAATGCACAATGAAATAAGCAGAAGTAAGTGAACAATTCACAAAATGAGGACACTGATACAAATAATAATAACACTGGAAAGCAGCCAGACTCTGGGGAATTCTTGAGGACAATGTATTGGATTCCACTTCCATGCTTTCTGTAGAGGTAGAGGGCCAGATGGAGCTTCAGCATCAGACTGTTGTTTAGGGCATCAGATATGATCATTTTGTCAGTTTTTCTATACTGTATGATTTTTTGTCATGCATTTTTGTTGAAAGACAGGGATCTTGAGAGTCCTTTCCTGGAAATTTTCCCAGCCTGGGTTTTCCTCTCTGAGATGCTCAGGGTTTCCCCCTAATCTCATCTGAATTTACTGAATCTGAGACTTCTCATTCAGTCAATGAACTTGGCTGTACCTCAGAAAGGAGTCCCTAAATCTTTATTTTAGTTTAATACCTCCTCAGGGGTCTCCTTGATATCGATGCATCCTGATCTTTCAAAGATTAAGAGATTGGGCTTGCCTCCTTGCATCAGGAACTCTAATTCTTTTTTTCTTATTTTCTAAACTATGAACACTTGGTATGAGCTATTGAAGTCATGAATTTTACTACTGACTCCTTCTCTGGATTTTGTTTGCTGTGAAGTTATGAGGACCCCACTGCTAGTATTTGTTTTATGGAAACCAATTGGGTGAATTGGCCACATTAATTTTTTTTTTAATTTAAAACCTCTGGTAAGGGACAGTTAGGTGGCACAAAGGAATAAAGCACAGGGCCTGGAGTCAAGAGGACCTGAGTTCAAATCTAGCCTCAGACACTTAATAATTGCCTAGCTGTGTGACCTTGGGTAAGTTGCTCAACTCCAGTGTTCTAAATAAAATAAATAAATAAATAAAGTCTTGGGTAGTCTTGCAGGGTGCATTTTTAAATTTATTTTCCAATTGCATGCAAAGATAGTTTTCACCATTCTTCCTTTTACAAACTTTTGAGTTCCATATTTTTCTACTACCCTGCTCCGCCCTTCCCTCTCCCCTTGGAGACAATTCAATATAGATTTTACATGTATAATTCTTTTTCACATATAGCCATATTAATCATATTGTGAAAAAAAGAATTTGAATTAAGGGGGAAAAGACATTAGAAAGAAAAAAAACAGAACAATTTTAAAAAGTGAGCATAGTATGAATTTCTTTGCATTCAAAATTCTTAGTTTCCTTACTGGCTGTGGATGGCACTGACCTTAACAGGTCTCTCAGGATTATCCTTGATCCCTGAACTGCTGAGAGAAGTTGCTTCCATAGTAGCCTGATTATCTCACAATGTTTCTGTTTATGTGTACAATGGTCTCCTGGTACTAATTCATGCAAGTCTTTCCAAGCTTTTATGATTTCTTTTTCTTTTTTTTTAAGTTATTTTTAGGGATATTTTTGCAAGGCAATAGGGTTAAGTGGCTTGCCCAAGGCCACACAACTAGGTAATTATTAAGTGTCTGAAGCCGGATTTGAATTCAGGTACTCCTGACTCCAGGGTCGGTGCTCTATCCACTGTGCCACCTAGTTGCCCCTGCTCATGATTTCTTACAGAACAGTAGTACTCCATAACATTCATATATAATAGCTTGTTCAACCATTCTTCAATTGATGGGCATTATAAGAAATATTTCACAAAATTTCACAGACACATCTGTTACTTAACCTTTGCTTTACAATGTCTTTCTCCTTCCTAATTCCTTTAAATTAGATCCATTTTTACTTTTATTCTAAGACTAGAATTATGCTGAAACATAATATATTGTGCTCTATTCTTTTAGCTCTCAGTTTTGAATTTCTCTGTTTTGAATGTATTTAATGTAAACAACACATTGTAGGATTCTAGTTTTTAATCCACTCTGCTATCCCATTCACATTCACAGTTTAGATTATCAATTCTGCATTTCCCTCCATCCTATCTTCCCTTTCTTTGTCCTTTTTTCTCCCTTCTTATTCTTCCTCATTAATGTTTTGCTTCTAACTGCTACATCTCTCAATCTTCCCTCCCTTCTACCGGCCCCTTCCCTTTTCTTCTCCCTTTCCCTTTTTACTTTACTTTTAATTTTTCTTATTTGAACTTTAACTTTACTTTTGCTCTCCACTTCTTTTTTTATTAGCCTGACTTTCTTTCTTTCCCTTTCCTCCCTTCCCTATAGGATAGGATAAATTTCTAAGCCATTTGGAAATTTATGTTATTTCCCCCTTTGAACCTAATCTGTTGAGAGTAAGATTTACTCTGTACTCAGCTTTCCCTTCTTTCCTTTTACTATAATCAGTCCTTAGTGGTGTTATTTTTCCTCTAATGCTTTCTGCAAGTGTGTTCTTACAATTCTTTTTTAGTTATGTTTGTCTCTAAACATTTTAAAGCACCTACAATGCTAAACTGTACTGCAATTCTACAATGCTACACAATACAACATCAAAAGAGTCAAAAGGCAGTCCCTGCCCTCAAGAAGCTCACAGTCTAATGAGACAAATGACAAACAAGTATATACAAACCATAGACAAGATAATAGGAAAGTATTAAGTGAGACAAGGCAGTGAAATCAAAAGAGATTGTACTTCAACCCAGTCAGTGATCTGTCATTCCCATATTTTATATCATTGTTCAATAATTTTTTTCCAAGTGTAAATTTTTAACCTTTTATTTTTGAAATTTGGATTCTAAATTTTCTCTTTCACACTTTTTTTCCTCCCTCTTCCCTCAACTGTGAAGCAGTTTGATGTTGGCAATAACTTTGTAATCATGCAACACATATTTCCATATTTGTCCTTGTTATAAATGGCTTATAAATACATAGCCCAGAATGATTAAAATGGCTTTTATTAAGACATTTTAATGAAAGGACCACTTCTTTCTAAAAGAAAGAGGGGTCCCAAATCCCTAAAATGCTAGGTCTTATATCCACTTTGAAAGGCCTGTACCTCCCCCTTCTTGCCAATCATTGGCTGGGGTCACAATCTAATTGAAACATTTTCCCCAGCCCACAGGGGAGGAAACAGTAATCACCTTAGCATGTGAAGAGCCTAGGTTAACTCAGAACTGAGTGGCATAGACTTGATCTAATTTCAGGTTTTGATCAGGTGGAGGCTAAGTCTTTTGTCCCAGACTCACATACCTGCCCATAGACACCAGTGTAATGTAAACTAACAATCTTGCCTTCACATTCTTGTGGAAGCCAAACACCCCTATATTCCTTACATCATTCTGTAAAAGAAAATATACAACAAAAAAAATTAAAATTAAACTACATACATACATACATAGACATACATACAATAAAGCAAGAGAAAAAATAGTAGATTGTAATGTGCATTCCTACTCCATCAGTTCTTTCTTTGGAGGTGCATAGCAATTTTCTTTTTTATAAATTTATTTTTATTAAAGATATTATTTGAGTTTTACAATTTTCCCCCAATCGTGCTTCCCTCCCCGCCCCCACAGAAAGCACTCTGTCAGTCTTTTCTTTGTTTCCATGTTGTACCTTGATCCAAATTGGGTGTGATGAGAGAGAAATCATATCCTTAAAAAGAAGAGAAGTCTAAGAGGTAACAAGTTCAGACAATAAGATATCTGGTTTTTTTTTCTAAATTAAAGGGAATAGTCTTTGAACTTTGTTCAAACTCCACAGCTCCTTATCTGGATACAGATGGCACTCTCCTTTGCAGACAGCCCAAAATTGTTCCCGATTGTTGCACTGACGGAATGAGCAAGTCCTTCAAGGTTGAACATCACTCCCATGTTGCTGTTAGGGTGTACAGTGCTTTTCTGGTTCTGCTCATCTCACTCAGCATCACTTCATGCAAATCACTCCAGGTTTCCCTGAAATCCCGTCCCTCCTGGTTTCTAATAGAACAATAGTGTTCCATGACATACATATGCCATAGTGTGCTAAGCAATTCCCCAACTGAAGGACATTTACTGGATTTCCAATTCTTTGCCACCACAAACAGGGCTGCTATAAATATTTTTGTACAGCTAATGTTTTTACCCTTTTTCCTCATCTCTTCAGGGTATAAACCCAGTAATGGTATTGCTGGGGCAAAGGGTATGCACATTTTTGTTGCCCTTTGGGCATAGTTCCAAATAGCTCTCCAGAAGGGTTGGATGAGTTCACAGCTCCACCAACAGTGTAATAGTGTCCCAGATTTCCCACATCCCTTCCAACAATGATCATTATCCTTCCTGGTCATACTGGCCAATCTGAGAGGTGTGAGGTGGTACCTCAGAGAAGCTTTAATTTGCATTTCTCTAATGATTAATGATTTAGAGCATTTTTTCACATGGCTATGGATTGCTTTGATCTCCTCATCTGTAAATTGCCTTTGCATATCCTTTGACCATTTGTCAATTGGGGAATGGCTTTTTGTTTTAAAAATATGACTCAGTTCTCTGTATATTTTAGAAATGAGTCCTTTGTCAGAATCATTAGTTGTAAAGATTGTTTCCCAATTTACTACATTTCTTTTGATCTTGGTTACATTGGTTTTATCTGTGCAAAAGCTTTTTAATTTAATGTAATTGAAATCATCTAATTTGTTTTTGTTGATGTTCTCCAACTATTCCTGTCATAAATTGTTTCCCTTTCCATAGATCTGACAGGTAGACTAGTCCTTGATCTTCTAATTTGCTTATAGTATTATTTTTTATGTCTATGTCCTGTAACCATTTGGATCTTATCTTGGTAAAGGGTGTGAGGTGTTAGTCTAATCTAAGTTTCCTCCATACTAACTTCCAATTATCCCAGCAATTTTTATCAAAGAGGGAGTTTTTATCCCAATGGCTGGACTCTTTGGGTTTATCAAACAGCAGATTACTGTAATCATCTCCTGCTTTTACACCTAGTCTATTCCACTGGTCCACCACTCGATTTCTTAGCCAATACCAAACAGTTTTGATGACTGATGCTTTATAATATAATTTTAGATCAGGTAGGGATAAGCCACCTTCTTTTGCACTTTTTTCCATTAAGCTCCTGGCAATTCTTGACTTTTTATTTCTCCATATGAATTTACTTACAATTTTTTCTATCTCGTTAAAGTAATTTTTTGGACTTTTGATTGGTAGGGCACTAAACAGATAGTTTAGTTTGGGTAGAATTGTCATTTTTATTATATTAGCTCTCCCTATCCATGAGCTGTTGATATTTGCCCAGTTATTTAAATCTCATTTAATTTGTGTGAGAAGTGTTTTATAATTGTTTTCAAAAAGATTCTGAGTCTGTCTTGGCAAATAGACTCCCAAATATTTTATATTGTCTGAGGTTACTTTGAATGGGATTTCTCTTTCTAGCTCTTCATGCTGTTTCTTGCTAGACATATATAGAAAAGTTGAGGATTTATGAGGGTTTATTTTATAACCTGCAACTTTGCTAAAATTGTTGTTTCCAGTAGTTTTTTAGATGATTTCTTGGGATTCTCTAGGTAGACCATCATGTCATCTGCAAAGAGTGAGAGTTTTGTCTCTTTCTTCCCAATTCGAATTCTTTCAATTTCTTGTTCTTCTCTAATTGCTGATGCTAACATTTCTAATACAATATTGAATAATAGTGGTGATAATGGGCACCCTTGTTTCACCCCCTGATCTTATTGGGAATGCCTCTAGCCTCTCCCCATTGAATAAAATGCTTGTTGATGGTTTCAGATAGATACTGCTAATTATTTTAAGGAACAGTCCATTTATGCCTATACTCTCTAGTGTTTTTAATAGGAATGGATGCTCTATTTTGTCAAAAGCTTTTTCAGCATCTATTAATATGATCATATGATTTCTGATGGGTTTCTTCTTGATATAATTGAGTATACTAAGAGTTTTCCTAATATTGAACCAACCCTGCATTCCTGGAATAAATCCTACTTGATCACAATGTATTATCCTAGTGATGACTTATAATCGTTTTGCTAAGATTTTATTTAAGATTTTTGCATCTATATTCCTCAGGGAAATAGGTCTATAAATTTTCTTTCTCTGTTTTAACTCTTCCTGGTTTAGGTAACAGTACCATATTGGTTTCATAGAAAGAGTTAGGCAGAGTTCCATCTTTCCCTATTTTTCCAAGGAGTTTATATAGAATTGGAACCAATTGTTCCTTAAATGTTTGGTAGAATTCACTTGTGAATCCATCTGGCCCTGGAGATTTTTTTTTAGGGAGTTCAATAATGGCTTGTTGAATTTCTTTTCCTGAGATAGGGTTGTTCAAGTATTTAATCTCTTCTTCATTTAACCTGGGCAACTTATATTTTTATAAATATTCATCCATTTCACTTAGATTATCAAATTTATTGGCATACAGTTGGGCAAAATAATTTTGAATTATTACTTTAATTTCTTCCTCATTGGTGGTGAGTTCACCTTTTTCATTTATGATACTAGCTATTTGGTTTTCTTCTTTCTTTTTTTAATCAAATTGACCAGAGGTTTATCAATTTTATTGGTTTTTTCATAATACCAACTTTTGGTTTTATTTATTAATTCAATACTTTTTTTGCTTTCGATTTTATTAATTTCTTTTATTTTTAGAATTTCTGATTTGGTATTTAATTGGGGGGTTTTGATTTGTTCTGTCTCTAATTTTTTAGTTGCATGTTTAGTTCATTGATTTCCTCTTTCTCCAATTTATTTATTGTCCGGGGTCTTCTTCCCCGGACTCCCGAGTGAGCTCCTCAGTGGGCACTGCTTCAGGCGTCCCTGGTGTTTTCCCTCCCCCGGGGATCAGCGAGGAGGGACTCAGGCAGACACTTCTTCAGGAGGCATATGTTTTATTAGGTGCAGAGGGATCCCCCGAATAGCTCAGGGTGATGGCTAATATAGGGGGTTCGTTCTGGGCTGCCACCCCGATCCGCCCCGAGGGCAGGACCTACCACCCGATTGGAGCAATGGACACAGGCCAACCAGGTGAAGCCACTGCTCCCCTTAAGGAACCGTATCTTCTTTAGATTGGCCTGACCTCACTCTCGGGGAGGTCCTATCCACTCAGGCGGTCAGGGCCGACCCCCGACAAACTCCCCCTTTTTGTTTAACACAATTAGCGCCCCACCTGCTTATGGGGGGGGGCAGAGCACCCTGGCTCGGTTCGGTCAGTAATCATACAGGGGCTGCCCGAGCCCGGCGATGGCGTGGGCCTAGAAGGTCCGCCTTCAATGCCTCCAGAGAACGAGAAAAGATGAAGAACAATAGTTTCAGGATACATGGGAAAAAGAGACAAATCATAATAAACATTCCTACAGCCGGCAAGAAGGAAAACAACCATCTCAGGTGGAGGGCACCCGTAAACCATTTTAGAAAGGAGTCTTCTTGATCATCCCACTCAGCTCTGAAATGGGAGGAAATGTTGTTGAGCTGGGCTATCAGCATATCTAATTGGTGGATGTCATTGGAGGTGTTGTAGGCTAACATCGCCCCCTGTAATGCCTGTTTTACTCTACCCCAGTCTGATGGGAACTGTGACATATTTACAGGCAAATTAAGCACACAGAGAGGCTGATACTTATAATGGCATTGAAGTTTCATGTACCCTGCCATAAGGGCCAGTCTATCCCCTAACCAGAGGACTGTTGTTTCCAATGCTCCTATTTGCTTCTGTAGAAGGGAGTCAACATGTTGCTGGTAATGCCAGAGGGAGACCTGGTTTGTTATGAATGTTTGGATAGTAGAAGCTAACATAGTCACCTCACTCTCTAGTTCCTGGATCTGCCATTCCTCATACATCTCAATAGCCAAGTTCACCAAACTCAAAGCATCCCCGATCCCATCCCTCCTGGTACGTAACAACTTTTCCCCCAACACTGCACGGTACAATTTTTTCACCAAAGAATCAGCGGGGGACAACGCAAAATCTTCTGCTTTGACAGGTAGGAGTTGGTAGGGAGGGGATACAGCTAGGAACACAGCATACCCAGTATGATTATACCGTAAAACATTTGTAAAAATCGGGTCAGTACAAGTGATGTTAAAAAGGGGTAAACCAGCGGACTCCCCCTTTAGTTGAATAGTCAAGTTAGCAGGGGGACAAAGAAGGAAGAGAGCGTCCGGAGGGGTGTGCGCGGTGGCGCTCAGCCGGTAGCACAAGCGGTCTGTGCCGTCCTTGGTTTGATGGCAAGAGATGTTAAGAGTCTTAAACACATTATACCATTGTTGGAATGAAAAGTCATGACAGGCATCGTCATTACGAGGGCATGGCCACAGGCGAAAAGAGGCGTTCACTCCTCCTAAGGCCACTCCTATTTTCCAGAGGTCGGGATGCATCTGTCCATACGGTAAGGCAACAGGAGTGGGAGAGGGTCTCATGGTGTACGTGGTGTGGTTCTGCTGTCCATCCCAAAACCATAACTCAGTGTTGTTAGGTAGCCCAAGTGGTCCTAGTCTTGGGATGCCCGTGGAGCAGGGTACCGTAGGTATGAATACTTGCGAACGGTGGCCTATTGGGCAGGGTGGTAGGGAATGTAAAGGCACTATGGAATTAGAATTCTCCGGAGGGTGCTGCTCAATGGCCATGAATGAAAGATTAACCGCAGCAGTATGGTTGTTCAGGTCCGGAATCGGCCTCGGAGTTTCTGTGCTGTTGTATGGCTCTAAGGGTATACAATGATTCTTAACAGAGGTTCCGTTATCTGGGGAAGAGGAGGTGTTCCCACCCGGCCATAGCCCGTGTGGAGGACGGGCTACCACACAAATAGGCGTGGTAATGGAGAGCAGGGTGAGGGGCTTCTTTAATGGTCTTTCCATCGGTATAGGTAATGTACCGTGTTCATGTAAGCCCAGCACAATGGTGGCGTTGCCATGCAACTTTAATGGCACTGTCTGGCTCCCCCATCCCATTATACGAAGGGACGGTACTCCCCTCGCAACAGCCCAATATGTCTCTCCTCGTTCATCAGCAGCCCTCCGTATAGGAGAGGTCAGATTGTACCACTTCCCACCCTTGCCCCAAGGAAGAGGGGTGGCGGGTTGCAATCCACATAGCAAACCCATGATACTTAGCCATACAGGAGCTTGTGTCTTCATAATTCTTCGTGTCCTGCTAGGTCGTTGCCTTCTTCTGCTCCGATATCTTTTCCTTCGTCTCTTCATAGGCCCTGGTCCATTTGACGGGCACCCAGCGTGTTCCCTCACCTGTTTGGAGACATAAGAATCCCTTTCCCCACACCTTAACCTGTGCAGGGCCGTGCCAACGACCCTCCTCATCTCTCCACCAAACTGTGGTCGGACTTTGCAAGTGTGCTTTTTTATCATGTTTTTGTGTTTGTTGTTCATCATGTTTTTGTGTTTGTTGTTCATGTTTTTGTGTCTGTGTTGATGTTGACAGCATCTGTTTCATGGCAGGGGTGATGCCTTGTTCATTATCAATCAAATAATTCCTAGTGAATACTGCTGTTGCTACCTGGGCTGCAGTGAGCCTACCACGCACTCCCCCTTTTTGTTTAATGAGAGTGCGCTTCAAGGATTGATTGGCACGCTCCACGATGGCTTGACCGGTGGGGTTGTAAGGGATACCGGTAACATGAGTGACACCGAATTGGTGGCAGAAGCGAGCAAAAGCAGAGGAGGTATAGGCCGGGCCGTTGTCGGTTTTTAACAACCGAGGTATCCCATGGGTGGCAAAGCAGTGAAGACAATGAGCTATCACATGGCGTACAGCCTCACCAGGCTGCAAAGTGGCCATAATAAAGTTAGAAAAAGTGTCCACAGTGACATGAATCAGGCTGGCCTGAAAGTGGGTGACATCCATCTGCCAAATGTCATTAGGGGCCAGGCCCCGGGGGTTGGTGGCACGTACAAGCGGGGCAGGGCGGAAAGGGACACAATGCCTGCATTGTCGGACAATGCGACGTGCCTCTTCCTTAGGAAGACCATAAAGCCGTGCAAGTGTTTTTGCTGGGAGATGAAATGTGTCATGAACAATAGAAGGATCTGCATACATGACTATCTCACTTTTGATATCAGGGTCAAGGAGAGCCGAGTCAGCTATGGCATTCCCTGAGTATATTGGGCCAGAAGTGGACACATGAGATCTGACATGTAAGACATAGAGGGGGTCAGAGCGGTGTAGGAGAGACCGTTGTGCTTGGTGTAAAAGATCTATGACTGCAGAATTGGACAAAGAAAGATCTGCTAGAGCTAACTGTTGCAATAAGACAAAGCAGTAATAGCTATCAGTGATTAAGTTAAAAGGCTCATAAGCACACAGTTCTAAGGCTATCACAATGGCCTGCAATTCATTCTTTTGAGCTGAGGTATATGGGGTTTGTAGCACCTTCAATATCTTCTTGTCTGGAATATAAATAGATGCTCTATGGTGTTTGGTAGCATCCGTAAAAACATTGACTCCCTGTACTGGCTGAGGAACTACAGGGTTGGAGGGATACTTCAAAGGGAGTTGCAACCATCCTCGTAATGAGGGAGGTGGATGACCCTGAGAAGTGGGATAAATAGACAATAACATGGCCCACTCCTCAGAGTTCTGTGCTAGATGAGTAAGTATTGCAGGATCCTCTTGGAGCAGTAATATAGGAATGGTACCAAAAATAGTGATTGCAGCTTCCGCTGCTTTCAAAAGGAGTTGTGCATCCACTTCAAACTTGGAGGATATAGACTTCATGGATTTAGATGAATGTACCCATTGTAAAGGACTGTAACTTGGAACACTACTCCGGCCTTACCCAATGAAGGATGACACACCAGAGTTACATAAACCGGAGCGGCTGGATCTAATCGGGCAACAGTTGATGTGGATGCTAAGTCCTGTATCTGAGTAACAGCTTTTATGGCTGCAGGGGTCCATGTACGAGGCGAGTTCAAATCAGATGAGCCTTTTAAAATATTATACAATGGATACATCATATCATTGGAAATAGGAACTACATTCCTCAGCCATTGGATTGAACCAATTAATTTCTGAAAGTCATTTAATGTAGAAACTTGAGCTGTATCAATCTTAGGAGATTTCTTCACTAAATCCTTGTATACCTGATGTCCTAAATATGTGTAGGGAGGTTCTGTTTGTATCTTTTCAGGGGCAACTTGTAACCCATATGCTGCTAGGGCTGAGGTAATCTTTTGTAAAATAAGCGAGACATCAGTCCGCTGGGATGCAGAAATTAATATGTCATCCATATAATGAATAATAATGGCTCTCGAGTGTTCTCGCCTAATGGGCATCAAAATCTGTGCAACATAAACCTGACATAGAGTGGGACTGTTTGCCATGCCTTGTGGAAGGACTTTAAACTGAAAACGCTGAGCAGGTTCTTGATAATTTACAGCAGGTACACTAAAGGCAAAGCGTTGTCTATCTACAGGGTTAAGGGGTATACTATAAAAACAATCCTTTATATCTATAACAGTTATGGGCCAAGTCTTTGGAATGGCAACTGGAGAAGGCAACCCAGGCTGGGTGGTACCCATAGGTTGTAGAGTGGCATTTACTTTTCTTAGATCTACTAACATTCTCCATTTCCCACTTTTCTTTTTGATTACAAAAACTGGGGAATTCCATGGGCTGGTGGATGGCTCTACTTGTCCAGCCGATAAAAGTCCTTGTACTATGTTAGCAAGGGCCTGTAATTTCTCTTTGGTGAGGGGCCACTGATCTACCCAAACCGGTTTGTCGGATCTCCACGTCAGTGGTATGGGTTGCGGCCCTCCAGTGACCCCTAGTGGTTTAAAGCTGTGTCTGTAGTCAGAGACAAGCCCAAATTTTGCAAAACATCCCTCCCCCATAGGGACATAGGAATAGTAAGTACCAAAGGGCGGAAAATCCCTGCTATATCATCACTTTTCCATTTTAGAAATCTTAGAGACTTTTTCGCCAAAGTTCCTCCTGAAACTCCCGTGATATCTTGGGGAGTTTTTGAAAGTTCCCAACAGGGCTGCCAATCTTTTGTGGATATGACCGAGACATCAGCACCTGTATCAATTAAACCTACAATCTCTCTTCCCTCCACTATAAGTGGTAAAGTGGGACGGTGGGCTGATATAGCCTGTGTCCATGCCACAAATGTGTCCTCATTGGTACACTCTCTCCAATCCTTATCTATCCAGGGGAGGGAAATAGCAAGAGCAACAGTCTCACCGCCTTTTAGTTCTATTGGATAATGGTGGGGATTTGTAACAGTTATAGAAGTCTGGCCTGGGCTTAGGAGCTGTGTGTGGACAATGACCTGGGGAGCGAGAGCAGTTCCAATCACTAAACGGTGGAAGTCCCTAGGGGAGGCTTTAACAGTAGTCGTAGTCCATGGGCTCAATTCTGTGCTCTCTGAGAGGGGAATAGTAACCGAGGGATTTAATAGGTCAGCCCTGGGGTCGGGCCCTCGGCTTCCCGACCCCTCTTCCCGTTTCCCTGCGGCCCATCATTGCTATACTTCTTATTTTTCTGTCTACAATGCTTTGCTATATGACCAGGTTTACCACAGACAAAGCACTTCATTGCACTCTTCTGGGAATTACGGCACTCAGCTTGAAAGTGACCGGCCTTCCCACAACGAAAACAGTTTCCTTTGCCCTTTGATCTAGGCACCAAGCTTGTGGTTTGTAAAGCATCAACGAGGAGGTTAATAGAGGTTTGGAGAGGATCCGGTGGGGGTTCCTCGTCTAGGGCCTTATCAATTATCTCCTCTAAGGAGGGGTCAGCAGGAAGAGTAGCTAGCAAGCCTTTTGAATGAGTTAGCCCTCCCTTTATCAACTGAATGATTAAGGGCTGTGCTGCATTTCCTGTCCCGAATTTCCCTTCCACAGTAGTCTGCACTCTGCTGATAAAATCTACAGCAGACTCCTTGGCTCTCTGTTTCAGCTGCTGCAGGGGAGTCGAGGCTGCTCGAGCCAGTTTGTTCAGGGCATTCAGTCCTGCTATCTGCACTGCCCTGACAATGGGTTCTGAAAGTTGTAATTGAGCCTCCACAGTGTTAAACTGGCCACATCCAGTGAGTTGATTAGTTACTAAATCAGAATTATTTGGGTCTATGATCTCAGCCTGTAGCCTGGCCTCTCTGCGCCAGTAGGCAGCCCAGGCGGTGTAATGTGATGACTCTAACACCGCTTGTAAAGTTTCATCCCAATCCATGGGGAGCCAGGCGGCAGTCTGAGTGTTAGAACTTATGAGCCGTTTTACATAGGCAGATCCTGGCCCATAATTATGGACTGCCTCTCTGAGATCTTTGATAAATTTGTACGGTATTGGGCGGCGAACTCTAACCTGTTGGCCGTTTTCTCTTTGCACAAATATTGGGTAAGCAGCTGCTGAGGAGGTAAGATAGTCTAGGTCTTCTTCCTCTACTTCCTCCCCATCCTCCAAAGCCTTATGAATGGCCTGCTGTAAACGAGTCCGGCGGGGTGCCTGTCTGGGGACGGTCGCCCCAGACCCTTCCTTTCCTGTTATCAGCACGTGGCTCCAGCCATCTGCACCCTGTCCACAGATCCCTTGCCATTCTGTATGTTTGCCCTTTTGTTCTAAAATCTTACTATCACTTTTTACCGGGGCAGGCGATCGACTCGCGGCAGCCAGTTCTTCCCAAGGGTATTTGGGGGCTGGTTCCCTCCGGTCATCAAGCCCCTCATCTGGGGGCGGGGGCCATTCAGGTTCCCCCAGTAATGAGGGTCCTGTTTGTGATTCTCCGGACACGGCTCCTTGTGGGGGCTGCGGGTCAAGGGCTGCAGCCACCACGGAGTAAATTACAAAGTCTGTGTCCGTTAGAAAGCCAGGTTTTTCTGTGTTGTAAGAGGACATTTGAGTTCCTACCACTCTCCACTTCTGAGGGTCAATGCCGGTGTGGGAGACCCAAGGAGAGACAACCAATATTTTTTCCACCCAATCCTTACATTCTTTTATACGGACTCTTATACCATGAGTCTTTACTAGTGCATGTACTTGACATGCTAATACTCCTGAATCCTCTGGCTGTAAATGCTTAGACATTCCTTTGCCCATCTTTACTCCCTCTAGGTGTCCCGTGGACCTAGGGTGTCTGCCTCTTCTGTTTTTACTTAAACAGGCTTACCTCACTCGGCGGGGTCTTCGGGTGTCCCTGTTCGGGGGCCAGTTCTGTCCGGGGTCTTCTTCCCCGGACTCCTGAGTGAGCTCCTCAGTGGGCACTGCTTCAGGCGTCCCTGGTGTTTTCCCTCCCCCGGGGATCAGCGAGGAGGGACTCAGGCAGACACTTCTTCAGGAGGCATATGTTTTATTAGGTGCAGAGGGATCCCCCGAATAGCTCAGGGTGATGGCTAATATAGGGGGTTCGTTCTGGGCTGCCACCCCGATCCGCCCCGAGGGCAGGACCTACCACCCGATTGGAGCAATGGACACAGGCCAACCAGGTGAAGCCACTGCTCCCCTTAAGGAACCGTATCTTCTTTAGATTGGCCTGACCTCACTCTCGGGGAGGTCCTATCCACTCAGGCGGTCAGGGCCGACCCCCGACAATTTATATAAGCATTTAGAGCTATAATATATCCCCTGAAAGTCGCTTTGAATGAATCCCATATGTTTTGGTATGTTGTTTCATTATTATCATTATCTAGGATAAAACAGTTAATTCTTTCTACAATTTGTTTTTTGGTCCACTCATTTTTTTAAAATGATGTTATTCAGTTTCCAATTTGTTCTGGGTCTATATCTCCTTGGCCCAGTATTGCATATGACTTTTATTGCATTGTGATCTGAGAAAGATATATTCACTATTTCTGCCTTTCTGCAGTTGATCATTAGGTTTTTATGTCCTAGTACATGGCCAATTTTTGTATAAGTTCCACATACTGCAGAGAAAAAGGTATATTCCTTTCTATCCCCATTCAGTTTCCTCCATAAGTCTACCATATCTAATTTTTCTAACGATCTATTTACCTCCCTAATTTCTTTCTTGTTTGTTTTATGATTCGATTTATCTAGATCTGATAGCAGGAGGTTGAGGTCTCCCACTAGTAGAGTTTTGCTGTCTAAGTCTTCCTGTAGTTCTTTCAGCTTCTCCTCTAAGAATTTGGATGCTGTCCCACTGGCTGCATATATATTCAATATTGAAATGACTTTATTGTCTGTGGTACCTTTTAGGAGGATGAAGTTTCCTTCCTTATCTCTTTTAATGCTATCTATTTTTGCTGCTGCTTTGTCTGAGATAAGGATTGCTAGCCCTGCTTTTTTTACTTCAGCTGAAGCAAAATATATTTTGCTCCAACCTTTTACCTTTACTCTATGTGTATCCCTCTGCTTCAAATGAGTTTCTTGTAAGCAGCATATTGTAGGATTCTGGTTTTTAATCCACTCTGCTATTTGCTTGTGTTTTAAGGGAGAGTTCATCCCATTCACATTCAAGGTTATGATTACTAATTCTTTATGATTACTAATTCTTTATTGCTGTCTGTGCTATCTTCCCTCTGTTTGTATTTTTGCCCCTTTCCCCCCTTTATCCATATTCCTCAGTATTTTGTTTCTGAATACCACCCCCTTCAGTGTGTTTGCCCTCCTATATCACACCCTCCCCTTTCTTTCCCCTTTCCTTTTTTCCTTTTCCCTTCCATTCCTTTTATTATTTCCCCTTATTTCCCCCACACCCCTTCCCTTTCTCTGTCCCCCCCTCCCTTTTTCCCCTTTTAATACTTGAACGTTTGGATGTTTTATAAGTTAACTGAGTATGTGTAGGTTGACTTTAAGCCAAGTCTGATGAGAAGAAGATTCAGGTGTTTCTCCTCTGCTCCCTTCTTCCCCTCTATTACCATAGGGTTTTTGTACCTCTTAGTGTAATAAGATTTACCGCATTCAATCCCCTCCCTCCTCCTGTCTCTTTCCTGTCCCCCTTTTTAGGGAGGTAGTGTTTTTTTTAGATCATTTTATCTAAGTCATAGAAAATTCTGAGTGTCTGTCCCTTCTAGTTCAGTATATTCTGTTGAATAGAGTCAAAATTCCTGAGAGTTATTAGAGTCTTTCTCCCAAGTAGGGTTAAAGCCAGTTATATCCCATTAGATAGCAGTCTCATGGATAGGTCATGAATGTCCATCATTTCTGGCTAGGTTTATTCTCTCTGTTAGAGTTACATTTCTCAAGATTTATGAGAATCTTTTTTTCCCCCATGCTGGGATATAGCCAGTTTCAACTTACTGGATTGCATTTTTTTTTCCTTTTACCACCCCCCCTTTTTTTTACCTTTTCATGTGTCTCTTGAACCTCCTGTTTGAGTCCAAATTTTCTGTTTAGCTCTGGTCTTTTCATCAGAAATCTTTGGAATTCTTCCATTTCGTTAAATGTCCATCTTTTTTCCCCTGGAAGAAAAGGCTCAGCTTTGCAGGAAAGTAGATTCTTGGCTGCATTCCAAGCTCCTGTGCTCTTTGAAATATCTCGTTCCAAGCCCTTCGATCCCTTAAAGTTGATGCAGCCAGGTCCTGCATGATCCTTACTGTGGCTCCTTGATATTTAAATTGTTTCTTTCTGGCTGCTTGCAGGATTTTCTCTTTTATCTGATAGTTCTGGAGTTTGGCCACAACATTCCTTGGTGTTTTCATTTTAGGATCTTTTTCTGGTGGGGATTGATGTACTCTTTCAATAACTACTTTGCCCTCTGATTCCATGATATCAGGGCAGTTTTCCATCACTAGATCCTGTAATATTAAGTCCAGGCTTTTTTTTCTCTTCAATGTTTTCAGGAAGTCCTATAATTTTCAGGTTGCCCCTCCTCAATCTATTCTCAAGGTCAGTGGTTTTGTTGATGAGGTATTTTACATTTGCTTCTATTATTTTCTACTTTTTGATTTTGTTTAACTGACTCTTGCTGTCTCATGGAGTCATTAGTTTCTGTAGACTCCATTCTTTTTTGGGGGGAGCAGTTTTCTTCATTAACCTTTTGCAACTCCTTTTCCAATTGGTCAATTCTACTTTTGAAAGAGCTTTCCATTTGACCAATTGAGGTTTTGAGAGAATTAATTTCTTTTTGCATTGCTCATTTGAGGATCTGAGAGAATTATTCTCATTTTGTATTGGTCCAATTGATGATCTGCGAGATTTATTCTCCTTTTGTGTTTGTCCAATTGTACTTTCTAAGGTTTTGTTTCCTTGTTGCAAGGTATTAATGGTCTCTCCCAACTTTTTAAGCTCCTTCCTTATTTCTTCAAGGAAGTCTTTATGTGCTGGAGACCAGATTGTATTTGCCTCAGAGGTTCCAGGTCTCTCTGAGTTGGGGTCTTTCCCTTCCAGGAATTTTTCTATGGATCTACCTTTCCACTGACCCTTCTTCATTAATGCTAAGACCTTGAGTTGGGGAGGGGCTGGTTCACAGGGGCTTGGGATTGCTAAAAGCTTTACTCCCTGTGTGCAGTTTCTTTGACTGGCCAGTAGGTGGTGCTGGTTGCTTTCTCTGGAGTGTCTGTGACCT
The DNA here is from genome assembly GCF_037893015.1 of Macrotis lagotis. Lineage (NCBI taxonomy): Eukaryota > Metazoa > Chordata > Mammalia > Peramelemorphia > Peramelidae > Macrotis > Macrotis lagotis. The sequence goes on from NC_133660.1 coordinate 285,494,716, forward strand.
TGGTTGCGAGGCCTTCTCCCTTTGCTTAAAGGGAAGAGTTGGAGCTTTTGAATTCTTTTGCCTTCAATCAATAGTGGGCTTTACCCTGGCCTGAGGTCATTCCTCAGCTGGGCTGGTTCTTCTGCTCACACACCTGGGCCTGAGGCTGAAGTAGTTTGCATTTGTTTGTTTGGGAAGAGGCCTCAGTGCAATGGAGGCATGGACTCAGAGTTTCTCAGACCAGAGGATCCCAGGGATGGTGTCCGCAGCTCTCCTGCACCAGAACTCTCCCCCCAGCCCGGTCCCCAAGCTCCAGGGGGACAGCCCCAACACCAGCGCCTCTGCTTCCCTGTGGACCCAAGTCCCTTTCGTTCAGCCCCACTGCTGATCCAGCAGGTCCAGCTCCCGGGCCCTCAGACTCCAGGTTCCAATTCAGCTGTTGATCTGGCTGATCTGGGGCTGATCCTCCAGACTCACCCACCTGAATTTGGCCAAAGCTGCAGCGGGAGACAAATCCTGAGGTAGATGTTCTTTCTCCTGGCTTTTCTTTCTGGGTTTTGTGGGTCGGATTTCTTTTAAGAAGTTTGTTTCATGTGATAGATGGGGAAGAGATCACGAGACTTTAGAACTGTGCCTGTCTTCTCTCCGCCATCTTGGCCGGAAGTTAGCAGTTTTCTTTAAAGAGTCCTTTGAGCAGTTTTGTTTTGTTTTTTTTGCTGAGATAGCAAAAAAATAATTTATTACAATTAATCATCATGGGGGCGGCTATGTGGCGCAGTGAATAGAGCATCGGCCTTGGAGTCAGGAGTACCTGGGTTCAAATCTGACCTCAGGCACTTAATAATTACCTAGCCGTGTGGCCTTGGGAAAGCCACTTAACCCCATTGCCTTGAAAAATCTAAAAAACCCCCAATTAATCATCATACAATATTGCTCTTACTGCATACAATGTCCTTATGATTGTGCTCACTTTCACTCTACATCAGTTCACCTAAGTTTTTTTTTTTAACAGGTTTTTGCCAGGCAATGGGATTAAGTGACTTTCCCAAGGTCACACAGCTAGGTTTTTATTAAGTGTCTGAAGTCAGATTTGAATCAGGTCCTCCTGACTCCAGGGTCAGTGCTCTATCCACTGTGCCACCTAGCTAACCCCTTTTTAATAGGTTTTAAAACATCCTATATATCATTTACTATAACACAATAGTATTCCATCTGAATCTTATGCTACAATTTGTTCAGCTATTCCCTAATTTATGGGAATCCCCCCACTTTCAAATTACGTACCCTCATAAAAAGAGCTGCTATAAATATTTCTGCTCCCAGATGCTTTTTATGTAAAAAAAAAAAAAAACCTCTTTGACCTACAGATCTAGCAGTCATATTACTGAGTCAATGAATATGAACAGATTCATAATGCTTTAGCTATATTTTAAAATTATTCTCCAGAATGTTTGGATTGGTTCACAATTCCACCAAGATACATCAGTCAGCATAGAAATTTTCCCATATGCTCTCCAACATTGTCATTTTTCTTTTTTGCATATTAGGTGCTCTGATGTGTGTGAAATGTTTAAAGGTTTGAGCTGTTTAAATTTGCATTTCTGTAATCAATTATGATTTAGATGGCTATAGATAAATGATTTCTTCATCTGAAAACTAACTATTCATATCCTTTGGCCATTTCTCAATTGAGAGATATCTTGTATTCTGATAAATTTTAATCAATTCTTCCTACATTTGAGAAATGAAATCTTTACTAGACTTGCTGTAGACATCCCCTCCAACCCCACCCCCGCCAGGTTTCTGTTTTCCTTCTAATTTTGGTTGCATTGATCTCATTTGGGCAAAGCCTTTTTTTATTTAATTCAAATTATTCTTTATTATGGTATTATCCTTCATGTCAAAATCAGGTACCCATTTTAACCTTATCTTGGTATCTGCAACCTGAGCTGATGGCCTATCCTTTGTTCTTCTTTTACCTGGAACCATCATCTATACATTGATTTTGCCAAACAGTTTTCCAATTGTGTCAGTGGTTTTGTCAAATACTGAGTAAAAGTCTGGATCTTTGGGTTTAATCAACCACTAGGTTACTATGGTCTTTTGCTACTGTGTCTTCTGTATTCAATCTATTTCCATGATCCACCACTGTATTTTGAGACAGTGTCAGATTTTTTCCATGATTACCACTTTAAAATACAGTGTGCAATATTATATGGTGAGGTCACCTTCTTTTATATTTTTTCCCTTTCATTTCTCTCAATATTCTTGACCTATTGTTCTTACGGATGACTTCTGTTATTATATTTTTCTATCTCTATAAAATAATTTTTGGTAGTTTTGTTCCAATGGCACTGAATATTTACAGGAAAAATCACCCTTTCATCTTATTGACCCAATCTATGCTTGAGAAATAAGGTTTTTCCAGTAGTTAAAATCTGACTGTATTTGTGTGAAAAGTCTTGCTGTTGTAATTGTATTCAAAGAGGTTTGTCTTTGTAGGCCCAAATATTTTATATTGTCCAGTTATCTTAAATGGAATTTTTCTATCTCATCCTACTGAACTTTGTTGGTAAGATATAGCAATTTAGATGATTTATGTGGGTTCACTTAATATTTTTCAACTTTGCTAAAATTGTTTATTATTTCAACTAGTTTTTTAATTAATTCTCTATAATTTTTAAAGTATATCATTGTATAATTTGCAATGGTTGTTTTGTTTCCTCATTGACTATTCCATTTCATTTGATTTCTTTTTTCTACTCTTATTGCTAAAGCTAGCATTCTAATACAATATTGAATAATAGTGATAATAGTGGTTGTCCTTGCTTCACCCCTGATCTTATTGTGAAGGCTTCTAGCTTATCCCTGTTGAGAGGGATAAAGCAATTGCTGGTGAAGACTTCTCAGAGTTTTGGGAAAATGATCTCTGCTCTGTCTTGTAAAGCTGTCCCCTTCCTGAGGATATTGTAAGGTCTTATCTTCACAGAAGTAGACCCCTGTAAAAATAACTTTACCTAGTCTTGCAAAAAAAAAAACAGGACAGGTTGTCAAGAAAGAATTATGTCTTGCCTTACCTACAGCTGTGATTTCCTGGGCAGAAAGACCCTGACAGGTGATCACAAGATTGTGAGCCCCTGACCATAGAGAGGAACAGGATGGGGGGTATGAGGAAATGCAGTCAAAACTTGTTTATCACAGTTTATAAAAAAATCTATCTTGCTTATTCCATTTCACCTCACTCTGCTAGACATGCTGGTGCAGGTGATGTCCTATTTCTGCAGAAATGGAATAAAACTGCTTTCTGTTTATGCCTTGAGAAGCCTCTTGTTTAATTAATTAGGTTGTTGGTCATCTGTTCCACATACTATTACAAATAATTCTTGCTGATGGTTTTAGAGGAATGCTACAAATCACTTTAAGTAAAGTTCCATTCATTCTTATGTTTTCTATTTAAAAAAAAATTGGTCTTTACTGAAAATTTTCTTTTGCATTTTTGGGGATAATCATATGATTTCTATTGGTTTTGGTATGAATGTGGTCAATTACACTGATAGTTTTCCTAACCTTGAATGAACCCTGCATTTCTGATATAAATTCCAGCTGCTCATAGAATATCACCTTTGAGATATATTGCTGTAATCTCTTTGCTAGTATTTTAATATTTTTACATAAATATTCTTTATGAAAGTGATGTGTAGAAATAAAGAAGCTCTTGTCAAGGACTTCCATTGTGCCAGAAGTTGGAGGCAACAGAGACTATCATCCACCAAACATAGCCATGAACTACTCAGAGCAGGGGGGTCCAGTGAGCCCAGCACAATGACAGTCATTCCTGAAACATCCTGCTGGAGAGAAACCCAGAAACATCTCAGAAAGAACAAAGAAATATAGAGGTTTCTAAGATGTGGAGTCTGCATGCATGTTTTATATGATCTCTATACTTATTCTGTTTTTCATGGATATAATTGCAAGGGGGTATGCTCTGAATTTATTTGGGGTGGGAAGGGGAAATATTCTATTGGAAATCTAGCTATATCATTGAATCAACATTTTTTTTTTAACCTAAAAGTGTCCTCTGGCTAAGTCCTAATTGGAAAAATACATCTGTGTGAACTTGTGAGTCCTGGATTAGGCATTACTCTGGAGCTGTCCCCCTGTAGTTGTTGAGTTCCTTCAAGGTGCAGTCCCTCTTCAATGGCCACTGGTGAGGAAAATAAACTGATATGTTTATGTTCTTTGTCCAAAAATTAGTATCATGGCAGCTACTTAAGTACCATTTGTGATCCCATGGATCTCACCTTAAGAGAGTTGGAGTCATTGGTCTTGATGTGGGTTGAGAAATTCTTGTTATGCTTTTGGTAGATGCTCCAGAGAGACAATAAACCTCTCCAATGTTGTTATTGTCTCAGTTCTCTCATTTTTATTTTTTTATTTTTATTTTTATTTTTTTTTAGATTTTTGCAAGGCAAATGGGGTTAAGTGGCTTGCCCAAGGCCACACAGCTAGGTAATTATTAAGTGTCTGAGACTGGATTTGAACCCAGGTGCTCCTGACTCCAAGGCCGGTGCTTTATCCACTATGCCACCTAGCCGCCCTTAGTTCTCTCATTTTTAAATGAGAGCAATAATACCTATAGGATTTATTTCATAGTAGGGGCAGCTAGGTGGCACAGTGAATAGAGCACCAACTCTGAAGTCAGGAGGACCTGAGTTCAGACACTTAATAATTGCCTAGCTATATGACCTTGGACAACTCACTTAACCCCATTACCTTAAATAAATTTTTAAAAATAAGCACGCTTAAGCACAATTATCACCATTGAAGACAGAGTTATAATGCTTCTTCATTTCCAAAGAAGACCACAACATCAAGGAAGTCATGCCATGACAAGCACACGTGAATTGGATTTGGGTGAGGGGATGCTGTCCTAAGTCACCATCCTCATTTTCTCCTCCAAAGTTATCAGAGTCCAGAGGCCAAATATGATTCAGGGCAACTGGAGATAGCCCCGGATGTCAGGCAATCAGGGTTAAGTACCTTGCCCAAGCTCACATGGCTAGTGTCAGAGGCTGAATACAAACTCCCATCCTCCTGATTCCAAGACCAGTATTCTATCCATTGCGCCATCTAATTGCCCAGACAGAATTGAAGTGACTTGTAAAAAGTCACATAGTAAATAAGTGTGTGAAGCCAATTTGAACTCAGATCTTACCTGAGCTCTAGACTATCTGGTGAGCACTCGTTTTCCTCCCCCTTGGCCTTAAAATGATTGAGTAAATCTATTCAAGTGTTGAAGTAGATGCTGAGTTGATAAAAGTAATTATTTTACCAAGCACATTCCTCTATGTTTGAAATAGTTATCTGTTAACTCTCTTTAATCTGAAGTTCAGGGCTAACTTCTTAACTGTATTGATAAATCTTTATTATATTTAACTGAGGAAGCCAAGCACATTCTTGTTGTCATCCCAAAAGAATCAGAAATGTGTTTGTCTTTCAGTCCAAGCCTTTCCCTTTTCTTTCATATCTTCAGACATTTATTCATTTCAGACTGAGTCACCTGAATTTTTCCTTTCTTGATCCCAGATCATTCTCATACATCTAAGAGTCTCATTTACCCTATAAATGGAGATATGAAATACTGAGGTTTACACAGTGAATTCCCCCTGATTTTATGCAACTGCCAACTTTTAATGACTTCTCCACAAGTTGATTTTCAATCATTCCATTTTATTCTAATCAATTTAACTCAATCAACATTTATTAGACCATTACTGAACCAGGCAACATTCTGGGTGATGAGGAAACAGAGAATTCAGTGAAATAACAACAACAACAAAAAAACAGTCCCTGCCTTCTGGGAGCTTACATTCTATTGTGCAGAAGTTACATATAATACACATACACATAAAAGATAATTTGAGGAAGGAAAGGACACTGATAACTAGAAGAAAGACCAATATTTTTCCATTGTAGTTGGCCCTTAAGGATTGTCAGAAGGAAAGGAAAGTTGAAGAAACAACCCCAGATCTAGAGGCACAGGCATCTCAGTGGGAGGTTGAGAGATAATTTTGGCCTGAAGAAAGGTGACAAAAGGGGAATCATGAGAACTAAGTTTGTTTGGAACCAATTTGTTGTGGATTTGAAATGCCTGGTGGGTAGAAGAATTTATCTTTGATCCTAGAGAGACAAGAAGACACACTGGAGAGTTTGAAGTAGCTAAGTAGAAAACATCAGAAATCACATTTGAGTCCCCTTTCCAGTGCAAACATCTCGGGAAAGCAAGATTCTGCTCTAGGGCAGGACTACCAAAGGGCTGATATTCAGGCTGCTAACATCTGAACACTCTGAGTAAGGGCAATATCAGGTAAATGGACGCAGGGTGTCTAAGGCTATTTTAAGTGCATTTGCATTTATTGATTTGAGTTTGTGTTGTCTCCCCAGATAGAATGTGAACTCCTGGAGAGCAAAGTTGCCTGGATATGATATTTCTAGATCCTTGCTCAGAATTTTTTCACACAATAATAATCCATCATACTCACATACAGAGGCATGCCTTCAATTACTTACTCTTTGCCAACACAAAAAGAGCTGATATAAATTCTTTTTATACAAGTAGGTATTTTCTCCTTTATTAATAAAAGTCTCTTTGGGATAAAGACTTAGCAGTGGTATTGAATGAAAGAGTATAAACAATTTGATTGGTCTTTAGGTACAGTTCCAAGCTGTTCTCCAGGGTGAATGGATCAGTTCACAACTCCACCAACAAAGCATTATTGTCCCACATTTCCAACAATTATCATTTTTCTTTTCTTTTGCATTAGCTAAATGTTAGTTGTGAAGTAGTACAGTACAGATTAGCAAGTATTTATTTTACATTTGTTAATTGATTTACATTAATGAAAGCTCTTGGAAACCTAGAGTACATGCAGAAGTACTGGTACTCTAAAAATTGTATGCATTGCCTCCCTACCATGAGAAGAGTAAAACCCAGATTAAACTACAGTGATTTTTCTTCTCAGTCATACTCCTGGAACAATTCTAAAACTGACTTATTTTCACTGCGGTGTCACCCTCATCTCTTGGTCGTGTTTCTCCTTTGGAAGATCTTCCCAGGAATTAATGAAAAAAGAAAAAGAAACAAATGTGAAGGTGATTAATGGAGAGGAGGGAAGGAGAAAAAGCAGTAAATACCCACTATGAGCTAAGCACCACCCTAAGGATTTCAAATTTTACCTCATTTGATTGAAAAGAAAGAAACTTGTTTGAGTTGGAGACCCAAGAGGTCCTGGATGGCCATTGATCACTGGCTAGCAATATTGACTTTGCCTGAGCCCTGGTGATCTTCCTTTTTTCCCCAATGGCTTTTATCTCAAAATTCAATCCAATCTAACAAGTATTTACTAAGCATGTGTTATATCTAGGTCACTATGGATACAAATGAATAGTGCATAGTGGAAAGAGTCCTGCTTCTGCCTCTTTTTATTTATGTGATTGTGGCTGCCTAGTTTTTCTTATCTGTAAAATAAAGGAATTAAACACTTTGAGGTCCCCTTGATACAGAAAATTATTAATGTAGCTTTATTGCTGTTAAAATTGTGTTTATTATGGAGGGTCATTTGCTCCTGAGATGTAAATTGACCCCCTGTTGATTGTATAGTGTTTCCCCTTGACCCTGTTATTATGTATCTTGTCCTCAATGTTCCTTCCACTTAACCTTAGGTTAGAAGGACCAGTAGGACATTGGTGTGACCAGAAATGACATGTTGAACTTAGAGTCTCACACCTTGGGACAAGAAGGGACCTGTACATAGTCTGCCATTGGAAGATACCTGGTCCAAGATATAGGGCCATTCCCTAAGCTCCACTCCTTGCCCAACCTACTACAAAAGGGTATTTAACAGAAAGGATGCCCCTTCTTGTCTTTTCTTGATTCTATCCTTCGATCTTGCAGGATGTCTACATCTTTCTTTCCTTCCTAAGCCATATGCTCCCATGCTAGGCCCTAGTGGGTCACCATGGGCCCCCCATGCCACATGGCTGGGACTGCTTCTCTCTTCCCCCCCTCTATCTCTCTCTTCTCTCTCACTCTCACTCAAATTTCACCTATACTATTCTAAAAGTAGTTACTGATTTTTTAAGAGTTTTAACCTCTATATTTGTAATAATTTGCTATAATAAAATCCTGAGTAGTTTTAACATCCCAGGGAGCATGCAGATTCTTTTCTTTTTTAGTGACCCTTAAATTCCTATACTTATCTGATAACCCCAAAAGTCCCAGCAGCCCCACTATGGTGACCCCAGGAAGGGACCACATTGAATCTCTCTGGATCTGCTTGGACATCCAAAAAGTGAGAGAAACTATGAACTAGGTTAACTTCCTGGATCTGGCTAAATTGAACTCTCACTAAAAACCCTCCCCATTTTAGGCCTCTTCTTTGCTCCCAGGAATTTGTGGGGGGAGAATGGCCATACAGTCTAGAAATTTGACCCATCTTTTGTGTTGTTTAGGTTGACCAGCTGGCTTTTTCTTTCAGGGATGCCTGGGTCTAGGTCAGGGAGGGGTCTGCTGTGTACCAGGCACAGACCAGAAAAGGCAATGCTGTAAGGTTTTTGAAGTGGTTTGTGAACCCTTAGGGCAAATTGTCTTTGAGGTAATCCAGGAGTGCCTGGGGGGGGGGGGGTGTTTTTCCCCTGAAAAGTTTAATTGGCCTTTTGAGAAGAGGGTGGGGTAGCCATTTACAGATTCTCTCTGCCTCCCTTCCTGAAGGGCAAACTCTTTAAGGCTCATCCTGTGTTTCTCTTTCTCTATCAAGGTCTCTTTTTCTCTCTCTCCCTTTCTCTCTCTCTCTCTCTCTCTCTCTCTCTCTCTCTCTCTCTCTCAGAAGAGAAATAGTGTAAAACACTCTCTCCCTCCTGGGGAATGGCTGGGGGGAGGGGGGAGAAAGGAGTTCTCATCCTTTTTAGGCTGCAGAAGTTTATCCTATGTCTCAGCTGAATTTCAAATCTACACTACTAATGGATAAGAACTCCCCAAAATCTAGTCTGGCCCCATAGCTTAGAAATAGGAAACCCCCATACATTCTTCCTGGATTGAGGAGAAGGGAGCCAGGTCTTTTCCATAGACTCAGCACCAGATTACTAATTCCCCATTCCCTATAGGCATTAGCTCCCACTGAGGAGGCCCCACCCTAGAGAAAGAAGGAAGGAATAGGAAGCAAAACAAGTCTCAAGGTCAGTTGACTAAAAGAAGGAAAAGGAAGAATGAAATTTGTGCTGGGAATTAATAAGCTAAGATCTTTGTAATAGTGTGACTGGATTTGAACTTTAAGTATGCATTCAACTATAGTAAGGAATTTTAACTATTGGTTGGCTATTTTGAAATCTCAATGTACATATGAGGTTCCTCAAGAAGTTCTAATTGATTCTAAAAATTAGTTTTTCGACTAGTCTTAATTGATACGATTCAAAAATTAATAATATGTATGTGTTTGTATGTGAGTGTATATTTAAAAATATATTTTTTGAAAAAGAGAGATCTCTGTTATTTTTTCAATGAGTTTTTTCACATCCCTCCATTGACCAGGAAGGTTTGATCTCTACATTTGAGATTTAATAAACTGGGCCAGAGTTCCTTAAAGTCCCACTACATAATTTGATCAAAGAGTTGTCTGTGTTTATGTCTGTATCTAAAACCTGTGTGTGTAATTTCAAATCTGAAATAATTCCTGACTGTTAACTAGTTAAAATTTTATTTTTTCACTTTTGAATTTAATTGTTTTTAAAAGCCTAATTGAAAATTAAAGTAATAAGACTGGAGCCAATTTTAATACTATTTGATCTCAATTAGAAATTGCAAAGACTATTTTCCTTTAAATCAGATTTAAATTAGAAAATAAAAATCAGAATTTGTGTTTGCATTTGAAGTGTGTGAATTATAACCTTTGTATTATGCATACCTTTGTATAACACCTGTGAAATAACCATATTCAGTCTATGCTAATTAATTGAGCCTGGTTTACAAAAATGTAGTTATTTATAATTTATTAACTGGACTGGGTGACTTTTTGTTTCATTTCTTTGTGATTGAGTGTCTGATAGAAATCAGTTAGTTAACTATTGTCTAGCTTCAAGTCATGAAAGTAAGTATTGATTTCTTTTGGTATAAGACTTATCTTGCTCTCAAGAGGCTTTGAAAAGGGGACAGGAAGACTTCTGATGGGAAAGGTCCCTCCCCTTGTGATTAAAAAGAAAAATGATAAATTGAAAAGTAATTTAATCTCTTAATTTCAAGCTATTTACAAGTTCTGTAACAAATTTGGGAATATATATGTGTCACTAAGAAGACATATAATTAGGATGAATTATATGTGAAGAAACTTGGGAGTCTATGATACTGAATAATATATAATTATGTTATCAGAGATATTTACTGATTTCTTTTGGGAAAGAAAATATTGTACTAAATTCTGTAATTTGATTTGTTTTGATTTTGAACTAATATTGGTAATACATTGTCAATAATTTTACAAGGCTTTTTGTGGGTAAAAGAAGAAAGTCTAATTATTGTCTCTCACATGTTTATGGAAGGGAATATGTGTGTGTGTATGTGTGTATGTGTATGTGTGAGACTGAAAGCAAAATCTGCTTAACACACCTGTCATTTGAAAATAAGAGAATACATTGTTTAATTTGATATTCTTTAAAATGGAATTAATACTTCTGAACTATACATTTCTGATCAGCAATGAGTCTCTTAATCTTTAACTAATAGTTATAAAATATCACTCTGCTATGTAAGGTCTAGCTCCTACAATGCTGACTAGGGCTGTGTCATTACCACCTGGTCATCTCAGTGGTGGCACCAGCAAATTCCAAAAACTAAAGAGACATTTTGGATGATGAAAGAGAAAATCTTATTGTTATTTGGAAACATTTACTCTTCAGCCTAAGTGAGATTCTTGTCAATAGGAATTTTAAGCAAATATAAGATTTGAGAGAATCATATTGTAAAACCATGCTATCTATATGAAATCTCATTGGCTACCTAATTCAGTTTGTATATTGTACCGAATTCATTTGTATTTTGAATATGGCTGGTAGTTAAATAGGATTAATGTGAAGTTGTCTTTATAAAAGTTTCTAGCAATATGTGTAAATTGGGATTATTGATATACATATATTATATATATATATATATATATATATATACATACATATAATATATATATATCCCCAAACTGTGGTTGTTTGCTTTGAGGAAGATATAATAATAGTGGTAATTTGAGATTTCTCTATGACAATCTCTAGCTAATTGTTATGTGAAAAGTCTGGAGATGATGAGCAATCTCCTAGAGAAAGGAGATGTTTAGTTATTTTAAACACAGTTAATAACTAAATGGGTTCATTGCAAAAAGTTGCTTATATATTAAAAAATTCAGTTCTAAATATAAATTAGGATTATTATATTTTTAGCTCTCAAATTCTGCTTATTGTATTTCATCTACACGACTGTCCTTAGGTACATGAGTAACGATTGAATTAAGATTATTTTCTCTAGATCTCTTATACTAAATTACAGCCTAGCACACTCTTGATTCTTCTTAGTGCTGGTTATAGGTAATTTCTATATTACAATATATTGATAATTGATCTGTGAAGACATCAGGTATGTTAAAACAGGAAGACAATAAACCTATGAGGTTTGATTTTAATGCTGCAGATGGAGTGAGTGGCCTTTGAGAGAATGATCTCAACCTCAATTGCTGTAGGATTCTCTTAAGAGAAACACTAAAGTAGCAGACCTGGAACCTGGCTCATTGAAAAGGATTATCTGGAACCTCTGCCTGTAAAGGACAGCTAATACATCAGGGAACAAAGCTTCATGTCCTTCTCTGTTCTTTAAGAGCAAGTTGCCATAATCATGCCAGATAGACCATAATTAGGTATGAAAGTGAGCCATTGGAACTCTATCTTCTAAATCTTAAATAACTGGCAACTTATTTTGTCTTGGCTTTTTTAACATAGGATGTGATTTTTTTTTAATCACAAGTTTCCTTAGGGAAAAGGAAATATCAGTATTGCTGCTTGTTTAAGGATAATGCTTATTGGTCTACTTTTTTAACTGCTTTAAAGGAGAGGTCCATGCTTCAACTAGAATTTTGCTCGTTCTAAACCTGGCTAAAGTCAAGATAGAAAATTTTGTTGCAAATTACTTAATGGGCATGTGCATCAAACTGTTTATTCACTACATTTGTTTATACTATTCTTGAGCTTTTACAACTTAATGTAGCCTCCATTAATGAATCTGTGTTATATTAGAACCCATGTTCTTATAAAAAGTATTCTGACACTGGCTTAGGCTCATAAAGTATAATTCTTGTTCTTTATAGACCTAGCTTTTTTCTAATTATCGGGTTTCTGTTAAATAGCTTTCTCTATTAAATAGCACTCTCTATTAAAATATATCTCTCTTGTTTTTGCTTGCTCAATCTTTTTTTCCCTTGAGTTTCGTTTCTCCAGTTTGCCAGCTGTACATCTCCAGATCAGCTTCTGCAAGATGTCAATCAGCTGTGCCAGTCCTGAAGGCAATCATTCACTGAACCCTGCCTCAACAGAGTTCTTCCTGCAATGCATTCATTTCCAAATGGACTCTGAAAGGCCCAGAAGAATCTAGGTCCCAAATAATATTGAGGGGGGAAATGATGCAGAGAATTATGAATGTAACTTTATTGCTGTTAAAATCTTGTTAATTGTGGAGGGCTGTTTACTCCTGAGATGTAAACTGACCTCCTGTTCATTTCATACTGTCTCACCTTGACCCTGTTTTCATATCTTGTCCCCCATTTTCCCCTCCACTTAACCTTAGGATAGGAAGGACCAGTAGGACACTGGTGTGATTGGAAATGGCCTGTTGAACTTAGAGGTCTCACACCTTGGGACTGGAAAGAATGTTGGATATTTTTGGTTCTATTGTATGAAGGCATTACAATAGTATTATTGGCTAGTGTGAATGCAAAGTTACAGTCAGGGACAGTCCCAGATTTCAAGGAACTTACTATCTATACAAATCATACACACCCCTTTCTTCCCCTTCTCTTAGAAGAATAAAGAAACTCTTTGGGCCCAGTTGGACTGATCTAAAAGAAAACTCTTGAGACTGATGCCTTTCTTTCTCTCCTAACCTGTCAATATCATGGGATACTTCCTTCTCTCCACCCAATCATACCCCACTATCCGTTTCTAGCTCTCGGAAGGTCCTAAAAAAATTACTTGTGGAATGACCTTGTCAGTCAATTCCCCTGTGACTCCACTCTCCCTTCCTGTGACTCTCCAGACCTAAACATCCTATCATGCCTATAATTCTCTCATAGAGGTTTTCTTTCCCTAGTAGATTATAAGCACCATTCTCTGCCACTTACTAGCTGTGTGACCTTGGGCAAGTTACTTAACCTGATTGTCCCCTATCTAGGGCTCTCTCCTGTTGACCTTATCCATATCTGGCCACTGGACCCAGATGGCTCTGGAAGAGAAAGTGAGGTTGGTGACTTAGCACATCACCTCTTCACTCAGATCTAATTCATGTGTTTGTTGACCCTGACATAGTGTTCTTCCTGGAGAATGAAGGACAATCATTATTATTATAAGTTCCATTAGGGGAGATGCTGTTCACTTGCATATTTGTCTCTCAAGTGCTTAGCACAAAGCTTTATTAAGCATACAATCATTTTAAATGTATGCATGCCTTCATTCCTCTGGTCCAATTTTCTCTATTTACAGATGGGGCAAATGAAGCACAGAAAAGTTAAGTGACCTTCCCAAGATTTCACAGGCAATACTCACCCATGTTGTATATCTTGGATAGTGTCAGGCATTGGTTGGTTCTGTGTTTCAGGAAGGAAGAAAAAGATTACAAGGCTGGCAATGATGGTTATGGTGCCAAAAATGATCTGTGGCAGAACTGGAATGTAGTACTTGAGTATATTCAGCAATGGGGCTAGAACCGCCCCAATCCGATCTATTATGAGAGTGAATCCAATGCTCATGTTCCTGTGAGGACAAAGAAGATCTGATTATCTTAGATATGCCTGGTTAATTTTCCCTTTCCCCTTCTTCCTAGTTAATAGAGTCCTTAGAGCATATCCATGGAATGCTGAAATTCTTTTTTTTTTTTAGGTTTTTGCAAGGCAATGGGGTTAAGTGGTTTGCCCAAGGCCACACAGCTAGGTAATGATTATGTGTCTGAGGCCCCATTTGAACTCAGGTCCTCCTGACTCTGGGGCCAATGCTCTAGCCACTGTGCCACCTAACCACCCCTGAATGCTGAAATTCTTAAAAACTACAGAAAGCTCAGGGTCTCCTGGAATTTTTACATTTGAAAGGAACAAAACTTTTTAAACTCCAAATGATCATCTCAACAAGTAAGCAGATATTTTAGTTTGATCTTACCTCAATAGCTCTATTTACTATTTTTCCCCTTTACTTCTGATAGCTACGGCTGATTTTCTTATATCTATCTTCCTAGTATATTGTAAGCTTCTGCGGAATAGGGACTGTTGAGGTATGTACTGACTCAAAAACCTAGGAATGCTACAAGTAATAAAAGCAAAATATGTGGGAAAATAACACAAAGAAGAATTATGAAAAGACTCACCTTCCCCCTCAATCAAGTTTTTTCTTCTTTCTTTCCTTTTCTCTTTACTCTTATCATCCTAACTCTAATGTTTTCTTACCCTTCCATCCCTTCCTTCCTTCCTTCCTTCCTCCCTACCTTCCTTCCTTCCTCTTCTTCATACAGCCTAACACAAAGCACAAAACTGAAATCAGAAAGACTTGGGTTCAAATCCATGAACCTTGGCATGGACTTGTATAGAATCACAGAGTCTGAGAGTTGGGAAGGACCTCAGTGGTTACCTAATTCAACTCATGCATGAAGTAATTCCCCTTATAATTCAGTCAACAAGTGGTTGTCCAGCATCTGTATGAAAAAGGACTCACCAACTTTTAAGGTAGTTCATCATGAGCTCATTTGTAAATAATAGATAACTTTCCTGACATCAAAGCTAAATGTGCCTTTGACCATTCACTATTATGCCTGGTTCTGATCATGCTTAGAGCCAAACAGAACAAGGCTATCCCCTCCTCCACAAGACAACCCAAAAATTAAAATTCCAGACCTCTGAATCAGCTTTTCTTAAGATTAAACATGCCAAAGTCTTTCAATTGCTCCTCTTAGATCATAAAGTCAAGAATTCTCTGACAGGTTGGGCTCTAAAAATCCATATTTCTCTAAACTTGCACATCTTGTCTTCCTTTTGAGAATCAATGTTATGTCCCTGTGAGCACTTTCCATGTGAGTTACCCATGAAATAATCTTTTGGGATGAGCCTATGATTGGCATTTAAACAAAATGGCCAGGCTATTGGAGTTGCACTCAAAGTAGTAACATTTGAATGCTTGGAAGTTTAGCTTATGAAAGGACCTCAGTGTCTGGTACCTTCTCCCACCAGAAGATGTTCAGGATTTTCCTAAGGCAATTCAAATGCCAACAATTCAGTTTCTTGGCGTGAGACTGGCAAACCGTCCAGATTTCATAGGCATACAACAATGAGGTCAGCACAATGGCTCTGCAGAACTTCAGTTTGGTAGTCAATCAATACTTCTCTCCCACACTTCCTTTTAGAGACGCCGAAATACTGCACTTGTTCTGGTAAAGTATGTGTCAACAGAAATATTCATTTGTTCCTCCCTAAAAAGTATACCGCCAAGGTAAGTGAACTTATCCACAGTATTCAAAATCTCTTCATTTACATTAATCAATGTTCCACATATGACTGGCGTGGTGTTGGCTGATAGAGCACCAAAGTTTTCTTGGTGCTAATTGTTAGGCCAAAATTAACATGAGGAGAGAATCATTCCATCCTTTGTTGCATCTCAGCTTCAGAGGCTGCATTGAGGGCACAATCATCAGCAAATAGAAGATCAGGCACCAATTCTCCCTCCACTTTGATCTTGGCTTGTAGCCTTTCAAGTTGAGGAAGTTGCTATCAGTGATGTAGCTGACCTTGATGCATGAAGGCATTTGATAACATGGTTGAAAACATCATGCTAAAAACCTTGGGAGCAAGGACACATCCTTGTTTACTCCATTGGTGACTGGGAAATCATGAGAATCCACTAACCAGAACTGAAACAAGCATGCCGTCATGAAAATGATGCTCAATACTGATGAACTTCTTCAGACAACTATATTCTGACATAAATTTTCCACTGGTTCTGGCAACAGACAGTGTCAAATGCCTTGACAATTCTACAAACATTGCATAAACCTCTGTTCTGCTCCTGGCCTTTCTCCTGGAATTGTCGGTCAGCAAACACTAACAACCATTTCTTGGCCCTTTCTGAAGCTACACTAGCTAGGAGGTAGATGACCATGTACCAGACAATGGATCAGCCTATCAAGCTAATTTACATCTTACTGAGAACAAGAAAAATCTCTCTCTATAAAGACGAAAGGAGATGGATGGGCACCAGAAAAACAAGAATCTTGCCAGCAATGACTAAGAGAACTACAAGTCTGTGATTGTCACAGGGCAATTTATTCCCTTTGCCTTTATAGAAATGAACAATGGAGGTATCCTTGAACTCCTAGGGAGAAACTCCTCTTGCCATATAACCAGAAAATTTCGATCAACTTTTGTATAAGCAATGAATCTCCCATCTTATAAATCTTACTGGACTAGAATCAGTATCAGGTTCTTTGCCACTTGAAAGGAGCCTAATGACATTCAAAACTTCTTCTTCTTTTGAAGCTTCATCAAGGGAAGGATTGGCTTCAACCTGAGATAAAACTTCTATGACTTCAGCAATGACTGATTGTAAGAAACATGTATATTACCAAAACTCAGAATCATCATAAGTGGACTAAAATGGATCCTTTTAATTAAGACATCCTTAAGGGTGGGTGTCCATAATAGAAATGGGTGCACGTGATACATGAAATCAGGGCCTTTTATCTCCTGTTTAGAAACACAAGTCCCTCCTTTGTCCTCAAGTGACTAGATATTGCCAAGATTAAAGGCCTATCCAAAGTATCCAATTCTCTCTCCTTGTGAGTTTAAATTCCTTTTCACACTTCCCCTTCCCCACTATCTGGCAGTCAGGTTTTGAAATGAATAATACAGATTTGTGAATCTGACTCCTGGTGCCACTTCCTTCACTAATCCACCTAACCTGCTAATTCTATAGCTCTTGTTTTCTTATGCCCATCCATCCCCTTTCCTCTCTATAGAGATTCACCTCATTCTCAGCAGTATGTAAATTAGTTTGACTTACATCTGTAAAGCAGCATTCCAAAGAATCTATTACTATAGCTTCTTCATCTTCCCTAGCAGTTTTTCTGTAATATATACTTTCCTCAGTTTCCCAAAACTAATGTAGAAATGAAACCTAATTACTTATCACATTGATGATAGCCTGTTGAGAGTACCATGAAAGAGCCAAACCCATCTTTCTAGGATGATTTTCTTATTACTAATCAATATGACACCATCAACCCTGAGTAGCAGAGATGCACCTTATGTTCCTGACCAAAAAATAATATTCAGGGCATCATAAAAATCTTTTAAAATGTCACTTTACACATAAAACTGAATTCCACCTGCCTTCTTGCACAGGCAAGAATCCTACATCTCTCTAAGCTTAACTTTCACTTTACTTTTGATTCTTCCTTCTTGTTCTGGATAAGCAATCCTATTGGAATATTTAATGGCTTCTGAATTTCACCATCATCTTGATGTTTGCAAGTGTTCTGTCCTGATTGAGCAAATGCAATACTATCCACCAATCTCTGAAACCTGGCCACTCTTTCTCTGCTTCACTGTTGCTTACTGTATTGGTCCAACAAGTTAGCAAGAAATCTCAGAGAAGTGCTCCAATCTGCTGAATTAATTCTTCTAGTAGTCATTTTACCTTGGGGCTGCTCCTTCCATTGAAGGGAAACATTTAGCTTGGAGAGTGTAAGTCAATAGTCATTCCAGCCATACTGGCTTAGTCACTCTCATACCCAGTTTCTCTCCTCACAATCTCAGTCTACTAGATGTCAATGTTCCTTGAAGTGATGCATCCAGGAACTTTTATTGTATTTAGATAAATGAAAGACAGTGTTGGGGATGAGAGGATCATGAGATGCACAAATCTTCAGTAGTGGGTGACCTTTGCTCTTACTGCTTCTGATTCCATTCCTCTCAAGGACTCCCTACATTGTCTTGTAGTCTGCTCTTTTTTCTAGCACTAAAGTCAGTCAGAATTGGAACAGCTAGGTGGTGCAGTGGATAGAGCACTAGCCCTAGAGTACAAATTTGGCCTCAGACACATATTACTTACTTAGCTGTGATACCTTGGGCAAATTACTGAACCCCAAAATCTTGCAAAAAAAGTCCCCCAGAATTATAAGCTTGCCCCATTTGGGCACATTGAAGATAAAGGTCTACAGGTCTTCATAATTTTTTCTCTGACCTACTCAGAGTTCATCATGGTGGAAATATAGGCACTGATGATGTTGATGTGGCATTTTCCTGCAAGTGACATTCACATTGTCATGAGTCAGTCATGCCCTTCTTTTGGTAGTCATACAAGCTTATGATTAGATAAGTTTGTATTGCAAAACCTACTTGAACTTCCCAGCCTTCATTTATCAGTCTTATTTCACTCAGGGCTGCCATTTTGATGTGATCTTGCAACAAGAACTGCTTGTCATTCAGATCGACTGGATCTCATGTTTTTATAAGTATGTGGGCATTCACTGAATCAATGGGGAGTAGAATCATCTTTACAGTAGTTTTCTTATATATGGGTGAGTATGTATGTTTCCATATGTTATTGTGTGTGTGTGTGTGTGTGTGTGTGTGTGTGTGAAACACAGGGTTGGAGTCCTGTCTGTCGAAATAATCAGACCATGGGTGGATAAACAGATAATTTTATGCCACCTTTTCTAGCCCCTTCGGGGGGCTCCCGAAGCTCACTCCTGCATCCAGTGAGATGACTCTGGACTGCTTGTGTGAAGGGTTGTGACTACAGCTCCCACTGTATCTACACCTGTTGCTTCATCACTTGCCTGTCAGCTCAGGACTTTGAAATGGGTAAAAATGGGAGAATAGTATGGAAGATGCCTTTTGAGTCTTGCACTAAGACATTGACTCATTCCTTCTTCCAGAGTTATCACTGTGGCAGGACGGAGTTAAGGCAACTGTTTATGGTTTGAGATGCAGTGAATGACCTCACATCTTTGATGTCTAACCAAGTGTTAAGCATTCCATAGCACTTCAATTGCCTTCATGGCCAATGGAAAAAATTGTTTTCATTTGCCCATTCCACCAGGGATTCTTCCCATGCTTGAGGAAGGATAGTTTGTTAGTTGTTTTACTTTGAAATTGAAAAGGCCCATGATATCATATAAATAGGGAGAGGACATCCTTCTCACTGCCTTTAGCAGAACTTTCTCAATACATGGTCTGATTTCAGGGAAAATAAAACTTCTGGTGATGGTCTGAATGCTGGAGGAGTCATTGGTCTTGTGAATGTGGCTTCTCTCCCATATCAATGAGGCCCCATCACTGGCCTGGAACAATGTGTACTATCCAAGCCTGACTCTCAATGATCTAATCAACAGCATGAACTTTTCCTCCCAGGACTGCAACCATAGCTTTCCCCAGAGCCAAAATATTTTGGTTTCCTAAAAGTTTCCTGGGGGGGTTGGCAAGTGAATAAGCCACTGTAATACTAGTTGGCATCATTTATTGCCAGAACTACAGCTTTTGTTCCCAATTAATTAAAACAGTCTTGGCAAATACTTTCACTCTGGTCCATCTTGATAATTCACCAATGTGTGTGAGATCCCTTAGTTACCCTCAGACTAATTTAGCCCATCTGCTGAAACTGTTTATCGGCTGATGTGCATGCTACAAATTTTTAAAACCCCATATTAGAGTTAAGGAGACACAAGAGAGTGAGGAGCCCTCACACCAGAGATGATGCTGTTCCCTGAACACAGTCTACACCCCACTCTGGCCATGAAAGCAGTTCTGAATAACTGATGCATCTTTATATAATCCTTGCCTCTCCATTTCCCCCCCAAGACATCATTATCTAGATCAATAAAAATACTTTACCAACAGCTTTGTTAAAGCAGAAGTGATTCTAAAGAATTTGTGATGGAAAATATTAATCAAAGCATCAATCAATATGGAGTCTGAATGCAGAACAAAACATATTTTCAATTTTTAAAATTTATTTTAATTTTTATGGTTTTTCCTCTCATGGTTTTTCCACTTTTTGTTCTGATTCTTCTTTCACAAAATGATTAATATGGAAACATGTTTAACACAGTTATACATGTCTAGGGGAGTGAGGAGAGGAGGGAGGGAGGAAAATGTGGAACCGAAAACTTTGCCAAAAATATGATTGTTGAACTCTATCTTTACATGTAACTGGAAAAAATGAATAAATAAATCTATTTTTAAAATGAAAGTGAACTAATTGTAAAATGGAAGTCATCCACAATATTCCCTTTATCTATTATTTCGATAATCCTACGCAAAAAGGAAAGCCGATGAGGTTAGTCTGGCATGCTTTGTTCTTGATGACACCACCATGCTGGCTTTTCAGAAACAATGTTTCCTTTTCTAGAGATCCACAAACCATATTTTTAATGTTTACTTTAGAATTTTCTAGGAATTCAGGTAAAACTCCATGATCTAGAATTTGCAGACTGAATTCCCACCCTCCTTTTTAGAAATTCAAGTATTTGTCCTTCTCTAATCTAGTGGCTCCTTTCCCATTCTCTGTGAGCATCAATTATCACTGACTAAGCTTGACCATCACTGTATCACTCCATCATCACTTTCTCTTTAAGACCTCAGAATGTAGTTCATCTGGGTCATCCAAGTTGCTAACTTGTTTTCCCTAACATCTCTTGGATACAAACAGTGGCATGCTAGCAACTATTCATTAAAAAGAAGCTCTCCAGAAAGGAAATCAGTCCCTTTGGGGAGTCTGTTGCCTACATACTGACTACTGATCAATAGCTATTCTAAGAGAACCACAGAGAATCACCTGGAAACAGTCACAGAACACCTGCCCATGCTTCAGCATTCACATCAGACTGAAGGCAGGGTGGATGCTTGTGAGGGAAGAATTCTGATTGTCAGTCCCTGTTTATTTCTTCTTTCCATGATAATGATAATACTACCTAGGATATAACATTCACATAATGCTTAACATATGTTCTCTCATTTGTTGTTCCTAACATCTCTGGGTGGAAAGTGATGCTATTACACACATTTTACAGATGAAGATCTAAGGGAAAGACAGGTTAAGTGATTTACCCAAGGTCACACCACTAGTCTTTTTCTGAGATTAGATTTGCACTCAGATTTTTCAGATTCTGTATATCTATTATAATATCAAGGAAATCCTAATGACATATCTAAACCTGTGTGAAACTTTAAAAATGCTAAATGAATGCTAACTATTATGACCATAGGGCAATGATGTGTCTTCACACATATATTTCAAGTCCATGTTCAGACCAGGATCAAGGTAAGGGAGAGATCAAATTTCCTGGTGCCCACAGACTTGGTATCATCCATCTATCCTGCTAGTTCATGATGTATAGCTGAACTTGCTACTGTTTCAACTTGGCTAATTCTTCATATTGACTCTGGTTCTACTTCTAAAGAAATAGCTCCATGACTTCATTTCAAGACCTCTTCAGAGACCTCACTGTGACATGGAGGGCACTTCAATTGTCTTCAACTGGGTCTTCAATGAGACAGAAGAGTACCAAGCTGGAAAGATTTCCTGTGTGATCTCTACAATTTTTGTGTGAGAACCAGTTTAGATGTCACATCTAACTAGATCTGAATAACCAGATTAGTTTCATAGAAGATGGAAGTTTTTTATCCAAGCAAAGAAAAGTCTTTTCAGTTTGAAAGGAGCTAATAATGGTTTGTG
The DNA here is from genome assembly GCF_037893015.1 of Macrotis lagotis. Lineage (NCBI taxonomy): Eukaryota > Metazoa > Chordata > Mammalia > Peramelemorphia > Peramelidae > Macrotis > Macrotis lagotis. The sequence continues at coordinate 285,516,706 of NC_133660.1, forward strand.
TGTTTGTGGAAGATGGAGAGAGTTAGGATCTGTGGATCTGGATGGTGAAAGCCTGGTTTTCTCAGAGAGAAAATTCTCAGGTAGAATCTCTCTGGCATGCATTTGGGGGATTTAATCTGTTGAGTCTTTCTACATCCTCCCTTTCCACAGATATGGCAATGGCTGCTTCTTCTTTTTTTTTTTTTTGTTTCTTTGTTTTGTTTGTTTTTGTTTTTTGAAGGCAATGGAGTTAAGTGACTTGCCCTAGATCACACAGCTAGGTAATTATTAAGTGTCTGAGGCCTGATTTGAACTCAGGTTGTCCTGACTTCAGGGCCGGTGCTTTATCCACACCATCACCTAGCTGCCCCAAAGTTAGTGGTTTAATGGCTACTTTTTTATCCCCAAAAGCTCTGACCTACCTGACTACTGTGGGTAGGAGCTCAACAGCATAGACAGTTCTACAGGAATTACAGACCATGCAACAGCTAATTCCTAGTATTGTCAAAACAACTCGCAAAATTCCTGTAAAGCAGAAGAACAAAAAATGTCAATTAATCAGAGTTCAACATATCTTGGAACCAACCATTTGTTTGCTCATTTTTTCACCCTGTAAATTCATATATTCACCCATATAATCATCCCTCAGTTTATCCCTCTAGTCATACATCTGCTTCATCAATCTATCAATTTTATTAGAGTTAGCTAAGTGGTACAGTGACAGAATTTCTAGACAGAGTCAGGAAGTTCATCCTGCCTTAAAACTTTCTAAGTTGAGGAACTAAGTCATTTAACCTCTCTCAGTCCATTTTCCTCATCTATTATATGAGGATATTGGGTTGTTCTAAAGGGGAAAAAAATGACATAGTGTATGCAATTTTCAAGTCTTAAAGAGCTCTGTAAAGGGTAACTATAATGTATTTGTTTCATATGACAAACACTAAAAACATATTGCATTTTATTGTGTATAAGGCTCTGTGCTGAAGAGGTAATGTGAATATAAATTCAACAATCCTATCTTTAAGGAGCTCCAAAAAGCTAAATTCAAACTATATGGCATTCATTCACTATCTATTCTATTCACTTGTTTATCCTATCAATTCATTTCTTTGATTTTCTGCCTCTCTACCAGTCCAAATTCTATGCTTCTAACCATCTGTCCAACTGTCTATTTATCTATCTACCCAACCATCTATTCACTGACCTATGTATCCACTCATCCACCTATTAATATATCCATTTATATTTATCTATATAATCTGTCAATCTGTCTGGCTATCCATCCATTCATTCATCCATCTGACTGCCCATCCATCCATCCATCCAACCATCTGTTCATTGATCTAATTATCCACCTCTTGATTTATGTACCTATATCTCTATCTATCTATCTATCTATCTATCTATCTATCTATCTATCTATCTACCATCTATCTATCATCAATCCATCTATCCATTTTTCTATCTTTTAATCCTCTCTACCTAGTCATCTCTCCTGACAAGGGTTTGAATACTAGTTCTGTCATTTATTAGCTCTCCAGTTCTGACCAAGTTGGTTCTCCTATCTGAGCTTATTTCCTTTTTTTTTAAATGAGAAATTTGAGGAAGTGCCATGGCCCAGTGAGTGAAAAGAGTGATGCCTTTGGAACCAGTGGAGCTGAGTTCAAATTCTGCTTCTGAGGCTCACTGAGGCTACACATAGATATATATATATATATATATATAGACATAGCTGTCTAGTACACTAAGGTTTAAAGTAACTTGCTCAGGATCATTCAGCTGGGAACTATTTGAAGTTCAAATTAACCTCACTCCTTTCTGACTCCAGACCCAGGACTCTATCCTCTAGGTCACCTGGCTACCCCTCATCCTCTGCTACTCTTCCCTCCTCTTTACCTGTTTCCCCAAACTGTCTTACCTTGAGGCAGAAAAGCACTGGCCAGTATTGACAGTCCAGCAAGGAGGAGACAAGCCACCATGATTGTTCGACGGCCAAGGCAGTTCATGATGAATATGGAAACAAATCTGCTTACCAAGACAGAAGCCCCCATCAGAATCTGGAGCATTTGAATATTGCTTCCCAAGTTCTGAAGATCCAGAGAGAGCCCATAAAAAAGCATAGATGTTGTGAAGCTACAGCAGACAGTGGGGAAGAAGAGAGAATCCATCACACTTGGAGCCCAGAATTCACCATTAAATGCAGTTCCATTCAACAAGCCTTTTATAAATGCCTGTTGGGTACCAGGGTCTACACAAGTGCTAGGAGTTCATGTTCTGCTGGAGTTGGCTCTGCTCCATGAACACAGTTAAATGAATAGCAGAAACATTTGGGAGGGCAAGGGGATCATTAAGGAATGATCAGAAAAGGCCTCTGTGGGAGCTGGTGTCTGGGGTTGAGCCTGGAAGGCAGCCAGGGATTCCAGGAGGCAAAGGGGAGGAGGGTACAGGTACTAGGCTTGAGGAACTATGATGCAAAGACAGAGTGGAAGGTGGACTACCTAGTTCAGGAAACAGAAAGAAAGTCATTTGGGTTGTAATGTAGAAACTGTGAAGGGTTGTAATTTTTTTTCTTTAAAAATATTCAACTTTTTCTCAATTATATTTAAAACCATTCAATAATTTATTGTTTTTTCTTTAAGTTTTGAGTTCCAAAGAAGAACTGTGAATGACTTATATATTCTCAGTAATTCTAGGATCCAAAGTAATCCCAAAAGATCTCATAATGAAAAACACTGTCTCTCTCTCTCTCTCTCTCTCTCTCTCTCTCTCTCTCTCTCTCTCTCTTCTTTCCCCTAATGTTCTTCCACATAATGGTTATGAAAATATTTTCTGAGGTTGCATATATATATATATATATATATATATATATATATATATATATAATATACTATATCATGTATAGCCTCTCAGGGAGAGGAAAAGGCAATATTTCTCAGTTGGTTAGATCTGGCTTTATTTGTGTAAGAAATATTCTGTAATTCTGTCCATACAGTGTCTGAGTTTGTCTTGGCAGGTAGTGTCAAAAGTATTTTATATTATCTACAGTTATTTGAAATGGAAGATGGGGGGGGGCATGAGCCCTGACTTCAAGGACCTGAAGGGTTGACATATGCAAGAATGTAAATATTTCCTCTTCATGGTACCCAAGAGAGAATGATGAAGAGCCAGGTTGTGAGTAACAAAGAGACAAATTTAGGCTCCAAGTAAAGAACAATCTTATCATTCAAGTTGTCTGAAAGCAGAATGAATTGTGTCAATAGTCTGTGGATTCCCTCTCATTAGAAGGTTTTAGGCAGAAGCTGAATAATTGTTAGTGAGGCTGAAGTCCTTAATACTGGTGAGAGAATTTCTTAATTTCAGGCTAAATTGAATGACCTCAAAGGCTTCTTGTTGAGTTTCTTAGTTGTGTCTGACTCTTCATGACCCCATGGGGGCTTTTCTTGGCAAAGATACTGGAGTGCTTTACGATTTCCTTCTCTGGAACATTTTGCAGGTGAGGAACCTGAAGTAAACAGGTTCGAACAACTTTCCCAGGGTCACACAGTTAGTAAGTGTCTGAGACCAAATTTGAACTCAGGAAGGGGAGTCTTTCTGACTTCAGGTATAAAAGGTTGTCCTCTGTGCTAACTAACTCTAAGATTCCACAATACTGTGACTCACTGATACAATGATTGAAGCTCAACCTAGCTTTTTCAACCACCTATTTATGTGTCTCCCTGAGGTATTCTTTTGGAGGTGCCTGTAGCCTTTACAATTCCTCAAACATTATATGGAACATACCCTCCGAAGGACAAACAGAGGATTCTAGTTTTCAGGACTGGAAACCGGAACAAATCCAATATGTTGTAATGGGCCTTTGATGCAATGAGCTTGTCCTCTGCAGTGGATCTCAAAGTCTTTAAAGAGAAGAACCAAGGATAGGATGAATCTGGAGTTTGGAGTATGGAAGGACATAACGAAGGAGCAGGAAGGATTTGGTTGGTAAGATGTTCTAAGCAGGCATTGAAGAGTACCACTGAGAACCCTCAGTTCACACAAGATCAGCAGAAACAACAAATTGTTCCCTGGTCTATGACTACAGCATTAGGGCTGTAACGGTGTGTTGTTTTCCTGCTGGCTAGCTTACCCTTTACTCAGACAAACATTGAAGAGGTAGGAGAGAAAGATGAAAAGTTCTCCCTTTATTCAACCTCCCAGAAAGTGCTTACATACCCTTTTTCACTCCCAAACCAGAGGCATTCTCTAATTGCAAGTCAAACAGTGACCTGGTGCTTGTGGACAACAGGTGTTAAAAATTTACAACCCTCAACAGTCTCTTACAACTGTGGACTCATAAACCTCCTATGGGTACTCCTCCATGAACTACTGATGGCAGTCAACTTAAACATAGACATGGAAATCTATGAAACATCAGTGCATTTTAAGAAAACTAATGGGGGCAGCTAGGTGGTGCAGTGGATAGAGCACCGGCCCTGGAGGCAGGAGTACCTGAGTTCAAATCCAGCCTCAGACACTTAATCATTACCTAGCTGTGTGGCCTTAAGAGCCACTTAACCCCATTTGCCTTGCAAAAACTAAAAAAAATAAAAATAAAAATAAACTAATGAAAATACATCAGAGGACTCTCTGAATTATATGACTAAATGACTTTCAGAACTTAGTGAGCTGTAACAAATATGCTTCATGGAAGTTAAAAATCAATAGATAGAAGAAAAAAATAAGCACTTTAGCACTGACTCTGGAATCAGAAAACTGGATTCAAATCTTTCCATTCACATTCTCGATGTGACCAAGCTGGTCCTTTATTCTCTCTGAGCCAGAGTTTTCTAATTTGTAAATCGAAAGGTTCAACTAGAAAGCTTCCGGGGTACCTTCCTCTTGGGATATATGGTCCCTGAATAAATACTGAACACACCACACTCTCCCTCTGCGTGTCTCTCCAGGCACTTGTAATACAACAGAAAGAATGCTGACTACAGAGTCAGATTACTTGTACTCAGATCCCTCCCTTAAGACTGGTGTGAAGTTGTGCATGTTCCTTGAAACCTCTTTGGACCTCCATTTCCTCATCTGGAAAATAAGGGACTGGACTAAGTGGCTTCCAGACTCTTATATAAGGATTTATTAGTGTAAGACCTTATTTTCCCTACACATGACTACTTTAACTGATGATGCTATATTTTACAGTTGTTGAAAGTGTTCACCAGATTTGTGGGAAAAAATACTGAGCCTTTCTTTTTATACTATATCATGAAATGCCTTTACTATGGCTTGTGTTCTTTGACTTTACCCTACCAGTGGGGGCTCATTATTTTTGATTCTGAGAGAATGTAGTCCAGAGAGAACATAGTGCTTCTGAAGGATGTTTCTTCTCCTCCTTGGAAAAGGACAGAAGACTGAGACTTTAGCTTGGACAGAGAACACTTTCTTTCACCTACCATGTGAATTTGACATCATAGATATTCAATATTTAGGAATTAAAGGATATAGATGAGGAAGCTGAGACCTGAAAGATTAAGTGATTTGCACCCAGGATGTGGTTGAGGAAGTTGACTAAAATGTTTAGCATTCTCCCACATTCTCAGTGGCTTCTGTGCCATCCTTGTGTTCCTATAATTTACTAGAGTACAACTTATTAAACTCCTTTCATACAAATTTGATTAGGATTCTTTTTCTAAATTTGCCATTTGTAAGTAAGTGACCTTTGGTGGCCTAACCACAGTCATGGCTGTTATGGGGCCAAAGAGAGGCAGGGAATAAGCCCTTATTATTTCTATATGACAAGCACTGTGACTAGTGCTTTAGAAGTTTAATCTCATTGAATATTTATTATATAATTTTCTCATTAACCATCTTACATTGTTTCTTTATAGAAACCATTGAGCAAAAAAGAAAACAGAAGGAAAGTAGAACTAGTAGACAAGAAGGAATATGAAGAAAAGAAGGCAGAAGGGCAGAGTGATGCAGGAATCTGAAATACAGGGAGAAGGAAAGAGACTCCCCTCTCCTACCTCCCTCCACCAAGGCAACTTGGCATCTTCCCATAATTCAAGTACCTCCCCCACCACCATTCCTCTTTCTGATACAGCTTGGAAGTCTGAAAAATTGATATCTTCAAACAGGGACCTCAATCACTCTGTTCCCATACTTGTCCATTATGAATTAAAGTATCCCCCCAGTCCCTTATTGTTTCCTTACCCACTGAGACTTGGAGAAGCATTATCAGAGATTAGGCTTTCCTCTTGTTAGGCCCCTGGCTATTTAGGTTTGACCTGAAAACCCACCATTTCCCACTTGCTAGTCCTGACTCCTCCTTCCCCTCTCACCTCTATGGTCAGGTTTAAATCCTTTACTCCATTGAGCTTTGCAACTTTTCTGAGCACCCTTAAGGCATCATCATATTTCTTGTGGACAATCAGCCATCTAGCAGACTCTGGAAACCACCTAATGAAATAGTGTAGGACAGATAGGATTAATTCTCCAGTTTTCCTTCTTCAAAGTCACATTGTTTGCTTGTGTTTATTTGTTGCATGACAGAACTGGAGTTCTTTTCAAAAATTCTAAAATTACTTACTTTGCATTTTATTATACCATAGAAAGTTCACATATAAAAGTTTTCATTCTCAGTTATGCCACATGTCTCACAAGATGGCCAGAGTTACTGATCAACTACAGTACCTCTTGATTTTACCCTTTATATGACTCAGGACAGGCTTTTTGTCTTGGTTCAAGGGATGTAAAGTCACTTGTAAAGATGGCAATGCTTATGGAACTACAATGCTTGAAGGTTTGAATCACATCCTGTCACCAATTTATCCAAGCTCCCCAAGATGTCTACAAGATTGGAGATTTGGGAACTGAATCTGTTGGTTGAGTGGAGACTAGTTTTCTAAAACCAGGTTTGCGCCAGTCAAATGAAGTAAAGTCTATTAAAATGTACCATGCAGCTTTAAGTGAGACTCTGCCTGGGTATAATGCTGGTTTCAATGTCAAGAATGTGCCTGTCAAAGATGTCAGCCATGGCAATGTGACTAGTCTTAGAAAGAATGACCTATTTATGAATGGATTCACTTTCCAGGTCATTATCCTGAACTATTCTGGCCAAATTAGTGCTGGCTATGCACACTGTTCGTATTGCTTACAAGTTTATTGAACTGAAGGAGAAGATTCATCATTCTGGTAAGAAACTGAAGATGCCTCTAAATTTCTGAAATTTGGTGCTATTGCCATCATTCACATGGTTCCCAGAAAGCCCAGAAAGCATCTCTGATTATCTTCCTCTGGGTCATTTTGCTGTTCTGATGTGAGGCAGACTGTTGCAGTTGGTGTTATCAAGGTGGTTGACAAGAAAGCTAATGGAATTGGCAAGGTCACAAAATCTGCCCAGAAATGAATATTCTCAACTTTACCTTCCACCCTTTTATTCATCAGGAAGAAGAGTCTCAGAAATATTTGTTTCAATTGACCATATAAGTTTAATAGCAGAACACTGGTAAATGATTACAGTGCATTGTAAAAGTTTCAGGAGGTCATTTGTCTCCTGGCAGTTTTACCTTAGAAGTAATCAGTACAGCAGTAATCAGTAATTTTTAAATGGAAACAACTTGACCAAAAATGTGTCACAGAATTTTGAGACCCTCAAAATAGTTTAATGTGAAAAGAATAGAAGCCTATTGATTAATTAATTGATTATTGCAAGGAATGGTGCACTGGGGTTGGGAAGAAGAAAGTAATTCTGATATTAAAAACAAAAGGCATCAATCAAACTTTCCATATTCTCCTAAAATTTCAAGGTTTCCTCACACACCTTCATCTATGTTCCTGTCTCCATACATTAAAAAGCTAGAATATTCTCATCTATTCCACTGCCTGCCACCAAGTTTGTACACATCAATGTGCAATCTCCAATAGCGTCTAGAGTAGAAATAGAATTGATATTCAAAAATTTGCAAAAAGAAAGATTTTCCTTGAAATCAAGTCTTAATATCTTTAACATTGATGTTCTTCAGGGCAGTTAAGTGTAACAGTGAATAGAGGACCTGTCCTGGAGTCCGAAGGATCTGGGTTCAAATCAGGCCTCAGACACTCAGTAATTTTAGCTCTGTGACTTTGGGCAAGTCCCTTAATGCCATTGTCTTGCAAAAAACAAAAACAAAACATTGATGATTTCCATGTGATATTATACAGCATGTGGACTGTCATAGCATCTTTACAATTGAAACTGTTTTCTTCTTTAACCTACTTCAACTGTTATTTTATGAAGAAGCATTATAAAAATAATTGGATGAAATACTATTAAGAATACAGACTAGAAAAAATACTAAGTGGGAGAATTAGAGAGAACTTGAAGAGCATGTTTTTCCCATCATAGCTGGAAAGAAGTTTGAAAAGATATAAAAATGATGGAAAGACCTTTTGGATATAAATATCTTAATCTTTATCTTCTGTAAATAAAGAAGCATTTATTATGCTGGAGATACAGAAAAAAGCAAAAACAGTGTGCATCATAACACATTCTGACATTCTTATGGGGAGACAACCCACAAAGGTAAAATATATTTAAATATTTTAGATATAAATTTATATATAAATTTCTATATGTACATATAAATATATATTTCTATTGAATCTTAACATTTTCCTCAGAAATACAATTTTTACCTCCAGTCCATTGTTTTTGTTATTCAGTTGGTTCAAATTTCTGACTTTTGTATTGTAATCTGAGATTTTCTTGGCAAAGATACTGGAATGGCTTGTTGTAAGGGACTGTTGTGTGTGGGAGTACTGTAAACTTTCATCACCTAGGGTCCTGGAGCACCAGAGTTTTATTTTACTGATTGATTGTAAAGTGCCACATCAGTAGGAGTAGACCAGGGACTGGGGAGGATATTTAAGCATTTGTATTTGGTTTAATAAATGGAGTACTTGAAGATCTGGGAGAACTTTAATGCAAACTTGTCATCCTTGTCTCCCTTGTCTCCTACCCCTTCAACATTCGCCTGGGTAAGGATAAATAGCCAGCTGGAGCCTAACACTTCCTGAGCAGCTAGTCTAACAGGAACATGACAGCTTGTCATTTCCATCTCCAGTTCATTTTTACAGATGAGCAACTGAGGTAAATAGGGTTAAGTTCCTTGCCCAGGATCACATAACTAAGTGTCTGACCTCAGATTTGAACTCATAAAGAAGAGTCTTCTTGACTATCCATTACACGAGCTAGCTGCCCTTAGAAATATTAAAGTTCACTTGGTCTGACTATTCATTTCACAAAGGAAGAAACTTGGGTATGGGGAGAGTGAATGATTTGTCCAGGGTTACCTATCTAATGAACAAAATTGTGATTTGAACTAATGACTTATGATTTGAAATTTAATGATTTTTCTATTTTACTCTTGAATCTTGGAATATTCTTCTTGGTACCTTGGCAAAAGTCTATTCAACACAAATAACTTTCATTTCATTTTCTTTACTTCTTATAAAGCAAAAATAATTTGATGAAGATATCCAGGTTCAAGTCTATCTCATCCACTCATGGATTTTAATTTTTAACTGGTCTCCAGATTCAAGATGGGAAACATTCTAATGCTCTTACTAGATTCTAAACATCCTGAAATGAGCTTTGCTAGTATAAACAGAAGTTTGAGATTCTTCATCCTCCATTCCAGCCTCATAAAGAAAGAGCATGAAAACACTTACCAAATAGTCAGGAAGAAGGTGAAGAAGGGGGCAGAGACAATCAGCTGGAATTTGCGCCATTCCTGGATGCCATAGGACAGAACTCCAAGAAGTATATACCCCATACTGACGCATAGTCCCATGATGACTGCTATAAGGTGTCGGTGCTGGATCGTGGCCCATTCCAAGACTGAAAGGAAACCCTAGCGTAGGATTAATTTCAGATACATGTGAGTTCCCAAAATTCTCACTTATGCAAATGTTGAGGAAGTCCCCAAAGAAGACTTACCCAGGGTCCCACTGCAAAACATGGCTCCTGATATTGAAAACCCAAGCAGGAAGCGAAGACAACAGTAAACTGAGAATGTCTGAGCAAAGGCAGGCCCAGCACTGGAGACAGCCACCATGAGGAAACTTGGAAGCAGCATTCGTTTTCGTCCAAACCTACATCATGGGAAACTGGACAGTCGTGATGTCAAGGCAAAGGCCTAAAGTCATCTCTGGACCTGGAAGTCTTTGCTTATCTATAGCCTTCATTGCTAACCCCACTCTTGAATGCCTTCCCCCACATCTCCTTCCTCTAGCTTCCGTGGATTCTTTAAGTTTCAGCTAAAATTCCACCTTTAGAAAGAAACTTTCCTCAGGTTTCCCTTAAAGTCAACACCTTCCTTCTGAGACTACCCACAATTTATCATGTATGTTTCCTGCATGTGTCTAGTTGTTTCCATGTTGTCTCCCCTACTAAAAATGAGCTCCAGAAAGGCAGAAACTATGTTCCTTTTGTTTTCTTTCCCTAATTGTTAGCCCACCTAGTTCCTGGTACACAGTAAATGTTTCAGAAATACTTGTTGATGGAGGGAGAGCCAAGATGGTGGAGTAAACAGGGACTCAACAGAGCTCTCCCCACAAAGCTCTCTAAATACCTTTAAATAATGGCTCAAAAGATATTCTAGTGTCATAACTCACAAAAAAAAAAGAGTGAAACAATTTTCCAGCTCAAGATAACTCAGAAAATCAGCAGGAAAGGTCTGTTGCACCAGGGTGAGAGAGGTGAGAGAGGTGGATGGTTCAACACAGACCCCACCAGTGCAGGCCTGGCCCCAGCAAACCAGGAGCAGACTTGGAAGCCTCAGAATGAGCAGTAGTGGCTATTTTCTGAACTCTCATCTCACAGAGAGTAAAAAGGTTGAACAATAGGTCAAAAGGAAATTATATAGGTCTCTTTGCAAACAGGACTCTGTTGCTTTGACCATACTTGGATCCTGGTTGCAGTCCTGGGTAGCAGTTCAAGGGAAAGGAGGAGTACTAGCACACCAGAACTTGGGGCCACAGAGGAGAAGGGATCTCTTTACAGTTCCAAGACAAAAAAAAAAGAATTCTTGTGATCGCTTACAGACAAGAACATAGGCCTGGAGAATAGTAAACACTTATCCTTAGATCATATCACCTTGGAAGAACTGAAACCATACAGATCCTCAGAAGTATCTCTGAAAACTGCTACACAAATCCCATCCACCCTGGAAGCAGAGCTCTATTTTGACAAAGAGTTAAGATCAAGACATAGACTGGAGAAATGAGCAAGCAATAGGAAAAAAAAATCTAACCATGGAAAGTTCTAAGTGAGAAAAAATTTCAAAACATACACTCATGATCAACTTCGATGGATGCAGCTCCTCTCAACAGTTCAGAGAACTAGAACAACCCTCGGAGTCTTGTTATGGACAACATCATCCATATCCAGACAAAGAAAACAACGCAAAACAGAATAGAATGAAAAACAAACAAAAAATATACTACAGATTTGAAAGAACACTATGATCACATTTTTAAATTTCTCTTATATTTCTATGCCATGGTTTTCTTTCTTTTCCCTCATTCTTATTTCCCTAATTCTTCATATAGAAAGTGACTAATATGTAAGCATGTTAAAAACAAATGTACATGTACAATGTTCACTAGACTGACATTGAGGGGAGAGGGGCAGGAAGGGAGAATAGAAGAAAACTGTATAACATAAATATGTATATGGATGAATGTTGAAAAACTTTTATTCCATGTAATTGGAAAAATAGAGTAAAATATCAATAAAAACAACTTCAGAAGAAGATAACAAAGTTCCTACAGCCAAAACTTCCTAAAAATTTGAATTGGTCTCAGGAAATTGAAAAGAATTTTTGAAAACTTTTGAAAATCAAATAAGAGAGGTAGAAGAAAAAGAAAAATGTGACTGATGTAAGAAAATCATGAAAAACAAGTCAGCAGTTTAGTAAAGGAGACACACAAAAAAATACTGATTAACTCTTTAAAACCATAATAGGCCAATTGATTAAAGAAATCCAAAAATTCAATGATTAAAAAACATAAAAAAAAAGCAGAATTGGTCAAATGAGAAAAGAGGCAAAAAATTCATTGAAGAAAAAAACTATCTGCATGGGAAGATGATTCTGATAATGCCTGAGAATGTTCTCGTTATTAGAGAAGTTAGAGTTTGTGTTGTCTGTTTGTGTGTGTGTGTGTGTGTGTGTGTGTGTGTGTGTGTGTGTGTGTGTGTGTGTGTGTGTAGAGAGATATAGAGGCAGAAAGATAGGCAGAGAAATCAGGTGTGAGATGAATATGAAGTAGTATCTAAAAAATGAAATTAAGAGGTGAGAGAGGACTAGACTGGAAGAATGGAAAAATTAAAATGGGAAGAGGGAATAACATACACATTCAATTGAGTATAAAAATAAATCTTTCCCCATAGGAAAGTAAGAGGGGAAAGAGATAGGGTGGGGTGGGGAGGAGGTGATGTAATAGAAAAGAGGGTAGGTTTGGGGGAGGGATAATCAGAAGCAAAACACTTTTGAAGAGGATCAGGGTGAAAGACTAGATCAAACCAGGGATGGGTAGATGGAGATAAATATAATTAGCAATAGTGACTGTGAAAAAAATTTGGAAGCAAGTTTCTCTGATAATGACCTCATTCCTGAAACATAAAGAACTGAGTCAAACTTATAAATGAATGATCAAATGATACAAACAGTTTTCAAATGAAGTCATCAGTACCATGTATAGCCTTATAAAAATGTTCTATCTCATCGTTTGGAGACAAACAAAACAATTCTGAGGCACTACTTCATACCTATTAGACTGGTTGATAGGACAGAAAAGGAAAATGACAAATGTTGGAGGCGATGTAGGGAAAATGAGATATTGACATGCTGATGGATTTAACCAATCCTAGAGCAATTTTGAGTTAGGCCCAAAGAGCAATAAAACCATGCATGCCCTTTAATCTAGCAATGGCACTACTAGGTCTGCATTCCAAAAGAGATGGGGAAAAAAAGGAAAAGGATATTTGTGACAGTTCTTTTCTCGTAGTAAGGAATTTGAAAGGAGGGGAGCAAGTCAGTGGAATGACTGAATTAATTGTGGTATGTGATTATAATGGAATGCTAGTTTGCTATAAGAAATTATGAACAGAAAAAAATTATGAACAGAAAAAATGATAAAAATCCCACATGTATGAAAATATTCATAGCAGCTCTTTTTGTAGTGGCAACAAATTGGAAATTGAGGGGATGCCCATTAATTAGTAAATGACTGAACAAATTATGGTATTTGTATGTCATGGAACACTATTGTTCTTTAAGAAATCATATGGGATGGGATTTCAGAAAAGTTTGAGAGAATTTCATGAATTGATGCTGAGTGAGATAAGCAGAAACAGAACCTTATACATACTAACAACAACATGGGGTGATGATCAACCATGATGGACTACCTCATTCCATCAGTGCAATAATCAGAGACAATTTTAGGAGATTTGCAATGGAGAATACCATCTGTATACAGAGAAGGAACAGGAGCATAAACTAAAACAAAACTTATTATCTTCACTTTTAAAAATTATTCGGGGCAGCTAGGTGGTACACTGGATAGAGCACCAGCCCTGGAGTCAGGAGTACCTGGGTTCAAATCAGGTCTCAGACACTTAATAATTACCTAGCTGTGTGGCCTTGGGCAAGCCACTTAACCCCATTGTCTTGTAAAAAAAAAAACTTAAAAAAAGGGAAAAAATTGTCCTATGTATTATGTAATTTTGCTATCTCTAATATTTTCTTTCTTCCTTTTGGATCTGATTCTTCTCTCACAAGTTCAGTTTTGATCTATAAATATCATGGATGCAAATGTGAAGTCTATATCAGATTGCCTTATGCTGAGGGGAGGCAGAGGGAAGAGAGAGAGAGAGAGAGAAAATTAAAACTCAAAACCTCACCAAAAAAATGATTGATAGAAACTACCATTGTATGTAATTGGAAAACAAATAAAATATTTATATAATAAAAAAGAAATTATGAACAGTGGGTTTTTCCCCTTTAGTTCTAATTTCTCTTTCACAACATGACTAATATGGAAATATGCTAAACAAGATTGTAAATGTACTTTTACTAGACTGGTCGTTTCCATGGGGAGGGTAGAGGAAAGGAAAGTGGATTAAAATATATGGAACTCATCAACTTGCAAATGGATGAATGTGGAAAACTACCTTTACATGTAATTGAAAAAAACATTTTTAAAAGTAAGAAAAAAGAGGTGATGAGCAGGACATTCTCAGAAAAACCTGGAAAGACTTGCATGAGCTGATGAAAAGTAAAATAAATGTACTGTGTATACAATAACAGCAAAATTGGAGGATAATCTGCTGTGAATTGAGCGAGTTTGGGTTAAAAGTCAGTTATTACTAAAAGGCCCAGGCTTTGGTGATCCTCGGGCTAAAGACTTTCCCATGGAACTCTGCTTGTGATTACACAATTGTGTCTTTCATGACCTTACTTATACCCAAACTTCTTGACCTGGGTTACATCCTCCTAGGTTACATCCTGCCCAAGTCAGAGAAACTCTATTGTTTTTATCCTGTATGCTAATTTTGTGGTTTTCTGCTATAAAGAACTGTCTGATACTTTCAATAAATGGCTGTGCTAGTTGTATCTTTCTTTTCTCTCCTGAGCCAAATTAATCCCCATGATGGACAGAACTCAACCTTGAATGACTTAGGTTTTCTTAGAAATGCAAAGACTCAAGACAACTCTGAAGGATTTATGATGAAGAATGCTATCCATTCCCAGAGAACGAGTTGATAGTTTTTAGAAAACAGATTAAAACAAAATTTTTTTGTTTTATTTATATTTATTAAGATTTCTTTTGGGGGGAAGGGGGGAGCCTATGTTTTCTTTCTCCTCCATGACTATTACGTAAATGTTTGCATGCTTATAAATTTATAACCACATCAAATTGATTCTTTCTCAAGGGGGGGGGGTGGAGAAGAGGAGTTAGGAAAAGAATTTGGAATTTAAAGTTTTAAACATAAAATAAATTTTAATAACGTCTTGGATCCACCTCCACCCACAGTCCCAAATCTAGCTGTGAATCTTCTCCTTGTTATTGTGATCTATTGACATAGCATGGGGAACAAAGAAAATATTTGCTCTGAATTCTGCTTTTGACTTTAAGTATGGGACCTTGGAAAAGTGTCTTTATTTTCCTGGATCTTGGAATCCTCCTTTCTTAAAAAATTGGGGTGGATTAAATAATCTATTTTATCATCTCCCAACTTTCAGTCTTATGGTCACAGGATCCCTGAGTTTCAGAAGTATCTGTGTCCAGACGAAACTCACCTGTCTGTGAGGTAGCCCCATATAAGAAATCCCACCATAATCCCAGAGAGAAATATTGATGCACCAAAGGACTTCAGTGACTTGGAGTCACACACCAAGTCCCACTGAAAGAGAAAAATCAGAGCATCAGATCTTAATGTGAGGAAAAAGAATACGGGTTGCAGGACTTTTGTTGTTGATATGATAAGAGAAAAAATAATGATGGGAAATACCTTGGCTCAGATTTCTTGCCTCACTATGATAAGAAGAAGACAATGAACCTGTCATACGATCACACATCATGCAAAGTTGAATTTGGGACATTCATTTCTAGCCTGTTTTGACTCTGACCTTCCTTATATATCTATTCTTATCTTTCCTCTTCTGATATGTATACTTTTATCTCCTCTCCTGCTTTCTGTACAATTCCATTGTTCCCACACCGCTTATATATTTTATATTCCATGTAAGGCTGCTGAAGGTCTCTGATTTTTATTCTCATACAAATGAATCTGTATTTTGAGCATGAAGAAAATCTGCAGAATAATCCTCTGCATTTTTATATGGTATTTTGTAGAAATCAAAAGATAAATACTCTAATAAGTTATTTTTTATCACAAAGGAAGCTGTGAATCAGAGAGGTGGCAGAAGAGAAAAATTTGTATCATTTATCAAGGAAAAAAATTGTATCATTCATCAAGGAAATTAAATTCCAAATCAGGGTTACCCCTTTGAAAGGAAAAAGGAAATCTTCATGGGATGGGAATGATGCAGCAGAAGATCCTCTTACCTCAGTCACAATGGAAGAAGTGATGACGCTTTGGTCATAAATCCAACCATCAACACATGGCTCCATCTCCAGCAGGCTTTGGCTTTGTCCTGTGACATTTGGGAACAAGGGCAGCCACTGTGGCCAGGAGAACCGGAGACATCTCTCTAGTTTCCCATAGGAATCCAGGGGGATGGAAAGCTTTAGTAGGGAACTAAAATTAAGGTTCTCACTGACATTGAGCAAAGTCGAGGTATTGTCAAGGAAGGGAATCCGACACCGATGATTAGGGACAAAGGCTGTGAAATTCTCTAGCAGAAAATGGCTACTCATAAATATTAGAGGAATAACCAGAGAAAACATCTGGAGGATCAAAAATCTTCCCCTGTTTTCAACTTCAGAGAGAAAATCCTCAAATGCCATCTCGACTGGGATGTTGGTCTCAAGAAGAGAATTCCTTCAGAGAGATACCTACAGAAGAAAATCGTCCTTTGATCACAACCAGACTTCAAATATATATATATATTTTAATTCCAGAACCTTTCCCGTCACATTAATGGAGCATTGTAGACAGGCAGTGTTCTTGGGTCTGTGCAGAGTGAAGGATGCCAAAATAGTACAGACCATTCACCAAGAAAAACTGGCACAGCTTTAATATCTAGCTGGAAGGATTAATTAGCACCAAGCTGGTACACTTAAAAACTTAATCTATAAAATGATCTACAACCACAGGATCCCTAGTAGAACTCCACTCTACACATATGGTCCACATTAATGACAGAAGATCTGTTAAAAAAGGCTTGTGAACTTACAAAAAAAATAGAAATGCTTTCCTCTGGGAAAAACAGAGATAATTCTGAGCCAGTTTTCTATGTTAAGTATGACAAATAATTTCCAGAATGCATCAGTTAAAAATCAACTTCAGATTGAAGATGTGTAGTTTTGAACTGGCTAAGTTCTCATGGTTTTCTCATTCTGATTTGGGATTAGCTCCTCACCTTTGATACTGGCCCATTCTTCTTGCTTGCTCCTTGTACTCATGAGCAAGGGGGCTGCACACTCCTCTTACATGCTCTGCTTGGCTTGGCAAGAGAATTATGAGAGAGGATATAGTCATGGAGCCAGCAGTCTGCTTGACTCCACTACCTGCTTTCCTGGAAAGAAGCTCCTTCAAGATCAATACCAACTCTGTGAAATTCATGGGTGCACTTGACTCCAGTCCAGTCCCCAAAGTAATATCTCTAATGGGAGGCTGAGTCTTTGTAGGGGAGCAGGATTATGTAGGAAATAACAAATAAAAATAAGGAATTCAGAGAAAATGGGAAATTTGTACTAACCAAATGCACAATAAAATAAGCAGGACTAGGTGAACAATTTATAAATTAAGAGCACTAATGTAAATAACAACATTGGAAGGCAGCCTAACTAGGGAATTTCAAAAGCCAACCTTAATCACAGAGAACTAGATTCCAGTTCCATGCTTTCTGGGGATCTAGAACCCAGGGGAATATTGGGGTCAGACTCATCCTTTGTGCATCAGACATGAACATTTTATCGATATGCCTGAATTGTTTTTCTATTTGATATGATTTTGCCATGTTAGGATGTCTATGGATAGACAGGCATCTTAAGGGGAAGGAGTGGAAAGAGTTCTCCTTTCCTAGGGACTTCCCTTAGCCTGGGTCTTCCTCTCTGAGATGCCCTTAGACCCACAGTTTCTACCTGGGTTCACTTGAACTCACTGACTCTGGGACTTCTCATTCAGTCAATGAACTTGGCTTCAGCTCAGAAAGGAGATGCTGAACCTTTACACTTAATTAATATTTCCTCATTGACCCCTTTGATATTATTAGATTCTGGTTTTCAAAGACCAACTGCCCAGAACTTAGGAGGTTTAATTTACCTTCTTGCATCAGGACCTTTGATTCCTTTATCTTGTTATCTAAACTTTGAACAATTGTGTACAAACCATTGAAGCCAGGGATTTTACTACAGGTTCCATCCTCAAATTTTGCTTGCTTTGAAGTTATGAAGGTCCCAATTACTGGTCTTCATATTAGCTACTTATTTTAGCATCCTCCTGGGCAGATAGTCCTAGGCCATTTCCTCTTTCCCCGCCCCTCTTCATTTAAAAATCTTTTTGCCTGTAATGATGATGATGTTGATGATGATGATGATGATGATGTTTATCCTTCATTCCTGAAGACCATGACTTCAGGGAGGTGAAGCCATGACAAGCATATAAACTGGATTTGAGTGAGGGAGTGTTGTGCTAAGTCACCAACCCTCTCTTTCTCCTCCAGAGCCACTTGAATTCAGTGGTCAGTTATGAATCAGGATGACTGGAGATGACCTTGGATGTGAGGTAATCAGGCTTAAGTGACTTGCACAAGGTCACACAGTTAACAGGTATCAGGTGTCTGAGGATGGATTTGAACTCCTGTCTTCCTGACTCCAAGGTCGGTGCTCTTCCAATCCAGGTTTCCAATGGATAAATGGCCAAAGGATATAAACAGAACATTTTCAGAAGGAGACATCAAAGTTAACTTTAGTCTTATGGAAAATTTTACTAAATCACTATTAATAAGAGAAATACAAATAAAAAATATTGTTTTACACATATCCTATTAGCTAATATGACAGAAAGAGAAAATGACAAATGTTGGAGGGAATGTGGAAAATTTAGGCCATTAATACACACTTTTGATGAAATTATGAATGGATCCAATCATTCTGGAGAGTAATTTGGAACTATGTCCATAGGCTTTACTTACAAACCCTTTGATTCATCAAGTCCACTATTTGGTCTGTTTTCCAAAGAGACTAAAGTGGGAAGGACCTACTTGTACAGAAATATTTATATCTCCTCTTTTTGTGGTAACAAAGAATTAGAAATTGAGGGGATGCCCATCAGTTGGGGAATGACTGAACAAGCTATTATTATGGAATACTGTTGTGTGATGAAAACGACAAGAAGGATGGGGTTTTTTGTTTTGCCTTGGTCTTTTTAGAGTTCTGCAAGGCAAATGGTGCTAAGTGGCTTGCCCAAAGCCACACAGCTAGGTAATTATTCAGTGTCTGAGGCCGGATTTGAACTCAGGTACTCCTGACTCCAGGGCCGGTGCTCTATCCACTGTACCACCTAGCCACCTTAAGAAGGATGTTTTTAGAAAAATCTTAGAAGATACCAAAGTGAAGGGAGTAAAACCAGGAGAACATTGTACAAAGTAGTAGCAATACAGTCCAATGATCAATTATGGTTGACTTAGCTATATTCTCAGGAATACAATGATCCAAGACAGTTCCAAAGGACTCATAAAGAAAAATGCCATCCAGTTTGAGGGGGAAAAAAACTGATTCAGTCTGAATAAATATTAGAGCTTGCTATTTTTTTTGTTTGTTTCTTTTTTTTCCTTTTTAGGTCTCTCTCTGTTTCTTTCCAAATATGACTTATGAAAATATGTTTTTATGATCACAAATATATAACTGATATAAAATTGCATAGTGTTTCAGAAAGGAGGGAGTAGGAGGGAAAAAAGAGAATATAGATCTAATAAAATTTATATGAAAGTAAATAATTGTCTAGGCATTTAATTGGGAGGGAAAATGAAATATTAAAAGGAAATAAAATTGCCTATTTATCTTTTGGCCATTTAGCAATTGGAGAGTGATATACCTGGATTTTTTCCTTTCTTGTTTCCAGGTAATTTTGTTATAGCTTAGAGTCTCACTATGCTGTTCATGAAGATACAAAACTTGTGGATTCCACTTGATTCATGCCATCTGCCTTGTCTTATTGTCCTCTCTTTATATTGATTTATAATCATTCAATTTGAGGCAATTCCATTCAATAAAGCCTTAGGAGACAGGGTATCATTCTGAGAGCTGAAGACACAAAAAGGAAACACACGAACAAAATTAGTCCCTGCCTTCTGGGAGTTCACATTACATGGCAAATGGAAGACAGGGCACAAATAAAGAAGGAATATAACAGGCAATTTAACTAAGGAAAGTTCACTAATAACTAGGAGAATGGGGAACATTTTTCCATTAGAGTTGGGACTCAAGGATTATCTGAGGGAAACCCAAGTTGGTAAAACAAATCAGGAAGCAGAACTTCAGCAAAAACACTTCATTGGGAGGTTGCAAGACAAGGTTGGGTAGAATAGTGGCATGATAAAGGCAAAGTCTTTGAATCAGAGCAGTTTCAAGTAAATGGGCACATTTTATTTAATTTTAATTACATTTAATATTTAATTTGGGGGATTTTTGTCATCTCTCCACATAGAATGTGAGCTCTTGAAGAGCAAAGCTTGTTGATTGATTAACTCCTCCTAAAATCTTCTAGTCTCCTGAGACCAAGCAGGACTACCAATGCAGTGTAATGGGAACCTCCATTGGATCAGGCTCAATGGTTTTCTTCTCCATCAGATCCCTGGAGCAATGCTAAACTGGTTTATTTTCACTATCGTGTCCCCCTCATCTTTTGGTCTTGCTTCTTCTCTTGAATGCCTTCCCATGAATGAATGGAAATAAAAGAAACAAATGTGAGTTTATGCAATGGGGGAAAGGGAAGAGAATAAGCATTTTTTCCCCACTGTGTCCCATCATACATACCACATGCTTTCCCAAATGTTACTTTGCTGAGATTGCCAGGAGGCCCTTGGTGATTATTGAATACAATGAGCCTTTTTCTTTTGGCACCCCTTTATGGTAATGCCTTCATTTTTTTTGTTTGGTTTTTTTTTAGGTTTTTTCAAGGCAAACAGGGTTAAGTGGCTTGCCCAAGGCCACACAGCTAGCTAATTATTAAGTGTCTGAGACCGGATTTGAACCCAGGTACTCCTGACTCCAGGGCTGGTGCTTTATCCACTATGCCACCTATGCACCCCCTCATTTTTTTAAAAAAAGACTTTTAATCTCAAAATTCCAACAAGCATTAATTGGGCATTTCAAGTAACTGGAGATACAAAGACAGTCATCTATTATGGAAAGAAACCTTCTTCTTGACACTTCTTCCCTATGTGACTGTGCCCAAATCATTTGCTTTTCAGAACTATAAAATGTTGGCATTCAACACCCTAAGGTCCAACCCCTTCTATGATGTATGGTAATATGGAACATTCCAAACACCAGACAACTTTAAATTTTCCTGCTCAAGTGCTGCCTTCTGTGGCCCAGTGGAGAAATGAGCTGGGAACAGATCTCAGCTTCACAGCTTTGGCAAGAAATTTTCCCAATTTAGGCCTGCTTCCTCAACTATAAATGAGGGGATTAGACTTGATGACCTCTAAATTGGCCTTCCAGAATTAGGAAGGACCCCAGTTGTCCCACCACTGCATGGTCATAATACGCAAGGTTACATGATTATAAACTAACCAATTGGAACTTAGAACTAGAACTTCATAATCCAAGTCAAATGCCTTTCCATTGCATCACAGGACCTCTGACCACTCTTTATATCCTTTACTAGATCTCCATCCCCTTTCTGATAACCTTAAAATCAGGAAACATCACAGAGTCCTCTCCATTCTTCTCTCTCCTTGGTTTCCCAGATCCTGTTTTTTCTTGTTGTCCCTCTATGTCTCTGACCAGTTTTTCTGATTAACTGGCTTCTCATGCTCCTTCTAGCCCTTCAATGTGAATTGAAAGAATGTAAGATTTCTTAGGTTACTTTTATGTGAAGGCATTCCAATGGTGTGAGGGGAATTGACAATACAAAGATAAAGTCAGGAATAGTCCCTGCCCTCAAGGAGGTTACCATCTATACAAATGACACACATTCCTTTCATACTATTCTCCTAGAAGAATAAATAGACTTCTTAGGAAGGATAGGACTAATCTCCATCAAAATTATGGAGTTTGAAAACTGATGTTCTACCAACTTCTCAAGCTCTTTTGTCAATGTTATAGGCTCTGTCATTCCATCCCATTCCCTCTATCCTCATGCACTTCTTTCTAGCTCTGGAAAGCTACTGAAAACAATACTGTCATTGTGGCTCTTAGAATGGCTCATGGAGAAGGCGGAGCCAAGATGGTGACAAGAAAGGATCGTGTCTTAGGCACTCTCTCATAAAACTCATAAGCTAAGGACTCTAACTAAATTTTTGAGAGACAGAACCTACAGAGGGACCCAGTGAGGCTGTTCTCCTACTCAAGGTAACCTGGAAAAGAGCAGAAAGGTTCTGTTCCCCCGGGGTCGGAGGGGCGGCATGCCAGAGGGGTGGCCCGCCAGAGCCAAAGAACTTCAGCCTCCCAGAGGCAGCTCCAGGGTACTGCGGCTCCAAGTAGCGGGGAGTCTCCTGAGTTACACCCCGGGGAGCACCGGGCACAAAGTAGGGGAACAGCAGGGGGACCTCTGCCAGAGCAAGCACGTGGAGCCCAGGCATCAGGGCACACAGCGAGCAACGTGGTCTTTTGGCAGCCCAGATACAGGAAACAGAAGCAGGCGGAGCCGGTAAGCAGGAGTCCCCAGGGCATGAGCCCATTGAGCTGAGGGAGGGGAGTGAAGAGAGAGAGAGACTGCTGAGCTCTGTCCTCTGCCCCTGGAAAAGGACTCAGGGGCTCTGACCACATTCAGATCCTGATCACAGTCTAGGCCCCCCCCATAGAACAGCAGGGGCCCCCCCCAACCTCAGCCCCGTGGCAGAGGGGGGGCGCTTATGGTCATTCACAGATCAGGAGGGAGGACAGAGCCTCACACACTGAGATCCTTGTGGGAATGTTCCAAAAGCTCAGAAAGCACCCCAAAACCAGGTTTAAGCTGGGAAAATGAGCAAGCAGAGAAATAAGAGGAAGACCATTGAGAAATATTTTGCAAATGAGCCCAAGAAGGATCAAAATACTCAGACTGAAGGTGAGGAAGCACAAGCTCCTGCATCTAAAGACTCCAAGAAAAACAGAAATTGGGCTCAGGCTATGACAGCACTCAAAAAATACTTTGAAAATCAAATGAGGGAGTTAGAAGAAAAACTGGGAAAAGAAATGAGAGAGATGCAGGAAAAACATGAAAATGAAGTCAGCAGCTTAGTCAAGGAAATCCAAAAAAAAAGGCTGAAGAAAATAGCATGCTAAAAACCAGCTTAGGTCAAATAGATAAAACAGTTCAAAAAGTTATTGAGGAGAAGAATGCCTTAAAAAGAAAAATTGGCCAGATGGAAAAAGAGATAAAACTCTCTGAGGAGAACAAATCCTTCAGACAAAGAATAGAATTCATGGAGATTGATGAATTTAACAGAAATCAGGAATCAATACTTCAAAACAAAAAAAAATGAAAAATTAGAAGAAAATGTGAAATATCTCATTGAAAAAACAACTGATATGGAAAACAGACTTAGGAAAGATAATTTAAAAGTTATTGGAATACCTGAAAGTCATGATCAGGAAAAGAGCCTTGACATTATTTTCAAAGAATTACTACAGAAAAATTGCCCTGATATTCTAGAAGCAGAGGGCAAAATAGAAATGGAGAGAATCCACCAATCCCCCCAAGAAAGAGATCCCAAAAAAACAACCCCTAGGAATATTATAGCTAAGTTCCACAACTCCCAAGTCAAAGAGAAAATATTACAAGCAGCCAGAAGGACACAGTTCAAATATCGTGGAGCTGCAGGCAGGATCACACAGGACTTAGCAGCAACTATGTTGGAAGCTCATAGGGCTTGGAATACAATATACCAGAAGGCAAAAGAGCTTAGAATGCAGCCAAGAATGAACTACCCAGCAAGGCTGAATGTCCTCTTCCAGGGAAAAAGATGGACTTTCAATGAACCAGGGAAATTTCAAATGTTCCTTTTGGAATGGCCAGAGCTGAACAGAAGGTTTGATCTTCAGATACAGGACTCAGGTGAAGCATAGAGAGTGGAGGAGAGGGGGAAAATATGAGGGACTTAATGATGATGAACTGCATGTATTCCTGCATAGAAAAATGACACTGATTATACTCATATGAATCTTCTCAGTTAATAGAGCAAGGAGAGGGAGCTTTTATAGTTGAAGCACAGGAGAAAGCTGAATTCAAAGATAAAATATGGTGCAAAAATGGAGTCAATAGAAAAAAAGGGAAATATAATGGGAGAAAGAAAAAAGGAGAGGGGGGAATAGACCAAGATATTTCATATAATAAGGTTTTTCTTTATTACAATGAGCTATTGCAATGATATGGAAGGGGGGAAGCAAGGGGGAATGAAGGAATCTTTGCTCTCATCAGAGGTGGCTAGGAGAGGAAACAGCATATATATACTCAATGGGGTATAGACATCTGGAGTAAGAAGGAGAGAAGGGGGACAGAGGGAAGGGGGGGATGTGAGTGATGGAGGAGAAGATGGACCATGGGGGGAGAGTGGTCAGATATAACACATTTTCTTTTTTACTTCTTGCAAGGGGCTGGGATTGGAGGGCCTGTCCTGGACCATAAGGCCAGGTGGATGCTGGGCCTAAGGGGTGGTGCAGGAGCTCAGGGTCTCTTGGCCCCAGGACCAGGGATCTCTCCGCTGTGCCACTCAGCTACCCTACAGCAGAGTCAGTGAAAGGAGAGAGAAAATATAGTACATGGCAGTGGATAAATAGGAAAGGAGGGAGTTGTGATCAGCAATGGCAACGGTGGAAAAATATGGAAGTAAATTTTGCGATGGACTTACCAAAAAGAATGTGATCCACCCGCGACAGAGTTGTTGGTATTGGAATAAAAACTGAAGCACATTTTTTTTATTATTATTATTGGGGGGGGTGCAGGGCAAATGGGGCTGGGCGGCCTGCCTGGAGACACATAGCAGGGTGATCTTTGGGTGTCTGGGGCCGGATTTGGACCCAGATGCTCCTGGCTCAAGGGCCAATGGTCTGTCCGCCACCCAGACACCCCTACTATTACTACTATTTTATTTTATTTGGGGTCTTTTCTTTCCTTTTTTTTGGTTTTTGCAGGGAAGTGGGGTTCAGGTGGCTTGCATGTCACATGGCTGGGTGATTGTTGGGTCTACGGGCTGCCAGATGTGGGCTCGGGTGCTCATGGCTCCAGGGCTGGTATTCTGTCCATTGCACCACCTGGCCAAACCTACAATTATTACTATTATTTTTTTAATTTTAATTTTTTTTCTCTCCCCTTTACTTTATCGCTCAAGCAAGTCTATATTTATGGGGGAGGGGTATTTTAATTTACTCTTAAACAAGAATATTTTATTAATGTAAAAAAATTATTTGTACAAAATGAGAATAATATTAAAAAAATTCTATGTAACTGGGAAAAAATATTAAATTAGAATGGCTCATGGAATGACCTTGTCAATCATTTCCCCTGAATTCTACTCACCATCCCTTAGACTCTCCAGACCAAAACACTCTTTCAGGTCCATGATTCTCTCATATATGTTTTACTCCCAGGAAAACAGAATCTCCTTCTGGGTAGGGAATTATTGTTTACATGTTTGTTTCCAAAGTGTTTAGCATGGCAGACAGTATTTAAGAAATACTTTCATTTCTTCTTCTAATCCAAATTCCTCTTTTTACAGATGAAGAAAATAAAGTTCTGATGATTTAAATGACTTTTCTAAGAGACCACAGGCAGTACTCACCCATATTCTATATGTTGGATGGTGTCAGGCAATGGCTTATTCTGGGTTTCAGGGAGGAAGAAGAACACAAGGCCAGTAGCGATGGCCATGATGGCAAAAGATGATCGATGACATGGCTGGATCATAGTGCTTCAGTGTAATCACCCATCCTTATCTCCAGGAGAATGTAGTCTTTGCCTATATTCCTGTCAGGGCAAAGGAAATCTTATTATCCTAGACTTAATACCTACTGAATATTCCCTTTTTCTAACTCCCTCTTAGCACAGTCTGTACTATATAGAAATTATTTCAGCACAATAAAGTTCTTTCCAATGTCAAGAAACTTGGAGATTTGGGGAATTTATACATTTGAAAAGAAAGAAACTGTTGCTCTGTGGGAACACAGGCTATTCTAATGGACCGCCACCTGGCAGGAGCTGGCATGCCGCCCTTAGAGAAAAGATGCACTGGAGTCCTTGGGAGCTGGACATTCTGCCCCACAGACCAAGGGCACTAGCCACAGCTGTGTTTTACCACCTCCCCCCTAACATACTCCCTTATACTGTAACGCAAGATGCTGTTCATATCCCATTTGTGTACCCCCCCCCAATTACTTCATTATTCTTTGTTCTACACCGGAAGACCTAACAGTATATATGTAATAGCTAAGCAGTAATAAAATTGAGCTGGAAGCATAATGCAGTGGTGGCTTGACTCCTTATTCTCAGCTCCCCTCTGGGAGGGAGGTCGCCGCTGTGGGCCCCAAGGTGAAGCAAGCCACAACATTGCCTATGCTTGAATAATGTTAAGAAGCAAACAGATATTTTAGTTTGATTTTTCCCCCCAAACTGTCTTTTTCCTCTTTCTTTCAGTATCTAGATTATGACATGCCTTCATTAGTGGCAGCCTGAGATGGATGGGTACCACCATTCTTTTATATCTCCTAGAGCGTAGACTATCGGTTTATCCATTTCCTAGAAATGCTAAGAAAGCAATATACACAATGAAGACAATAAAGTGAATGGAAAGAATGACAACTATGAAAAGACAGACTTCCTTCTCCCCTATCCCTTTGAAGAAGTAAGAGATCCATGAGCATAAAATATTGCTGATGTCATCATACTTTTTTAGTGTATTAATCATTTCCACTTTTTACTTTCCTTTCTCTTTTTTCCTCCTTTAAAAATATTCTTTGTTATATGGAATGGCTTGGGACAGAGGAGAGGGAAGGAAAGGAAGAATGGGAGAAATTTAAGTGACATGGAAACTAAAATCTTGGCAACTGGTTCCATCAGTTCCTGGCAAAGAGGAAGAAGAAATGGAAGCAGTGTCAGATTTTCTATGCTGAGGCTCCAAGTTCACTATAGACAGGACTGCAGCATGAAATTAAAAAATTCTTGTTCTTTGGAAGAAAACCTATGGCAAATCTGACAGTCATCTAAAAAACAAAGGCATCACCTTGATCAAAGCTATAATTTTTGCAGTAGCAATGTGAAAGAGGGACTATAAGGAAAGCTGAATGTCCAACTTTACCATAGCTTTCTTTCTAAGAAGCAAGGATCTTTTAATTTCATGACTGCAAGGAGATCAAATCCATCAACACTTAAAGAAATTAATTAAGGCTAGTCACTGGAAGTTCAAATACTGAAGCTGAAGCTTAAATATCTTAGTCCCATAAGGAGATTACAGGACTCATTTGAAAAGTCCTTTATGTTGGGATGCTGGGAAAGGAGGGGAAAGGTTAGAAGGATGGCATAGGATGAAATGAGTAGATAAATGTTAGGAAGTCATTCCTGAAATCAAGGTTAAATGTGCCTTTTGAATATTCACCAACTCTCCTGGTTCTGATCTAGCTCAGGGTCAAACAATACAAGATGACTTCCTCCTCCACAAGGCAGCCTTTATGTTGGGATTCTGGGAAATAAGGAAAAAGGTTAGGAGGATGGCACAGGATGAAATGAGTAGATAGAGTCATGGAAACAATGATTGTGAACTTAAGCTTTGAGAGATAGTGAAGGATAGAAGGGCCTGATGTCTTAGGTCCAAAAGGTCACAGAGAGTTGGAGTTGGACACAGCTGAAGACTGAAGGCCCAAAACAAATATTATCAATAAGATTTTAAAGGATTAATGTTTTCTTCATTTTCAGAGTTCATAATGAAATCCTTTTTGGTTTCTCCTTTTCTTTTCCCTTTATTCTTCTTTCTCTCTCTCTCTCTCTCTCTCTCTCTCTCTCTCTCTCTCTCTCTCTCTCTCTCTCTCTCTCTCTCTCTCTTTATCTTTTTCTCATTCTTCTTTCCTCCCTACCTTCCTGTCTCGCTTCCTTCCTTCCTTCCTTCCTTCCTTCCTTCCTTCCTTCCTTCCTTCCTTCCTTCCTTCCTTTATTAGAGGATAGATTACAGAACCTGGAGTCAGAAAGATTTGGGTTTGTACACATGAACCTGGCATGGACTTGCCTAGAATCACAGAATTGAGAATTGGGGAGGACTGCAGTGGTCATCTAATCCAACTCATGCATGAAGGAATCCCCCTATAATACACCCTACCTAAGGTAGTCTAGGATCTCTAAGGAGGAGGGATTCACCACCTTTTGAGATAGCCTATCATCAAAATTTGGGGAAAACTGTAATTGTTAGGAAGTCATTCCTGAAATCAAGGTTAAACATGTCTTTTGAATATTGAACATCTCTCCTGGTTCTGTTCTTTCTTAGGGCCAAGCAAAACAAGGGGACTTCCTCCTCCACAAGACAGCCTTTCATATACAAAAATTCAGTATTTGTGTTCCCCCTGAATATGGTTTTCTTCAGATTAAACATACCAAGTTCCTTCAATTTATTCATCTAGGTCATAAGCTCATGACCTTTCACCATCCTGACTGTCCTCTACTGGATACCTGTCAGGTCACTGACATCTGTGATGCCCAGATCAGATGTTCCAAGAGCAAATATCTGGAATTATCTTTTTTGTTCATCCCTCCTCAATATTGCAGATTCAAATTTCTTTCTAGACCATCCACAGATAATATCAGAACAGATTACTTACCCTGTGATTTTCAGATCATTAGTGCTAAGGCAGAACCATTTTAAGAATTCTCTAACAGGGGCAGCTAGGTGATACAGTGGATAAAGCACTGGCCCTGGAGTCAGGAGTACCTGGGTTCAAATCCGGTCTCAGACACTTAATAATTACCTAGCCGTGTGGCCTTGGGCAAGCCACTTAACCCCATTGCCTTACAAAAAAAAAAGAATTCTCTAACAAACTTTTATACCTTGATGAACAAGGCATCTCCCTGGACCTAAGACATAAGTTCAAAAACTTAGAAATAAACTATTCCAATTTATAGAATGTTGATCCAAGAGTAGAGGTCATTAAATTCATTTCATACAAATTTTATTGGGACTGTTTTTTAAAATTATCACTCAAATTCCTGACATCACAAATGGTACCTTAATCTCATAATAAGAATTTCCCAATGTTGCTTTAAGGAACTATTGTGCTGCATTGGATCAATAGCTATTAATAGATCTCTTTGCTCAGATCATAAGAAGTCCTCCTGACAAGCAGAAAAGACCTCGGGGCTTCAATATTAGAACCAAAGTCGATGATATACGTTCTGACACTTAATTTTTCAGAGTGTATATTCAATCAAAGTTTCAGGTATAATTCTTGTACAAAGGGAGAGAAATAAATTAGTGCCTGTTACAAGTAACTCATTTTCAGGATTTAGACGCTGCTCTTTCCAGGGTCTGTTAGCTGGCCAAAGTTTTCTTTTTTTAAATGATGGACTCTCATCACTCATCATTTTTCCCATTTTCCCATAGCCTCCTCTCCATAATCTTTTTTGATCCTCATCTTGTACCTGTTCCCTTATCTTCCCCTTCCTTATATGTGTGGATGTTTCCATTCTCCTAGTGACAGTAAAGAACTGCGTGGACACCTACTCTGCAGGAGTATCAACAAACCAGAATCCATATGCCATTTTCTTCCCTTTACTTGTGCCCATGATTTCCTACATGTGATCACTTATGCCAGTAAGTTCATAGAGCTGTTGCTCAGATCTGTAGTAGAAAAGGTTCCCAACATACCAGGTGCAGCATTTCTCCAGTAATTTCTCTTGATTTGGTCGCCTTAGGTATACCAGGTGAGGTTTGGACCCAGCTATATGGAGGAGTTGCTGTCCAGCACACTTAGGAACCCACTTGACACAGAAAGATGGGCAGCCTTCTAGGAACTCACAGAATTCCAAACCAGACTTTCTTAATCTTTACCTTGTCCTGTAATTGGGTCCATAAAGGATAGAGATCAGTATTGGATTGATGATTTCTCTGTAATAAGGAACTTCCAGGAAATGAAAATGTCTCTACCATTGAAATTTTGTCTTGATGGGTTGCCTAGAACATTGATAGATATAGTGACTTGCCCAGAGTCCCACAGATAGTTTCAGTTAGAGACAGGGCCATGTTTTATATGTATTTAAATAAATTTACCTATGACCTGGAGTTTTATCACTTACTTTAGGTGGGGTGGGGGTAATTACTCAGTCAACTCCCTGACCTTTTTACAAACACACACACACACACACACACACACACACACACACAAAGAGAGAGCGAGAGCATAAACCATGCCTTTATTTATAATAGCAAGACATGGATGCAATAGTTCTTTCCTTTGTTTCCTTCTTCCTTCCTTCCTTCTTCCTTCCTTCCTTCCTTCTTCCTTCCTTTCTTCCTTTCTTCCTAGTATTAACCAAGAAGTTTATTTTCTTTTTTAATTTTTTCTTTTAATAGTTTATTTATTTTATATTATTACAATAATCTTGTTGTAAAGGTTAACATAAAACACCCTCCTCCCCAAAAAAAGATAGAGAAACCTCAAGAGAAATGAAATGGGGGGGGGGGATGTTTTCCAGTCTATGTTCAGATTCTATTGATTCTGTCTCTGGAATGTGTTACCTTCTTTATCACAAGTCCACCAGAGAAGTTGCTTCAACATCTTTTCCCACAGTCGCTATTACTAGCTGTATTTCCCTCCATTCTATTCCTCCCCACTCTCATTTATTCTATTTTCTCTCTCTCTTCTTTCACCCTGTCCCTGCTCAGAAATATATTGTATCTGATTACCCTCTCCCACAATCTTCCCTCTCTTCTATTCCCCCATTCCCATCTATTCCCCCTCCCCTCCCCCATTGCCTTTATCCCATCCCTTTCCTCTCATTTTTCTCCAGGGTTAGATAGATTTCTATACCCTATTAAGTGTATATTTTATTCTTCACTGAGCCATTTCTGATGAGAATGAAGGCTCATTCATTCCCCCACACCTTCCCTGCTTCCATTCCATTGCAAAAGCTTTTTATTGACTCTTTTATGTAAAATATCCTAGCCCCTTCTTCCTCTCCTTTCCCTTCCTCCCAGTACTTTCCTTTATCAATCATTGACTCCATCTTTTTACTATATTATACCATTGTATTCAGTTCCCCCCCCATACATTGTCCATATATGTTCTTTCTAATTGCTCTTATAAATTAGAAGGTTCATTTGAGTTATCATTATCTTCTTCCCATGCAGGAATGCAAACAGTTCAACATCATTATATTCCTCATAATTAGTCCTTCTCATTCACCCTCTCTAGGCCTCACGTGAATTCTGTATTTGGAGATCAAACTTTCTGTTCAGCTCTGGTCACTTCAAGTTTGAAATTCCCCTATTTCATTGAATGTCCATCTTTACCCCAGAAGAGAATGTTCAGTTTTTGTGGGAAGTTAATTCTCAGCTTTCCAAAATATCATATACCAAGCCCTACACGCCCTTAATGTAGATGCTGCCAAATCCTGTGTAATCCTGTAGACCCATAGTACTTGAATTGTTTCTTTCTGGCAGTTTGTAGTATTTTCTCTTTGACTTAGGACTCATATTCCGGGGAGTTTTTCTTTTGGGATCTCCTTCAGAAGGTGATTGGTGGATTCCCTCAATTTCTATTTTACCCTCTGATTCTAGTATCTAGGGGAATATTTGCTGTATTATTTCTTGAAAAGTGAAACCTTGGCTCTTTCCCTGGTCATGACTTTCAGGCAGCCCAGTAATTTTTAAATTATCTCTTCTACACTTAATAATTACCTAGTCGTGTGGCCTTGGGCAAGCCACTTAGCCCCATTGCCTTGAAAAAACCTAAAAAAAAAATTTATCTCTTCTAGATCTGTTTTCCAAGTCAGTTGTTTTTCAAATGAGATATTTCACATTTTCTTCTAATTTTTCATTCTTTTGGTATTGTTTTATTGTTTTGTGATTTCTCTCAAAGTCATCAACTTCTTATAACTCCATTCTACATTTGAAGGAGTCACTTTCTTTGGAGAGCTTTTTTATCTCCTTTTCCAACTGGCCAATTCTGCTTTTTAAGGCATTCTCCTCATTTGCCTTTGGGTTGCTTTTTCCAATTGGCCTAAACTAGCTTTTAACACATTATTTTCTTCAGTATTTTTATAATTGTGTCCACCAAGCTGCTGACTTGATTTTCATGATTTACCTGAATCATTCTCATTTCTCTTCCCAATTTTTCCTCTTACCCCCCCTTACTTGTTTTTCAGTCTTTTCTGAGCTCATCCACAGCCAAAGTCCATTTCCTATTTCTTTTGGAGGCTTTGGATACAGAAGTTTTGACTTGTTCATCTTCTGAGTAAGTACTTTGATCCTCCATGGGACCAAAGTAATTTTCTTTGGTAAGGTTCTTCTTTTTCTGTTGTTTGTTCATTTCCTTGCCCTATGACTGATTTACCGCACTTCCAAGGCTTTGGGGGTGTTGGGGCACCCCACTGGATCCTCAATTCCTCCAAGGTCTTCTGAGAGGCTTTGACTGCTCTCTTGACTGTTTTCTAGTCTGTTTTCTAGCCATAGGCCCTCCCCCTGATCTGGAGGTATGAGGAGGGTCCCTGTTCCTGTATGGTGGTATGGGGCCCCAGCCTGGGACCTGGATCTGAATGTGCATAAACAGCAGAATCCTGCCTCAGGGAGAGCAGAGAGACCTCTGCAGTCTTTCCCCTCACCCTTACCATCTATGGGCTGAGTGCTCTGGAGGTGCTGGGTGGCTCTTCAGGTTCCACCTGCAGGCTCTCACCACAGTGCTGCTCTGAGGTCAGTGCTGGTCTGGGTTCTGTACTCACTCTGGTGTGGTCAACCCCCCCCCCTTCAAAGGGTCCTTGGTGATCCCTGGGCCAAGAAGACTTGGAATCCACCTCCTCTGCTATGGACTCAGGCATCCCCAGGGAACCAGGTACCCTGTGGGCTGTTCCTGGAAGGTTGGACTGGTTTGCTCCAGCCCTGCTGTTCTGTGGTCCAGCTACAATGTGGCTCTTTCTAACCCCCAATCCTGGTGAAACAGACCTTTCTCCTGGATCTTTTAAGTTGTCTTGGACTGGGGAATTGTATCACCCAGTCTTTCTATGGGTGCTCCTCTAAATTTTAGCTAGAGTTATAATTTGATGGCTTTGGGAGTTTTTTTTGGGGGGGGTGGGGATGTTTCCAGGAATTCCTGCCCTCACACTGCCATCTTGGCTCCACCCTGTCTGTTTTCTTAAAGGAAGGTTTAGGGCCTCACAACAATGCAGGGAAGAAGATTTTATTACTCTACTGATTTTACAAATGAGAAAACTGAAACCCAGAGAGGTTCTTCAAGATCACATATCTGAGGCAGGATATGAAGTGGTCTAGTCCTTTAGAGTCAACAGTCTCTGCCTAGGAGGCAGAGAGGGAATTTTCCTATTCATTCTCATTGCAAGGGTCATAGAATCATAGATTTAGACTTAGGAGGAATCTCAGAAGTCATCTTAACCTACAATTATAACTTTAGAAATAGAAGGAATTCAAAAGAATTAGTGTGACCTGAGGGTTGGTAAATGATTTGTCCTAGGTCACTTAAGAAGAGGCAAAGATGGGATTTGACTCATGACTTCTGGTTTGAAATTTAATGAACTTTCTATCTCATTTCTTATATTTTGGAACATTTTTGGGGGGATAAGTCATTATCACTAATAGCTTTCATCCACAAATAGGTTTTAACTCCTTGTTGGCACCAAAGTCCATTATGGGAAATATTCCCTTCCTCTTAAAGATTCAAAACATCCTGAAATGAACTTTTCTATACATAGATAGATAGATAGATAGATAGATAGATAGATAGATAGATAGATAGATAGATAGATACAGGTATAGGTATAGATATAGATACATAGATATATAGATATATAGATATATAGATATACATATAGATATGGATATATAAGTTTGAAATCTTCACTGTCCCACTGCAACTTCTCAGAGAGAGAGCTAGAACCTCATAGGTACTTACCAAGTAGTCAGGAAAAAGGTGAAGAACAGCTTGAACTTGTGCTATTCCTGGATGCCATGGATCACAACCCCAAGGAATACATGCCCCGGACTGATGTAGACTGAAAATGATTATTACCAGGAGCTGGTACAGACTGGTGGTCCATTCCTGAACTGAAAGGAAAACCCAGCACAGAATTAATTTCTGACAAAGATGGGATCTCAAGTGCAAAGTCCTAAAATAGATTTACCTATATCAAGTTAGAATCCTGATGCTGAAGACCTAGCAGGAAATAAAAACAACAAGTAAACAAGGAATGACTGGGCAAAGAGAGCTCCAGTGCTGGAGCAGCCACCAAGAGGAAATCTGAAAGAACCTTTCATTTTTGCCAAACCCACAGGCTAGGTGTGACCTCAGGGCAGAGACATAAAATCTTCTCTCCACCCAGCACATACCAGGGAACTTTCTGAATTGTAGACCTGCTCAGTCATGCTCTCTCCTTATACCTTACTTTTGCCAAGACCCAGGGCACAGACACCAATAGTGACCGGGCTGAGTTGAGTTTTCAGTTCAACCAAATTCAGTAAAATTAAAAAGCACATAATTATTTAGCTCCTACTAAGTGAAGGGTGCTTAAACATACTTGCTAACATAGAGATCATAGGATCCTAAATCTGGGGCTTTAGAAATCATCTAGTTCAACCTCTTCAATTTACAGATGAGGAAACTGAGACCTAACAGGTACTCTGACCCTAGGCGCTGGGTTCTTTCCTTCTGAACAACCTTGGTTTTGAAGATCATGTGTGATAGCCATCAAGAAGGACTACTAGAACGATCACATAAGTTCAATACAAGAAGAATCAAACAAAAAACCCTGGGTGATGGTTAATCTGTTTATTGTACCTTAATATCAGGAGGCTGACTCTGAGGCCTGACTCTGAACTAGAAGATAGTGTGAGGGGTAAGAAGGGGAAGGGCCAAAGCCAAACCTTTATTAAACACATGCTACATCCAGGTGTTGTACCAAGAGCACCAGTCTCAGACACTTACTAACTGTGTGACCTTAGGCAAGTCACTTACCTAACTACCTTGCATTCAGGGCTATCTCCAGTCATTCTGATTCATATCTGGCTGCTGGACCCAAGTGGTTCCAAAGGAGAAAGCTGATGACTTTGCACAGTCCCCCCGACTCAAATCATGGGCTTATCTTGGCATCACCTCCCTGATATCTTGCTCTTCTTTGAGAATGAAGGACAAAACATCATTATATATCATAAGTTCTTTACAAAAATTATTCCACTTAATACTCCCAATAATGCTGTGAGGAAGGTATACATATTATCCCTGTTTTTCAATTGAGAAAAATGAGGCACACAAAAGTTAAGTGACTTGCCCAAGATCACAAATCTAGTAAGTATCTAAGGCAGGATTTGAATCAGATTGGCTTGAATCCAGGCCTAGCACTCTATCCCCTCGAGCCACAAAGCCTCCTCTGTCTAATAAGCTCAATCTATCCAATGGGTTTCACTTCTTAGAAATTGATTCTGAAGTTTTTCACATTCAGGCTGTACCTTTGCTCATTCCCCTCGAGGTGTTCTCACTTGATGAAGATATCAGAGAATATAGCATCTCTAAGAGGGGCAGGCTGACTGACCATTGAATTATTTCTTCCCCTTATAAATTTATATGAAGAAAGAGATCATACCCCCCAAAGGAAAAGTCACAGATGATAGTCACCTAATGTCTACTATACTATATTGTACACAGCAGGCATTTAATCGATGCTTATTTGAAATGCAAAGTTCTTTGAATGATCCCAAGCTTTTCCCAGGGGGAGAAAAAGTAATCCATAAATATAGATGGATTAGAATATGATTTGGGGATCAAGTGACCTGGGTTCAGTTTTTGACTGCAGCTTATTATCTGCATTCTCGAGAAGCAAGGGGGAATCACTTAACCATTCCAGCCATTAAATGAGATGGTTATACTCATTTGCCTCTGGCAGATTTCTTCCCTCCCCTACCACTTATTTTTAATCTCTCCTTATCTACTGGCTGCTTCTTGCTTTCTTCAAACAAATCTTAACCCTCCTTCTTATGAGGGTTAACATGTTTCCTACATTCTCATACATTGATCCATCTACTCCTAATAGTTCAGATCCCAGCTCTTCCCTCTATTTTGTGGCTAAACTCCTTCACAAGTTTGAATCTACAATCAATGGATATCTCCATTTCCTTTCCTCTCACTCTTTTTCTTAACTCTGCTGTCTGGCTTCATATTCCATCATTCTAATGAAACATTGAGCTCTCCAGTTCTCGATGGTCTCTTTACTGCCCTATCCAATGGCCTTTTCTTCATGATTCATTCTCCTTGACCTCTCTCCAGACTTGGGCACTATTGATCATTCCTCTTTGATATTCTATCCTCTGTAGGTTTTCATGACACCATATTTTTCTGGTTTTCTTTCTACCTGTCTGATTATTCCACCTCAGTCTTCTTTGCTGGATCTTCACTAAGGTGATGGTTATATATATATACACATACACACACATATATATATTATATATATGCATATATAATTGCACTTGTTGAATTCATCAACTCCCACCTCTATGCAGATTATTTTCCACTCCTAATATTCAAACTTAAACCCTCTCCTGACTCAAACTTCCCACCGGACATCTCAAACTGATATATTATAGATAACTTTAACTCAACATGCCCCAAATGGAGTTCATTATCTATCCTCCCAAATCTTCCCTTCTTCCAAATTTCCTTATTATTCTTTTTTAAGATTTTGTTTTAGTCATCTTTTCACTGCTTTTACTTCTCTCTTCCACCCTTGAATTAAGATCATGAGAAAAATAAAACCTATTTTTTAAATGTATAAACAAAATAAATTCACACATTGTCCATCCATATCCCCAAAAGTTATCTCATTCTGCATTTTTCACTTCTCTCTCATGTAGTGCCTAGCATGTTTCAACACTAGTCTTTCAGAATCCTTCTTGGTCATTATACTAAGAATAGTTCAATGCATTATTATCCATCATATTTATATATCTTAACTTATTTATCTATTCTCAAATTTATGAGCTTCCCCCAAAAAAAGCCATAAATATTTTGGTACATAGAACTAATCTATTCCTTAATTTACCTTCTTTCTAATTCTTTATCACCTTTATATTCCCTTTCCAACCTCTAATTCCTGCTGAGTAAGGCATATTTCTGTATCCATCTCTTGTGTTTGTGCATTTTTTCTTCTTTTGATTAGTGGAGATTTTTGAGTATATGGATTATTCAGGGAAGACTCCCATTTCTTGTGGGAGGTCCTGCCAATCCCTTTCCTTTCTTTTCTTAACTTAATATTTTATTTTTCCCAATTACATGAAAAAACAATCAACATGTCTTTTAAGTAATAAATTTTCTCCTTCATTAAATGTCCTTCCCCTTCCCAGGCACAGTAAGCAAAATAATATAGATTATACATATGCAGTTATGCAAAAAATATTTCCATATTTGTCAGTTTGTCAAGGAAAACATATTCAAAAAATGCAAGAAGAAGAATAATGTAAGTTTTTTAAAAGTATGTTTAAAATTTCATTAATACTCTATCGGGAAGCTAGGTGGCTCAGCCGCAAGAGTACCAGCCCTAGAGTTAGAAGGACTTGAGTTCAAATCCAACCTCAGACACAATATAATTACCTAGCTGTGTGACCTTGGGCAAGTTACTTAACCCCGTTGCCTTGCAAAAACAAAAAAAAAAAAGACTATCAGTTCTTTCTCTAGAGGAAGATAGTATTTTTCATCAAAAATTCACTGGCCCTGGAGTCAGGAGTTCAAATCCAGTCTCATGCTAGTCTCTTAATAATTACCTAATTGTGTGATCTTGGACAAGTCACTTAACTCCATTGCCTGCTAAAAAATAAATAAAATAAAAATAAAGTAAATTCTTTGCAATTGTTTTGGATCACCGTATTGCTGAGATTAGCAGATTCCTTTACAGTTGATCATTGTACAGTCTGGCTGTTTCTACTGGTTCTGCTCATGTTTCTGAGAGCATCCTGATTATCATTCCTAACAGCATAGTAGCATTACATCACAATTGTATACCACACCTTGTTCAGTCAAACATTTCATGAATGTATACAATTTTGTACAAGTTGTCTCCCCCATGAAAGGTTCACTCCATGAGGGTAGGAATAGTTCTGATTTTTCTCAACAACCCTAATTCTTAGCAGAGTTTCTGACACAGAAGAGTTTTAAAAATGCTTATGACTGACAGCTGACTCACTGATTTAAGCCCCAAGTTCAGCCCATCACTCACCTATTTTACTGGGTTCTTTTTTAGCATTTGATCCACCTCAACCCACAGCTCCAAATCTACCAGTGATCCTTCTCCCTGTTATTTTAGGCAGTTAGTATTGTGTAGAAAGAATGCTAGACTTGAAATCAGAAATCAGAGAGAGACCTTGGTGCAAATTCTACTTTTGGCTCTAGCTTTGTGGCCCTGAGCAAGTCTCTTTACTTCCCTTGGTCTTGATTTCCTCCTTTCTCAAGTGAGATGGACTAAATGATCTATAATATCATTTTCCAACTTATAGTTCTAGGACCCTAGGCTCCCTGGATTTCAGAAACATCTATGTTCAAGTGAAACTCATCTGTCTGAGAGATAGACCTATATGAGATATCCTACCAATCTCAGGCAAAAAAATAGTGACTGAGACAAGGACTTCAGTGTCTGGGAGCCACACAGCAGGTCCCACTGAAAGAAAAGATAAGAGTATGAAATCTAAGGCAAGAGAACATAGGACTCAAGAATCTTGTTGCTTTTATGATGCTGTGTGGAAAGGAGATTTTATTTTCATATAAATCAAAATGATATGTATAATGAATATGCTAATAATTTGGATTTCTCAGACTCTGAGAACAATACAGGTCGAAGTGATTTGTCAACCACCCTGAACCATACCTGCCTCTGTGAAGTGAAGAAAATCAAAAAATTGTATAATCTATTCTATATCCAAGCAAAATAATAAAGTATCCCTAAGACTGAACAGTCAATTGAACTGATCCCACAGGACTTGAGGACACCTGTATTGATTTGCATTCATGGGCTTATGTGAGAAAACCCCTCAAGTCTTAGAAATAATTATTTTGATTCATTTTTCCCTCCCTTTCCATTTGTGAGTCAAATATATGTTCTCTGCCTTCATTATAGCAAGATGGAGTCCTAATCAAGAAAATTCCCTCCTGGTTTGCAACTGTTCATTTACAATGAAACGAATGAATTCAGCTGCTCCTTGATTACTGACACACTGTCTCTGCCCTGCTTTGTTTTCCCCAGGTTAGAGACCAGTTCAATACAATTCTGTTAACAGCTGTGATAGGGAAAAACCCTATCCTAACTCTAACCCTAAGTCCTTGCTCCACTGTGATAAGAAGAGGACACAACTTCCATCATACCAATTGTAGAATCAAGTGTGGGGCATCAGTTTGAAGCCTCTTTTGAATCTGACCTACCTAAGCCAGGTATCCTTATGTTTCCCTTCTAATGTGGGAATTCCATTGCACCCATGCTACCTATATAAAGGTGCTGAAGCCCTGAGCACTCTGATTTCCCTCTCCTCTACAGATGAGCCTGTGCTTTGAGTAAACAGAATTTGCAGAATAGCTCTCTCTGCATTCTTGATTTGGTTTTTGGCAGCAGAGCCCAATCCATGGATCCCTCATTAAAACTTTATCACAAAGGGAGCTGTGAAGTAGAGGAGTGGCAGAGAAGAGCAATCTTAATCTATCAGTCACCAAGGAAATCAAGTTCCACCTCAGAGCTACCTTTTCAAAAGAAAAAATGAAATCTTCCTGGAATGGGAACGAGGCAACAGGAAAAGACTCTTACCTCAGTTACAATGGAAGAAGTGATGAGGCTTTGGTCAGAAACCCAGTCATCCACAACCTGGCTCCATCTCCAGTTGACTCCAATTTTGACCTGAGACATTTGGAGGCAAGGGCAATCACTGTGGCCAAGAGAACCAGAGATATCTCTCTAGTTTCCCATGGGATCCAGGGGGGTGGAAAGCTTTAGTAGGGAACTAAAATTAAGGATCTCATGGACATTGAGCAAAGTTGAAATATTGTCAAGAAGGGGAATCCACACTGGTGCTTAGTTAGGGACAAAGGCTGTGAAGCTCTCTAGCAGAAAATGGCAAGCTATACATTTTGGAGGGATAGGCAAAGATCTAGAATCTTCCCTTATCTCTAACTTCAGGTAAGAGATCCTCAGAGGCCATCAGGATTGGGGATGCTGGCCCCAAGAAGAGGATTTCTTCAGAAAGCCACTGAAGGAGGAAAGTAGACATTTGACTGCCACAAAATCCAGGATGTATTTTTAGACCAATGAAGACACCTCACCAAGAACTGGTCTCATCTGCTGGAGCACTGAAGGCAGAGTCTTCTTGTGCCTGTGTGGAATAAATGATGACAAAATACTTCAGACTGAACACTATGAAAAATTGTACACATTCAGTTTCTACCTGGAAGGAAACATTATCACTTAAATGTTCATTCTATAGGGGCACTTGTGCCCAAAGGATCCCTAGTAGAGCTTCAACCTGCACTGGGAGACTCATAAAAAGAGCTGGAGATACTTCCTAGAAAGAGAAATGTGTTCACTCTAAGTCAGAGTTAAAATAGCATCAGTTTCCTGTGTTGAGTATGGCAAAGATAAATTTATGGAATGGATTAGTTAAAAATCAACTTCAAATGATGAAGAGCTTTGACATGGTTGAGTTACTTGAGAGCCAGGGGAAATGAGTCCTTGAACACTTCCTCAGCCCCTTTCTAAATCATTTTACCCTTCTTAAACTTAAAACTCTTTGTGTCAATAAACATTTGTGAAGTGCCTTCTAGAGTGAAGATACAAAAGGAGGCAAAAGGCAGTCCCTTCCCTCAAGGAGCTTACAATCGAATGAGAGCAAAGGCAAGGAAACAAGTATAGAAAGGATAAATAGAAACAATTAAGAGAAACCAGACAATGGAATCAAGAGAGATTATATTTGAACCCTAGTCAGGAACCTGTCATAGTTTAAACCATGGCCTGGAAATCCCGATTTCCTTCACAGATGTCCTCTTCTTAGTTGATATCCCTGTTCCCAAATCGATTTTTATCATCTACATTCCTTCCTTCCCTTTACAGAATAGGTAGATCAGAGGATGTTACTGATCAAAATGGGGACCTCTTCCTGTCATTTGTCGAGTTCCATTAAAGGGCATAATCTCTTCTCTGAAAATTCATTAGGACAACAAATCCTTATGCTTATGTTCATCTTCTTCATCAAAAGTTTTCCCTCTTAGTCATTTGGGTACTATTCATAGTCACATGGATCTCACCATGAGGGAGTCTGGGTCATTTTTCTTGTGGAATGCTAGAAAATTCTCTGTTAAGCTTTGATACATGCTCCAGAAAGGCAATAGACTTCTCCAAAGTTTTGAATCACTCCATCATTCTGACTCAACTTCCTCATCTGTAAAACAAGGAGAGTAATACCTCGAATACTTCATAGGTACATGCAATTAACATCATTTCACAGATGACAGAACTGAGGTAGACAGAGATGAAGTGACTTACCAAAGATCACATAGTAGTGTCTGAGGCTGGATTTGAACCAAGTTTTACCCTAGCCTAGAATATCTGGTGAGACTAGTTTCCCTCCCTGTTGTCTCAAAAAACTTGGAGTTAATCTGTTTCAAGTACTGAAGCAGATGCTGAGTTACCAAAAAGTCAATATTTTACTAAGCACATTCCCCAGTGTTTGAAATAGTCATCTTTTAAACCTCATTAATCTGAATTCAGTATTAACCACTGTACTATACTGATGAATCTTATTACTTTC
Source organism: Macrotis lagotis (assembly GCF_037893015.1). NCBI lineage: Eukaryota > Metazoa > Chordata > Mammalia > Peramelemorphia > Peramelidae > Macrotis > Macrotis lagotis. The sequence goes on from NC_133660.1 coordinate 285,558,522, forward strand.
CTGTCTTTGATATGGTTTAAGATCTCAAAGATGGTGTCGTCTGGTTCACTTGGAGAGTAGATGCAGGTGGCAGGAAGCAGGGGGTAGATCAGTCCACTAAGCAGGCCTTAAATGACTTCCCCCAACAAGTAGAACCTGATATGGTTGCAAGCAGAACCTAGCTGCCACATGTCTCCTCGGGTCCACCTGACCCTGGAGTCTTTAGTGACCTCTTCAGTCTTTCTGGTGGGTTGAGGAGGTGTCAGCTGATCTCCCTGTTTGATCATTAGCAACAACCTCTTGGAAAATTTTACTATTGCCAGGCAGTGGAGTGGAAATTCTTGACAATGACACCATCTTCCTGGAAGGCCCTGGAAACCTCAGCTGGAATGTACCTGAGCATCTCTGTCCCACTGGACTAAAAATATAGCTAGGTTCCTGTATCAGACTGGCAGCTCTTTAACCAGCCAGTGTTGAATGCCAATAGGTCAGTCCTGGATGACTATATTGGCAATTAGACATATAATTCAAGTGTCTTCACCTCCATCACTGTCACAGAAGTAAGAGATTCCAGCATCAGCCCTGGACTTTGGAGAGGAGAAGGAATATTCAGTACATTGAGTTGGGATGATTGCTGACCTCTCTCAGTTGAGGCCACACTCAGAGACCCTCACATAGCCATTCCCACTTCTCATCATATTCTATTGTATTTCTTTCCTTTTCTTCCAGTAGAATTTTATATGTGATTCCTAGTCACCTGAAATATATTTATAAAACCATGCACGCAGTGGGAGTTCTCAAGGATAATGTCATCTATGGCTGTTTCAAAGGTCTGTTTTGGTGCTCTGATTTCATATCACAAATCACCTATTGAACCCCCCCCCCCCAGTATCCTCTCATTCCTCTCCTTGGAGACAGTATCTCTGCTGGCCTCCCTGGACTCAGCTCCCAAAGGCCAGGTCTCTTCTCTTCTGCCAGGGGTACTTTTGGAAGTTACCTCCTGCCTCAACTCTGTATATTTTTTCTATTGGATGTGGTATTTCTGCTCTAAATTTCCATGGCTAAGAAAAGTGGGGAAAGATAGAGAGGAGGTAGAGAGTAATTTCCCCCCAACTACCCAGTGCTAGAGGTTTCACACTACACACAATGGTTTTTTGCCTCTAATGTGTCCAGAGCTGGAACACTTGTCATTTTCAAAGCTACCTATCAATTCCATAAGGGAAAGTCTTCAGCTTTGTAAAGAGCTAATATGAAAGAAATCCAAATTTCTATTTCCTAGACTATATTTATACTTTGTTTTCTCTATTTTCTGCCCCTTACCTTCTATGATTTCATCACCTCAGACCCCCCTCCCAAAACTTAAATTGGGCATGAGACTTGAAAATCTGTCCAAAAAAAAACACAAAATGGGTCAACTTGCAAATGACCATGTGAGATAATATTCAAAAAGCAGTTTGAGTAGATGTTTAATAACTAACTGCCTTTTCCCTTCCTTCTGGAAAACACTCTACCCATCTGTCTCTTCTTTCCAGTTAAAACATATTTCTCTACCTTCCTTCTCAATCCAAGTAGACTCTGGTCTGGGCAAGAAATGGCAGTCCAGAATCAAGAATTCTAATTTAGTTTGGCATTGTGTGACTTTCTTTTTCTCAACCCATGGAGTCTGAGAATCAATCAGGTCACAGGTTGGAAACTTTATTCCTGATACAATCTTTCATCAAAACTTTCTGGCATTACACAAACCCCAGGCCCCTGAAGGGTCATGATTTGCTTCTCCATCCCTAAGTACACAAAACAGAAACTGAGTGTTATCATTGTTCTTCCCTGGACTCAGGTTGAAAGGAGAATGTGTTGAGGCAGAAATAAGGGTTTAAAAAAATGGTAAAAAATAAAAACCACATATACAAAAATATTTATATCAACCCTTTTCATAGTGTCAAATAATTGGAAATTGAAGGGACGCCCATCAATTGAAGAATGACTGAATAAACTGCGGTATATGAATGTGATGGAACCCATGGCTCTATAAGAAATCATGAGGGGAGGTTTCCAGGTTCAGAAAAGTATGGAAAGACTTAAATGAACTGATGTTGAGTGAAATGGGCAGAACCAGAAGAACATAAACACACTAACAACAACATGGGGTCATGATCAACTATGATAGACATTCATTTCAGCAGTACAATAATCAAAGATAATTCTAAAAGACTTTTAATGGAGAATACCATCTATATACAGAGAAGAAACTGTCTACTATCATCAATTTTTAAAAGTTGTCATATATTATGCTTTTTTCGCTCTAATTTTTTTCAGCCTTTTGATTTGAGTCTTCTTTCACCACATGATTTATATGGATTTATGTTTAACAAAGTGTTTTATATATATTTATATATATATATATATATATATATATATAATATATATTTTATTTTTCTTTCTCTCAGAGAAGGGGAAGAGGGGAGGGAGAAAAGGTGAAACTCAAAACCTTGCCCAAGGTGATGATCAACCTTGAAGGACTTGCTCATTCCATTTAGTGCAACAACCAGGGACAATTTGGGGCCATCTGCAAAGGAGAATACAATCTGTATTCAGAGAAAGAATTGTGGACTTTGAACAAAGACCAAAGACTATTACTTTCAAATTAGAAAAAAACTGTTATCTTATTATGTAATTTTACTATCTCATACTTTGTTTTTCTTTCTTAAGGATATGATTTCTCTGTCATCACATTCAACTCAGATCAATGTACACCATGGAAACAATGTAAAGACTAACAGACTGCTTTCTGTGGGGGGTTGGGGGAGGGAAGCAAGAATGGGGGAAAAACTGTAAAACTCAAAATAAATAAAATCTTTCTTAAAAAAAATAAACTAATAAAACACAAAAAAATTGCCCAAAAATGACTGCTGAAAATTATAATTCATGTGTTTGAAAAAATAAGTAAATTTTTAATTCTCTAGGATCTTGCCAAAACCCATACGTGGATGGCATCCTTACAAGTGCCAACATTGACCCAACATTTGGGGGAATTTTTATATAATTTAGACAAAGAGCAGTAAAACTTTAAGTGGCCAGCCAATGAGATTTCACAAAGATGACATTGGTCTTACAATTACAATTTTCTCAAATCTTCTCAAATATTGACTAAAAATTCCTATTGACAGGAATTTCATTTATGCTGAAGAGTAAATGTTTACAAACAACAATAGGATTTTCTCTCTGCTCATCCAGGATGTCCCTTATCTTAAAGTTTGTTGATCAAGGTAATAACTCAGGTGTAGCCAGCATTGTAGGAGACAGACCTTGCATAGCAGACTGAATTTTATAACCCTTAGTTAAAGGTTAAGACAAACTTCTGATCAGAAATATATAGCTCAAGAAATATTAATTCCATCCTAAAGAATTTCAGGTTAGACACATTATGACAAGGGAGGGGGGGAACTTATCAAGGAATGGTATGGAGTGGACATATTGATTAGATTGTTCCCCTGTCCACAAGGACCAATCCTGGCTCTGAAGGGAGGAGAAGTCATATATAAAACTGGATCTTGTTTCTGACAGTCGGTCCCTCACTGGAGGAGTACACCCATTTTTCACAAGAAATATAAATAAATAATTCTTCTTTCAGGCTAAATTTCATCATTAGGAACCAAACACCCCACTCTGTGAAAAAGGGGTTTGAGGATTCCACTTCTAAAAATTTAGGGGCTCTTATGGGATTCCCCAAATCTCTGATGCTTCCTCCAGAGAAACAAGAGGAAGAGCAATCTTGTTCATATTTAAGTTGTCCCCATTTTCTTCTGGGAGGAGAGGAGGGCCCTTCCCCCCAATCTCTAAGGTTCCTGAGATTTTGGTATTGGTCAAGTGGGGTGCCTGAGCAATTAAAAGAAAAAGATAAACTGCTTTGCAAGATCCTCTAAGACAGGAAAATTGGTGGCTAGAGTACTGCCATTATTGACTAAATCCCCATTCTAGGTAGTCCAGTCAGTCCCTGAGGGTGGAAAAAAAGCACTAAATATGGGAGGCTGAGAATCAAAATGGAAAGTGTACAGAAAAGGAGGGTAGGTCCTCCCAAGTATTCCCCAAAATAATCCACTGGAGTTGCCTGAGTACCCCAGATGCTGCAGGGATTCAGGGATGTGCTTGAAACATGAGAACAGATTGGATCTGAGGTTTTGCTCTGTGTGTGTGTGTGTGTTTCCTACTCTGTGTTTTGGTTAGCCAATTTTAGCTTCCTGGTTTTCCAGGCTCCTGGGGCTGGAGAATTCACTGTCCTCCCCTTTCTTTTAAAATTGGTCTAAGTTTTAAATTCTGAGGTTTGGGGGTAGAGGGAAGCCCCCTCCCTCCCTCTCAGCCTCTGACCTAAAGCAGGCTGTGGATCCCAGTCCCTTCACAGTTCTGGGGCAGATGGTAGCTCCTGGGCCTGGACAGCCCTCCTCACTATTCTTGTGGGCTGGATAGTGGGGGGGGATTTGTGAGCTGCTGTTTCTCAAAATTGGTGTACTTTTGACTGAGAAAATGGGCAATGAAGAGTGGAATTTCTGCTATAAAAATTGATAAAGTAATTTGAAAATATTTTGTTGTTGGGTTTTGAATAATTTAAGGGATTAAAAACATATTTATTGGTTGATCCTTTTTATATTTTAAGGGAAATATTTTAATTATGACAAATCAAGAGAAAGTTGTGCTGTGATAAGTAAATTCATGTATTGATAATATGCTTTATATAGTTGTAAAAGTAAGGTTTTAATAAGTCATTGACTCTGGTGAGAGAACAATATATACTAAAAGCAGAAAAATATTCAATGAACTCTAAAATATTGTTGAGCAGTACATTAAAAAAATAAAATAGGGGCTACTAGGTGGCATAGCAAATAGAGCACTGGCCCTGGAGTCAGGTGCTGACTTCAAATCCAGCCTCAGACACCTAATAATTACCTAGCTGTGTGGCCATGGGCAAGTCACTTAACCCCATTTGCCTTGCAAAAACCTAAAAAAATAAAAAAAAATAAAAGCTAAAATATATTTGTAAATAAATAAAATAAAAGGAAAATTTGTAAAAATGAATTTTAAAGGAATTGAGAAGAAAGTGGAAAGGTTTAGAAGGAGGAATGGAAAGTGTGAAAAGTTTGGTGTTTTCCTCTGAACCATAAGAAAGGCATATTTAGAAGAATAAAGATTGTTTTTTGGGCATGTAAGTCTGAAAAATTATACAAGAAAAGTTAAGATATGTAAATTTTCTTGGATTATGGAATCCAGAATTGAGCTGAATTATTTGTGCTCAGATGCAGTCATTGAGGTAAAATTAAATCACTAGTAATAAATTGTCTGCGAAATAATGAAGCCCAGAAAGATTGAGTGCTTGGAAGAAATGTAGTTCAATGTTGAGACTGGGACTCTGTATGTGATTCTAGGTGTGATCTTGTCTTGTTCCTGGTCTCAACCTAACTAAAACAAATGGTCCAAAATGTGAATCCTCCTTTTATTCTTTTGGGTTTTTAAGAGACTAATGTGAAATTGATCATTAGTTGCAGACTATCATCTGATCTTACATATTTTAGGATTTTCAAATAGTTTGGTAACTAGGAGTGATGTTTTTCAAACTGTTCTTGTTAAGAAGAGAGGAATATATGCATCAGGAATTAAGAACTTAATTATTTTCTAGTATTTGGATAAGGAATGATGTGAGACAGTCAACACAGGTTCAACTGAAAATCCGTCTTGGGGACCACAAGATGAGTTTAAGTAACAGATAACTAGTTGTAAGAATCTTTAGTCTGCTGCTATCCCAAAGGAAACAGTTGGGGGAGTAAGCCAAGGGTCTGGAAGTTTGCAGGTGAGATCCAAGGGAAGAAGATAATTCCCAGGAGCTAGTCTGAGGATGAGGCAGGAACTTTGATAAGGAAATGCAACTACAACTTTGCAGAGAAATGGGTTAGATGGAATTTTTTCACACTTGTGTCTTAGGAATTTTTCAAGTTTTGTATTTCTATCTCTCAAGGCCTCTCTCAGGTCTTGTGATCACATTATATCAAATTAAAGTTTACCCCATCAGGATTACCTAATATTTGAGATCCGGTACTAGGAAATTTATATATTACATGAAGAATGGTGGTTTTGGTTCTGTAAGGACAAAACAAAGACCCATGTTTTTAAGTCACATGACTGTAAGGTGTTTGGCATGAAAGCAATTGCTGTATGAATGTGAACTTTTTCTTGGATGACTCTATATGAGCTGATTCTCTGTGTAATCTGAAAACATTAACTTAAGGAGATTTCAAGTTTATAAAATGCATAATTTTGATTATGATATAATATCGAGAAGTACTGATAAATAGAACAGCTAGAGTTAGTAATAAAGAATAGATTCTGAAATAAATCTGGGGATTTAAAATTGTGATATTAATCACAAAATGCTGTATCTGGTCCTAAAGTCATGACCTTTATTGCTTTTTTGCAGAACAGTCTTAATCTCAAATCTCAGAACAGTCTTGATCTCAAAGAAATTTAAAACAGTCTAGTTGCTGCAGGTTTGGTCAGAGACCCACTTTTATTTCTATAGTAACATAGGCAACTGTATGCATCTTAGAGGCTCTTGTAATTATTGAAAATACAGTTAATATCAGTTGATGGAACTGCATGTGTTCCTAGAACTGTGTATGGTTTCCCTTCTGGGTTATACTGGGTTATACCAAATACCTCAAGCAACCTTGAGGTAATTTAAATCACTAAAGCAACTATCATCTATTATCCCCTGTAAAGAAACTACTAATATTTTACTGAAGGAAAATTTTCATTCTGTGCCATTTATACAATATTCAGAAAATAAATAATACATAAATATGCTTTAAAAATGAAAAAGAAAGAAAATATGGGGTTGAGAGAGTTGAAACTTTTTAAAAGGAAAATCCCCCTGGGCTTAAAAAAATTGCTAAATTTTAAATTTAGTAGCATTTATGTTATCTTTTTATTATAGTTTTAATTAAATTGAAACCATAGCAAAATTTAAGCCAATTGGTTTTTGGTAATCTTAATTGATTTAATTGCTAATGAATAGGTTAATCATGTCACTTTTTAAAGTCAATGTTTGAAATGAATTTGATTTAAAGTTGGTCTATATGAAGAATTGTGCATTTGCTAATAATGTAAGTTACTGGGGAATGTAGTAGAGGAAATTTGGACAGGACAATATGTTTAATGCACTGACCATGTGACTTACATTGTTTAAGGAAATGTACACTCCTACTCCCATTCCATTCTTCAGGTTCTTGAGATCAGGTCAATTAACTTTTAGTTCTTTAATTACTGCAGTCCTGAACTGGGTTCTTGGGGATCACTTTGAGGGATTTAACAGGGGAATAGAATAAAAAGTCTAACCCTGTTGCAAGAGTATCAGTGTTGAGAAATTCTGGCAAAATCCTTGCACAGATTGTGGGACAATTATGTAATTTAAATTGCCAAACTTGTTCCATCTAAGAATATGCTTATATGAGTTAAGGTGGAAATATGGGGTTATTTCCAGTGCTGAAGAAAAATTATATTTGAATAAATCTTAAGGCCTTGGTGAACTTTGTCATTGTGATAAGGATGATTTAGTTGGGTATGTTCTGCCTGTCTTAAACCAGCAGACCTTTCCTTTTGTAAGCCCCTTTGGGTTCAAAGAAGGAGGTATTTAGAAAGTGTCTGTTAATTGGGATTTATTGAAAAGATTTATTGAAAAGATTTGTGAGATTTATTTATGAAATATTTATTTTTCCTGTAAGACTGAATAGCTAGAAGAACTATTACAAGTTCCCAACTAATGAAATGTTTCAAGTTTTGTGATTGTCCTTTTAACAGCAGGAATATTTGTTGTTTTTAAGAAAGAGAAATACTCTCAGAAAAGATTTGTAAAAGTATATATGTAGTGGGGTCTTCTAATTCATTACAATAATGTAATGGTATTGCTTATAACTGTTATAGAAAATTTTCTATTTTTCAAGGTTCCTATTTGTGAAATATTTTGACATTGGGTTAGTGATAAAAGCATTTAAAGTTACTATATATAATAAGTCCAGGTAGAAAGAATTTTTGTCTTTTGATCTAAATTTGTTGCCATTCCATGGCATAAGTGTTACATAAGTGTTTTGAAATTATCATATTTAAAAGATTAAATTATAAAAAATCACATTTTTCTCTTGAAAATAGGAGTGTATTTGGGTTAGAATTAAGCATATAAAACAAAAATGTACAACTCAGGATAAGGTTAATGCTAAGAAACCTTTTTGTGTCTTTGTTTTATTTTAAGGGAATAAGATTTCAGCATGGAAACTTTATTTTTAGTGAAGGTTAATAATTCATGTGTCATCTTATTTTGAATCTAATGAATCTGAGGTGTGTTACAGCTGGAATTTAGGAACACCTGTATATTTATGTGCAAATTATTGGATAGTCATCTTAAAGTGATCTAATGATTTTAAAGGATTCTGGAAGCAATGGTGTTGGTCATGTTTATTGAATGTGGACAGTAAGTAAGCATATTAATAGAGGAATTTGTTCCTGTAGAATCTGTTTCTATGTGCAAATTGAGATTTGTTGTTAAACATCCCAAATCCTTTGTTGTGTGTTTTGACATAAAAGCACTAGATGACCTGGATAAAACAATTTGAGATTTTTCTGTGATATTCTCTCACTATTTCTAATGTGAAATTATAATTGGTATTTAATCTTTGTGAATTGAACTCACTTAAAGTTCTGATTATTTAGAGTTTGCTATTTAAGATCTCATAGGACTGTTGAATTGGTCTTCTATTCTGTGTTTGATACCAGGTATGATCAACAGAGGAAATACTGTTTGGCTAATGTTCTTTTGTTTTGGGGTTTTTTCCCCAAGGCAATGGGGTTAAGTGACTTGTCCAATTTCACACAGCTAGGTAATCATTAAGTGTCTGAGGCCAGATTTGAACTCAGGTCCTCCTGACTCCAGGGCCAGTACTTTATCAACTATGCCACCTAGCTGCCCCTAACTGTGCCACCCAGCTGCCCTGACCAATGTTCTTCTCAAGTCATAAACTCAATAGGGGATGAACACTACAGGTGACAAACTCATTGGAATAAGAGTTGAAAGGATCGTTTTTTTCAGTGTGATCTGAGATTGGACTCTTTCTGATTTAGTTTCCCAAATGTGACATATACTGTTAGGTCTTCCAGGGTAGAACAAAGAATAATGAGGTAATTGGAGAAGTGAACAAGCGGGGTATGGGCAGCATCTTGCATTACAGGATAAAGGGGTACATTGGGGGGAGGTGGTAAAACACAGCTGTGTCTAGTGTCCTTGGTCTGTGGGGCAGAATATCCAGCTCCCAAGGACTCCGGTGCACCTTATCTCTAAGGGTGGCATGCCAGCTCCTGAGATTGTCCAGGTGGCAGTTTATTTGGAAATGATTTGTGTCATGGCTGTTAGAATAGCCTGTGTTCCCATATCTCCCCTTGTTTTTCATTTAGGGCCAGGGGATCTGGATAGTCATAATAAACACTGAGTAGGGAACGGACACGAAATGCATAGGGGATTTTTTTTTATACATGGGGTCCAGGAGATCTGTGGGGACCAGAAGTGGGGGAAATGTCCAGTGTCAGGGAGAAAAGGGCAGGGAGAAGTGTGTGGGGTTTGAGGTCGTTCTAATCTTAGGTCCAGGGTATAAGGTTCTGAAATTCTGGGGCCAGTAAGCAGGGAAGAGAGATGCATCATGACTCATGGGTAAAAGAATGGGGGGGGGGAATAAGTGCACACCGAGGGGTGACCCATGCTTCGGGGGTATTCAGCAGGAACAGCATAGTAATGAGGACTTGGTGAAGAGACAAGTGTTCTCTAGGTTTAAAGTCCATTGCTCTTTTTGCCAAGGTGAGGAGCTCGTCCTGGAGCACTGCGGGGGGGGGGGGGGGGGGGGATTGCCTCCTCCCCCTCCATCCTCTGCATCTTGGGTCTCCTCTATTGTTGTTTAGAGACATTCTTTGCATTCTTTTGGTCCGGGCTGCTACAGAGCTAGGCGATCTGGAAGCCAGAAGGGGGGGGTGCTGCTCCTTGTCAGATCAGATGGTCGAGACTCTACAGTGGGGCAGTGCAACCTGTGGGAAAAACACAAGCAAACCCTCTCCCCTGCGTTAGGATGGGGAGGACCAAGGACCAAGGCCAGGGCTTGCAATTCTGCCCGTTGCACAGACTGGGTATGGGGGCTCCTGTGAGTGAATAAAACAGATCCGTTACTAGATTACATAGTCCAGGTGCTTTCTGTTTGTGTCTGTAAAGTCTACATAAGCCTGTGGAATGGGTCCAGGGGCCGGAAATGAGAAGGGGAACCTGACAGGGAGTGCTGAAATCCCCTTGAGAAAGGGGGAAGGGTGGATAATGGTTATCAATAGACCCAGCAAAAATCTCTCATCTGACAGGCATTCGGGAAGTTGTTAGCTGCTGCTGAGGGGGCAGGTGGAGTATCTTGATGTTTCAGGGGAGGCTGGATCCAGCCGTCTTCTCCAGGCAACTCAGGGTAAAGATGAGGAGGCTTTGGGGGGGGGTTGTCTGGTGGAGGCTCCAGGGAGGGTTTAGAAAGAGGGGGGCAAGTGGATTTCTCATCAGTTTGAGTGCCCTCATCACAGACCTCAGTGAGGTGGCACGGGCTCTCTGCCCTGGCCTTTTCTGCATCTAAAGCTGCCTGTAGAATATCTTGAGGATTTTCCTCTCTCCCTGAAAGGCAGGCATGTATTGCAGTGACAATAGGATAGAAGGGCAGCAGGGGAGAAAAGTCACCCGGACCTCAGCTCTGCAGGCAAGTGTCAAAACATGCCCCCAACCATCAGGATCCAGGATGTGACCAGCTTCAATCCAAGGGGCTAAAACAAAAAGCGCCTGGAGTGTTATCTTACGTTCTTTTTCAGAGCATTTCAGGTGACTGGAACTTAGGAGTTGTTTAAGAACCCGTGCTTGCCTATCTTGGGAAGAAGGGGGAAGATTCCCCATTAGGATAAGGGACTACAGGGGGCTCTGAGGGGCCACTGGGGCAGGGGATTGTCGAGAGACCGGTCCATATGGGGCACTTACCTTAGCCAGCAAGGATGAGTGCAAGTCTGAAGCGTCCTTCAGAATGGGGGGGGATCCTGAGTTTTGGCACCATTTGTTGTGGCTTGCTTCACCTTGGGGCCCACAGCGGGGACCTCCCTCCCCAAGGGGAGCTGAGAATAAGGAGTCAAGCCACCACTGCATTATGCTTCCAGCTCAATTTTATTACTGCTTAGCTATTACATATATACTGTTAGGTCTTCCAGGGTAGAACAAAGAATAAAGAGGTAATTGGGGGAGCACACAAGTGGGGCACATACAGCATCTTGCATTACAGGATAAGGGGGTACATTGCGGGGAGGTGGTAAAACACACAGCTGTGTCTAGTGACCTTGGTCTGTGAGGTAGAATGTCCAGCTCCCAAGGAGTCTGGTGCACCTTATCTCTAAGGGTGGCATGCCAGCTCCTGAGTCTGTCCAGGTGGCAGTTTACTTGGAAGTGATTTGTGTCATGGATGTTAGAATAGCCAGTGTTCCCACATTTGGGCAAAGTCTTTTTTAATTTAATACAATTCGAATCATTCATTTTACACCTTGTAATACTTTCTATCTATTGTTTAGTCATAAATTATTTCCTTATTCAAAGACATGTCAGGCAAATCATTCTCCATTCCCCTAACTTTCTTATGATGTTATCCTCATGTCTAAATCAGGTACCCATTTTGACCTTATCTTAATATACAATGTGACCTTCTGATCTATACTTTGCTCTGCATTTACCCGAAATCAACATCTATTCCTTGGTTTTGCCTGTTTTCTCAGCAGTTTTTTGCCAAGAATTGAATAAAAGATTGTATCTTTAGATTTAATCAAACACTAAGTTATTATGGTCATTTGCTACTGTGTCTTGTGTGTATAAATCTATTCCCATGATTCACCACTCTGTTTCTTAGTCAGTATCCATGAAAGGGACTCAGTAAATCACAGGGTGAAATCTCCAGAGATTGTCTAACCAAGGGGCAGAAGGACGTCTGTGGGTACGCATGTATAAATCTATAGCTCCCAAGGCTACACAGATGAATTTTTCTAATCAGGACTTATGTAGAGCACACTATTAGCTCAAAGAAAAAATATTGACTTAAATATTATAATTGGATTTCTTAGAGAATATTTCCCTCTTTCCACCCTAAATGAACTTCAGAGCACATCTTGTCAAAGATTTCTGTTCTATAGGATGAATGGCACATATAGTACATATTGAGAAATGAATATAGAAGACAATTTGAGGAAGGAAAGGTCACTGTTAACTAGGAATAATGACCAATGTTTTTTCACAGAAGTTGGTACCTGAGGATTGTCGGAAGGAAAGATAAATTGGAAAAACAACCCAAGTATGGGGCACAGTCTGGTTAAAGGCATGCAAGTGGGAGATTGAGAGACAAGTTTGGACTGAAGAGAGATGGCATAAGGGGAATCATGAGAATAGAGTTTGATTGGAGTCAATTTATGGAGGGTTTGCTATGCCTGGTACACAGGAAGAGTATGTCTTTGATCCTAGAGTCAAGAGAAAACACTGGAGAGTTTTTAAGTAGGAAAAATCAGAAATCACATTTGAATCACTTTTCCAGGCCGAACATCCTGGGAAATCAAGGTTCTGCTCAAGAGAAAGCCTCTCAGGGCAGGAATTGTCAAATGGCAGGTATTCAGGTCACTCACAGCTGGATACTCCTTGTAGTGAGGACAGCATCAGGTAAATGGGCACAGGTTCTCTGGGACTCTATTTTAAGTGCATTTTGTATTTGTTGATCTGGGTTTGTGTGGTCTCCCCAGGTAATATGTGAACATTGGGAGATCAAAACTGCCTGGATTTTGCCTTTCTATCTCCCTATTCATCATTTTTTATAGTACAATAATAATCTATCATATTGCATCAGCTTTTTCATTCATTCTTGAATTGATTGACATGCCCTCAATTACTTATTCTTTGTCACCACCAAAAGAACTGCCAGAAATATTTTTGTACAAATAGATATTTTCTTCTTAATTAATAAAAATCTCTTTGGGATATAGACTTAGTAGTGGTATTGCTGGATCAAAGTGTATTCATAGTTCAATTGACCTTTGGGTAAAGTTCCAAATTGTTTTCCTGAATGATGGATCAGGTCACACCTCTACCAACAGTACGTTAGTGTCCCACTTTTCCCACATCCCCTCCAACAATTATCAAGTTTCTTTACTGCTGCATTAGCTAAATGTTAGGTATGAGGTGGTACAGAGAGGATTAGTAAGTATTTAATTAACATGTATTCATAGATTCACACTAATGAAATCTCTTGGAAGCTTAGGGTACATACAGAGCCATGGATGCATTGCCTCTAGACATACCCTTTCTTCTGTGGGAAATGGAGAAATCAGCTGGGTTTGGAGTTGAAGACCTGGGGTCAGATCTCAGATCTTCTACTTTTGTAAGACCCTGACCCACTTTTGATCTGCTTCTTCAATAATGAAATGAATGGATTAGACTCGATAACCTCTAATGTATATGAACTAGGAAGGACCTCATATGTCCAGTGACTGAAAGATTATAACTCCCAAGGTCACAACTGGTTAGTTGGAACATGGATCCAGGTCTTTATAGTCAAAGTTGAATGCTTTTCCATGTTACTGTAGGACATCTGACACTTTTTATCTCCCTCAGTGCCTCTCCATCCCTATCCTGATACCTGATATTCAGGAAACATTGAAGAGCCCTATACCCTTTCTTCACTCTATTCTCCCTTGGTTTCCTAGACCTTCTTGGTGTCCTCCTACCTCCCTGATCATTCTTTCTATTTCTTTAATTAGCTTCTCATACTCCTACTTACTCAATGGGAATGGAAAGCATAATAGTGTTGTTAGGTTTTATTGTATGAAGGCATTACAATAGTATACTGGGTATTGTGGATACAAAGATGAAGTCTTTGTATGATGGAGGAGCTTACCATCTATACAAATAATATATATTCTTTTCTTTTCTGTTCTTCTCTTAGAAGAATAGATAAACTCCTTAGGCCTGGTTGAACTGACTAAAGCTGTTAAGAATGATGCCTATCCTATCAGTGTCCTCCCTCCTATCAGATACCTCCCTCTCTCCATTCAAACATACCCCACCACTCTTTCCCAGCTCTGGGAAGGTACTAAAAACAATACTGATTTTGCTCCTGGAATGGCTTGTCAATCATTTTCCCTGTGGCTCCACACACCCTCCCTGTGACTCTCCAGACCTAAACCTTCTTAGACTCCTATAATTCTCTCACATGTTTTCTTTCCCTTATAGGATTTAAACTCTTTAAGAGTAGATACTGATCACTTGCAAATTTCTTTCCCAAGTATTTAGCACAAAGTTTTATTAAGCACACAGTAATTATTAAATAAATCCATACACACATGCATTCACTCCTCTAATTCAGTTTCCTATTTTTACAGATGAGGAAAATGAAGCTGGGAAAAGTTAAGTGACCTTCCCAAGATTCCACAGGCAGTACTCACCCATGTTGTATATCTTGGATGGTGTCAGGCATTGGCTGGTTCTGGGTTTCAGGGAGGAAGAAAAAGACCACAAGACTGGAAGTGATGGCCATAAATACAAAGATGATCTGAGGCAGAACTGGAAAGTAGCGCTTCAGTATATTCACCAATGGGGCTAATATCGCCCCAATCCGATCTACTGTGAGAATCAATCCACAGCTCATGCTTCTGTGAGGACAAAGAAGATCTGTTTGTCCCACTTTCAACTCCTTCCCCTTCTCCCCTGTTAATTCTGGAGCACTAAATATTCATGGAGCATTGAAATTCTTTTTTTCTTTTCACTTTTTTCTTCTTTTTTTTGAAAGGCAATGGGGTTAAGTAACTTGCCCAAGATCACACAACTAGGTAATCATTAAGTGTTTAAGTATGGATTCGAACTCAAGTCCTCCTGACTGCAGGGACAGTGCTTCTATCCACTGCACCACCTAGCTGCCCTGAGCATTGAAATTCTTAAAAAACTACAGGAAGCTTGAGTTTCCTAGAATTTATACATCTGAAGGAAAAGAAACTATTCTTAAAACTCCAAATGATCATCTCATCAAGTTAGCAGATATATTAGTTTGATCTTCCCTCAACATCTTTATTTATATTTTTCTTTTCTTCTGGTACCTATAGGTTTTCTCCTATCTCTATTCCTAGTACAATATGTGCTACTTCAGGTTAGGGGTCATTGAGGTATGTATTGCCTTGAAAAGTTGGGAAAACTATAGCCACAAAGACAGCAAAACAGAATTATCAGAAGACACATGTTCCCCCTCTCCCCATCTTCTTTGTAAAGGTCAGAAGTCCAATGCATAGAATATGGTGGGTATTTCAGACCTTTTCAATGCCCTGATCAGTTTTACTGATTTTTCCCTCTTCTTTCTCTTTTTCTGCTATAATTATTATTTGTTATATGGGATGGGTTGCTAAAAGGATGAGAGGGAGAAGAAAAATAAGGAGAAATTTAAGTGATATTAAAACAATAAATATCACCACATTTAAAAGAAAGTACTCCACTTCACAATGAAATTCTTCCTTCTTTCCTCCCTTTTCTTTTCACTCCTATCATTCTCACTCTAATCGTCTTTTACCCTCCATCTCTCTTTTCTTATTCCTTCCTTCTTTCCTTCCTTCCTTTCTTCCTCTTCTGCAGACAGCCTAACACAAAGGATAGGACCTTGGGTCTGAATACATGAACTTTGGTATGCACTTACATACAATCAGAGAGCTCAGTGGTCATCTAATTCAACTCATGCTTAAAGAAATTCCCCTTATAATTCACCCACAGTGGCTGTCCAGCATCAATTTGAAGGTCTCCAAGGAGAAGGGATTCACCACTTTTTTAAAGCAACTCATCAAGAACCCATTTGGGAACAACTGTAATTGATAGGAAACTTTCCTGTTATCAAGGCTCAATATGCCCTTGAACATTCACCAATACAGCCCTTCAGATATTAAAATTCCAGGCCTCCTAATCATCTTTTCTTTATTTTCTTTTAAGGAAAGATTTTATTTATTTTGAGTTTTACAATGTTTCCCCCATTCTTGCTTCCCTCTCCCCCCCCCACCACAGAAGGCATTCTGTTAGTGTTCACATTGGTTCCATTGTTATACATTGATTTCAGTTGAATGTGATGACAGAGAAATCATATCCTTAAGGAAGAAATATAAAGTATGAGCTAGTAAAATTACATAATAATATAATGCTTTTTTTCTAATTTGATGGTAATAGTCTTTGGTCTTTGTTCAAAGTCCATAGTTCTTTTTCTGGATACAGATAGTATTCTGCATCGCAGATAGCTCAAAATTGTCCCCAGTTGTTGCACTAAAGGGATGAGCAAGTCCATCAGGGTTGATCATCACTTCCATGTTGCTGTTAGTGTATACAATGTTTTTCTGATTCTGCTCATCTCACTCAGCATCAGTTCATGCAAATCTTCCCAGGCTTCCCTGAATTCCCATATTCCCATCCCTCCTAGTTTCTTTTTTTTTTTTTTTTTTTTAGGTTTTTGCAAGGCAATGGGTTTAAGTGGCTTGCCTAGGGCCACACAGCTAGGTAATTATTAAGTGTCTGAGACCACATTTGAACTCAGGTCCTCCTGACTCCAGGGCCAGTGCTCTATCCACTGTGCCACCTAGCCACCCCTCCCTCCTAGTTTCTAACAGAATAATAGTGTTCCATGACATACATATACCACAGTTTGTTAAGCCATTCCCCAACTGAAAGACATTCACTTAATTTCCAATTTTTTGCCACCACAAACAGGGCTGCAATAAATATTTTTGTACAAGTGATGTTTTTACCCTTTTTTATCATCTCTTTAGGGTATAGACCCAGTAGTGCTATTGCTGGGTCAAAGGGTATGCACATTTTTGTTGCTCTTTGGGCATAATCGCAAATTACTCTCCAGAAAGATTGGATGAGTTCACAACTCCACCAAAAATGCATTAGTGTCCCAGATTTCCTACATCCCTTCCAGCATTGATCATTGTCCTTTCTGGTCATATTGGCCAGTCTGAGAGGTATGAGGTGGTACCTCAGAGATGCTTTAATTTGCATTTCTCTAATAAGTAATGATTTGGAGCAATTTTTCATATGACTATGAATTGCTTTGATTTTCTTAGCTGTAAATTGCCTTTGCATATCCTTTGACCTTTTGTCAATTGGGTAATGGCTTGTTTGTTTGTTGAAAATTTGAGGGACCCAAGATGTCAACAAGAAGGGATTGAGTCTTAGGAGCTCTCTGATAAAATTCATCAGCTAAGGACTCTAACTAAACTTTCAAGAGACAGAACCCACAGAGGTACCCAGAGAGGCAGTTCTCCTACTCAAGGTAACCTGGAAAAGAGCAGAAAGGCTCTGCTCCCCGGGATCAGAGAGGCGGCCTGCCAGAGGGGTGGCCCTCCAGAGCCAAAGAACTTCAGTCTCCCGGAGGCAGCCCCAAGGTGCTGGGAGCCTCGGATCACAGCAGCGGGGGAGTCTCCTGAGCTGCACCCTGAGGAGCACCGGGCACAAAGTGGGGGAACAGCAGGAGGACATTTACCAGAATGAGCACGTGGAGCCCAGCACTCAGGGCACACAGGGAGCAGCATGGTCGTTCCCCAGCCCTGATCCAGGAAACAGAAGCAGGCGGAGCCAGTAAACAGGAGACCCCAGGGGATGAGCCCATTGACCTGAGGGAGGGGAGTGAAGAGAGACTGCAGAGCTCTGTCCTTGGCCCCTGGAACAGGACTCTGGCGCTCTGACCACATTCAGATCCTGATCCCAGTCTAGGCCCCCCCATAGAACAGCAGGGACTCCCCCCACCTCGGCCCCGTGGCAGAGGGGGGGCGCTTATGGTCATTCACAGACCAGGAGGGAGGACAGAGCCTCACACACTGAGACCCTTGTGGGAGTGTCCCAAAAGCTCAGGAAGCACCCCAAACCAGGCCCAGGCTGGGAAAATGAGCAAGCAAAGAAACAAAAAGAAGACTATTGAGAAATATTTTGCAAATGAGCCCAAGAAGGATCAAAATACTCAGTCTGAAGATGAGGAAGCACAAGCTCCTGCATCTAAAGACTCCAAGAAAAACAGAAATTGGGCTCAGGCTATGACAGAGCTCAAAAAAGGCTTTGAAAATCAAATGAGGGAGCTGGAAGAAAAACTGGGAAAATAAAGGAGAGAGATGCAGGAAAAACATGAAAATGAAGTCAGCAGCTTAGTCGAGGAACTCCAAAAAAATGCTGAAGAAAATAGCATGCTAAAAACCAGCTTAGGTCAGATGGATAAAACAGTTCAAAAAGTTATTGAGGAGAAGAATGCTTTAAAAAGCAAAATTGGGCAGATGGAAAAAGAGATAAGAAAACTCTCTGAGGAGAACAAATCCTTCAGACAAAGAATAGAATTCAGGGAGATTGATGAATTTAACAGAAATCAGGAAGCAATACTTCAAAACAAAAAAAATGAAAAATTAGAAGAAAATGTGAAATATCTCATTGAAAAAATAACTGATATGGAAAACAGACTTAGGAAAGATAATTTAAAAATTATTGGAATACCTGAAAGTCATGATCAGGAAAAGAGCCTTGACATCATTTTCAAAGAATTACTACAGGAAAATTGCCCTGATATTCTAGAAGCAGAGGGCATAATAGAAATGGAGAGAATCCACCGATCCCCCAGAGAAAGAGATCCCAAAAAACCAACCCCTAGGAATATTATAGCCAAGTTCCAGATCTCCCAAGTCAAAGAGAAAATACTACAAGCAGCAAGAAGGACACAGTTCAAATATCGTGGAGCTGCAGTCAGGATCACTCAGGACTTAGCAGCAGCTACATTGGAAGCTCCTAGGGCTTGGAATACAATATACCAGAAGGCAAAAGAGCTTAGAATGCAGCCAAGAATGAACTACCCAGCAAGGCTGAATGTCCTCTTCCAGGGAAAAATATGGGCTTTCAATGAACCAGGGGAATTTCAAATGTTCCTTTTGGAATGGCCAGAGCTGAACAGAAGGTTTGATCTTCAGATACAGGACTCAGGTGAAGCATGGAGATTGGAGGAGAGGGGGTAAATATGAGGGACTTAATGAGGATGAACTGCATGTATTCCTACATAGAAAATGACACTGATAATACTCATATGAACCTTCTCAGTTAACAGAGCAGGTAGAGAGAGCTTTTATAGT
This sequence comes from Macrotis lagotis, assembly GCF_037893015.1. Classification (NCBI taxonomy): domain Eukaryota; kingdom Metazoa; phylum Chordata; class Mammalia; order Peramelemorphia; family Peramelidae; genus Macrotis; species Macrotis lagotis. The sequence continues at coordinate 285,577,746 of NC_133660.1, forward strand.
TGAAGCACAGTAGAAAGCTGAATTCGAAGATAAAATATGGTGTAAAAATGGAGTCAATAGAAAAAAAGGGAAATGGAATGAGAGAAAGAAAAAGGAGAGGGGGAATAGTCCAAGATATTTCACATAAGATTTTTTTTATTACAATGAGCTATTGCAATGATATGGAAGGGGGGAGGCAAGGGGGAATGAGGGAACCTTTGCTCTCATCAGAGATGGCTAGGAGAGGAAACAGCATATATACTCAATGGGGTATAGGCATCTGGAGTAAGAAGGAGCAGGGAGCAGGGGGAAGGGGTGGGGATGTGAATAAAGGAGGAGAGGATGGACCATAGGCGAAGAGTGGCCAGATATAATACATTTTCTTTCTTACTTCTTGCGAGGGGCTGGGATTGGAAGGCCTGCCCAGGACCACAGGGCCAGGTGGATTCTGGGCCTAAGGGGTGGTATGGGGGCTCAGTGCTTCTTGGCCTCAGGACCAGGGATCTGTCTGCTGCGCCACTCAGCGACCCTACAGCAGAGTCAGAGTGAAAGGAGAGAGAAAATAGAGTACATGGTAGTGGAGTAATAAGAAAGGAGAGAGTTGCGATCAGCAATGGCAATGATGGAAAAATATGGAAATAACTTTGGTGATGGACTTATCATAAAGAATGAGATCCACCCATGACAGAGTTGTTGGTGTTGGAACAAAGACTCAAGCACATTTTTTGTTATTATTATTTGGGGGAGGGTGCAGGGCAAGTGGAGCTGGGTGGCCTGCCTGGGGCCACATAGCGGGGTGATCTTTGGGTGTCTGGGGCCGGATTTGGACCCAGGTGCTCCTGGCTCAAGGGCCAATGCTCTGTCTGCCACCCAGCCACCCCTACTATTATTACTATTTTATTTTATTTGGGGTCTTTTTTTTTTCCTTTCTTTTTTTTTTGGTTTTTGCAGGGCAGTGGGGATCGGGTGGGCTTGCATGTCACATGGCTGGGTGATTGTTGGGTTTACGAGGCTGGATATGGACGCAGGTGCTCATGGCTCCAGGGCTGGTGCTTTGTCCATTGCGCCACCTGGCCATACCTACAATTATTACTATTATTTTTTTATTTTAATTTTTTTCTCTCCCCTTTACTTTTTTCGCCCATGCAAGTCTATCTATATTCATGGGGGAGGAGGGGTATTTTGTTTACTTGTAAACAAGAATATTTTATTAATGTAAAAAACATTTGTACAAAATGAGAATAAAAAATAAATTGAAAAAAAAGAAAATTTGACTCAGTTCTCTGTATATTTTAGAAATGAGTCCTTTGTCAGAAATATTAGTTGCAGGGGTGGCTAGGTGGCACAGAGTATAGAGCACTGGCCCTGGAGTCAGGAGTACTTGAGTTCAAATCCAGCCTCAGACACTTAATAATTACCTAGCTGTGTGGCCTTGGGCAAGCCACTTAACCCCATTGCCTTGCAAAAAGAAAAAAGAAAAAAGAAATACTAGTTGCAAAAATTGTTTTCCAATTTACTACCTTTTTGTTTACTATCTTTTGATCTTGGTTACAGTAGTTTTGTCTGTGCAAAAGCTTTTTAATTTAATGTAGTCAAAATTATCATTTGTTTTGAATGATGTTCTCTACCTCTTCCTTGGTCATAAACTGCTTCCCTTTCCATAGATCTGACAGGTAAACTACTCCTTGAACTTCTAGTTTGCTTATAATATTGTTTTTTTATGTCTAAATCCTGTATCCATTTGGATCTTATCTTGGTATAGGGTGTGAGGTGTTGGTCTAAGTTTCTTCCATACTAACTTCCAATTTTCCCAACAGTTTTTTATCAAAGAGAGTTTTTATCCCAATAAATAGCTGGACTCTTTGGGTTTATCAAACAGCAGATTACTATAATCATTTCCTGCTATTGCATCTAGTCTATTCCACTGATCCATGACACTATTTCTTAGCCAATACTAGACAGTTTTGAGGACCGATGCTTTATAATATAATTTTAGATCTGGTAAGGCTAAGCCACCTTCTTTTGCACTTTTTTTCATTGAATCCCTGGAAATTCTTGACTTTTTATTTCTCCGTATAAATTTACCTACAACTTTTTCTAACTCATTAAAGTAATTTTGTTGGAATTTTGATTGGTAGGGTGCTAAACAAGTAGTTTAGTTTTGGTAGAATTGTCATTTTTATTATATTAGCTCAACCTATCCATGAACAGTTGATGTTTGCCCACGTATTTAAATCTGATTTTATTTATCTGCCTTGGCAGGTAGACTCCCAGGTATTTTATTTTGTCTGAGGTTACTTTGAATGGGATTTCTCTTTCTAGCTCTTTCTGCTGTATCTTGCTGGTCATATATAGAAACGTTGAGGATTTATGAGGGTTTATTTTATATCCTGCAACTTTGCTAAAATTGCTAATTGTTTCCAATAGTTTTTTGGATGATTTCTTGGGATTCTCTAGGTATACCATCATGTCATCTGCAAAGAGTGAGAGTTTTGTCTTTTCCTTCTCTATTCTAATTCCTAATTTCTTTTACTTCTCTAATTGCTGAAGCTAACATTTCTAATACGATATTGAATAGAAGTGGTGATAATGGACATCCTCGTTTCACCCCTGATTTTATTGGGAATGCCTCAAGCCTATCCCTGTTGCATGTAATGCTTGTTGATGGTTTCAGATAGATACTGCTTATTATTCTAAGTAACAAACCATTTATTCCTACACTCTCTAGTATTTTTAGTAGGAAAAGGGTGCTGTATTTTTATCAAAAGCTTTTTCAACATTTATTAATATGATCATATGATTTCTGATAGTTATGTCATTGATAGAATTAATTATACTGACAGTTTTCCTAATATTGAACCAACCCTGCGTTCCTGGGATAAATCCTACTTGATCATAATGTATTATCCCAGTGATAACTTGTAATCATTTTGTTAAGATTTTATTTAATATTTTGGCATCTTTATTCATCAGGGAGATAGGTCTATAATTTTCTTTCTCTGTTTTAACTCTTTCTGGTTTAGGTATCAGCACCATATTGATGTCATAGAAAGAGTTAGGCATTGTTCCATCTTCACCTATTTTTCCAAGTTTTATATAGAATTGGAACCAATTGTTCCTTAAATGTTTGGTAGAATTCACTTGTGAATCCATCTGGCCCCTGGAGATTTTTTCTTAGGGAGTTCAATAATGGCTTATTGAATTTCTTTTTCTGAGACAGGGTTATTTAAGTTTTTAATTTCCTCTTCATTTAATCTGGACAACCATCCAGTTCACTTAGATTGTCAAATTTATTGGTATAGAGTTGGGCAAAATAATTATGAATTATTACTTTAGTTTCTTCCTCATTGGTGGTGAGTTCACCTTTTTCATTTATGGTACTAGCAATTTGGTTTTCTTCTTTCTTTTTTTTAATCAAATTGCCCAGAGGTTTATCAATTTTATTGGGTTTTTTCATAAAACCAGCTCTTGGTTTTATTTATTAGTTCAATAGTTTTCTTGCTTTTGATTTTATTAATTTCTCCTTTAATTTTTAGAATTTCTAATTTGGTATTTAATTGGGGGCTTTTTAATTTGTTCTTTCTCTAATTTTTAGTTGCATATTTCATTCATTGATTTCCCCTTTCTCTAATTTATTCATGTAAGCATTTAAAGATACAATATATCCCCTGACAGCTGCCTTGAGTGAATCGCATAGTTTTGGTATGTTGTATCATTATTGTCATTATCTAGGATGAAATAATTAATTCTTTCTATAATTTGCTGCTTGATCCACTCATTCTTTAAAATGAGGTTATTCAGTTTCCAATTAGTTCTGAGTCTACATCTCCCTGGCCCAATATTGCATATAATTTTTCTTGCATTGTGATCTCAGAAAGATTTTTCACTGTTTCTGCCTTTCTGCAGTTGTTTATTAGGTTTTTATGTCCTGGTACATGGCCAGTTTTTGTGTAAGTGCAAATCATCTTTTCTTAAAACTAAGCATGCCAAGCTCCTTCAATTGCTCCTCTTAGATGATAAGCTCAAGGCCCTTAGAATGCTCTACCACAAGTTGGGCACAAATAGTCCATGTGAACACCTGGGATGGATTCTCTAAACTTGCACATCTCTTGTTTCTTTTGAGCCTCTTCAAGTCTGCTTTGTTTCTAGAACCCAGCACCCTCTCTGAGGAGAGCATGACATACTGAGTGGTCCAGTTCCAGTGTCTCCCATGCTGAAAAATCAATTCCAAAATTCTCAAAGATCTTCAGTATTATTCTCTTGTGAACACTTACCCTATGTGAGTTCCCCATAAAATAATCTTTTTGGCAAGCTTTTGGCAAGATTGGCATTCGAACAATGTGACCAGCCTATTGAAGCTGTACTCTCTGAATTAATATCTGAATATTGGCAGTTTAGCTTAAGAAAGGATCTCAATATCTGGTATCTTCTCCCACCAGGTGATCTTCATAATTTTCCTAAGAAAATTCAAATGCAAGCAATTCAGTTTCCTGGCATGATACTGGTAGACTGTCCAGATTTCACAGGCATACAACAGTAGGAACATAATAGCTCTGTAGAACTTCAGTTTGTCAGTCAGCCAATATTTCTTCTCTCCCACACTTTCTTTTGGAGACATCCAAACAATGAGCTAGCTCTGGTAATGTGTGTGTCAACCAAAATATTCATTTGTTCCTCCCTAGAAATTATATTGCCAAGGTAAATGAACTTATCGAAAGTATTCAAAACATCTCCGTTTGCATTAATCAATGGTTCCGCATATGACTGGTGTGGTGCTGGTTGATGAAGCACTTGAGTTTTCTTGATGTTAATTGTTAGACCAAAATTAACATAAGGAAGAGAGAATCAATCCATACTTTGCTGCATCTCAGCTTCAGAGGCTGCATTGAGTGCAGTCATCTGTAAACAGATGATCATGTGTCAACACTGTCTCCACTTTGGTCTTGGCCTTTTCAAATTGAGGAATTTGTCATCAGTGATATAGCTGACCTTGATGTGGTGTTTATACTTAGTGAAGGCATTTGATAATATGGCTGAAACATCATGCTAAAAAGCATGGGAGCAAGGACATAGCCTTGTCTCACTCCATTGGTGATCAGGAAATCATGAGAGCATTGTCCACTATCCAGAACTGGGGGAAAGCACGCCATCATAAAAGTGATGTTCAATACAATCTTCCCCCAAAGTCAAAAGACTTCAGTTTCCTGAAAGCTACCTGGGGTGGTCAAGTGAATAGTGTTGCTGGATTCCTAGTTGGTATCATTTATGGTCGGAAGAACAACTTTTGTTCTTAATTAATTAGAACAGTCAACAAATTCTTTCACTCTGATTCATCTTGATAATTTACCAATGAGTTTGAGACCACCTAGTTGAGACCCCCTCAACCTGGTTTGGCCCGTCAGTTGAAACAGTTTACTGGGGTGTGACCCCTGTAAATGTACCAGCTTTTGGAGTCACTGTTAGATAAGTGGATCAGGTGGGCACCAGAGGTGAAAAGCAGTCCTAAAATGGGTTCATCACAACCAGAGTTACTAGTCTTCCCTGAATACACCCTACACCCCAGTCTGGTCATGAAATCATTTCTGAATAACTGAAGCATCCTCATATAATCTTTGTCTCTCCATTTCCCCCCCAAGAACATTATGAAATACTTTTAACAAGAGCATTGTTAAACTGAAAGTGATTCTAAAGAATTTGTTATCAAAAATACCAACAACATCAAGAGAAAGAACTGTGGAGCTCAAATGCAGACCAAAGTATACTATATTCAGTTTTTAAATTTTGTTTTACATTTTATATTTTTCCTCTCATGGTTCCTCCCCTTTTAGTTCTGATTCTTCTTTTACAATTATGATTAATATGGAAATATGCTTAACATAATTATACATATCTAGGGGAGGGAGAAGAGAAGGGAGGGAGGGAGGGAGGAAAATGTGGAACTGAACACCTTACCAAAAAATATGATTGTTGAAAACTATCTTTACATGTAACTGAAAAAAAAATGAGTAAATAAATCTATTCTAAAAATATACTGGGGGTGGCTAGATGGCGCAGTGGATTAGAGCACCGGCCTGGAGTCAGGAGTACCTGAGTTCAAATCTGGCCTCAGACACTTAATAATTACCTAGCTGTGTGGCCTTGGGCAAGTCACTTAACCCCATTTGCCTTGCAAAAATCCAAAAAATAAAAAAAAAAACTGGAAGTGAACTGTCATAGTATTCTCCTTATCACTTATTTCAGTAATCCAATCCAGAAAGGAGACTAGTCTGGAATGCCTTGTTCTTCCTTTTCTAAGTATCCACAAACCATAGTCTAATGTTTGCAATAGAATTTTCTAGGAATTCAGATTAAACTCCTTGACCTAGAATTTGTATTCCCTTCCCCTTCATGAAAATTCAAAAATTTGTCCTTCTCTAAGCTTATGTCACTTTTCCTATTCTCAGTGCTCATCAATTATCACTGACTAAGCTCAGTCATCACTCCATCACTTCATCATCATGACTTGTTCTTTCAGGATCCCAGAATGTCGTTCATCTGGACCAAAGCACTTGAATTCATCAAGAAACCAATACGCTCTCTTGTGGTCCCTTACTTTTCTTGGGGACAACCAGTGGCATTCTGGTAAATACTGATTAAAAAGCTCTCCAGAAAAGAATCAGTCCCTTTGGGAAATCTTTTGTCTATATACTGACTGCTGGATCAATGTGTATTCAAAGAGAACCATAGAGAGCCATCTGGAAGCAATCCCAGACCACTTGCCCAAGCTTCAACATTCACATCAGACTGAGGGAATGTTGGATGCGTGAGGGAAGAATTCTTATTGTCAATCCCTGTTTATTTCTTCTTTCACATGATAATGATAATAAAAACTAGGATTTAAGGTTCACATAATGCTTAACAGATGTTCTTTTATTTGATGCTTCTGACAACTCTGGATGGTAGGTGCCATTATTATTCCCATTTTACAGATTAGGAACCTGAAGGAAAGACATGTTAAGTGATTTACCCAGGGTCATACCACTAGTCAGTATCTGGGAATAGATTTGAACTCAAATTTTCTGGACTCTATGTATCTAGGGTACTACCAAGATAACCCTAATGACATGTCTAAGCCTTTGTAAAAATTTAAAAATAATGAATGAGTGTTAAACTACTATAATCCTAGGGTAATGGCATGTCTTCACACATGTATTTCAAATTTATGTTCAAACCAAGGTCAAGGTAAGAAAAAGATCAAATTTTCTGGAGCACACAGATTTGTTGGTATGTCCATCCATCCTGCTAGTTCATGTTGCATAACTCAAGCTGCTATTGTTTTAATTTGGCTGATTCTTGATGTTGGTTCTAGTCCTACTTCCAGAGAAACTCCATGGCTTCATTTCAAGTCCCCCTCTGAGACCTCACTGTGACATGGAGTGGACCCTAGATCTTCAAAAGTCACATGAGATAGAAGTATATCAAACTGGAAAGATTTCCTGTGTGAATTCTTGGTGATCTCTACCTTTTTTGTTTGAAAACCAGCTTAGATGGTTTCCAGTACCAATCACCAGGTTGGTTTCAAAAAAGATGGAAGTTTTTGTCCCAAATCAAAGAAAGATCTGAGAGAAGTTTCTTTTGAGTTTGAGAGGAGTTGATATTGGTGTGTGTATTATGTGGGGTGGTTGGGGAAAGGGGAGAGTCAGGTTCTGTGGTCCTTGAAGGTGAAAGCTTGGTTTTCTCAGAGAGAAAATTCTTAGAATCTCTCTGGCATGTGTCCTGGGGGAACTAATCTATTGAACCTTTCTTCATCCCCCCTTTCCACAGACCTACCTGACTACTGTGGGTAGGAGCTCAGCAGAATAAACAATTTTACAGGATCCGCAGACTACAAGACTGCTGATTCCTAATGTTGCCAAAACAACTCGCAAAATTCCTATAAAGCAGAAGACCAAAACATCTCAATAAATCTAAGTTCAACACATCTTAGAGCCAATCATTTGTTTGCTCATTTATTCACCCTATGAATGCACACATTCACCCATGTATTCATTCCTTAATTTATACCTCTGGTCATACATTTGCTTCATCTACCTACCCACCTATCCATTGTATGAAAGGCAGCTAAGTGGTATAGTGATAGAGTTCTAGACTTAGAGTCAGGAAGATCTAAATTCAAATCCTACCTTAAAACTTCCTAAGTTGGGTAACTGAGCAAGTCATTTAACATTTCTTAGCCCTATTTCCTCATCTATTATATGAGGATCTAGGGTTGTTCTGAGGGAAAATGACATAGTACATTTAAGTAATTTGCAAATCTTAAAGTGCTCAGTAAAGGGTAACTGTTTCTTTCATTTGCCAAGCAATAAAAACATATTGCAATTTTATTGTGTGTAAGGAAGGGGTAACTTAAAGATAAATTCAACAATCCCTTCTTTAAGGAGCTCAGTACAGTTAAATTCAAACAATATGGCAGCCATTCATTCAGCATTTATGCCTTTCACTTCCATTCACTTCAGTTCATCTTGTACATTCATCTTTGTCTTTCCCTCTCTCTCTCTACCCATCTACCCATCTGAACATTCATCTGTCCCTCTATCCATCTATCCAACTGTCTATCTATCCATCTACCCAACCATCTAGTTATATTTATGTGTATATATATATATGTATATATATCTCCACTCATCCACCTATTAATCTATCCATTTATATCTATCTTATGTCTGTCTGTGTTCATCTATCCATCCAACCATCTGCTCATTGATCTATTTATCCACTTATCCATCTATTGATTTATGTACCCATCTACATTTATCTATCCTCTGTCTACTATCTTTCTATCTATCCATCAGTCCATCTATCCATTTTCCTATCTATCAGTCTTCTCTATCTATTTATCTATGCTGACCAGGGTTTAAATACTAGTTCTACCATATGTCAGCTCTCTAGTTCTGCTCAAGTTGACTCTCCTCTCTGAGCCTATTTCCTCCTCTTTAAAATGAGAAAGTTGTGGAGGTGCCAAGGCAGAGTGAAAAGATGCCTTTGAAACCAGAGGAACTGAGTTCAAATTCCACCTCTGAGGTTCACTGAGGCTATATATATATAGATATAGACATCATTACAAAGGAGTTAAGAGACTTTCCCAGGGTCACCCAGCTGGAAAGTATTTGATGTGCAATTAGAACTCACTTCATCCTTATTCCAGACCCAGTGCTCTATCCATTGGGTCACCTGGCTGCCTCTGATCTCTACTACTCCACCTTCCTCTTTTTCTCTTTCCCCACACACCACTGTCTTACCTTGTGGCAGAAAAGCACTGGCAAGTACGAACAGTCCAGCAAGGAAGAGGCAGGCCACCATGATCGTTCGACGGCCAAGGCAACTCATGATGAACAAAGTCCCAGATCTGCTTAGGAGGGTGAAAACCCCCAGAAGAACCTGAAATATTTCAACATTATTCCCCAAGTTCTGAAGATCCAGGGAGAGTCCATAAAAAAGCATCGCTGTTGTGAAACTGCAGCAGAGAGTGAGAAAAGCAGAGAGAATCCATCATACTAGGAGCCCAGAGCTCACCATTAAATGCATTCAACAAGTCGTTTATGAATACCGTTGGGTACCAGGGTCTGTCCTAGCACTTCATCTTTTGCTTGGGGTGGGGTGCTCATGAATATAGTTAAATGAACAGCAAAAACATTTAGGAGGACAAGGGGTTCACTAAGGAGTGATCAGAAAAGGCTTCTGTGGGAGCTGGTGCCTAGGGTTGAGCTCTTGAAGGCAGCCAGGGATTCCAAAAGACAAAGATAAGGAGGGTATGGGTTCTAGGCCCGAGGAACTGTGATGCAGGAAACAGCAAGAAAGTCATTTCAGTTGTAATGCAGAAAGTGTGAAGAGCTGTAATTTTTTCTTTAATAATATTTAATTTTTTCTCAATTACATTTAAAAGCAATTTAAATAATTTTTGTTTTTCTTTAAGTTTTGTGTTCCAAAGAACTATTCTCAGCTATACAATGATCCAAAATAATCCCAAAGGTCTCATAATGAAAAATACCTCCAGAAAAAGAATTGATGAAACCTAAATGCTAATTGAAGCATGCTATTTTCCATCCTTCCTTCCTTCCTTCCTTCCTTCTTCCTCTCCTTCATTCCTTTCTTCCCTTCCTTCTTTTCTTTCTTTCTTTCTTTCTTTCTTTCATTCTTCCTTTCTTAGTTTGCTTCCCCATAATGGCTATGAAAATGTTTTACAAGATTGCTCATGTATAACCTATATGAAATTGTTTATCATCTCAGGGAGAAGAGACAATATTTTTTCCAGTTGTTTAGATTTGATTTTATTTTTGAAGGGAGTATTTTAAAATTATGTTCATATAGTGTCTGAGTTTGTCCTAACAAGTTGTCTCAAAAGTATTTTACATTATCTACAGCTATTTGAAATGAAATATTTCTTTCTATTTCTCTCTGAGAAACTTTATTGGTAATATATAGAAATGCAGGTGATTTATGTCTATCTATTTTATATCTCATAAATTTGCTAAAGCTGTTAATTATTTTGACCAGCTTTTTGATTAATTCTCTAAAATTTTCTAAAAATATCATCATAACACCTGCATGTCATCATCATGATAATAGCTAACATTTGTATAGTATTTATTGATTTGGTTTTTTTAGTTTTAGTTTTTTAGTTTTTGTAAGGCAATGGGGTTAAAGTGGTTTGCCCAAGGCCACACAGCTAGGTCATGGTTAAGTGTCTGAGGCTGGATTTGAACTCAGGGACTCCTGACTCCAGGGCCAATGCTTTTATCCTCTGCACCACCTAGCTTCCCCCATTTGTATAGTATTTAAAAGATATCTAAAAGGAAGGGTGGAGAACAGGCAGATCGAGAGGACGATGTGAGGCATCAGAGTCCAATCAAGGACTAGCTATGAGGAGATGTGACCTTTCTATTCTCAATAAGTAGGAGGAAAAGATGTAAACAGGGAGAGAAGTAAGGAGGCATTGCTTTGGAGGTGGGAGAAAATTCCCCCATCGATGCTCATATGAAGATATGGAATTAGTTGGATAGGAGGATGAGGGCCTTACACTGGATGAAGTCTAGGGGGTTGGTGCTTGAAAAATTACATGTCCTGGGAGTGAGGTAAAGTTGAAACTTTCTGGAGGCACTGGAAACTGGAGGCACAAAATATAAGGAGGAAATTTCCAAGTAAATGTAGTGGGAAAAACAAGAGATGATATAAACCAGTGGAAGAGGAGAGGCCCAACCATAGACTCATGAGGTCTCTGACACCTGAAATGTTTGGCATGGCTCTGGGAGGGAGACTCAATGGAAAAGAACAATTCGAGGGATAAAGCCTGTCAGACAGGGATAGAAAACATATAGAGTGAAGAGCCATTAGAATGGATGCTTCAATTGCAAAGTGAGTATAGACTAAAATGAAAAACCATAGAATTAGAAGGGTTTGAATCAGAGAATGAGCAGCTAGAGTAAGGAGAATGAAATGATGGATAATAAAAAGAGTAAAAGAAATTCTTTTTTGAAAAAGTTGCAAAAATGAAATTTTTAAAAGGAATGAAAAGAACTGACTGAAGTGGAAGAGAGGATGGAAGGTGAGCAGAGCCAAGAGAATAATGTACACATTAACAACAATGTTGTGAATTGATCCACCTTCATGGATGCAGCTCCTCTCAGCAGTTCAGAGAGCTAGAAAAACCTTAGGAGACCTGCTATGGACAATGCTATCCACATCCAGAGGGAAAAAACAAAACAAAAACAAAAACAAAACCCCTGAATCTGAATGAACACTGCATCCATTTTTTTAAATTTCTATCATTTTTTTCTTTCCTATCTCATAGTCTTCTTCCTTTTCTCTTAATACTAACTTCTAACTTGTAAACATGTCAAACAAGAATATGCATATGCATTTGGATGAATGTTGAAAAAATTTTATAACATGTAATTAGAGGAATAAAATATCAATTGGAAAAAAGCTGCAAAAATGAAGTTTTAAAAAGTAATGAAAAGAACTAAGAACTAACTAAAAGAACTAAGAAGGGGAATTCTTCTTAATTGAGAAAAAAGAGAAAGAAGAAATATAGGAGATAAAAGTGAGAAAAAACTGATAAACAAAACACTGAAGGAAAAAGGATGGTAAACAGGGAGAAGAGAGTTATGAAAACACCTTCAAAATGATTAAAGAAAAGTAGCTCAGGGAACATAATACTCTGCTTACAGTAGACAAAGGGAGAAAACCTTCCTAGAAATATATTTCCAATTTTGGAGACAGATGGAAGAAAATATAAGCTTAATTCTTGTAACTATAAATGTGGGATTAAACAATCCAATAAAATGAAAATGAATGACAAAATAGACAAATCCACAAAAAAAAAACCCCAAAGACCAAAGACATACACACACAAATTAAAACTGAGGGGATGGAAAAAATTTACTAGGCATTATGTGAAGATAAAGAGGCAGAAATTGGTATCATTCTACCAAAGAAAAAGTCAATAATCTTTAAAAAGATAAAGAAATTATAATACACTGTAAGGAACCATAGATAAATAATATCAGTAATAAATGAACATGTAGCAAATGCCTTAGCTTCCAAATTCACAAAGCAGACATCTAAACTTTAAGATAACAGACAAAAGGGGCAACTAGGTGGTGCAGTGGACAGAGCACCGGCCCTGGAGTCAGGAGTACCTGGGTTCAAATCTGGTCTCAGACACTTAATAATGACCTAGCTGTGTGGCCTTGGGCAAGCCACTTAACCCTATTTATTGTCTTGCAAAAACTAAAAAACTAAAATAAAAAGATAATAGACAAAAAGAAGAAGACATAGACAGTAAATCAACATTGGCAGGAGACTCTACTACCTCTCTACCAAAGTTGGATAAGTTTTTTTAAAAGATAAAAGAAAAATATGAAATACAACAAGTTTATGAAGAAATGGAAATTAAAAAACATGACATCTTTAAAATAAAAGAGGAAAAGAACATTTCTCTATGAAATATGCAACTTTTAGAAAGTTGACCTTGAATTAGGGCACAGAGAAATCGCAAACAAACATAAGCAAAAAGAAATAGTTAATACATCATATACACATCGCAGTACAATAAAAAAATAATCATTGGTTCAAGAATCATAAACAAAGCATGCAGACCCAAATGGAAACTTAGCAATGAAATATTAAATAATATATGGAAAATTATAGAAATAATATCTTTGTAAAAGAAAATGATAATAATGAACCATTATACCAAAATTTCTGAGATGTAGCTAAAGCACTCATCAAAGAGAAAATCATATATTTTAATCATGCATTAAGGACATAGGAAAAGAAAGATCAATAAACTAAATATATTCTAAAAAAATAGAAAATCGGGGCTGCTAGGTGGCACAGTGGATAGAGCACCAGCCCTGGAGTCAGAAGTACCTGAGTTCAAATCCGGCCTCAGACACTTAATAATGACCTAGCTGTGTGGCCTTGGGCAAGCCACTTAACCCCATTTGCCTTGCAAAAATCTAAAAAAAAAATAGAAAATCAACAAAGAAACCTAAGATAAGTCCAAAATAAGAATATTAAAACATAGAGAGGAAATAAATAAATGGGAATCAAAGTGTCTTCTTGTTTTGAAATAGGTGGATTCAGGGACATTGGAGGTCCCTGTTGACATTGAGACTGCATGATTCTGGAAGTCAGTCATTTATTCAATCTGTCATTTGGAGAGATGGAGGGGAAAAGGCCTCACAAAGAGAAGGGGCTCGGAGGCATTCACCACTAGACATGACCTGTGCCACCACCACTGCTTTCCTGAGAAAAGATGTAGAATTTTTTGTCTGCTTCCTTGATTTTCTTTTAATTGGACTGTGATTTCTTTAATGACTCAAACTAGTGGGTCATGAAAAAAACTCAGCACAAATCATCACCTTCTTTATAATTTGGTCTTTAAGACTTGTCTGGACTGATGGGAGAAGGGACTTGTCCAGAGTCACAGAATATTCTTTGGATGTGGGCAAAGTGCCTTAGTCTGAAGTCAGCTCTATGTTCACTGACCACTACCTGAGATCAAAGTGCCCTCTTCTTTTCTATTCATCAGCAAAATCAAGGTTTGTGATTTTTTTCTAAATTGGAAAACCATTGCTCAGCATCTCCTTGGATTCCAGACAAATCTTCTTTTCTCCAAGTAACCATCTTTTTTTAGGTTTTTTTGCAAGGCAATGGGGTTATGTGGCTTGCCCAAGGCCACACAGCTGGGTCATTATTAAGTGTCTGAGGCTGTATTTGAACTCAGATACTCCTGATTCCAGGGCCAGTGCTCTGTCCACTGCACCACCTAGCTGCCCCCCATCTTCTAACTAATCCTTTAAACTAGTCAAAAATGTTAAGAATCCAATAGACTCATAACTTCCTGTCATTACTGAAGTTTTCATTCTTTCTCATGTCTCTTCTTTCTCTACCCGATAAATGAAGAGATTTTATACTCTTCATATTCCTCCTCTTCTTGGAGTGAGCACCTGGCAAACTAAGAGAGTTGGGCAGTGGCCCATACCATTTACCAGATGGATATAAGGTCATTTCTCTCATTATATTGTTTGCACAGTGAACTTTTGAGCTCCAATGTCTGCAGTACAATGACTATCTGTACAGAAACTTTTTAGGATAGGAATAATAATCTTATAATAGGCTTGGCATTCAAATGTATTGTTATCTAACAATTCATTGATGTAGCTTCCCACCCATTCATGCCTTCTCATAGTCTTGTCACAGAGGTCCAAGCCCCTTTTCCTCAACAACTGACCAGTCCATTTTGTCTTCCTCTCACAAATCTCCTAATTAATTTTCTCTAATTCTTGTCCTTCAAACTTTCTCATTGGCTCTATTGTATAACTCACTCTCACACAGCGTATACCTTCTCATAACCCAGTGGGTCATATTCATTTCCAGTTATTTGAAGACTTGTGTTCCACCTCTCATTTCCAGACACAATGCTGGTAGTATATCAGCAAAAGAAAGAAGCATCACTGTTTTTCAAGAAGTTTGTAGTCATTAAAGGGAACTTTGCTGGCCACCAAGTATGTTTATCTTCTCCTATTGATTTCTTACATCAACAGATTGGTCACATTACTATGGCTTCCAGTAGATTATATCCCACTTAGAATATATGAAAAAAAGTTTCACCAAAGGGAAAACATTGAAATATGAAAAAACAATAGGGATAGGGAAATCCTGGAGACCAAGGAGAAAAAGGGAGTAATTTTTTGTGTGTTAAAGAGAGGAAAGAGGGATGGGGCCAAGATGGCAGTGTGGAGGCAGGTTCCCCCAAAAAACTCCAAAAGCTACCAAATTATGACTCTAACCAAATTCTAGTGGGGCAGAACCCACAGAAAGATGAAGTGAAACAATTTTCTGAAAACACAGTAGATCCACAGGAAAGGTCTACTCCACCCAGCCTGTGGTTGGAAAAAGCCACAGTGTAGCCCAGGACACAGTCACTCAACACCTGAAGAAACCAGCTCCAGCCTGCCAGGAACAACTTGCAGGGCACCTGGGTCCCTGGGGGCTCCTGGGTCCATGGCAGCAGGAACGGTTTCCAGACTTCTTGTCCCAGTGATTGCAGGAATAGCTTAGAGGATCTACAGGAGAACTCTGCTGCACCAGGGAGCCCAGGTAAGTGTAGGCCTCAGGGCAGTCCCTGGAACCTACAGAACCACTCAGCAGCTGCTTCTGGAGTGCTCAGTTCATGGATGGCAAGGGAGTGGGGAAACATTGCAGAGGTCTCTCTGCTATCCCTGGGACAGGACTCTGCTGCTTTGCCTATATGCAGATTCAGGTCACAATCTGGGCCCTCATAATACCATAGAGGAACATAATACCTGGGCCCCCATAATACTGCTCCAGGGCAAAAATCTGTGATCATCCACAGTCCAGAGCACCAGCCAGGAGAGCAGTAAAAGTCTCTTGGAAGACTTTGGAGGAATTAAGGTCCCTGAGGGGATATATCAAAAAAAAACCCAAAACTTTGAAGGTACAGTAAATTAGGTTATTGGCTGAGGAAATGAGCAAACAACAGAAAAAAAAGAATCTGACCATTGAAAATTACTGTGGTCCCATGGAGGATCAAACTATATACTGAGAAGATGACAAAGTCAAAGCTTCTGTATTCAAAGACACCAAGAAAAAATAGGAATTGGTCTCGTGGTATAGAAGAGCTCAAAAAAGACTTTGAAAAGCAAGTAAGGGAGGTAGAGAGAAAATTTGGGAAGAAAAATGAGAATGAAGCAGGTAAATCATGAAAACCAAGTCAACAGCTTGGTAAAGGAGTTACAAAAAAATATCAAAGAATATAGCTTGTTAAAAACCAGTTTGGGGCCAGCTAGGTGACATAGTGGATAGAGCACAGGTCCTGGAGTCAGGAGGATCTGAGCTCAAATCCAGCCTCAGACACTTAATTACCTAGCTGAGTGATCTTGGACAAGTCACTTAACCCATTGCCTTACAAAAGGTAAAAAAAAAAATTTGGAAAAAGCAGTCCAAAGTTCAATGAAGAGAAGAATGCCTTAAAAAAACAGAATTGACTGGTTGGAAAAAGAGATTTTAAAAGCTCTATGAAGAAAATTACTCCTTCAAATATAGAATGGAGCTAAAGGAAGCTGATGACTTTGTGATAAATCAAGAAACAATAAAACAAAACTGAAAGAATGAAAAACTAAAATAAAATGTGCAATATCTCATTGGAAAAATAACTGACCTGGAAAATAGATCCAGGAGAGATAATATAAAAATTATTGGGCTACCTTAAAGTATTGACCAGGAAAAGAGCCTAGGCTTCATTTTTCAAGAAATAATCCAAGAAAACTGCCTTGAGATCCTAGAAGAAGAAAGTGAAATAGAAATTGAGGGAATCCACTGATCGCTTCCTGAAAAAGGTCATTAAAAAAAGCTTCCCAAGAATATTATAGCCAAATTCCAGAACTCCTAAGTTGAAGAGAAAATATTACAAGCATCCAGAAAGAACCAGTTCAATTACCATGGCGCTATAATCAGGACTACACAGGAATTGGCAATGTCCACATTAAGGACTTGTAGGACTTGAAATACAATATTCTGGAAGTCAAAAGAGCTTGGATTACAAATGAGAATCAACTGTCCAACAAAACTGGACACATTCTTTCAGGGGAAAAAATGGACTTTCAATGAAACTGGGTATTTTCAAACTTACCTGTTGTAACAACCAGAGGGGAACAGAAAGTTTGATCTTCAAGTACAGGACTCAGATGAAGCAGAGACAAGGTCAACAGGAAGGGCTAACTATGAGGGATATAATGATGCTGAACTGCATGTATTCCTGCATGGGAAAAAGATACTGATTCTCATTTATAAGAGCAGTTAGAAGGAGCTAAGATAGACAAGTCACAGGAGGGAGCTGAATATAATGGTATAATAT
The DNA here is from genome assembly GCF_037893015.1 of Macrotis lagotis. Taxonomy (NCBI): domain Eukaryota; kingdom Metazoa; phylum Chordata; class Mammalia; order Peramelemorphia; family Peramelidae; genus Macrotis; species Macrotis lagotis. Next base: position 285,595,147 of record NC_133660.1, read on the forward strand.
AGCATAAAGATGGAATCAGTGTGTGAAAAGGAATGTACTGGGAAAAAAGGGAAAGGACAGGTAGAATGGGCTAAGATATTTCATGTAATAGAGTCAAGAAAAAGCTTTTGCAATGGAGTAGAAGGCGGGGAAGGTAAGGGGAATGAATGAGCTTTCATTCTCATCAGAAATGACTCAGAGAAGAAATAATATGGACACTTAATAGGGTATAGAAATCTATCTTACCCTAGAAGGAAAAGAAGAGGAAAGGGATAGAAGAAAGGGGACAGGGTGAAGGGAGAGAGGGAGTAGGTGATAGAAGAAAGGGAAGATCAAAGGAGAGGATAGTCAGATAAAACACACTCTTGAGGAGAGACAGGATGAAAGGAGAGAGAGAGAGAGAGAGAGAGAGAGAGAGAGAGAGAGAGAGAGAGAACAGGATAAATAAAGGTTAGAAGGAAGAGAATGGAGGGAAATACAGTTAATGATAGCAACTGGAAAAAATATTGAAGCAACTTTTCTGATGGACTTATGATAAAGAATGCAACCCATCCCAGAGACAGAGCTGATGATATCTGAACACAGACTGAAGTACATTTTTTCCTCTCACTTTATTTCTCTGAGATTCCTCTATCTTTTTGGGAGAGGGGGGTTTATGCTTACTTCCACAACAAGATTATTGTAGTAACGTTAAAATAACCAAATAAATCATTAGACAGAGGAAAGATATTCTCCATCCGTCATATAGGACAAGTACTACATGTCAAATCTGAGTCTTTTTAATTGGCATGAAAGGCATCTTCAGTTTGATGCATGATTGCATCTGGTATGTAGGGAGAGTGCCCAAGTGTTGCACTGATACTTGGGAAATAATAAGGGGTCAAGGGAGGTCTGTTTCTGGAACAACATGAACACAAAGTGAGAAAGAAGATGAGAATGGGTTTCAATGTCCATCAGTGAAGAAAGAATCCTTGTCCCTGAAGTCTTTTTTTAGTTTTGGGGATTTTTTTGCAAAGCAATGGGGTTAAGTGGCTTGCCAAAGCCCACATAACTAGGTAATTATTAAGTATCTGAGGCCATATTTGAACTCAGGCACTCCTGACTCCAGGGCCGGTGTTCTATCCACTGAGCCACCTAACTGCCCCATCCCTGAAGTCTTGAATCTATAGAAACATAATGATAATTTTAGGACTCCTTATTTCCACGATCATTTAAGAAAGTTCTGGGGCATTTTCTTGCCATGAGTTTTCTTCTCTGAAACATGAATCAAATGAAAGGAAGAAAGGAAACATAATGGTGAAAGGTATCACATTCAAGTCACTTGAAGATCACTTGAAGGAATTGGAGAACAGAAGACTTGTGTAGGGAGGACATGGGTCCTGTCATTAAGAACCTGAAGGGCTAGCAAAGGCAAAGGAGAAAACACTTGCTCTGCATGACGCCAGAGACAAAATGAAGAACCAAGGTGGGAGTCACAGAGAGGCAGGTTTAGGCCCATATAAAGAATAACCTTATTATCATTCGATCTGTCTGAAAGCAAAATATTCTGTGTCACTAGACAGTGGGTTCCCTCTCATTAGAGGTGTTTAGGCAGAATCAAGAAAGTGTTGGGGAGACTAAAGTGAATAATACTGGTGAGTGAATTCCTTAAATTCAGGCTGAATTGGAGGACCTCAAAGGTTTTTTCCAGTTATTTGTTATTGTTGAGTTCTTTTTGTTGTATGTCACTTCATGATCCCATTGGTGCTTTTCTCGGCAAAGATACTGAAGTGATTTGCCGTTTCCTTCTCCAGCACATTTTGCAGAAGAGTAATTTGAAGCTAACAGTGACAACTTGCCCAGTATCACACAGTAAATGCTCTGAGATCATATTTCAACTCAGTAAAAGGAGTCTGACTTCAGATCTAACTCTGTGCTAATTACCTCTGAAATTCTACAATGGTGTGAATCACTGATACAATGACTGAAGTTCGTTCTAACTTTTCCTGCCATTTATTTGCTGTGTCTACTTGAAAGATTCTATTGGGGGTGCCTATAGGCATAACTATTCCTCAAACATTATAGGGAACCTACCCTTCAAAGCACAAACAGAGGATTCTGGTTTTCAGGATTGGAAACCGGACCAAAGCCAACATGGTGTAATGGGTCTTTGTTGGAATGAGTTTCTTCTCTGTGGTAAATCTCAAAGTCTGTAAAGATAAGAATTGAGGAATAGAATCAATCTGATGGCTGGAGTGTAGAAGAACAGAAGAAAGGGCAGGAAATTGGTAAGAGATTCTGAGCATGGACTAGGACCAAATGAAAGCTCATTAGTTACGAGCCAAAACCTTGCTAAGCCTTTCCTTATACCAATGACAAACCCTATACCATCATGCCTGTTGAAGCCATACCTGTAACCATGGCAGCAGCAGAGTACCATTGAGAACCCTCAGGTCATGCAAGATCAATAGAAATAACAGGTTGTGTTTGTGAACTTCTGACTCTTGCAATGGAATATAAACTGCTTACAGAAAAAGACTATTTTTTTCTTTTGTATTTCCAATATCCAGCCCAAAGCTAGATGGCAGTGTAAATAGAAAACCAAGTCTGGGGTCAGGAGCAGCACCCATGGGTGCTCCTCCATGGAACTACTTTCATTTTAAACACATAGACATAAAAATCCACAAAACATCAATGCGTTTTTTAAGAAAACCAATAAAAATACAACAGAGGATTATCTGAATTATATGACTAAATGGTTTTCAGACTTTAGTGAGTTCTAACATATATATATATATATATATATATATATATATATATATATATATATATATATATATATCAAAAAAGCTAAATTTCAACAGCAGGGAAAAAATATTAGCTTTTAGCACTAAATCGGGAGTCAGAAAATCTGGATTTCAATCTTATCACTGACACTCTCTGTGTGACCTAAGCTAGTACTTTATTCTCTCTGTGCCAGAGTTTTCTAATTTGTAAACTGAAGGCATTCATCTAAAACATCTAGAGCTACTTCCACCTTCAAGTCTGTGATATGGTCCCTGAATATACACTGATAACACACACTCCCTAGGTGTGTCTGTGTGTCTCTCTATGAACAAGTAGTACAGTACAAAGGATGCTGACTCTGGAGTCAAAATACTTGGGTTCGTATCTCTTGCTTAATACTGGTGTGAGTTTGTGCCAATTACTTGAAACCTCAGTTTCCTCTAGAGGGCAAAGACTCTTATATATGGATTTATATGTTCCCTGCACATGTCCACTTGATCTGTTGATATTTCAGTTGTTGAAAGTGTTCACCAGATTTGTGAGGAAAATATTGATACTTTCTTATTATACTATTTCACGAAATGCCTTTACTTTGGTTTGTGTTATTTGGCTGAATAGAAAAGGTGACCATACTAGTGGGGACTCCTGACCTATGATTTTGAGATGTAATTCCACAGAGAGAACACCATGCTTCAGAATTATATTTCCTCTCCTCCTTGGGAAGTACAATATTAATATTTGTGTAATCCTTGTGTAAAAGGGTCCTACTTTTCTGGGCCCTGAGAAACTCCTCAGAAATATAAATTTGGCTAGCTACCTTTGGGTCTGGGAACATCCTAACAGGTCTCAAAGAGCTGACCCTGGGTAAGGTCACAAGATATACCATAAATTTATCTGAGACTCACAAAGCACTCTCGTAAACCTAATCCTTTTGCTCTATCTGCAAATTCCTAATTCCTCCCAAGACTGCCTCCCCTTCCCCCAGATGAAGCTGGAACTATAAGATATTAAAATCTAATTGCCCCAAACCTATGGGAAGCCCATGGGTATGTGACTCTGTTGGAGGAAACATGCTAAGACATAAAGCAAGACCCTGAACCCCTTCCATCCTTTACTAGCCTCCTATCCATACTAGGCCTAAGTTTTGTATATGTTTGTAATAGAAAGTATATCTAACCACTATCTCTGCTTTTGTATCCTGCTTGCTCCCAATTTACCTCCCCCCCCAAAAAAAATGCTATTAAAAACCCTATCCTCTGAACCCTCATACAGTGTCTGATTTGGGTGATCTTGACCCCAGGCAGCCCCCAGGTATTAAAGGAGCTCCATGTCAAAATTTATCAATTTTTGGTCTCTGTCTCACTTTTTTAGGGGTACAATACTTGCAACAGGACAGAAGACTGAGGCTTAAGCCTGGACAGAGAATATTTTCTTTTACACTCTGTGAATATGGTACCATAGAAAATCAACTGTATGGATCAGAGATGGTTATGTTTAGGTAATCTACTTATGAGTTAAGGAAATTCCACCAGGAGCTGAAAATATAGTTGAGGAAGCTGATGCCTGAGAGATTAAGTGATTTGTCCCTGATGACCCACCCAAGTTGTGGCTGAGGAAGGCTTTGAAATCATCTCTCTTGACTGAAAAGTTTAGCATTTTCCCACATTCCCAAAGGGGACTGGCTTTGATGTCTATCTTGTGTTCCTGTAATTTACTAGAATACAACTCATTAAACTCATTTCATACAAATTTCATTAGAATTCTTTTTCTAAGGGGTGGCTAGGTGGCAAAGTGGGTGGAGCACTGGCCCTGGAGTCAGGAGGGCCTGAGTTCAAATCCAGCCTCAGACACTTAATAATTACCTAGCTGTGTGGCCTTGAGTAAGCCACTTAACCCCATTTACCTTGCAAAATTCTAAAAAAATTCTTTTTTCTAAATTTGCCTTTTGTGAGTAGCTGATCCTTGGTAGCCTGGCTATTATGGGGCCAAAGGGAGACAGGAAATAAGCCCTTATTATCACTATATGGCAAGCACTATGACTTATGCTTTAGAAGCATAATCTCACTTAATATTTAGTTCATAATTTTCTCATTAACCATATTACATTGTAAATAATTGTAATAATTTGTAATTGTAGTTGTAATAATTACATTATTACATCTTTATGGAATGGCAAGGCTTGGATAAACCATTGAGCAAAGAAGAAAAAAAGAGAAAGAAAGTAGAAAGAGTAGACATTAAGGAATATGACAAAAGGTGTTTGAGTTAGGAAGGCAGAAGGCCAGAGGCTGAAGAAACCCACTTAAAACAGAGGGAAAGAGAGATATTTCTCCCTCCCACCTCCCTCCACCAAGGCATCTTCACATCTTCTCATAATTCAAGTACCTTTTCCCCGCCCCCGCCTCTGATTCCTCTTTCTGATACAGCTTGTAAGTCTCAAAAGTTGATGTCTTAAAACAGGCAAATTTATTATTGCCTCCAAGGACCTCAATCATTCTATTCCCATTTTTATCCAATATGGATTAAAATATTCCCTCAGTCCCTGATTGTTTTCTTGGTCCACTGAGACTTAGAGAAGCATCATCAGAGATTAGACTTTCCTCTTGCGTGACCCCTGACTACTTTGGTTTGACCTGAAAACCCACCATTTCCCATTTGCTAGCCCTGACTCCTCCTTCCCCTCTCACCTCTACAGTCAGGTTTAAATCCTTTACTCCATTGAGCTTTGCAACTTTTCTGAGCAACTTTAAAGCATCATCATATTTCTTGTGGACAATCAGCCATCTAGCAGATTCTGGCAGCCACCTAATAAAATAGTGTGAGATAGATATAGTTAATTCCCCATTTCTCCTTCTTCAAAGACACACTTTTTTGTTGTGTTTGTTTGCTATATGACAGAGCTGGTGTTCTTTATAAAAATTCTACAACTACTTAGTATTTTTTTATCATGCTATAGAAAGTTCAAATGTAAAAGCTATCATCCTCAGTTATGCCACCTCTCACAAGATGGCCAGAGTTACTGATCAACAAAGGTCCATCTTGAATTCATATGAGTCAAGACAGGTTTTTGGTTTCAGCTCAAATTTGTCCTATCCAAAAGACGTTCAAACAGCCCTATCAAGAAAATCTTCAGTAATAATCAATAGATTAGAAAGCATTGAAATCACCCTTTCATTCCTTGAAGTTCTAACTGGGAGTAAATCTGTTCCTTCTCTGTCCCATGGTGACAGAGAATCTCAGGTCCACAATGCAGCAAGAGTTTCATTCTTGTATAAGCAAAGCAAATGCAGATAGAAGAATTAAATCATTTGAATGTGTCTTGAGGGGCGGCTAGGTTGCCCAATGGACAGAGCACTGGCCCTGGAGTCAGGAGTACCTGAGTTCAAATCCAGTCTCAGACACTTAATAATGACCTAGCTGTGTAGCCTTGGGCAAGCCATGTTACCCCCATTGCCTTGGAAAAAAAAAAAGAAACTAAACTAAAAAAAGCTGAATATGTCTTGAATTACTGGCCAAGAAATTGACATTTCCCATCATTCTAAGTGAAACTTGTCTGATCTTTTCTCTTAGAAATGATTTGTTTCTTTGATTTTCAGGCTTTCCTCCAAAATCTCTCCATTCCCTTATTAAGTTAGTAAAAGAAAAAAATAAATCAATATGGTAAGTTTACCATTATGCTATCATAATTATAATTTAAAACAAAGGTCTTTTGAATTTATCTAATATTTCATCTCCATGGTCCTTATTAGAAAAATTAAACATGTTTCATAAACCCTCTTCATATTGTAAATTCAGTTTTTTCCCCTAGACCATCCTTTGAGTGTAGCAGAACAGATTACTCTTCCTTGAACTATGCAATCATTAGTACTGTACTCTAACAAATTTTTATACTCTGATGAGCTAGGAGTCCCCTTAAAAATAAGAGAAAGATTCAAAAACTTGGAAATAAAAGATTCTAATGTATAGAATGCTGATACTACAGCATAGATCACTAACTTCATTTCATACAAATTTTATTGGGACTGTTTTTTTTTTAAATAATCACTCCAATTCCTAAAGTCAGAAACAGTAACATGATTATACAACAAGACTTTCCTAACATTGTTTTTAAGGAAATTTGTGCTATATTGCATTAACATCTTTTATAGATCTGCTGGTAACTATTTCATCAGATGATAAAAAAGTCCTGATAAGTAGATAAGACCTCAAGACTAACACTAGAAGGGCAGCTAGGTGGCGCAGTGGATAAAGCACTGGCCCTGGAGTCAGGAGTGCCTGGGTTCAAATCCAGTCTCAGACACTTAATAATTACCTAGCTGTGTGGCCTTGGGCAAACCACTTAACCCCATTGCCTAGCAAAAACCTAAAAAAAAAAAAGTCACTTCCTTAGGTTCTTATATTAAATGATTTTCAGAGTGGAAAAGCCTAGTCAAAATTCAGGCATAATTCTCATACAGAATCAGAGAAATAAATGAGAGTCTGTTACAAGTAAACCATTTTCAGAACTTAGGTTCTGTTCTTTGCAGGCCAAGAAAGCTAAATGAAATACTATGACCATCACCTGCCACCCCTTTATTCTCCAAGAAGAAGGGTCTCAGAAATGTTTGTCTCAATGAACCATAAAAGTTTAATAATAAAAGACTGGTGAGTGATTATAGTGCATTTTAAAAGCTTCAGGAGGTCTTTTGTCTCCTGGTAGTTTTAAGTTCTTAATCAGTTTTTAAAATCAATGATTTTTAAAATGAAAAATGATTAAAATTTGTCCCAGAATTTTGAGACCATCAAAAGTTTCATGTAAAAAGAATAGAAGTTTATTGATTAATGGATTGATTGTTACAATTCTGAGTTGGGAGGAAGGAAGCAATTATAATATTAAAAGGCATCAGTCAAAGTTTCCATGTTCCCCTGAGATTTCACAGTCTCCTCACATTCTTTCATCTCCTCAAGTAATTGCTCTATTTGACTCTACATTCTTCATACACGAAAAAGCTAGATTCTTCTCAATTGTTCCACTGCCTGCCTCCAAGGTTTTGCCCAACAATGTGCAATCTCCAATAGCTTCCAAAGTAGAAATAGAATTGGTGTTCAGAAGTCTGCTGATAGAAAAATTCTCCTTGAAACCAAGCCCTAAGATCTTGAACGTTGTAGTTATTCACATAATGTTATACACTTAATAATTATCTAGCTGTGTGGCCTTGGGCAAGCCACTTAACCCCATTGCCTTGCAAAAATTAAAAAAAAAAAGAGTACCAAAATGGCATCACTATGTTTCAGACAAATTACAGTGTGTGTCCAACTTTGACTGATTTGCTTAATGCAAGTTCAGAATGCTCTACCACAGGTTGGGCACAAATAGCACCTGGCACAAGGGATAGGTACTCTAAATTTACATGTGTCACATTTCCTTTGAGCTGCTTCAATTCTGTGTTCCTCATAGAGTGCAGTAACCTCACTGATGGGGGCACGCCATGCCAGTATCTCTCATCATGTACAATCAATTCTAAAATTCTTTCAAGGTGTCCTGGTATTGCTTCTTCTGACCCCCTTGTGAGTAGCTACCCTGTGTGAGTTCTCTATGGAATAGTCATTTTAGCAAGTGTACTTCTTGTATTCTAACAATGTGCCCAGCCCATCCTAGATGTACTCTCTGTAGTAATGTTTGAAAGCTTGGCAGTTTATTTCAAGAAAGGATCTCAGTGTCTAGTATCTTCTCCTGCCAGGTAATCTTCAGAATCTTCCTAAGATAATTTAAATGGAAGGAATTCAGTTTCCTGACATGGAGCTAGTAGACTGTCCAGATTTCACAGGCATATAGCACAATGACTCTGTAGACCTTCAGTTTGATAGTCAGTCTAATACATCTGTTCCCCCACACATTCTTTTGGAGCCTCCCAAATACTGAGCTAGCTCTAGCAATGCATGTGTCAACCTCATTATCAATGGGTACCTCCCTGGAAAGGACACTGCTGAAGTAAGTGAACTTGTCCGTGGTACTCAAAATTTCTCCATCTGCTGGAATCAATGGTTCCACATATGGATGGTGTGGTGCTGGCTGATGGAGCAAAATTAGCACAAGCAGCAGAGAATCAATCCCTACTTTCTCACATTTCAGCTTTCAGAGGCTGCCTTGAGTGCACAATCATCTACAAACAGATCATGCACCAACACTCCTTTCACTTTGGTCTTGGTTAGTAGTCTTTTCAAGTTGAAGAATTTGCCATCAGTGTGGTAGCTGACCTTAAGGTCATGTTCATCCTCAGTGAGAACGTGACTGAAAATACTATGCTAAAAGATATGAGAGCAAGGAACCATTCTTGTTTCGCTCCATTGTTATCTGGGAAATCTCAAGAGCATCATCCACTAACCAGAATCCTTGGCAAGCTCATCATCATAAAATTGACATGAGGTGTTGATGAACTTCTCTGGGCAACCAAATTTTGACATAACTTTCCATAAGCTCTCACAACTGATGATATCAAAGGTCTTGATCAGATCTACAAATGTTATATATACAGACTTATGTTCTGTTCCCGGCATTTTTCCTGTAGTTGTCAGGCAGAAAACAACATATTGACTGCTCCTCAACTCTTTCTGAAGCCACACCTGGACCATATAACAGGTGAAGGATCAACCTATTGAGAAGGACTCTGGCAAGAATTGTCAGAGATGGACAATGGAGGCATCCTTGAATTCTTGGGGGATAACCTCTTCAAGCCATATAATCTGGAAAATTTTAGTCAGCATTTGGATAAGCAGTGGACCCCCCACCTTGTAGATCACAGCTGGAATAATCAGTACCAGGTGCTTTGTCAATTGAAAGGAGCCAAATGGCATTCAAAATCTCTTCTTTAGTTGGAGCTTCAGCTGGGGGTAGATTAACTTCAACTTGAGGTAAATGGTCAATGGTTTCTGCATTGGCTGATGATGATCTGTTAAGAACACCATGGAAGTGTTCTATCTATCTATCTATCTCTCTCTAGGATAATGTCCCCTATCGCTGATCAATTTGGCTCCATCAGCACTGGGTAGTTGAGATGTACCATAGGTCTTTGGCCCATAAATAGCCTTTAGGGCATCATAAAAGCATTGTTATTTGTCACTGTCTGCATAAAATTGAATTCCATCTGTCTTCTTACCAAGCCAATAGTCCTGCATCTCTCTAAATTTCATTTGTGCTTTACTTTTGATGGAATTAAATGCTGCCTTCTTAGAAAGGAAAGAACTAAAAAAAATTTTTAAATAAATGGAAGAATTTACCTGCTGGTAAATCCTGTGGAGTTCTTTTTTATCATTTAGCAACTTATGTATTTCCCCATCATTTTCATCAAACCAGTATTTATATTTGTGAGTGTTTTGTTTCAGATAAGCAAATGCACTACTATACACCAGATCATTGAAAACTGCCCACTCTTTTTGTGCTCTACTATTGTCAGCTGCATGTTGGCTCAATTTTCCCTCCAAGTTAGTAACAAACTGTTCCTACTCAGAGACACTGTAATCTCTTTTTTTTTTTTTTGCAAGGCAATGGGGTTAAGTGGCTTGCCCAAGGCCACACAGCTAGGTCATTATTAAGTGTCTGAGGCCGGATTTGAACTCAGGTATTCCTGACTCCAGGGACAGTGCTCTATCCACTGTGCCACCTAGCCACCTCCTAATCTCTTGACATTAATTCTTTTAGGATTAATTTTGTCTTGGGGCCACCACTTTGGTTGAATGTGAATATTTAGCTTAGAGGGGATGAGTCTGTGATCAGTCCAGTACTCTGTACTACATATTGCCTTTGTCACTCTCACATCTTGGCTGTCTCTTCTCCTTAAAGTCACATAGTCTATTAGATGCTCTGAGGGTGCATCAAGGAAATTTTATTGCATTTAGGTAAATGGGAGGCAGTGTTTGTGATGAGAAGGGTGCAAGTCTTGCATAGAAGGTGCCATTGCTGTTGCTATTTCCAACTCCATTCTCCCAAGGACTTCCTGACATGTCTGGTAATCTGATCACCCTGAATTTTGGCACATTGATGGGTTGAGGGTCTCCAGGTCTTCATAAAATTTTTCTTTGACTTCATCAGGATTTGTCATGGTGGGAGCATAGGCATTGATGATAGTGGCTTTTCCCTGGAAGTAGCAATCTTGTTGCTAAATATACCCCAACTTCACAGCACTCCCCTTCACTTCAGCCACTTCAAAAAAGCTTGTAAGCTGGCCTTCATTTGTCAGACTTGCTTCTCTCAGGGTTGCAGCAAGAGTTGTTCATCTTTCAGGTCAACTGTATCTTGAGTGGAATCTTCTCTGAAGAAGTTTTTGTAGATTTTTTGGTGTCTTTACAACATGTGTCTCTACAATCAGGCCAGGGTTGGGTAAGCAGACAATTTTTAGGACACTTTTTCTAACCCTTCCTCATAACAGGAGGTGAGCAATGCAATTCTTAAAAGCTACCCAAGGCAGGGGCAGCTAGGTGGCGTAGTGGATAAAGCACCGGCCCTGGAGTCAGGAGTACCTGAGTTCAAATTTGGTCTCAGATATTTAGTAATTACCTAGTTGTGTGACTTTGGGCAAGCCACTTAACCGCATTTGCCATGCAAAAAACCCCTAAAAAATAAATAAATGGGATCAATTTTGCTTCTACTTCCAGCGAACACCAAATGGTGGGCGACACCGGTGCTGCAGGAGGAGCGGGAGGCCCTGGGCCAGGCGTCGGAGCTCGTGGCAGCTCCCGCGGTGGCTTCGTCAGCAGAGGCCGAGGCAGGGGCCGGGCCGTGGTCAAGGCCAAGGGCGCGGCCATGGAGCCCGGGGAGGAAAGGCCGAAGACAAGGAGTGGGTTCCCGTCACTAAGCTGGGTCACCTCGTCAAGGACATGAAGATCAAGTCTTTGGAAGAGATTTATCTTTTCTCCCTTCCTCTCAAGCAGTCTGAGATCATAGATTTCTTCCTGGGATCTTCATTGAAAGATGAGGTTCTGAAGATCATGAGATCATGCCTGTTCAGAAACAAACTAGAGCTGGACAATGTACCAGGTTCAAGGCTTTTGTGGCTAATGGTGATTACAATGGCCATGTTGGTCTGGGTGTCAAGTGTTCCAAGGAAGTGGCCACAGCAATTCGTGGTGCTACCATTCTGGCCGAGCTTTCCATCGTTCCTGTGAGACGTGGCTACTGGGGGAACAAGATTGGCAAACCTCACACACTGCCCTGCAAGGTCACTGGGCGATGTGGATCGGTTCTGGTGCGCCTGATCCCCGCCCCTAGAGGTACTGGCATTGTTTCTGCTCCTGTGCCTAAGAAGCTCCTAATGATGGCTGGAATTGATGACGGCTACACTTCTGCTAGAGGCTGTACTGCAACTCTGGGCAACTTTGCTAAAGCCACCTTTGATGCCATCTCTAAAACATACAGCTATCTAACCCCAGACCTGTGGAAGGAGACTGTGTTCATGAAGTCTCCCTATCAGGAATTCACGGATCATCTTGTGAAGACTCACACTCGAGTGTCTATTCAGAGGACGCAGGCAGCTGCTGTGGCAACCATATAGATTTGTTTTTTATAAACAAGGAATAAATTTAGCTATGCCTGCTAAAAAAAAAAAAAAGTTACCCAAGGGGCTGCCAAATCTCACTGCTACTTTTAGGGGAGAGACAACCCCATAGCCTGGACTGCCTGTGTACAGGGTTGTGACTACAGCTCCCAGTGTATCCGCACCTGCTGCTTCATCCCTTAGTTGTTCCCACAAGACTTTGAGAAATGGTAAAGTCTGGGTGATGTCTTTCAAAAGTTGTATTTAAGTGAGGTAGAGTTGCACAAAGTCATCTTCCTTACTCTCTCTTCCAAAGTCATCATGATCCAGAATGGCAAGGCAGAGTCAAGACAATTGGTGATGGCTCTAGATTCAGTGGATGATCTTGGCATCATCGATGTCTAAGTTCTAAGCACTCCATAGAACCTACTTCACTGGCTTCCTGGCTGTTGGAATGAAATATTCTTGTCCATCCATTCCACCAGTGGAAGATTTCACATGCTTTGGGTAGACCCCTCCCCCATAACTCACTGATGACTTTGAGACTACCTTAGTTATCCTCAATCTGGTTTAGGCTGCCTGCCAAAACAGTTTCCTGGACTGTGGTCACTGTGAAAGCAACATCTTCTTGGAGCCATAGGTGAGAGTTAGATGACTTAAGTGGACATCAAAAGTGTAAAACAGCCCTGAAAAGCCCTCACACCAAAGGTACTCATATTCTCTGAAACACCCTATACCCATATAAATGTGATGGAGTACAATTGTTCTTTAAGCATTCATGAGGGGTGGCTAGGTGGTGTAGTAGATAAAGCACCAGCCTTGGAGTCAGGAGTACCTGGGTTCAAATCTGGTCTGACACTTAATAAATTACCTAGCTGTATGGCCTTGGGCAAGCCACTTAACCCCATTTGCCTTGCCAAAAAAAAAAACCCAAAAAAGAATTCATGAACAGGGGCAGCTAGATGGCACAGTGGATCGAGCACCAGCCCTGGAGTCAGGAGTATCTAGTTCAAATCCATCCTCAGACACTTAAGAATTACCTAGCTGTGTGGCCTTGGGCAAGCCACTTAATCCCCTTGCCTTGCAAAAACTAAAAAAAAAAAATTCATGAGCAGTGAAACCAAGATGGCATAGTAAAGACAGGAACTCCACAAGCTGTCCCCCAAACCACTCCAAACACGTTTAAATAATGATTCTGACCAAATTCTAGAGTAGCAGAACCCACTATAAGACTGAGTGAAACAATTTTCCAGCCCAAGACAACTTGGACAATACACAGGAAAGTTCTGTCACACTGGGGTTAGAAAGGGGCCACAGTCCAAGGCACCTGAGCAAATTGACTCAGGTGCCATCCAGGAACAGTAGGCACCTGGGTCCCTGAGGGCATCTGGGTCCATGGTAGAGAAGCTGTTTCTAGACATCTCAGTCCAAGGATTGCCAAGGACAATTGGAAAGGGCAGCAGGAAAACTCTGCCACAGCTCAGACCTGAGCACAGCCCTGGCACTAGGACTAGGAGTAGGTCTGGGGACCAACAGGGAGCCACCTAGTAGCTGTTTCCAGAATTCTTGGGCCACAGATGGCAAGGGGGGTGGTCAGGGGAGATTGCAGAAGTCTCTCTGCTATCCCTGAGGCAGGACTCTGTTACTATGCCCATATTCTGATTCAGATTTTAGTCTGGGGGCCCAGTCCCAGAGATTTACTGCCATAGAGGAACAGGGACACTCCTCATGGTTCCATGGCATAAAGGAGTGCTTGTGGTCATCAACAGACCAGAACATGGGCCAGGAAAGCAGTCATAGCCCTTCATAAGACCTTGAAGGAATTGATGTCCCTGGGGAGTTGGGGGGGGCGGGAATGGAGTGTCCTGAAAATAGCTGTAAAAACCCTGAAAAGCATGGAAGAGTGTATCTTACACCCTGGAAGCAGAGCTCCATCATAACAAAAAGTTAAAATCAATCCACGAGCTGGGGAAATGAGCAAACAACAGAAGAAAAAATAATCCAACCATAGGCAATTACTTTGTTCCTAAGAAGGATCAAAATATAAAGTCAGAAGATAACAAAGTAAAAGCTCTGTATCCAGAGACTTCAAGAAAAACAATAATTGATCTCAGGCTATGGAAGAGCTCAAAAATATTTTGAAAATCAACTAAAGGAGGTAGAGGAATAATTGGGAGGAGAAATGAAAGTGATGTGGGAAAATCATGAAAACCAAGTCAGCAGCTTGGTGAAGAAATTACAAAGAATACTGAAGAAAATTACATCTTAAAAACCAGTTTGTGTCGAATGGAAATAGCAGTCCAAGGGGAAATAACATACACACTCAATCTGGTAGAGAAATTTATCTTACCTTAGAGGAAAATCAGAGAGGAAAGGAATGGGAGAAAAAAGGGACAGGGGGAGGGGAAGGGGACTTTGGGGGGGGGTATAATTATTTTAATCTTTATCTTCAATAAATAAATAAACATTTATTATATTCTTACTATGCCAAAGCTGAGGATACAGGAAAAAAAACCAAAAGCAGTGTGTACCCTAATATATTCTGACATTCTTATGGGGAGACAACCTATAAAGATAAAATATATTTATGTATTTTATACATAATTTATATATATATATATATATATATATATATATATATATGTAGCTCTATTGAGCGTTTGTGTGCCTCCTTCAGAACTGCTTGGAAGTCTTCTTATTCTATTAAAGATTTAATTTTGTCCTTCAGTAGAATGTTGCTGTTGTTCAGTTTGTTTGGTAATGACTAACTCTTTGTGACCCAATTTGAGGTTTTCTTGTCAAAGTTACTGGAGTCATTTGCCATTTCCTTCACCAGTTATTTTTACAGATGAGTAGCTGAGGTAAACAGGGTTAAATTACTTGCCCAGGATCACACTGTTAATAAGTATCTGACATTAGATTTGAACTCATGAAGAAAAGTCTTCCTGACTCCAAATCCTGTGCTCTATACATTGAGCTTCCCTTTGAGACTGAAGGAATCTTAAAGGTCACTTAGTTGACCATTCATTTCACAGAGGAAGAAACTTAGGTATGGAAAGGCTAAGTGATTTGTCCAAGGTTACTTGTCTAATTAAGGACAAAATCGGGACTTCTGAATTGAAATTTCATGATTTTTCTAACTCCACTCTTGTATCTTGTGATATTATTCTTTGTACCTTGTCAAAAGTCTGTTCATTACAAATAACTCCTTATAATGCAAAGATAATTTGATGGAGGTATCTGGGTTCAAGTCTATCTCATCCCATGGATTTTAACTCCTGACTGGCACCCAGGTTTAAAGATGAGAAACATTCTCATTCTCTTACTAGATTCTAAACATCAGGAAATAGCTTTTGTAGTATAAATAGAAGTGTGGAATTCTTCATCCTTCATCTCCAGTCTCATAGAGAAAGAGCATGAAGTCTATGAACACTTACCATATAGTCAGGAAGAAGGTGAAGAAAGGAGCAGACACTATCAGTTGGAATTTGTGCCATTCCTGGATAAAAAAGGCCAGAACCCCAAGAAGAAGATGTCCCACACTGAAGCATAGACCTATCATGACTGCTACCAGGGGCCGGTACTGAGTGCTGGTCCACTCCAAGACTGAAAGGAAATCCCAGCACAGGATTAATTTCAGACCCAGGCGAGATCCCCAATTCTCACCTGTGCAAACATTAAAGAAACCCAACAAAAAAGACTTACCAAGGGACCTACTGCTAGATATGACTCCTGATATTGAAAACCCAAGCAGGAAGCGAAGACAACAGTAAACTAGGAATGTCTGGGCAAAGGCAGATCCAGTGCTGGTGACAGTCACCATGAGGAAACTTGGAAGCAGTATTCGTTTTCATCCAAACCTACATTTTGGGAAACCTGACATAGGGACTTCAGGGCAGTGGCATGAAGTCATCTCTCCCCTCAGTATTCCTCACTGTGCATAGTCTTCATTGCTATCCCCACTCCTCATCTCCTCCCTCTAGCTTCCCTGGCTTCTTTAAGTTCCAGCTAAAATTCCACCTTCAGAAAGAGGCCTTTCTCAATTCTCCTTAAAGCCAGCACCTTCCTACTGAGACTACCCCAGTTTATCATGTATGTTTCTTGCATGTGCCTAGTTGTTTCCATGTTGTCTTCCCCAATAAATATGATCCCCTTGAAGTCAGGAACTGTTTTATTTTGTTTTCTTTCCCAGCTCTTAGCCCATACAGTTCTTGGTACATAGTAAATGTTTCAGAAATGCGTGTCGATGAAGGGAGAGGCAAGATGGCACAGGAAAGGCAAGGACTCAAAAGCACTCTCCCCCAAAGCCCTCCAAATACTTTTAAATAATATTCAAAAGAAACTCTAGAGAGACAGAACCCCCAAAAAAGAGTGAAACAATTTTCCAGCCCAAAATAACTCAGAAAGTCAGCAAGAAAGGTGTGTTGAACCAGAGTGAAGGAGCTGGACAGTCCAATATAGGCCCCACTAGTGCAGCCCTGGTCCCAACAAACCAGGAGTAGACCTTGGGAGTCCCTGAATCAGCAGTAATGACTGTTTTCTGAGCTCTCAAATCACAGACAGTAAAGGGGTTGCACAGCAGGACAAATGGAATTACAAAGGTCTCTTGGCTAGCAATGTTGCTTTGTCTATACTTGGATCCTGGTTGCAATCCTGCAATCCCAGTACAAGGAGAAGAACTTGTGCACCAGAATTTGGGACCACAATGGAGAGGGAAACTCTTCACAGTTCCAGGGCAGGATAAAAAGTGCTTGTAGTCACTCACAGACCAGAGCACAGACCAGGAGAGTAGAAAATACTTCTCTTTAAATCATACCACCTTGAGAGAACTGAAAACATATAGATTCCCAGAAGTTGCTCTGGAAACATCTATACAAACCCCAAAAGCTTGGGATAGGGAGCTCTAATCAAGTCACAGGTTGGGAAAATGAGAAAACAACAGAAAAAAATCCAACTTTAGAAAGTTCAAAGTGACAAAGAATTTCAAAACAACACTCAGAGGAAGATAACAAAGTCAAAGCTCCTATATAACCAAAGCTACCAAGAAAAAAATATGAATTGGTCTTAGGCAATTGAATAGCTTAAAAAGAATTTTGAAAATCAAGTAAGAAAGGTAGAAGAAAAAGAGAAATGAAAATGATGCAAGAAAATCATGAAAAATAAGTCAGCAACTTAGTAAAAGGAAATACTTCAAAAATTACTAAAGTAAATAACACCTTAAAAAACAGAGTAGGTCAAATGATAAAAGAGATCCAAAAAAGTCAATGAGGAGAAAAATTTCTTAAAGAGCAGAATTGGTCAAATGGGAAAAGAGGCATAAAAATTCACACAAGGAAAAAACTCCTTAAAAAAACCAAATTTGCCAAATGAAATAAGAGGTATGGAAGAAAATAGTTCCTTAAAAATTAAAATAGAGCAAATGAAAGCTCTATTTATAAGAAATCAAGAAAAAATAAAAAAATAAAAATAATAAAGGACAATGAGAAATATCTCTTTGGAAAAACAACTGGCCTGGAAAATACATGCAAGAGAGATCATTTAAAAATTAATGTTCGGGGGAGGGGGGGCTAGGTGGCATAGTGGATAGAGCACTGGCCCTGGAATCAGAAGTACCTGAGTTCAATCTGGCCTCAGACACTTAATAATTACCTAGCTGTGTGGCCTTAACCCCAATGCCTTACAAAAACCTAACAAAAAAAATTTTTTAAATTAATGTTCCACCCAAAAGCCATGATTAAAAAGAACCTAGACATTATCCTTCAAGAAATTATCAAGGAAAATTTTCCTAATATTCTAGAAGCAGAGGGTAAAATAGAAATTAAAAGAATTCATCATCCTTCCTCCTAAAAGAGATTCTAAAAAGAAAACTACAAGAAATATTATAATCAAATTCCAGAGCTCCAAGATGATGTAGAAAATACTGCAAGCTTCCACAAAGAAACAAATATGAGTCACAGTCAGGATAACTCAAGATTTAGCAGCTGCTATATTAAAGCATTGTAGGGCTTGGAATCTGATGTTAGAGAAGGTAAAAGAGCTTGGACTACAACCCCAGGGGCGAGCATAATCTTTCATGTGAAAAGATAGAAATTCAGTGACAAAGCGAACTTTGAAGCTTTCCTGATGAAAAAAAACAAAGCTGAACAGAAAATTTGATCTGTTTATGTGCTTAAATTGTGAGATGATTCTGATAACTAATGAGATAACTAATGAGAATATCCTCATTATTAGAGCAGTTAAAAGGATGTGTGTGTCTGGAGAGACAGAGACAGACAGACAAACAGGGAGAGAGACAGAGACAGACAGACAGAGAGACACAGACACAAACAGAGGGAAAGAGAAAGACAGAGCAGGTGTGAGATGAACATGAAGTAATGATATCTAAAAAAATAAAATTAAGAGATGAGAGAGTAATATACTGTGGATAAAGGGAAAATTAGAATCTTAATAAAAGAGATAAGAAAAGCTTTTACAGTGGAGAGGAAGAGAGGTGAGATGAAGGATGAAGTGATGAGAATTGGATCAGTTGTCAGAATTGGATCAAAGGGAATAACATATACCCTCAGCTGGGTTAGAAATATAGCTTGCCTTACTGGAAAGTAAGAGGGGGAAGGAGATAGAGGTAGGGGGCAATAGAAAAGAGGGCAGATTTGGGGAGGGGGGTAATCAGAAGCAAAACACTTTTAAGGAGGGTCAGGGGGAAAGATGAAAGAGAATAGAAGAAACTAGGGGGAAATAGATGGAGAGCAATACAGTTAGCAGGAGTAACTGTGAAAAATTGGAAGCAAATTTCTCTGATCATGACCATGTTTTTGAAACAAACACAAAATAGTCAAATTCATAAATGAATGATTGAAGAGGAACAGTTTTCCACTCATTGTTTGGAGAAAAGCAAATTAAGATAATTCTGAGGCAATACCTTATACCTATTAGATTGACAAATGTTGGAGAGGATGTAGGGAACATAATACATTAATATATTGTTAGTGAAGTTGTGAATTGATTCAAGCAATCTGTGGGGCAATTTGGAACTAGAGCCAAAAGGTGATAAAAATCATGCATGCCCTTTAATCTAGCAATGATGCCACTAGATCTGTATCCCAAAAGAGATGAAAAAGGGAAAGGAAAAGGACTAATATATATATAAGAGTATTTATGGCAGTTCTTTTCTGGTAACAAGAAATTTGGAAGGATAGCAAGTCAGTTGGTGAATGACTTGAACTCATTGTGAGGTGTGATGGAATGTTAGTTTGCTAAAAGAAATTATGAACAGTGGGGGTTTTGCCCTTAGTTGTAATTCCTCTTTGACAACATTACTAATATAAAAATATGCTAAACATGATTATACATGTACAACTTTTAGAGGGTAGTCACTGCTCACCTCCTGAAAGAGATCCCAAAAGAAAAACTTCAGGGAATATTATAGCCAAGCTCCAAAACTCCCAAGTCAAAGAGAAAATATTAAAAGTTACAAGAAACAAGCAATTCAACTACCAAGGATCCATAGTCAGGAATACACAGGATCTGGCAGCCGTCTACATTAAGGGCTTGTAGAGTTTGGAATATGATATTCCAGAAGGCAAAAGATCTTGGTTTACAATTGAGAATCAACTACCCAGTAAAACTAAACATCCTCGGGGTGGCTAGGTGGTGCAGTGGATAGAACACCAGCCCTGGACTCAGGGGGACCTGAGTTCAAATCCAGCCTCAGACACTTAATAATTACCTAGCTGTGTGGCCTTGGGCAAGTTACTTAACCCCATTGCCTTGCAAAAACTAAAAAAACAAAAACAAACAAACAAACAAAACTGAACATCCTCTTTCAGGGGAAAAGATGGACCTTCAATGAAACAAGGGGCTTTCAAGCTTTCCTATTGAAACCACCAGAGCTGAACAGAAAGTTTGATCTCCAAGTACAGGACTCGGGGGAACCATAGAGGGGGTGGACAAGAAGGACTAACTATGAGGAACTTAATGATACTGAACTGTTTGTATTCCTGCACAGGAAGAAAATACTGATAATTCATATGAACTTTGTCATTTATAAGAGCTGTTAGAAGGAGCATATATAGACAGGACATAGGAAGGAGTGGAATAAAATAGTATGATATAGTAAAAAGATGGAGTCAATGGGTGATAAAGGGAAGTACTGGAAGGAAGGGAAAGGAGATGAAGAAGGGGCTAAGAAATTTCACATAAGAGTCAAGAAAAAGCTTTTTCATTGGAGTGGAATGGGGGAAGGTGAAGGGGGGATGAGTGAGCCTTCATTGTCATCAGAGAGGAAATAACATACACACTTAATAGGTTGAGGAAATCTATCTTACCCTAGAGAGAAAGGAGAAGAAAGGAATGGGATAAGGGGGAATGGGGGAGGGAAGGAGGAATGGGTGGTAGAAGAGAGAAGATCATGGGAGATACAACATATTTTTGAACAGGGGGCAGGGTGAAAGGAGAAAGAGAATAGAACAAATGAGAGTGGGAAGGAATAGAGTGGAGGGAAATACAGCAAGTGATAGAAACTGTGGAAAGAATATTGAAGCAACTTCTCTGGTGGACTTATAAAGAAGGCAACTCATCCCAGAGACAGAGTCACTGGAATCTGAACACAGACTGGAGTACATTTTTTTCCTCTCTCACTATTCTTGAGGGTTCTCATCTTCTGGGGGAGGGGGTTATGTTTACTCTTATAACAAGATTATTGCAATAATGTAAAATAAATTACAAAAGAAAAAAGATTGTGAAAGAATACAAAAAAATGAGAGGTAGAAACTACTATTGTATATAATTGGAAAACAAATAAAATATTTATATAATAAAAAAGTGCCTCAAGAAAAAAAAAAGTTTGTTGCCTGACTAACCTTTGTCCCACATTCAGCCCACCACCAATCTATTTTACTGGGTTCTTTCCAGTCTTAGCTCCATTTCCACCCACAGTCTCAAATCTAGCCCTGCATCTTCTTCGTGTTATTGTGGACTATTGGCATAGCATGAGGAAAAAAGAAAGTACTTGGTCTGAATAATGCTTTTGTCAGTAGGTAGAGGACCTTGGAAAGGTTTCTTTATTTCCCTGGATCTTGGATTTTTAAATAAGTGGGGTGAACTAAGTGATCTATTTTATCATCTTCCAACTTTTAGCTTTTTAGCCACAGGTTCCCTGGGGCACAGAAATATCTGTGACCAGATGAAACTCACCTGTCTGACAGACAGCCCCATATGAGAAATCCCATCAGAATCCCAGAAAGAAATATTGACTGAGCCAAGGACTTCATTGACTGGGAGTCACACACCAGATCCCACTGAAAAAGAAGAGAAGAGTATTAAGATCTTAATGTGAGGAGAGAGAATGTGGGGGCTCAAGACTCCAGTGGTTGATGTGTAAGAGAAAGTCTATTATGGGAAATATTTTGACTCAGACTTCTTGCCCCACCATGAAAAGAAGAAGGCACTGACACTGTCATAGTCATACATCATAGCAAGTTGAACTTAGGACATTAATTTCTAGCCTGTTTTGACTCTGACCTTTGTGATATATCCCATTATCTTCCCTCTTCTGATATGTAATCTTTTATCCTCTCCTGCTTTCTATAAAATTCCAATGTATCCACACTTTTTATATATTTGATATTCCATATAAGGCTGCTGAAGATCTCTGACTTTTATTCTCAAACAGATGAGTCTATATTTTGAGCATAAAGAATATCTGCATTATTGATCTGGTATTTTTCAATAGGATCTAATCAATAGATGAATCCTCCACTAATTTTTTTAATCACAAAGGGAATTGTGAATTGAAGGAGTAGCAGAGAAGAAAAATCTGATTGTATCATTCACCAAGAAATCAAATTCCAATCAGTGTTACCCCTTCGAAAGGAAAATGAAATCTTGATGGGATGGGAATGAGGCAACAGAAAGAACCTCTTACCTCAGTCACAATGGAAGAAGTGATGAGGCTTTGATCATAAACCCAGCCATCTATACATGGCTCCATCTTCAACAGGCTCTGGTTTTGTCCTGTGACATTTGGGAACAAGGGCAGCCACTGTGGCCAGGAGAACTGGAGATATCTCTCTAGTTTCCCATTGGAATCCAGGGGGATGGAAAGCTTTAGTAGGGAACTAAAATTAAGGTTCTTACTGACATTGAGCAAAGTTGAGGTATTGTCAAGGAAGGGAATCTGACACCGGTGATTAGGGACAAAGGCTGTGAAGTTCTCTAGCAGAAAATGACAACTTATAAATATTAGAGGGATAACCAGAGAGAGAACTTGAAGAATCTGGAATCTTCCCCTAACTCCAACTTCAGAGAGGAGATCATCAAAGACTATCATGACTGGAATTTTGGTCCCAAGAAGAGAATTCCTTCAGAGGGATACCAAGGGAAGAAAGAAGACATTTAATTGCAACAAAACAAAGGATATATTTTTAGACCAGAACCTTCCTCCTCAGTTTTATAGGGCAATGTAGGTAGGCAGTGTTCTTAGGTCTCCATGGAAATGAGGGTGCCAAAATATTCCTGACCATTCAACCAAAACAAAAACCTGGCACAGGTTTCTTTTCTAGCTGGAAGGATTCATCAGCACCAAGCTTGGGCACTTAAATCCTGTTCCATAAGAGGATCCACACTCACAGGATCCCTAATAGAGTTCCACCCTACACATGAATTCCAAGTAGATGACCTGTTAAATGACTTCATAAACCAGAGTCAATGCCATTTCTGTGTTAAGTATGACAAATAATTTCTGGAATGTATGGCTTAAAAATCAACTTCATATTAAAGATGGGTAGCTTTGACCTGGCTGAGTTAGTTGAGAGCCGGAGAGAATGTGCTGCAGGAATATACTCTCCTGATTATGCCCACTCAGGGCTTTCTCATTCTGATTTGTGGTCAACTCCTCACCTTTGATACTGACCCATTCTTTTCTCTTGATCCCTTTCCTCATGAGCAGGGAGCTGAACATTTCCCTTACATGCCCTGTTTGACTTGGCAAGAGAATCATGGGAGTGGATATAGTCATGGAGTCATCAGTCTGCTTGGTTTCACTACTTGCTTTCCTAAAAAGCAGTTCCTTCAAGATCAAAAGTCAACTTGTTGGGGCAACTAGGTGGCACATTGGATAAAGCGCCGGCCCTGGAGTCAGGAATACCTGAGTTCAAATCCGGCCTCAGACACTTAATAATTACGTAGCCGTGTGGCCTTGGGCAAGTCACTGAACCCCATTTGCCTTGCAAAAACCTAAAAAAAAGTCAACTTGTGAAACACATGGGTGCCCTTGTGCACTTGACTCCAAAGCAACATCACTATGAGATGCTGAGTCTTTGCAGAGGTCTTGGATTAGGTAAGAAATAACCAAAAGATGAGAAATTCAGAGAAAATAGGGCATTTATATTAACCAAATGTACAATAAAATAAGACTGAGTTTTTTCTATGGGCCCTCATGAGGAAAACAAACCAATTTGCTTATGTTCTTTCTTTATTCAACCAAGAGATTGTATTCTTAGTCATCTGGAAACCATTCAAGATCCCATGGATCTCACCATGGGGAAGTCAATCAAGGTCATTTGTCTTGATGAGTGTTGGGAAATTTTCTGTAGTGTTTTTGGCATATGCTCCAGGAGAGCAATAGAAATTCTCTGTTATTATCACTCCACCAGACTGAGTCTCAGTTTCCTCATCTGTAAAGCAAGAATAATACCTATATTACTTCACAGATTAAGTGCAATTGACTCCATTTCTCAGAAATGGAAACTAAGGCAGAGAGGGGTGAAGTGACTTGCCAAAGTAGCACTGTTAGTGTCTGAGGTTGGATTTGGACTCAGGTTTTACCACAGCCTAGAGTATCTAGTGAGCACAGTTTCCTTCCCTTTTGTCTCTAAAGACCTAAAGTTAAATCCATTCAAGTATTGAAGCAGATGCTGAATTATCAAAAGTCAATATTTTACAAAGAACAAAATAGTCATCTTTTAAACCTCTTTAAACTAAAGTTCAGCGTTAATCTGCACCATATTGATTAATCTTTATTATATTTAACTGAAGAGACCGAACATGTTCTTGTAGTCATTCCAGAAGAAACAGGAAGGTCTTTGCCTTTGAATCCAAGTACTTTTTTTTCTTTGATGTAGTTTAAGATTCCAAAGTCAGTACCTTCAGGTTCACTTGGAGAGCAGGTGCAGGAAGTTTCTGTACTCAGACTAGTTCGCTGAGTAAGCCTTTAGATAACTGAGTGAAATCCTCCATCAAGAAGGATCTTGTAGTGGATAGAGCACTGACCCTGGAGTCAGAAGGATCTAAGTTCAAATTTGGTCTCAGACACTTAATAATTGCCTAGTAATGTGACCTTAGGCAAGTCACTCTTAACCTCATTGTCTTAAATAAATAAAATTATATAAAAAAAGAAGGATCATGTAAGATTTCAACTCTAGTCCCCCTTTGCAAAGTTTTTTGTCAAGCCTCCCCTTTGGTCTTGATGGTGGACTGAGATGTTAGCTGCTCTGCCTGATTGTTGAACTCCAGCAACAACCCCTTGGAAAATTTCATTGCTGCCAGTCATGCAGTGGAAAGTCTTGACAATGGCACTGTCTTCCCCAGATGCTCCACTTGCCTAACCCTGAATACTTCTGATCATTGGACTGAAAAAACAAGTAGGTTCCTATAACCACAGTGGCAGTCCTAGAGCCAAATGACTTAACACTAAATAATGATGTGTCAGAGCTGGGAGAAAATATTAACAGATCTATAACCCAAGTGTCTTCACCCCTATCGCTGTCACTGAGGCAAGACGTTCCAGAATCAGCCCCAAGAGTTTGGAGAGAAAAGGGTCATTGAACCTTCTCATTCTAGGACATAATTACAGTCTCTCAAAACCATTCCCACTTCTCAATATCATGCCCCATTGTATTTCTTTCCTTCTTTTCTGATATAACCTGATGTGTGGTTCCCTGTCACCTGAAGTGGATTTGTCAGAAAAATGTAACTGGTGGGAGTTCTCATGGACAATGTTATCAGTGGTCATGTTTCAAAGTCCTCTTTTGGTGATCTCTGCTCTCCTAGCCCAGATCTCAGATTAGGAGGAGACCACTGAGGATCCTCAAGAACCACTCTCTGGAGCCCAGAATCCCAGCTTATAAGGCTTCAGAATACTGAACAGAAGAAGGAATCATTCTTCTGGGGTTCCTTCTCACTTGGTGATAGGAAAAATGGAAGTTAGCCTAGTCCAGGAAACAGTATATCATTGCAAAAGAGCCCGTGGCACATGATCATGACTTCTCTTCCATTGTGTTGCTTTGGACATGTCACTCTGGGGTAAGTCTAAGTTCCCTCAACTAAATATGAAGGTGATAGACTGGATTCCATTCCAACTCTGCTCTATTTTCTATGAGCCTAGACCTGAACAAAGTTTGTGCACCCCAAACACCCATCTGCAGGTTCTATATTCCTGGCCTCATAGACAGAACCTTTTCCCATGATACCCTCAAACCTGGGACACACTCTTCTATGGCTGCACACGGTACCAATGGGAAGAACGGTCACAAACTTGGAATAGAATAGTAGAGAATAAGGAATACATATGACCAAGGCAGCTCATACATCTGCCTCTGCAGTATCCCCTTAGGGATAGCAGACTCTCTGGGCTCCCTAGGCTCTCTCCTCTCTGCATTTCAGCTCCCAAAGGCCAAGACTATTCTCTCTAGCCAGGAGTATTTTTGGAAGTTGCTTCCTACCCTAACTGTGTGTATTTATCTGTTGAATATGGTATAACACTAAGCAAGCATTTCTGCTCCAAGGTTCCATGACTGAGGAAGCTGGGGAAAGGTGGAGTAGAGGTGGAGAGAAATCCCCTCCCTCTCCCCCCAGATGCTCAGTGCTGGAGGTACCACATTACAAAAAATTATTATTTGTGTCAAATGTATCCAAAGATGGCAAGCATGGCATTTCCTTGACTATCAGGTAGTAGGACCATCTTTAGCCCATCAATGGCAAGATTCCCTGCTAACTCCCTCAGAGAAATCCTTCAGCTTTATAAAAAGCTAATAGGAGGTCTGCATTCTCTGAAGATCAGAGTCACATCTTTTCCCATCAAACCTTTAGAGATACTTTCGAAACACAACCCATGGGGCTCAGGTTGGCAGACTAAAGACTCTGGAAGTTGGCAGGCAACCATGCTAGGGATCAGAACCTAGCATTATATATGCACAAGGTACCTACAAAACTATTGGAAGAGAAGAGGAATAAGGAAGCACTGATGTCTACTGAGGACCAGACCATGATCTAAATATAAGTGGTACACATTCAATGACAGATAAAGCAAAGAGCATTTTTATCAGCAGGATTGAGCAAGCCAAAGCCCAAAATAAGGACAAAATCAGTGTGTGCACAAATAACAGTCAGGACCAAAGGTAGGAATGGCTGGATTAACAACTGCAAAGAAGGGGCGGCTAGGTGGTACAGTGGATAGAGCACTAGCTCAGGAGTCAGGAGTACCTGAGTTCAAATCTGCACGTAGACACTTAATAATGACCTAGCTGTGTGGCCTTGGGCAAGCCACTTAACCCCATTTACCTTGAAAAAAAACTAAAAAAAAAAAGAATAAAAAAACCAACTGCAAAGAAAATGGCTAAAAACAAGTAAAACCAAAGATATTGTCCACAGAGAGCAATTCCCTAAACTGGAAAATATGCTTATTCAAGCATTGAAGGCAAAGATTAGCCAGAGAAGCAGTTAGAAAGAAGTGAAAAGAATCCAAGTTCTCTTTTAAATTTTGAAATGCTCTCTGTCTTCTTTGGTCCTAAATTCTTCCCTTAACTCGATCAGATAAACTATTCTGGGCTCTCTTAATTTGTTTATAGTATCATGATTAATCATGTACCCATTTTGAATTGGTATGTGGTATAAAATATTGATCTATACCTAATTTCTGCCATAGTGTCTCCCAACATTCCCAGTCATTTTTGTCAAATGATGTATTTTTGTTTCAAAAGCTTGGATCTTTGCATTTATCATATACTACATTACTGTGGTCATTTAATATAATGCAATTTGTACCTATTGTATTCCACTGAACTATCACTCTATTACTCAGTGAGTACCAGATAGGTCTTTTTTTATTTATTTAAGGCAATGGGATTAAGTGACTTACCCAAGGTCACACAGCTAAGTAATTATCAAGTGTCTGAGGTCGGATTTGAACTCAGGTACTCCTGACTCTGGCCAGGGCCAGTGCTCTATCCATTGCGCCACTTAGCTGCCCCAGTACCAGATAGTTTTGATAATTATTGCTTTATGAGACAGTTTGAAATCTGGTATGACTAAACTACTTTCTTTCACATACTTTTCATTGATTTCCTTGATATCCTTGAGCTTTTGCTTTTCTAAATTATTTTTCTAATTTTATAAAAGAAATTTTGAGAGTTTGATTGATATGGTACTGAATAGATCGATTGATTTAGGTAAAATTATCATTTTTATTTTATTGACCAATCTTACCCATGAGCAATTAATTTATTTTATTTGTGAGAAAAGTGTCACAGTTATGTTAATACAGCTCCTGGGTTTGTCTTGACAAATAGACTCTCAACTATTTTGTATTGATAACAGTTATTTTAAGTGGAATTTCGGTCTCTTTGCTGCTGGACTTCATTGGCAATATATAGAAATACTGCTGAGTTATGTGGGTTTCATCTTGTATCCTGCAACATTACTAAAGTTGTTAATAATTTCAAGGTTTTTAGAATTTTCTAAATATAACATTATAACATCTGCAAAGACTGAGCTTTGTTTTCTCACTGCCTAGTCTAATCCCTTTTTGCTTCTCAAAACTAGAGCTCATATTTCTAGCATGCTACTCAACAATAGAGGGACATCCTTGCTTCACATATGATTGTACTGGGGAAAACTTACTTAGCCCTATTATAGATAATTCTTATTGTTTTAGACAAATACTCATTATCATTCTATGCTTTCCAGGGTTTGGGGGTTGTTGCTTTTTAAGTTTTTGCTAGGCAATGGGGTTAAGTGACTTGCCCAAGGCCACACAGCTAGGTCATTATTAAGGATCTGAGACTGGATTTGAACTGAGGTACTCCTGACTCCAGGACCAGTGCTCTATCCTCTATCCTCTGCGCCACCTAGCTGCCCAATTTTTTTGCATTTTGATCTTTAAAGGATGCATTTATTATTTCTGCTTTTCTGCATTTGTATCTTAATCATAGATTCACTTGTCCAATTCTATTCTTTAAGGAATTATTTTCTTCTAAGTTTATACTTTGAGCCTTCCTGTCATCATAATAATTATCGATAGTCAATTTTTTTGTTGTTGTTTTTGCTTTTTGCTCATTTTCCTGATTTTTTTTGTGACTTGGTGTTTTTATGTGAGAATTGGGTTCTGATCCTGCACAATCTCAAACTGTTTATGCTGGGACTTCAAGTTTTGCTAAGGACTTCAGGGCTTAGCTGCTTGCTTTCTCAAGAAGGTAGGCTTCATACCATGGAAACAATGTAAAGACTAACAGACTGCCTTCTGGGGGGGGAAGCAAGATTAAGATGGAAAATGTAAAATTCAAAATAATAAAATCTTTCTAAAAAAAAGGTAAGTTTCCCTTCCAATTTGTACTGGGGGTGGGGCATCACTGCTGGCCTCCCCATGGGTGTAAGGTTTAATGGTTGTCCTTCATTTTTGAAGAAGAACATGACATCAAGGAGATGATGCCATGAAAAACACATGAATTGGATTTGAGGAGGAAGGTCTGTGAAAAGTCACCAACCACACTTTCTCCTCCAGAACCCACTGGATCCAGTGGTCAGATATGGATCAGGACGACAGAAGATGGCCCTAATGGTACCCAAAGTCACACAGCTAGTTAGTGTCAAATATCTGAGGCTGGATTAGAATTCCCATCCTCCTGACTCCAAGACCACTTCTCTATTCACTGCGCCACCTAGCTGCCCCAGGCATGGAGTTTAACTGCTGGCCTGATCTATGGGTTGGGCCTAGGTGCTGGATTGTTAAGGAAATGTTTTTCTGGGGGTTAGGGTTAGGGTTAGGGCTTTCAATTTAATTGGAGATTTTTCATGTTCCTTTTCTAGTGTTTTTAGTTGCATGTTCAATTTATTGATCTGCTTTTTCTCCACTTTATTGATGGAAGCTCTTAGAGCTGGTCTGTCCCAGGAATGGGGCCCTGCTATTGGGTTGCTATAGAACCAAGTCCTCTCTGCTAGCAGGCCCTGGAGAAGGCTGGCTGCTGCTGCTGCTCTTGGACCTCACACCCTCCCACCCTAGTAAGAGAGACCTTTCCTTTTGGGTTGCTTCCTACACAGTTTCTACCATCTTGGCACCAGAAGTTTCTGAAGAAAGTACATTGGAAGGGGGCAGCTAGGTGGTGCAGTGGATACTGGCCCTGGAGTCAGGAGTACCTGGGTTCAAATCTGACCACTACCTAGCTGTGTGGCCTTGGGAAAGCCACTTAACTCCATTTGCCTTGCAAAAAAACTAAAAAAAATAAAAAGTACATTAGAAACCTTAACATGTTGGAGAAATCAGTTACAACTATTAGTCCAGCACCTCTTTGATTGATTCTAACAGCCTGCTTCTAAGACAGAGAATAAATAAACATTTATTAAATACCTGCTATTTAACAGGCATTATGCTAAGTGCTGAGAGGACAAAGAAAAGCTAAAGATACCCTTGCCCTTAGAGAGCTCCTGGTCAAAGGGAGAGACAATATGCACAAACATACTACATACAGGACAAATTACAGATAATTGACAGGAGTCAGGTACTGGAATTAAGAGGGATTGGAAAGGCTCCTTACATGAAAGATTTTAGCTGAACCTGGAAGGAAGTTCAGGAAGGCATGAGGCAGAAAGCAGGAAGAAGAGTATTGTGGGCATGGATGAGACAAAAAAAATTTCATCACCCTGAATCCCCAAACCTCCAAATCTGAGAATTGGAAGGGAAGTCAACAGTCTCCAGATCAGTCCATCCTTGAAAGGTGCCCAGCTAGCTTGGTACATAGAATGTCAGAGCTGAGAGGGAACTTGGAAGATACAATGTTGGCTCTGGGAGGGACAGTAAATGATCATCTAATACAGGGGCTCTTTTTCAAATTAAATTTTATTTCATTTTCAGTTCTAAATTCTCTTCCTCTCCCTGTTCCATTCTCTACATAGAGGAAAAATAGAAAAACAAAGTCCATTATAATATAGTCATACAAAATAAATTTCTTCATTATCCATGCTAAAAAATAAAAATAGAATAAAATATGCTTTAACCTGCTCAATGACTATGTCAGCTCTCTCTGTCTCTGCTCTGACTTTGACTCTGTCTCTGTCTCTCTCTATTCTCTCTCTCTCTCTCTCTCTCTCTCTCTCTCTCTCTCTCTCTCTCTCTCTCTCTCCCTCCCTCCTCTCTGCTGGTGAATAGCATTTTTCATCATGAGTGGTGAGACATTGTGCTGATTACAATTCCTCTAAGTCTTTTATAATTAATCATCTTTCCAATATATCAAGTTTTTCTGATTCTGTTCACTTCATTTTGCAACAGTTCATATAAATCTTCCCAGGTTTTCTTTGAAAACTCTTTCCCTTTATCCTTTCTCATAGCACAATAGTCCTATATTGCATCCATAAACCATAACTAGTTTAGTCATTCCTCAATTGATCAGCCTAGTCTCAGGTTCCAATTCTTTTGCCACCACAAATGAAGCTGCTATAAATATTCTTATATCTATGGGTCCTTTTCCTCTGTCTTTGATCTGTTTGGGGGTACAAGCATAGGAGCATTATTATTCAGTCAAAGGATATGTACAGTTTAATACTTTGGGAGCATAGTTTGAAATTGTTCTCCAGTGTGATTAGACTAGTTCAAAGCTTTTTCTAGAATGCATTAGTGTCCCTATTTTCTCACATTCTCTCCAAGATGTCATTTTTATTTCTGTTATCTTACATCAATCTGATGAATGTAAAGTAGTATCTCAGAGTGCTTTTAATTTTTATGTCTTCAATCATTAATGATTTAGAATATGTGGCTATTGATTCCTTTGATCTCTTTCTCTGAAAACCACCTCAATATCTTTTCACCATTTTTCAATTCAATTATTGCTCTTATTTTTGTAAATTTGATCCATCTCCTCATATCTTTTAGCAAAGAGACTTTAGTCAGAAAATCTTGATGTAAAGATTTTGCTTTCTACTTCCTGCTTTTCTTCCCATTATAATTTCATGAATTTTGTTTTGCAAAACCTTGTTTTTATTTTATGGAATCAAAAGCATCCACTTTTACTTCCTATAAACCTCTATTGCTTGATCATAAACTCTCCACCTATCCAAGATCTGATAGGTAATTTTTTTCCATACTTCAATAATTTGCTTATGATAGCACCCTTTATGTCTCAATCAACTACCCATTTTGATATTATTACCTTGGTCTATGGGTTCTCCCAGCATTTTTGGTCAAATAGTTAGCTTATGTCCCCAGAACTAAGATCTTTGTGTTTAGCAAGCATAAATTGCTGAGTCCATTTCCTTCTGTATATATTTGGTACCTAATCTGTTCCATGGATCAACCTTTCTTTCTTATCAAAATTGCCTTGATGATTACAGCTTTGTTGTTTGAGATCTGGTCCTGTTAGTTTTCCCCTTCCCTTCCTTTCTCTTTTTTATTTCACTGAATGCCCTGACATTATTAAACTTGTATTCCTCTTGAAGAATTTTGTTATGATTTTTGTGTAGTTTTATTAAGTAACTATGGCTCTGAATAAGTAAAATAAATTAGGTGGTGTTGTCATATTTGTCTTGTTGGCTTGGCTTATCCATAATCAATTAATAATTCTCCAAATATTTGATTTGTATTTATTGGTGTGAAAAGCATTTTGTAATTGTATTCATATACTGTTACTTATTTGCTCCAGAAACAAACACAAAATGTTCTGTTGGGCATTCAAAGTCCTTCATAATCTAGCCCACTTCAAACTTTCCCATTTTCTTATGCCTCTTTTCCCAATATATACTCTCTTTTTTTTTAGTTTTTGCAAGGCAATGGGGTTAAGTGGCTTGCCCAAGGCCACACAGCTAGGTAATTATTAAGTATCTGAAGCCAGATTTGAACTCAGGTACTCCTGACTCCAGGGCCGGTGCTTTATCCACTGCACCACCTAGCCACCCCATCCCCAAGATACTCTTAATCCAGTGACACTATCTTCCTGACTGTTCCACGAACAAGATATTCCATCTCTAATTTGTGGATTTGCTCTCTCCATTCCCCATGCCTGGAAACCTCTCCTTTCTCATCTCAATCCAATGATTTCCCTAGTT
Source organism: Macrotis lagotis (assembly GCF_037893015.1). Classification (NCBI taxonomy): domain Eukaryota; kingdom Metazoa; phylum Chordata; class Mammalia; order Peramelemorphia; family Peramelidae; genus Macrotis; species Macrotis lagotis. The sequence continues at coordinate 285,627,705 of NC_133660.1, forward strand.
TCCTTTAAGTAGCAACTAAAAATATAACCTTTTCAGGAAGCCTTTCCCAATTCCTCTTAATTCTGTGACTTCCCCTTATTTCTTGTCTGAATGATCTCTCATTGGATTATAAATTACTTGAAAATGATGACTGCCGTTTGTCTCTTTTTGCAATATTAATGCTTAGCACAGGGCTTAGCATGTAGAAGAGAGGCAACAAGTGTTTATTGACTTAGTGACTGAAAATTTTCAAATTTCCCCCAAAAAGAAGTATTGTCATAAATATTGTAGAATAGAATACACACTGTGAATCTCTTTTATGTATAAAGCTTTTCCTTCTAAGTTTTTGACGTATTCAATTTGCTACCTTGGAAGGTATTCTGTTGGTCTGAAATTTTTTTGTCTTTTTTTTTCATTCTTTCCACATTTGTTTAGGAGGAGGGATTTAGAAACTTTAGCCCTACCCTTTCTACCTCACTGACCTCCCTTCCAGTGAAATAAAAGAAAAAGAAATCTATGAAACAAATACACATAGTTAAGCACAAGAAATTTGCCCATTGGACATGTCTAAATATGTGTGCCTCGTTCTGTATTTTCAGTATATCACTTCTCTGTCAGGAGATGTTTCTCATCAGTGCTCTAAAATCATGTTTGGTCATTGCACTGATCAGAGTTGTTAAGTTGTTTTCCAAAAAATGTAATTTTTATTTAAAAAATATTCTTATTTTACTGACTTCACTCTGTGTAAATTCTCAAATGTCTGACAGATGTCTTTCTCTTTCATCATTTCTTAATGTTGAAATATCATTATATCAAATTTATATACCATGTAAGTGTCAAATGCTATCTGGCCCAGGGCAGAGCCAAGATGGCAGGGAGAAGCAAAGAACTTCCATAAACTCTCCCTAGCTTCCCTCAGAAAGAACATTAATCAAACCACTAAATGGATTCTGGAGAGAGACAGAATCTATGAAAAAGACAGAGTGAAGCATTTTTCAGCTTAAGATATCTTGGAAGGACTTCAGGAAAGGTCCGTCTCACTGGGGTAGAGATTGTTGCCCAGCACAATTTGCAGAATCCAGCACAGGGAGCAGAGATTAGTGTAGGCAGGGTGTGTAGAAAGCTAGCTAGAGACTCTCATCTACAGTAAAGATGAGCAATTAAGACCCCTGGATCTCAGCTGAATAGGTAGATAGCACAGGAGAGCAGTTGTGAGGGCTTCAATTCTAGTGCAAAGTTCAATTCCAGAGTTGCCACTCTGCACAGTTGACATGATTAGGCTCAGGCTACTGTAGTTCAGTGAGCAATGGAGCAATGGAGGTCACAACATGGAAAGTCTGTGAACCAGTCCCTCCCTTAACAAAAACAGTTTGGAAAAGCATCCCCTGTGACCCAGGAATAGAATGCAAGATGAGTAACAAATTCATATACTGTAATTTCTTCAGCCATTTCCAATTGGCCAGATACCTGCTTAGTTTCCAGTTCATTGATATCACAAGAAATGTGCTGTGAAGATGTTTGAGATATATGGGCTCTTTTACATTGTTGTTACTTTAGGATGTATACCTAGTGATATCGGTGAATCCGAGGGTTTACATAGTATAATGGTTTGGGGGCATAATTGCAAGTTGCTTTCGTGAGTGACCAGACTAGTTCCCAGTTCCACCAAGAGTGCATTAATGTACCTGTTTTCTCACAGTCCCCCCAATACTTGTCATTTTTCCTTTTTTTGTCATTTTTCCCCCAATCCTATGAGGGACATCTGGAATCGCAGAGTTACTCTAATTCATATTTTTCTAATTCTTAGAGATTTGGAACATTTTTTTCATATAAGAACTATAATGAATAGGACACTTTGGAGTCAGAAAGAACTGTGTTCAAATCCTGTTTGAGATATTAAATGTAAGACCCTTGGCAAAGAATTGTCAAAATAATAAATGGAATTATATTATAAAACGGCTTTATAAACATTAAAGTTTTATGAAAATCCTAGCTTTTATTGTTGCTATTATTTTTACTATTATGTTTATCATCCTCCTGATGGCTTGAGTTATTTTTCTCTTCGAAAACAGTTTATTCAAGATTGGGAACAAAATACACAGTAGGTAATAATGATCAAAATCTGATTTTTAATCAACCCCAGAATCCTATCTTGTGGGGAAAGAACTCACCATTTGACAAAACTGCTAGCAAAGCTGCAAAGCAGATTTTCACAAACTAGGTATAGACCAGCATCTTATACAATATAGCAAGATAAGGTCAAAACGGGTACATTTTGTGGAGCAAATTAAGAGAATATAGAATAATTTACCTGACAGAGTTATGGATAAGGAAAGAAATTATGACCAAGGGAGAGAGAGAGAGAGAGAGAGAGAGAGAGAGAGAGAGAGAGAGAGAATTACAAAACATAAAATGGATAATTTTGATTATATGAAATTTTGAAAGTTTTATACAAACAAAATCAGTGCAGTCTAAATTAGAAGGAAAACAGAAAGTTGGGGAAAATGTTTTATAGCAAGTGTCTCTGGTAGAGTCTTCATTTCTCAAAAATATAAAGAAGTGAATCAAATTTATAAGACTAAAAGTCATTCTTCAGTGCCTAAATGGTCAAAGGAAATGAACAGGGAAGTGTTCAGATGAAGACATCAAAACTAACTTTGGTCATATGGAAAAACTGACTAAATCACTATTAATAAGAGAAATTCAAATTAAAACAACTATAAAATATCACTTCAAACCTATGAAATTAGCTAATATGAAAGAAAGGGGAAATTACAAATGTTGGATGGGATATGAAAAATTGGAACACTGCCCTTTGTGTTCTCAGCACCCAGAATGGTAATCTTATGCACACTGGCGGTGACGTTTTGAACTGATCCAATCATTCTGGAGAACAATTTGGAACTATATCCAAAGAACTTTATATACATACCCTTTGATCCAGTTATACCACTACTTGGTCTGTATCCAAAAGAGATTAACATGAGAAGGATCTATTTGTATTTTTTTGTATATTTATATCTACTCTTTCTGTGATAACAAAGAATTGGAAATAGAGGGGTTGCCCATCAATTGGGGAATGACTGACCAAGTTGTAGTATATGATTATGATGGAATACAGTTGTGCTATAAGAAATGACAAGAAGGACTGTTTTAGGGGCGGCTAGGTGGCACGGTGGATAGAGCACCGGCCCTGGAGTCAGGAGTATCTGAGTTCAAATCCAGCCTCAGATATTTAATAGCTGTGTGGCCTTGGGCAAGCCACTTAACCCCCATTGCCTTGCAAAAAAATTTTTTAAAAAAAGACTGTTTTAAAAAAATCTTGGAAGATACAAAGTGAAATGAGAAGAACCAGGAGCACATTGTACAAAGCAATAGCAATATGGTCCAATGATCTACTGTGAATGATTAACTATATTCTCAGTAATACAATGATCCAAGACAGTTCCAAATGGCTAGTAATGAAGAATGCCATTCACCTCAAGAGGAAAAACTAATGGAGTCTGAATGCATATCAAAGCATGCTATTTTTCACTTTGGTTTTTTTTTCTTTGTTTTCTGTTTCTTTCACAAGATGCTTTGCATGATCACAAATGTCATACTGGTATCAAATTCCTTAGTGTTTCAGGAAAGAAGGGGGAAGAAAAGAATTTAGAACTAAAAAAACTAAAGGAATGTAAAAAATTGTCAATGTGATTGTGAGGAAAAACAAATTATTAAAAGAAAATAAAACTGCCTGTTCATATTCTTTGGCCATTTATCAATTGGAGCATGATCTATCTGGCTTTCACCTTTCTTGTTCCCAGATAATCCTGTTATATCTAAGAGTCTATTCATGAAGATTCAAAGCTTGTGACTTCCACCTTATTTATGCCAACTGCCTGTCTTGTTGTCCTCTCTTCATGTTGATTTATAATCTTTCAATTTGATTAAATTCAATTCAATAAACATTTACCCAGACCTTAAAAGACAGGCCTTACCATTCTGGGTGTTGAGAACACAAAGAGCAAACAAACAAACAAAATCAGTCCCTGCCTTCCAGGAGCTCACATTATATCGGGCAAGTGGCAGACAGAGTACAAATAAAGAAGGGAATATAACAGGCAATTTAAAGAAGGAAAGGTCACTAATAGCTAGGAGAATGGAGAACATTTTCCTTTGGAGTTGCAGCCTAAGGCTTGTCTGAGGGAAACCCAGGTCCAACCCAGGCAAAGTAGCAGAGTCTGGGCAATGACACATCATTAGGAGCTTGCAAGACAAGGTTGGCTAGAACAGTGGCATGATAAAGGCAAAGTCTTGGATTCAGAGCAGCTTCAAGTAAACGGACACATTTTATTTTATTTTATCTTAAGTATATATAATATTTATTTTTCAAGGTTTGTGTAATCTCCCCCCTATAGAATGTGAGCTCCTGGAGAGCAGAGTTTGTTGACTGATTCACCCCTACTAAAACCTAAGTCCAAGCAGGACTACTGATGCTGTAATGGTTGGATGCATTGCCTCCCACTAGGAGACGGGGACAGACAGCCCAGGGTTTTTTATTTCCATCAGATTCTCGAAGCAATACTAAAATTGGCTTATTTTCACTGTGGTGTCCCTCTTATCTTTTGGTCTTGCTTCTTCTCTTGAATGTCTTCCCGTGAATGAATGGGGAAAAAAAAGAAACAAATGTGAGAGTATGTAATGGAGGAAAGGGAAGAGAATAAGCATTTATTCCCATCATGTTCCATCATGCTAAATGTTTTTCCAAATATTACTTCATTTTTTAGGGGGCAAAAATCTTGTCTGAGATGGCCAGGAGGCCCTTGGTGATTATTGAATACAATGAGCCTATGTCTTTGGGTACCACTTTGTGGTATTGCCTTCATTAAAAAAAAAAACTGCTTTTCATCTCAAAATCTAATCCAATTCAAAAGCATTTATTGGGCATTTCTACGTCCTGGTAACTGGAGATAAAAAAACAATAATGTATTAGGGAAAGAGCCCTGCTTCTGACTCTTCTTACCTATGTTATTGTGGCCAAATCATTTTATTTCTTCATTTGTAAAATGAGGACATTAGACTCTCTGAAGTCCCAACCACTTCTGTGATGTATGATAATATGTAACATCCAAACCCTTGACAAATTTCAATTCTGCTACACAAACATTTGCTTCTATGAACTGGGAACAGATCTCAGCTCTGCTACTTTAGCAAGATCCTGCCCCAATTTGGATCTGCTTCCTCAACTGTAAATGAGGGGTTTAGACTTGCTGACCTCTAAGATGGGTTGTCAGAGCTGGGAAGGAGCTCAGATGTCCAACCCCTAACATCCAAAGTTACATGGATATAATCAAACAGCTGGGACTTAGCCCTAGCCCTTTTTAGTCCAAATAAAATACTTTTCCATGGTACCACAGGACCTCTGAACTCTCACTATCTCCTTCACAGACTCTCCATCCCCTTTCTGATACCTTAAAAATCAGTAAGCATCAAAGAGCCCCTCTCCATTCTTCTCTCGCTATTCTCCCATGTTTCCCAGATCCTGTTTTCTTCTTGATGTGCTTCTACCTTTCTGATCATTTCTTTTGAATACTTGACTGACTTCTCACGCTCCTTCTATCCCCTCAATGTGAATGGAAAGAACGTTAGATTTGTTAGGTTCCTATTGTGTGAAGGCATTACAGTAGTGTGTTGGGCACTGAAGATGAAAGATCAAGTCAGGAATAGTCCCTGTCCTCAAGGAGCTTATCATCTAAACAAATGACACATGCTCCATTCATACCCTTTTCCTAGAATAATAAACAGACTTCTTAGACAGGATAGGACTGATCATCAAAACTATGAAGCTTGAAGATTGATGCTCTGCCGTCTTCCTAAGTTTTTTGTTAATGTTATAATCTATATCCTTCCACCCCATTCCCTCTATCCTCACACACCTCTTTCCACCTCTGAAAAGGTACTGAAAACAACACTATCATGGTGGCTCATGGAATGGCTCATGGAAAGGCCTTGTAATCAATTCCCCTGTACTCTACTCACTCTTCCTTTGACTCCCCAGACCAAAACACTCTCACATTCATGATTCTCTCATCTCTGTTTTCTTTCCCCAGTAAAATGGAAGCTCCTTCAGGTAGGTACCTATTGCTTATATGTTTGTTTTCCAAGTGTTTAGTATGGCAAACTACTTAATAAATACCTTCATTTCTTCTTCTAGTCCAATTCCCCTTTTACAGATGAGGAAAAGAAAGTTCAGATGATTTAAATGACTTTTCCAAGAGACCACAGGCAGTACTCACCCATATTCTATCTCTTGCATGGTGTCAGGCATTGGTTTATTCTGAGTTTCAGGGAGGAAGAAGAAGATCACAAGGCCAGCAGTGATGGCCATGATGGCAAAGATGATCGGTGAGACGTATGGACTGTAGTGCCTCAGTGTAACCACCAGTGGTGCCAACATTGCCCCAACCCTATCTACTAGGAGAGTGAGGCCTCTGAACCTGTTCCTATAAGGGCAAAGGAGATCTTATTATACCAGACGTAACACCTATTACTTCTGTTACTATCGCTTCTTCTGACTCTCTGTGAGTAAAGTCTGAAGTTATTTCTGGAGTAGTAAAGTTCCTCCCAATGGCAGGAAACTTGGGGTTTTGTGGAATTTATACAAATGGAAAAAAAACTTTTGCATCATCCCCATATCAAAGTTATCATGTCAAAAACTAAGCAGATGTGTTGGTTTGATGTTGCTCCAGTAACTTTATTTTTCTTCTTTTCCTTCTGGTATCTATAACTGAATGAAGAAAGAATGAAACTCTTTCATTAATGGCAGCCTGGGATGGGTAGCACCATTCTCTCATATCTCTACTCCTTGCAGAGTGTAAACTCCTAGAGGTTACAAATTATTGGCTTATCTATTTCGTAGAAATGCTAAGAAAGCAACATACACAATGAAGACAATAAAGCAACTAGAAAGAATGACACAAAGTAGAACTATGAAAAGACATACTTCCTTCTCTCCCTACCCCTTTGAAGAGCTGAGAGATCCACTTTTTAGTGTGTTAATCAGTTTTCCACTTTTTTTTCTCTCCTTTCTCTTTTGTTCTTTTTCCTTTAAAAAATATTCTTTGCTATATGGATGGCTTGGGACAGTGATGCAGACAGAAGAAGAATGGGAGAAGTTTAGGTGACATGAAGACTAAAATCTTAGCAATTAGTCTCATCACTTCCTGGCAAAGAGAGGAAGAAGAAATGGAAGCAATGTCTGATTTCCTGTGTTTGAGTTCAAAGATCACTGTAAACAGAGCTGAAGTCATGAAATTAAAAAATCTTTGCTCCTTGGAAAAAAATCTATGGTGGGGCAGCTAGGTGGCACAGTGGATAGAGCACCGGCCCTGAAGTCAGGAGTATCTGAGTTCAAATCCAGCCTCAAATACTTAATAATGACCTAGCTGTGTGGTCTTGGGCAAGTCACTTAACTCCAAAAACTAAACTTAACTTGCAAAAACTAAAAAAAAAAGCTACACCAAATTTTCTGGACAGTTGACTGAAAAGCAAAAACCATCACCTTGCTCAAAGCTATGGTTTTTCAGTAGTAATGTGAGAGTGGGACTATAAGGAAAGTTGAATATCCAGCTTTGCCTTGGCTTTCCTACTAAGAAGCAAGGGTCTTTTAGTTTCATGACTGTAGTCACTAAGTTCCTTGGACAACAAAGAGATCAAATTGGTCAATACTTAAAGAAATTAATTAGGGGCAGGTAGGTGGCGCAGTGGATAGAGCACCAGCCCTGGAGTCAGGAGGACCTGAGTTCAAATGTGACCTCAGACACTTATTAATTATCTAGCTGTGTAGCCTTGGGTAAGTCACTTAACCCCATTGCCTTGCAAACACCAAAAAATTATAATAATAAGGCTATTTACTGGAAGTCCAAATACTGAAACTGAAGCTTAAATACTTTAGTCACATAATGCGAAAAGCCCCTAATGTTGGGATATCAGGAACGATTGAAGGAAAAAGGAAAAGAAAATGGCAGAGGATGAAATGAGTAGAGAGCATCAAGGAAACATTGAATCTGAATTTAGACTTTAAGAGAAAGTGGAGAATAGAAGAGTCTGATGTCCTAGGCCCAAAGGGTCACAGAGAGTTGGACACAGCTGAAGACTGCCCAACAAAAACAAATGTTGCCATGAAAATTTTAAAGAAGGATCAACCTTGTCTTCATTTTCAGAGTCTATAATGGAATCTTTTTTTTTGTTTCCCTCCTTCCCTTTTCCCTTTATTCTTCCTTTTTCTCACTCTTTTTTCTTTTTCTTCCCATTTCTTTTCTTTCCTCTCTATCTTTCCTTCTTTCTCAGTTCCTCCCTTTTCTATAAGATAGATATATAGAAGATAGATTATGAGACCTAAAGTCAGAAAGACTTGGGTTGAATACATGAATCTGGCTTGGAATTGCACAGAATCACAGAATCTGAGAACTGAGAAGGACCTCAGTGGTCATCTAATACAACTCATGTATGAAGGAATCCCCTATAATACACTCAACAAATGGTAGTCCACCATCTGTTTGAAGGCCTCCCAGGAGGAGGGACTCACCACCTTTTGAAGCAGCCCAACACCAGCCCATTTGGAGATAACTGTAATTGTTAGGAAGCCTCTCCTGAAATCAAGGTTAAATGTGCTTTGAATATCCATCTTGTTCTGCTTTTGCTTAAGGTCAAACAAAACAAAGTGACTTCCTCCTCCACAAGACAACCTTTCATATACAAAAATTCAGTTTTTGTGTTCCCCCGGAATCTGTTTCTCCTAAGACTAAACATGCCAAGTTCCTTCAATTTGTTCCTCTTGGGTCATAAGCTCATGACCCTTCACCAACCTGATTGTCCTCTTCTGGATACCTGTCAGATCATCAACATCTGTAGTTCCCAGATCTAGTGTTCTAAGGGTAAATACCTGGACTTGATCTTTTGGGTTCATATCTACCTGGATTTACTTTCATCTCTTTAGCCCAATGCTCTTTCCTTTCAAAATCATACAGTGTTCTGTACTGCATATTGCCTTTGTTATTCTCACTCAGTCTGTTTCTACTCCTTACAATGATATAATCCATTAAATGTCAATGTGTGTAATGAAGGTACATCCAGTGAGTTTTAATGTGTTTAAGGAAACAAAAGACTTTTACTGATGAAAAAGTCATGAGAAACACAAGTCTTCAGTACTTATGTAACTATTGCTATTACTGTTTCTTACTCCTTTCCTCCAGGGACTCCCTACCATGTCTGAAAGTCTGGGCCTACTCTGGCATTAAAGTCATCCAGAATTATGAGCTTGTCTTCTTTTGGCATATTGATAATGAGAATCTCAGGTCTTTATAAAATTTATCTTTTACTTCATCAAGTTTCTTCCTGGTGGGAACAAACACACTGATATTGGTGACATGGCACTTCCCTGCAAGTGACAATCACATTGTTGTGAGTCTGTTGTTTACTCCTTTTCAGAGGAATGCAAATTTGTTGATTAAATTTTTTTGTGATTATGAAACCTATGCCAGTTTCATGGCATTCCCAGTCACTGAAGCTACTCCAGAAAAACATTGTATCCATCTCCATCTTCAATAAGCTGGTTTTTATTTGCCAGCCTTACTTCATTCAGATTGGCTATTTTAATGCAATACCCACTGAGTTCTCGTGTAACAAGAGCTGTTCATCTTTCAGTTCTACTGGATTTCTTGTCCAAAAATGAACACACATTCCTTGTGCCATGGATGAGATGAGTGGAATAATCTTCACAAAAGTTTCCGTGAATCTCATTGCTGCTTATGTCCAGTGAGACAATGTTTCCCCAACTGCTGCTTCGTAACTTGCCCACATCATAGGATTGTAAAGTATATAAGAATGGTAAAATTGGTATGAATGATGTATTTTGACCCACAAACACATCGAATTTAAGTGAGGCAGAGTTGCATGGAGTTGTCTTCACTCTCCAAATAAATTGGATTTAATTGAAGCAGAGTCATTGGAACGCAATGTTAAGACAAAAAACAAGATGATTGGTAATAGCTCAGGATATTGTGCTGTTTTTGATAGATCTTTGCTGTCTCACCACTGTCTCTAAGCACTCCACAATACCTACTTCAGCTCCCTTCATGATCATTGAAACAAATTTCTCTTATTCACCCATCCACTGGGAAGTCTTCACATGCTTCCAGTAGACACCTCCCTCACTCACCATTGCATTCAAGACACCTCCATTACTAGTTAAAACCATCTGTCAAAAAGGTTCAACCCCCTAGGGTATGGTTGCTGCACATACTGCAGCCTCTTGGAACCACAAATGTGAGTTGAGAGGTAGATAGGTGCAAAAAAAAAAAAAGGTGAAAAGTACCCCTTAAAAGGGATTGGCAGTCCTCACACCAGAAAATCTAATCTTCCCTGGCACCCATACACACACACATACACACACACACACACACACACACACACACACACACACACACACAAGTATTACAGGAAGTGGCAAGAAAAAATGACCTAAGTTTGAGAGGAGTTGAGATTGGTGTGGGTGATGAGAGCCAAATTCTGTCAGAAAACACCCCAGACATAGACAACCTCCTGAGCATATGTCCTGGGGCATCTACTCTATTGAGTCTCTCCCACTTCCCACTTTCCCAAGAAATAGCAATGTCTATCTACTTCTTTATATCCAAATGTTCTGTCCTACCTGACCACTGTGGGTATGAGTTCAGTGGCATAGACACCATTATAGGAAATGCAGACCACAATACAGTTGACTGCCAGCATTGACAAAACCACATGCAAAATTTCTATAACCAAAAGAAAAAAAATTCAATAAACCAGAGTTCACCATGTCTTAGAAGCATTGATTTGTTCATTGCACTCATTCATTCAACTATGTATTCCTCCTTCAGTGTATTCATCTACCCATTCATCCCTTTCATCTACTGATCTATTCATTTATTTATCTTAATAATATTTATCATTGGGGCAGCTAGGTGGTGTAGGGATAGACATTAATCTTAGACGCAGAAAGACCTGAATTTAAATCTTATTAGCTGGGTGATGCTTAGAAAGTCATTTAACCTTTCTCAGTCCAGTTTCCTCATCTGTAAAATGGAAACCTTGGTATCTATCTCCCAGGGTTATTGTGAGAAACAAATGAGATGATACATGTAAATCAACTTGCAAACCTTCAAGTGCTCTATAAATTGTTAACTCTTATTTGTTTGATCCATCTAGCAAATGATAAATATTATTCTTTTAAATCTTGAGGGATATTTAAAAATGAATCCAACTGGATTACTCTCTTCAAGAAACTCAGTAAACCTAAACTCAATTCATATAATAATTATTTATACATCATTTATTGCTATTTGTTCTATTTATCTATATGCCCCTCCATCTCCTATTCCCCCCCTCCATCTATGCATCTATTTATATCTTTCCTTCCTTTCATCCATCCACATATTCATCCATTTAGCTATTTAGCTATCTTGACATCTATCCAGCTATCTATCTATCTATCTATCATCTATCTATCATTCTTATTGTTCTACTCATCTGTCTTGGCCTGGATTTGAGTTCTGGTTCTACCATTAATTGACTCTGAACAAATTGATTCTCCTCTCTGAGCTTATTTTCTCTTCTTTAAAATGAGAAAGTTGGGGAGGGTTCATTGCACAGTGGAAAGAGTGATGCCTTTAGAGTCAAAAGATCTGAGTTCAAATTACACCTCTGAGGCTCACTACTTTGACCTTGAGCAAATAATTTCAATTCCATGGGTCTCAGTTTCTTCAACTGTAAAAAATGGAGTTTGAATTAGATGGCCTCTGAGGTTCCCTCCAGCCTCTGGTCATATGATTTTATCCTTACCTGAGTCAATAGGGTACACCCAGATAAAGAAACTCAATTTAGCAACTCAAATTGACCGTTTCACTGCAATTTATAGCCTGTATAGAGGAGATAAGTGACTTGCCCAGGGTTACACAGACAGAATGTCGGAGGCATCTGTCAAGCACTGCTGAATCCTGGGCCTGCTAAGGATAAAAGCTCAAGCCTTGTCTAAAAGAAGTTCACATTCTAATGGGGGAGACAACATGAACACAACTATGTATATACAACTGATATACTGTGAAAATGGGAGGAACGTCTTAGTTTTGAGAACAGTTCTCCATCTGCTTGACATCTAGGTCCTAACATTCAAGAAGCTCATAATGGCCATTCATTTCTGTCTCAAGAGATTTAAGCTCTGAATTTTATAGTATATCAAAGGGAACGAGGGTCCACCTTTTCCCCAATAGTCCCACAGCAGGATTAAGACTCTAAATCCTAGTTCCATTTCACTGGGAAAAGGGAAGGGGAAGGGGGAAGGTCTGCTCAGCCCAGGGAGGCCACATTCAAGACAGCCTTAAGAATGGGCAAGAAGTTTCTCCTCAAAGATGACACTGATACTGCTTATGATGCTACTAATGCTGTTGATGATGAAAATACTGCTGATATTGTTGCTGATGGTGGTGGGGTTAGTGATGATGATAATGATTGGTGGTGATGGTGGTGGTGGTAGTGGTGGTGATGATAATGATGATGTGGTGGTGGTGATGATAATGATTGGTGGTGGTGGTGGTGATGATAATAATGATTGGTGGTGGTGGTGGTGGTGATGATAATGATTGGTGGTGGTGATGATGATGAAAATGATTGGTGGTGGTGGTGATGATGATAATGATGATGTGGTGGTGGTGGTGATGATGATGATTGGTGGTGGTGGTGGTAATGATGATGATGATTATGATGATGATGTGGTTATGATGATGATGATGATGATGACCATAGAATACCCAATCTTTACATAGAGTTTGCCATGTACCAGGCACCGGGATAAGCATTTTACAAATATTATCTGGTTAGAATCCTAAGAGGTAGGTGCTATCATTATCCTTATTTATAGATAAGGAAATGGAGGCAAGATAGAGATTAAGTAGTGTGCCAAGTTCACCCAGCTAGGAAATATCTGAAATTGGATTTGAGATCCTGGTTCCAGATCCATGTTCTCTTCATTGGTCTACCTAGCTGCCTCTGCATATCCACTGGACATCTGCTGGTCTCCGATCCTATACTATTCCTCCCTCCCCTTTGCCCAAATCCTACTCTCTCTTACCTTGAGGCAGAAAAACACTGGCAGGTATGAACAGTCCAGCCAGGAGGAGGCCAGCCACTAGAATTGTTCGACGACCAAGGTGGTTCATGATGAATATGGTCCCCAACCTGCTTAGGAGGGTGGAAATCCCTAAAAGAACCTGGAGCATTTGAATGTTGTGCCCCAAGTACTGAAGATCCAGAGAGAGTCCATAAAAAATCACCCCTAGTGTAAAACTGAAGGAGACAATGGGGACAACAGAGAGAATTCATCACACTTGGAGCCCAGAGCAACCCATTAAATGCAGTTCTGATCAGTAAGTCTTTTGAATGCACCTGTTGGGTACTGGTCTGTACCAGGTACTAGGAGTTCATGTTCTACTGGGGGTGGCCATGCTCCATGAATACCATTAAATGAATAGTAGATACATTCAAGAGGGCAAAAGGATCACTGAATGGGGCGATTAAAAAAAGGTTTCCATGGGAATCAGTGCCTGACGTCAAGCCTTGAAGTTAGCTAAGGATTCCAGAAGGCAAGGGTGAGGATGATGTGGGTTCTAGGCCTGAGGAATCCTGATGCAAAGACAGAGAGTGGGAGATGGACTCCCTAGTTTAGAAAACAGCAAGAAAGTCATTTGGGTTGTAAGGGAGAGAGTGAGAAGGACAATAATATTAAACGAGTCTGCCAATGGAGCCTGGAGCCAGATTATGGAGAGCTCTATATGCCAGTATCAAAAGTTCAGAGTAAAGCCACCAGTAGGGTAGAAGTTTAAACTATTATGGGGATGTTGGGACAAGGTCGATTTTATGAGCATTAATGAATCTTAAATGTATATTTAGAAATCTAACTCATTTTGATTCCTTTATCTTTTTAGCCATAAATATCAGCAAAGAACTAAAATTAAAATCACAGAGACAAAAAAACAGTAGGTGGTGACTATGACTTATTCAATCATTCAATAATAATCAAGTCCGGGAATTGGGGGGGGGGGGGTGATGATGCCATTTGAATGAGGATCAAAGGAGAAAGGAACAAAACTGACATTATTGAAGGTGTTTGCTACAGACAGAAGGACAGAAAGGAGAAATTAAATGTGGAGTTTGGCAAAATATTCACAAACTAGCAAAATGCAACAAAATAGTAGGGTGATAAGCACCTTCAATTATCTAAATATTTGTTGGTGCTAACTCTGATCTGTGTAGATCACCAGTTCAAGAATTAGGAAGACTTGAGATCAAATCTGACCTTGGAAACTTACTGGCCATATAGACAAGTCATTGAATCCTGTTGGCCTCAGTTTCCTCATCTGTAAAATGAGCTGATAAAATGGCAAACCACTCCAGTAACCTCACAAAGAAAACTGGAAATAGGGTCACTGACTCAGACATGACTAAAACAACTAAACAACAAACAGAAAAGCTTCATAATAGTTTGAATTGTCTGAAAGAAAAACTGCCCCAAGAGATAGGGGCTTCCCCTTCATTAGAGGTTTTCAGTCAGAAGTTAAATTTAGTGGGGTTAAGGTGAGAGAATATGGGTAAGGGAATTTTCTAATATTCATATTGAATTCTTTGGCCTCCACAGGCCTTTCCAGCTCTAAAGTTCTGCAGTTATATAAATGACGGATGAACAATTTCAATTGGGTTTCTTCTATTTTACTGCCTAGTTAATGTGTCTAAGCAAGACATGTGGAGGTGGGGGTGTGCCTGTGGCTTTAACATTCATCATACATTATAGGGAGCCTACCCCGCAAAGGACAAACACAGAATTCTTGTTCGCAGGTTAGATAAGTGGACCAAATCCAACATGGTGTAATGGGTCTGTGCTGGAACAAGCTCCTTCTCTGTGGTGGATCTCAAAGCCTTTAGGGAAAAGAATGGAAGGCAGGAGTAGAATAATTGGGTTAAGAGTTTCTAGGCAGGGACTGGGACCAGATAAGAGCTCATTGGACATTACCCAAAACCTTGCTAACCTTTCTTTATCCCTATGACATTTTGCCCCATAGAACCATACCTGTGACCACAGGAGAAGAGGAAAACCAGTGAGAACCCTCAGATCATGGGAGATCAATAAAGACAACAAATTTTGCCTAGGTCTATCACTACAGCATTCATTCACACCTTGGCCCCATCTATCCCCTGGAGGTACTCCTCCATGGAATTACTGACATCCAGTTTAGACACAGATATAGTAATCATGGCACATCAGTGCATTTTAAGAAAACACTAATGAAAATGCATCACAAGACTATCTGAATTAGATGGCTAAGTAGTTTTCAGAACTTAGCTCTAACATTGTTGTATCATAAAAGTTAAAAAATCAACAGAAGGAAAAAATATCATCTTTTGCACTGACTCTGAAGTCAGAAAACTCAGGTTTAAATTTTTACATTGCTACAATATTCTCTGTGTGGCCTAAGCAAGTCCTTTTTTCCTCCCTCTACCAGAGTTTGCTCATTTGTAAACTGTGGAGGTTCAATGAGAAAGTCTCTGAGTTTCCTTATGTGGTCCCTGAATATGTCCGGATCACACACATTCCCAGTGTGTTTGTGTGTGTGTGTATGTGTATGTGTGTTTGTCTGTGTCTGTGTGTCTATGTGTCTGTGTGTATGTCTCTGTGTGTGTCTGTGTGTCTGTGTGCCTATGTGTCTGTGTGTGTATCTGTGTCTGTGTCTGTGTCTGTGTGTCTGTGTCTGTGTCTGATGTCTGTGTCTGTGTCTATGTGTGTCTGTTTGCCTCTCCCAGCACACTGTAATACTGACTCAAGAGTCAAAATAACAGTGTTCAGATCCCTCCCTTAAATAAAGGTGTGAACTTGTGTAAATCACTTAAAACCTCTTTAGACGCGCACACACACACATACACAGAGTTTTGTCATCTAGAAAATGAAGCAGTTGGACTAGGTAATCTATGAGACCCTCATATAAGATTTATTATGTTTCCTATACATGTCCTCTCTATGTTGATAATGTCTATTACAGCTGTTGGAAGTGTTCACCAATTTTTAAGGAAAATATTGATATTTTCTTATTATACTATTTTGTTAAATACCTTTGGTTTGGCTTGTATTCATTGACTGGACAATAAAGGCAGCCATACTAATGGGGGCTCATGACCTGTGATTCTGAGAGGGTGTAACTCCATAGAGAGACAAGCATGCTTCTATAATATGGTCCCCTTCCTCCTTCCAGCAGAACAGAAGGCTGAGACTATAGCTTGGACACAGGGAACTTTTCTTTCAGCTTCTTTATGAATTTGGTGCCATAGAAATTCAAAATATAGAATGCAGGAGTGGTTATATTTGGGTAATACACATTTGATGTAGGGAAATTCTCCTAAAATCAATCTCTCTCTCTCTCTCTCTCTCTCTCTCTCTCTCAATATATATATATATATATATATATATATATATGTATATGTATATGTATATATGTATATACATATATATATATATGAGGAACCAAAGGCCTGAGATATTAAGTGATATGCCCCTGATGAGTCAGCCAGAATGTGACTGAGGAAGAATTCAAACTCATGTCTCTTATCTGAAAACTTCAGCATTCTCTCCACATTCCCAATAGGAGTTGTCTTCTGTGCCCACCTTGTATTCCTGTAACTTCCTAGAGCATAACTCATTTTATACAAATTTCATTAGGATTCTCTTTCTAAATTTGGCATATGTTAGTAGGTGATCCTTGGTAGCCTAGCCATAGTCATGGCTGTTATGGGGCCAAGGGGAAGACAGGAAATAAGCCCTTATTATCACTATATGGCAAGCACTATGACATGCTTTAGAAGTACAATCTCATTGAATACTTATTATATAAATTTTTCATTAACCATTTTACATTGTCTCTTAATGGAATGGTAGTGTGCAGATTGAACCACAGAGCAAAGAAAAAAAAGAGGAGAAAGAAGAAAGAGAAGACAAGAAAGAATATGAAGAAAGGTGTTTTGAGAGGAAGGCAGAAGGGTAGAGGGCTTCAGAGACCCCTCCCACCTCCATCTCTTCCCTTACTCTGATTCCCCTCTCTAATACACCTCTAGTCCCAAATATTGATGTCTTCAAACAGGCAAGTTTACTGTTGCCTCCAGGAACCTCAATCACTGTTTCCCTCTACTTGTCATGAAGTAAAGTATCCCACTGCACCCCCCAATCTCTTATTAATTCCTGGTCCATGGAGAAGGATCATCAGAGATTAGATTTTCCTCTTGGTAGGCCCCTGGCTACTCAGTTTGACTTGAAAAGCCATTTCCCATCATTTTGCTATTGGAAAAGCCCTGACACCTTCCCCTCTCACCTCTACAGTCAGGTTTTCATCCTTTACTCCATTGATTTTTGCAACTTTTCTGAGCACATTCAAGGCTTCATCATATTTCCTGTGGACAATCAGCCATCTAGGAGACTCTGGCAACCACCTAATGAAATAGTACAGGACACGTATCATTAATTTTCCATTTTCTCCTTCTTCCAAGTCACATTTCTTGTGTGCAACAGATGCAGGGATTTTTTTTTTTAGAAAAAATCTATAACAGATTATTTTGCATTCATTAACATGCAAAAGAAAGCTCACAAGTAAAAGCTTTCACACTCCATTATGCCTCACACCTCTCATAAAATGGCCAGAGATACTAATCAACTATAGCCTTTCTTGATGATTCCCTTTAAATAAGTCAGAACAGGATTTTGCTTTTAGTTCAAATCTGTCATTTCCAATAGATATTCAAACAGACCTATCAGGGAAAATTTCTAGAATAGTTAATAGATTACATAGCATTTCAATCAACATTTCATTCCTGGAAGTTCAAAGTGGGAACAAATCTCATCTTTCTCCTCTGACCCGTGAGAGTAATACTCTCAGGTGCATAATTCAGCAAAAATCCTTTCATATAGCAGCAATACAAATGTAGATAGAAGAATTACAACATTTGAATATGTTTTGAATTACTGCCCAAGAAATGGACATTTCCCTTCATTCTAAGCGATCTTTTCAGTTAGAGATGGCTTGGTTCCTGGATTTTCAGGCTATCATCTAAACCTTCTCCATTTCCTTGCTACTCTAGTAAAAGAAAAAATAAATAAATACAACAGGTCTAGCATCATCTTATCACAATTTTGAGGTTAAAACAAAGACCTCTTGGATTCATCTAACATTTCATCTCTACAGTCCTTATTAGAAAGATTAGATATGTGTTTAACAAGCCCCCTTAATATTGCAAATACAAATTTCTTTCTAGACCATCAATGGAGAGCATCAGAACAGATTACTCTCTCTATGACTATCAGATCATTAGTGCTAAGGCAAAATCATTTTAAGAATTCCCTAACAAACTTTTATACCTTGATGAGCTAGGAGTCTCCTTGGAAATAAGAGGCTCAAAAAAACCTTAGAAATGAGCTGTTCAAAATTTATAGAATTTATTTCATACAAAAATGATCACTCCAATTCCTGATGTCACGAACAGTACTAAAATATAAGAAGAATTTTCTAATGCTGCTTTAAGGAACTACCGTGTTAAATTGGATTTATAACTATTAATAGATCTGTTTGTTCAGGTCATAAGAAAACCTCTTGACAAGCAGAGAAGACCTTAAGGCTCTAAAATTGATGCTTTAGTTTCTGACATTTAATGATTCTCAGAGTAGAAATCCAAGTCAAAGTTTCAGGTATAATTCTTCTACCAAGAAAGAGAAATAAATCACTGTCTATTTCAAATAAACCATTTTCAGAACTTAGATACTGCTCTTTCCTGAGTCAGTCAGCTGGCCAAAGTTTTCTTTTTTAATTGATCACTCATCATTTTTCCCATTTTCCCATAGCCTCCTCTCCATAATCTTTTTGATCCTCATCTTGTACCTGTCCCCTTATCTTCTCCCTCTATCCTACCTATAGGAAATTATATCCTCATCTGTGCAGATGATTCCATTCTCCTGATGACTTCCATTAAAGTATTGCATGGAATTTTTGACACCTACTCTGCAGAAGTATTCAACAAACCAGAATATTTTCATCACTTTACCTATATAAGATTTCCTTTATGTGATCACTTTTGCCATTGCTCAAATTTGTAATAAGAGAGGTTTTCAACATACAGCAGTATTTCTCCAATAACTTCTCTTGATCCAGTTACCCTAAACATGCTAGGTGAGGTATTGACCCAGGTATATGGAGGAGTTACTGTCCAGCACACTCAGGAACCCACTTGACACAGAAAGGTAGACAGCCTTCTAGGAATCCACAGTTAGAATGCCAGTCCAGATCTTCTTACTCTTTATTTTATCCTTTTCCTGTAATTGGGTCCATGAAAGAGGACTGGACCTATGATTTCACTGGAATAGGGAACTCCAAGGAGATGAAAATGTCTCTACCACTGCAATTTTGTCTTGATGGGTTGCCTAGAACATTGAGAGGTATAGTGACTTGCCCAGGGTCATACAGATAGTTTCAGTTAGAAACAGAACCATGTTTTATATGGATTTTATATATGCTTACCTCTAAGCTCCTCTAATGGTATTAACTCCTTGAGGGTTGGGTCTTTTAATTTTGGTATGATGGCCTAGAGTTTTATCACTTATTTTAGATGGGGGTGTGGATAATTACTCAGTCACCTCCCTCACCCTTTTACATACTGAGAGAGAGAGGGAGAGAGAGAGAGAGAGAGAGAGAGAGAGAGAGAGAGAGAGAGAGAGACCATATCTTTATTTATAACATGGATACTATATTTTCGTCCTTCCATCTTTCCTTCCTTCCTTCCTTCCTTCCTTCCTTCCTTCCTTCCTTCCTTCCTTCCTAGTATTAACCAAGAAGCTATTGTCTGTTTATTTTCTTAAAGGAATGTTTAGAGCCTCACAACAACCCAAGGGGGAAGGTATTTTTACTCTACCCATTTTACAGATGAGAAAACTGAACCTCTCTGGGTTCACACAACTAGTATGTACGAGACAGGATATGAAGTGAGATTTTCCTGATTCCAAGTCCATTCCTCTAAAGTCTACATTCTCTAATTGCTTAGGAGACAGAGAGGGAATTTGTCTATTCAGTCCCATTGAAAAAGTCATAGAGGGGCCGTTAGGTGGTGCAATGAAGAGAGCACCAGCCCTGGAGTCAGGAGTACCTGAGTTCAAATCCAGCCTCAGACACTTAATAATTACCTAGCTGTGTGGCCTTGGGCAAGTCACTTAACCTCATTTCCTTGCAAAAAAAAAACTTAAAAAAAGTCATAGAATCATAGATTTAGACTTAGGAGTAATCTCAATCTTAACCTACAATTATAACTATAGAACTAGAAGGAATTCTAAAAGTCACTTAGTCTGACCTGAGGGGTGGGTTTTGTCCAAGGTCACCTAAGAAGAGGTAAAGGTGGGATTTGAATTCATGACTTATGATTTGAAATTTAATCAACTTTCTATCTCATCTTTTGCGTTTTAGGATATTTGGGGGGGGGGGATAAGTCCATTCATCATTAATAACTTTTATCCACACATAGGTTTTAATTCCTTATTGGCACTCAAGTCATTATGGGAAACATTCCTTTCCTCTTATGAGATTCAAAACATCCTGAAATAAACTATCATATAGATATATACATGCTGATACATACATAGAAATACATATATGTATATATTTATATACATATATATATATGTATATCAGAGAGAGCTATAATGTCATGGGTACTTACCAAATAGTCAGTAAGAAGGCGAACAAGGGAACAGATACCACCAGCTGGAGCTTGCGCCATTCCTGGATGACATAGGTCACAACCCCAAGAAGCATGTGCCCCAGACTGACACAGAGACCGAAAATGATTATCACCAGGGGCCGGTACTGGCTGGTGGTCCACTCCTGAACTGAAAGGGAACCCCAACACAGAATTAATTTCAGACAAGGATGGGATCTCAAGTGCAAATGCCCAAAATAGACTTACTCATGGTTCCACTGCAGAGAAAGAATCCTGATATTGAAGACCCAAGCAGGAAACGAAAACAACAGTAAACAGGGAATGACTGGACAAAGAATGCTCCAGTACTGGAGACAGCCACCATGAGGAGACTTGAAAGGATTGTCCATTTTCGCCCAAACCTACATGATGGGAAATAGGATAGGTGTGACTTGAAGGCAGAGGCATAAAATCATCTCTCCACCCAACACACCCCTGGTAACCTTCTGAATTTCAGACTTGGTTAATCATTTTCTCCTCTTATGCCTTATTTTGTCAAGAACCATGTCACAAAAACCAGTAGCGACTGGGTTTAATTGAGTTTTCAGTTCAACAAAATTCAACAACAAATTATTATTTAGCTCCTCCTAAGTGAATGATGCTCCAACAAACTTGATGGAGTAGAGATCATAGGGTCATAGATCTGGGGCCTTAGAAATAATCAAGTCCAGGGGCAATTAGGTGGCACAATGGATAGAGCACCAGTCCTGGAATCAGGAGGACCTGAGTTCAAAACTGGTCCCAGACACTTTATAATTACTTAGCTATGTGAACTTGGGCAAGTCACTTAACCCCACTGCTTTGCAAAAATTAAAAACAAACAAAAAAGAAACTATCTAATCCAGTCCCTTCGCTTCAGATGAGGAAACTGAGACCCAACTAGTTAAATAGCTTCAAGGTCCCCCAGGGATTATCAGCCACAGTATCTAACCCCCAGATCCTCTGACCCCAGGGACTGAACCCTTCCCTTCTTAACAATATCCTTGGTTCTTGTAAGTTCTGTGATAGCCACCAAGAATGACCACTGCCAAGAATGACAATATGTTTATTGTACCCATAACATGTCAGGAGGCTGGTTCTGAAGAGCTGGAAGATGTAATGGTGTGAGGAATAAAAAAAGGAAAGAGGTCAAACATTTATTAAGCACCTACTACAACCAGTTGTTGCACTAAGAACACTGGCCTCAGATACTTACTAATTGTGTGACCTCAGACAAATCATTTAACCTGACTGCTTCACATCTGGGGTCATTTCTAGTCATCCTGATCCATATTTGGCCACTGGATTCAGATGGTTCCAAAGGAGAAAGCTGATGACTTCACACAACCCTCCTCCCTCAAATCCAATTCATGGGCTTATCTTGGCAGAACCTCCCTGATATCTTAGTCTTCTTTGAGAATGAAAGACAAAACATCATTAAACATCATAAGAGCTTTACAAAAAATGCTTCACTTGATCCTCACAATAATGTTGTGAGAAAGGTAGACTTACGATCCCTATTTTACAATTGAGGAAAATGAGGCAGACAAAAGTTAAATGATTTGCCCAAGATCACAAATCTCGTAGATATCTAAGGCAGGATTTGAATTCAGATTCTCTTGAATCCAAGCCTAGTACTCTAAGCATTCTAGGCACATTACTGCCTCTGTCACATAAACTCATTCTATCTAATGGGTTTCACTCTGAAATAGATTCTGAACTTTTTCACGTTCAGGCTGTAGCTTTGACAGAGGGATAGCTCAGAGGTGTTCTCACTTGATGAAGATATCAGAGCATATAGCATTCCAAGAGGGGCAGGCCGATTGACCACTGAATCATTTCTTCCCTTTACAAGTGTATATGAAGGAAAAGATCATACTCCCGCCCACCCAATGAAAAGACAAAAATGATATTGTCACCTAATGTCTAGTACACTATATTCTACACAGCAGGCATTTAATAAATGCTTATTTGAAATGCAAAGTTCTTTGAATGATTCGAAGCTTTTACCTAGCTGTGTGGCCTTGGGAAAGCCACTTAACCCCATTTGCCTTGAAAAAACCTAAAAAAAAAATGATTCCAAACTTTTCCTGGGGGGGGGGGGGGGGGAGAACCAACCAATCAATACTAGATGGAATAGAATGTGATTTGGGGGGTTCAAATGACCTGGGATCAGTTTTTCATTCTGCAGCTTATCTGCATTCTGGGGAAGCAAGGGAGAATCACTTAGCCATTCCATTCATTAAAAGAGACAGTTATACTAGATTGCCTCTAGCAGATTTCTTCCCTCCCCTGCCATTTATTTTTAATCTCTCCTTATTGATTAGCTGTTTCCTGCTTCCTTCAAATAAATCTTAATCCTCTTTGTTATGATGGTTGTCATGTCCTAATAGTTCATATCCCAGATCTCTCTTCCATTTTGTAGTTAAACTCCTTGAGAAGGTTGAACAAAGAATGCCCCCATTTCCTTTCCTCTCACTCTTTTCTTAACTCTACAGTTTGACTTCTTACTTCATCAATCCAATGAAACATTGCCCTCTTCGGTGTTCCCAGTGGTCTCTTTACTGCCCTATCCAATGACCTTTTCTTCAAGATCCATCCTCCTTGATCTCTCTCCCGGCATTGTTGATCACACCTCTTTGATACTCTATCCTTTCTAGGTTTTCTTGACACCATACTTTTCTGGATTTCTTTCTACCTGTCTGTTCCACCTTAGTTTTCTTTGCTGGATCTTCATCCAGGTCATAGCCATTAACCATGGTGCTCCCCACAGTTGTGTCCTCTTTCAATATATAATTGTACTTGGTGATCTCATCAGCTCCCACCAATGAGCACCTCGTGATGCGTATTATTCTCAGTCCTAATATCCAACCTTAAACTCTCTCCTGACTTCCAATATTGCATCTCCAACTTCCTATTGGACATATCAGATGGCTTAAACTCAACATGCCCAAAATGAAGTTCATTATCTATCCTCCCAAACTTTCTCTTCTTCCAAATTTCCTTATTATTCTTTTTTAAATTTTTAGCTGGTTTAATTAATCACCACTTGCACTACTCTCCACCCCAGAATTAAAGTCATGAGAAAAATAAAATCCATTTTAAACATGTATAAACAAAACAAATTTGCACATTGTCTATATCCAACAAGTTATCTTATTCTGCTCTCTGAATTCTTCAGTTCTCTATCAGTTGGCAGGTAGCATATTTCCACACTAGTCTTACATAATACTGGTTAGTTATTGTGCTGAGAATAGGTCAATGCATTAGTATCCATCACATTTATATACCATAACTTATTTATTCATTGCCAAATTTATGAGCCTCCTTTGATTACTTTGTCACCCAAAAAAGTCACATGTAGAACTAATCTCTTCCTTAATTTACTCTCCATCTAATTTCTAATCACCTCCATATCTCTTTTCCAACCTTTTATTCCTGCTGAGCAAAGCATATTTCTGTATCCAACTCTGTGTCTGTTCATTCTTTCTTCTTTTAAATAGTTCAGATGAATGAGTATATGGCTTGTCTAGGGAGGACTCACGCTTCTGTTTGGGAGGGCATGCCAAGCCCTTTTCTGTCTTTTTTAAACTTAATATTTAATCTTTCCCAATTACATGTAAACATAATTTTAACTTTTTTTTAAAATTTTGAGTAATAAATTTTCTCCCTTCCTCTTTCCCAGAGTAAGCAATATAATATAGATTATAAATATGCAATCTTGCAAAAAATATTTCCTTATTTGTCAGTTTGTTAAGGAAAACATAGGCATAAAAAACAAGAACAATTATGAAAGTCTTTTAAAGGTTGTTTAGATTCACATTAAGATTTTCTCAGGGACAGCTAGGTGGCACAGTGGATAGAGAGCACTGGCCCTAGAGTCAGGAGGACCTGAGTTCAAACTCTACCTCAGATACCTAATAATTAACCTAACAGTGTGATCTTGGGAAAGTCATTTAATCCCATTGCCCAGCAAATACACACACACACACACACACACACACACACACACACACACACACATATATGTGTGTGTGTGTATCTCCTGTTTATCATTCCTAATAGCATAATAGTATTCCATCAAATTGTAAGGTTACAAGTAATTTCCCAGTTGATAAATGTTCAAAGGAAATGAACAGGCAGTTTTCAAAAGAAGAAATTAAAGCTATATATAATCATATAAAAAAAGCCCTAAAATATTGCTGATTAGGGAAATACAAATTAAAACAGTTACAAGATACTATTTCACACCTATCATATTGGCTAAGACGACTATAAGGGAAAATGATCAATGTTGGAGAGGTTGTGGGAGGATTGGGACATTAATGCATTGTTGATGGAGTTGTGAACCACTCCAAACATTCAGGAGAGCAATATGGAACCATACAATAAAAGAACAATAAAACTGTTTATACCCTTTGGCCCAGCAATACCAATATCAAGCCTATTCTCAGAAGAAATCCTAAAAAATGGGAAAATAATCACATGTTCCAAAATATCATACCAGCTCTTTTTGTAGTGGCAAAGAATTGGAAATTGAGGGAATGTCCAACAATTGAGGAATGGTTGAACAAGTTATGATATATAAATGCTATGGAGTACTATTGTTCTTTAAGAAACATTGTGAGTTACAACATTGTGAGTTGATCACCCTTGTTCAATGCAACTTCCCTCAGCAGTTCACAAAGATACATATAGAGTAAAGGTAAAAGTTTGGAGCAAAATATATTTTGCTTCAGCTGAAGTGAGAAAAACAGGGGTAGCAATCCTTATCTCAGGCAAAGCAGCTGCAAAAATAGATAGTGTTAAAAGAGATAATGAAGGAAACTATATCCTCCTAAAGGTACCATAGACAATAAAGTGATTTCAATATTAAATATGGTATAGCATCCAAATTCTTAGAGAAGTTGAGTGACAGGAAGACACAGACAGCAAATCTCCACTAGGGGGAGACCTCAACCTCCTGCTCTCAGATTTAGATAACTCTAACTATAAAATAAACAAGAAAGAAGTTAAGGAGGTAAATAGGCTGTTAGAAAACCTAGGCATGATAGACTTATGGAGGAAATTGAATAGGGAAAGAAAGGAATATCCTTTTTCTCTGAAGTACATGACACTTACAGAAAAATTGATCATGTACTAGGCATAAAAACCTAATAATTGCAGAAAGGCAGAAATAGTGAATACATCTTTCTCAGATCATAATGCAATAAAAATCACATGCAATATTGGAACAAGAAGATATAGAACCAAAATTAATTGGAAACTGAATCACTTCATTTTAAAGAATGAGTGGATCAAATAAATTATAGAAAGAATTAATCATTTTATCCTAGATAATGACAATAATGAAACAACATACCAAAATCTATGGGATACAGTCAAGGCAACTGTCAGGATATATTATATCTTTAAACGCTTATATGAACAAATTAGAGAAAGAGGAAATCAAGAAACTAAAAATACAACTAAAAAATTATAGAAAGAACAAATTAAAAGACCCAGTTAAATATCAAATTAGAAATTAACAAAATCGAAAGCAAGAAAACTATTGAACTAATAAATAAAACCAAAAGTTGGTTTTATGAAAAAACCAATAAAATTGGTAAACCTCTGGGCAATTTGATTTTAAAAAAGAAAGAAGAAAACCAAATTGCTAGTATCAAAAATGAAAAAGGTAAAATCACCACCAATAAGGAGAAAATAAAAGTAATAATTCAGAATTATTTTGCCCAACTCTATGCCAATCAATGTTACAATCTAAGTGAAATGTATATATATAAGTTGCCCAGGTTAAATGAAGAGGAAATTAAATACCTAAATAACCCTATCTCAGAAAAAGAAATTCAACAAACCATTATTAAACTCCCTAAGAAAAAGTCTCCTGGGCCAGATGGATTCACAAATATATTCTATCAAACATTTAAGGAACAACGTGTCCCAATTCTATATAAACTATTTGGAAAAATAGGTAAAGATGGAACTCTGCCTAACTCTTTCTATGACACCAATATGGTGCTGATACCTAAACCAGGAAGAGTTAAAAACAGAAAGAAAATTATAGACCTATCTCCCTGATGAATGTAGATGCAAAAATCTTAAATAAAATCTCAGCAAAATGACTACAACAAGTTATCACTAGGATAATATATTATGATCAAGTAAGATTTATTCCAGGAATGCAGGATTGGTTCAATATTAGGAAAACTGTCAGTATAATTAATTATATCAATAGCAGACCTATCAGAAATCATATGATCATATCAATAGATGCTGAAAAATCTTTTAACAAAATACAGCACCCATTCCTACTAAAAACACTAGAGAGTATAGGAATAAATGGATCATTCCTTAGAATAATAAGCAGTATCTATCTGAAACCATCAACAAGCATTATATACTATGAGGATAGGCTAGAGGCATTCCCAATAAGATCAGGGGTGAAACAAGGATGCCCACTATGACCACTACTATTCAATATCATATTAGAAATGTTAGCTTCAGCAATTAGAGAAGTAAAAGAAATTGAAGGAATTAGAATAGAGAAGGAAGAGACAAAACACTCACTCTTTGCAGATGACATGATGGTTTACCTAGAGAATCCAAAAAAATCATCTAAAACACTATTAGAAATAATTAGCAACTTTAGCAAAGTCACAGGATATAAAATAAACTCTCATAAATCCTCAACATTTCTATATGTGACTAGCAAGATGCAGTAGAAAGAGCTAGAAAGAGAAATCCCATTCAAAGTAACCTCAGACTATATAAAACACCTGGGAGTCTATTTGCCAAGGCAGACTCAGAAACTTTTTTTATGTTTTTTGTTTTTAGGTTTTTGCAAGGCAAATGGGGTTAAGTGGCTTGTCCAAGGCCACACAGCTAGGTAATTATTAAGTGTCTGAGACCGGATTTGAAACCAGGTACTCCTAACTCCAGGGCCGGTGCTTTATCCACTGCTCCACCTAGCCACCCCTCAGAAACTTTTTGAAAACAATTACAAAAATTAAATCAGACTTAAATAACTGGGCAAATATTAACTGCTCATGGATAGACTGAGAAAATATAATATAAATGACAATCCTACCAAAATTAAACTACTTGTTTAGTGCCCTACCAATCAAAATCCCAAAGAATTACTTTAATGAGTCAGGGAAAATTGTAAGTAAATTCATGTGGAGAAATAAAAAGTTGAGAATCTCCAGGGATTTAATGAAAAAAGTGCAAAAGAAGGTGGCTTAGCCCTACCAGATCTAAAATGATATTATAAAGCATCAGTCATCAAAACTGTATGGTACTGACTAAGAAATAGAGTCATGGATCAGTGGAATAGACTAAGTGTAATAGCAGGAAACAATTATAATAATCTGCTGTTTGATAAACCCAAAGAATCCAGCTATTGGGATAAAAACTCTCTCTTCGATAAAAACTGTTGGGAAAATTGGAAGTTAGTATGGAAGAAACTTGGATTAGACAAACACCTCACACCCTTTACCAAGATAAGATGAAAATAGATACAAGATTTAGACATAAAAAACAATATTATAAGCAAACTAGAAGATCAAATAGTAGTATACTTGTCAGATCTATGGAAAGAGAAGCTGTTTATGACCCAGGAAGAGATGGTTAAAATCATTTAAAACAAACTAGATAATTTTGATTACATTAAATTAAAAGGCTTTTGCACAAACAAAACTACTATGACCAAGATCAAAAGAAATGTAGTAAATTGGGAAACAATTTTTATGACTAGTGTCTCTGATAAAGGGTGCATCTCCAAAATATACAGAGCAATGAGTCAAATTTTTTTAAAAAAAGATTAGCCATTCCCCAATAGACAAATGGTTAAAGGATATGCAAAGGCAATTTACAGATGAGGAAATCAAAGCAATCCATAATCATATGAAAAAATGCTCTAAATCACTAATTATTAGAGAAATGCAAATTAAAACATCTTTGAAGTACCACCTTACACCTCTCAGCCTGACCAATATGACCAGAAAGGACAATGAGCAATGTTGGAAGGTATATGGGAAATCTAGGACACTAATACACTGTTGGTGGAACTGTGAACTCATCCAACCTTTCTGGAGAACATACCCTTTGATCCAGCAATACCACTACTGGGTCTATACCCTGAGATTATGAAAAGGGGTTAAAACATCACCTGTACAAAAATGTTCATAGCAGCTCTGTTTGTGGTGGCAAAGAAATGGAAACTGAGGGAATGTCCATCAATTGGGGAATGGCTTAACAAACTGTGGTATATGTATGTGATAGAACACTATTAGAACCCAGGAGGGATGGGAATTCAGGGAAGTCTGGAAGGATTTATATGAACTCATGCTGAGTGAGATGATCAGAACCAGAATATTGTACACCCTTACAGCAACATGGTTGTGATGATCAACCTTAATGGACTTGCTCATACCAACAGGGCAACAATCAGGCACAATTTTGGGGTATCTGTGACAGAGATTGCTATCTGTACCCTGAGAAAGAATTGTGGAGTTTGAACAAAGACCAAGGACTATTACCTTTATTTTTTTTTTAAAATGTCTTATTATGCAATTCTGCTATATCTCATACCATATGTTTCTTCCTTAGGAATAAGATTTCTCTCTCATCACATTCAAATTAGATCAATGCATACTATGGGAATGATGTAAAGACTAGCAAACTGTCTTCTATGGGGGAGTGAGATTGGGGGAAAATTTTAAAACTCAAAAAGATTATATAAAAAATATTCAATAAAATAATAAAATAAAATTCTTATAGAATTATTGTATAAAAAAAAGAATGATAGACTTGAAATCAGAAATCAGAGAGACCTTGGTTCAAATTTTTCTTTTTACTCTAGCTATGTGACAAATCTCTTTACTGCCTTGGGTCTTGATTTCTACCATTGTCAAATGAATGGGATGGACTAAGTGATATATAGTATCATCTTCCAACTTATAGTTCTAGGACATAGGTTCCCTGGATTTCAGAAATATCTATGTTCCAGTGAAACTCACCTGTCTGAGAGAAAGCCCCATGTAACATACCCTACCAGATTCCCAGCAAAAAATATTGACTGAGACAAGGACTTCAGAGTTTGGAAGCCACACACCAGATTCCACTGAAAGAAAAGATGAGAGCATCAGATATTAAAGTAAGGCAAGAGAATATGGGACTCAAGAATCTTGCTGCCTTCTGACCTGAAAAACAGATCCAGGAGAGATAATTTAAAAATTATTGGGCTACTTGAAAGTCATGACCAGAAAAAAAAAAAAAAAAGAAAGAAAGTCATGACCAGGAAAAGAGCCCAGACTTCATTTTTCAAGAAATTCTCCAGGAAAATTGCCCTGATAGATATGTTATTCTGGAAGACAA
This sequence comes from Macrotis lagotis, assembly GCF_037893015.1. Lineage (NCBI taxonomy): Eukaryota > Metazoa > Chordata > Mammalia > Peramelemorphia > Peramelidae > Macrotis > Macrotis lagotis. The sequence continues at coordinate 285,657,885 of NC_133660.1, forward strand.
AAGAGCTTGGATTATAAGTAATAATAAACTACCCAGCAAATTTGAACATACTCTTTCAGGGGAAAAGATGGACATTCAATTAAAAAGGGGAATTTCAAATTTTTCTATTGAAACAACCAAAGTTGAGCAAAATGTTTGATCTTCAAATATAGGACTCAGTGAAGCATGGATTGGATGAACATGGAGGACAAATTATGAGGAATTTAATGATTTTGAAATACTTGTATTCCTACATGGGAAAATGATATTGATGGCTTATATGAATCTTCTCATTTATTAAGGCAGTTGAAAGGAGTATATACAGATAAGGCACAGGAAGGAGCTGAATTTGAAGATATAGTATAAAGATGGAGTTAAAGGGCAAGAAAAGGATGTACTGGAAGAAAGGGAAAGGAGATCTGGAATGAGCTGTTATTTCACATAAAAGAGGTAAGAAAAAGCTTTTTTGCAGTGAAGTGGAAGGGGGAGGGGGAGGGAGAATGAGTGAGTCTTCACCCTCATCAGAAGTGGCTCGGAGATGAAATAACAGACACACTCAATTGAGTATAGAAATCTATCTTACCTTTGAGGAAAATAGAAAAGGAAAGGGATGGGAGAAAGGGGCAGGGGGAAGGAAAGGTGGTATAGGTGATAGGAGAGAGGGAAGATCATGGGAGAAGGTAGTCAGATATAATACATTTTTGAGGAGGGACAGGTTTAAAGGAGAGAGAGAATAGAATAAATGGGGATGGGGAAGAATAGGATGGAGGGAAACAGAGCTAGCAATGGCAACTATGGGGGAAAAAATAATGAAGAAATTTCTCTGATGGACTTATGATAAAGAATGCTCCCCATCCCAAAGACAGAGCTGTGATTGTAGCTGAATACAGACTGAAGCATACTTTTTTTTTCTCTCACTTAATTTTTCTTGAGGTTTCTTTTTCTGTGTGTATGTGGGGGGGGTGTATGTTTTTTTTACAACAAGACAATTGCAGTGATGTGAAAAAACAAATTTAAAAAAAGAATCTTGCTGCTTTTATGAAGTTGTGTGGAAAGGAGATTTTGATTTTCATATTAATCAATATATGTGCAATAAATATGCAAATAATTTTAATTTCTCAGGCTCTGACTGAGAACAATACAGTTGAAGTGATTTGATTTGTCAACCACCCTGAGAGGCTTGTACTGAACTGTGCCTGCCCGTATGAAGTAAAGAAAATTTTAAAAATTGTATAACCTGTTCTGTACCCAGGCAAAATAATAAAGTATTCCTAAGACTGAACAACCAGCTTACTGTGCTCACAGGACTTGAGGATGCCTGTACTTTCTTGCCCTTTTGGGTTTACAGGAGAAAAGCCTCTCAAGTCTTAGAAAGAATTATGTTGTGATCCACTTTTCCCTTCTCTTTTCACTTGTGATTCATATATATATTCTGTCTTCCCTATAGCAAAGTGGAATTCTGATCAAGAGAATTCCTTCCTGATTTGCAACTGTGTTCCTTACAGTGAAACTAATTAATATGACTGCTACTTGATTACTGACCTGTCCCTGACATGCTCCATTTCCCCCAGATTAGAGAACAGTTCAATAAAATTCTGTTAACAACTGTGATAGGAAAAAACCCTATCTTAACTCTAATCCTAACCTTAAATTCTTTCTCCACTATGATAAGAAGAGGACAGAGCCTCCATTGTACCAATTTAATAGCCAAGGCATAAATTTGAAGCTAGTTTTGAATCTGACCTTCCTCAGCCAGACATTCTTATGTTTCCCCTTCTAATGTGAAAATCCTCATCTTCCATCCTGCTTTCCATTGTACCCATACTGCCTATTTCATAGTCTATATAAGGATGCTGCAGTCCTAAGCATTCTAACTCCCCACCCCACTACAGATGAGACTGCAGAATAGCTCTCCCTGCATTGTTGATTATGTAATTGGCAGCAGGACCCAGTCAATGAATTCTTCCCTAAAATTTTATCACAAAGGAAACTGAACTGGAAGAGTGGCAGAGAAGAGAAAGACTATTCTATCATTCCGCAAGGAAATCAAGTTTCAAATCAGTGCTACCTTTTCCAAAGAAAAAATGAATCTTCCTGGGAAGGAAAGAGGGCAGCAGGAAGAACCTCTTACCTCAGTTACAATGGAAGAAGTGATGATGCTTTGGTCATAAACCCAACCATCCACACATGGCTCTGTCTCCAGTTGACTTCGATTTTGACCTGTGACATTTGGAGACAAGGGTAGCCACTGTGGCCAGGAGAACCGGAGACATCTCTCTAGCTTCCCCTTGGAATCTAGGGGAATGGAAAGCTTTAGGAGGGAACTGAAATTAAGATTCGTACTGACATTGAACAAAGCCGAGGTATTGTCAAGAAAGGGAATTCGACACCGGTGCTCGGGGACAAAGGCTGTAAAGTTCTCTATCAGAAAATGGCAACCAACAAATATTAGAGAGATACCCAAAGAAATGTCCTGAAGGACGTGGAATCTTCCCCTAGCTCCAACTTCAGGTAGGAGATCCTCAAAGGCCATCAGGATTGGGATGCTAATTTCAAGAAGAGAATTTCTTTGGAGAATTACTGAATAAGGAAAGTATTCATTTAACTGCAACAAAACATAGGATGTATTTTTTGAGATCAGAGTAGACACTTCACCCAGAATTATTCTTTTCACATTGATGGAGCACTGAAAGCAGAATGTTCTTGTGTCTGTGTGGAATTAGAGATGCTAAAATTCTTCACACCGATCACCAACAAAAATTTGCCCAAGTTTAGTAATTGGCTGGAAGGATACATCAGCACCAAACTTGGGCATCTAAATGTCCATTCTTTGTGCCCAAAGGATCCCCAGTAGAACTTCAACTTTCACAAGAAACCTAGAAAGAAAAATGGAAAGAAAATGTTTTCACTCTAAGCCAGACAGAGTAGTGTCAGTTTTCTGTGTCGAGTATGACAAACAAATTTACATAATGTTTTGGTTAAAAATCAACTTCAGATTGAAGCTGGGTACTTTTTAATATGGTTGAGTTAGCTGACAGACAAGGGATGAGCTGCAGGAAGCTCATGGAGGGTCAGCTCCCAGATCAGTGACAGGCAATTTGGGGGAATGAATGTTAGGTGGACTCTGTTGGAGTTTCACTCTCACTCCCTAAACACAGATGTAATCCAAAGGGCAACCCTGATCCCAAAGACCTAGATCCCAATTCCATACTTTTCTATAGAGATAAGGGAGCTAGGGGGAATCTTGGGGTCAGCCTGTTACTTAATACATCAGACATGATCATTTTCAGTTTTATTGAACTGTTTATGCCATGTTATGATGTCCATGGATAGATCTGAGGGGCATCTTGAGGGGCAGGGGTGAAAAGAGTTCTCCTTTCCTGGGAATTTCCCTCAGCCTAGGTCTTCCTCTCTGATAAGCCCTTAGGGCCCATGGTTTCTTCCTGGACTCACCTGAACTCTGACTTAGGGCTTCCCATTCAATTCATGAATTTTGTGGCACTTCAATAAGTGTTAAATATCTACAGTAGTTTAAAACTTCCTCATGGGGTGTCTAGGTGGCACAGTGGATAGAGTACCAGCCTTGGAGTCAGGAGTACCTGAGTTCAAATCTGGCCTCAGACACTTAATAATTACCTAGCTGTGTGGCCCTGGGCAAGTCACTTAACCCCATTGCCTTGCAAAAACTAAAAAAAACAAAAACAAAAAAAAACCCCTTCCTCATAGGCCCCTTTGATTTCACTGGGTCCTGATCTTTCAAAGACCAACTGCCCTGCACTTAGGGGACTGGGCTTGCCTCCTTACATCAGATTCCTTTTTCTTGTTTTCTAAACTTTGGATAATTGTGTAAAAACCCCTGAAATCATGGATTTTACTACTGGTTCCTTGAATTTTTTCTGCTCTGGAGTTATGATGGTTCCAGCAGTTAGTCTTCTTCATTTTAACTATTTATTATGTTATCTATCTGGTATTTAGTTCTAGAACACTCCCCCCTTCCCTTTTGAAATCTTTTTATCCTTTTTTGAATTTATTTTATTTTTTTTTAGGTTTTTGCAAGGCAAATGGAGTGAAGTGGCTTGCCCAAGGCCACACAGCTAGGTAATTATTAAGTGTCTGAAACCAGATTTGAATCCAGGTACTCCTGACTCCAAGCGTAGTGCTTTATCCAATACGCCACCTAGCCATCCCTATTCTTTTTGAATTTAAAGATCTTTGTGTTCTTACAATTCTTTTTTAGTTGTTAGTCAATAAACATTTTTGAAGTGCCTATTAGAGAGGGGATACAAAAGAGGCAAAAGGCAGTCCCTACCCTCAAGGAGCTCACAAATCTAAAGAGAAATTGATAAGATAGCAAGTATAGAAAAGACAAAAAGAAATAATCAAGGAGGTGGTGTAGTGGATAGAGCACTGGCTCAGGAGTCAGGAGGACCTGAGTTCAAGTTTGACCTCAGACACTTAATAATTGCTTAGTAGTGTGACCTTGGGCAAGTCACTTAACCCCATTGCTATAAATAAAAAAAAAATTTAAAAGAAACAATTAAAAGAAGCAAAGCGAGAACCCTGATCAGGAGCCTGTCATTCTTATATTTTAAACCAAGGTCTGGAAGTCCTAATTCCTTTCTCAGATGCCCTCTTCTTAATTGGATGTTCACTTCCCAAATCTATTTTTATGTTCTACATTCCTTCCCTTTACAAAATAGGTAGATCAGAGGAAGTTCCTGATCAAAATGAGGACCTCTTCCTGCGATTTACCAAGTTTGTTCTAGAGGCGTTATTGCTTCTGTGAGAAATTAATTAGGAAAAAAAATCTTTATACTCATGTTCTTTCTTTTCTCAACCAACAAATTGTCCTCTTAGCTAATTGGGTACCATTCATGGTCACATGGATCTCACCATGAGGGAGTCTAGATCATTTTTCTTGATGAGTGTTGGAAATTTTTCTGTTATGTTTTAATACACGCTCCAGGAAGACAATAAACTTCTCCAAAGTTATCACTCCACCTTGCTGACTCAATTTCCTCATCTGCAAAATATTTTACAGACCCCATTTCACAGATGAGAGAACTGAGGAAGAGAGAAATGAAGTGACTTAACAAAAGTCATACAGTTATTATCTGAGGTTGGATTTGAACTCAGGTTTTACCCCAGCCTAGAGTATCTGATGAGACTAGTTTCCCTCCCTGTTGTCTGTAAAGACCATGAGCTAATCTGTTCAAGCCCTGAAGCAGATGCTGAGTTACCAAAAATCAATATTTTACCAAGCACATTCCCCAGTGTTTGAAATAATCATCTTTTAATCCTCTTTAATCTGAATTCAGTATTGCCCTCTGTACTATATTGATTAAACTTTATTACATTTAATTGAGGAAACCAGTTCATCCCAGAAGAATCAAGAAAGTGTTCCAAGCACTTTCCTGTCCTTGAGGTAGTTTAAGATCTCAAAGATGAGGGGCGGCTAGGTGGCGCTGTGGATAAAGCACCAGTCTTGGAGTCAGGAGTATCTGAGTTCAAATCTGGTCTGACACTTTATAATTACCTAGCTGTGTGGACCTGAGCAAGCCACTTAACCCCGTTTGCCTTGCAAAAAAAAAAAAACCTAAAAAAAAAGATCTCAAAGATGGTGCCCTCTGGTTCACTTGGAGAACAGGTGCAGGGGGGAGGAAGCAGTTGGTGGATAAGTCCACTGAGCAGTCCTCTAGACAACTTAAATGACCTCTCCCATCAAGCAAGACCTTGTATGGTTTCAACCAGAGTCTGTCTTTACATGTCTCCTTGGGTCCACCTGACTCTGTTGTCTTTTGATGACCTCTTCAGTCTTTCTGATGGGTTGAAGAGGTGTCACTTGCTCTCCCTGATTGTTAATCATTAGCAACAACTCCTTGGAAAATTTTACTAGTGCCAGGCAGTAGGGTGAAAATTCTTGACAATCTTCCCTGAAGGCCATGGAAACCTCAGCTGGAATGTTCCTGAGCATTTCTGCCAAATTGGACTAAAAATATAGCTAGGTTCCTGTATCAGACTGGCAGCTCTTTAACCAAATGACTCAATGTTGAATGCCAATAGGTCAGTCCCGGATGACTATATTGACAATTAGATCTATAAGTGTTTTCATTTCCACCATTGTCCCAAAGGTAGGAAGTTTCAGCATCAACTCTGGTCTTTGAAGAGTAGAAGGAATGGTCAATACATTGAATTGGAATGGTTGTTGACCTCTCTCAGTTGAGGCCATACTCATAGACCTTTCCATAGCCATTCCCACTTCTCTTCATACACCATTCTATTTCTTTCCTTTTCTTCCATAACTGGCTCCCAGTCACCTGAAGCATATTTATAAGACTATGTCTTCTGTGGGAGTTCTCAAGGGTAATGTCATCTGTGGCTATTTCAAAGACTTGTTTTGGTGCTCTCTGATTTCATATCACAAATCACCAATTGGACCTCCCCCAATATCCTCTCACTCCTCCCCTTGGGGACAGCATCTCTGCTGTACTCACCTCAGCTCACAAAGGCAAGAGCTCTTCTCTTCTGCCAGGGGTACTTTTGGAAGCTCCCCTGCCCCAACTGTACCTATATTTTTTCTATTGTATGTGGTATTTTTTTAACCAATTAACATTTATTTTGAGTTTTTTGAGTTTTACAATTTTTCCCCTAATCTTGCTTCCCTCCCCCCACCCCCACAGAAGTCAGTCTGTTAGTCTTTCGGTTGTTTCCATGGTATACATTGATCTAAGTTGAATGTGATGAGAGAGAAATCATATCCTTAAAGAAAAAAAATAAAGTATAAGAGATAGCAAAATTACATAATGAGATAACAGGTTTTTCCCCCTCGAAATTGAAGGTAATAGTCTGGTCTTTGTTTAAACTCCACAATTCTTTCTCTTGATACAGATGGTATTCTCCATTGCAGAGAGCCCCAAATTGTCCCTGATGGTTGCACTGATGGAATGAGCAAGTCCATTGAGGTTGAATATCCCCATGTTGCTGTTAGGGTGGACAGTGGCTTTCTGGTTCTGCTTAACTCGCTCAGCATCAGTTCATGCAAATCCCTGAAATCCCATCCCTCCTCATTTCTAATAGAACAATAGTGTTCCATGACATACATATACCACAGTTTGCTAAGCCATTCCCCAATTGAAGGACATTCACTTAATTTCCAATTCTTTGTCACCACAAACAGGGTGCTATGAATATTTTTGTACAGGTTTTTACCCTTTTTCATAATCTCTCCAGGGTATAGATCCAGTTGTGGCATTGCTGGATCAAAGGGTATACATGTTTTTGTTGCCCTTTGGGCATAATTCCAAATTGTTCTCCAAAAATGTTGAATGAGTTTGGATGTGGCATTTCTATTATGTTTCCATGGCTAAGAAAAGTGGGGGAAGGTAGAGGAGAGATAGAGAGAAATCCCCTCCCTCTCTCCCCAGCTACCCAGTGCTAGAGATATCACACTACACACAATTGCTTTTTGCCTCTAATGTGTCCAGAATTGGCAAACATGGGATTTTCAAAGCCACCCATCAATGACAAACTTCCCTCATGATTCCATCAGGGAAACCTCTTTGTAAAGAGCTAATAGGAAAGAAATCCATCTTTGTATTTCCTAGAATAGATTTATATTTTTTTCTCTGTTTTCTGCCCCTTACCTTCTATGGTTACAACCCTTGAGACCCTCCCCAACACTGAAATTGGGCATGAGATCTGAAAACCTGTCAAAGAAAAAAAAACTAAATGTTTTGTAAATGATTAAATGAGATATTGTTTTAAAAGCAGTTTAAATAGTTCCTGAAACAGAGATGTTAAATAACTAATTGCCTTTTCCCTACCCATTTGCCTCTTCTTTTCAACTAAGTGATCCTCCTCTGCCTTCCTTCTCATCACAAGTTGGCTCTGGGCTGGCAACAGGTGGCAGTCCAGAATCAAGGAATCCAATCTAATTTGGCATTATGTTACTTTTATTCAATAATCATTTTTTTCAAGGTTTGAGTTTCACAATTTCTCCTTCCCTCCCTTCCCTCCTCCTCTTTCTCTGACAGAAAGCAATATAATATAGATTATATCATACTGAATCTGAGAAACATCAGCTCCCAAGTTGGAAATTTTATTCCTGATACAATTCTTCATCAGGAATTTCTGGCACCCCACAACCCCCAGGTCCCTGATGGGTCATGATTCGCTTCTTCATCACCAGGAACACAGAACAGAAGTTGAGTGTTATCATTGCTCTCCCTTCCTGGACAATGGAGGATGGATGGAGGCATACATAAGGGTTTTGCCAAAAAGGTAAAAAACCCACATGTAAAAAAATATTTATAGTGGCTCTTTGTGTAGTGGCAAAGAAATGGAAATTGATGGGGATGCCCATCCATTGGGGAATGGCTGAACAACTTGTGGTATATGAATGTGATGGAACCTATTACTCTATAAGAAATCATGAGGGGTGGGAATTCAGAAAAGCCTGGAAAGACATGAACTGATACTGAAATGAGCAGAGCCAGAAGAACATTCTCCACACTAATAGCAAGGGTAATGATCAACTATGATGGACTTATTCATTTCAGCATCAGAATGATCAAAGACATGTGATGGTAAATGTCGTCTGTATCCAGAAAAGGAACTCTGGAGTTTGAGTGTGGAACACAGTCTACTACCTTCAGTTTTTAAAGGTTGGCTTATACAGAGCTGAATACAAACAAGCATACTTTTTCTCTTTCACTTCATTTTTCTTGAAGTTTCTCTTTCTATTTGGGGGGTCAGGGATTATGTTCACTTTTCCAACATGACTATCATAGCAATATTTTTCTTGGCTACACATTTTTAATCTGCACCAAGGAACATGCTTTCTCAATGGGGGGGGGGGGAGTAAATTGGAAGGAAGGGAGAGAATTTGGAACTCAGGTTTTGGAAGTGAATGTTAAAACTTGTTTTTGCATGTCACTGGGGGGGAGGATTTAAAAATAAAAAATAAAATAAAATTTTAAAATATTTTGATAAAAAAGTTGTCTTATGTATTATGCTTTTTTCCACTCTAATGGTTTTTTTCACATTTTGATTGAGTCTTCTTCCACAACATGATTAATACATATTTATGTTTAACATAGTTTTATACATCTAGAATCTATATCGTATTGCTTTCTGACAGAGAAAGAGGAGGGAAGGGAGGAAGCTAGAAAATGTGAAACTCAAAACCTTGCACAAAAATGATTATTGAAAACTATCATTGCATATATGTTAGAAATGAAAGAAAGCATAGCCACTTTGCCAAAGTGGGGATCATGCAGGGAAATGTTGTAGAGAATTATGAATGTAACTTTAATGATGTTAAAATCTTGTTAACTGTGAAAGGCTGTTTGCCCCTGAGAAGTAAACTGACCTAGATTGCTCATTATATCCTGTTGCCCCTTGACCCTGTTGTTGTGTATCTTATCTCCCATTTTCCCCTTCACTTAACTGGCCTGGAAGAAATGACACATTGAACTTGGGGGTCTAGCACCTTGGGACAGGAAAGACCAGTACATAGCTGACCATTGGAAGATACCTGGCCCAAGGTGTAAGACCATTCCTTAAGTGCCACCCTCTGTCCAATCTACATAGAAGGGCATTTAATAGGAAGCACTACCCCTTCAAGCTCTCTTGCTTCTTCCAGCCTCCCATTAATCCATGTGGAGCACCATGGGCCTCACCATGTGGCCTGGTTAAACCAAACCCCATCACTGCCTGTCTCTCTCTCTCTCTCTCTCTCTCCCTCTCTCTCTCTCTCAGACTAGGGTCACAGTTAGAAAATATCTGAAACCAGATTTGAAGATAAAGACTGTTTTCTATTCATTGGGCCATCTTGATGCCCTGCTGAGTCCATAGTAGGTGCTTAATCAGTCTGGATTAATTGACTGACTTAGTAACAGGCTTTGAGAATCACCAGAGAGGGTGATTATATTTAACATAGTTTTATACGTGTATAATTCTATATTATATTGCTTTCTGTCAGAGAAAGAGGTGAAAGGAAGAGAGGAAGGGAGAAAATATGAAACTTAAAACCTTGCAAAAAATGATTGTGGAAAACTATCATTGCAGATATGTTAGAAATGAAAGAAATCATAGCCCCTTTTGGTCTGTCCTCAGGGTGCTTACTGCTTTTCTTACTAATTTTGGCCAATGGACTTTGTAACTCTATTTTGTCATAATAAAATCCTCAGCAATTTTAACATCCCAGAGAGCTAAGAATTCCTTCGACCTTTCAGTGGCCTTAAATCTTCTGTCTTCAATCTCTAAATCTTCAAAAATTGGCAACAGGGTCACATGGCTCCTAATAACAAAACAGCCTCGATTGGCTGAAGTATTCTTTCATTAAACATTCTTGCAGGAAAGGGTATCCCCCAAATAGGGAGCACCCCAAATTGCTACAATGTTCAATCTTATATAGATTTAGAAGACTTGTCCCCCTCCCTTCTGAGCCCTGATAGGCCCTCGTCATGAGGGGTACAATCTAAAAAATTCGTCCTCTCCATGACACCCCTTATCATGTTCCCCCCTCCCTGGTAATCCAGCACATGTTATGCTGATGAGTCTCAATTATAGAGGGAGTATAAGTTAATATGCTTGAGACTTTTTAAGCAAACACATTTATGAAAAGTCAGGGACCCTAAGTCAACCCAAGACTAGCTGGAGTTTCAGCCTAATCTCAGTTTGACATCTTCAGAATGAGTGATGGGACCTTCCAGGTCAGTGATTGGTCAGGGTCATCTCTTTCATCACTTTTCCCTTTGTTTCCCTTTTACATTCCTGCAGGTAGCTTGTGCCCTTTCAGCCTAATCAATAGCCCAGAGACTCCTGCCTTTGTAATGTACTGTTCTGACAGATCCTAACAGCAGCCTCTCATATCCTGGAGATCAAATACTAAGTAATTTCTCACAATCTAGTTGGAAAAATAAGTAAATTTTTTCTTTTTTTCTTTATTTTTACAAGGCAGAGGGATTAAGTGACTTGCCCAAGGTCACACAGCTAGGTAATTATTAAGCATCTGAGGTCAGATTTGAACTCAGATCTTCCTGACTCTAGGACCATTACTCTATCCACTGTGCTACCTAGCTGCCCCATAAGTAAATTTTTTTAAAAGATTTAAACTATTAAAATTTCTGCTGAAAGAAAACAAACCTCCCCTCCAAAAAAGTAAGGGTGTTTGTTGGCTTTGATAGGAAGACCCTTATAGCCCTTGGAGGCCACTTTAGTAGAGTAGGAAATGCTGACTTTCAGACCAGTGCCATTTCGGGTGATTCTCAAAGCTTGTTACTAAATCAGTCAACTAGTAAATATTGATTAGGTACCTACTATACATGGACTCAGCAGGGCATCAAGATGGCCCAGTGAATACAGAATTGGCCAAAACAGTAACTCTCATCTCCAAATCTAATGTCAGATCTTTCCTAACTATGTGACCCTAGGCATGTTGCTTAAACCTGTTTGCTTCAGTTTACTCATCTGTAAAATGAGTTGGAAGAGGAAATGTAAACCATTCCAGCATCTTTGTCAAGAAAACCCCAAATGGGGTCAAAAAGAATTGGACATTGAGGTGGCTAGATGGCGCAGTGGATGGAACACCGGCCCTGGAGTCAGGAGTACCTGAGTTCAAATCCGGCTTCAAACACTTAATAATAATTGCCTAGCTGTGTGGCCTTGGACAAGCCACTTAATCCCATTGCCTTGCAAAAAAAAAAAAAAGAATTGGACATGATTGAAACCACTGAACAACAGTTTAGTGCTGTGATCAGAAGAGTGCTGAGGAAGATAGGAGGAAGGAAAGGAGCACTCTGGGCATGGGTTAAATGACCAAAAAACTCATCTCCCTGAATCCCAGAATCCTTAAATCTGAGAGTTGGAAGAGAAACTCAGCAGCCTCCAGTTCAGCCCGTTCTTGAAGAGAGTCCCCTTACACGGTCCTCACTAAGTCATCATGAAACCTCTGCATGAAGTCAACAGCTCTGGGGCTGCTCCAATTGGAAGCAAGCTTTTCCTGACATTAAGCTCAAGTTTTCTTCTTTGTAACTTTCCGTTCTCTCCTCTGAACCCAGAAGATCCTGTACATCCCGCCCTACAGGGTCTTTGAATACCGAGAGCCCTTCTCGCCAGAGCTTTCAGGTTAAACATAACCAATTGCTTCAACTGATAGTCATATGTCACAGACTTAAGGGCCTTCAAGGTCCTGCCTGCTCTCTTTTAGATCTTCTCCAGCTTATTGAGGCCTTTCAGGGTGACCAATATAAAACTCACAGTGCTCCAGATGGGTTCTGGCTACTGCCAAAGACAGAAGGGCTATCGTCTCTTTATTCCTGGAAATTATAAACCTCTTCTGTGGTTCGAAATCACATTCACTTTTTTTTGGCAGCCCACTGCTGACTCATGAAGAGTTTTTAGTTCACTAAAAAACCCCAGTTATTTTTTTTTGCCAAGGCAATGGGGTTAAGTGACTTGCCCGAGGTCATACAGAGAGGTAACTATTAAATGAATGAGGCTGAATTTGAACTCAGGTCCTCCTGACTCCAGGACCAGTGCTCTATCCACTGTGCCACCTAGCTGTCCCATCCCAGTTCTTTTTCAAGTCAATGACTATCTGTCCATGCCTGCCATATTTTCTACTAATGAAACTGATTTCTTTCAGCCCAAGGGAAGGAAGTAAAGTGAAACTCATTGATCTGCAATTTGAAGACTCTATTGTCTTCTCTCTTTTTTAAAATATTTGGACAATATTTGTCCTCTAGTTTTGTTTCTAAACCTCTCCTGTTGTCCATAACCTTTTCAACATCATTGACAATGACTCAGCCATCACATCTGCCAGTTCTCTCTGGAACTAAGGATGCAGTTTATTTGAGTCAGCGGATTCAAATTCATCAAACAATGTCTTGGAATGTCAGAGATGGAAGCTAACTTACTACATAGAATGTCAGGGCTGAGAGGGAATTTAGAACATAAAATGTTAGAGGTGGGAGGAACAATAAATGATCACCTAGTACATGGGTTTTTTTGTTAATTTAATTTTCTTCCATTTTCAGTTCCAAATTCTCTCCCTCTCCCATCTCCATTCTCTACTCATAGAAAGTGCAAGAAAAAATTCATTATAAATATGTACAGTCGTGCAAAACAAATTTCCACATTAGCCATGCTTTTAAAAAAGAGAAATGAAAGAAAAATGCTTCAGTTTGCACTCTGAATCTATCAGTTCTCTGAAGGTGGATAGCATTTTTATCATGAGTTCTTTGAGACTACTAAGACATTGTACTGATCAGACTTTAAGACTTTCATAATTCATCATCTCTACAATATTGCTATTACTGAATAATTATTCTTTTGACTCTGTTCACTTCACTTTGCATCAGTTCAGATAAATCTTCCTAGGTTTTCATTGAAAACCTTTCCCCTTTATCCTGCACAATAGTCCTGTATCACATTCAGATGCCATTACTTGTTTAGTCATCCCTCAGTTGATCAGCAAAGCCTCGGATTACTATTCTTTGCTATCACAAAAGGAGCTGCTATAAATATTCTTTCATATATATGAGTTCTTTTCCTCTGTCTTTGATCTCTTTAGGGTTATAGACTTAGTAGGAGTAATGCTCACTGAAAGATTAAGTACAGTTTAATAGTCTGAGGGCATAGGTTCAAATTGTTTTCTAGAGTAGTCTAGTTCATAGTTTCTTCTTCAGGACTTTGATGTACCTGTTTTCCCACATCCTCTCTAGCATGTCATTTTCCTTTTCTGTCATCTTACTCAATCTGAAAGATGTGAGATTGTACCTCAGAGTTGTTTTAATTTGCATTTCTCTAATTAATTGTGATTTAGAACATTACTTAATGTGGCTTAGGATAGCTTTGAGTGCTTCCATTGGAAGCTGCCTATTCAAATCCTTTGACTATTTTTTTCAATTGAGGCATCACTCCTATTTTTGTAAATATGATTCATTTCCCTATATATTTTAGAAAAGAGAATTAGCAAAACTCACTGAAAAGATTTTATTTTCCTAATTCATGCTTTACTTCTTGTTTAAAAAGTATTGATTTTGTTTGCAAAACCTTTTTAATTTTATGTAATCAAAACTATCCACTTTATTTCCTATAAATCTTTCTATCTTGTCTGGACATGAACTCTTTCCCTGTCCATAGATCTGGCAGATAATTTTTCCATGCTCCAATAATTTGTTTACAATATCACGCATTATATCTAAATCATGTATCCAATTTCATTCTATTACCTCGGTATATGGTGCGAGATGTTCTCTGCCTAGTTTCTGCTGTTTTGTTTTTCTAAAGTTTTGATCAAATAGTGACTTCATGCCCCAATAGTTGGGATCTTTGTCTTTATCAAGACTAAGCTGGGGTGGCTAGGTGGCATAGTGGATAGAGCACTGGCCCTGGAGTCAGGAATACCTGAGTTCAAATCCAGCCTCAGACACTTAAGACTTGGCTGTGTGGCCTTGGGCAAGCCACTTAACCCCATTGCCTTGCAAAAAAAAAAAAAAAAAGACTAAGTTACTGTGCTCATTTGCTTCTGTATATTGGGGACCTAATCTGTTTTACTGAGCAGCTTCTCTATTTCTTACCCAGCACCAAATTGTTTTGATAATTACAACTTCGCACTATAATTTGAGTTTTGGTGCTGCTCTTCTCCCTTCCTTCATTCTCATTTTTTATTTCACTGATTCCCTTGATTTCTTGATCTTTTATTCCTCCATGTGAATTTTGTTGAGATTTTTTTTCTACTTCTGTAATTTGATTGCAATGGCATTGAACAAATAAAATAATTTAGGCACCATCATCATTTTTACTGTATTTGCTTGACAATAATTCTTCAAATATTTAAATGTCTTTTTTGAAGAGCATTTTGAAATTGTGTTGATATACAGGAGTTTCCTATTGACTCCAAAATGCTCTCTGTCGTTTTCTACCCTTCTAGACCTCTCCTACATTTCCAGTCTTCTTACACCTTACTCCCTACCATGTATTCTTTGACCCAATGACACTGGTTCTTCTGGTTCCAACCCCTGATTTTGTGCCTTTTCTTTCTGTATCCCCCCATGCCTAGACTGTTCTCCCTTCTCCACTCTGACTATTGACTTCTCTAGCTTCCTTTAAGACCCTCTATAATCTCATCTTCTACAATGGAATGGGGAACATGTTATCATTTAGTCTGGCATTGTTTCGGCAACTGCAGACAGAACTTGAAATTCAATATATCTAGGAGTTTTTTAGGGAAGAATTAATTAAATGTTTGACCAATTATAGCAGGTTAATTTTTAAGTTGATAATGAGGATATAAATATTTAAATCCTCTTCTATAGGAAACCTTTTCTAACCACTCAATCCTAAAACCTTCCCTCTGTTAATTATTGCCCATTAATCCTATAAATAGCTTGTTTGTACATATTTCTTTGCATATTGTCTCCCCATTAGATTGTAAGCTTAAGCTCCTTGAGAACAGGGACTACCTTCTGCTTTTTTCTGCATCTCCACTACTTGACACAGTGCTAAATAGATACATATGTCTGGCACATAGCAAGCATTTAATAAATGTTTACTGAATAATTAATCATCCCCTCAATCACATTCATAGAGCCAAAGTCTGTCAAATTATCCTCAAAATGGATTTGGTCTTTCTTCTTTGTTAATCAAAACCTGCTATTACAGCTAGTTATTTTAAGATTCTGCTAATTTTACAGATTCTCAAAATCCTCTCTGAATTACCTGCAAATGTATGTGAGAAGACCAAAAGATAAACTAAGGAGGCAAAGTCAGTGTTCTCTTCCCCATCCTCAATTCCAGTCTTCATTGTGGGTCATTATTGGTCAGCAGCAAAACCTGGGTGCTTTGATACCAAATTTTGGCCAGTAATAACTTCTCTACATGGCAAGCATCTATTAAACACCTACTTTATGCTGACCAGACAACTGACCTGGAGAACAGATCAAGAAGAGAAAATATAAATCTAATCAAACTACTTGAAATCTACAATTTAAAAAAAAAAGAAACTTGATACAATAATACAGGAAATAATTAAAGAAAATTGTCCTGAAGTGTTAGAGCAAGAGGGGAAAGTAGAACTAGAAAAAATACACTGATACACCTGAAAGAGATCTTAGAAGGAAGAAATACAGGAATATAATAGCCAAATTTCAAACCACCAGGATAAAGAGAAAAGATTATGAGCATTAAAAGACTGCAAGTCTTGGAGTCTTATATCTTAAACAGCAAAAGAACTGGGGTTGCAGCCAAAAATATCATACCCAGAAAAGAAAAGCAGAATCCTGAATGAAAAAAAACCACTCATTTAGTGAATTGCCAGACTTTCAGGATTTTGTTGCAAAAAGATCTGAACTTAATAGAAAATGTTATATACAAGATCCAAGAGAACTATAAAGTAAAAACCAAAGACTCAATGAGGACAAATTGTTTACTATTTATATATGGAAATGTAACCATATGTCCAAGACTGTTAATAGTAATTGGGTAGCTTGAAAGAAAGATTGAAGTAGAGTTGCGTATGAATTACAGTGTAGGATAAGGTAAAAATAAGAAGAACTGATACAGAAAAATTAGATGAGGGAGAGAGACTGAAAGTTCTGGAATACTACTCTCAATGAGAATGGATTAAAGAGGGAACAATACAGATAGATAGATAGATAGATAGATAGATAGATAGATAGATAGATAGATAGATAGATATAGTTATAAAAGTCTTCTAAATTCAGAAAGAAATAAGAAGGTAAGGGGAGAAGGAGTGGGGAGAGGATAAGGGATAAGAGAATAAGAGAATAAGTAGAGGGAACCCTACTCACACTAGATCTGGATTAAAGAGAAAACAACATATACCTTTCGAAGGGTATGAAAATCTTCTAAATTATAAAGAAATGTGGGTGAGGGGAAAGGATGGAGAGGAATACAAAAGGGAATATGTTGGTTTGCCCTTGTCTTTCATTATCAAAGAAAACCAAAATAACATTAGTAGTTTTGAGGCAAATTACAGTGTTTCCAACTGGCTTATTGGACCAATAAGAGCTTGGAATATTCTACCACAGGTTGGGCACAAATAATCCATGTGAACACCTGGGCTGGGTACTCTAAACTTACATATGTGACATTTATTTGGGCTGTTTTAATTCTGCCTTCCTCATAGAACTCAGTCCCCTCACTGATGAGGGCATGCCATGCTGGGCGGTCCTGTGCCAGTGTCTCCCAAGCTGTACAATCAATTTTAAAATTCTTGATAGAGACCTTCAGGGTGTCCCAGTATTGCTTCTTCTGACCCCCTTTTGAGCATTTGCCCTGGGTGAGTTCTCCTTAAAATAGTTTTTTTGACAAGCATATGTCTGGCATTCTAACAATGTGTCCAGCCCATTGTAGTTGCCTTCTCTAGTAATATCAGAATGATAAGCAGTTTAGCTCAAGAAAGGACCTCCTGCCAGGTGATCTTCAAAATCTTTCTAAGACAATTTAAATGGAAGCGATTCAGTTTCCTGACATGGCATTAGTAGACTGTCCAGGTTTCACAGGCATATAGTAAAGAGGTCAGCAAAATGGTTCTGTAGACCTTCAGTTTGGTAGCAGTCTAATACCTTTTCTCTCTCACACTTTCTTTTTGAGTCTTCCCAATACTGAGCTAACTTTATTAGTTCACAGTACTCTTCATTTGCTGTAATCGGTGGTCCCATATATAGATAATGTAATGCTGACTGATGGAGTACCTGTGTTTTCTTGGTGTTAATTGTTAGATAAATATTAGCACAAGCAGCAGAGAATCAATCCATACTTTGTGGTATCTCAGCTTCAGAGGCTGCATTGAGTGCAGTCATCTGCAAACAGAAGAGCATGCACCAACACTCCCTCTGCTTTGGTCTTGGCTGGTAGCTTTTTCAAGTTGAAGAATTTGCCATTGGTGTAGTAGCTGACCTTGAGACCATCTTTATCCTTAGTGAAGGTGTTTGAAACATGGCTGAAAACATCATGCTAAAAAGCATGGGAGCAGGGCAGCTAGGTGGCACAGTGGATAGAGCACCGGCCCTGGAGTCAGGAGTGCCTGAGTTCAAATCCAGCCTCAGATACTTAATAATTACCTAGCTGTGTGGCCTTGGGCAAGCCACTTAACCCCATTTGCCTTGCAAAAATCCTAAAAATATATAAATAAATAGATAGATAAATAGATAAATGAATAAAATAAAATAAAAAGCATAGGAGCAAGGACACATCCTGGTTTCACTCCTTTGATGACTGGGAAAGCTCAAGAGCATCATGCACTATCCAGACCCAGGCAAGCATGATGTCATAAGATTGATATACAATATTAATGAACTTCTCCAGGTAACCAAATTTTGATATAATTTTCCATAAAACCTCATGACTGATTTTAACAACAGCCATGGTCAGATCTACAAATGTTGTATACAGACATCTATTCTGCTCCTGACATCATAGGTGCTTTTATGATACCCTGAAGGCTATTTATAGGCCTTTATACACTCAAGGTGTATCTGTACTGATCAGTGCTGATAGATTCACATTGATTAACAGTAGGGAAATGATCCTAGAGAGATGAGCTGAACACTTCCATAGGGCTCTTAACTGATCATCATCAATCAATGCAGAAGCCATTGACCATTTACCTCAAGTTGAAATCAAACTGTCCCTGGCTTAAGTTCCCACTGAAGAAGAAGTTTTGAATGCCATTAGGCTGCTTTCAATTGATAAAGCACCTGGTACTGATTCTATTCCAGCTGAGATCTACAAGGTGGGGGGGGGGTCCATTGCTCATCCAAAAGCTGATTGAAATTTTCCAGGTTATATAGCATGAAAAGATTATCCCTCAGGAATTCAAGGATGCCTCCATTGTCCATCTCTACAAAGGTAAACAGAATAGATCGTCCTGGGACTATCACAGGAATATTTCTCTTTTAGTCACTTCTGGTGAGATTCTTGCCGGAGTCCTTCTCAATAGGCTGATCCTTCACC
Organism: Macrotis lagotis; assembly: GCF_037893015.1. Lineage (NCBI taxonomy): Eukaryota > Metazoa > Chordata > Mammalia > Peramelemorphia > Peramelidae > Macrotis > Macrotis lagotis. Next base: position 285,676,848 of record NC_133660.1, read on the forward strand.
TGGAAGATGGTGATCTCCCTGAGAGCCAGGATGGCTTCAGAAAGGGTCAAGAAACAGTCAATAAGGTGTTTGCTGCCTGATAATTCCAGGAAAAATGCCAGGAACAAAAGGATAGATTAATAGAAATAAGATAAAGAGAGAACTATACACACACATATATATGCTTTTCTATGTATATTTATGCATATATATATTTGTAAAGGTATGCAAGTCTTCTAAATTCAGATAGAAATAAGGGTGATGGAGATAAGGGATGGGTTAAGGAGTAAGAGGGCAAGTGGTGGGCAGAAGTTAAGCAGAGGAGGCAGAAGGGATAAGAGAAGAAAATAAGAGGGAGGAAAATAAGCAAGTAATTATAACTTAGAAAGTGAATTGGATGGATTTACCCATAAAATAGAAACAGATAATCAATTATTAATTTGAACTCAACATGTTGCTTTCAGGAAATATTCATAAAAATGAGCTACACAGGGTGGTACAGTGGATAGAGCACCGACCCTGGAGTCAGGAGTACCTGAATTCAAGTCCGGCCTCAGACACTTAATAATTACCTAGCTGTGTGGCCTTGGGCAAGCCACTTAACCCCATTCATTGCCTTGAAAAATCTAGAAAAATATGAAAAGACTTATCAAGGAAGATGCTATGCACCTTCAGAGAAACAGGATAAACATGGTAAGGTTTTATATATATATATATATATATATATATATGTGTGTGTGTGTGTGTGTGTGTGTGTGTGTGTGTATGCATATTTATATATGTATATGTGTATATGCATATTTATATATGTATACATGTATAATTGTAGATATCTATGAAAATGAATATGCATGTGTATATTTATATATATATATCTGTGAACATATATGCATTGTGTAGATATATAGATATAGATATAGACATCGATAGACATAGATATAGATGATATAGATATATACACATGAATATAACCATGCTTAACTGTAGCCTTCTTTGGGGTGGGGCAATGCGGAGAATAAAGTCAAATGCGCACAGCAGAGAACAAAAGAAAACCTACAAGGAAGCAAAGAAAAGATGGACAACTCTGAACACAATATGTAGTATTTATTATATAGGCTTTCTTGAAATGGAAATATATTGCTATATATTTTGAATTCTCTCATATTCTGCTATACACTTGCCAATTTTTTTATTTTCTTATTTTTGTATTTAATTTTATTTTTTAAAAAACAATTAAATTAAAAGGGTAAAAACATCACTTGTACAAAAATATTCATAGCAGCCCTGCTTGTGGTGGCAAAAAATTGGAAATCAAGTAAATGTCCTTCAACTGGGGAATGGCTTAGCAAACTGTGGTATATGTATGTCATGGAACACTACTGTTCTATTAGAAACCAGGAGGGGTGGGAATTTAGGGAAGCCTGGAGGGATTTACATGAACTGATGCTGAGTGAGATGAGCAGAACCAGAAAAACACTGTATATCCTAACAGCAACATGGGGGCGATGATCAACTTTGATGGACTCGCTCATTCCATCAGTGCAACAATCAGGGACAATTTTAGGCTGTCTGCGATGGAGAATACCATCTGTATCCAGAGAAAGAACTGTGGAGTTCGAACAAAGCCCAAGGACTATTAACTTTAATTTAGAAAAAATAACTGATATCTTATTGTCTGATCTTGCTATCTCTTATACTTTATGTTTCTTCCTTAAGGATACGATTTCTCTCTCATCACATTCAATTTGGATCAATGCATACCATGGAAACAATGTAAAGACTGGCAAATTACCTTCTGGTGGGGGGGGGGAGAGTATGATTAGGGGAAAAATTGTAAAACTCAAAATAAATAAAATCTTTAAAATAAAAAAATTTTCAGTTAAAAATACCTCAAAAGCCATTTCTTCTCTCAGGGCCTTCAGAACTCCTTCTGTCCTTGCCACTCACTCACTTGCTATCTCTGCCTCCCACTTTCTTCCTTTTTCTCTCCCTCTCCCTCTCATTGCTTTCTCCCTCTCTATCTCTTACTCTTTCTGTGTCCCTCCCATCTTTTCTCTTTCCTCCATCTTGCAGCCCTGTCTTCCCTCTCTGCCTGCCTGTTTCTCACTCATTCTTCCCTCTCTGCATCCCTCACTCCCTCTTTTTTTCTCTCGCTTTCTCCAGCCTTCCTTTCTTTTTTTCTTCCTAGCATCTACCTCCCAAGGTTATTGTGAAGATCAGATAAGAGTTTAGCCAATATCTAGTACAGAACAGTCACTTAATACTCATTCTTCTCCCAAGGGTCTTTTCTCTGTCTTCTCTATCCATCTCATCCTTCGAGGAGCCAAACTGTACATAGCCTAAAGGCTAGCAGATCCCCTCCTTTACCCTAACTCTACTGATATTGCCTGGCTGCTGAGACACAGGTTGGGAGCCTCTGATTAAGGTCAGGAGGACCACCTTCTCTGCCCCTTCCTGATACCCCAGAATCTATCTGGGCAACAGAGCACTGGACCAAAATTCCAATTCTGATTCCGACATGGTTAGATCTATTCTCCTTCCTTGTCAAGATAACTTCCAAAGTCTCTCTCAGTTCTAAGCACCATGATCCTAGCCACTACAGCTAAGAGTCTACACCTATTTTCTGGACAGAGAAGATCCATCATAGTTGCGAGCAAACCTCAAGGCCCAGGCTCTAGGGTTTATTTAAAACTCCCAGGGAGGGCAGCTAGGTGGTGCAGTGGATAAAGCACCAGCCCTGGAGTCAGGAGTACCTGAGTTCAGATCCAGCCTCAGACACTTAATAATTACCTAGCTGTGTGGCCTTGGGCAAGCCACTTGACCCCATTGCCTTGCAAAAACCTAAAAAAAAATAAAAATAAAATTCCCAGGGATGTCTCCAAATGTCTTTCCCTGTAGGCTTTCCCTCCCACATCCAGCAGAATCTCTTTCTCCTCAAGAATTACATCCAAAATGTTTAAAAATTCCTGATTTAATTGGCTTTGCTGTGGCTTGTTCCATGACCTATATGGCCATACCTTAGTGACATTCCAGGTTTTCTGCCCTAGTGATTGGGTGTGAGAATTGAGGAGGATGACTTGAATCATGTGGAATGGTTTCCATGGGAACCCATATTTAGAATTCCAAGCAGAGAATGTAAATGAGTTGTTTGGAACCTCACCAGGGGTTTGGTTTTGGGGGCCTTGAGTCCCATGACATCTTCTCAATTCAAGTTCATGGAAGAAAAAGAAAAGGAGGGCAACCAGTCTTGATGGATGGAATCATTTTATTCTAGGGCCTTCAGTAGTTTAAAATATTGCCAGATCAGAGGCATATGGAGGAGTTTTAACTAAATCCAACTGAGTGGGGGAGATAGAGACTGTGGAATACCAGTGCTTGGGAGGGCAGAGGAAGGCAGAATATGGCCAAGCCAAGGAGGTGTGGGATGGTGGGGAGGATAAGAACAAGTCCCATCTGGTAATTATTCCTGTTTCCTAGGTGCTAAGCTAAATAGTTTCTGCTGTAAATGCTCTAGCTGGGATGGTTAGCCTTCTCTGTTTTAGTATCCTGGAGCCAAAGTTTCAGTTACCTTGTCCTAGTTAGGGCTCCAGATTAATGTTCAGGCCTTCCAGTCATGTATTAAATCTTTCTTTGGACAAAGAGTACACATTAGGAGAATCAACAGTGAAATTAATGATTACTGACTGTCTTTGTGATTCTTCCCATACCACATTGCCCTATCACACATTCCAGAAATTTAATCAGAATGGGAAGGAGGCTGTCTTTTATCTCTATTTTTTCATGAATCACCATATCCCAGAAAATCATCACATGATAAATTTAAACTTTTAGATTATTTTTCTCAAGGCAATGGGGTCAAGTGGCTTGCCGAAGGCCACACAGCTAGGTAATTCTTAAGTGTCTGAGGCCGGATTTGAACTCAGAGACTCCTGACTCCAGGGCCCGTGCTCTATCCACTGCGCCACCTAGCCGCCCCAAGTTTTAACTTTTAACTCTGCCCTAAGACTTCTGGGACAGTTCTTAATAGAGAGAGTAGACAACTGGCCATAGAATAAAAAAGACTTTGACTTGAGTCCCCTCTTCTGACACATATAAACAGTAAGACCATGAACAAATCCCCAGGCAGCTCCATATGCCCATATATTTTGCAGAGCCAGTATTGATGTTAATTAGTAATGAATTATTCACAGGTCTGGTTAAAAAAAAAAAGGAGGGCGACTAGGTGGAGTAGTGGATAGAGCACGGGCCCTGGAGTCAGGAGTCCCTGCGTTCAAATCCGGCCTCAGACATTTAATAATTACCTAGCTGTGTGGCCTTGGGCAAGCCACTTAACCCCGTTTACCTTGCAAAAACCTGAAAAAAAAATTAAAAAAAGAATAGAATAAAAAAAAGGAGATCTGCATTATCTTTTGAAGTAGAAAGACTGGCACTGACTCCCAAGTACCTTTTGCTATGAGGATTAAAGGAAGAGAAACAGCCTGGTAAGACAAACTGAGGAAGAGGTAACTTTGGAAAGAGAGGTTGTAAAGCCCAGCCCAGGTGTGAGTGGGCTGGTCCCACCTTGCCAGGTGCAGACAAAAGGAGTTCCTTCTTCTTAAAATTAACTTATTATTCTCAGAGGTCATAAAAAATATTTTTAATAATCATTTTATTTTAAGAATTATTTTTTATTTTAATTTATTTGTTTATATTTTTGAATTCAGATCTGTCACCCTCCCAGGTCCGCACTAAAGGTCATCATTTGACATAGATTATATGTGAAATTATATTTAGTATGCCTCTATATGTCACTTCTTTCTCTAGAGGTGGGCAGCATCTTCTTTCATGGGTCCTTTGTAGTTAATTTGAATATTCATATTACTCAGACTACCTTAATCATTATTTTCTTCAAACAATATTGCTGTTCCTGAGTATAACATTCTCTTGGTTCTGTTCATTTCACTCAACATTATTTCATACAAATCTTTCCATGTTTTTCTAAAATCAACCTGCTCATCATTTCTTACAGCACAGTAGTTTATCATAACTTGTTTATGGGGTGGCTAGGTGGCGCAGTGAGTACTTGGGTTCAATTCCAACCTCAGACACTTAATAATTACCTAGCTGTGTGGCCTTGGGCAAGCCACTTAACCCCATTGCCTTGAAAAAAAATCTAAAAAATTAAAAATAAAAAAATAAGTTATCATAACTTGTTTAACCATTCCCCAATTGATGGACATCTCCTCAATTTCTAGTCCTTTGTCACTATAGTTTAGAAAATGCAGGTTCTTTTCCATTTCCTCTGATCCTCTAGGGAAACAGATTTAATAGTATTTCTGGGTCAAAGAAAATACACAATTTTTAACTCTTTGGTCATAATTCCAGTTTATTCTCCAAAATAGTTGAATCTGTTCACAGTTCCAACAACAGTGTATTAATGCCCCAATTTTCCTACATTCTCTCCAACATTTGTCATTTTCCCCTTCTAAAATTTTAGCCAATCTGGTGGATAGGAAATGATACCTCAAAGATGTTTTAATTTTCATTTTTTTAATTAATAATGATTTAGGGTACTTTCATTTGACTGTGTGTGTGTGTGTGTGTGTGTGTGTGTGTGTGTGTGTGTGTATAATAACTTTGATTTCTTGTTCCAAAAACTGCCTGGTTGTATTCTTTAACGATCAGTTGAGGAAGGATTCTTAATCTTATACATCTGACAAAGTTCTCTATATATTTCAGATACTGAATCTTAATCTGAGAAACTTTTTATAAAACATTTTGGGGCAACTAGCTGGCACAGTGACTAGGGTACCAGCCCCAGAGTCAGGAGGACCTGAGTTCAAATATGACCTCAAACACTTAATAATGACCTAGCTGTGTGACCTTGGACAAATCACTTAACCCTATTGCCTTGCAAAAACAAAAAACAAAAAAAAATTTTTTTCACCGATTTTCTGTTTTTTTCTTTTAATCTTGACTACATTTGTTTTATTTATCCAAAACCTTTTTAATTTAATGTCCTCAAAATTATTCATTTTATGTCTCACAATGTTCTTTCTTTTTTATTCGAAAGTTCTCCTACTATCCATAAATCTGACAGGCAATATGTTTCATGTTCTAATTTTCTTGTGCTACCTCCCTTTAAAGATATTTTTGTCTAGGTCCATTTTGACTGAGGAAAATGCTGGAAGATATTGATAGGTACCTAGTTTCTGCCACACTCCTTTCCAGGTTTCTCAACAGGTTTTACCAAATATTCTTATCCTAAAATCTTAAATCTTTTTGTTTGTCAAATATGAGGTTACTATAATCATTTGCTACACTATCATACTGATCCAGGATTTTATTTCTTAGCCAATATCAGATAGTTTTGATAATTACCATTGTATAATATAGTTTAAGATCTGTTTTATCTGCTAGATCACCTTCCTTAACATTTTTTGTTAACTCCTTTGATATTCTTGTCTTTTGTTTTTCCAAATGAATTTGATCATTATTTTTCTACCTCAGTAGTTTAATTATGATGGCTCTGAATAAGTAGATTCTCATTATTTTTTCATAAAACCAACTCCTACTTTTATTTATTAATTAAATGGTCTTCTCAATTTCAGTTTTATTAATCATACCTTAAATTTTCAGGATTTCCAATTTTTTCTTTAATTGGGGATTTTAAATTTGGGGTTTTTTTGCCCTCTTTTTTAAATTGCATGCCAATTCAGTGATCTGCTCTTTTTTTTTATTTTATTGATGTGAGCATTTAGGGATATGAATTTTCTTCTGATTATTCTTTTGCTGAATCCCATAAGTGTTGGCAAGTTGTCTTTATATTGCCATTCCTTTTCATAAAATTAGTTATTGTTTCTATGAATTTTTCTTTGACCCATTTATTTTTAAGATTAGGCCATTTAGGGGCCTAATGAATAGAGCAATAGCCCTGAAGTCAGAAAGACCTGCATTTAAATCCAGCATCACACACTTGACAATTACTAGTTATGTGAACCTGGACAAGTCACTTAACCCCAATAGCCTTGCAAAAACAACAACAACAAAAATAAAAGATTAAGTAATTTAGTCTCCAATCAAATTTTAATCTTTGTTTACATGGTCCCTTATTTAATGTAGTTTTATAGCATTATGATCTGAAAAGGATGTATTTAATATTTCTGGTTTTCTGCATCTAATTATAAAGTTTTTATTCCCTAATCTATGGTAAATTTTTGTGAAGTAGCAGGTACCACTGAGGAAAGGTATATTCCATTCTATTCTCATTCAGTTCTCTCCAGATATCTATCATACCTAGCTTATCTAAAAATTCTATTCAACTCCTTTTCTTCTTTACTTTTTGTTTAGATTTATCTAGTTCTAAGAGGAAAAGGTTGAAATTCTCCTCTATTATTTTTCCACTTATCTATTTGCACCTCTAGCTCATTTAACTTTTCTTTATAAATCTGGATTCTGGGGTGGCTAGGTGATGCAATGGATAAAGCACCGGCCCTGGATGTCAGGAGTACCTGGGTTCAAATCCAGGCTCAGACACTTAATAATTACCTAGCTGTGTGGCCTTGGGCAAGCCACTTAACCCCATTTGCCTTGCAAAATCCTAATTAATAAATAAATGAATAGATTTGGATTCTGTAGCATTTGGTACATATATGATTAATACTGATATTACTTAATTATCTATGATACTTTTAACTTGATGTAGTTTTTCTTCTTATCTCTTTTTAATTAAATATTTTCTCATATAAGAAGACAACAATTTAATCTTATAAAATACTTTATATTTACCTTCTTATATTTTTCCTGATCCTTTTAAGTCAGATTTTCCATTCTGTTCTGGTCTTTCCTCAAGAATGCCTGAAAGTCCTTTAATTCATTAAACAATTCTTTTTTTTTCCTTGCAGAATTATACTCAGCTTTGCTGGGTAGGTTAGTCTTGATTACAAACTCAGTTCATTTTCTCTTAAGAGTATCATATTCCACGTACTTTAGTCTTTTTTTTTTTTTTTTGGCAAGGTAATGGAATTAAGTGACTTGCATACAGGTCACACAGCTAGGTAATTATTAAGTGTCTAAGGCTGGATTTGAACTCAGGTCCCCCTGACTCCAGGGCCAGTGCTCTATCCACTGGGCCACCTAGCTGCCCTTCTTTAGTCTTGTATTACCCTGACTGTAGCTCCTCAGTATTTAAATTATTTTCATTCTAACTGCATGCAGTATTTTCTCCTTGTTCTGGGAGACCTTAACTAAAATATTCTTTGATTTTAATCTTAGGATCTCTTTCAGATGGTGATTGATGGACTTTTTCAATTCTATTTCTATTTTTATTTAAAGTATAGCATCTAGCTTTTTTTGATCATGATTTTCTTGTAATCCAACAATTCTTACTTCTCTTCAATGTATTTACCAAGTGAGTTGTTTTTCTAATGAGATGTTTCACATCCTCTTCTTTTTTTATTCTTTGATTTTGTTTTATTTCTGCATTTATTATCAATTTACTAGGTTCCCTTATCCAATTCTAATTTTAATGAGTTATTTTCTACAGTAGTTTTTCTTTTTCTAGATTTTCTTTTCATAAATTTCTTGATTTCCTTGTATTAATCATTTCTTTTCTAATTTTTTCTCAACTTGTTTTATTTTATTTTTTAAAAAGTCCTTTTAAACTCTTCCAAAAACTCTTCCTCTTTTTTGGACTTGTGACTTTTTACATTTTTTTTGGAGCTTTACTAGTAGCTATCTTCTGAGTTTCTGGTCTTCTCTATCACCATAGCAACTATCCATAGTGAGGTTCTTTCTTTGTTTTTCACTCATTTTAATGGTCTATTTTTTTTTTTTACTATTTTTATCTTTATGTTGGGGTCAAGCTCTGATCCCAGGGTATTGGGTATATGGTCTCACAGCATAAAAATTATTAAATGGATAAGAGTAATACATGGGAATAATATTTGAATTGGTAAAAAAAATGTGTATTATGCAAGACTTGTTTTGAAATGACTATAATAAAAAGCCACTATCATAAAAGACTATAATCATGTAATAAAAAACATACTACAAAGAAACAAGACATGCACATATGAAGACCATAAGCAAAGGCACCATTTGAACAGAAGCAATAATGAGAGAAAGATAAAAGGCAATAATAAGAGATAAAGAACAAGTTTAAAATAAATAATTATTTGAATAAAGAACAGTAGAACATGGGTATCTCAATAACACCACAGCAAATAGAGCAGCAGCCCTGGAGCCAGGAAGACCTAAGTTCAAATTAGATCTCAGATACTTCTTAGCAGTGTGACATCTCCTTTTTCACCTCCCTTACTCCTTTGGCAATCACAAATGAGACTGGGGACTTCATTCTTTTTTCTCTGTACTGATTCTCTGTAACTGATTTTCTTATCACTGATTGTCACTTTTAGTCCCAAGAATACTCAAATTTACCTGTCATCCTCCCTTTTTGATGACTGTTCAGAATAATCAACACTCATTTGGTTCCACCTGGTTCCTAGCCTTCCTTCTCAGCTCCTTCATAGACAACACAGCGGCTTATTGGATTATTCCTAGCTTGAGTTTTGTTATTCTTGATTATGCCAATAAATTGCATGGCCAGTAACAACAAATTTGTGAATCTTATTCACATGAGGATTCCTCATTGATGGAACCATGGAAGTGGGGCATTCATAAGTCAGAGAAAATAGTTGTTACACTTTTCATCATTTTGGGAGCATCTCCCAGATCTCATCACTAGTCTTACATTAAAACTTGGGGAAAGCTCAGGAGACATCAAGACACGAGAAGGCGACTCCGTGAAGGCGGGTGCCATCTAGTGACCTCTCCCCTTACAGCATCATCCTCTCACTGGATACCAACAATTAGCAGGCTAAGATATCAAGCCAAGAGGTGAGGACTTGGTCAAACAGTACCTTTTGAGAGCAGCCCTAGGTCTAGCTATTCCGGCAAAATCAATCCAAAAGGCTCCGCGTCATCACAGCCAGGACCAGTTCCATCCATCTGCCTATACGCCAAAGTCTTTCAATGGCATTTCCCTTCCATGTTATCACAATGTTCCTAGAAACAGTTCCCTTTTCTACATGGGGAATTATATCGTGAACACTGTGCAAGGTCATAGCAAGCTAGACTCAGTGGCTAGTCTCTGAGTATATATCAAAATATCAAATTTGGAGGGGAAGGGAGGCATATAGAGTCCAGAATTTTTGAAGCAATTCTAAGAGAATTTCACTTCTGCCACTTTAGTAATTGTGTGATTTGGCAAGTCACTTCCCATGTAAAAGTCACTGAGCCAGATGATCTCCAAAGTTGCTACCATTTATATAAATCCTGTTAGCCTTTCTCTTGACCCAGACACTGACATGCCCATACAGAAAGAACCTTGGCAGAACACATGGGTTCAGTGGACATGCTAGCAATTGTTGAGGGCAGCTAGATGGCACAGTGAGTACTCTGAAGTCAGGAGGATCTGAGTTCAAATCTGACCTCAGTTACTTAATAGCTCTGTGATCTTAGGCAAGTCACTTAACCCTGTCTGCCTCACATCCAGGGCCATCTCCAATCATCCTGATTCATATCTGGTCATTGGACCCAGATAACTCTGGAGGAGAAAGTGAGACTGGTGACCTATCACATTAGCCCCTCACTCAAATCCAGTTCACATGCTTGCCATGACATCACCTCCCTGATGTCATGGTGGTCTTTGAGAATGAAGGACAAGGGGCAGCTAGGCGGTGCAGTGGATAGAGCACTGACCCTGGAGTCAGGAGGACCTGAGTTCAAATCTGGCCTCAGACACTTCATAAGTACCTAGTTGTGTGACCCTGGGCAAGTCACTTAATTCCATTGCCTTGAAAAAAAAAGAATCGAGAATGAAGGGCAAACAGCAACAACGATATGATCCTGGGCAAGTCGAACTCTTAATGCTCTAAACTGATTTCATTTCCTCGTCCAGAAACTGGCCCATGAGAATGAAATCACAGGTCTGATTGCTAATCCAAACAATAGGTACTTATTACAAATTAGTAGTGAAGTTACAAAGAAAAATGTGAGTATTTTTCCTAACGGGGCTTATATTCTGCTATAATGCCAATGAGGAATGAAGATTGCCCTGTTCTACATCTTCTAAAATCATCACTGACACCATTGATATATTCACATGGTGATAATCATATAAGCAGTATATGTCAGAAACAGGACTTGAACCCATGTCTTCATGACTTTGAAGCTATACCCTATCCATGTTGCTTACTAATTGACTGATTGAATTACATCTTGGTTCCTCTGTGAGATTTCCTCCCAAAACTGGCCCAGTCTTCTTCTACGACTCATGGAAACCAATAGTAGGCTCATAACTGTCCTCTCCTTGCTCTCAGACCTTGAGTGGGCCTTCATAAAGGCGCTGCTAGGTGGCATAGTAGATAGAACACCAGCCTTGGAGTCAGGAGGACTTGTGTTCAAATCCAGCCTCAGACACTTATAATTGCCTAGCTGTGTGACCCTGAGCAAGTCACTTAACCTCATTGCCTTAAATATATTACATTTTTTAGAAAAGGAAGAACTGTGGGACAGAGAGAAGGAAGAAGAAGGGCAGAGAAAAAACACAAGGAAAGGGCATCACTTTCAGGATCCCAGATGGTTAAAGAATGGGGGGGGGGGGGGGTGAGGAAACGTGATTACCGGCAGGTGGCGACAAAGTCCAACAAAGGATGTGAGTTAGTGCCATATCCTTCTATGCAATGCCCAAACTTCACAGAAATATTTTTGTTCCCTTTGTGTTGGCTATTTCATAGGGAAAAAAATTAAAGGCACAGTGATGCACTATTTATTGACGGATTGTGAATTAGTCTAGCCATTCTGGAAAACTATTAATTTACCAAAATTATAATGATACCAGTACTAAGAGATCAATGATAGAGGAAAAGATATATGGCAAATCAAAGGACTAGAAACAATGCGAATGTCCATGGATTGGAGGAGAGCTGAGCAATGAGCAAATTATGCAATATAGATGTGTTGGAATGTTCTGTCACTATTAGAAAACATAAATAGAAGAGATTTAGAGAAACTTGAAAAGAGCAAAATGAGTTGAATCACAAGGAAAAACTTACAGCAAGACACAAAAATGTAAAGGAAAAAACAGTGAGAGATTACAAAATTCTAATCAATGTTTCAATCAATTGTTATTTGGAACATGACGAAGCAGAGAGGTTGTTATGGGTTAGTCATTTCAGGTATGCCAGACTCTGTGATCCCATTTGGAGTTTTCTTGGAGAAGATGATGGAGTGATCTGTCATTTTCTTCTCTTCATTTTACAGATGAGGAAACAAGCAAACAGGATTGAGCGTGTCGCCCATGATCACACAACTAGTAAGAATCTGAGGCCGAATTTGAACTGAGATAAGTCTCCCTGATGCTGCTCTATCCACACTGGCACCACCTAATTGCCCCCAGAAATACAGAATGTGGCATTGTTTTCTGATATGGCCAATATATTGCCTTGTTTTGTTTGATTATCCTAAGTTATTACAAGGGATACCTTCTCTTTGGAGTAGAGAAGGGTAAATTAGTAGGTTGTGATAGAGATGCAAATGAGAAAGAAAGGGAGTATCAATAAATCATTTAAAATCAGAAGAAAACAAAAACAAAGTTCAGAAAGGGACAGAGAATTTTTGGACTATTGTTTTGAAAGTAATGCACATTATTTCTTTCAAGAAAAAAATAAAGATAATTGTATATGAAACTGAGCATCTGTTCCATGTGGCTTGTTTCAAAAGGATGGAAGAAAATAATGTGAGGGGCAGCTAGGTGGATAGAGCACCAGTCCTGGAGTCAGGAGGACCTGACTTCAAATTCGACCTCAGATAATTGATAATTGCCTAGCTGTGTAACCTTGGGTGAGTCATTTAACCCCATTGCCTTGTTTAAAAAAACTAAAAAGAAAAGAAATGTCTTGGGAAATAATGTTAGTCTCTCTGCTGAAATTACCTTGTATCTACTTTGTATGAAGTCTCATGCCTACATATATACTCTGGCCTTATTCTGTCATCTGCCCCTGTCACCAACTCAAGCCCCCATCAACAAAATTTCCTCCTGGCTCCACTACCCTTTTGACTATGGATTAGCTTTTAGAAAGTGATATTTACTTCCATGATATAGCAAGAACAAAGCGCAAACCTTCCCTAATACCTTGAAAGCACTTGCTCCCCACCTTCTCCCTTCACCCACACCAGTGTCCTGGGGAGCAGACCCACCCTCAGCTCAGTCTCTCCATAGCAGGATCCCACCAAGATGATGTACAGATAAAGCAAGATTGTAGGATGACTCCTTCCCTGAGTCACCCTGCACTGGATCTCAAAGCTCAGTCCTTGCTCCTCTACTCAACAATGGTGAACTGGTTGCTGGGAGATCAGGATGAAGTTCTTGTTTTACCTAAAACTGGAAGTTTAGATGTTTAATTAAAGCCTCTCCCCTTAAAGCTAGGGCAGCTAGGTAGCCCAGTGGACAGAGCCCCAGCCCTGGAGTCAGGAGAAACTAAGTTTAAATCCAACCTCAGTCATTCACAGCAAGTCTCTTTACCTATATTTTGCCTCACTCTTCTCCTCTGTAAAATGGAAATAATAATAGCACTTCTCTCCCAGGTTTATTGTCAAAGTCAAATGGATAGAGCATCATGATTCCCAGAGTCAGAAGAAACTAAATTCAAAACTAATTTCAAATACTAACTGTGTGACCTTGGACAAGTCACTTAACCTCAGTTGCCTCAAAAATTTTTCTTTTAATTTAGAAAAAAAATGCTTAGCACAGTGACTATCACAGAATAAATACTACAGAAAAGTTGGCCATTAGCTATTTTCAATGATATCATTAGAGTCCAACAGATCCACTAAGAACACAGCTGAATCCAATTCTGGTTGTGCAGACAATTAAAAAAAACTTCTCCTGACCACATGGTTGGCAGACCAGTAGCAGCTAGAGGATATCTAATCATAGCTAAGCCTTCTTAAGGCACTTCCAATCCACGTCATCCCTGCTCTCCAGGCATCAGATCCCTTGGCATCTCCAGACTGGATAGTTGTGGAGTTGGGGCACAAGGGCACATTGTGGATAGACTCCAGGTCCTCTAATATATTGTTTCCTCTGATTGAATGGAAACTCCTTGAGGGAAAGAACTGTTTTATTTTTGTCTTTACATCTCTAGCACCAATCCCAATGCCCGACCTAACAAATTTGTTGATTGATTGCTTAAGTGAGCATGTGTAGCTGGTGCAGAAGAGTGGCTTTGGAAATGGAAGATTCCTCTTCATGGGTTCACATCTGGCCTCAGACACTTACCATCTGGGTGACCTTAGGATAGATGTGGTGTTCGGGGAGGTCTAGCACCCAGGTGTGAGGGCTTCCTGACCCCATTTCTGGGCTGCTCATACAACTTTGGTGTCTCCTTGCCACCTAACTCTCACCTTTGAGAACCAAGAAGTTATAACATACACAGTATCCACACACCAGTAAATCATCCCAGTAGATGAGCTAAAACCAGGTTAAGAGGAACCAGTAGGCCTCAGATTCATTGGTGAGTGAAGGGAGGTGGCTACCAAAAACATGTGAAGACTTCCCTGGAGGAGAGGCAGATGAGAACAATTTGTTCCAATGCCCATGAAGGAGGTGGAAGCAGACTCTGATGAATACTTAGAGCTTAGTCAAACATAGAAGATGCCAACATAATCCACTGCATCCCGCATCATTGTCAGTCATTCTGACTTTTATCTTGTCACTGGTCTCCAATGACTCTGGAAAAGAAAAGTGAGGTAGATGAGTTTGCACAGCTCCAAATCACATACAAGTCAAGACTTCACCCCATGATGTCATTGGTTCTCTGAAAACAAAAGCCCCTGGGTAAGTCATTTAACCCTGTTTGCCTCCATTCTTCATCTGTAAAATGAGATGGAGAAAGAAATGATCAACTATTTTAGCAACTTTGCCAAGAAAACACCAAAAATAGGCTCCTGAAGTCAGAAATGGCTGAACAGCAACAAAGATTCCATTTTAAGCATATTAAAATCAAAGATCTCACCTTTTGTGAAAGGGGAAGGAATGGGGATATTGTATCCCCCAATGTCTGAATCATAGTGTAGAAGCATATTAAAAAATTTCTTTTTATTTCAAGAGAAATAATAAGAAATATTTATCTATAATCCTTCCCAGACTTTTACCTTTAGGAAAATGTGTAAAAGGTAAAAGAAGAAAAGCCCAGAAAATAGAATAAGAGAGGTAAACAAATGTAGAATTCATTTTAAAATTCCTCCTGAAGAAACTGACATTATGACCCACCTAAGGATAGTCCTCTCTTTCCATTTTCAGAAAGAATTATGGCAGATGACTATGAATTCTCTGATTATTCCTGGAGAACACTTGAGGGGAAAGGTCAAAGAACAAACTCAATAGTGTTTAATGACTAATTTTTCTATTAGAATGTTCAAATTCTATTTTAGCATACTCTGGTCTTTTTATTTTTTGAAGATTCCTGTAAATAGGGGTAGCTAGATGGCACAGTGGATAGAGCAGTGACACTGGATTCAGGAAGACAGGAATTCAAATCCAGCTTCAGGAATTTAATAATTACCTATGTGACCTTGGGCAAGTCACTTAACTCCATTGCCTTGCCAAAAAAAAGGTATTAGAATCCACACTAGGGTAAGGGGAGAGACCTTTGGTCAATGCTACTTCTTTGGAGATCATAATAGGGATGAGATAGAATGAATTCATCCTAAGAGTTTATTATTCTAACTCATAATTCTTGCTGATTAGATACTAATCTCTGTTGTTACTATACAGAAGAAGGATTTTAAATTCTACATTTGACCCTGGAGGACAGCTCCCATTGCTCCATCTTAGTTCCATTCTTGCTGCCTTTTCTCTGAAGGGAATAAAACATAAGTTAAAAGATAGTTGGAGAATGGCCTCTAATAAAGTGAAGGTTTTCTTTGAAAAGCTTCAAGAGCTGTATTATTCCATTACACTACCTGCAATCTCATCGCACAGCTTGATGGCCCTAAACTCTCTCCTCGGAGGCCTTGCCCAGTCTCATTTCTTCTCCCCAAGTGGACTCTTTCCTACTGTTTTCACAATGGGCTTTTATCTCTAAACAGCTGCAACATCTATTTAGGAAATAAAGGTTCACTTCCCCTATGAGAGTCTAAATGTAGACTTCCAAGGATTTATTTTAGAAACTGGAAATGTTTTTTCTATGTCCATGTCCAGCTGGATAGATTATAGGGAAAACAATATGGTATAATGAGGGGTAGCTAGGTGGCGCAATAGATAGAACGCTGGACTTGAATTCAAGAAAATTCATCTTCATGTGTTCAAATATGGCCTTGGACACTTACTGGGCAAGTCACTTCACCCTGCTTGCCTCAGTTTCCTCATCTGTAAAATGATCTGGAGAAGGAAATGGCCAACCACTCCAGTATTTGTCAAGAAAGCCCCAAATAGGGCCACAAAGAGTCAAAGACAACTATGAGGATGACTTCTCTTTTTTATTAAACCTATTTTTTTAATCTTTTTATCCTCTGCCCTTTGTTTTAGGATCTTCCCCCCAGAGTCAAAAATAATGAATTTAATTATTCTTCCACATGACTTCCTTAAATATTTAAAGACATTTATCATGCATGATAGGCCTGGTGTCCGGGACTAGGGATGTGACGATCCTATTTTATTTTGCAAAGTCACAGCACATCTGTTCCAGATGTCACATTTTAGGAAGGGTTTAAGTCAAGTGAAGACTAGAAAGGAGAAAAGACCCTAAGTATAGAGCAGTAAGGGACCCAGGAAGCCGCGTCATCTGCCGCCACTGTCCTCCCCCCGCAATCTCTCGTACCCTCCATCCTACTACCCTGCATGCAACACATGAAGAACTCAAGCCCAGGAAGATAAACCAATTTGTCCAAGGCGATACTAGTAGAAGCTCCAAGGGCTGTGTTTGATCCCGGGTCCTTTGTTGTAGTTGCTGCTGTTTGTCCCTCCTTTGGAGGAAGGCCAATAACATCACTGGTGATAGTTTGTCTTATACATGAATACAATTTAAGTGAGGCAGAATTGTGCAAGGTCTTCATTCTCACTCTCTTCCAGAGTCATCGCAGTCTGGTGGCTAGATAAAAGTCACATGATAACTTTCAAAATACTTAAGGATAGGGCAGCTAGGTGGCGTAGTGGATAAAGCACCGGCCCTGGAGTCAGGGGTACCTGGGTTCAAATGCGGCCTCAGACACTTAATAATCACCTAGCTGTGTGTCCTTGGACAAGCCACTTAACAATCCTCTAGGCAAGCCACTTGCAAAAAAAAAAAAAAAAAACTAAAAAAAAATACTTAAGAATAGATATATTGTCCTAACCAATAAGGGATATAAAGCATAGAGCAGCTTTGACTCTGAAGCCATCCGTATAGGGCTGTTCATCCTCCTTTGTTATCCAACTGCCATCCAACTCTCATCTGTGGCTCCAACAATGGCCACAACCCAACTGGTGATAGCCAGGATGCATTAGGCAACTTTGGCATCTTGCATGTCTGACCAAGCTCTAAGTGCTCCAAAGACCATGCTTCAGCGTCTTTCATGGCCAGTGGAACAAATTGTTCTCATCTGCCCATTCTAGTGGAAAAGTCACATGTTTGGGATAGACATGCCCCTAACTCAGCCACAGGTTTGTGGTCCATCAGTTACCCTCAAACAAGTTTAGTCCATCTGCCAAGATGGTTTTAACCAAGAGGGTTTTACTGGGCTACATGCTGCAGCTTTGGGACGGCAGGTAGACACCAAAGGTGGATGAGCAGTCCTGAAAAGATTTCACATCAGAGATGATGGGATGACTCTAAAGTCAAAGCTATTTCTTGGTTCTATACCCCCTATTGGTTAGGACAAGATATCTAGTCTTAAGTATTTGAAAGGCTATCATTTGAAAAAGGGATTTGACTTGTTCTGGTTGGTCCCTAAGGGTAAAAGTAGAAGTAGATAGAAGGGAAACAATTTCCTACTATAACTATCTAAAAAGGGAATGACCTGCCATTTCCTTCTCCAACTCATTTTACAGATGAGGAAACTAAGGCATACAGGGTTAAGTGACTTGCCCAGGGTCACATAGCAAATAAGTGTTAGAGGTTGAATTGGAACTCAGGTCTTCCTGACTCCAAATCTGGTCCTCTATCCATTGCACTGCCTAACTGTCCAAGTATTCTACAAGTTTAATCAAGAGGAAGCTGATCACATCCAATTCTTTTGTTTAATTCATTTTGTATTATTTATTTAATTTTCCAATTGCATGCAAAGGTAGTTTTCAACATTCATCTGATTGCAATTTTAGGAGTTCCACATTCTTATATCACCTTCCCCACTCCTTTCTCCCCTTCCCATAGCAGCAAACAATCTAGTAAAAATTGTACAACTACTATCAAGTTTAATATTCTCCCATATTAGTCATCTTGTGAAAAAGGAATTAGAACTGGGGGAGGGGTAGAAGAAAAGAAAAATGAGAAAGAATAAATGAAAAAATATAAAAGAAGTTTTAAAAAGTGAACACAGAATGCTTTGTTCTGCATTCAGACGCCATAGTTTATCTATCACATCCAATTCCTAAGAACAATCCTCTAGTCAAATTCATTCCTGGAAATTGAAAGTTCCACCCAAAATCAGAAGGCTTCCATTGGTGAAGCTGCCAAATTCTCTCTTGTTCTGAGAAGGTCATTGCTCCTACTCCCAAGGTCTTCCTGTTTGAGGATGGCCACTCATCACCTTATTCAAGAAAGTGGCTAGTGTAGATTTATTAAGTTTAAATCTTGGTTGTATCCCTATCCCCTGAAAAACTTCACCCTTCTTCATTTCCTGGGTCTTAATGAATTCTACTTGTATGGACATCATAAAAAGGGTTAACCAAGTCCCAGAAGGATTGCTATATTTAATGACTTTGCTCTTTGCCAAAGAAGCAACACAAGCAATAAAAACCATCATATAGTAAAACAACTAAGGTGGGGTTCCATGTGTAATTCCTCCCGACCTTGGCAGTCCTTAGTCAGTCTCTAAGCCCTGGATTTAAAAAAGAAATAAACAAAAGGGCCTAGTCAGAGCTTCCCCATACTTCCTTAGGGAACACTCCTGCTTCCCAGACATTTCCTCCTCATAATCCAGGAATCACTGTAAGACTTTCCCACTTGTGGCCTCCAAGGGAGTAAGGATCAACTCATTTCAGGGATGTGTAAAATGATTCCCAATGCCTCGATTTCTCTTCTAAGCATCCTTTGATCTTTCTTTTTGGGTGGTTCTTGATGTAGCTGCTCATTGACAAGGTTGTACAGGAGGACCATGGTAGCCCCTCACCATACATCATTACTGAAGCAGGAAAGTGAACTCAAGAAGAGGCCCCCATTTCCATCTGGGCTTCCCTCCATCTTTTCTTCTTGTCCCAAAGACTCTGTCTTCTTGTAATTTCCATACTCAGTTTCTCCCCCAGCAGTCATAAATGCATCTGTAAAATGCAGAAGTTGGAGGAGATGACCTTCCAGTTCTCAATTTATAATTCTATAATCTAGGAGTGGCTAGGTGGCACAGTGGATAGAGCACTGGCTCTGGAGTCAGGAGTCCCTGAGTTCAAATCGGGCCTCAGACACTTAATAATTACCTAGCTGTGTGGCCTTGGGCAAGTCATTTAGCCCCATTGCCTTGCAAAAACCTAAAAAAAAATAATAATTATGTGTATAGTACTCAGTTTCTCTTTTGCTTCAGATCAATTAAATATTTCATCTCAATCTCTCAAGCAACTCAAACTCAATACATCCAAAATAAAACTTTTTATCTTTTGTCCCCAAATTCTTCCCTCCCCTGAACTTTCCCATAACATTCTTTTTCCCTTGCCAAATTTTCCTAGTACCACAACCTCCTAATGACCCAAATCTGCCAGCTTAAAGGCTTAGAGGCAACCTTGACTCCTCATTCTCACTCACCAGACAAGACCAATCAGTTGCCAAAACACAGCATTGCTTCTCCGAAACTCATGAATACATCCTATTCTCTTCACACTTTTATCCTAGCACAGACTCTCATCACCTCTTGGCTGAATTGTTACGGTGGCCTCTCTATTCACCTACCGTTCTGCTGATAAATTGATTCTCGGTAAACCTCAAAAGCAGGTTGGCAACCACCATTCCTTCTCTTATAACAATGCCTATTACCCCTGTGACCTTTCCGTGTGACTAATGAGCTCCTCCCTGGAGCCAAGGAAGTAAGATGCCAATCGTGCCCATGTCAAACCCAGTTGGGATCAGTATTACTTCATAAAAGTTGCTATTCAGTTGTATCTGACTCATTGTGAACCCATGTGGCAGTTTTTTGCCAAAGATACTAAAATTCAATTTTTTTCTCCAACTCATTTTACAGCTGAGGAAACTGAGGTAAGCAGAGTGAATTGACTTGCCCAAGATCATACAGCTAGTAAATGTGTGAGACTGAATTTGAACTCATGAAGATGAGTCTTCCTGATTCCAGGCTAGGATCTCCATCCATTTTATAACCTGATTTTCAGGATCCCTTGAAGAATTCTTTTCTTCACATTAGAATATAAGCTCCTCAAGGGCAGGGGATGTCTCTCTTTATGTTTGTATTTGTATTCACAGCATTTGGCACAGTGCCTAATGCCTCGTGAATGTTTAATAATGCTGTATTTGTCCGTGCTTAATGTGAAATCCTCTCTTTGGCAATTAACTCTTATAACCATGCCCTGATCAACCTTTCTGTGATACCTAGACTTTGCTTCTCTTGTTAGAGCCTATGGTTCAGCCTCCTCGCTTTTCCAAACACAGGGTTCTCCCATGTCATATTGATGGCAGTCAGGAACGCTGTCCTTAATCCCATCTTTTAGAATTCCTGATTTCATTCAAGATCCAGGTTATGTTAAATCGCTTCTACATCAAACAACAAAATTCCCTTTCCTAATCCCCTGAGCTCCCAGTGTTCTCCTTCCTCAAAACTCATGAGATTCATGGGGGCTTGGGGGACTTTACCTCCCCTCTACTCTGAGCTGAGCCCTTTATGTGTTTGGTCCTTGGGGAACTTAACTTACCAAAAGGGGAAGTGCATGGAGTATGTTGGAGCCTGCTCTAAGGAGAAACTGTTCAGTTTTCAATTTGAACCTTTATGTCTCAGAAATCTGCAAATGCTCCAAATCAAGACTAGATTTTCATTTATTTTGTTAATTGTCTAAGCTTAAAAAAGGAATGGGAAAATGTTACTAATTCAGACACAATATCATGCAATATGGTATAATACAATATAATGTAATGTAATAAATGTAACCCCATTGGTATCCTTATGGTGGAAATGAATGTCCCACCCCACATGAAGGGCAGGACAGAATTGATGAGAGACAAGAATTTCGGTTCTCAACCACTCCCATCTTTGGGGATTCTTCAAACCAGAGTCCTTGAGTCCTTCTCAAGGCTCTCCAGCTGTTAAGTCTGCTTCTAGTTTTGAGAGAGAGATAATGGAAGAGGCCAAACCTACTTCAGGCTCCTGAAGGAAGACTGTGGGAAGACTTGAAGCTTGAAGAGTCTATCTTACTTCTGCCCGGCTTTCATTTCCACCAATAAGGAGAGAGTCCCATACCCATCAATGGGCTTTAGGACAGGGGTTACATTATATAATACACTAGGTTATATGTATCTATGTGACAAATTATTATATAGTATTAATAATATATTAGAATGTAATAATATTATATTTAATAATCTGGCCCTTAGCATAGGGCCTAATACTTTGTAAGTCTTTAATAAATTTTGATTGGTTGGCTCTGATTCCTCCCTTGGCTCCAGGCCACTCCTAGAATGAAAGTCACTGGCAGATGTTGCTGGTTCTCATTACCTTCTCACTAGGAGCCTTTCAGGACCTTTTGATGTTCACAAGGTCTATGCTAGAGAAAAGAGAGACAAAGAGCAACTAGGGACTCTGGAACAAGCCCAATTGGTTGAGTCCAGCACTCCATGTAGGGAGCACCATTATGTTAGGTCCCCTAGGCATCCTTGGATGATACCTTGAGAACTGTTGCCCTAGAACATCAAACTTAAAATACCAGTGGGAATGAGGCAGCTAGGTGGTACATTAACCTTGGAGTCAGGAGAACCTGAGTTCAAATCCTCCCTCAGACATTTAATAATTACTTAGCTGTGTGGTCTTGGACAAGTCACTTAGCCCCCTTGCCTTGCAAAAAAAAAGTCCCTAAAAAAAATACCAGTGGGAAGTAGTAATGGAAATGGTGGTGGTTGTACTGGAGGAGGAGTAGAAGGTGGGAATAATTGTGGAGGTGGTAGTGGTACTGGAGAAAGAGGAGGAAGAGGTGGTGGTGATGGTGATGGTGGTGTTGATGGTGGTGGTTGTGGTGATGGTGGAGGTGGTGATGGTGGTGATGGTGGTAGTGGTGGTGATGGTGGAGGTGGTGGTGGTGGTGGTGATGGTGGAGGTAGTGGTAATGTTGTGCTGCAGGTGATAGAGATGGTGCTGGTGGAGAAGGATGAAGAGGAGAAGGAGGAGGAGGAGGAAGAGGTGGTGTTGTGGTAGAAGTGGTGGTGGTGGTGGAGGTGGTGGTGCTTTGTTTTTGAAGGGGACAAAGCTGATGTCTTGACTGGCTTATGAATTGGATTTAAATGAGGCAGAATTGCAGGAAATCATCAACCTCACTGTCTTCCAGAGTGGCAGTAGCAACACTAAAGTCAAGATGACTGGTGATGGACATCTTCAAGATGCTATTCCTGCCTCCTACCCCAGGCTGGGCAAATCCCTTCCTCTCTTCTTGATCTGAGCAACTGTCTAAGACCATGAACTAGAGAGCAAGTGCTGCCCTGCTTTGATGGAGGGAGTTTCCTCACCTAGTCTAAACCTCCCATCTTGTAAAAGAAGAAACTGAGGCTGAGAGAGATTAGTCAGCATGTCCTAGGTGTCTGGTAAATAGTAGGCACTTACTAAATATTTACTGGTTGACTGATACCCAGGCCCCCTGCCCCCAGTTTCAATGGTCTTTCCAGCCCAAGAAGCTGCCCCTGCACCATCTTCTTTGTCCTCCCCCATCTCCTCTTTCCATCCCACTGGCTCTTGCACCCCCTCTCTCTTCACTTTCCCTTTCCCCATCCCTCTCCTTTTCTCCCTCCTCTCTAATGTGGCACTAATGTGCCTTCTTACATATGCAAATGGAGCTTGCAGGTTTAAATATAGTAACAACTCTTTCCGAGGAGAACACTTTACAGTTTACAAAGCACTGTCTCACATGCCTTAATTCACTTGCGTTTCCAGATCTTTTCTATGAAAATGAGGAACTTTTATAACTCTCTGGCCCAGCATCTTCCATCCCCACCTCCACACAAAGACTCACACAGGTTAGAAACATCCTCAGGCCTGGCCCACACACAGCTCTTGAAAAATAGATTTTGGGGTTGCACACATTTTGCCTGGACTCTCAGAACTTCTAGCAGTTTCCCCTGTTTCTCCTTTCCCCATCAACCAAATGCCTGACAGAGAGAGTGAGAGAGGGAATGAAGATCAGTTCTGAGTTCAAATCCCGGTACTGCTCCTCACTAGATGACCTTGGAAAAAGTCTCTTTCTATATCTGCACTCTAGATCTCCAGCTTCCTCACTTGGAAAATAAAGCTCAGATGAAATAAACTGCAGGGGCAGGGGCAGGGGCAGGGGCAGAGCATATAGAGTAGAAAACACCAGATTTGACCTCCAAATTGTTTTGGATTCAAATTTTTTCTCTGACTCTACTAGTTTGGTGATCTTGGGTCAATCCTAACTCCTAAGTGAGGTTAGTTTCCTATTTGTAAAATAAGGGACAGCTAGGTGGTAAAGTGCCTAGGGTTGGAAGGACCTGAGTTCAAATATGACCTCAGATACTTACTGACCCTGTGGCCCTGGGCCAGTCTTTTAACCCTAATTGCCTTAAATAAGTATGAATGAATGAATGAATGAATGGGTGGATAAAGAATTAGCTGATCTCCTAGGTCTCTTTCAGGTTTAAACCAATGACCCACTGAAACCATCAAAGCCTTAATCCTCTGGTCCCATGTTGTTGGTGCCTGTTGGTCCATACACATAGGTCATGGGAAGACTTACCAGGGTACACTACAAGGTGAATTCCCACGAAACAATCTCAATTTCTTTAAATTTACTTAAGGCAATGAGGTGAATGACTTGCCTAAGGTCACACAGCTAGGGAATTATTAAGTGTCAGAGGCCAAATTTGAACTCAGGTCCTCCTGACTCCTAGGCCGGTGTTCTATCCACTGTGCCACCTAGCTGCCCTGAAGCAACCTCTAATAATAATATCTTATACAGCAAAAGGAAATGGCTTCATCTTGTTAACCATTCAACAAAATCACCCCCTTGTCTTCCTCCAAAAATTATGTAGCCTCTCGGTGATGTAACAACAGTAGCCAAGAGAGCTGGCATGAAGATCCTGCTAAGATTTAGAAAGACCTTTACAGACATTATTTCCTTGAAGACCCTCAACAGTTAGCACCATGGGTGTTATCACCTCCATTTTACGAAAGAGAGTGCTGAGACCCAGAGAGGCAAAATGATTTCCCCAGAGTCACAAAGCTAGGAAATATCTGGGGCAAGATTCTAATCCAGGACCCTTCTGACACCAAATTAAATCCCTTTCCACTACATCATGAACCAAATGAGACTTTAGAAACCAGTCTAATCCAACCCCCTCATTTTAAAGATGAAGAAAATTGTGATCCATAAAACTCAAATGACTTGCCTGTTACCTCCTATTTACATTGAATCTGTCTCTATCTCAGCTAGATCTATATTTATATCTGTCTTGTATGTACTTAGTTATTTAAATAGTCTCTGCCAATGAGACTATAAATTCCTTGAGGGACTCTGTCTGTGACTCTCTTTGTATCCCAGATACTTAGAAAGGGTCTGACACCTAGTAAACATTTCATAATTGCTTGTTGACTAACTCTTTGCAAGTAAATATTAAGGGACAGAGCCAGGTTATAAATGCAGGTCCTCTGGCCCATAACTAGTGTGAATCATAGGATTTATAATTACAAAATGACTTCAAGTCCATCCAGGTCATCTCTCTCATTTTATATCTCAGGTTTTATGGTTTTGTTGTCCATCATTTCCTTATCTTCTCATGTCACGTTTGAAGTTTCCCATATGACCAAGCAAAGCCAGCAACCCATGTCTGACAGTAGATGTTGCATTCTTTCCCTGTCTCTCCACCCCCTCTACCATGAAGAGGAGAGCCTGTTTCCTCCTCTGCTCCCTAGGCCCTTACCACCAGTCAGATTCCCATCATGATCTGTGTCATGTCTCTCGTTCTCCTGGTCCTGCTTCCTTCACTCTGCATCAGTTCATAGAAGTCTTCCCAGAACTATATAAGAAAGAGCCGGGGGCATTGATAAAGTTTCTAGCTTGAAGTCAGAAAGATCTCTCACCTCAAGCACTTCCTAACTGTGTGACCCTGGGCAAGTCACTTCATCCTTATATGATTCTGTGTCCTCCTCTGCAAAATAAAGGGAATGGGCCTCCTCCCAGCTCTAAATGGACAGTTACTTTTTTTTATTTTAATATTAATTTCAGTATATTTGCATGTGAAATGCTATATTGACTCCAAAAGCAGTTTTATTTCTCCAATTTGAGAAGAGGGAGTATCTTTTTCTTCTGAGACATCTCCTCTTCTGGATGAGGAATGATTTGTTTTTCAGTAAGTATCAGATGGATATAGAAAAGGGGAAGACATGTAAGCAATAGTTTGGCCAAAAGCTGCATAAATTCATCTTATTATGGGAAATGTTGACCTGGGAATCCACCTCCACTCTTAAATTCTGTGTAGCTCTCTGCATGGGCAGTGTATGCAGTAAGAAGCCAGTTCTCTCGTTATGCCCATGGCCCTGGCTACTGCCAACTCTACCATGGCATCCATAGAAAGGAGATCCTTGTTTCTTTAAGTCTTTGGGAATCAATGTGTCCAGCTCAGACAGTTTCCCTAGTGTTGTTGAAGTAGACTTGGAGGTTTGAACCCTTGTAATTTGTATGATTTTTGTGGAGTTCTCCAGATCCAGCAAACACTTCTTCATTTTAATGATCACCTATTCAATATTTCTTATGGCCCAATAGTACTCCATTGCATTCACATACTAATAACCTTGTTCTTCCTTATTTTATCAAGACCAGAGAGAGAGAAAGGAGGAACTTGACAAAGGCTATAAAGTCATCAAAACAAACCATCCAATCCTGAAAAAATGGCTCAAAAATCTGCAAACTGTGTTACTCTGCATTTTATTTAATCAATGAATCTATTAGAAACAATATTTCTTACCAGAAAGAAATAGAATGAGGAAAAATTCCTATAGCTGTTTTGAGGACAACTGCCCAAAAGATATCTTTCTCTTTCAATGAATGTCCTTATGTAACATGGATAGGGTATGTATATATCTCATGGCCAAATCAACCCATATATTGGCTTCCTTTTTCCCTTATCTGATACTGAAAAGGAACCAATTGCTCCTTAGCCAGAAGGGGAGGTTGTTCAAAAGAAAGAAATATTCCCCTCTCTGCAAATTGGAAAACTCAAAATTTCCTTCATGAAAATAGATATATATTAATACACAAAGAAAAGTGAATTTAAAGCTACAAAGGTCTTTTACACCCTTGTGAAAAGTCCTAGAAAGTTTTAGAAATTACTCCATCTTGGGCAGCCAGGTGACACAGTGGCTAGAGCACCAGCCCTAGAATCAGGAGGACCTGAGTTCAAATCCAACCTCATATACTTAATAATTACCTAGCTGTGTGGCCTTGGGAAAGTCACTTAATCCCATTGCCAAGCAACCTCAGCCCTTCCCTTGCAACCTCAGCCCTTCCCAAAAATAAAGAAATTTCTCCATCTTGGAGGGTAATTTATCAATGCACTGTTTACCAAGCAGAAAAGAAAATTACCTCTTTGCCCAAGAGTTAGCTACCATTTACAGTACTTTACAAGTTTAATACTTATAACACAACCAGGGCACTAGTATTATTCCCATTTTACAGATGAGGACAATGAAACAGAATGACTTACCCAAAGTCGTATAGTATTTATCTGAGGTAGAATTTGAACTCAGGTTTTCCTGACTCCAGATCCACTGACCCACCTAGTTATGACCCATCTAAGGGCAATAACCACTTTCTCCATTACGAAGGTAATTAGAGTATCGATTATAGAGGAAGTCTCTTTGATTATTTTGAGAGTTTGAGAGAGGAGAGTGGTCAGAGAAGGATGGGTGGTTGATTTTCAGAGAACATTCCAGAAAAACTAAGTGACTATTCTTCTATTGGATGGAGCAGAATATTAACTACAAAATTGTAGGGGGTTTTTCTCCAAGTTTTGTTTTGTTCAAGATTACTTTAAATGTTCCTTCAAAATGTCTTATGTGAACAAGATGTCTGAGGGCATGAATTGTGTCTGCCAACTTGGCTATTTCTCTCCAAGCAGAACAATTCTTGAATTTAGAATAAGGCTAATTAAAATTGCTTCTGGAAGACTTGTGCTTAAAAAGCAGAGTTCTGTGTTAATATTCCTTTCTTTGCCACTTGCAATAATTGGGGTCCCTGCTTCCATTCTTTTCCTCTCCGAGCCATCCTGTCACACAACTCTCAAAGGGATTTTCCTAAAGTGCAGGGGGGGTTTTGCATATGAGTCTCCTATGAAACAGAGAGAGAGGGGAGCTGAAGGAGAGGGACTGCAGACACACATACACAGAGAGACAAGGAGGGAGAGAGACAAGGAGAGGGAGAGAGAAGGAGGGGGAGAGAAACAGAGACAAAGAGACAAGGAGGGAGAGGGAGAGGGAGAAGGAGGAGGGAGAGACAGAGACAGAGACAAAGAGGGGGAGAGAGGCAGAAAGTGAAGGAGGGAAAGAGAGGAGGGGGGAAGAGAAAAAGACAGAGGAAGACAGAGACAGAGACAGAGACAGAGACAGAGACAGAGACAGAGACAGAGAGAGAGAGAGAGAGAGAGAGAGAGAGAGAGAGAGAGAGAGAGAATCAGAGAGGGAAGAGGAAGGGAGAGACAGACAGAGAGACAGAGACAGAGTCAGAGGAAAGAAACTGGCTCCCCATTGCCTCTAAATTGAGGTTTTAAAGTCCTTCACAATTAATCCCAATTTACTTTCCAGTTCCCTTCTGTCCTTCCAAGATCTTATCAGACTGTGTTCCTCACTGTGCCCCCACATAGGACACCTCCTCTCCATCTTAAATGTTCTTCCCCTTTATCTCAGCCTCGTAAAATACCATATTTCCTTCCAAATTCAACAAGTGCTGTCTTCTCCATGAAGTTTTTTTTGACCTCCTAATGGTTAGAGCCCTCTCCACTCACCCCCAATGGCCTCCTATTTATTTGACAATCAACCATTTCATCATTAGACATTCATTAAGCCCTACCCCATGACAGGCATCAGATAAGAGTTGGTCCACTCTTGTTTTCATATAGAATTATATCGCAGAGTGTCTAACACATAGTAAATAGTAATAAATCCTTAGTGATTGATTGATCAATTGCAAAAAAAGAGAGATCTCATTGCCTAAGAGCTGGATTTGTGTTTATATTTGCTGGAGGGCTATAATTAACTTGGGATTCAAAAATAGAATTAAAAAATGGGTGGCATTTAAGAGAATTGTTGGAGCATCCTTCCCTCCACCCATGGAGGACAAGGCTGCATTGTAGGAAAAGGCCAGCAGATGGTAACAGAAAGCTTCTGGGAGGAATGGAGAGAGCAGCAAGCCCACCTCAGATGATGGAGCCACAGTCAGATTGAACCCTTTGATGGCTCCTGCGGGAGCAGAGCAGAGCAGAGTTGCCATAGGGACATGGTCTTTTAAGAATAAGTTTTCCCGACCAGACGTGTTTCCCAGCCACACATGTTCCCTGGCCATATGTGTACTCTCTCCTCCTGGTGGTATGGTAATGGAACATGTGGAAGATTCTGCTGTACACTTTTCTTAAATATCTCTTCATTAGAGGATGTCATCAAAAAGAAAGGATGCTCAACAACCACAGAAGATCATACAGTTTGAGTTATCTTCCATTGGTGAGTGATTCAGGCACCATGTTACCTATCTTTGGTGGGATGGTGGAGGAAACTACATAGAAGTCCCTCATTGATGAGTCAATGGACTCCTTTTGACCGGACAGCCTTTTCCTTGAAACATTATCCTAGGTATCTGAAATCCACTTCCCCCACCTACAGGTTTTTGTCTTTTAGCTTCCTTTAAACATTCAACTCAAGTCACTTCCCAAGGGAAGCTCAAAATCTGTGCTACATAAGCAAAGTAGAAGTACAAAAAATAAGGTGCCCAAATCTAGAGACATCTTCATCTCAAAAGTTCAGATGGGTTATTGGTGCCCAATCTGTGGTGGAGCCTCCCCAACTTGGAGTGGAATTCTCAACCATAGTCAACACAGCATCCTTCGACCTGACCCCACAATTTTCTGATGCCTTCTCTTTCCTCTAGTTGGCTTGTCTTTCTGTATAAATGCTTTATCTCTGTTAACTTGTCAGTTCTTTGAAGGCAGGGACTGTTTCTCATTTCTTCTTTCTAGACCTACAATCTAACACAGTGCCTGGCAAATAACAGGTGCTTAATAAATGTTTGTTAAATTAAATGGTTGCTTAACCATAGACAAATCAAGCAAGAAGTATGCATTCAGTAAGCACTTGCTGTTTACTCTGGCCATACAAAGAAAGGCAAGAACGGTCATTGCACTTTTCTAAAATTTAGCTCTCCATAATGCTGAGTGAAGTGAGCAGAACCAGGAGAACATTGTACACAGTACCAGCAAGGCTGTGTGATGATCAGCAATGATAGATTTAGACCTTCTCAGCAGTGATCAAAGAGACTTCCAAAAGACACGTGATGGAAAATGTCACCCACAACTAGAGAAAGAACTATGGAGTCTGAATGCAAAACAAAGCTAATAATGCTCACTTTTTTTCATTTGTTTTTTCTTTCTCATGGTTTTTACCCTTTTCTTCTGATTCTTCTTTCCCAGCATGACTAATATGGAAATATGTTTCACATGACTGTGCAAGTAAAACCTATATTAGAACACTTACTATCTTGGGGAGAAGGGAGGGAAGGGAGAGAGGGAGAAAATTTTACACAAATGAATATTGAAAACTATCTCTACATGGAATTGCAAAAAATGAAATGCCATACTAAAAAGAAATGCAAACAAAATAAAATTTAGTTCCCACTTCTGTAAAATGGGAATAAAAATGTACCTTATTCCAAAATGTGCTGTATCAAATGGGATGAAACACTTTGCAAATCCCAAAGCATTACATAAAGGATGGCTATTATTGCCATAATTGTTGTTATTGTTAGTCTCAGAATTATTAAATGAATTCCAGATAAAAATGGTCCTGAGACAAGTCACTACCCACTCTTCTCTGAAGATTTCCTTAGCAGACAAGATGACAAGGATGACAAGTATTTTTCATGGTTCTGCTTCCTAATGCTAGGTTTCTCTGGTTGGAGAAATTTTCAATCCTATTACTACTCTTACCATTAGGAAAGGAGGCTGAAGGAACTTCCGGAAAGGAACTTCTTTCATCAATGGGGAAAAACACCAGAACCCAGAACACTCAAGTCATGAGTCTGCTATAATCCAAGAGCTCTGTAAAAGCAGGTTAGTTGTGGATAGAGTACTGGCCCTGGAGTCAGGAGTACCTGAGTTCAAATCCAGCCTCAGACACTTAATAATTACCTAGCTATGTGGCCTTGAGCAAGTCACTAACCCCATTGCCTTGCAAAAACCTAAAAAAAAAAAAAAAAAAAAAAGCTGGTTAGTTGAGCACAATTTTGAAATTCCTGGAAGATAAGAAGACAAAGGAGATATGGAGGGATGGGGGGGGGAGTCTTTGAAAACTCAATCTTAAGAAAACCATGTGATTGTAGATTGAGAATACTCAACAAACTTTTGGCAAATGCTTCAAGGACCAGGCTGCGTTTTTTTCTTCAGACTCAAGAGGATAAATGGCATCATGATATCGGGGTCAAAGTGTAGAGTGATGACTGTGGTTGATCATTCCAATACAGGTTTGGGAAGGCTCCACCACAGAGTGGATACCAATAATCCATTTAAACATTTGGGACAAAGATGTTTCTAATTCATTCATCTCACTTTTCTGCACATCTGCTTTCTTTATAGAGCACAGACATTGGGTTAATTACAGCCTCTGCACCCAGGACCTAAAGTCTAAAGGGGGAGATGAGTACAAACAACTATGGACAAAGAAGATGTTGTGTAGTTCAGTTATGTCCAATTCTTCCTGATCCCATGGGCTGTTGAAAACCAATGCTAGGGGCAGCTAGGTGGTACAGTGGATAGAGTACCGACCCTGAATTCAGGAGGATCTGAATTCAAATCTGGTCTCAGACACTTAATAATTACCCAGCTGAGACCTTAGGCAAGTCACTTAACCCCATTGCCTTGCCAAAAAAGAAAGGAAGGAAGGAAGGAAGGAAGGAAGGAAGGAAGGAAGGAAGGAAGGAAGGAAGGAAGGAAGGAAAGAAAGAAAGAAAGAAAGAAAGAAAGAAAGAAAGAAAGAAAGAAAGAAAGAAGGAAAGAAAGAGAGAGAGAGAGAGAAAGAAAGAAAGAAAGAAAGAAGGAAAGAAAGAAAGAAAGAAAGAAAGAAAGAAAGGAAGGAAGGAAGGAAGGAAGGAAGGAAGGAAGGAAGGAAGGAAGGAAGGAAAGAAAGAAAGAAAGAAAGAAAGAAAGAAAGAAAGAAAGAAAGAAAGAAAGAAAGAGAAAGAAAAGAAAACCAATGCTGTCCAAGTAGTTTTCTTGGCAAAGTGACTTGCCATTTTCTTCCCCAGTAAATTAAGGTAAACAGGTTAAGTGTCTTGCCCAGGGTCACCCAGATAGTAAGTATCTAAGGTCTAATTTGAATTCCTTTTTGACTTCAGATCCAGTGTTCTATGCATTATGATGCTACCATAAAGATGGTAGAGAAGGGATAAATTGAAGAGAAGTGACCACCAAGCCCAAGTATGAGAGGACAAGAAATTTCTAGATAAGGTGTTGTCCCATCTAAAATAAAGCCAAAGATTGGAGGACAAAGATAAAGACATGAAATATGAAGGGAAGCCATTTCAGATGTAAAGAGTAAAGAAAGCATTCCATCCCTTGACTTGGAATCAGAGGGTTGAATGGCTCAACTATTTGAAAAGGCCAGCAAAAAGGATAAACTAAATCACATGGAATATCATAAGTTCAGATGGAGAAATCTACTCCCAATTCAAGGAGACCGGAGCCAGGCCAGAGAGTTCATTTAGGATTCTACAGCATGGGAGATGAAGTTACCATTTAGCAATTTCTTATTTTAACTAATTATTCTTGCTAAACTCGGATTAAGGGGTCTCATAAAACAATGCCTAGATCAAGGGAAGACCAGCACAGTCAAATATGATCAAGTCTTTCCCTCCTTTGAAACCCCTTCTAATCCCTAATACTCTTTCCAAACTTACTCCTCGGGGGTTAGTCCTCTGGTTGGTTCCCCTTATGTAGCCCCAATCCCCGTGAGTCCGGACCCTGCTATGAGAATTCACCAGCCAAGCATCTTTCAGCTGTTTTGTATTCAGAGCAAGCAATGTCAACACTGAGTTCTTAGTTCTTGGGCCTCCCAAGTCTTGAGAAATGCCTCAATATTTTAGTGAAAAACTAAACTAATCTATATAGGAAAGGAGAGCCTGGCATATATAATAAAGTGTAATCAATGTTTATTGACTAGAAAGAAAGAGAAAGAATCAATGAGCTGCTAAAATATAAATGTTGCCGGTCTCTTCTAAATGTTCACACCCTGGTCATACTGCCCTAGTTGACAGCTCTGCTGGGAAAGTCATGACCCTAAACCTTAGTTTCTTCAACTGCAAAATGAGGCTGATATTTCTCCTCCCTCTCTCCCAGGGCTCCTGTGAGTTAAATGCCTTGAAAAAACGAATTGCAATAGAAATATGAGTTGCTAAATATTCCATTTACTCTAAAAGGTTATATTTTGTTAGGTTTTATTGTTTGGTACAATAGCCAAGTTATTAATCGTTTTAATAAGGAAAAAGCTCTTTGTTCCTTTATTTGACTAATGCTTTCTGTACTAATGCCTGAATCTGACTCTCTGGCACCCTGAGAAGACAGAGATGCTGTAGAGGAAAGAGGAAAGAAAGGCAAACCCCTTTGTGCTTATAAAAATCCCAAATGTCACAGCTGGTACTAGGCTTGTGACAGTTTCCTCCAGTTTCTTGAGACGCAAAGCCTCCGTCTGTCTACATCCTTGAAGGCAGAGCCAGAATCAGCCAGGGCCTCCTTCAGCAAGGGAGAAACAATAGAGCTTGTCACCTCCTTATCAAGATGAATTTATACTCAGAAGCTACCAGAGACTTAGCCTATCTCCCAACTTCTACTCAGGTGTGTGTGGGGGGGGGGGTGCTTAGCACAGTAAATAGTAGGCACTTACTGATTGATTGAAGTGGGGTTCTCCCCTCTCCCTCTATTAAACTCATTTCAATTCAATTCATTCCCCAAAACCATATATTAAGCTCCTACTGTTTTGAAGGTATAAGGACAAAAGTGAGAGTGTTCTCATGAAGACTCAAAGGGTCATAGAGTCAGAAGAGATCTTGGAGGGTCTCCTGGTTTAAATTCCTCCTTGTACAAATGAGGAAACAGAGGTCCAGGGAAGATATTGAAGGGCCCCTGTCAAAGGTGGTATCAGAGCTCAACTTGGAGGAAGCTATGGAGTCTAACAGGTAGAGGTGAGGAAGGAGGACATTCCAGACATCAGGGACAGCCTGTGCAAATACAGTCCATGGAGACAGGAGATGGACCATCTTACAAGGGGAATTGCAAGTAGGCTTATTTGGCTAAAAAGTAGACTGTGTGAAAGGAGTCATGTGTGAGTGAAGTAGAAGTCAGGAAGTAAAGGCTTTTAAATACCAAAAAAAGACTTTGATGCTCTATACTAGAGGTCAGAGGAAGCCATGGAAGCTTCTTGAGCAGGGGGATGACATGTTTCAACTTGTGCTTTGGATGTTCAACTGGAGAGAGACTGAAAGCCAGGAAATCACTTAGGCAGTTAAAAAGTGAATTGTTGGGGCGGCTAGGTGGCGCAATGGATAAAGCACCGGCCCCGGAGTTAGGAGTACCTGGGTTCAAATCCAGTCTCAGACACTTAATAATGACCTAGCTGTGTGTTCTTGGGCAAGCCACTTAACCCCATTTGCCTTGCAAAAGCCTAAAAAAAAAGTGAATTGTTCTTGCTTAAGGACAAGGATTCTCTGAATCAGCCTGTGTTGACTTTTTCCTGCCTAAGACACACCTAGCCAGCTTCAGTCTTATCTATAATGTCTTGAGATCCTCCTTCTCCTAGTTACTCCAGTATGTGCCTGTCACTAGGAGAACTCCTTCCTCTCCCACAAGGCACTCAGAAAGATCAGATGATGGTTTGGGAGTCAAGACAAACTGGGTTCTTGTGTACAAGAGCACACGAAGAACTGAGGAGATGAAAGTCAATCTCCCAATTCCCCATATCATCTACTAGAAATACCATTAGAAAGAAACAGTGATACAGATCTGGATGAGGTGGGTCAGTCAATGATAATTTCTTAAGTGCCTGCCAGGGGATAGATACTATACTAAGGAAGTGCTGGGGCTACAAAGAGATTTTTAGTCATATAATAATTCACAATCTAATGTTACATGGGGGAGATGATCAACCTTGATGGACTCACTCATTCCATCAGTGCAACAATCAGGCACAATTTGTGATGGAGAATACCATCTGTATCCAGAGAAAGAAATGTGGAGTTTGAACAAAGACCAAGAACTATTCCCTTTAATTTAGAAAAAAAAAAAACAACTGATATCTTATTGCCTGATCTTGCTATCTCATACTTTCTGTTTCTTCCTTAAGGATACGATTTCTCTCTCCTCACACTCAATTTGGATCAATGTAGACCATGGAAACAATGTAAAGACTGACAGATTGTCTTCTGTTGGGGGTGGGAGGAGGTAGTGAGATTAGGGTAAAAATTATAAAACTCAAAATAAATAAAATATTAAAAAATAATAAATAATAAAATAATAAAACAATCTAATGCTGTTGTTGTTCTGTTTTTTCAGTCATATCCAACTCTTCATGATGTCTTTTGGAATTTTCGTGGCAGAGATACTGAAGTGATTTGCCATTTCCTTCTCTAGTTCATGTTCCAGAGAAGGAAACTGAGTGAGGTAAATAGGAGTAAAGTGACTCACCCAAAGTCACATAGCTAGTCAGTGTCTGAAGTCAGCTTTGAACTCAGAAAGATGAGTCCTCTGGACTCCAGGTCCAGTACTTTATCCACTATATCACCTGGCTACCCTTAATGGGGTTTGACAGGGTTAAATTTGCCTCAGGGTAGGTTGATTTGGGGTCCAATTGTGGGGAGTTGGGACACGTAGAAGATAAAAGCAGTTTTTTAGGTCAATGGTAGAGAGCCCCAAGACCCCAGGGCACCTGCCTGCCAACTGCTCTTATCCCCCTTGCAGGTGGTTTTTAATCTTTATCTCCCTGATCTGCATTTAACTGTATTGGACTTCCTCTACCAGGGAGTAGTAGAATGTGTTTTGTTTTCAAGTAAAAATGACTGCTTGTGCCCCCATGCTCGGAGTGATGTACTGGTCCAGATGCATCTCTAACCTTGAATGGGAGACTTAAGGCTAGATGTGTCCCTTTCTCCCCGGAAAATCTCAGGCAAATTTCTTGGATCTAGATTTCAGTGTTTTCATCTATAAAATGTGCACATTACTGGGGAGGGGATGGAAGGTCCCTTCCAACAACAAATCATAGTGAACCTGTGAAATCGAGCCTTTTATCTATTCTTATATGACCTATGAGGTAAGAATGAATGACTTTTTCATTTGTCATAGGCCAGATTTGGGCAACCTGAACCAGAGCATTAAATAAGTGCCAGGTCCCTTCTGTCTTCTCTCCCAGAGCTCTCAAAAGACTGGTAGACTGTGTGTCTTAGAATGACTGTGGATCATAAATGTGCTTCACACTTCACATCCCCCCATGCTTTCCACTAGCACAACCATATTTGAATTATCTCATTAATTCTTGAGTTAAAAGTTCAACCAATGCACTCTATGAATTAATATTTACTATATTTAACCAATGATTCCAGCAAAGGGCAGAATACCACCTGAGGCCCAATCTAGCTTAGAATGGAAAGGCTCATCATGATCCTGTTGGTGAATTCTTTGGCTATGGTCCACTGATCAGACAAAGAAAAATACAAAAACAGGCTCAAAGGATATATAGCACTAATACTGTCCATTAGATTGGGCCTCTTCCCTTAGGACAGGAGCAGAGAACCTCTGGTCCGTGGGCCATATTGGTCTGTTGTTGCCAGGGCAATTGTAAGCAGGGACTCAAAATTCAATTAATCTAGTAGCTTTTTAGGATGAATTCATTAAAGATTTTATCAAATATAGCCTGGGAATGATATTATAAATATCCAAATGACCCTTGGTAGAAAAAAGGTTCCTCACTCCTACCTTAGGGAAAGGAGGAGGAGGGTAGAATATGAGCTCATACAGCCAGAATGACTAAATCTATTAACTGTCGACCTTTATGTCAAAGGAATTCTCTTAGCCACTCATGACTGTAGAGGCATGCCTGAATAAAAGTGGCATGTGACTAGAAAACTTAAATGGTTTCCAATTTGCATGTCTGGAGGGAACGCTAAGAGTAAGGAAATCACAAAGTCCATCTAAACCTCATATACTTAACCAAGCAAACTAGACATACTCTAATTCAGGAAAATAATCAATGAAGTTTTACTTAGACCCCAAGCACCTCCATTTCAAGTTAGAAGGATAGACTATTAGACTTTTTTTTCCAAGGCAATGAGGTTAAGTGGCTTGCCCAAGGCCACACAGCTAGGTAATTAATAAGTGTCTGAGGCCGGATTTGAACTCAGGTCCTCCTGACTCCAGGGCCAGTGCTCTAGCCACTGCACCACCTAGCTGCCCCATAGGCTATTAGACTTGAAAGGGACCATTAAACATATCAGTACTTAAGAGACCCTTTAAACATAGAATATGGATTGTCAGAGCTTAGTTAGTCAGACCAGCAGTTTTCAAATTTTTGGTCTCAGGAATCCTTTCCACTCTTAAAAATGATTGAATCCACTCCACCCAAGAACTGTTATTTATGTATGTGTTATATCTGTTGTTATTTATTATATTGAACATTAAAACATCTTAGTATAAATTATTTTGAAAATGGTTTTGATATCATGAATCCCTGGAAATCCCCAGACCACATTTTGGGAACTGTTGATCTAATCTAATCTTCTCAATTGGAGAAACTGAAGTTCAGGGAACCCAAGTGAAGCTTGGGTTGCTTTGTCCAAGACGTCACAATGGAACTGAAGTCCTGAAGCAGGTGTGTTCCATTGGATTTAGAAAACAAACCCAGTTGGAAATCCATAGTACAGCAGTGCTCAGGAATTTTTGGAGCAGATCTCACTGAGAAGATCTTTTAAGGGATTGACATAGGCATCACACCCTACTCATGTCAGTAGGAAAGAGGTACTAAAAGTTTCCTCTGTAACTTTACTGAAACTTTCTCTCAAAAGAAATACAATATGCATAAATTCAGAAAATCTACCTAAATGTTCACATGGCCTATTTGTGCCTGACTATGATAGAGCATTCAGAGGCTGAACTGGTCTGATTAGCCATTGTAACATGATCCTAACATAGTGATGTCATTTTGGTCTTCTTCAAAAACAAAGGACATTAACCAACTGAAACTTTTTAGAAGCTTGAGCCCCACAAGGATCTTGGTGACTGCCTACTCATATTCTGTTTAAATGGAAAGAGAGAGGTTTCAGGATCATCAGTGATCTCCCGATTATGCAGTAATGATAAAATTTACATGAACTTCCCTATCTTCTGCCAAGCTGCCATGTGTCACCTAGAGCATGGCAACTATTTCTATCCTGTTTCTTCTTTATACATCCTGAGAGGGGAGTGCCTAGGGACCAGGAGATCCATAAAACCACCCGAGATGCCAGAGCTAGTGGCAACAACAGTCAAAGGTTGGAAGGCACCAGCATGGCAGCTGGATGACCTATTTGACTCAACAAGCTGGGGATTGATCTGTCAGCTGAGATGCTGACTCCTAAAAGGAGCCAGTCCAGGTGAGCAAAGGAATGATTCATTCATCAGCAAAGCCACACCCCAAAGCCAATTTGGTAGGACTCCTAAAGAAGAAAAGGATTTTTCAGGTCTAGGAATCACAAAGCATCCCTCAACATACAAGCTCTATAAACATGTATATCTTGGAGAGTCCTTTGAGTTGGAGTCCCTTCTTCCTTAGGGTCCTTCTATGAGGGTGTGTGTGTGTGTGTGTGTGTGTGTGTGTGTGTTTAAAGGACGAGTATGGCCCTCTGTTTAGGAGAATTCTTTTGTAACTACGGTTCTTGGAGAGTGTCTAGAAGAGGGCAATCAGGATAATGAGGAATCTCCGGTTCCTATCTATGAGTACTGGTTGAGGACCTGGAGAAGTTTCTCTAGGAGAAAAGGAGAGAAGTGAAGGATTGAATTGGAGCCCACCCAACTAGTATGCTTGGGGATGGAAACATCTCATGGAGCTGAGCCTACATCCTTGCCACTTGTGTTAAAGAACATGAATAGCCACAAGTTCCTCATTAGTCTCTTGCTCCCTACAGGAGAAGAGGGACAGTACAAAAAAAAAAAAAAAAATGGCAACCAAACCAGGAGAATCATCCCCTCGGTTTAAAAGGAGTGACTCAATGTTCTCTCTCTTTCTGCCTTTTGAGCATGTTGGGACTCTGAGCTCTCACTTTCCAGCAAAGGAGAAGGGGATGACTCTGTCCTCTCCCTCTCTTCCACCTTTTTCCAAAAACCCCACCTCCTACCAGTTGTGGTGGTTACTTACATATAGGAGTGAGAACTTTACTGGTCTAGGTAAACCTGAGATTGAATCTCAAATCTTAGCTATCTCTCCTGCCTTGTTTCTTTCCCTGACCACAGTTGATGGAGCTTCAAGTCTGAGAGATGGACATTTGAATCTCAGCAAGCACCTCATGACTTGAGTGATTCAGAATTCTTGTTCCAGAAGGCTCAGCAAAAGACAATCTCCACAACAATTTCTCAGAAAAGAAGATGGTTGCCACCAGGAGAATACTACAAATTAAAGGGCTAAGAAATTCCAAGCCAGAATATGGTTTGCCAGATTTAGATTTAAGAATTACACAGGAAGGGGTGGCTAGGTGGCACAGTGGATAGAGCACCAGCTCTGGAGTCAGGAGTACCTGAGTTCAAATCCAGCCTCAGACACTTGATAATTACCTAGCTGTGTGGCCTTGGGCAAGTCACTTAACCCTATTGCCTTTCAAAAATCTAAAAACAAAAGCCTTGTAAAAACCTAAAAACAAAAAAAACAAAAAAAAAGAATTACTGAGAGTGAAGGTCAGAGGGGAAAGTTAATTTTGTTCAATAATCTTGATATAAGATCACAATAGTCACCATCTGTTAGAACTGTGCAGGCAAAGTCAAATCCTTTGGGGCTCTAGGGTTCCCCTTGCCAAGTGAGACCACATTCCAACTAATGCTTGGGAGTACTTGGAGGCTTCCTGCCCTTTTGGAAAATAGTTCTATTTCTCCTACTAAAGTTAAGCAGGCTTTGGATGTTTCAAAGCACTTTTCCAATAGCTTTGCTCATTAAAGGTCTTCCCGCCCACCTCCTCCTGCTCAGCCCTAAGCTGCCAGGGATGCCTGCCTAGGAAAGTACAGTTGGCCTGGTTAGCAACCAGACACATTTGAACATGAAGTGGAGTGGTGCGAGGGGTGTTGCCAAGGACCCCAGTCCTTTCACCACTCTCCTGTAGCTGCCTCCCATGTCCTTCCTCTGAGAATAAGTAAGGTTTATCACTAGGCTGACTTCCTGAATGGTGGCCCTTTGTTGACCTTCTAGTGTTCTTCCCATTTGTCATTCAAAGCCCCCAGTCTTCATCTCAGGTAAGTTCATTGAGGGAACAATAGTAAACTTTTGGAAGGCTTAGAGGGAGCAAGGACTCAGACTTGATAGCTGCCAAGGACATTGAGGATAGTGTCTTCAGGCATGAAATATGGCAGATGTGTACCTATGGTCCATCCTCATCCCTGAAGCACGACAGAAATGAGTGCCAGTGGATACAGTAGTCAATAAATCTCAGGAGGAAACAATAGAGGAAGTAGTAGGGGGAAAAGGAAGGGGGCATCAGAAACATGCATATGGTCTCAGAAAGCTATATATCAATGAAACTGTCCTCTTAAGCCTCTTAGACATCACCAAGACTTAGTTGGGGAAGTTTGCATTGGCACGTAAATTAGTACGCAAGAGATACACCTTGGCCAAAACAAGTAGATATGATTAGTGGAGTATCACCTTAAGGAAAGATACATGCTGTTTCTATAAACCAGATTCAGGGACCACATGGATGAGAATCAAAGGAAGAAACAGCCAAAGAGATATTATTCTTTGTTTTTGTTTTTGCAAGGCAATGGGGTTAAGTGACTTGCCCAAGGTGAGATATCATTCTTGATGTATGCTTAAGACCACCCATTCAGATGGCAGGGGGAAGATAAGATTGTATTGATAAATTTCAGTAACTTCAATGCCTCTAAAGGTATAAATTTGTCAAAAGCAGAGAATCTGAAACTCTTAACATGTCAAGCTTTTATCACTGAGAAGAGAAAGGAATCTTCATTTTATAGATAAGACACCTGAGACCCTTTGAGGTTATGAATGGTCTGTTCAGTAAAATAGTAGGAAATGGTAGAGTAAGAGTCTTTCTTATCTCCTAATATACTGATTTTCTTTTTTACTACACCTAGCTTTCTGCTACATTTTTTAAAATGACATCTTTAGTGTTCACAGGGAAAAAACTGTTCACTTCCTGCCCAGCTGGGGAGGCAGCTGTGGATTTGGGTGCCAGGGACAGATTGCTATCTTCTCTCATTTCTACTTCACCCCAAAGGTCTCCTCCCTTTCCCTAGCTAGTTCTCCTCAAGAAGTAGACTCAGGAAGTGTACAGGAGTGAGAACAATGGGAAAGTATGATAGAAGCAATACCTTAACCCTCCTCTTATGAAAATTGGACTGTTTTCCCCCTAAAAGGTACTAAGACATTCCTCAAGATTTGGTTGGCTCAAAGGACTAAGAGCTCAGACTTTGGCAACACTCCCTCATCACCAGAGTACAAAAGAGCCCTGAGGAGCCCCAAGAAACTCTAAAGGGTTCTAATGATGAACCCCAAAAGGATTTTTGTTGAGTTAAACCAACTGGAAGTGTCTTCTATGGATATCTTTGAAAATATCCTCCTCTGACCAAATAGATCCAGTTTTGTTAACTGATGGGCAACTTATAAGTGTCTCATTTTGTTCCAATATGGAACCTAAACTATAAGGGGGCTGATCTAAGTGAAATTTCACCAAAACCAATACAGGAATCAAGAGAACTGGATTATAGCCCCAACTCTGTTACTACTTTGCTCTACGACTTTTAGAAAATAATTTCAACTCTTTTGTCCTCATATTCTTCAACTGTAAAATGAGGGTCTTGGGCTGGATGATAATCGAAGTCTCTTTTAATTGTGACAATCAATGTTTCCATGATTCTGTACCTGCCCATCTCAGAGTGGCTCAAAATCAGAAGCAATTTTAAAGCATACAGTCAAAAAAATAAAACAGAATTATAGCCCCTGGCAGCGGAGAAGAGAGACAATCATGGAATCAAGTTGCAGAGGGGAACAGATATGAGAAGCATACTGAATAATCCAGCTAGCAAAGACAATACACTTTGGAGAAGCTTCATGAAGGTTCCATGAAGAAAAATAGAGGGGCAACTAGGTGGTGCAGTGGATAGAGTACCAGCCCTGGAGTCAGGAGTACCTGAGTTCAAATCCGGCCTCAGACACTTAATAATTACCTAGCTGTGTGGTCTTGGGCAAGTCACTTAACTCCATTGCCTTGCCAAAAAAAAAAAAACCTAAAAAAGAAAGAAAAAAGAAAAATAGACATTGAGGACCTGCAGATTTAAAGGTTAGGTTATCTTGGCCACATGTTTCCTACTTGTATAAATTACCATTGAACTCTGTTAATTGTCATTCTCACCATTTCTATGTTTACTTGTGAGAGAGACCTCTTCCTAGACTTATGAGGGGAATGTTTTGTAGCTACTATTTCTAAACCACCATTTTAGTAAAAACCTTTGCTCTGAATAGTTGTGACTATTATTCATTCATTCATTCATTCATTCAATATGCATTTCTTAAGTGCCTACTGTGTACAAGACACAGTCCTAACTGTTAGCAGTTCAAAAAGAGGCAAAAAACAGTTCCTGCCCTCAAGGAGCTTATAATCTAACAAATAAATACCAAGAAAGCTATATAAAGGATAAAGAGGAGATAATTAACAGAAGGAAAGCACTGGAATTAAGAGGAGTTAGAAAAAGCTTACTCTAGAAGGTGGACTTTTAGTTGGGACTCTTAATGGGAAGCACATAGAAGGGAACATGTGAGCTATAGTTGTAGGAGTGGCACCCATAGAGAGAACTCACCTCTAAGATCCAACCTAGAAAGCTATGAGAGTGTCCAATAGGGAAGACAACCCCAAAGAGATTGATCCACAATGAAAAACCAAATTTGGTTCTCAGGGGGCTTATATTCTTCAGAGAAGGTACACCATGTAAAAACATAAATGATAATGATGTGATATGACAATGTGAGGAAGAAAAGAGCACCTGCAGTGCTAATATTAGTTATCTAATGACTTTGCTATTTGCTGAGTGACTTTGAAAAAACCACTACTCTTTGGAGGATTTTAATTTCCTTGTTTGTAAGATGAAAGGGTTGGTCTGAGATATCAACTCATACACATCTGTGAAAAACCTCAGTTGTGTTATAAAATGTTGAGAATGAATAGAATCCCAATGTCTTGGTCTGAAGGTCTTGGTCTCACTTGAATCTAATTAGTGTTCTTTGAATAGAATAAGACTTAATGAGTTCCTTTTTTTAATATAATGTATGTTTGTTACTTTTGAAGTTCCAAGTTGTCTCCCTCCCTCCTTCCCAATCCTACCCTAGAGAAAGCCATCATTTGACACAGATATAGATACATAGATAGATGGATGGATAGATAGATAGATAGATAGATAGATAGATAGATAGATAGATAGATAGATGATAGATAGGTAGATAGCTGGATAGATGGATGGCTAGTTAGATGGATAGATAGATAGACAGACAGAGCTATGCAAACCAGACTACACATTCTTCTATTTATCACTTATTTTCCTGAAATCAGATAGCATCTTCCTCCATAAGTACTTTGTAGTTGATCAGAATAGCTTAGTCATTCATAGTTATTCTTTAAATAACACTGCTGTTACTGTATATAATCTTGTCTTGGTTCAGTTCATCTTCCTCTTTATTTTCATGTAAGTCATCCCATGTTTATCTAAAATTAACCTGCTCCATCATTTTTACAGAACATTAGTATGCCATCACAACTATACATCACAACTTATTTAGTCATTCCCCAACTGATGAACATCTCCTCAATTTCCAGTTCTTTGTCATTACAAAAAGAATTACTATAAAAAGTTCAGAGCACAGAGTTCTGAGCATCTTGGGAAACAGATCTAATAGTGGTATTGCTGATTAAAGGGTTTACACATTTTTATGTCTTTGGGTCTTCAAAATGATTGGATCAGCTCACAGTTCCACCAATGACATATTAATGCCCCAATTTTCCCACATCCTCTCCAATATTTGTCATTTTTCTCCTACCATTGTATTCAATCTGATGTTAGATGATACTTCATAGTAGTTTTAATTTGCATTTCTCTAATCAATAATATTGAGAACATTTTTCTTCATGTGACTATATATATATATATTTTTTTCGGTTGGGTAATGACATATTCCAGTAAGTTTGACAAAATACCCTATTTGCTTGAGATAAGAGATCTTTATCTGAGAAACTGAGAAATACCCCCCCAATTTTCTGCTTTCTTTCTAATATTGGCTACAGTAATTTTGTTTGTACAGAATACCTTTTCATTTAATGTAACCAAAGCTATCCATCTTACAGCTCACAGAGCTCTCCATCTTTTTGTTTATTCATAAAATCTTCTATATTGTATGTCTCCTCTGGTCCATTGATCCATCTCTCTATTTCTTAGCCAGTACTAGATAATTTTGCTAATGCTTCCTAATATAATTTAAAATTTGGTACTACTAAACCTCCTTCCTTTACATTTTTTCATTAATTCTTTTGCTATTCTTAACCCTTTGCTCTTTCAAATGGATTTTGTT
The DNA here is from genome assembly GCF_037893015.1 of Macrotis lagotis. Taxonomy (NCBI): domain Eukaryota; kingdom Metazoa; phylum Chordata; class Mammalia; order Peramelemorphia; family Peramelidae; genus Macrotis; species Macrotis lagotis. The sequence continues at coordinate 285,721,266 of NC_133660.1, forward strand.
ATTATTTTTCCAGCTCAACAAAATATTTTTTGGTAATAGAATTGAAATGGTATTGAATAAGTTGATTAGTGTAGATAGAATTATCATTTTTATAATATTGTCTCTGTCTGCCTATGAATAATTAATATTTCTCCAATTATTTAAATCTGACTTTATTTGTCTAAAAAGTGTTTTATAATTATACTCATATAGTTCTTGGGTTTGACTTAGTAGGTATACGCCTAGGTATTCTACACTGTGAGGTAGCTAGGTGGCACAATAATTAGTGTCTGGTGACATAGACTCAGGAAGACCTGAGTTCAAATCCAACCTCAAACACTTATTAGTTATGTGATCCTTGGTAAATGATTATAGTAACTTTGTCTGAACACTATTTTGCAAAAATTGTTGGGGAAACTGGAAATCAGTCTGGTAGAAAATGAGTACATTTTATATCATTTCCCAAGACAACGTGTATCTCTAATTTTCTGTTGTATTTCTTGCAAACAAGTTGTCAGATTTTGATTTTTAATCCTTCCTGTTATCCTTTTTTATTTTATGGGTGAGTCTATTCCATTCACATTCATTAGTTATATATTTCTCCCCACCCTTTTCCCTCATAGTTTCTCCTTTTCTCCCTCTATTTTTAGGCTATTCCTCCTCAGAAGTCTCACCAAGTTCATCTGTTCTTTGGAAAGGCATGTTCCAAGCCCTTCATTCTTTAAATGTAGAAGTTTCTAAATCTTGTTTTATCCTTACTATAGAGCCACAAAATTTAAATTCTTTTTATCTGGTTATTTGTAATATTCTCTCCTTGACCTGGGAGCTTCAAAACTTAGCTACAATGTTCCCAAATTTTCATCTTGATATCTCCTTCAGGTGGTGATCGGTGGATTTTTTTCAATTTCCATTTTAACCTCTAGTTCTAAAACTTCAGAGAAATTTTCCTTAATTTCTAGACCCTTGAAGAGTGTCTAGAACCCTTTTTAAAAAAAAATATTACTTTCAGGTAGTCTGCCAATATATTGTCTCTCCTAAATCTGTTTTCCAGGTCAGTTGTTTTTCTACTGAGATGCTTCACATTATCTTCTATTTTTTCATCCTTTTGATTTTTGTTTTGTTAGTTCTTGATATGCAGTCATTAGATTTCCCTTGCCTAATTCTAATTTTTAAGGAGTTACTAGAATAAGGTTACTATAATCATTTACCAAATTTTCAGATTTTTTTCTCAGTTGATTGACTTGCTTTCCATAATTTTTTTTGATCTTCCTAATTTTTCCTCAATCTTTCTTATTTGACTTTTAAAGTCTTTTAAAATTCTTTTTTGGCTTGTGCCCACTTTACATTTTCTTTGAAGCAGAGGTAATTGTTTTGACTTTGCTGTCTTTTTTCTGGATTTGAATTTAGAGATTAATTAAGAAAAGACATAATTAATTAATCAAAAATTAATTAACTAATTTAAAAAAAGATATTTCCCACCTTAGGCAGAGGGAATGGGAATCCTTGAAGAGAACAGTTAAAGAGGAAACAATTGGGTTCAGGAAGATAGTTCTCCAAAGGTCTCTGATTTTGAAATTACCATGGTTTTGTGTAATCAAATCAAAAACTCTAACCTTAAACGATAAACCTCTGCTTTACTTGCCTGTGGAGTTTTGCCTTTTATTTCAAACTTATTATAAAACATAAGTAGAAATTGCCTGTCAGAGAGAATTCCATTTAGCAGGCACGACTTTGTCAGTCGGCTCCTCTCTCCAAGCAGAAATGTTTGTAGATTAATAAATTATATGTGACAGACTTTAGCCATGCCAAATATAGAGTTTTTCTTCTACAAATCAAATGAGTAAAGATGGTAAACCACAGGAAAACTTAGTGCTAAAGGGTTTAGGAGAAGACAGGCATGAAAATTCACAACCAGTGGGGCAGTAAGTTGGTTTGACCTTTCTGGAAAGTAATCAGAATTTTTTAAATGTTACTAAATTGTTCATTTATTTTGATCCAGCACATCTGCTCCTCAGAGGCAACTTGACACAATGGAAGGAGGGCTTCATTCAGAACATCCAGATCCTGCCTCAAATCTTTCCTAGCTCTGTGACCTTGGGCAAGCTTTCTTGGGCCTCAATTTTTTCATCTGTAAAATGAGAGGGTGAGCCTAGAAAGTCTTTGCATCCCTTCCAGTTCTAGCTCCTGGATCTATTCTCTATGGAAGTTGTTGGGAATAAGGAAATACCTTGTTACAAATTCTGATATCATCATTTAGCCTCTCCTCTTCCCCCTAATACTCTCTCCTCTCTAGGATTTTCTTCATACTGCTCTCTCCTGGCCCTCCTCCCACCTATCCGACCAGTCCTTCTCAGTCTACTTTGCTGGCCCTTTATCCAGGTCATGCCCATCATTCATGGCTGTTCTCCATGACTGGACTTTCTCCTGATTCTGGACCGTGGATCTCATCTGTTTTCAAGGATTCACTTATCAACTTTATGTAAAGGAGGTCTGAGAAGAAATACCACCAGTCAGGACTTAAGTAAACCCAAGTGTGAATATATCCTTACAAATCCCAAAAACTTATATACCAATACACACACACACACACACACACACACACACACACACACACAATCGCACATCAATCAGTCACAGTCACACTAATGCACAGTCTTATACCCACCCACCATATACTAGTCCCAGATAGATGTTATCTCTTTGGTTGCTCCTCTCAGAAAGCAGAGAGTCTGAAAAGTTGTTGTTGTTATTGTGTTTATTCTGTTTTATTTTGATTTTTTATACTAGGAGACCTCAGTTCTAAATGAAACTCTGCCACTCACTCTCCCGGGGACAATACTAGTTAGCAGATATGGCAGATATGTTCCAGAGAAGTTTCCATCATCTCATCCCCCATGGGAAGGAGCAAGAGGTTGCATCCATTTGTGTGAGGGAAGAAGGGGGGGAGGAATAAACTTATTCATTCCTTGGTTTTTCCTATTATTTTGCAGCTGGATAGATGACTTCTTCCATGGTCTATAAATCAATGCATCAATAAGCATTTATTAATTGTCTTTAAGGGCCAAGCCCTGACCTATCTTGGGGGGGAGGTATGAAAAACAAGGAATAGTACCGTTACTGTTGACAAGAAGTGTCCATTCAATTGGGGAAGACAATATGGCAGGTATATTTGTAGACCATACTGAGCATAGTATTTGACATAGTAGGTGCTTTGCAAATTCTTCCTCCCTTCTGCTTTCCTACAGAAGGAATACACTGAAAAATGCAAGAATTAAATACAGCACAATTTGGGAGAAAGGGAGGATACTAACCAAAAGAACACTGTACACCCTAACAGCAACATGGGGGTGATGATCAACCTTAATGGACTTATTCATTCCATCAGTGCAACCATCACACAGTTTGGGGGTAGTATTTGCAATGGAGAATACCATCTGTATCCAGAGAAAGAATTGTGGAGTTTGAACAAAGACCAGACTATTACCTTTAATTTAAAAAAATTATCTTATTATGTAATTTTGCGATCTCTTATACTTTATTTTTCTTCCTTAAGGATATGATTTCTCTCTCATCACATTCAACTTAGATCAATGTCTACCATGGAAACAATGTAAAGACTGACAGACTACCTTCTGGGGGAGGGGGAGCGAGATTAGGGGGAAAATTGTAACATTCAAAATAAATAACTTTAAAATTAAAAAAAAAAGAAAAGGAGGATACTACCAGGTGGAAATCAGGAAAGACTTCACAGAAGATGGTCTTTGAGCTGCATCTAGAAAGACAGGAGACTCAGTGACATAAAGATGTGGAGCATATTGTGTGAGGACCAGAGAGAAGACTAGTTTGGTCAAATTACAGAAGTAGAAGTAGAGAAGTATGAGTGACAAATCATGGGTCAGAATTTTCATATGGTACTTTGGGGTTTGCAAAGCCATTTCACAAATACTTCTTTTGATCTGCACAAAAATTCTGGAAGATAGGTGTGCTTATTCTCACCACCATTTTACAGATGAGGAAACTGAGGTTGCAGGAAGTTAACTGCCTGGCTTCACATAGCTAATGAGCATCTGTGACTGGATTTGAAATCAGGTTTCCCTGACTACAGGGCCAGCAGGCTAGCTTCTGCACCATCAAGAAGAGGTCTCATATGCATTTTTATAACAGATGACTCTAAACAATCCTGGCAAATACAGCAATGAGCTACAGAATTCTCTGAGCTTCTAGGGACCTGGGGAGGAGAAGAATAAGAGAAGAACCCCTGACTTAGTTGGGCAACCAATATAGGTCAATATTAGCTCAATATGGGTCGGGATCTCCTCTGCAGTTTAGCAGCTTAGAGAGTTTCCTGGAGAGATGCAAGGACGACCGGCTATATACAAGAGAAATCATAAAAAATGAGAAAAGTCTCACATGTTCCAAAATACCATACCAGTTTTTTTGTAGTGGCAAAGAATTGGAAATTGAGGGGATGCCCACCAATTGTAAAATGGCTAAACAAGCTATGGTATATGAATATTATGGTACGCTATTGAAGAAACCATGAATGGTTGGACTCTAGAGAAGCATGGAATGAATTACAGGAGCAGAACCAAAACAACATTGAATACATTAACAACAATATTGTGAGTTGATCAACCTGGATGGATGCAGCTCCTCTCAGCAGTTCAGAGAGCTAGGACAATTCTAATAGACCGGCTATGGACAGTGTTATCCCCATCCAGGGGAAGAAAAACAAAACAAGACAAAATCCTACAGAATCTGAATGAACAGTACACTAACTTTTTAAAAAATTTCTCTTAAGGGGGCAGCTAGGTGGTGCAGTGGATAGAGCACCAGTCCTGGAGTCAGGAGGACCTGAGTTCAAATCCAGCCTCGGATACTTAATAATTACCTAGCTGTGTGACCTTGGGCAAGTCACTTAATCCCTTGCAAAAGCCAAAAGAAATTTCTCTTAAGTATTTCTTTCCTATCTCATGGATTTCTTTCTTTTCCCTTAATCCTAATTCCTCATGGGAATCAGAATAGGAATAATTGTAAACATGTTAAACATAAATGTGTATGTCCAATATTCACCTGACAATTCACCACTGAAGGGAGGGGGTGGGAAGGGAGGGTGGAAGGAAATCATGAAACGTAAAAATATGCATATGCATGTGGATGAATGTTGAAAAACTTTCATAACATGTAATTAGAAAAAATATCAATTAAAAAAAAGAAAAAAGAAATGACTTGGCCAAGGTGATACAGAATTAAGCACCATAGCAGGTTTTCTTTGTTTTTTGGATTTGGGGTGGGGTTTTTTTAGTCAATAAGAGTCTAAGGCTAGATTTGAACTTATGAAGATGAGTCTTCCTGAGCCCAAGCCCATTGTCCTATGCACTAAGGCACCGCTACCTGAAAACTCATAGCAAGAAAGGCTAATCTCTAATCCTAAATGGACTCACTCAGCACCTCTCCCTCACTGATCATCACCCTAGGAACAGAGCTAGGAACAGAGCTAGCCATTTTGTAAAAAATTAACAAACATTCATTTCCTCTCACTGCCCCTTCTCCCACACCCATGCAAAGAAAAAATAATAATAAAGTCCTAGTAACAGATATGCATAGCCATACAAACTAACAAAAATATTTCCAATTGGCCAGATCCAAAGATGCAGGGCTCAATGTGGAGTCCCCAGTCCCCTGTCATGAGTGGGCAGCATCCTTCATCAGTCCTGAAACTGTGTTTGATGATTGTGTTGCTCAGAGTTCTTTCAAGGTGGCTCATCCCTAGAATATTATTGTTATGTTGTAAATGGTTCTCCTGGAAATGCTACCAGTCTCTGAGAGCTGCTTTTTTGGCAAGGCCGCCCGCGGGGAATGAACTACAAGGAGCGACTCCCAGGCCTTCTTTCCTGATTTGATTAAACCCAGAGCACCCTCTCTCTTGAGGACAGAGTGATTGCCTCAGAGTCCTTCTTACAGCTGGTCTCCTTCAGCCTGGCATTTCAGCTCAGGGGGAGAGATAAGCTGAGCCTCTGCCAGGCTGTTGAGGAGGAGGAGGAGGAAGTGTGGCTGCCAGAGAGGACAGTCAGAGCCAGAGAAAGCCCAATCCAGCTCAAGCCAAGGCCCATTTTCATCCCTCAATGGGATCTCTCTTCTTAGACCGGTAGAAAGGTGGCAGGTAGAGAAGAGTCACGAACTCACAGATAAAGCAGGATGGGGCCAGCTGCTGCAGCAGGTGGGGTACTAGAGGTTGGCTCCAATTCAGTTCTTGAGATGAATGAAATGACCAGATTGTGAGCAAAGAGGGAATTAAGAAAGAATCCCAAGACCAGAAGACTGAGACCTGTGAGGTCATCTCGTGCTGCCTCTCCTCTCATTTCACAGAGGGAGAAACTGAGGTCCAGGGAGCTTTAGTGATTGATCCAAAGTAACACGCTAGTGGGAATCAAGATAGCCTGGAAGTCAGCCGAGATTTGCCTTAGCAGTGGTCTCTAAGGACACTTCTCTCTAGTAGGAGGCATTTTGGGTCGACTGAGCAACTTGTTCCCAGGAAGATTAAATTCATTTCAATTTCATTTAATTCAGTTCACATCCATCAAAAACAAAGTTAACTCTTTTATTCCACAGAATCAACCTTAAGAGAAGATGTGTAGACAAATGGGTAGATTACAGATCATTCTCTCTCCAATATGGAAAATACTATAGCTGACGTACCCTTAGGAGCTGACTCAGACAATCTGAAAATTTCATATCTTCCCACACCAGCTCCATCCCCAATCACCACCATGGTGACCCGAGAGACCAGAGGGGTTCTCTACCAACCTCTAAATGTAAAAGCTGTGAAGACGTGTGTGGTAGAGTTTAAGCTCCCTGAAAACTATTTGATTCTCTGTATTTGTTAATGCTCAGCATAGAGCCCGGCTCATAACAGGAACTCAATAAATGTTTATTGATTGATTGATTGTCTCTCTGTCTCTGTCTTTGTCTCCATCTCTATCTCTGTCTCTGTCTCTCTGCCTCTGTCTCTGTCTGTCTGTCTGTCTCTCTCTCTCTCTCTCTCTCTCTCTCTCTGTCTTTCTGTCTCTTTCTCCTTTTGTCTCTCTCATCTCTGTCTGTCTCTCTGTCTCTTTGCAGGGGCAGCTAGGTGGTGCAGTGGATAGCACACCAGCTCTGGAATCAGGAGGACCTGATTTCAAATCCAACCTCATACACTTAATAATTACCTAGCTGTGTGACCTTGGAAAACTTATTTAACCTTTGTCTTGCCAAAAAAAAAATTAAAAAAAAAATTTTTTTTTAAAAAGAGATGGCCAGGTAGAAGGCAGAGGAGACAGATGTCACCTGAATCAACCTGTTTGGGAGGGGAAATGACATTGGCAGAAATCTACTGGAAGTGTAAACCCACTAGAGAACAATTGAGCACCGTAGCAGAAGAGGGGGTAGGGGGAGAGGAAAGAATGATGGGGGTGCTTCCTGTTAGAGACCCTTCCCCAAGGAAACATCACCAAATAGATGGCTAAAGGTCTTCAAGGGAAGGTTGCTCACCTGTGAATGTTGCTCTTTTCTATGTGCTTTGATATGTGTTTTTACCTGTTTCCCTGTAACTTGTAAATAAATTTATTCATGCTTTGAGTCATATATTTGTGAAGGGAGTAGTGACCATGCCTGAAGGGGTGTAAACTACTGAAGTGCCATGTTATCTGGGTGGGGATGATCTGTATCCCCATCAGGATGGGACCCCTTACACAAGAATTACATAAATACCTATCCAGTCTGCTAAAATATGGCGCAGTTAGGCCTAGGCCCTCTGTTCAACAGACCAAGGACAATTCTGACGGTCTTTTCAGTTTTCCTTCTTATGTTCCTACCTAAGGAATTCATGGAAATAGTGGGATTTAGGCTGTTTACTGTCCTTGAAAGGTCCTTCCAGTTCCCCTGCCAATACTCAGGCTAACAAGACAATGGAAAGATAGGTCTGGGCTTTTAGCCTGATTAAAAATATAGAATGTGAGCTTGCATGCAAGCCCTATGAAGGGCTTAAAGCATGGCCCTCTCTTTTTAGAGGTGAGGAAACAGAGGCAAAGAGAGAGGTAATGACTTGGCCAAGGTCTCACAACTAGAAAGGAGCAGAGAGCTGGGACCAAACCTGGAAGGTCGTCTCACAATACCCGCAAAGCAATAGGTTGGGGGGGGGCTGTTGACTGAAGGCTGTGGGAGCTACACATTTGAAGACACCTGACAAGAATTTAACCGTATGTTAGGTGAGGTTCTTCACCATGGAGCCTAGCTCTTAATCAGAAGACCTGTACCTCTCCCAGCCGGCTCCTGGCTAGGGGGTGGCAGGTGGTTAAAACTGAGCTTGTATATGCTCCTACCAATCCTAGGCTAAGTCTCTGTTTTTTCTGAAGAGAACAGCAGCTCTCCAGCTGTGATACCCTACCAAGTGTGAGGCCGGAGGGAGTAGAACCTGAAGGTATCTGTCAAAAAGCAAACTCAGGTTTTCCAATAGATTGACCTCTTCAGCAAAGACGCCACACTGCGGTTCTGGAGCTGTAAGATGTCTTGCTGAAATGTATCTTGTATGCGTGTTCTTCATTGTTATTGCAATTGGTGTTCTCCCTGTCTCTTTGTCTTCTCTGTCTGTCTGTCTCTGTCTCTGTCTCTGTATCACTCTCCCCTTCTCTCTCTGTCTCCTCTGTGTCTATGTGTCTCTGTGTCTCTCTGTGTCTCTGTGTCTCTGTCTCTGTCTGTCTGTCTGTCTCTCTCTCTCTCTCTCTCCCCTCTGTCTCTGTCTGTCTTTCTGTCTCTGTCCATTTGTCTGTCTGTCTGTCTGTCTCTCTCTCTGTCTCTCTCTCTATTTCTCTCTCTCTCCCCCCCCCACTCTCTCTAGCTCACATTCTGTCTCTCTGTCTTTGTGTGTCTCTCTTAGCTTTCTTTTCCCCTCTGTCTCTGCCTCTGTCTTTCTCTCTCTTTTTCTCTCTTGTCTCTGTCTGTCTTTCTGTCGTTTTGTCTCTGTCTGACTGTATGTGTCCTTTTGGAAGAGGTTTTTTGGAAAAAAATGGTTGGAACTCATTGTAGTGCTATGTCATTTGAGTAAATATCTTTTCTAAGAGCTACTTAAATCTTCTGATTAATTATCAATAAAAAACACATTAAAGGGGGAGCTTGAGAACTACAGTTCTGGTATCAGTTATCCATAGTGTTGGTCTTAGAACCTGAGCTACACTGCCCTTCTGGAGACCCAGCCTGCCCATGTAAATTGGGGGAGTGAGCCCAGAGAGGGTGATAAATGTGTGTGTGTCCTGGAAGTCCCTTGTGAAAAAGAAAGAAAGGACTTCTCTCCTTGCTTACTATAATAAATGAGTGGAAATCAAATAGAGACTTGTGAAATTTTAGAAAGGAGAGATCACTTTTAGCTAGGTCCGGAGAGTAAAGTCAAAGGTTCAAACTGTGTTCTCTCATCCACAAGGTTTCACATTCCCTCTAGCATGTCCACACAGGGTAACCTTCCCAACTTGTACAAAGCATAAGATTTAAATAGGATCTTAAAGATGAAAGGAACTCTAGGTGACTCTTTTTTTTTAGGTTTTTGAAAGGCAAATGGGGTTAAGTGGCTTGCCCAAGGCCACACAGCTAGGTCATTATTAAGTGTCTGAGACCGGATTTGAACCCAGGTACTCCTGACTCCAAGGCCGGTGCTTTATCCACTACTCCACCTAGCCACCCCATTAGATGACTCTTTTTCACGTGAGAAAACTGAAACCCAGAATGGGAAAATGATTTATCTGAGGTTACTTACCAATAGCAGCAGGATTGTACAAAGATAATTAAAGTTTAAAAAACAATCTGAGTGCAAGCTCCAAGATTTACTGACTCCATGAATTTTGGAAAGACCCTTTAAGTCACTGAAGTATATCCAATGTTCCAGCCCCCCAAGCCCTGAGTTTATATGGATCGGGTTCAGGTGGGGGGGGTTCTATTTTTTTAAATGTTCTGTTTGGCTTTCTTTGACCCCACTCAGTTTTATATAATCCCAAAAGTCAGCTGGTGCTCTCTGTTACTCCCCCACATTGTGGCTCAGTCCCTTGATGATCCTCCAGCTACTGTGGGATAGGCTTGAGTCTCTTCCAGGCTCAGGTCACCATTCCATATCAAGTCAATCCTTCTGACTAGACCAGAAGCGACCTCAATCACTCCATGAGGATGTTTGCCACAGTCCAAGAGGCACAGAGACTTTGACAATAATCAGGTATCCGGGTGGCATAGTTGACAGAGCCCTAGGCCTGAATTCAGGTGAAACAAAATCTGCATCATCCTGGGTAAGTCATTTCCTCTCCAGGAAACTCTAAGACACTAAATAGCAGAGAAAATACCAACCCAGTTGGCAGAGAGACTCTTTTCTCCTGGATTCTGCATACTCACTAAAACAGAGGTCCAGCCCCCATCCATCTTCCATCCAGGCCCCTAGAAGCTCTGAGAATTCTGGCTCTGGAACTCGTTGCTATTTTTTCCAGGCTCGTATATATAACTGTCTGGGACCATATGCTCTGAAAGACACATGAGGTTGTCATCAATTAAGAGGCAATTAAGTATCATCAAGGTAGACAAAAATAAGAAACCTGTATTCGAATCTAGCCCCACTTGCTGTGTGACCCTGGGCGAGTGACTTAACTTCTGTCTACCTCTGTAAAACAGTTATAATACTATTGTGAGGATAAAAATATATGTTTTTAAAACACTTTACAAACCTTAAAGCACAATACTCACATACTAGCTATTATGAAAAATCATGGCCCAAGCTTTTCTTTAATGCAATATTTCTATTTACATGATTTCCCTCCTGTCCTCTGGGATTCAGCCTAATTGACCCTTTCTCTGGTCCTTCCATAATATACCCATCTCCCATCTCCCACCTCCCCACCTTTGCAGTGACAGCCCTGCATGCCTAAAATGTAGCCACTCCTTGCTTTGTGTTTAGAGACTTCTCCCTTCCTTCAAGCTGCAGCCTAAGGGGCATCTGTGAACTCTTTCCTGATTTTGCTGTTCAAAGTGTCCACCCTCCCTCACAAGCTGAAGCTTATTCTAATTATACTTATGTATGTTCATGATCTCTCCTATGGAAAGCGTGTTGATTGATTCACAGATCACAGAAGAAGCCACCCATCTGACTGTAAAATCATTAATTTAGGCAAAAAAACAACACAGGGGCAAACCAAGCAGCAAAATCATTCTCTTCCTCTCCTCCCTCATACAAATGGGCACATCTCCTGCCCCCTTCCATGGGGGGGTGGGATGATGAAAGCCTCCCCCAGGGAAATATGTGCCATCTGCCAACTGGTGTCATTTCCAAGGAAGGGCAGGGCTTCATCTAGAACCAAGATCTCCCAGAAAATCTTTTTTTCAGACAGTATCTTCCCTCTAGGGGACCCGGGCTGCTCTGACTGACCACAGTCTCATCTGGCTGTCCACTACTCATGTAAGACACCACTGAGAAAGAATCACCACATACTGGAGTGGAAGGGACTGAGGGAGAGGCGTGTGTTCTTGTGACTGTGTGTGTTGGTGTGACACATGTGTGTGAGGTTGTGTGTCCATGTGACTGAGAAGATGTTTATGGATATGTTTGGGATTATTTGTGAGGGCTGTGTGTGTGTGTGTGTGTGTGTGTGTGTGTGTGATGCAAGCATGTTCCTGCTTGGGTACACAAAAGCCCAGGCCACAGACAGCTGAGGAATCAGTAGTGTTTCCTCTCCCTCCCACAAACCCTTCTGTGTCTGCACTGGGGCCCACGCCTCTTGTGTTCTCGGAAGATCATCTGTGGATTCCAGAAGAGCAGAGCGCCGGTGGGAGGGGGTCCTGGCCATGAGTGGGTACAGATCCCAGCTTGTTTGGCGTTTTCTAAGTTTCAGGCACTGGGTCCTTTGGTCCAGAGGCCAATTCTGCAAGAATTCTGGCTGTGCAGAGCTTTTGGCACTAACTCCACAATCCTAGGTCCTGTCTAATCCCTTAAACAATCTAGGACTAGAGGTAATGGCAGCCACATCAGAAGATTTAGCTTCTGGTCCCAGCTCTCTGCTTCTTACTAATGGTGAGACCTTGGACAAGTCACTGCCTCTCTCTTAGCCCCAATTTTCTCACCTGTAAAGAGAGAGGGTTAGGGTTCCAATAGATGATGATGTTTCTATTAGATTTAAAATTTGTCTTTTATCCATTATTTTACTGGATCCTCCCTGATACCACTATTACTGGGGTACTCCATTTTACAAATAAGGAAACTGAGGCTTAAAGGAATAAGTAGGTGTCTGAGGTGGGTTTCAAAGCAAGGTTTTCCAGTCTTGGGCCCCATCCCCTGTGTCAGAATAACTTTGTAACCAAAAGATCCATTCAGTTTCTAAATCTTTTATCCATGAAACATAAACCCTACCCAGGTCCAGCCTGAGGAACAACCAGTGGTAAACCCCCAGAGACACATAATCCCACAAATACCTTTGCACCTTCTCTAACTCACACACTTCTCTGAATAACCTGAATGTGGACCTGACAATTGATAAAGCTTGGGACAGGTGGACCCAACTCAATGTGGGTTTTCTCTAGTGCCCATTGGCAGGGAGACCAGAAAGATGGTAAGCCAGGTTGCAGAGGCTATAGGATATATGCATGAGTGTGAGTGTGTGTGGTGTGTGTGTGTGTGTGTGTGTGTGTGTGTGTGTGTGTGTGTGTGAGAGAGAGAGAGAGAGAGAGAGAGAGAGAGAGAGAGAGAGCGAGAGAGAGAATGCATTTGTGTGTGCATGTGTTGGGGATCTGGGACATAGAGCCTTAGACAAGGAAAGAAGCAGATACTGCAGGGCTGAGTGGAAAGAACACGTCGAAGAGAAATAAAATTCTATTCAATTTGCAAAGAAATAGATTTAGGCTTGATTTATGGGAAACCTTTCCAAAGCAGAATGGGTTATCTCTACCCTTTACTGAATTAGGTCCTGCTTGGAGGATACTAAGCAAAGTGTGTGTGTGTGTGTCTATTGGTTGGGTAGATATAGACTTTGTCCTCCTGTTGGTGACTTAGCACAGCACCCCCACTCAAATCCAATCATGGCATCACCCTCTGTTGTCATAGTCTTCTTTGAGAAAGAAGGACAAACATCATCAGAGTATAGAAGGGGTTCCTTTGAGATATTGGATAGACTCAACAGCCTCCAAAGTCCCTTCCCACTCAGAATCTGATCACAGTATGAGAATCAGAGAATAATTTTTAGAAGAGACCTCAGAAATCATCTCTTTCCAACTCCTACTGAAAAGGACTCTATCTACAAGGCCCCAAACAAGCCAATGATTCTAGGTTGTGTCCCTTTGTTCTCTGGGACTTGATTTCTTCCTCTATAAAATGAAGGGATGAAATAAGTGGGTCTAAAGTCCTTCTAAGTCTCTGTAATGTGTCCTATGTTCTGGCTTCTCCTTGTCTGGTGAGGATCACTGTCAGCTTCCTATGTTTCCTGGTTGCCTCCTAGAATACCACAGCCTTCACTGTCTGGGAGGAAAAAGGTGATGGGCTGTTGCCTTGGATACTTTGCACTCTTGTGACTCGATTGGCCTCCTCTTAGGTCTTCTCTCCTCTCTGCCAGATCTGACATTGTTAACACCTTTCTCCACTTGGGGCTTTGTGACAATGCTCTTTTGGATCCTCTTAGCTATCTGATTTCTCCTTTATAGACTTCTTTGCTGTGTCATCATTCATTTCATATCCCCAACTGAACATTTTCCGCAAAGGCTTCATCCTGGCCTCTTTTCTCTGTCTACACTCTGACTGATGAACTCCCTTGGGTCTAATTTTGTTCTCCAAGCAGATGACCCCCCATATCTAGGTATCCCACCCAAGTTTCCCCCTTTCCTGAGTTCTAGTTCCATGTCCCAAATTACTGCTGGACATTTCACTGGATGACCCATAGGCACCTCAAACTCAACATGTCTTTTCCCCCCAACTCATTCCTCTTCTAAAGACTTCTATATTTCAGTCAGGGATAATCAGGCTGGTCATCACCGTGTCATAGGATCATCAATTTAAATCTAGGCAGGGACATAAAATGTATCCATTCCAACCCTTTTATTTTATAGATGAAATAATAGAGACACAGAGAGGTTATGTCACTTGTCTCAAGTCAAACAGGCAAGTGAGGATCTGAGATTAAAGCGATCTCAGTTCTTCCTGACTGTTTTTCCAGACTAGTTGCAATCCTTATCACCTCTTGGTTGGGCCATTGCCACAGCTTCCTAATGTTTCCTTCTTCTCCCAGACTCTCCCTTCTCCACACAGCTTGCTCAAGGGATTTTCATTTAATGTGCATCTGACCATGTCACTCCCCTGCTCAGTAAATTCCGGTGGCTCCATATTGCCTTGAGATTATTAATGGGTACCAAAAAGGGATGCCATTTCTGGTCACATACATCTAGGCTCAATATCAGGGGAGCCTCAAATTGAGAGTCAGGCATTTTCTTGCATTCTGGCTCATTATGCCCCAAACCTAGAGGCTCCACTCATATTTCTTAAATAAAGCTAAGGTATATCTTATGTCTCCAAAAGAATTCACATGACCTGGTCCCAACTTACTTCTCCAGACTCGTTGAGTATTATTCCCCTTCAAGCAGTCTACAATTCATTCCAATTCTCCCTCTTGCTCTCCTTCAAATATTAAATTCTATCCCCTGCTTTATTCCCTTGCAGTTGCTGCTCTGTCCACCCACCTCCCGTCCCTGGCAGGTGGGCACTCCCTCCTCACATCCACCTTCTATAACGTCTTGTTCTTCAAGACTCAGCTCTGGCATCACCTTCTCAAGGAAAGCTTTCTGATTCCCAGCTCATTAGGGCTGTCTTCTTCTCTGGGCTCTAGTTCACTTTTGGACATCTCAAACTGAATGCCTCATGAGGAAGAGGAAGAGAACAAAGTTATTTTAATCACCTACTATGTGCCTTAATCCCTCAGAAGAACAGGCTCACTTTCTTCATCATCTTTGCCCTACTGCGCTCATGTCCAAAAATGGCATGGCCAATGGCTATTTGAGTTAGCATCTCTATCACTCCCAGGGTTAGAGCAAGCAAGCCCCATTGGACCTCTCTTCTCCCAATCTAGTTTTCTTCATATCCTGACTGGTCTCCAGCTCCTAGACTCTGATGATTGATTCACTCTCCTGATCTTTCAAAGTTCACAAGATCACAGCCATCTCCAATCTTCTTCACTTCAAATAGAGAAGAAATGCCAAGAGACAAAGAACAAAGGCTCATGTTGAAAGGTCCCATGACATCCTGGGATGGAGAGAGTTTGAGTCCTCTCTCCTTGTATCCTTGCATCCTTGCATCCCTCCAAAAAGGCAACCAGAGTGGGCAGCTAAGTGGCACAGTGGACACCAACCCTGGAGTCAGGAAGACCTGGGTTCAAATATGGCCTCAAACACTTAATAATTACTTAGTTGTATGACCCTGGGCAAGTCACAACCTCATAGCCTTACAAAAACTGAAAAAAGGCAAAGAAATTGTAAGATGTCTCCGGTTCTGATTGACTAATGTCTTTCTAATGTGCCCTGGTTCCATCTGAGAAGTCCATCAGCAATCTGTATCCCTCAGATGGAATAGCAATGCATATTCCACCTGAGAGAGCAGGGAATATCCACTAAATATCACCCTATCTTCCCAGGCCCTCCTCCCACAAATAGCATCAGTTTTCAAGTACTTGGTCCCCTGCTCAGATAAATAGGGAAATGTCATTTGCCATTTTGGTCACAAGGGGGCAATGATGAGTTCTCTTCCAGAAGCTCCTTCCCCCCAATACAGACTCCCCCAGGTCCCAAGAGGACCTTTGTCTGAGGGGGAGGGGAAGGGACCTACTCTCCATGCCCTTTATCTACACTTAGTTAACAAATGAGTCTGCCGAGTCTGAGAAGGTGAATTTCTTTGGGTCTGGTAGGGGAAAGGAGACAGCTAGAGAACTTTTTAAAACTATTTTTTTAGTTTTTACTGAAAACTTTTGTTTTTACATTCCCTTCATTTCCAATATATCACTCCCTGCACAAAAAAAAACCATTCCTTGTAATTAAAAATAAAAGGGAAATAAGAGAAAAATTATTATTAAGCCAAACTAACTTATCCATGAACCAAATCTGCACATTCATACAATGCTGCCCACCCAGTTTCCCACATTTGCTAAGAAGGAAAGAACAGGAGTCTGTCTTTGGGCAAACTCTTCTGATCAAGAGAATTTATAAAGGAGATGGCATTTGCCCACCAAAAAACTGGACAGCTCCCATATATTCAAGAACCTATGCCCCCTTGGCTCTCTCTCCCATTCTCAAATATCTTTAGAATTAGAAACAAATGACCTGTAGTTCAAACCTCAGCTCTATCACTCAATACCTAAACAGGTCAGTTAATTTCTCTGAATCTCAGTTTCTCCCTCACTAAAATGATGAAATTGGTCTAGAATCTTTTCTGTAAGCCCAGCCTGAGAGAGACTTCAGACATCAACTAGTATAATTGATTCCATTTTATAGTAGGAGAAACTGTGACTCAGAAAAAGGGGGTGATCTGCTCAAGAGCACACCCATGATGAGAAGAATTGGGTTCATAGGATGATAAGCTTAGAGTGGAAAGGAACATTAGAACTCATCTAGTCCCAACCACCCATTATACACATGAGCAAATTGAAGCCCAGTGATGGGATGTGACTTGGATAAGGTCACAGGGCAAAAAGGAGACTCAGATAATAAATTTGAACCCAGGGCCTGAGACTCCAAATCCAATGCATTTTCTACTGTATATTTCAAGGTTTACAGCCCAAGGTTCCTGACTTTCCAGGAATCCAACTGATGGGAATGGGCTCATAGGGTGAGTGATTGTGAATCATAAAGGATACCACCAAAGTTGTGAACCCCTGCAACTTGGAGGATTTGGGAAGTTTGGAAGAAGGTGTGAGAGAAAGGGGATGACTTCTATTTGACTTTCTGAATCTGAAATGATTCAGAGACATCCAGTTGAAAGATCCAGTAGGTAAAAGCTATCACACTGCTTTCTGTGGGAGGTGGGGGGAGGGAAGTGAGATTAAGGGGGAAAATTGTAAAATTCAAAAGTAAATAAATAAAGTAAAAACAGGTTATGAAATAAAAAAAGAAAGAAAGATCCAGTAGGCAGATGGTGGTGCAGGGCCAGAGCTCGGGAAAGTTGTGGGGCTGGATATATAAAGTTGAGATTATAAACTCACCAAGTCTGAGAGGAGAGAAAAGGGTCTTAGGGCAGAGCTTTGGGGCAGCCCTCGAGATTGACATCATGACTCATAATCCATGATTCATTCCTTTTCCCTGGAAGAAAGACCCTGCCCACCCCAAATCAATCTCTCAGGGGCTTCCCCTTCTAGGTTTCCAACAATGGGACACCCAGAAATTGTGCTGATAGGATGGAATGATGGAATTCAACCAAGGTAGAGATCACTAAGGGCCATGAAAGAGCCTACTATGTTCTCATGTTCTGAAATTTTCTGTTTTATGATCCCACCCAGCTTTGGTGTTTTATGTTCAATGTCTGGCTTTACCTCAAGAGTCTCATTCTCTTTTCAGATTTCTGCCTCTATTCTCATGATTCCAAAAGCCTTCCCTAGTTGACCCTCTCCTTTCTGGTCATCTTTACTCATACATGACCCAGATGATTTCCCATTCTTCCTTCTCTGAGTCTTGATCCCAACCTTCCTAGCTTCAGAGTACTCCCCATTGCTCCATCCCTCTCTCCTAGTACAAGGATCACCTCAGGAGCCTCAGGGACTCCATGTTGGGTTGCATTGTGATGAGGAAAATGTTCTCTGTCTGATTGCAAAAGGAACCTTGAAATCTAATCTCCATGTCCTAGACTAACTCATCACTTTCCTTCTCTGGGTCTCAATTTTCTCCTCTATAACATGAATGGGTTGGAGAGCTATAAAACAATTGGGTTTCATTAAGCCTCTTACAGTTCTTTCACCACCAGCAACAACAACAAAAAGCTGTGGTTTGGTAGGAGGAGGATGGGACAGAATAAGATGGGCCCTGGAGTAGGAAGAAAGGGAAGAGGCAGCAGGGAGATAAAAAAAGAAAAAACAGAAACCAGAGGGAAAAACAGGTTCAAAGTCCAAACCCAAGAGGGGGGACATTTAGAGAAGCTATATTGAGAAATTCTGAAACTGAAAATAGCTCAAAAAAAGGAAGCACATAAATATCTACAAATACAGCTAGAACCATTGATACATACCCTTCAACCCAGAAAACACCCCTGGAGGGCCCAAATACACCAAAAAAAAAAGATTTCTAGTAGCTCTTGCTATAACCAAGAAGTGGAAGGAAAAACAGGTACCCATGGATTGGGAATGTGGCATCAGATGCCATTGAGAGAGATTATCTTCCCTTCCCCTGGTTGAAAGTCCAAAGGTGAAAAAGTCAAAAGAAGAACCTCAGTGATTCTCCAAAAGTCACTCAATTGCTCAAAAATTGGGTAGACTCAAGTGTGCTCTATTTCCATGAAGACCACAGTTTGGACAGCTCCTCCTGACCTAGTTGCCAAATATATTTAATTCCAGAAGACCAATCAAGAGATGCTATGCCATCCCAACAAAGCATATGACCCCCATTAAGAAACCAACTACACGTGTGTGACTCCATAGGAGAGTCAAATTTCTATTGGCATTGCTTTGGAAAGAGTAGATCCACCCTACTCACCTTCCCTGGCCAGGACTCCCCACATGAGTCTGTCTCCATCAGAATGCCTACCTCTTGAAGGCACAGATGCCCTCTTCCATATGTACCTCCCAGTACTTAGCAGAGTTTTGAATATTCATTCTAATCACTTTAGACTCTGAAGAACTCTGGGAAAGGGTCAGGGGCCAGTGCTGAAATTTGGTCTCTGTTGTTTACCATTTTTTGTGTCCATAGAAGGTAATGTTCCCCCAATCTCAGTCTAACCAGGTGACCCAGAAGCTCCCTGGTCCCTCCCCCTGGGTTGGCCTGAAGAAACATGTATGCTCTTGTCACCTGTGCCCAAGAAAAGGCAACCAAGAAGCTTGAGTCCTGTCTCCCTTAGTATGGATGAGTTTAGAAGGTCCACATCTGGGAGTGCCACTTGGGATCCTGAGATCAATCTTGGGCAAGTATCCCAGTTCAGTCCCCCTCCCGTTCTGCTCTTTGGTTCTCCCTCCAGTGATATGAGGGGGGTCAAGCTGGATGGCCTCTAAGTCCTGTGATCAGGGAGCTAGAAACAGGGGGTGAATTCACTGTCCTCAGACCCCTCTTGCCATGTCCAAGCTTTCATGGCCCCTCCCACCACACAAATCCCAGGGAGTTCTAGTTTGGGTTGGCCTGGGGAGGGGGCACCAGTCTACCTTTGAGAGCCAGATTCCCTCTCCTCCTCCCACAGAGCCTCAGGCCAAGTTGCTCCCTGGGACATTGGCAGCTCTGTGCCTGCCCAGCCTATCTCCTGGGCCAGGCAGCTTGTGCCTGGAGACCCTCTGCTGAGGCTGCACTTTGGGCTCTGTTGGGCCCCAAGTCCTGCGGCCCCTTCTTTCCTGTTTGTGTTAATCCCTCTAAACAAAGTCAAACATTAGCCCAGGGAGCAGATTAAGCCTTATATAAACCCTCTTGGGGGGCAGACAAACAGAGTTTGTTCCTGAAAGAGGTAGAGGAGGGAGCAGCTGTGCTCACCAGCCACAGGACCCTGGAAAGGAACGGGGGCCTCACGGCAATCTCTGGGTTGAGAGGGGGGCCCTGGCTGCCACAGGTGAGGAGAGACAGTGTGCCCTTCCTGTCTGTCCCCCACCCTGCCTCCCAGGGGCCCTCAGAGAGAAGTGGATTCTGCCCAGGCTTCATTTCTCTTCTAGGTCCCTAGCCTTCAGGGACCTAGAAGGGACTTGCTGGATTCTAGATCCGACTAGAGCTGGGAGCGCTCCATGGGAGTTAGCCCACCCTCTCATTTCACAGAAGAAGAAACTGAGGGAAGGGAGGTAGAATGATGGCCAAGAGTCAAACCAAGGCAGGTCTTCTGATGGACTCTTCTCTTTCCTTTACAGCCACTGCTCCTGGAGAGTCTCACTCAGCCCCAACTCCTACCCCACCCCCAGTCCTGCCCTGACCCATTCAGTAGCTCTGGCCTCTCAGAGGCTTGGAAGCTCACTCCATTCTCCCAGCCTCAGAGGGCCTGGTCATGTGGCATCCGTGAGCCATTTCCCCAGCCCAGCCTCTTGGGTCAGTTTCCCCAGGTTTGCCCAGGCAGCCACCTAGGACCCCTTTGCAGCTCATCTCCAACAAAAACCCACCCCAAGAGCTCCCTATAGTCTCCTCTCCTCCTCCTTTCCTTATCTCTGCCACCATGACCTTCTCAGAGATCCTCGAGAGGGTGGGTAGCCTGGGGCCCTTCCAGATCCTACATGTGTTTCTGCTATCTGTCCCTGTCTTCTTCATGGCCAGCCACAACCTGCTGCAGATCTTTACTGCAGCCACCCCCTCCCACCACTGCCTACCAGCCCATAATGCCTCCTCCCTGGCCTCAGCCCTCCCCATCGGGCCCGACGGAACCCCAGACCGGTGCCGGAGATTCACCTACCCTCTGTTGGAAAGGTCTCTGGGACCATGGAACACTACCCTCCCCAATGAGACTTGGAGCCACACAGAACCCTGCCTGGATGGTTGGGTCTATGATAGGAGTTTGTTCACCTCCACCATCGTGACAGAGGTAAGAAGGGCTAGCCCCTACCCCCCCCCCAGACCTCCCCTAATGGGGTTAGCCTTTCCATAGCACTTATGTCTATATGTAAATCATGTGTTTGATTCTTACAACAACTCTTTGAAGTAGGGATCAATATTATCCCTATTTTGTAGGTGGGAAAACTAAGGCTCAGGTTGCTGAAGGGATTTGCTCAGGGTCAACTCACTAGTAAATGTCTGAGGTGGGCTTCTAGTCCCCATCTTTCTGACATTGCTATTACTGTCATTTCCTTTGGAAGGGAAATGACTCTTTGAAGGACTGTGCTTAAAGCACAAAGATGGGAAGTAAAGTCTGTTCTACAAGTGAAGAAACAGAGGAGCCAAGACTGCCTTGTCCAACCCTAGTCACATAACTGTAACGCCAGTGTTCTTATCTGGATTAGATGACTCTGAAATTTCAGTCAAATCTGTGATTCTAAGTAAGCAAGACTTGAATCCAACTCCTCTTACTCCCACCTCAGAGCTCTTTTCACTGAAGAATCCTGGAGGACCTGGATTCAAATACTGCCTCAGATATTTACTAGCTATATGACCCTGAGAAAGTCACTTCACTCTCTGAGCCTCAAACTTCTAGGAAAATGAAAGACTTCATTCCATCAAATAATCTCATCTCTGTTCCTTCCTAGCTCCTAAATTCTTTCCTGGGTACATCTTCTCCCATTCTGTAAACTGGCCCAGCTCTCTCCACTCTCTGCTTCTCCTTGTCATCAGCCCCCTAATCCAATCAGGTGATTTGGAGCTGGAAGTGGCTTTAGAGCCCAACACCCTCATTTTACATCAGAGGAAACTTGGAGAGGCTGGTCAGATCTTGCCTCTCTCATAAGCATGTGACCTGGACAGGTCCCTCTCTTTCTTCGGGTCTCAGTTTCCTTCTCTACAAAATGAGAGACCTCTGAGGTTCCTCTGAGGTTCAAATTCTTTGACTGTGGACTCAAGTCCAGCTCTCTTGGGGCTCTCTGTACCCCTTCTCCAAGCCCCTTCCCTCTATCCCCTGAGGCAGGGAGCCCATCTTTGTGATCTCTGGGAAAGAAACTCTTGTAACAAAGAAAAAGGTCAAAGCAGCTGGCCTTCTCTTCTCCTAAACTCTCCTCTGCATCAGAAGGGCTCTGCATGACCTTACTGGGCCACTTAAGGCAAGCCTTTTCCAAGGTTTGCTCTCTATGCAAGGAGGGATTTGGATTAGACCCCTCCCCCAGGGTTCCTTCCATTTCTAAGAGTTGGCCAACTCTAAACCTTCCCCTGCTCTGTTCAGGGGCCTCTCCTCTGAGTCCAGAGAGCTGCACCTCCCTTCCCCTCTCCTCCCCTGGGCTCAGTTCCTCCTTAGTCTCTGATCTCCAAGTTTCCCTGGCCTAGTTAGGAGAAAAGCCCCTTCTCTCTCAGTCAGCTGAAATACTTTTGGAATTTTTCAGCAGGAAATTAGAAAAAAAAATCTAAGGGAAAAAATCTCAAACTTACAAAGAATAGAGGAACACAGATTTCAGAGCTGAAAGGAAAGAGTCCAGCATTCAGGAGCCCCCACCCCCGTCTGCTTTCTCTCTCAACAAGGCCTGGTCCCAGGGGCTCCTGGGCCCCTAGGTCCCAAAACTTGCCTTAGAATCCTTGAGGTCTGGGGTGAACTATCTAGTTCTAGTTCAATCTGCTCAATTTACAAAAAAAGAAAACTGAGGCCCAGAATGGGGAGGGGGTAGATAAGATCATACAGGTGACACCGAAAGGCCAACTTGGGTCTCCTCTAGAGCCCACCAGATCTAGTCTTGGAGGTCTCCACAGATTGAACCTATGTCTCCTCTCTGATCCATCCTGGAGAGGGAAGGAAATGATCATCGTTTTACCTGCCTAAGCATCAGCTGTGTTCTTGGAAGAACAGCCTCTCTTCAGCACCCCCCAACATCTTCCCCCCAGCTAGAGCTGGTGTGGAGGAGGAGTTTGGAAAGTTCATTCTAGAAAAATGGGAGGTGATGAGGTGGTGGGGCATCCTTCTAGCTCTGACTCAATGGGTCTGATTATATCGGGGGTCCCCAATGAGGGAACTCCCTGCACAAATGTAACCCCCACAAGAGAATCTAAAAGGAAGGAAGGAAGGAAGGGAGGGAGGGAGGAAGAAAGAAAAAGAAAAAGAAAAAGGGTGGCTTCGGCTCCTGAGAATTTCAGTCTTGCTCAGATGCTCCCCAGTTTGTCAGAGGCAACTCCCCATTAAAACAACTCCTTCATAATAGAGGCTATTTTACTCTCTAGCACCTAGCATGGAACCCAGTATATAGAGGGTGCTTAATAAATGCTTGATGGTTGATCCACTGATTTCAACCAGGGATTAGAGGTCAGTCTTTTATCTACTGTGCAATAGGATATAAGCTCCTTGTGGGCAGGGATTGTTTCTTCTGCACATCTTAGCCTAGAGTCTAGTACATGGTAGGTGGAGAATAAATGGTTTGGGGGTGATTTTTACCACCTCCTTCCCCACCATTGAGCTGCTATTGGGGAAAAAAAAAACATGATTCAGCTCTACCACAAGGTGCTATGTGACCCTGGTCAAATCCTTTCCCCTCTCTGGGCCTCGTTTCCCATCTATACGATGGCAGTTTGGTGATTCCTTCCATATCAAGCATTGTGACTCCCTCGTTCTAGAGTCCCATGACTGGGACGGCAATGAGGGCTTCATTCAGGAGTTGGGACCTGAACTGGACCTTGAAGTCTGAAGATAGAAGGTTCAGAGTAGTGCCCTAATTCCGTCTGCTCAGATCTGATGGGATCACTCTTTTCCTCAAGAAGCTTGATGGTTCCCTATGACTTCCAGGATAAAATACCAACTCTTTTGACATTTAAAACCCTTCCTAACCCAGTTGTCCAGGAACATAAGCCCTACCTGTAGACTCTACTCATCAGACTAGCCTCCTTGCAGTTTCTATTACTCCAAGTTCCACTCCTTATATCCTATCTCAGTGACTTCCTTCCTGAAATGCCCTCCCTCCTCTCCTCCAAACTTTTGAATTCTTGACTTTTTGAAAGATTCTGAACTTAGGCATCTCTTTCTCTGTGGAGTCTTTCCTGGATGAATCCCCAGCTGTAGGGTTTTTTCTCCCTCCTCCAAGTATCTCATACTCACCTTGGATGATGGCTCCCCAGCCATCATGGATTTTTTAAAGGCAGGAGCTAGATTTCTTTTTTTGTTTGCTTGCTTGTTTAACCATTCCTACTGTTCGGCCCACAATAGACATTTAATAAATGTTGGTTGGATTTAATTAAATAACTATTTCTCAGGAACAATATGGCAGAGTGGGGCCATAGCTACCAGGTCATTGACTGGGCACAGAAATGACCCAAGTCTAGAAAATTGTAGTTCAAGACTGGACATAGTGAGAGAATCTTTGGGTATTCTGGGTCAAAGATTCTATTGAACTGAAAGGATCAGAACCCAAATAAAAGAGAGGAGAGAAAAAAGGTAGAGGCTCAGGGCAGTACCTAGGTATGGTCAGCATGGCAGCCATTGCCTTGGACTCTAGATTCCAATTGAACTCGATAGAATGTGCTTATTAAGAGCCTACCAAATAGGAAATATTGGTTATATTGAAAATTAAGGACCCGTGCTGGCTACAAGGGATACAAGACCAAGATATCAAGGCATTTCTACTCTTCAGGACCTTACCTGAAGAGACCTGGAGTGGAAGGCGGAGGTGGGGGAGGAGTGGTGAATAGAGCAGCTATGTGATACTAGAAAGTCACTAAACCTGAACTTCATTTGTAAGTTGAGGTTCAGCCATGGTTGTTGTAAAGCTTCAGTGAGTTAATATTTATAAGTCACTTAGTTCTAGATTAATGTTTGGTTTATTTTGGGGAGGAGGTTGATTCTTCTGAGATTTCTCTCTGGTCCCTTACTCAGAAATGGCGTTTGTCAGTCACCAAGCATTTATTACTATCTGTCACTGAGCTGGTAGTCAGAGAAAGGCCAGTGCAGGCTCACTGCCCTCACAGAGTTTACAATCTAATAGGAACTATGGATTTACAAGATACATAGAGGATGAATTGTTCTCAGACACACAGCACTAGGATAGGGGCTGAGAAAGCCCCCTCAAAGAAGGTATCTTAAAGGAAACTAGGGAGAGAAAGGAGGGAGAGTGTCCTTCTTAGTCTGGTCTGCCTCAGTGAAGCCACTTGACCAGTCAGTGTTTCTGACCATTCTTAGAGGTGGAGAGCTGGGAAATCCTGGCCATGGTGACCTCTGAGGCTGAGAGGCAGGCCAAGTTGGAAAGTGAGTTGGGGTTGGAAATGGAATGGGGAAGCCTCCAGGCCAAATCCTAGTTAATCCCCATCACCTCTGCGCTTGGCTTCACTTTATTCATTAGCAAAATGAGGCTACTGGCCCCGAAGCCTACTCAGAGGCACTAATCTTGGGGCCCTGGGGGGTCTCTCTGTTCCGCAGTGGAATTTGGTGTGTGACTTCCGGCAGCTGAAGGAGATGGCCCAATCTACATACATGGCTGGCATCTTGATTGGAGGGATTGTGTTTGGGGGCTTGTCAGACAGGTGAGGTGAGGGTGCCCGTCTCTTCCACCCCACCCCATCCCAGGTTTAGGGCCCACCTTTCCCACCCTACTCCCAAGGAGGAAAGGTGTTTTCCTCTCAAGTCCTTGGGTCTCATTTTCCTTCTCCAGGTCATTGGCTTGACCTCCAGAAAGGGCCAAGCAAGAGATCAGGCCAGGTGATCTGGACAGCTCCCTGGGCCCCAAACCCTGTGTTGCCAGAGGCCACCAAGTCACTGGTCTGAGGAAATGTCAGAAAATCATTCATTAATCCAAATGTCCAATTGCAAACCATTTCAAAACAGCAATTAGCAGAAGGGTGAAGTCCCAAGAGGAATCTACAAGGCTGGCCCCTATTAGTCAAAGCTCCTGACAAGTCCCTTGTCCCTGTGGGGTGTGGTGTGGGAGGGGAGGGAGGCAGCTGAACCACCTCCTGTGACCTTCTTTCTGTCCCTGTGCAGGTTTGGCCGGAAGCCCATCCTCACCCTGTGCTACCTTCTGCTGGCCATTAGTGGCACCTGCTCGGCCTTCTCCCCCAACTTCCTGACCTACACCATCTTCCGATTCTTGACTGGTTGTAGCCTTTCAGGCATCACCCTTAGTACTGTGATCTTGTGTAAGTGGTCCTTGACCAGTATCTGGCCATCAGTAGGGGAAGGGGCTTTGGGGGAGTGTAGCCTGGGTCTCTGCTTGTAAAAGAAGAGGAATTGGTTTCAGTCCCTGGGTCAGAAAGGGACTTGGATTAAATGAGAGCTCGAGTCCCTTGTTATACATCCTGAGATTCTAGGACCCAGCAAGTCTATGGGTGGAATGAAGCTCAGTGTCCACCATCTTTCCCAAATCTACTCTTTGGGGCAACTTCAGGCAGAGAGCTATGGGGACTGAGAGTGACAAAAAAGGGTGACTGATCCGGTTCCCACCTGGCACCCATTTATCCTCAGGTGTCGAATGGGTGCCCACCCACGTTCGGGCCATCCAGTCTACCATCACCGGCTACTGTTACACTTTCGGTCAATTCATTCTTCCCGGCTTGGCATATGGCATCACCGAGTGGCGATGGCTGCAGTTCATAGTGTCCACTCCATTTTACATCTTCTTCCTTTCCTCTTGGTATGTGCCCCAAGGACCTCCTTTCCCTCCCCACCTCCAACCACCTCCCCTCACACTCACACATCACTTGTTTCCAAGGGACTCCCTGGAGTAGCTAAAGCTACTCTCTTGTCTGCAGTAGTTTAGAAAGTAAGCTCCTACTTCCACCCCAGTTCCCAAACCCAGCTTACCCAATCTTCCTTCTTCTGCCTCATTCCCCTAGAGTATCTCAGCTGTCCAGGATCAACAGCTCTGGGCAACTTGGGATGTTAGCCCAACCCAACCAGGGACACTAAGAGGCCTGTCTCTGAGTCTTCCTCAGAAGGCTGGGCACTGGTTGACTCAGGTTCCTTTTTTAAGGAGTGTCTATTTTCCCAGAGCCCCAAGTGCTTGCTGCTGCCTTTTATTTGTACCCATTTCTGCATTCTATCCTTACATGGCCATATGTGGGTGCCAAGGGACTGGAAAGTCCTTTATGGAGTTCCCCAAAGTAGCCTCTGCTTCTCCTCCAACTAGCTTTCCTCTCAGTGCCAGTGCCTTTATGGGTCAGAAAGTCCCTACCTCTTGTCCAAGTAGGGGTAGGACAGCAGATCAGGAAAGGAAATAGAGTCTGGCCTTCCTGTGTCCTTGACAACAGCTGTGACTCCCAAGAGAATGATGTCACTGGACTTGAGGGACCTGGATTTGGTTTCTGGCTTCAATCCGTGCCGATTGTGTGACCCTGGACAAGTGACATTCCCACCCTAAACCTTAGTTTCTTCATCTGTAGTATAGGATTAATAATCCCAGTACACACCACCCCATGGGATAAACATTACCTTAAAGATCACCCAAAACCTTGGGAAATATTCTTGCTTCTGTTACTTCTTAATCTTTAAGGAAAATTAATTTTACCTGCTGGAGGAATTGGGGAGAAGCCAGAGGCAAGGGAATGGGGGCGGGGGGGAGGGGAGTTGTCATGATGTCCAGATAGTGAGGTGAAACCAAGGAAACTTAGAGCCAACAATGAGTCCTAGGGTCCCGTAAACATGGTATTCTGAACCCTCCACCACTGGGCTACCTAATAAGTCTAAGAACACTGAGCCCCATTCCTATGGCATTTCACAACATCTGCACAACGTCTCTGTTCCTAGGAGCCCCCCATTTGTGAAGCAAGAAGTTGCTTTGGTCCCCTCCCAAGGAGGATAAATGACTTACCCACAATCACTAAACTCTACATGGGGCAAAGTTCATTACATGCACACATTGACTTGTTTGTTTCTGCGAAGTGAGGACGGAGGGGAGGGTGGCGGTGGGTGGTGTTCTCCCCTTTGGAAGGGGAGGTTCCTGGGGGAGTGGCTAAGTAACCTGGCCAAGGTGACATAGCTACTATGGGCCAGAAGTGGGATTCGCATTCAGATCCTTCCTGACTCCAAGTAGCCCCTCTGAGGCCAGAGCAGACTGTGGCACATAAGGAAAGACTGGGATCCTCCATTTCCAGTATGCAGGGGTAGGATTTTGAGGGTGTCCTCACACCCCCTGCCCCTCTCCTGGCCACGGGCCCCCTGCTCATCAGGGAGGTGTGTCCACCATCCCCCTGTGGTTTGACCCCAGCCCCACATGGGGGAAGCCAAAAGGACCCTTCTCTCAGTAGGAAGGACAAGGACAAGGAAGCCTGGGCTCCAGTTTCGGGGCCCCCCCACATTCCTAGGAGGCTAAGATGAGCCATAGCCTCCCCCAGGCTCTTCTCCCTTCCCACCCTTCTGGCATACCAGTCGCTCCACAGCCCCCAGGGGGGCCCAGCTGAGGAAGACACATCCAAGAAAACATGGCCCCAGGCACAGAGGTTGCTTTTGGAAGCGGAAGAATGAAAAGGCAGCTTGTGGGGCCATGGTGTAGCAGGAGGGGGCCACTTGGCCAAGGTCACAGCAACAGCTCATGTTTCCTATCCTATCCCCACAAGTACCCCCTCCCCTCATCCTAGAACACCAGCAGAAGTCCCAGGCCTGATTGGAGATTTAGAGATCATCCACTCCAATCCTGCCCCCCCTCGTTTTACAGATAAGGAAACTGAGGCCCAGTGTGGGAAAGGGACTTACCCCCCAAGAACCCACAAGTCAGTGACTGAGCCGGGATTAGAACAACCTAGGTCTCCTGATTCCCAGACCAGTCCTCTTTCCCACCCAGGTGGGTGGCTGAGTCTGTTCGGTGGCTGGTCCTGTCCGGGAAATCCCCAAGGGCCCTGAAGGAGCTCCGAAGAGTGGCGGCCTTCAATGGCAGGAAGGAGGACGGAGACAAACTCAGCCTGGAGGTAGAGGGGGACTCGGGATTGTAGAAGGGGACATCAGGAGAGGAGTTCTGTCTCTGGGGTGTGGAGTGGGGCTGAGATAACTGGGGAAAGTCCTAGGCTTTCCCCCTCCAAGCCAACTCTTTCTCTTTTCCTAAGATGCCCCTTCAATGAATGTCCATAATTATTAACTTCCTGGCTCAGTAGATACATGATTGGCAGCCAAGAAAGTTAATTTAGTCATAGAGTTCCTGGCAGGGCCAGGTCAGATGGAAGTGTATAACTCACTTAGTCCAAATCCCAAGAGTGACTGGGCAAGGATCAACCTGAGTGTGACTCAAATGGGTCCTTGAGGAATTTACTCCCAACACCTCCTTAGGGCCGGCAGGAAGATAGTACATCAGAATCCTTAATAGAAACAAGAGGGAGTCACCA
Source organism: Macrotis lagotis (assembly GCF_037893015.1). Classification (NCBI taxonomy): domain Eukaryota; kingdom Metazoa; phylum Chordata; class Mammalia; order Peramelemorphia; family Peramelidae; genus Macrotis; species Macrotis lagotis. The sequence continues at coordinate 285,750,297 of NC_133660.1, forward strand.
GTCCCTGAGGCCAGCCTGGACTTCCAGACCAGACATTAGGGAACAGGAGAGAGCTAAGCCAGAAATCTACCCACTGAGGACAGGCAAACTTGATCAACCCCTGCAAAGGTTCTCTAAGCCCCTAGTGTGTACAGAGCCTAGTGCTGGGGTCTAGGAGAGACACAGAATGTAGACAAGCCCCAGAGTCTTCCCTTATGCATTTCCTGTTTTAAGGGACACCAACACAGATAACTCCAGGGATTAAGGCACCCCATTGCATGGTAAGCGGATCAAGGATGTGCGAAGTATAGAACCTCCCAGCTAGGCAAGACCTCAGAAGCTGCCTAATCCCACCACAAGGCGTTAGCTAACTGGTCCCTGCTTCAAGAGGCCAAACCCATGAGCTCCAGAGGGAAACAACACTATTTTGGTTTATTCTGATCATTAGGAAGTTTTTCTTTAGCCTCTGAAATTCAAGAGGAAAGGTCACTAAATTTAAAAGAATCAAGGAAGCTTTCCTGGAAGAAGCATTTATCTTAATATTTAAAACACGAATAGAAATCCAACAGGAGAAAAGGGAGAAAGAGTGTGTTCAGTGGGCAGAGAGAACAGAATGAGCAGAGGCCTGGAGGTGGGAAAGTAGAGGGCAGACAGCTTCAGGAAGGAGAGAGCAAAGGAGTTGTGCTACATCATTGAGGGCAGGATAGATCAAGCTATTCTATTTGCAGATAAAAGGGATCCAGGGAGACATCTTAAACAGAGGACTGATTCTTGGAGCCCATCCCTGCTGATTTCCCCCTGTGGACCCCCTGATTTGGGAGGGAGAGCTCCCAGATCATGAAATCAGGAGAACGGTGCAGATATTATGACTCAAACCCTCTGACTGAACCCTTGATAAAAAACCAATTTTCAGAGGTCCTGGGAGAGCTCAACCCCCATCATGGTACAGGACCAGTTTAATCTGGAAGGTCACATGTCAGATCTAACCCACAGTTCCATTCCCTGGCTTTGCTCCTCCACCTGACGTCCAGGAAGACTGGCCAAAGACTCACAACGTGAGTCCCAGTCGATGACTGGCCCTTGATTCTTTCCTTCCTCCCTACATCCCTCCTACTTAGCTCTCCTGCTTCTTCCCCTTGTCCTTTGTCCTCATCAGCAACCTCACCATCATCTCCAGGTATCTTTCTTTGATGCTCACTGGAGGCTTGAGATTTGCCAAGGGCTCACCAATTCTTTATATTTTTTGAATTGGAACAATTCTTGCAAACAGACTTGCCTGACCGTCCCTTTTTCAAAGATGAGAAATCTAAGGTTCCCTGATTCACCCACCCTTACCTACACTTGTCCAATGAAGATGAGTTTGAGCTGCTCAGAGTTCATTCTTGACATTCCAAGGGGCAGCTGGATGGCACAGTGGATAGAGCAGTGGCCTTGGAAACAGGAGGACAGGAGTTTGAATCCAGCCTCTGACACTTACTAGCTGTGTGACTCTGGGCAGTTCACTTCACCTTGACTGCCTTGCATCTGGGGCCATCTCCAGTCATCCTGATCCATATCTGACCCCTGGACCCAGATGGTTCTGGAGGAGAAACTGAGGCTGGTGACTTAGCACACCCTCCCCCACTCAAATCCAATTCATGTGCTTGTTATGGCATCACCTCCCTGATGTTGTCTTATTCGAGAAGGAAGGACAAATATTATTATTGTCATTATTCAGGCCATTCCAGGACCTTCAGTTACCACTGAGGATCAGTATCATCTCCTATGGAAGCAGTTGTGGAGTTAGGGAAATTTTAGGAGTCCTTTGCCCTGGGGGACTTGGATGGATGCCCATTGGAAATGTATCTTAATCACTGTGGCCCCCACTGGTCTAGAAAATGTGAGTGTAGGATTTCACATACCCACGCCCTCTGGGAAAGAGAAGGAAGGAATCTGGGCTGTAGTATTCTTAGGGTACCCTAAGGTCACAGATACTCAAGGTAACTAACCAGGGTGCTGGCCCTTCTCTGCCCCCAGGAACTGAAACTCAACCTTCATAAGGAGATCTCCTTGGGCAAGTCGTCCTCCAGCATAATCAGCCTCTTCCAAAATCCCATCCTGCGCCGGATATCTTGCTGCATCTGTCTCATTTGGTGAGCTGCACGTTCTGAGGTACCCACAAATTTAGTCTACCACTCTGAGTGTCCACAGACATGTCACTTGTAATGCTAGTTTCTGACATTATCCCTCACCTACCCACTTACATAAAGCCCCCAGTAAAATTTTGGAGGACTCTCATATACAATCTTTCTGACTCATGCCTCCCATTTCATGAAGGGCTATGTGTGGTTCTATATGTGGTTCATTTTTCTCTCCCAATGGGCTTTCAGTTCCCTTACAAGCACTTGGGCTAACAAGTCTTTGAATATAGGATAGATTTTATGTAACCCAAAGAAAATTCAAAACAGGCTGATTCCTGAGTCCTTTGCCAGGAAAATTCTTCTCTCTTTTCCAAGCATCATCAAATGACATCCCATCCCAATCCCTATCCCTTTCAGTGGATCTCACCTTCCCTTGGGACTTAGACAGTTCACACAACTCATTGGACCATTAAATTCACATGGCTCCCTGTTCCCCCATTTTTAATTATCTGAAAGATCAAGGGTCCCCCCACAGGTTTGCACCTTTCCAGTTTCACTGTCCTCTGGGTACAGGGCTCTCTGCTACACCATTCTCCTAGAGCTGACAAGAGGAAAGCTCATGTGGCAGTTAGGGAATGCCACATTACTCAGAGTGCTGGGTCCTGGAGTCAGAAAGACCTGAGTTCAAATGCAGTGTCAGACACTTAGCTGTTTGACCCTGGGAAAATCACTTCACCTGGCTGCCTCAGTTTCCTCACCTGTAAAATGGAGGTCAGAATAGTACCCACCTTGCAGGATTGTTGTGAAGACCAGGTGAGATCATAATTTTAAAGTTCTTTGCACATAGTAAGCACTATATATCATTCCCTCCATCATGGATTTGCCCCTCTCTTTCTGGGTCCCTTACTTGTCCCCTGCCTCCATCTGGGACTAGCTACTCAATGGGTGTAGTTCCCTAGGTTTTCAAGTCTCTTTCCTCCAGAGACTCACCTGGTGATTCCAAAATCCTCTGCTCCTTTTCCTCCCAGGGGTATTGATTCCAAAGTCATCTTTTTTTCTTCCACCCTCCCTTCCCACTCCCTTCCCCTCAGTGGCAAACAAGTCTAGAAAAGTCCATCTTTCTTCTATTGTCTCTATATCCCAAAGGACAAACAAATTCTCCCAATTGAAGGGGACAGTCACATATACCTTCACTCAGATTATCCACAAATTCTTTCTCAGCCTCAGTTTCCTCCTTTAGAAAATGAGGATGGGGGTAGCTAGGTGGTGCAATGGTTAGAGCACTTGCCCGATGGTTAGAGCATTGGCCCTTGAAATCAGGACACTTATTGGTAATGTGATTGGTAATGTGATTCTGGGGCATGTCACCCTATTGTCCCACAAAAAAAAACAAAAAAAAAGAGGAAGAGGGGGAAGAAGAAGAAGAAGAAGAAGAAGAAGAAGAAGAAGAAGAAGAAGAAGAAGAAGGAAGAGGAGGAGGAGAAGGAGGAAGAGGAAGAGGAGAAGGAGGAGGAGGAGATGATGATGATGATGATGATAATGATGATGAAGGAGAAAAAGAAAAAAAGAAGAAGAGATGAGGATAGTAACAACACCTGTTTCGCAGGGTTGTTTTGAGAATCAGATAACAACTACAACTTTTAAAGTCCTCTCTAGATGCACAATTATAGCATTATCTTCGGCTGCAGACTTACAGAAGCAGAGACCTGGAAATCACCCTTTCCCATATGTTGCCCCAGTTTCTACAGCATGAAAGCCCTTTCATCATGACCCTCTAGTGAGGTAGAGAATACATTTTTGCAAATAGGAAATTGAGTTTCTAGGGTTACATATAAGCTGAAGGTGACACAGCTAGGAAGGTAGATAACCAGGACTTGAAGCCAAGGCTTCTAACTTTGCATGCCCTTGAGAACCTTTGGGCTCTGGTGATTCTCATGCTTGTTCCTAGCGAGACTCAATATCTCCTCCCCAGGTTCGCTACAGGATTTGCCTACTACAGCCTGGCCATGGGTGTAGAGGAATTTGGAGTCAATATCTACATGCTCCAGATCATTTTTGGTGGTGTCGATGTCCCTGCCAAGTTCATCTCTGTCCTCTGCCTGAGCTACGTGGGTCGCCGGATCACCCAGGCCATTTGTCTCCTTCTGGCTGGCATTGCCATACTAGCCATCATCTTTGTACCCTCAGGTGAGAAGGTGGGGATGCAGAAGAGAAAGGGCATCTGAGGCCTGATTGAAAGCTTTGGGTTAGGAAAATTCAAGATGCAATGTGTAGACAAGGAAGCAGAGTTCATATATATTAGTGATTTATCCAAAGTCACAGCTTATAAATACTACAGCTAGGATTAGCACCTGTATCCTCTGACTTCAAACTCTTCTCTGCCTCTCATGAGTCTCTGGCATGCCCTGGTCTCAGGCTGGCCCAGACATCCTCTCTCAATCAGTATTCTAGTTGGCAAAGACCCATGGACTCCACCTCCGGGCAGGACTGACCCTGGGCTAATGTCAGTGATGAGGGGCCAGGGAGGGGTTGTTGGTCAACTCTGCCTCAACTAGGCCAAAAGCAAAAGGCGCAGGCTGTCCCAACCCATCTTTCCTATCTGCACCCCATCCCACCCAGTGCTCAAAGTCCCAGGGAGATTTGGAAAGAGAAAGGCTCAAAGCTATTTTTGAAAATTTTTCTATGTTCTCTGTTATTGACAGTAGCACACCCAAGAAACCTAGAAAAGAATGATGATATGTCCTCTATATGTGGACCCCATTATCGTGAGGAATTATCAATATCAGAACTCCTTTCAAAAGTATAGACAAACAACTTGGCCAGAGTTTAGTCTTGGAAAATTGTTTGGGGCCCAGAGAAATGACTCACCCAGGGACACACAGACAGTGTCAGAGGAAGACTTTCCTAACACTGAGGGCAACCCTTTTATCACTAAGCTTCCTCTTACTTAAACATTAATAACAACAACTATAACAATAACAACAATCACTCATGAAGCACTTTAAAATTCACAAGACACTTAGTTTGCATTCTCCCATTGGAGTCTCTCAAAAACTCAATGAGGTGGATACTAGGGGAATTGTACCCATTTTACAGATGAGAAAACAGAAGTTCAGAGAGGTGATAAAACTTGCCCAATGGCACATAGCTTGTATGTGGCAGAGGCAGGATTAAAACCCTGGTCTCTTGTCCCTTACTGCAATATGAAGGTTTTTAGTCCCATCTGAGTTTCCAAGGATCAGAGCCCCAGAGTCCCTACCTCCTTCTAACTCTGCTCCGATTTTTTGTTCTTTCCATTAAGGAAATACAAAATATAAAAATAGTTCCTGTCTATCTTCAAGGAGCTTACCTTTTTTTGCGGGGGGGGGGGGGGTGGGGGATTTGCAAGACAATGGGGTTAAATGACTTGTCCAAGGTCACATAGCTGAGTAAATATTAAAGGTCTGAGGTCAGATTTAAACTCAAGTCCTCCTGACTCCAGGGCTGGTGCTCTATCCACTGTAGCACTTAACAGCCCAGGAGCTTGCATTCTAATGGAGGAAGGGACAGGGAAGGGACAAAGATTCCTAACCCTGAAAAAGTCAAGAGGGAAGCTCGCAGAGGAAAGAGAACTAGGGAAATTCCAGGATAAAGGATTGGAGCATGGAAGAAGAATCCAGAATAGGCTCTGCCAATATTGCCATTTCCTTTTTTAACAGGGCAACTAGCTAGAAAGGTCAAAGCAATGTTTTAGAGATGATGGTTGGATAGGTGATAGAGAGATAGAGAATAGATGGATAAGGTTAGAGAATAGATGATAGACAGAAGATAAATAAAAGATGAATAAATAGTTAGATGTGAGAGAAATAGAGACAGAGGCAGAGGATTTCTTCAATGTATACACCCATGTGAATTTGGTTCTTGAAGAAAGAGTAGATAGATGTAAGTAGAGAGCAATACAATGAGAAGTCCAATGGGGGATTTCCTCATTCTTTAAGCTCAGTCCAATTTAACAGTCACTTGAAGAGTATTTAGAGACAGTTAGGTGGCAAGGTGGAAATCTGCCCTCTGGCATGTCCAAATGATATCATCCTAGACAAGTCATTTGTCTGCCTCAGTTTCCTCATCTATAAAATGAGGATAATAATAGCACCCACTTCCTAGGTTTTTGGAAGAGCCACATGGAAGAGGAAAGAACATTAGATTTGGGGACCCTGGAAAAAGAGAGAGGGTTTGAAGTTGCCAAAGGGTAGGAAAAAGGGAGCAGTTGTAGCAGGAGCTAATAAGAGCATTGTTGAATCCATTTTATTGGAATCTAGAGCTCCAAGTGAGTCCCAAGCTAAGAATCTGGTTCCAGTCTCAGTCTAGAACCTGCCAGGAGTTCCTTTGTCCAGACCCTAATCACACCCAGTCTCTTCCTTATGCCCCCTGACTCCAGCATCTTAGGCATTGCCATGTGCTTCCCCCTAGACATGCCGATGTTAAGGACCAGTCTTGCTGTCTTTGGGAAGGGTTGTCTTTCCAGCTCCTATAACTGCCTCTTCTTATACACCAGTGAGCTGTATCCCACAGTCATCCGGTAAGGACCCTGGCCAAAGATGGGGCAGACCTTATCCCAGGGTGCTGTCAACCTCCAAACTCACTCCCCTTCTGCCTTGCTTCCCACAACCTAACCTCCTGCTCCTTTGGCTCCTTCCAAGGTCCTTCCAGTCTGTGTCACTTTCCAAATTGGGGGATCATCCAGTAGGAATAAGTAACCAACATCTCCACTTCCTCTTGGGAAAACAAAAAGGAATGCCTTAATATGACTCTGGCACTGCCATCTTTCCCATGCCCAGATAATTCATTATCTCTCCAAAAAGACACTGAACTTCCAAGAGCCAAGTACTGGGAAGAGAGAAGGCCCAAAGGGTGTAAGGGAGGGGAGTATGGCTAATCCTCTTGTTGACCCATTCCTCATTCTCCATCCTTCAGTCAAAGTGGAATGGGCCTGGGCAACCTATGTACACGAGTGGGCAGTATGATAGCTCCCCTGGTGAAGATAACAGGCGAAGTGATGCCTTTCATCCCAAATCTCATCTATGGGATCATTCCTATCCTGGGGGGAACTGCTGCCCTCTTCTTGCCAGAGACTCTCAACATGGCCCTTCCAGAGACGATAGAAGATGTGCAGAGACGGTCAGTCAACCTTCCCACTCTCCATGCCCTTCTGATGTCTGGTGGGGGGGGGTCCCCACTCCTCAGTGCCCCCTGAAGGAGCCTAGTTGACTAACTATTTGTACCTCTAGTTGAGGCTTCAAGGGTAGTCTAGGAGACAAGAAAATAGCTATGTGATTTCTTCTACCAAGGGAGACTCAGATGCTATATCCAGGTAGGACCCACTCCTTATCCCACCCCCAAGACAGAACAACCCTTGGCCTCACTTGTATTCTCCATTTTCTCAGATATCTGACTCATACAGAAAGCCTAATGGGTTGGTGGAGAAGGGGGTGGTAAAAGAGATAAAGTAGAATGGAGGGTTATATTCCCCCTGATGAGGGTGACCTTAGGGAGAAACCATGAGAGGGGATCTGAGTCTATGTTTTCTGTCCTCCTGCCCCCAATTCTCAGGAAAAAGCCAAAGGAAGAGACAGAGGTTCAGAATATCCCTCTTCAATCCTGTGAACCTGACAAAGAAACCAGCTGAAAGAAGAACGTTGGCCAGTGTCACCTGATGGGAGGTCCCCTTTCCCTGTTCTCACCAAGGACTATACTGGATCCCTAGAACTCAACTATGGCCCTGGTTTATCTTCCACCCAGTCTGGGCTTGTCATGTCCTTTGTCATCCAGAGCTCCTGCTTCATCCTACCCCCACCCTAGAAGTTTTGGACAGAGCCTGGAATGCCTGAGACCCTACATAGAGACTGGACAAAGAAATTATCTGCCCCAGGTGGGGCTCTCCCTGTCTCTCTCACATATACATACACTCCCCCTCCTATCAACCCCACTTGTAGGATGGAAGGATTTAGAGCTGGGAGGACCCTTAGAAAGAGACCATGGCAACCAACAAGGGAGTGAGCCTGGAAGCCAAGGACCTCAGTTTGTTTCTTGCCTTTGCCATGTTATCTAGGTGTCTTTGGACAAAAGAGGTCTGTTTCCTCATCTGTCAAATGAGGAGGTTGGAATAAATAACTTTTCTGGTCCCCTCCAACTCTAAATTTATGACCCTGTGGACCCCCAACCTCCAATTTGTGGATGAGAAAAAGAAGGTCAAGAAATGGATGAACAAAGTGAGCACTAATAACTAAACTGAAATTCAAATCCAAAGCCCCTGTCTCCTGATCCCTGCACCATACTGCCAACTCCCTCTGCCCAGGTTGCTAAAGTGACCAGTCCTCCCTGTTCCTGTCCTCAAACTCCAAACCCTAGGCTATTCTTCCCTGAGCCTTGGGTCTGGCTGGTCTTTCTGGATCCCTGATCAGATATCAAACATCTTCCTTACTTCCCCACTGTCCCAGCACTTGTGCCCCCTCCCAGACTTTTGGCATTAGTACCAAGGCCCTGCTAGCCCTGCCTCTAAGAATCTAGCCTTTCTCCCCAAGAGCATTAAATATTTAAGAGTGATAGGGTCTGGGAGAGGGGGAGTTGACTATACTGTGTATGTGTATGCATATGTGTGTGTGGTGTGTACATGAGATAGGCCGAAAGAGACAGACACAGAGACAGAGAGAGACACAGAATCAGAGACACAAAATCAAAGATGCAGAAACAGAGAGAGACAGAGATGGACTTACAATAGCCCCTAGGCAATCAAGAAACTTGCTAGTTCCCTCTCCTACAAAGAAAGCAATCAAAGAATGGAGAATTCCTCATGTGAACACAGGAAAGAGAGAATTCTTTTACAAAGACCAGGCCCCTGGGGTCCAGTGGTTCCAGATTTTTAGAGTGTGTTCAAGAACAGACAACCATGTTCCATGAGCAACAGAAAACCATATGCCTGAGCAGACATGAACAAAATTTTTAGTATTCTTCTTAAATAAAAATTCCAACACATTCCAGATGAATGGTATCATTGAAAAAGAATTAGAACCAAAGAATATCAAAACAAGTCTCATGGGATCCTAGGTCTACAGTTGAACAGACTTTAATTAGCCTTGAAGATGGGGAAACTGAGGCCCAGGAACAATAAATGTTTTACCCAAGTTCACTTAGATTGTAAACACACAGTTTCTCTGATGGCAGAGTCAATCAAGTGTTCATTATCTACCTTGTGCCAGGGACTATGTGTTAAATATCATGAACAAAAAATGAGGCCACTCTGATTCACACTGGGTTTAAATTCCAATTAGGCAGACAACAAGAATAAATATAGACAAATATTCCCTGATGGCTCCATAGTGTATAGAGTGCCAGACCTGGACTTAGGAAGACTCTTCTTTGTGAGCTCAAGTCCAACCTCAGATAGTTACCAACTGTATGACCCTGAGTTGGTCACTTAACCCTATTTACCTTGGTTTCCTCATCTGTAAGAACAAGCTGAAAAGGGGTGGCTAGGTGGCGTAGTGGATAAAGCACCAGCCTTGGAGTCAGGAGTACCTGGGTTCAAATCCGGTCTCAGACACTTAATAATTACCTAGCTGTGTGGCCTTGGGCAAGCCACTTAACCCCATTTGCCTTGCAAAAAAAAAAAAAAAAAAGAATGAGCTGAAAAAGGAAATGCCAAACCACTACAGTATCTTTGCCAAGAAAATCCCAAATGAGTTGTCAAAGAGTCAAACATGAATGAAAGGACTGAACAACAACATAGTATGACCATAAAGTGAATAAATACCAATAAATACCAACAAATACCAATAAATACCAATAAATACCAATAAATACCAATCACAGAACCAACTTCTCTCTAGAAAGAATTCCCACTCTAAGATGGCCAACATGGAATAATTCAGTCTCTGATTAAAGACTTCCAAGAAGAGGGTTACCACCACCTCTCAAGGCTTCCTATTCCATTTCAGGTCACCCCTTCTCCAAACTAAAGATTCCCAGCCTTTTCAAACAATCCCCAAATGAAAAGGAGTCAAAGTCCTTCACTGGCTGGTTGCCTTTCTGTGGACATTATTCCAGATGATCAGTGTCTTAAGACTATGGTATTGTGACAGGTGAAAGAGAAGATGATTGAAGAAACAAAGATTCGAGCTTTGGGCATATCAATTTCTAAGCAAGTCCTGCTAAGTACATAAAAAATAGTCAGTTTAGGGATGAACCTCAAATACAGCAGGAGACAGACATGTATACATCAAAAACAATCAAATAAGAACCACTGCTTAAAAGAAAACAATTAACCAGAATACATCAGTTAATCTGATTTCTAATTAGAGGGAAGATTAGGGGCTTTCCAAATTGGGAAGGGGAGAGTGATCAGGTGCAATTCCATGAATTCAGAAAAAAAAAAACAATGTCACACACACCCTAAGTGCCTATAAACACTAAGAACATGGAAATAATAACCGATTGATCAATATGGGGTCAGTTTTCAAATAAAATATAGAGACTGGTATAATTGTAAGAAAAACTTTTGGAATCTTCTTTGGATCTGACTCAGTTTCTGGTCAACATTATCTAAGTCCAAGTAGAGATGGTTCAATTTCCCAGTGATGCAGGGCTAAACAATGCAGGAATTTTCTCCTAATTCTCCTAATTGAATAAAATTTTCTTACAAGACAGAAATTGGACTATATCCATAATTGAATAGAAAGGGAACTGGGCTAGATCCAGAATTGAGCCAGAAGATGGAGTCCATGTAGTTCATTCAGTTTCCACAATAACCACTTGCTGTTCTAACCCTCTCAGTTCCTTCAATTTCCCCCATTTGATTCATAGGGGATTGGGCAGCCCACTCCCCTCATGAATATTTATCTATAAGTCAAACCCATATGGCATTTCATATCCTAATTACATAAGTCAGGTTACAGATAAAGCTACTGACAGAGCTCACAATGGGTTCATTTTGCTAAGGGAGTTTTACATATCACCAAGGGAACCAAGAAAACTTAAACATAAACACCATCAAAGAAAAGGGCAATGCAATATAATGATGATCATCAATATGAAAGAACATCAAGTCTCCTTGTATCCTAGTAACCCACTCTCCATGTCCATTTAATCAGCTCGCTGTGAGTCCCAGACATCTCTTGTAGTCAGTCATCTGGCCCCTGGAGAGCTTCTCTTGAATATTCTGGAATAGGCCTCATTCTCAGGGTAGCTCTGAAAGGGGGTTCTGCTTCTCTGGTTCCAAATCACTTGTAGAGATTCCTAGTTAATTCTGATAAAATCTGCCAGTAACAAGGCTTAATACAATTTACTTCAGTCTCTTAAATTTGGTTTTCCAATAACTAGTTCATGTGATGAAAACCAGCGCAAGCCTTATGGTCCTATTAACAACAGAGCTCTAAGAAGGACATCAAATTAGGTCCCCATAATTCATCTGAAACTATAGAGCATTTTAGCTTTTATATACCACTTGCTGTTTCTATCTTCACCTAAACCCTATACCTGATATAAGAATCTTAAAAAAAAACTGGTCAGCTAGGTGGTGCAGTGGATAGAGCACTGGCCCTGGAGTCAGGAAGACCTGAGTTCAAATCCAGCCTCAGACACTTATTAATTGCCTAACTGTGTGACCTTAGGGAAGTCACTTAACCCCATTGCCTTAAAAAATTAAAAAAAAAAACTTCACAAAGGGTCTAACTTGCAAAATGAACTCTTTTGTCTTTTAAAATGAGCAGATACTTTTAAAACAGGAAAATAATTTCACTTTCTTTACAACTATTAATACAATTTGATAAGTAAATCCTTAATCCAATTTTAAGAATGTATTACTAAAACATACTCAAAACCCAAACTTCTATGCTAGATACATTTGGAAGCCATTCATATATATACCTAGTATAGTTCTTAGAGAAAACAATCTAATCCTGTTGCTTTCTCATATTTTACTATTCCCTTTAATTAGAAAGTTTTAACCTTATATCTTTGCCTTATTGTTTTATCTAATTTCCTTTTTAAGAGAATATCATCCCTAAATTATAGGTGACATAAATACAGATGAAAATTATAAGATTTTTCATACTTACATTCAAAAAAATGTTCCAGTATTAATAAATTAATGAATAGATTTTGTATTGTACTTATAAAACTATTATTTCACCAGTACTATTTTATAAAATCTTCTATGAAAAGAAGAGACATAGCTCTAGTAAACTCATCCCTTCAAGAGCATAGACTGATCTGATATACAACTCCTTTACTTCTGTTTGATTCCCGGCATGAGTTATATCTGACAGCCAATCATGTAGTCACAGGGTATCAAAAACAAGGATCAACAGTTGATACGTACTAGCTTTGTGACCTTGGTCAAGTCACTTAACCCTATTGCCTCACAAAAAAAAAAAAGCAAGGCTCAGGATGAGCCAAGTGTGGAAATTTTCTGTTCAGAAAGGAAATAGCACAATGTGGAAACTGAGTGAAGAAGATTCTACCACAATTGTCTCCTCAACTTTTCACAGGCACAGACTTCCACCTGTAGCAGCTTTCAGACTGTAGCACATTTCATTTTCTACCATTGGCTTCATGATATTTCAGATGACCAGCCCTCTAATCAAAACTCAAAACTAGGGGGCAACTTATGGATGATACAGTGTATAGAGCACTGGTCCTGTAGTCATGGGGACCTGAGTTCAAATCCAGCCTCAGACATACTTGCTAGTTATATGACCTTAGGCAAGTCACAACCCCATTGCTTCACTAACAAGAAGAATTGGGGGGACCTCAAAACCATAAAAAACTATAGAATTTTTACCTCAAAAAAAGGCAAAATTTCACTAACCAGAACTTAGGACTTGAATCGTATTAATTTTGTCATGCTTTTCTAATAGTTATATTTCATTTATCCTTTACTTATAAATTAAACTAATTACATTCTAGGATTTCAGATATACAATAAATCCCCGATAGTTGATTCTTATTAACGAATTGAAGTTACATCGTTACACCACCCTATACATTTTCTTTTTTGCCTGTTTGAGTTTTTTTGGAAACAATAAGGATTAAGTGACTCATCCAGAGTCATAAAGATAGTAAGTGTATGAGGTCAGATTTGAGTCCAGTTTCTTTTAACTCCAGGACTGCAGCTCTAGCCACTGCACCACCTGGATGTCCCTGCATATTTTCATAAATATTTTAATAAGTTATAGCCAAAAATTTTCAAATGAAAACTCACTCTCTATTATAGTAAACTTATTATGCATTTTAAAACAAAATATACTCCATTGAATATTTAACAGTTTTCAAATATCTATTTTTATTACATTCTTATAAAAAGCTCAACTTGTATAGCATCCAGATTTTTTAGAAAGTTGTCTAATATTATTTCTGATACAATGATTTACCAAATTTCACAATTTAAAAGCATTAAAAATATAATGCAAATACCATATATTTGAAACATTAAAACTTATTACCTACAAGATGACGTTAATCCAGTCAAATGCTTTTCCAAATTAACCCCCATAAAAATCATTAATCTTATCACCTTTGGCATTTTATATTAATCATATCTAAAATCTGCTATGCAATAAAATTCAATTAAAGAAACATAGTGCTTCAAATGAGGTTGGGCTAAGGGAGAAGAGGATGGCATATCCCTATTCCTAGAAGCTCTGGCCTCTTAATGGATCCCAAAACATCTGGTGAGCTTTCTTAGCCACTCCATACCATTGAGTCCCACTCAGATTGAGTTGGCAGTCCCCTAGGACTACTAGACCTTTGTCAGACAGCTGATGACTAAACATCCCTCCCCCATTTTGTATTTTTAAAGTTGGGATTATCCCATGCTCTGGCTTTAGTTGGTTGTCTTCCTTTGAAGAAAGAGGGGGAAGGTAAGAGAGATCGTGCCAGAGAGGACTGGTTACTGAGCCAGGAAGAACTGCCCACTCAATAGGCTTTTAAAAATCAAAACAACTTCCGATATCTCTCTCTCTCTCTCTCTCTCTCTCTCTCTCTCTCTCTCTCTCTCTCTCCTTCCCATTGAGCATGGTTTGAGACTCTGCCAACTCTCCCTTAGACTTTTAGTAAAGGAGAAGAAGGAGATATTAGGTGTATAGGACAGCTATTTATTTCCCCCTACAAAAGAAATGCTTGCATCACAAAAGACTCCTAAGATCACATTGAAAAACTCCAAACATGAAACTAATCCATTACTTCTATTATAATCTAACTGAAAAAAATGCCTTGACTGAGCCTATGGGGCTGGGGCACTCCCTCCTTCCTGTCCCCTATCCATTCATGGAGTTTGGAACTGGTTCAGACCTACAGTCCCCCATCTCATACTCAGTGGCACTTGATGCTTCCCAACTCCTGTGGAGTAAATAAAATGCTGCTGACAGTGTCAGGAAGATCCAGGTTCTAATGCTGCTTCTAGAAATCGTTAGATGAGGAGGGCAGGACATTCAACCTCTATGAGTCTGTTTACTTATCCATTAAATGGAAACAATATTAATACCACCCTCTCAGAGTTATTGTGAAGATCAAAAGAGAAATATATATATATATATAAAAAACATACATATACAGAATAAAATATATACATAGTACTTTAAAACCTTATTATTATCAATATTATATAATAATTCCTAGTAGTCATTATATCCCTTTCCTGATGTCATGGTCTTCAATATCAAAGGACAACTTTAAACTATCATAATAATATTGGCAATAATATTGTATAATAATAATATTGTTATATTACTATTATAAAATATTATAAAGGTACTTCAGAAATGAGCAAGTTTAGAGAGAGAGGCCTCTGTGAGGCCCAGAGAGCCTCCTTAGAGTCCCCTGTCCAAGGGGGCCATTGTTGCTTCTGCTTGCTAGGAAGCTGAGCCTCCCTCCTTCTCCTCTTTCAAGAAAAGTATCTGCTCATGCTCTCGGCACGTCCCAACAGCTCCAACAGCCATCCCTGGGTGAGAGCAGCTTGGTTGTAGAAAACTCCCTATGCCAAGCTGTTCGGGTGCTAATGAGAAGCAGTCTCAGCCTCCGGCTGCTCTGGGCCGACAAGATCTCCCCCTGCTTCTTCTGAACTCTCTCCAACACTGGTTGGTCACAGCCAGGAAGACTGTGGGGAATGAGTCACACCCTCAGAACAAGCCAGTGAATCCCTGGGTGAGCAAGTTACCTATGTAGCAGATGGATGGTCCTTCCAACTTCTGGCCAGGGTTCATTGAATGCCTGCTGTGGACCAGTCCAGATGTAGGCACTGCCTGTGGAGACCAGAAAGAAAAGAAAATAGAAGATCCTTGCAGCCTCAATGAGCTGAGACTGAAACATGGTATAGGTGAAATCACTGGATTCTTAATTGGAAGATCAGGATCACACACATCAATTCCCAATAAATGCAAAGCAGATACAAAGGGATGGTAGGAGAAGGGAGAAACTGGTGTCCCTTCAGCTACACTTGGAAGGAAGTGAAGGATTCCAAGAGGTAAAGGTGGAGAACATTCTAGGAATAGGAGAGCCTTGGCAAAGATACAGAGGTATAAGAAGAATAGTCACGTAAGGGAACAGCAAAGTGGATAGTATGATTGGGCTGGAACAGTCACTCCCACCTGCCAGGTTGGGTAATGTGGAATAAGCTTGGAAAGTGAGGTAGGAGTCAGATTGGGGGGGAATTTAATTGCCAAAAAAGGAGAGATAGCAAGGAACTACTGGAGGTTTTTGGAGCATTTACTAGCTGTGTGACCCTGGGCAATCACTTCACCTTGTTTGCCTCAGTTTGTAAAATGAACTGGAAAAGGACATGATAAACCATTTCAATATCTCTATCGAGAAAATCTCAAATAAGATCAGGAAGAGTCAAACATGACTGAAAAAATAACTGAATGACAAAAGATAAAGTCAGGCAAAAGTTAGGAAGTTAGAAGGATGAGTTTGAAGAGATATTTTGAGTTTCAGACACCTGTGGGACATCCAATACAAGATATCCAAAAGGCAATTGATGATATGAAGCAAGATATCGGGAGAAATGTTAGAGTTACATCTGGGAATTATCTACATAGAGATGACATTTAAACCAAAAGAGGCTGATGGGAGCCTCAAAAGATGGTGTTGGGGTGGGAGGGGGTGGGGCAAAGAAAGGACACATGCATCCATTCCTAAGGAATAGCATATGATACTATCCTTCAGTGGAGACTGAGAAGGGGAACTCAGACAAGGAAGAGAAAAAGAGTATCACAAAATCCCAGAGAGGAGAGAGTATCCAGGAGAGTATGGTCAAATGTTGCAGAGAGATCAAGATGGATTAAACCTGAGAAACAACCATTGGATTTGACAATGGAAAGATCATTGATGACTTTAGAGAGACCAATTGATAGCACTGAATTGTAAAGTGTTGAGAGGAAAGCAAATAGAGACTACAAGTATAGATGGCTTTTTCTAGGAGTTTGCCTGGAAAATGAAAGATAGATATAGGGTGACAGCTTGAGACAATGGTTTATTCAAATGAAGATTTAAAAAAAAAAAAGAAGAATGGTGAGAATTGTAGACAGTGAGAAAGAAGTCATTAAAGAGGTACAAAAGAGAATGAGATAATGGGTTCAAGTTAACTTTTCTGGACCTGGGTTTCCTCCTCTATGAAATGAGAAGGAAGGGAGGAAGTCAGCTAGGTGGTAAAGTGAATAGAGCACTGGCCCTGGAGTCAGGAGGACCTGAGTTCAAATCCAGCCTCAGACACTTCATAATTACCTAGCTGCATGACCTTGGGCAGTCACTTAATCCCATTGCTTTGCAAAAATAAAATAAAATGAGGTTACACTAGCTTTTCTCTATGTCTTTTTCAGATCTAAATCTTACCTACCTAGGACTGGCATACATCTCACCTGTCTGTGTGTTAGTACTTTATTGATCTTCATAACTTCAGGCTATGATATGGTTAGGGAAATGGGTATGGAAAGGGCCTGCTATACAGTCATAACCTATGGTGTGTCAAAAACACCAAAGACCAGTGGATGGATTCTCAACTTTCACTCTCTGATCCAACCCCTCCCCCAACCTCCCCACCAGATGAGTGGAAGGCATTCATAAGATCAATTGAAGGAAATGGGTATATTTAATCTGGAGAAAAGATTAGGGGAGGGGAGCATAAACAAACATATGAAGGGAAGGAGATTTATTCTGTTCAGCCCCAAATAGCAGAACTAGGAACAATGGAAGTTTCATGGAGGCAAATGTAAGTGGGACATTAAGAATCACTTCCTAACATTTTAAGTTGTGAAAAATGGTGCACGATAGCTGGGTAACCCCTCTCTGAAGGTAATAGAGTATGGCCACTGGCTGGGAATATTATAGTGTGGATTCCTTCCAGGTATGAGTTGGCCAAGATAGCTGTTGAGCTCTCTTTCAAATTCTTTGATTCTATAAATGGTGTGATTGGTGATGCTAAGCCAAGAAACAAGAGCTGTGTTGGGAGATACAGAGAGTACATATAGGAGAGTGGGAAGATGGCAGTTAAGTTGGAGTTGAAGTAGGGAGAGGCTTGAATTTAGACATTAGTTAAGTCAGGGATAGAATGGGGAGGACCATGAACATCAGCCTCAGGTATCTGAACTTATCTTAAAGTCTAAAACATACAGAATTCCCAGAAAACTATGAGATCCTTATTGCCTCTGAACACAGACAGCTGGACAAATAATCAAACTCTGAAAGGAAAAGTATTCCACCAGACCTTGGGGGAGGATGAGATGAGTCAAAAGAGAGCACAGAGAGTAGAATGGAGAGAGGTTGGGTGCCCCAAGGGGAGCCCTGGGCACAGTGCCCAGTTTAGCCAAGGTGCTGAACTCTCAAATTCAAGTTTCCCCAAACTCTGAACCCCCTTGGGCCCAAGACAGAAACCTCAAGAAAAAGGCTGACCTAGTAAGTCTTTAGAATGAAATGGAGTGATTCCACTCTCCAATACAGACCTTACATGCTACCCTCCCTTAAGCTGCTCCAGGAGGAATAAGCAGAATCACTTTTTATAAAGTCTGTTCACTTTGTCTACCCAAAGGTGCCCCTGAATTGAGAAGGTCCTAGGAGGTCTACATATTAAGAGGTGAGAATTTTCTAGGTTATTGACCTTTGAGCCCCAAATAAAAAGGAACTGGTCAGACCTCAAGGAACCTTCATCAAAGAGTCTCCTCTCTGCCTTCATTAATCTTTCCTGGGGCCCAAGGTTATTCTTACACTCATTCCTTCTCTAGTTTTAAATCAACTGGATTAAAGGAAGAAGGATCATCTACCCTTCAGGAAAGCAGTCTGGGGTCAGGGAAAGGGAGTGAAATGTTGCCTCTTGGGGTGGCTAGGTTGCACAGTGGATAGAGTACCGGCCCTGGAGTTAGGAGTACCTGGGTTTAAATCCGACCTCAGACACTTAGTAATTACCTAGCTGTGTGGCCTTGGGCAAGCCACTTAACCCCATTTGTCTTGCAAAAGCCCAACCCCCCCCCCAAAAAAGAAATGTTGCCTCTTTTTAACACAGAGATTCATCCCAATGCTAGGCAAAGACCTCAGGGTGTCAATGGCAGAAAGAAAGGTACACCAAAGATACACCAAATTCTTCTTTGGGAAACAACTGAAAACCAAGATGGTGCCCGTCAAATGGGTGGTGGTCCAAAAAGATATGGCACATGAACATAATGTAATCTGACTGCTCTGGAAGAAATGATGAATATAAGGGCAAGAAGAGGGGGAGAATGAGTATTTCTAAGAGTGCTTACTTTGTGACAGACACTATGCTAAGCACTTTACAAATCTTATATTATTCCTATTTTGCAGATGAGGTGAAAAAAGATTAAGAGATTTTTGTCCAGGTTCACATAGCTAGTAAATATCTGAAGAAGGATTTGAATTCAGTTCTTCCAAACATTCCCAACAGTGCCACCTCCGTTGAGGCACCTCCCTTCCTCAGATCTTTGCAGAAATGGAGGGACTATGGATATGGAACACTGAAAATAACATCAAACTTTTTTGATATGTTAGGTTGTTGAATTGTTTCTTTTTTTCCTTTTTAAATTTTGTAGTTTAGAAGATTACTCTCTGGGAAAGGGAGGAAGAAGAATGTATAGATATTATGGGGGGGGGAATCAATTTAAAAGCATTTTTTCAACAGGGAGGAGGGTTTTCATTCCATGATGCTGGTCAGCAAAATTGGAAGGTTAAAAAAAAAAACATAATCTAGGTTTTAAGTCTGTTTTTAATTCTGTTATCCTGTGTCCTAAACTCTGAAGTCCATTCCAATCTCTGACATTTTCTGCTCCAGGGGCAACATCTATCTTAGCTATTTCAATTTATTATTTAAAGCAGTGGTACTGCTTTAAATGTTGAGAATGGAGTAGGATGATCTGAGTCCAGATTGAGTCTGAGACACCTACTAGCTATGAAACCCCAGTAAAGTCACTTAAACTTTGCATACTCAGTTTCTCCATCTGTAAAATGGGGGCAATACCACCTACCTCACTGACAAAGTCTGTGCAAGAATCAAATGAGATAATGTGTGGAAAGCACTTAAAAATTTTAAAATGATATAGAAGTATGAGGTATTATTATAATACGCAAATCTATTTTTATAAATCATAGAGATAAGGTCTGGTTGTTGATATTTGTGCTCAAAGGGCACCAGAATGACAACATTCTGTCAGAGTCAAGGTACAGTGTGTCTGAGTGAAGCTGATCAGACCAATAGGAGCTCAGCAAATTCTATCACAGATCGGGCGCAAAAAGTCCATATGAACATTTGGAGTGGAGATGCCTCTAAATTTGCACATCTCACATTTGCACTCTGCAGTACAATTTTAAATTTTGGCAGCTTAGTTCAAGAAAGGAATTCAGTGTCCAGTACCTTATCCTGCCAGATGATCTTCAGAAAATCCCTAAAACCATTCAAATACAATCAGTTCAACTCCCTGATGCTAGTAGACTGTCTAGGTTTCATAAGCATACAATAATGAGGACAACACTACAGCTTTGGTAGACAATCTAAAAACTCTTCTCTCTCACATTTCCCTTCAGAGCCTCCCAAACATTGAATTTACTCTGGCAATGTGTGCCTCATCATCTATGTGTACATCCCTGAAAAGTATACTGCCAAGGTAAGTGAACTTAGCCACACCATTCAAAATCTTTCCATCTGCTATAATTGATGGTTCTATGTATGGATGGCACAATCCTGGCTGATGGAGAATCTCTGATTTCTTGGTGTTAATTATCAAAGGAAAATTAGCACAAGCCACAGGGAATCAATCCATGCTTTGTTTCATCTCAACCTCAGAAGTTGCATTGAGTACACAACCATCTGTAAACAAAAGGTCATCATGCACCAACTCTCCCTCCATTTTAGTCTTAGCTTGTAGACTTTTCAGGTTAAATAATTTGCCACCAGTGTAATAGTATCATGAAGGTATCTGACATCACTAAAAATATAATGTTAAAAAGCAAAGGAGCAAACATACAACCCTACTTTGCTTCATTGGCGTCTAGGAAAGTTCAAGAGCATCGTCCTTAATCTAAAGGCAAGCACGCCATGTCAGTATGAAACTGACATTCAATACTCATTAATTTCTCTGGGTAACCAAATTTTGTCATGATTTTCCACCGGCCTTCATGACTAACATGGTATCAAAGGCTTTGGTCAGTTCAGTAATAAACTTCATTTACCAGCCTTCTTTCACTCAGGTCTGTTCTTTGTATAGGATCTCTGCTGAGCTCTCTCACAGCAAGAGGTGTTCCTATTGTTCTACTAGAAACCAGGAGGGATGGGAATTCAGAGAAGCCTGGAAAGATTTGCATGAATTGATGCTGAGTGAGATGAGTAGAACCAAAAGAACATTGTACACCCTAACAGCAACATGGGAGCAATGATCAATCTTGATGGACTTACTCCTTTCACCAGTGCAAAAATCAGGGACAATTTTAGGGTATCAGCAATAGAGAATACATCTATATCCAAAGAAAGAAGCATGGAGTTTAAACAAAGACCAAAGACCTTTAATTTTAAAAAAAAAAAATTGTCTTTTGTACTACATAATTTTGCTATCTCTAATATTTTATTTTTCCTCAAGAATATGTTTTTTCCTCTCAAAACATTCAATTTTGAACAATGCATAGCATGCATGAAAACAATGTAAAAATTATCAGATTGCCTTCTGTGGGGCAGAGTGGGGGAAGGAAGGGAGTGGGTGGGGGGAAGTATAAAATTCAAAATCTTACCCAAAAATGATAGGTAGAAACTACTAATGCATATAAGTGGAAAACAAATAAAATATTTAAATAATTTTAAAAATAGGTATTCCTCTTTCAAGTCTACTGGGTTTTGTATTGTCCATAAATGTGCACATCTTTCAAGTATTGGTGGGGAGTGGAATCATCTTTGTAAGTTTTTTTGGATATTTTTTGTGTTGTGAGTGCTGGGAAAGATCCCCACCTGCCACAATAATCAAGTCCAGGTCAGATTTGTTGAAGGAGACAATTTTTAAGGCACATTTTCTAGCCCTTTCCTCATGTCAGGAGATGAGTATTGTGGTTCTTAAAAAAAAAAAAAGACACAGCTGAATAGAAAATTTGACTTTCCGATATGACCCAAGAGAACTATAAAAAGATAAACTGGAAAGGAAAAACATAAGGAATTTAATAATATTAAATTGTTTACTTTCCTACATGGGATGATACTGGTAATTCATAAGAATTTTCTTATTATTAGGGCAGTTAGAAGGAGTATAAACAGAGTGTGTGTTGAATATAAAGGGATGATATCTAAGAAAATAAAAGTAAGTGTTGGGAGAGGAATGTACTGGACAAAGGGAAAGGAAGAGGTAAAATGAGGCAAATTATTTCCCAAAAAAGAGGTAGTGGAGGTGAAGAGGGACAGATGGGGGGGGGGGGGCTGAGTGAACCTTACTCTCATCAGAATTAGCTCAGAGAGGTAATAATATATACACTCAATTGGGTATAGAAATCTATCTTACCCTACAGGAAAATAGGAGGAGAAGGGGACAAAAGATGTGAGAACTGATAGAAGGGAGGGCAGGTTGGGGGAGGGGGTAATCAGAAGCAGAGGAAAGACAGGGTGAAAGGAGAGAGAATAGAATTAACAGGGGGAGAGGGCAATAGGATGAAAGAAAATATTAGCAATAATAACTGGAAAAAATTTGAAGCAAGTTTTTTTCTGATAAAGGTTTCATTTCTCAAGAGTCAAGTTTATAAGAACAAGAACCATTTCCCAACTGACAAATAATCCCAGGATATGAACAGTTTTCAGATGAAGTAATCAAAGTTATCTATAGCTATATGAAAAAATGCTCTATTGATTAGAGAAATGCAAATTTTATGTGAGGTTTTTACCTCATACTTATTAGATTGGCTAATAGGATAGAAGAGGGGAAAAGGCATTATTGATGGAGTTGGGAACTGATTCAACGACTCTGTAGAGTAATTTGGAACTAAGTCCAAAAAGCTGAAAAACCATGTATACCCTTTGACCTAGCAATTCCATTACTAGATCTATTTCCCAAAAGAAATTTAAAAAGGGAAAAAACCCATATGTACAAAAACATTTATAGCAGTTCTTTTCTGTTGGCAAAGAATTGTAAATTGAGGGAATAGCCATCAATTGGGGGAAAGCTGAACAAATTATGATGTGATTATGATGTATATTATTTTGCTTAGATGGTATAGTGGATAGAGCACTAGCCTTGGAGTCAGGAGGAAGGGAGTTCAAATCTGACTTCAGACACTTGACACCAAATATGTGACCTTGGGCAAGTCACATAACCCTGCTGTCCTGATTCATAGCTGGTCCCTGGATCAAGGTGGCTCTGGAGGAGAAAGTGAGACTATTGACTTATCACAGTCCCCCTTACTCAAATCCAGTTCATGTGCTTGTCATGGCATCACCTCCCTGATGCCATAGTCTTCTTTGACAATGATATAGTAACATTCTGCTCTAAGAAATGATGAGCAGGATGCTCTCAGGAACACCTTGAAAGACTTAAAGGAGCAGATATCAAATGAAATGCATTATTGTACAAAGTTATGGTAACATTATAAGATGATCAGCTGTGAAGGACTAAACTTTTCTTAGCAATACAATGATCCAAGATAACTCTGAAGAACATGTGATGAAAAATGCTCTCCATCCTCAGAGAAAGAAATGGTGGAATCGGAATACTTATGGAAGCAAACTTTTTGACTTTATTTT
Organism: Macrotis lagotis; assembly: GCF_037893015.1. NCBI lineage: Eukaryota > Metazoa > Chordata > Mammalia > Peramelemorphia > Peramelidae > Macrotis > Macrotis lagotis. The sequence goes on from NC_133660.1 coordinate 285,773,634, forward strand.
TCTTGTGGAGTTTTTTTTTTGTCTGTTTTCCTTCACAACATGACTATTATGGAAATGTTTGGCGTGACTACACATGTATAACCGATATCAAATTGCTTTTCTTCTCAATGAGGGGTGTAAGAGAGAAGAAGGGAGAGAATTTGGAACTCAAAGTTTTTTAAATGAATGTTAAAAATTGTTTTTACATGTAACTAGGGGAAAATTAAATATTAATAAATTTAAATTTTTAAAAATTTCAAGGACATCCCCAGGGGGATGCTGAATCCCACTGCTGCTTCATTCCAATGAGAAGATGACCCTGTGACCTGTGACTACAACTGCCATAGGTGAGAGGTGCAGAGAGAATCACTCAAATCACCATGGATCCCATAGAGGAAGGCTGGGGTTAGATAGGTAGGCGTTTGAGACCTCTTTTTTTAATAGGGTTAAGGGGGGAGGAGAAATTTAATTCTTATCTGTGCCACCTTGGGTTTAGTTCATCAACAGATCCAAATCATCTCAGAATTTTTCATAAGGTTTTACGTCCACAGATCTGCATCAACTCACCATCTTCAGCACACATTTGATGATCTGTTGGTCTTCCTGCAACGTCAGGAACTTGTCTTAGACTTACACACAATAGGGCCAAAAGATCTAGCTGACTTGCCCCAATGTGATTTTTAGTTAATATATGATGCCATTTGTCAATTATTCTCCTTAGATCTTTGGGAGGTTTTGCATGTGACTTCTGAGTTCCCCTTGCAATCTTCTTTCCACCTCTTGTCCCATTATAATGGCTCCTTTAGCCTCACTGGCCTGTAAGACTAAAAGCAGGGGAGGGTGGTCAGGAGAACTAGACAAGACACAATTTTAATACCCGGGTCTTAAGGGATCAGGTAAGTAAGTACCAGGGATCTCAGTCAGAATTGGAGAGGCAGGCTGGGCTCGGGGCAGGAGCAACAGCTGAGCCAAGAGAGAAGTGGGTCAGATGCCTGGCATTTATTCAAAAACCCAGGGAGGCTGGGATGGGAGGCTGGAGCCAGAACATCACCAAGAGGTCAGGAACTGGGACACCCACAGAGATACTCTCAGGAGTTGAAGGGGGCAGGGCTAAGGACCCCAGGCAAGGGGTATGGTCTGGTGTCAGGAGGAATTCAAACTTTAGACAGCATCTTTAATGGGGAGCATGTGGAACTGAAGGTGATTTAACTGGTCTTAAGGAATATTGCCACTCACATCTTGTGTGGCCCTGAGCAAATTCTGCTACTATTCTTTAAAAATCTCAAAATTCTCTCTAGTCTAAGATCCCTTCCTGATGTTATATTTTGGAAGTTCTAAAGTCTCTCCCAGATCTGTTGTTCTCTATTCCCTGAGGTCTGCCCCAGCTCTGACATTCTCTGTCCTAAAGTCCCTTCCTGATGTTATGTATTGTAGGTTCTAGTCTCTCCCAGATCTGATGTTCTCTATTCCCTGAGGTCTGCCCCAGCTCTGACATTCTCTGTCCTAAAGTCCCTTCCTGATGTTATGTATTGTAGGTTCTAGTCTCTCCCAGATCTGATGTTCTCTATTCCCTGAGGTCTGCCCCAGCTCTGACATTCTCTGTCCTAAGGTGCTTCCTATCCCTAAAATTCTTTGTTCTACATTCTCTCCTAAATCTGGATGTTTCAGTTCTGTGTGACCTTGAGCAAATTCTGTTACTATTCTTTAAAAGTCTCTGAAGTCTCTCTCTGGGTTCTAAGACGCCTCCCAGCTCAGATATTTTGTGTTTTAAGAGCCCTCACCGACCAACTCTGACATCCCATGATCTAAGGGTCTTCCAACTCTCACATTCTACATTCTGAGGATCCTCTTCAGTCACCCATTAACTCTGACCTTCTCGGAAGTTCTCCCCGTGATCATTTTCTAGGGATCTGTGAAGGAGGTGTCTGATTCTCTGAGAAGGCCTAGACGACATCTGACATGCGGGCCAAGCACAAGACCAGGAGTCTGGGCCCCAAACCAATTCAGAGGGGCTTAGGTCACTACTGCCTTTCTGTCCATTCCTTGCTTCAGCTCCCAGTCCACAGGAAGGCACAATTCTTGACTCAATTCCCCACATTGTGCAGTAGGGCCAAAAGATAGTTTAGAGACACAGAACTCCTTGCACCCCAGCTCTGTTCCCTTTTGACCCTCAAGGAAAAATGAGTACAAGGCAGGTTTTCTCAATAATCATTCTCTCTGCTTCGGGTCACATTTTAACTCTGACTGTCCAAACCTGAGAGAATAAAAGTCAAATGGGAGGCTGAGCTTGCATGCCCCAAGTTCCAGGAATAAAGGGCTTCCTTAGGCCCAGTCAAGATCCCCCGTCAGCCCAGAGCTGGGAAAGCAGACAGGAGAAGGAGGGAGGACTGGCTCAGCCTGGCTGCTGTCTCTGCCACTGAGTGAATACAAAGTCTTTCTCTAAGAACAGACCACATGTGGAGCCAGACCAGGAAATCCAGTCTCCCTCTATCCCACTGAAGGCAAGCCAGACAGTAGGCAAAAGCCCCTGGATTCCCTTGCTGAAGCTCCCTGCTCTCTTTCAGGTCAGGCCCACTCCTGTCTCCATGACCTTCAATGACATCCTTTTGCAGGTGGGAGGGGTGGGCCGCTTCCAATGGCTCCAGGTCACCCTGGTGCTCATCCCATTGCTGCTGATGGCCTCCCATAACACCCTACAGAACTTCACAGCTGCCATCCCTCGCCATCACTGTCGCCCACCGCCCTCTGCCAACCTGAGTGGGGACAGCTTAGAAACTGAGGAGCTGTGGGCATGGTTGCCCCGAAATGAACAGGGCAAACTCGAGTCATGCCGTCGCTTTACCACCCCCCAGAGGGGGGTACACTGGTCCAATGACACAGGGTTCAATGGGACTGGAGCCACCGAGGCCTGCATGGATGGTTGGACTTATGACCACAGCACATTCCCTGCCACCATCGTGACTGAGGTAAGGGGTCTGGGGAAGAGAGACACAGGGAGTCAAATGGCCAAACCCTATTACAAGGAAAAGTCTGAAATTTATACCTTTATAACTCAGTTTCCCTACTTGAGGGAAGAGGATCTAGATTCCCTGGAAAGACCAAACACAAGGATAAATGAAGGCAGAAAATAGGACTGAAGGACCTTCTGAAGGCAGCAGACACCTGTGCTTCTTACGTCAGAATGTTCAGAAACTAGGGAATTAGATGAGAGGGGGGGAAGGGGATGACTGTGGAGAAAACAAATGGGGTAGGAGAAGGGGATTCAGAAAAAGGATGAACATAAGGAAAGGGGCAAAATGGGGAATCTGGGACTGGGAAAATGAGAGAAAGGATCAGGATAAGAATGGGAAAGGGAGCTGGGGGAGAAGAAAGGGAATAAAGAAGTGAAATCAGAAGGGGGAGACTGGGATACAAAAGAGAGGAAGAGAGAAATAGGGAGAGTAGAATGCAGATGGAGAAGGGAAAGTGAGATAAGAAAGGGACACTGGGGGCAGGATAAAAAAAGGAGAGTGGGGATTGGGTGGAGATAGCAAAAAAGGTGGCTGGGGTGGGGAGGGGGATGGAGGAGGAGGCAAGAAGTTGCGTCTCTATGGCCCTGCAGGTAGCTCTCCTCTTGACTTTTCTCTCCCAAAGCTGTCATTCTCCAGGGAGGGGAATCAAGTTTTGGAGAAGCTAGCTGGGCTATCTCCCCACCCAAACATGCTCTCTCTCTCTCTCTCTCTCTCTCTCTCCTCTCTACAGTGGGACCTCGTGTGTGGCCACAGGACCCTTCGCCAACTGGGTCAGTCCTTGTACATGCTGGGAGTGCTCTTCGGTGCTTCTGTGTTTGGGAACCTGGCTGACAGGTCAGTCCTGGGACATGCTAGGGTTCCAGGTGAAGAGTGGGGGAGCCAGGAGAGGACATTTCCAATCTGGGAAAACCCAGGGAGAGAGATGGGGGACAACCAAAGAAGTCTAAAGGAGTACTGAGAGAAGGAAAAACCCCCATAGACTTAGAGTATGAAATAGAGCCACCCCTTCATGGCCCAGCTTCCCCCTGATTACTTCAGGCTCCCTTCTCACTCCAGCAACACACAACTTCCACCTTACAGTCCTCCCATCCTTTCATGTGATTGTCCTCAAGTTTACCATAAATCCCTAAAGATGGGACTTGCTCATCACTATTGCTATTTATCATGATTATTATTTTACTTTACATGAACAGATCTGGAGTCAGAAAGACCTGAGTTCAAATGTGACCTTGAACACTTACTAGCTTTTCCATCTTGAACAAGTACTTAATCTCTATCTGCCTCCATGTCTCCATCTATAAACAGGGAGTGGGGACAGCTAGGTGACGTAGTGAATAGAGCACTGGCCTTGGAGTCATGAGGATGGGAGTTTGAATCCAGCCTCAGATACTTGCCACTTACTTAGCTGTGTGACCTTAGGCAAGTCACTTAACTCTAATTGCTTCTCATCTAGGGCCATCTGCAGTCATACTGATCCATATCTGGCCACTGGACCCAGATGCCTCCAGAGGAGAAAATGAGGCTGGGGGCTTAGTACAGCCCCCCCACTCAAATCCAATTCATGTGACTGTCATGGCATCACCTCCTTGATCTCAGGGTCTTCTTCAAGAATGAAGGATGGGAGAGGCGGCTAGGTGGCGTAGTGGATAAAGCACCGGCCTTGGAGTCAGGTGTACCTGGGTTCAAATCCGGTCTCAGACACTTAATAATTACCTAGCTGTGTGGCCTTGGGCAAGCCACGTAACCCTGTTTGCCTTGCAAAAACCTAAAAAAAAAAAAAATAATAATGAAGGATGGGGTGGCTAGGTGGCACAGTGGATAGAGCACCAGCTCTGGAGTCAAGAGGACCAGAGTTCAAATCTGACCTCAGACACTTAATAACTATCTAGCTGTGTGACCTTGGATAAGTCACTTAACTCCATTGCAAAAAATATATATTTTGAAGAATGAAGGACAAGCAACAATCTATAAAAAGAGTTTCTCATAGCACCTCCCTCCCACGGTTGTTTGGGGGAACAAATTAGTTTAATATTTGTAAAGTGCTTGGCTTCAATTCTATACTGAAGACCCCTGCCCATGCCCGGACAGTGCTGATTTTCAAAGGCTACCAAGGGGGTTGCAGAGCAGTTGAGTGCTCAGCGCCATGCTGACCACGAGGGGATGAGTTCCAATAAACTCCCTCCTCCAAGGCAGATGGCGACCTATCTCTGATTTCTAGTTTTAGGAGCTAGTTTAAAGTCAGAGAAATGAAGCACTTGGCAGGGTCACCCAGACCTACACCTATGATTCCCAAGTCTCATTTAAATGAACATAATTGCAGCCATGACTCAGTGAGTTGAGATTTTGTAATCCATTTATTTATTTATTGTATAAAGCAAACATTTATTATGCCCCTAGTAGGAATAGAGCACCATTCTAGGAAGTAGGGATACAAATGTAGGAAAGGGAAAAGAAGAATTGGTCAGGACACGTTCTTGTCACATCTTCTCCCCATCCTCCTATAATCCCAAGTTTGCCCTCAAAGAGAATCTTTCTTTCACAAAGTTCTGTAAAGGCCTTAGTTTAAAAAGACCAAGGTCTTCACTGCATCCAGAGCCTGATCCATATCTGGCCACTGGACCCAGATGACTCCAGAGGAGAAAATGAGGCCTGGAGAATGAGCACAGACTCCCTCACTCAAATCCAACTCTCTTGCATGTCCTGGCATTACCTCCCGGAAGTCATGGTCTTCTTCAAGAACAAAAGACAATAGGTGGCACAGTGGGTAGAGTACTATCCCTAGAGTCAGGAGGACCTGAGTTCAAATTTGACCTCAGACACTTAATAATTGCCTAGCTGTGTGGCCTTGAGAAGGTCACTTAATGCCATTGCAAAAACAAAACAGGGGGTGGGGGAGAACGAAGGACAAACAGCAACACAACCACAATTACATACTATTGTCATTCCCCTCTTTCACAGATGAGAAAGTTGAGGTTCTGAGAAGTGACCTAATAATAGTTCATGTCTAGAGCTTTCCACAGTACTTTCCCTGAACATAGGTGATAGAAGTCTATTTTACAGAATACAAGATGATGAGAAAAACTGAATGACTTAGCCAATGTTCCATGGTTGATTATCAACCCTAGGGCAGAGCTCAGGGCCAGGCACGTCAGAGACCTCAGCTGATTGATTAATGAATTAGTGATTGAGTGAATGAATGCCAGAGTGGCCAGGATTAGGAGGAAGGTCAGAGAAGTGGGGAGATCTGGGACCCAGAGATGCCCTCCTATCTGTGTCTCCCCAGATTGGGCCGCCGGAAGATCTTGATCTGGACGTACCTACAAGCAGCTGTGGCAGGGACTGGCTGTGCCTTCTCTCCTAACTTCAGTACCTACTGCATCCTCCGATTTCTGATTGGCTTTGCCCTATCTGGCATGGCCCTCAACTGCATTACACTGAGTGAGCAGGAGAGGGTGGTACTGGAAAAAGGAGGGGAATGGGTGAAGGAGGGAATGGTTACAGACACTGTGGCTCCCCAGCACCCTGAGATCCGAAGGCTCTGTACTGCCCACCTCTTACACTCACTCTAGTTCCATCCCATGATCTCTCTAAATCCATGCTGACCCTGTCCTGACTAACAGCCTCATGTCCCCCATTTCTGCCTGAGTTTTAACTAGGGTGAAGCAACTGAGGCTCTTACTCAAGACAAGAACAAGGTTTTCCACACATTTTTGACTTGCTCCCCTCCCTGCTATATTTCTATGATGTCTGGTCCCACCTCAGCCTCTTCACAGAAGCTGAGGCAGTGAGGGCCATCAACCATCCTATAGGGTTATAGAATGTACTCTCTGGGGCAAGAGTTCTTAACTTGGGTCTGTAACATAAATTCAAGGAGAGAGTTATGAACTTAGAATGAAAAAAAATGACATCTTTCTTTTCACTAACCTCTATCTGAATTCAAAGACAAAGGGTCTACTGGCTTCAGCAGGCTACTAGAGGCACCCATGACCCTAAAAAAGGCTAAAAACCCCTGTTCCCAGGTTGGGCTGCCCCAACTCCAGAGACAATTGCTTTGCCCTGACCTCTCTTCAAAAGATTTGAGAGTAACTGTCCCATTGCCCTAGGATCCCCTCTTCCCCAGGCCTAGAGACCACTCAGAGTTGGAAGAACCCTAATATTTAGAAATAAAAGCAGCCTTCCAAGTACATCTAGTTCAGTTCCCTAATTTTTTTTGACAAGGAAGCTGAAGCCCAGAGAAGGAATGAGATTGATCCATAACCATGTGAGGTGTAATTAGCAGAATGAGGATTTGCACTCAGATTCTCTTAAGTCCATGGGGCCTCATTTTGCAGAGGCGTGGAGAGGTCCACTCACTTAGCCAGGATCACACAGTTCACAAGAGGTGGCAAAAGCTCTTTCTATCCCATAAGCCTCCCCTCCTCCCAGAATTGGTCCCTCTGGTGGTACCCAAGTCAGTCTCTCAAATCTTCCCCAAGGGGCTCCTTCCTGGCTCTTCCTAACCCAGAGGAGAGGGTTGCAGGGCCCAAACAAGGTCCCACCTCTCCCCTAATGATCTCTCAGCTTGGTCTGGGTCCCAAGATCTTTCCCCTAGAATGAGAAGATTTCCAACTGAAAGAAAGCTTAGGGATCCTCTAGGCTGACCATCTTTTAAGGGTGGAAAAATAGAAGTTCAAAATTCCTTGCCCTAGGGGAACAAAGCTAGAATTTGAACCCAGGGCTCAAGACTCCACGCCAGAGTTTCACTTGTATCAGTTGCCCTGCCTCCTTTCCTCCAACATCTCACTTTCTATCCCTTTAAGGACTCCCTGGGACTGAGGAGAGGGGGGGGATCCGGCAAGGTGGACTTTGGCACCTGATGGGGTCACTGGTCTCAGTGGTGTTTGGGGTGGAGGGATCCCTGTGGCTGGAACTGGAGGATGGGCCTCAGGACTCTAGTCTAACCCAGAGCCATGGAATCCCCAGCTCTTCTGACTGAGCAGGGTTCTGACTCTGGCATCTGGCTGCCCTGCTCCACCTACATCACAGCCAGGGGACCTTCTGAAGGTTCAAATTATTCAAAGGACCAGCCTTCCTCCTCTTCTCTCTCTCTGCCCCACTCAGGGAAACACTATCGTATGCACTTTCAAGTGGGCTCAGAATTATGATTACCTTGATTTGATTGATACCTATGATTCCATGATTATCTTAGAACATAGAATGTTTCAGTGGAGAGGGACTTTAGAAACTTGGAAAGTGAGACCCAAAAGAGACCTGAAACCCTAGTATATCAGGATTGAAGGGACCATAGAACACAGAATAGAGGATATCTTGTCAAGGACAAACCCAGTTTGGAAGGGACGATATTAGTGTTGAACCAAAGGGGTGAAAAAAGGAACTGAGGTGCTGAGGACAATTCAGAATATTAGAGTTGGAAGGGACCTTAGAATGGAAAGTGTCAGATTAGCATTTCTTGTCCTTATTCAGTCATGTCTGACTCTTCATGAACCTATTTGAGGTTTTCCTGACAAAGACTGACATGGTTTTCCATTTCATTCTCCAATTCACTTTACAGATGAGGAAACTGAAGCAGACAGGGTAAAATGACTTTCCCAGGGTCACCCAACTAGAGTCTGAGGCTGGATTTGGACTCAGGTCTTCCTGTCTTCAGTCTGGTACTGGAGGCTCTGCATCACCCAACTGTCCCTAAAATTGGTGATTAAGGCCTGACTCTGTAGCAGTCAGTAGGTTGTATACTTGGAAACCAAATTTAAGCAAGAAAGATAGTTCTGCCTTCAACAAGCTTACACTCTAATAGAGGAAGGCAACACATCAAAAAGAGTAAGTGTCCACGGAGGAATGTTTTGGAGAGGGAAGGCAGGGAATAGTGACTGGTGTCACCATTGAGCAATGGCTTAACTTGGCCTTTGAGGAAGTGGTGGTAGGGTTGCCCCGTGATATTCTCAGAGTTTATCCCCAGGGAGAGTGATGGAGGGCACTCAGGCCAGTCTTCCTCTGGGGAAGGCTCCCCCATCCAAAGTCCAAGGGTCTAGGATTCTGAGCCTCAGTTCTGGTAAGAGAATAAGGAGAAGGAACACAGGAGTCATGACCTGGCTCGGTGGGCCTGGCTCAGTGGGCCAACTGGAATAGTCTTGTCTTGTCTGCCTCATACTCATTCAATCCTGAGTCCCTCAGATGACCCAACCTTTGGTCAACCCCTAGTCCTGAGCCTTTGAGAGGGCCTGGAGGTGCAAGAGCAGAATCAGAGCAGAATCCCCAGGGACCCCATTGCTCACTACATCATGTCCCCATCTTCCCCCCTCCATGCAGATGTGGAGTGGATGCCCATCCACACCCGGGCCACAGTGGGCACTCTGATTGGCTATACCTACAGCATAGGGCAGTTCATCCTGGCAGGCTGTGCCTATGCTGTCCCCCACTGGCGCTGGCTGCAGTTCCTCACCTCCGTCCCCTTCTTCATCTTCTTCCTCTACTCCTGGTATGTAAATCCTCATGGCAGTCATGCAGTCCTATTGAGTTCTCCGCTCTGTTCCCCTGTGTTCAGCCTGACTTGGTCCATCAGCACCTACTTGCTGGGGCTTTCACCTCCTAAACTGATGTTTGCAAAGACTTAGTCTGACCATATCACTCCTGCTCAATGATCCCCAGTAGCTCCCTGTGGCATCTAGAACACCATACAAATGCCTCATTGATTTGAAATCCTTCCCAATATGATTTCAACATATCTTTCCAGGCTGACTGCACCCCACCACCCCAATCCTCATCCATGCTCACTCCAGACAAACTGTCATTTTTGCTGTTTCTCATATGAAGCATTTCATTTCCCACCTCCATGCCCATATCTTGACAGAGCTCCCTTCTCATCTCTGTCTTTGGGAACCCCTCATTCCTTTCAACACTCGCACAGAGACCACCCCCCTCAAGGGGCCTTTCCTGACCCCTCCCCTATGGTTAATGCCCCAGAAGAAGGATAACAAATTACTGTGCATTTGCTTTGTATATAGATTATCAGGTTTTATTTTTCCCTAGTAGAATATAAGCGTCCTTGGGAAAGGGACCGTCTTTCATTTGTACTTGTATCACTAGTGTCTCCTGTGGCTTTGGCCACTGCTACACGCACACATACAAACACACCAGGGGCTGGCATGTTTCCTTCCCTGCTCGACCCCCATCCACCCCTGGTTCCACTAAGGAAAGCCTAGCATACCAGACTCTAAACACCCCCCAGGGGCCCACCCTCAAGCTAGCCAGGCTTGAAGCTGGGTCTTCCCTGACCCCAGGATCTTCATTGAATCTGCACGATGGTATGCCTCCACCGGCCGGCTGGACCTGACCCTCCGGGCTCTGCAGAAGGTGGCCTGGATCAATGGGAAGCAGGATGAAGGGAAAAAACTGAGCATAGAGGTGAGTTATCCACCTCACCAACCTTCCAAGGACCCTGGCAGACCAAAGGCTCTGCCCTCAGGCCAGGGACCAAATCAGGGCACCAGGGATCCAGCCCTGCCCCCAATCTTGGTCCCAAGATCTCTGGTCCTCAATCTACCTGTCTCAGTAATAGTGATTGTGAAGGGGATGTTCATCCTGAAGCCTTCTTTCCTGCCCTCTCCACCAGGTGCTCCAAACAAAGCTGCACAAGGAGATGACTCTAGGCAAGAGCAGATATAGCCCCCTCGACTTGGTGCGCCTGCCACTGCTCCGAGGCCTGTTCTGCTGCCTCTCCCTGATTTGGTAGGCTCTGAGGGGGAAACCATAGACTGGAAGAGGGGCAGTCACTGGGTCAGGAAAGGAGCTGACCAGGTACAGATAAATGGAGGCTGGACAGATGGTTATCCCAATCTGAGGCAGGAGGAGGGAGGGACAGGATAACTACAGGGAGGTCTGTATAAGGGATTAGGTGATGCCGGTTTACCCATTGAGCCAGAACTAGGAAAGGGCCATCAGAGCCTTATATCAAAGCATCAAAATGTAGAATATTGGCTGCACTGGCAGTCTTTAAACAACATAGACATTCCATCACCAGTAAAATGAGGCAGTTAGCCTTTCTAGGTAATCTATGATCCTAGTTTGAAAGAACAATCAGTTCAAATAGGAATCTTCCAGATAGCATGCTGCAGTCACACCCTAGGCCATTTCCTCCCTGAACTGATTGCCTCCTGGCTCCTCAACAACTGTCATTTGTTCCCCAATACTTGACTTGGTTGCTGAAATTACTAGTAAAAGCTTCAGTGACACCCCCTCCTCAGCTCCATCTGGGAAGTATTGAATGGGGGAGGAAAATTCATTCTCCAAACCACATTTTCTTTTTTCTATAAAATGAGGGAATTAGAAACTAGAGATTTCTATGAACCTTTCACCTTACAGAAGCTCATAGAATTAGATCTGGAAAGTTTTAGATGAGATCAAGTCCAACCCTCATTTTTACAAAAGAGGCTATAGAGGGTCAGAAAGGGTAAATGACTAACTTTCCCAGGGCTCTCTACCTGAAGCAGAATTTGTATTCAAATCTTCCTGACTCCAAATCTTGCATCCTATTCAATGGATCACCTAGCTGCCCATTCGGCCATAATATGCTATGAATCTGTCCTCTACCATCCCCCAAAGACACCCAGTGTCCCATGTAGCTATGAAGGGTAGAGAACAGAGACAATTAATTATTACCCTGTGAGCTTTCCAAATATTCTCTTATTTAATCCTCTCAATAGCACTGGGAGGTAGGTGCTGTTATTATTCTTATTTTACAGATGAAGAAACTGAGGCTGGGAAAGGTGAAGTGACTTGTCCAGTAAGTGTCTGAGGCTAAATTTGAAATCAGGTCTTCCTGCCACCAGACTCAGTTCTCTCTCTACTATGCCACCTGCCTGTCTCTCTCAGACTGTTCTGGGACTTTCCAGACCAAGGCCCACACTGAGTTGGGGTCGCTACCTTCCCACAGTCCCATTTCCTATATGGAATTGTTTCCATCTTATCCACCTTCTTTTCCTCCCTCTATTCTCTGACACTTTCCCCACCAATCTTGTTCTCTCTCCCTGAGCCTCAGTTTTCTCACCTGTAAAAATGAGAGAATGAATTAAATGACCATTAAGGTTCCTCTCAGCTTTCAATCCATGACTCACAAACTTCAACCACTTTCCCATGTCTCCCAGGTTTGCCACCAGCTTTGCCTACTATGGGCTGGTTATGGACCTGCAGTATTTTGGAACCAACATCTACCTTACCCAAGTGATCTTTGGGGCAGTGGACTTGCCAGCCAAACTCATAGGCTTCCTAGTCATTAACTACATTGGCCGGCGCCCTGCACAAATGATCTCCCTGCTGCTGTCTGGCATTTCCATCTTGGTCAATACGTTGGTGCCAAAAGGTGAGGTGGTGGGCAAGAGGTCCTAACCCTGTTTTCTTCCATGGCCCAGGGCTCATAATTTAAAGCTGGTGAGGCCAGAGAGGGTCTCTGTCCTGTCCTTAGCCTTCATTGTGTCCCTCCAATACTATCTCTTTCCTCCCAGACTGGGGAATCATAAGGACTTCCCTGGCGGTCCTGGGAAAGGGTTGTCTGGCTTCCTCCTTCAATTGTGTCTTCCTGTACACTGGGGAGCTCTATCCCACAGTAATTCGGTGAGTATCAGAAGTCCTGGGAGAGAGTCCTGAAGCTGGGCAGAGGGGGGGGGGGAAGGTGGAACTGGAAGCCACCCTCTAACCAGGCTAATCAAAGCAGTATCCAAACACCTTCCCAGACTGAGAAGGACCATTTGATAACTCTCCTATTGCCCTCTGAGAATGGTCACCATACCCAGAGGCCATCAAGTCAACAAATGTGGATTAATTGCATGCTCCCATGGACTCCATGATCTTCCTTATTTAGATTACTTTGGCCAGGATCATACCCATACTCCATCTCTCTCCCTCTCCTGACTTTAGTCCTGCTCACCATCAGCCTACTAGATATTTTAAACTGGGAACTCCATAAGCATCTCAAAGTCAACATGTCCAAAACTGAACTCATTATTTTTGCCCCCAAACCCTTCTCCCTTCCAAGCTGATTCAGATCAACCAAAGGATGGTGGGACAGCATCATCCTTCCAAGCCCCCAAGTTTTATAACCTCGGTATCCCCCTTAGTTCCTCTCTCTCATTCTCCCCTCATCCAAACAGTTCCCAAATCACATGGATTCTAACCCTAGAACACCTCCCAGCTTGACTCAGCCCCCAATCACATCTCACCTGGGCCAATAAAACAGTCTTCTGATTGACCTTCCTGCCTCAAACCTTTCCCTTCTTCAACCCATCCTCAGAGCACAGTTGTCAAAAGAATTTTCCTAGATTGAAGGACTGACTGGGTCACCTTTTAAACTCCTAAGACTCCCTCTTGTTTCTAGTATCAAATAGAACATCCTTCACTAGGTATTTAAAACTCCTCTTCAAAGCTTAGGTCCTATCTCTCCAATCTTGAAACACTACTGCCCTTCATTCACTGTGTGGTCCATCTAACCTGATCTCCTTCCTAACTCTATTGCCTTTTCCTGTGCCTAGAATGCTCCCCTTTCTCTCTCTTCTAGCATTTGGAACCCCTGGTTTCCTTCACACTGAGTTCTAATGCCACCTTCTTCATGATGCTGCTTGCATCCTCCCTTCCATCCACTCCCCCATCTAATGGGGGAGCCAACATTCAAAAAACTATAAGATATAAACAGTAAATGGGAAGTCAACACAAAAGAAAAGCTCTAAGGAGGAATAGGCCTGGGGAAGAAGGTGGGATTTAAACTGAGTTTTGAAAAAGCCAGGAGGAATAGATGAGGAAGAAAAGTCTTTTGAGCATGGGGGAAAGCCAGGAAAAAATAGTATTGAGTGTTGTATTCAAGGAAAAGCTAAAAGGCCAAGGGGCTTCTGGATTGAAGTGTAAGGTAACAGAAGCCTGAAAAGGTAAGAGGGAGTCCAGTTATGAACACCAAACAGAGTATTTTGTATATATTCGTAGAGATAATAGGAGTCCCTGGAGTTTACTGAGATGGGGGCAAGAGTTAACATGATCAGATCTGTGTTTTAAGAGAATCATTTTGTTAGCTAAGTATGGACAGGAGTAGGGAGAGACCTGAGGCAGGCAGATCCAACAGATCAGAGAGTGCACCTGGGTTGGAGCAGTGTCAAAGAAAGGAAAGAAATGTTGTGAGACAGAACTTGGCAAACCCTTTGAATGTGTGGGATGAGTAAAAATGAAGAGACAGAGTTTGAACCCAAGTCTTCCCAGGTCAATGGTACTTCCACTTTCCCCCAGTTGTTCAATACCCTGGGAAATGAACCATGCTAAGATTCTGGCTCTCTCTCTCTCTCTCTCTCTCTCTCTGTGTGTGTGTGTGTGTGTGTGTCTGTCATTCTCTCTTCTGTGTGGGTATGTGTGTGTGTGTGTGTCTGTCTGTCTGTCTGTCCATCTGTCTGTCTGTCTCTCTCTCTCTCTCTCTCTCCATTGGCATTTCAGGCAGACTGGACTGGGCATGGGTAGCATGATGGCCCGAGTGGGCAGCATCATAAGCCCTCTGGTGAATATGTCTGGAGAGCTCTACCCTGCATTGCCCTCTCTCATCTATGGAGCTGTCCCCATTGTTGGTGCTGCTGTCACCTTTTTCCTACCTGAGACACTCAACATGCCTCTACCAGAAAGTGTGGAAGAATTGAAGACCAGGTGAGTGAAGGTTGTCATCCTCCCTCTGCCCCCATGATCATGCCTGGGTCACCAGCAGCTTCTTTCAAAATTGGATGTGTCTCTCTTTCCTTTTCCTACTGCTCATCTCTTGCTCACTTATTCATATTTTTGAGTCTCAGAAATCCCCAATATTTCTCCTGGAATTCTCTAGGAAGTTCCTACAAATGGATTAGCCATGAATTTGGCACTAGGATGCCAGGGGATGACAAAGCTGCATAGCTACCCACATTTACCCAATTTTGGGTCTATGTCATTAAATCAAAAGAGACCTGGTGGACAGGTCACCCCAACACCTGCCAGAATTTTTTGCTCTCTACCCAGAAAGATTATCCCTGTCCTTATGACTCCTTTCTCCTTATTCTTGTAGGAGTCAAAGGAAGAAGAAGCAGAAAGAAGAGGAAGAACAGACAATCCCCCTGCAGACCATGAGGAAGGATGGGATCTGAGGATGGCTAGGAAATTGGTCTTCAGAAGGTCCCATCCATTTCTTCTCTCCTCTCCTTGCTCCCTAGCAATAAGAACTGTTTCAGATGAAAACTGAAGCTTCTTGGGCAGTATTTGGCTGGACCAAGAGTGAAGAGGAAGACCAAAGGGACCTGAAACTGGAACAGGGAAAATCGTACCCCTCCCCCAGCTCATTCATGCCTCAGTTCACTCCCTCTCCTTGCCCATATGTCATCCTGGGCCCCATTATTAAAAGGTTTACCTGTGTTCCTCCTTTGGGATCAGTCCTCTGTTGCCCTTTTCTTACCTGTCCCTTCTTCTCTCCAAAGATAATAAGAAAATCAATGAAGCATCAAGGGGTCCCCATTCATCTCCAAGTTTCAGTCTCAGACACACCAGCCCCTTGCCTCCAGATCAATCCAGAAGCCTCCTTAATGAAGAACTCTAAGGGCTAAGTCTAGACTACCACCCACTGTCTCCCCCCCAGAACTTCTGCCCAAATTTTGCTTCCCCCACCGTGGATCCTGAAACTGACAGGTTTTCTTGAACCACAAACCCAAGATCAAAACAAAAGCCCACATTTGAAAGCAAAAACGAGTGAAAATATGGGGAGGCCCCTCTCCCATTTGTACACCAAAGTCCAACATAGCTTTTTTTTTTTGTCTAAGAGCTGACCTCAATCCTTCCTCCTGCTACCTGATGCTTACCTGGCCTCCTCTCTCTCCTTTTATCCCCTAGAGCCTAGGAAATATCCTTTAAGACCTGGAGGAATACAAAGCTAAGAAGAAGCATTTCCTTGGTTACTTGCCCCCAATCAGGACTTAAACCTTCTCTTCCTTCTCCTCTCCCCCACCATGCTCAGTCTAAGCTCAATATAAATAAAAATTTCCTCTCCCTTAAGAACTGTGAGGACCAATCTAGAGAGCATTTTGGAACTAAGCCCAACAGGCAATGAAACTGTCTTCCCTTTGACCCAGCAATATTATTACTAGATCTATATCCCAAAGAGATCTTTAAAAAGGGGGAAAGGATCCACACATACAAAAATATTTATAGCAGTTGTTTTTGTAATGGCAAAGAATTGGAAATTGAGGAAATGCCGGGGCGGCTAGGTGGCAAGGGAGGCTAGGTGGCACAGGGGATAGAGCACCGGCCCTGGAGTCAGGAGGACCTGAGTTCAAATGTGACCTCAGACACTTAATAATTACCTGGCTGTGTAGCCTTGGGCAAGTCACTTAACCCCATTTGCCTTGCAAAAACCTTAAAAAAAAAAAAAAAAAAAGGAAAGGCCCATCCATTGGGGAATGACTAAACAAACTATGATATATGAATGTTATGAAGCACTATGGTTCTGTAAGAAATCATAAGCAGTCTGACTTCAGAAAATCATTCAAAGACTTGCATGAACTGATACTAAGTGACCAGGAGAGCATCATTCACAGTAACGGCAATTTATTTTGAGATGATCAACTATGATGGCCACAACTCTCAGCAGTTCAGTGATCAAGGATAGTCCTGAGAGATACATGATGGAAAGCTCCATCCACATCCAGTGAATGCAGATCAAAGCATACTATGTTCATGTTTTTAAAACTTCTTTTGTGCTTTTTCCTTCCTTTTTCGTTCTAGTTCTTTCACAGCTTGATCAATATAGAAATATATTCACCTCGATTTTACATGTACAACTTATATCAGATCGTTTGCTGTTGTGGGAAGGGGAGTTGGTGGAAAATGTGGACCTCGAAAGCTTGCAAAAGGAAGAATGTTGAAAACCATCTTTGCTTGGAATTGGAAAATAAATAAGAAAAATGAAGAAGAAAAAAAGAATTGTGGGGTAATAAGTTCCCCAACACTGAATGTCTACAAAGGGTGGGGGTAGAGGGAGCCTAGATGACTCACCACTGGTCAATAAAGAAGGTTCCCATTCATGAACAGGTTGAACTCTGGCCTCTGAGATCCATCCAGCTTGGAGATTCTGCCTCTTGTTCCTTGCCCAAGGTTCAGGTTTAAAGTGATTCTTAATATACCCACCAAATAGAGAGGACCCACATGCTGAAGGCCAAAATATGGCAAAAAGAGGCTCTTCTAAGCCCTGATTGCAAACCAGGTGCCAAAGGGTGACTGGCAAGGGGCCTGGCTGGTCAGCCCAGGACAGCCTAAGACTCATCAATCTTTTTGTCCACTGAATGACCTGTCCGCTATTCTTTCCTTAGCATTGGATGGACATCCCCCACTCCTCTTCCCAGTGGTTAATCCTCTTGAGCCAAAAATAACAGTTTAACCCAGGTAATTACAGATGGGGGGAACAGATAGAGTGGAGGGGGTGCACTTGTTCTTGGCCCCTGCAATCCGGGCCACGCTGCCAAAGCATGGTTCCAATCGGAATTCTCCTCCAGTCACATCAGGGAACAAGAATTGGAGGGGCAAGAGGAGCTGGATCTGGGAATGTCCTGGGCCTCTTTTCTCATCTGCAGCTGAAACCAGTTGGCCTGGAGGAGGAGGGCCCCCCACAGCTCTGGCGTTTCCTGCCTCCAGGCGCCGAACAGATCAGATGGTAAGACCAGGGCTCTGGGACCAGCCCAGCCGTGTTCCACTGACTAAGTTCTCCCTCTATCAGTCCAGGGTTAGGGGGTTCCCAGAGCTGCCATGACCTTTGCCAGTCTACTGGAGCAGCTTGGGGGACTGGGGCACTTCCAACGGCTGCACATCATTGCATTGGTGACCCCCATGCTCCTGACAGCCTCTCACAATCTACTGCAGAACTTCTCGGCAGCGGTGCCCCCGCATCACTGCCGGCTCCAACAGATGCCCCTTGGGGCCAACTCGATGGAGAACCTCACCTCTGAGATTCTCCTCCGGCTATGGGTTCCACTGGATGGAGGTCGCCAGCCTGAGAGGTGCCAACAATTCTCCCAACCCCACTGGCAAAGCCTGGAGTCCAATGATACCACTCCCAACAGGAGCATCCCCACCACAGAACCATGCCGAGATGGATGGACCTATGACCACAGCGAGTTCGAGGCCACCATTGTCACAGAGGTAATGAGGAACTTGGGTAGACACGAGCCAGGAGCCCAGGGAAGTCACAAGACCATGTAATGGAAAATGACAAATTCAGAGTCAAATCTTCAACTCTTCTCTTTGCTCCCTGGGTCACCTTACTAAGACCTTCCCCTCCCCGAGCCCTATTTTCTTCCTCTGCAAAATGAAAAGATGAGACTAGATGAAAAAAGTCATGCAAGGTTAATCTTATTTCCTTTCTTAGCAGAGTTACTAAATTGGTAAATTGAGGAATTTTGTTAAGATTAACCTTCATTTTAGCATAGTATTGAATCATCTGGCAAAGATGGCAAAATGAGATCTAGCTATACTTAATTCAGAGGGATTCAGAAATGACTAAATAGCAAAACACAAAGAAGCTCTGATAGTTGCAGAGTCACTTGGTTGGGAGGGCTTCCAGTGGAGTACCTCAGGAATCTGGACTTGTCTCTACTGTGTTTAACATTTTTCTTGGAGATTCCACTAAAGACAGAGGTGACACACTTCTCAAATGTGCTGATAACCAAAAGTCATCAGGAGGGATGACTAATTCTGAAAAACAATCATGGTTCAAAGGGATTAGGCCCAACTCTAAAGAGGTAAGTTTGAGTCTGATTAGAGTAAAATGTAAAGCTGTGAGCCTAAGGGTCAAAAAATCACTTTCACTAGGACAAGCTGTGGGAAGTCTGCTAAAGATCCAATTGTCTTGAAAGAGATGTTTTGGGTTTAATGGATTCTAAGTTAAAAGTGAAGGTGCTTGGTCACCAAGGAAGGAGGGCCAGAAACCAAAAACTAAAGTTTCCCCTTCACCTTTCTCTCCCTTACCTGGTCAGTTTGGGGTATTGCCATTAGGGAAGGACTTTGGTCAGCAAGGAAGATAAAGGCATCAAAGACATGCCTTGGGAGAACTGAGGAAAGGAATTAGGGAGGTTTAGACTCAGGGACTGTGTTCAAGGGGTCCAAAAGGCTTTCCCATGGGGAGAAGAATGAGACTCATTTTGCTTGGTCCCAGAAGGCTGAAACAGGAGTAATAGGGGTGACCACAGGGGCAAACTTAGGTTTGATGTCCATCAGGAAGAACTTCCAACCATGTGAACTGAAACCAAGTGGAAGGGGTTGTCTCAGGAGGTTGTAGGCTCCCTGTTACTGGAGGTCTAAAACCAAGGTTGCATGGCCATATCTCCCAAGCAGGTACCATCCATTAGGAGAATGAAGATGGTAGGGTAGGAGTCTTTGGTAGGAGAAAGGCACTGAGAAGACCTGAGACTAAGACAATGTGTGACCAACAGAGGCTACTCTAGAGTACTGTCACCAAGGAATCGTTGTCACCCAATATCTAAGACAAAGCTACTGTCACCCCTCCCTGATCCCATCTTCAGTTCCCAAAAGTCAGTGTCTTCTAGTCCTTGCCTTTGATCCATTCCCAACACTTAAGTCATCCCTTGACTCTTTCCACTCTCACATTTCTCCCTCCATCTTTGATTTCTAACCACCAAGAAATCCTCAATCAATGGCATGGTAGGAGTCTTTGGTAGGAGACAGGCACTGAGAAGGACAGAGACTAAGACAATGTATGAACCAACAGAGGCTGCATGTATTAAGTGGTTACTGAGTACCAGGCATCATGTTAAACTCTACAGAGACAAAAGTGAAACATTTCTTGACTGCAAGAACCCAGCATTTTGCCAGTCAAAATAATTCAAATGCCTGGAGGGAAGATGCAGGATATCAGAGATTGTGAGCCCTTAATACATTTATTGCAGACTTTGCCTGAAGAATTTCGGATCTTCCTGGTAGGGTATTTTGTAGAGGGAGGGGAGGATCAATGTGGGGATTTGAAGGATTTAGATATCGAACTCCCAATTTTTCCCCTCCTAACCCCTCTGGTCCTATCCCCCTTTCTTTGAAACAGTGGGACCTGGTATGTGACTCCTGGAAACTGACCCAGATGGCACAATCCATTTACATGGCAGGGGTCCTTGTGGGAGCCATGGTGTTTGGGAGCATGGCAGACAGGTACTCTGCCCTGAGTGGAGGGATGGCAGAACTGAGGCTCCTTTATCCTAGACCTCTGGCCCAAGACCCACATAATCCAGACTCTCTCGCTGAACCCCTGGGTGAATTCAAATCTTCTACCCCTCCTCCCCAACATCCTTTGGCTCTGCCTTCTTCATCCAGATCCTTCATCCTCAGTCTGTCCCTTGAGGCCATGATCCCTGCCTCCCCATTTCCTGCCCCTCACTATGGTCACAGGTGACCTGGTCATACCCCTGAGCCTCAGTAAGGTATCCCTCTCATTCTCTTGGGCCCCTTCCTTGGAGACAACCTGTTCTAGACCAGGCTATCCTGATCCTTTACTCCCTCCTAGGTTTGGCCGGAAGGCCCTACTGAGCTGGTCCTACCTACAGCTGGGGGTGGCAGGGACTGCCACTGCTTTCTCCCCCAATTATTCTACCTACTGTGCCCTTCGATTTCTGGTTGGGATGGCTGTCTCTGGGATCGTCCTCAACTGCATGTCTCTGGGTGAGTGTCCTCTCTCCCCCCACATTAATCAATAGGCTTTTATGGGGCATTTACTCCAGGCTTTACTTAGGCACTGTACTAAATGCTGGGGGAAGGGGGGGGAAGAGAGCAGGCCTCAAAGAGCTCACAGATAACATACAAATAATGACAAACAGCAAGCTATATGCAAAAGAGTTAGAAGGTCATCTCAGAAGGAAGAGAATTTGAGGAAGACTTTGGCAGAAGGGGAAATCGAGAATTGAGACTTGAAGGCAGGGAGACTAGGATGTAGTGGTAAGGTAGAAAAATCCAGGAGAGCTAAGGGCAAAGGTCACTAGATCATAGGAGGGGACTAACATGGGAAAAAACCAAAGAGGTAGGAAAGGAGCAGGTTCTGAAGGGTGTTCAAAGTCAAACATAAGTCTGCATTTGATCCTAGAGGTAATAGGGAGCCACTGATGTTTACTGACAGGAAATGGGGGTGAGGATGACATGGACCTTAGGAAGGTCACCTTGGCTGCTAAGTAGAATATGACCTGCAGTGGGGGGAGCCTTGAGCCAAGCAGATCAACCAGAAGGCTATTGCAACAGGTGTGGATCTTGGCTGACTTTGGGCACATCACTATCACTCTGAGGTACAGTGACTTTAAATCTGAAGGAGAGGTAGTGTAGGTCTGGGAGGACCCACAAAGGCCATTTATACAACTCCATTATTTTACAGATGAGGAAACTGAAGCACAATGAGGTGAGGTGATTTGACCATGATCATGTCATAGTAAGTAGCAGAGACAGGATTTGAATCCAGATCCTCCAAGTACAGAGCCAGGTCTCTTCCTACCAACTGGCCAGGCCTAGCAACCAATAGACTATGAGTCTGTTGATAAGGACCTAAACAAGTTCAAAGGACGGTGACTTTTTCAGCTACCATCACTCTCAAAGACAACTTACAGAGAGGTTGCTATCTGTGTCAGTGGAGGGTGAATCCATACCCCCAAAGCCATAGAGCCAGGAATCACTGAAACAGGTTTGGTTGGTAGCAGCCCACTTAGACAGAAGGAGCCCTGGTTCACATTCCACTTATGAGACTTTGGACTGAACTACTGAATCTCCATTTGTCTCAGTTTCCTCAACTATAAAATGGGGATAATAACCCCTATATCACAGGGTTGTTGTAAGAATCAAATGCGATAACATTTGTAAAATGTTCTGAGCCCCATAGTGGGTGCTTTTCTCCTTCTCTGGGCTGTAGTTTCCTCATCTGTAAAACGAAGGGATTAAACAAGAGGCTTTCAAAAGGTCCTCCCAGTTCTAAATTCTCTGGGTCTAAGGGTTCAATTAATAATGACTGAGGGAACTAAGAGTTCAGACTCACCCTCCCCCTTTAATCCAAGGGTTCACCCCCCACCCCATATCAAAATCTCTCCATTTCAACCCAGTCTCATTTTTCACTCCTTTCTTGCAGTCCTTGGCACCATACATAGCTATTCCTCCATCATGTCCTCCCTTCCCCCTCTAGCTTCACTCCCCTCATTCCTCATGTACCTCCTGGCCCACCTTCCCACCCCCATCCTTTGAATCCAGGACTCCTGGGCTCCAAAGTCTGAATTCTGGTCAACCCCCCCCCCCCTCCTCCTTACCCGGAATTCTCAGCCACAGCAAAAACTCTGTTTTGGCACCATGGGGTTCCCTCCCTCTCCTAGGGCTAAGCTGTGCCCCGAAGGCTTAAGCAGGGGTAGAGGGTTCTCTGATTACCGTAAACACTCTCCTGTTCCCCCCTGAAGTCCTTGCCCTCATCCCAGCCCTCTCTAGGCAACTTCATTGTTCCCCCCCTTCTCCCCAGGCCCTGGCTGTAGCCCAAAGAACACACGTGGCCCAACTCAGCTCTGGGACCTGTTAACCCTCTCTAGTCAGAGCCCAGGTGATGACACTGGAGAGTTGGGCTAAGGGCTACTAGACAAGCCAGAAGCCTCAGGCCAGTCCCAGGATGTAGTTAGCCCCTCAACAAGAAGGGAATTCCTTGCCCTGGGTTACCTTCAGGGGGCCCTTGGGAAAAGCAGACACAGAAGAAGGGATCCTGAGGAAGGGAAAGGACATGCCTTCTTAGAGGAACAGAAACCTAATAATTTGTTCAGGGAGTCAGAACAAGCTGGGAAGTTGGGAAGTATATATGGATGAAGGAGTCAGGAGTAAAAATCAGAAAGGAAGGAGGGAAGCTGGGCAGAAGGACCCCAGAAACATGAGTGGGGTCCAGGACAGTGGGAATATATGAGAAAAAATAGAACATAAAATAGAAGAACTGAGAAGGACCTAGAAAACAAGATGTTAAAGTTGGAAGGTTCCTTAGAACATGTAATAGCAGAGTTGGGAGGGAGCTTAGATCATGGGTTATTAATACAGAAAGGAACCTTAAAACTTAAGAGTGCTAAAACATAAAAAATAGACTATCAAAGCTGAGAACTTAGAACATTGTCAGAGCTAGGAGATACCTAGAACATCAAATGCTAAAGTTACAAAGGACTTTAGAACCTAGAATTATGGAAGAGAAAATATGGGAACTTAGAAAATTGTCTGTCTTAGAGAGCTAGGACGACAGTATTAAACCAGCTATGGACAACGTTATCCCCAACCAAAGGAAGAAAAACAAAACAAAATAAAACAAAACCAAAAAAAAAAACTACCAACCCTTCAGAATCTGATGAACACTATAAAAATGATCTCTTATATCTCTTTCCCTTACTCCTAATTCCTCCTACCAAAAATGACTAATCTGTAACCATGTTTATCAAAAACTTGTATTTACAATGTAAACATGACTGTTTGCCATTGGTGGGAGGGGGTGGGAAGGGAAGGTGGAAAGAAATTTTGTAACTTAAAAATAAACATGTGCCAGGGCAGCTAGGTGGCACAGTGGATAGAGTACTGGCCCTGGAGTCAAGATGACCTGAGTTCAAATCTGACCTCAGATACTTAATAATGACCTAGCTGTGTGACCTTGGGCAAGCCACTTAACCCCATTGCCTTGCAAAAACCATATATATATATATATATATATATATATATATATACACACATACACACACACACACACACACACACACAGAGATGACAATGGATGAAAAATAAACAAAGATGCTACTCAAAAACATAAAAAGAAAATTGTCTGTCAGAGCTAGGAGACACCTAAAACATAGAAAGCTGAAGTTGAAAAGGACCTTAGAACCTAAAATGATGGAAGAGAAAATATGCCCTCCTAGAACTGGAAGAGACCTAAGAGCACAGAATGTTGGCTTAGAACTTAGAAAGCCATGGCTGGAAGGGACTTAGAGCATAGACTATTAGGGTTCAGAACCAAGAGTGCCAGATAAAGAAATCTTAGAATAGAAAAGATTAAAGCTGAAAGGGACCTTAGGGGAAAAAATACATTAAAACATAGAATGTCACATTAAAACACATTAAAACATAGAATGAGAGACCTTAGTAATCACTAAGAATAGATAAGGAAACTGAGGTACAGAGGGAGGAAAGGTGACCATTTCTCTTCTCTCTAGTTCTAGAGTGGTCCCCCACCCGGACTCGCACAATTACAGGGACCCTGGTTAGCTACTCTGCTACCCTGGGGCAGATCCTCCTCCCAGGCCTGGCCTATGCCCTCCCCAACTGGCGCTGGCTTCAGCTCACTCTCTCACTGCCTTTCTTTGCCTTCTTCTGCTACTCCTGGTAGGTGTGTTTAAGCCCCCGTTTTCTATTTCATACTGGGATGGAAGTCTATGTAATGGAAAGAGCTCTAAATTCAAGGGTTGAAACCTAAAACTGGATTTCAGTCCCAATTAGAACTTGGAATTAGGGTTTGGGCAAGTTGGTGAAACTCTCTGGGCCTCAGTTTCTTATCTACCAAATTACAGGGTTGGTTTCTATGGTCTGCAAGGGGCTTTCCAGCTCTGTATGGTCCTAGGCAGTAGTTGGGTGAGAGGGGAGTGGTTCCCAGAGGTCAGAAAGAGATTGTGCTGAACGAACTGTCGGTGTTCAACACGTACTGGGCCTCAGTTTCCCCCTCTGTAAAAGGAGATGGTTGTATCAGATGACTTCTAAAATTCCAGCTGTAAAAATTGTTTACTATTAGACTTTCTTTGAGCGTTCCCATCCCTTTGAAAAGAAGGATGAAAAAGTCCAAACTTGGCCCTGACAGCTCTACTAAGGAGAGACCCTTTAGGAGTTACCCATTGGGAAGGGGCCATATTGAGTGGCTGTCATGAGCTCAAGGTTGGAAATCTATAGCCACTGCCCCCTTGTGGTGGGATCAGGAAGGAGGATTTCTTTATTTCTTCTTTCCAAGGAAATTAAGGAGCTATGAGTAACAATTTTATCCAGACATCTTTAGAAGTCGTCTACATAGATTTAAACAAAGTATTTTTCATTATTATCCATGTGAAAAAGAGAGAAAGATGCAAGCTAAACAATAGTGCCTTAGATGAATTAGGAGCTGCTTAGATGGTGGAATTTAAAGAATAATCAGTACCAAATGGGACTCATGTCAACTTGGAAAGTCTCTAGTGGAGTGCCCAAGGGATTTTGTGCTTTGTCTTATACTATTTAACATTCTTATCAGTGACTTGGATTATTTTTATTATTCAGTCATGTCTGATTCATGTGATCCCAGAGACCCTACTGAGATATTGGAGTGGTTTGTCATTTCCTTCTCCAGGAAGCAAATAGAGGTTAGGTGACTTGTCCTGGGTCATACAACTAGTAAATCTCTGAGGCCATATTTTTCTGACTCTAGGACTAGCATTCTATCCACTGAGCTGCCCTATATATTTTATCTCTTTGGATAAAGATATAGCATAACAATCATAAAAACTGATGCACATATATAACCTTCCAGTTTGCAAAAGGCTTTATAATCATTATCTCATTTGGTCCTCACAACAATCCTGGGAGGTAGGTGCTATTGTTATTCACATTTTACAGACAAGAAAACTGAGGCAAGTAACTATTATGTGATTCAGGTCTGTACTCTTTCCTCTCTGCCAAATTGCCTCTGAATAGTGGTTTCCCCCCCCAAAAAATGCATACATGATGCAAGGTTAGAAGAGATAACTAATAATGAAAAAGTCAGGGTCCTAAATAAATTTTCAGGAAGAAAATCAGATGAAATTTCATAGAGATAAATGCAAAGTCTTACTGGGGTTCAAGAAATCAACTTCTTCAGAATGGGGGAGGGGAGATGGCACTGTGAAAGATTCTCACCAGAAAAAGACCAAGGACATTAAGTGATAACCTCAATATGGTAGACAAAGGATCCAATGGAACTTGTCCTGTCTTCATGAAGCCATAAGACCCAGACTAGGGGATGATAGTTCCTCTGTCCTGATCCAACTCTATTAGGAGCAGTGTATTCAGATTTGAGTCCCACATTTTGGGAAGGATGTTGATAAGTTAGAAGGAAGCAGGGAGGGTGAAGGGCTACCAGACCATGCAATGGTTGGTTAAAGGAACTAAGGATGATTGGCCTATAGAAAGGATTTGAACTGATAGCTTTCTTCAAGTATTTAAAGGACTGAAATGGCAAGCCATTCCAGTATCTTTGCCAAGAAAACCCAAATGGGGTCATGAAGAGTTGGACATGACTGAAAATGATGAAACATTTGGAAGGATTGAAATTGCTCTATCTTCCTCAAGGACAGCAATGGATGGGAAAAACTAGAATGTCAGGATAAACCTGCTAATGATGAGAACTCTCCCAGAGTCGAGTGGAAGTCCCCTCACTGGGGTTCTCCAATCCAAGATCAGCAGGCTTCTCAAGGGAAACGATGTATAGAGGACAGTGTTTGTTTAGGAATGATTCTTGAAATACCATGACCATTCCTGTACTCAGGTGGTTTGCTGAGTCAGCACGATGGCTAGTCCTGGCTGGAAGACCAGAGCAGGCTGTCCAGGTGCTGAAGAGGGTGGCTCGCATCAATGGGAAGAAATCGGAAGGAGAGAAACTCAGCATAGAGGTGAAAGAATTGCCAGGGAGACCTGGCTCCCCAGAATACCAGGAAGGGGAGAGATGGGGGAGGAGAATGGGGGGTGGGGGGAAAGAAGATGGAAAGGAGAAGAGGAATTGACACTCTGAGAACCCAGGGAGCATGACTGAAGGGAGCTATGACCTGGCTTCTGGAATCCCTCTCCATCCTCACCTTACTTTGGAGGTCTCATGTTTGCTGGGAAAGCCTACTCTCTAGTAGGTGCCCCCTTTCCTCTACATCCCATTTCCCTCTGGCCCCCAGGACTATGAAAGAAGGGAGACTTTATCTAAGCTCTGGCTCTTTCCTTCTATTGCTGCTTAGGCCCTGAGATCCCATCTTCAGAAAGAATTGGATCTGGCTCAAGCCCCAGGAACCCCTTGGGACCTGGTCCACACACCCACCATTCGGCGAATCTCCAAGTGCCTGGCTGCTGTCTGGTAAGTGCCTCTTCAGACTGGGGCCCCTGGTCAGAGGGACTTGTGGATCCTTTATATGGATATGCAAACATTTTTATGGTGTTTTAAGAAACGCAAAGCAAGTCGGGAAAAACAGATTCTTCTGTTTCACCTCCTGGGATGAATATAGAAATAATCTATTAACTGACAAGCCCCATTTTCCTTTATCCTAAAGAAAGGTTTAGGAAGGAGAATAATAGCTAAGAACCAGTCTTTCCAGAGTGCTTTCAAGTTAACAGAGCACTTAATTATCTCATTTGATCCTCCCAGCAATTCTTTGAGGTAGGAGCTATCTTACAGAAGAGGAAATTGAGGCTGAAAGATTAACAAATGGCACAGTAATAGAGTTCATGAGTATCTAAGACAAGATTTGAACTCAGCTCTTCCTGAATCCAGCTCCAGAGCTCTGTGCCTCTTAGCTGTGACATAAATAAGTTCAGAGATTCTTGTCCAGCTCTCAGATCACATTGGTATTAGGAGCTAGTAGTCCTCTGGAGCTCTGAGCTCATATGCTGCCACTTGCTAACTGCATGTCCTTTGGACAAGCCACTTACCTCTTCTGGGCCTCAGTTTCCTCATCTCTAAAGTCAAATTGTCTCTAAGGTCCCTTTCAACTCTAAATCTGGGGTCTCGCCTAATCATGAGCCTCTCTTTACCAATGCAGATGGGCAACTTCTCTATATAAATCTTAAATTTTAGAGAGTTGACCCAGAGCACTGAGAGGATCAGTCAGTATATGTCAGAGGTAGAATTTGAACCCAGTTCCTTATGACTCTGAGGCTAACACTCTAGATATGGCTTCTTTCTACATTGCCTCTTTGATTAGAGTCACCATCTGATAGGAGAAAAGTCTCATGGGCCATTGGAGAAATAAGGGGGTGATCTGAATCATGTGATCTGGGGGATCTTTTCCATTCAGTTTGAGGTAAAACTATGAGGTTGGTCAGTTTTAGTACATTCTCAGAAAAATAAGAAAGTGCTTAATAGTTGTGTGGTGTGATCCTGGATAAGTCACTTAACCCCAATTGCCTCACAAAACAATAAAGATGATGATGAGGAGGAGGAGGAGGAAGATGAAAAGAAGAGAGAGAGAGAGAGAGAGAGAGAGAGAGAGAGAGAGTGAGAGAGAGAGAGAGAGAGAAAGGAAGGAAGGAGTAGGAGATGGAATGGCTTGTGGAGCACCTCTATGGATGGTTTCTCCATAGGGACAGTCAAGAAAACCACACTTATGCTTGTGAACTGTGTGACCTTGGGTAGGTTTCTTGGTCTCATAAGAAGAATCCAAGCACTAATTTTTAAAAATTTTAAATTTAATTTTGAATTAAATTAAAATTTTAAATAAAAAAGTTAAAATGCCCCCAGATATGTTGTGAGTTGTCAAGCTTCAACACTAAGTATGGGCTCTGATTGCTATAGGATAGTTTTGCTCCCAAACGAATGGAGAAGAGGGTGGGAGGCACCCACCTCTTTTCCCTCCAGTCCTCCTGATTCCAAACCATCCTCTGGAACAGGCAGGGCCCTAGATCTTCGATTTCTCCATCCCAGAAGAGTCCCACATTGGACAGGGGAGGGAGAAGTCTCTCTAAACTACCTTTCATCCCCTCTCTTCCCAAAGGTTTGCTACCAGTTTCGCCTATTATGGTGTGGCCATGGACCTGCAGGGCTTCGGCCTCCGGGTTCACATGCTGCAGCTGCTGTTTGGCATCGTGGATATTCCAGCCAAACTGCTCTCCACGGTGGGCATGAGCCGAGCTGGGAGGAGAGTAGCCCAAGTGGCCACCTTAGTACTAGCTGGCTTGGGCATCCTGGCCAACCTCTTTGTACCTGCAGGTGAGAGTGTTTACCCAGGTCAGCTCCCCTCTTGCCTGGTCTAAAACAAACCACTAAATATCTAAGCCTCTCCAAACCTTAGTTTCCCTTATTATCAGCCTCATTTTTTAGGAGAGGAAACTGAAGAAGGTTAAATAATTTATTCATCATTACACAGCTAGTAAAATGGGTTTTGAACTTGGGTCTGACTAATTACACAGGTGTGAGCAAGTCACCACCTCTGGGGCCTCAATTTTCCCATATGTAAAATGACAAAGTTGGACCACATGACCTTCCTTGCATATCTAAATCCCTCCATCTATGACCCTCCAAAACAATTTCATTCATTCATTCATTCATTCATTCATTCATTCATTCATTCCCCAGTGTTGGCACCTTCTGATTTTCTCTCCTCACTCACAAAGGCACCTAAACCATAAGAACCAAGATCCTAGTCACCCAGAGGGACCCAACTCTGGCCTCCTCTTACAATCCAGGACTTTGGCTCAGATGAATGGACTCAGGATGGAGAGTTCAAAAGCATTTTAGTCCTCCAATCCAACCTCCTCTTCGTACAAGTGGGGAAACTGAAGTCCCAAGAGCTATTCCTAATGCGTATGATTGTAGATTGAGAAATGGAATCAACCTTGGTGACCATCTGGCCCAGCCCCTCTTTTTTATCTAGGAAGAAACCGAGGCTCAGAAGGATTTTGTGACTGACCCCAGATCACATCTAGGAACATAAGCAGGATAATATGAACCTGTGTAGTTGAGATAATCTAGGATCAAATTCCTAAATGGGTAATAGGCAAGCAAATCACTTAACCTTCTTAGCCAGCGTTTCCTCACCTGTAACATGGGGGATAATTTCCCAGGACTGTTGCAACAATTCAGTATGATGGTACATGTAAAAGTTCTTTGCCAACTCTAATGTTGGCACAGAGATGTTGGCTGTTGGGTGATTTGCCCAAGGTCAGAGAGGTAATAAGGAGCGAGTTCTCTTAAGGGCACTGTGTTAACTCACTGGATTCTAAGCCATTAAAAAATCATTTAGCCTCAGTCATCAGGATCAGAAGAGAAGTGGGGCAGCTAGGTGGTGTAGTGCATAGAGTACTGGCCCTGCAGTCAGGAGGACCTGAGTTCAAATTCAACCTCAGACACTTCATAATGACCTAGCTGTGTGACCTTGGTCAAGTCACTTAACGCCATTGCCTTAAAATAAATAAAAATTTCAAAAAAAAGAAGAGAAGGAAGTGAGTAGAGAAGGGCCAGAGTCAAGGAAGAGGCCTGTTTGTGCACCCCTTCATCCTCCTCTTGGTTCCAGGATTTTAGCAACCAGCCTTAACTCTGACCTGGCCAGGAGGCAGCAGGAAGGCATCTGGGCAGTGCCCCTGAAGAGAACAGGAAAGGTAACTAGTTCATGTGGCTGAGAAGGCAGGGAGGGCTCCTGGAAGGCCTAAGAGCTAGGAATCAGGGACACCAAGTTTCAAAACTGGCCCTATAAGGTTGGGCAAGCCAACATACTTCCATGTGAAAATCAGAAACAGCCATGCCACCATTGTCTGCTTTCTGGGGCTTTGAATGGCGCCAATGGGATGAAGCAAAGTCAGGGGCCTGGAGGACCGGGCTGAGCAGCTTCCTGCAGACTCTGTCTATCTGCACACTCTCACACTCACACATACACTCACCCACACACTCACACTCACACTCACACATACATACAAGCCACACACACACTCACACACTCACACATGCATACAAGCCACACTCTCACACACTCACACACTCACGCATACACTCACTTATCCACACTCTCACACTCACAGACTCACCCATATATATACTCACTTATTCACACTCACATTCATACATATATACACACACTCACACCCTCACACTCACTCACACATACACTCACTTATCCACACTCTCACATACATACATGCACATACACACAAAGTCACATACACGCACACACACTCAGACCCCCCCACACCATCACCATCACCACGCCTCCAGCATCCTTCCTGTGTCCTTCCTCAGAACTGGCCGCCCTTCGGACCACTCTGGCTGTGTTAGGGAAGGGCTGTCTGGCAGCCTCCTTCAACTGCGTCTACCTCTACACGGGGGAGCTGTACCCCACAGCCATCAGGTAGGGGCTGGTTACAGTCTGGGGGTGAAGCCACAGTCAAACACATGGGGTGGGGGCCAGAGTCGAGCTGGTAACCTTAGAAACCATTTCCCAGCAGTCCTTAGGGAGGGCAGGCCTGGTTGGGGGAAGACTCTGAGGGGCTGAGCTTCAGAAAGACAGGAGGGGAAGGGGCAGAAGCAGGAACCATTTCTCAGGGAACAGCATAGGATGCCAGACTCTCGGGCTTCCGTAACAAGGTCTCATTTCCTGGAATGAGCTTGAGAGAACAAGAATGGATGGACTTGGGAGAATTGCAGACTGGGCAAAACCAGGGAGGTCAACTGAAGAGGTTCAGAGCCTTGGCCTTCAGTTCCCCGGCTCCCCTGGTCCGTTCCAGTGGGAAGCACTCATTCTTGGGCTCTCAGACCCCTTACACTCTCGCTTGCCCCTCTTACATCCCATCTTTGTCTTAAGACAAAATAAGGGGAGTCAGGGCATTTGGGGGTCAAAGACAGATAAGACTAGATCCCTGATTTCTCTCAGGAAATGTTTTAAAACTAGGATTAAAGGTGAAAACTAGCATTAGAAGCAAAAAGTCAGGTCTTAGCCAGCAGATGGGAACTGGTGTTTAGATGAGGGCAGAAGGTAGACAGTGAATGTGCTATTGCCTCGGGCCCACCCAGGTTAGGATGACTAGAAAAGAAGGGACATGGCAATTAACTGAAATGAATTTCCCTTCTCTCCTCTGGAACTGGATGCCTCCCCCTCCCCCAGGCAGACTGGGCTGGGAGTGGGAAGCACCATGGCCCGAGTGGGGGGCATTGTGGCCCCACTGGTAAAGCTGATGGGTGAGCAGATGCCTCTGGTGCCCCCCATCATTTATGGCTCCATCCCGGTGCTCTCCGGCCTTGTGGCCCTTGGGCTGCCCGAAACCAGGAATCGGCCGTTGAAGGACACCGTGGAAGAGGTGGAGAACAGGTGGGTGGCAATCGAATCCTTCCTCGACCTGTCCGAGTATGGCCTCCCTTCTTCTTTCCACTGATTCAAAACATATCTGGCCCTTCAGGCTTACCCAGCAGCAGGAGACAGAGCCTTAGGAGAAAGCCACACCAGGTGACCGGTGGATGTCTCCTAGGCCCAAGCCCATGGGTGCCTGGCCAGTGGGCCAACTGGGAGACGGGACACCTGAGTTCCGTTCTGTTCCTGGGACTTCCATCACTCCCTGGCTCATCCACACGCACCCCTAGCTGCTATGTTTGGGTCCGCTCCTTCTCAGAGAGGTCGATGAGATGCCAATTTGCTTCCAGAAGATCTTCCCAGCCTGAAGATGATAAGAAAACTACCAGAGCCAAAGTCTCCCACTTTCTCACTGGCTCAGCCTCCCTCCACCCCCA
Source organism: Macrotis lagotis (assembly GCF_037893015.1). Lineage (NCBI taxonomy): Eukaryota > Metazoa > Chordata > Mammalia > Peramelemorphia > Peramelidae > Macrotis > Macrotis lagotis. The sequence continues at coordinate 285,806,097 of NC_133660.1, forward strand.
CCCCCCATTCCCTTTACCCACTGCCCTGGATCTGAAAAAGCTGGCCTCGGGCAGCCCTGGAAACAGAAGGCTGAGCCCTATATACACCCTCCCCACCCCCACAGGCAGTTCCCACATCTGCTACTTGCAGCTCTTGCCTTGATTTCCCCTTTGGTAGAGCAGCGCCAGGGGACAGGCTGTACCCGCATGATGCGGCTAATAAAGGGTCTTCATTAATACGATTTGTAGCTAAGGGGGCTCGCCTCAGAAACCCCAGGCGGCTTCCCGGGCCCTCCTCCTCCTCCATCCAACTGTCCAAGGAAGAAGAGGAGGGAAGCAGCAGCCCCTCCTGCTCCAGGCCTGGGGAAATTGCAAAGTTCAAAGTGGACTCCTCGGGATGGGGGGCTCCTCATCTGGGGTCTCCATCTCTAGTGCCCCAGTTCCCCAGGCTTTCTTCCCCCAGGAGGGGCTCAGGCCAGGGCGGGCCTGTGCCAGTGGCCAGGCCTGCGAAGGCCCAGCAGGCAGCCTCCCCTCCCCCTCTGCCTCCTTCCTCCCAGCCCCGGCCAAGGGGCCCTAACTCGATTGTGCCCCATTAATCTCCCCGCTGCCAGACTCGGCAGGAACAGTAAACAGGAGGCCTCCGCGGCCCTCCAATCAGAAGAAATCAGCACCACAGCTGCACGCGGGTCAGCCCCGGGGGGCCGGGAGGCAGCGCCCCTAGGGAGCGAGGGTGGCTGGTCCGCCGGCCCCCCGGGGCCGGAGCGGGGCCAAGCCTGGGGCCCCCCCCGCTGCCCGGGCCCCGGGCCCCCCCACCTGAGGGCTGGGTGCCCATGGAGCCGGCGCGGGGGGCCCGGGGCTCGCGGGGCGCCCCACGCCCACTAGGGGGCGCGGCGGGAGGCGCCGGGGCGCAGAGGCGGCCGAGAGGAGAAGGTGCAGGGAGCCGCCGGGGCCCCGACGCCGCCCAGCTCCCAGGGGCCCGCGCCCCGGCTCCGCCGGCCCCCAGCCCGGGCCCAGGGCGCGGCGCGGGGGCCGCCCCAGGTAAGCGTGGCGGCGGGGGGGCTTGTGCCCTGAAGCCCGCCGGGAGGGGGGCGCAGAAGGGGGCGCGGGGGCCCCCCACCCCCGCCGCCTGCGCCCGGCTCCGCCCGCCCCCGGCCTGGGGATCCCCAGCCCGGGGGGTCTGGGGCTGGGCCGGGGCGATGGGGCGGGGAGGGGGCCCGAGAAGGAGCAGGGCGGCCCCGAGCGCACGCCACTCCCAGCCCCCGGGGCGCTGGCCGCTGTCCCAAGGGTGCCCACAAAGGGGCCCCCGGCTTGGGGTCTCCGATCGGGCGCACCTGCCCACCCTCGTCCGCCCCAAGCCCCGCCAGGGACAGGGGCGAAACGGAGCCCCGAGGGGGAGGGGGCGCGGGGGGCCTTGGGAGCTAAGGTCGCTGCTCCGCTGTGGGACCCCCCGCCGCTCGCTTTCCCTCTCTGGACCTCGGGTCCCTGGCCCGGGTCGGGACGCCGGGCGTTCCCCCAGGGGCCGCCCCGTCCCAGGTGGAGAAACTGAGGCCAGGGCCCGAGCAGAAGCTGGGAGCCCGCGGCAGATGAGGACGGGGACGCGGCCTTGCAGCCGAGCCTGCAGCCGGGGCCCAGGCAGGGGGGCCCGGCGGCGCCCCCGGAGCCCAGAGACTCCCCCGAAGTGGCCCGATCTCCGGAGCCGCGGAGGGATGGGGGCGACCTGGAAAAGGGAGAGGTCAGGACGCAGAGCCGCACCGACACACAGACACACACACACACACACAGACACACAGACACAGAGCCGCACCGACACACAGACACACACACACACACACAGAGACACAGAGACACACACACACACAGACACAGAGCCGCACCGACACACAGACACACACACACACACACAGAGACACACACACACACACACACACACACAGAGACACACAGACACACAGACACACACACACACACACACACACACACACACACACAGACACACAGGCACAGGCACAGGCACAGACACAGACACAGAGCCGCACCGACACACAGACACACACACACACAGACACACACACACACACACACACACACACGCTGGCCTCGCAGAAGGTCTGCATTTATCCCGAACCCAGAAGGGATGTGACCCCGAGTTCTAACCCCACTGGGGAACAGGCGCAGAATTCGCATCTGAATCCCACTGGAGGGGCCCGGGCCACCCAGGCAGCAGACATGGCCCTTGGAGGACTATCTCTCCAAGGACGGTTGAGGCCGTCACCCCTCGGCTTTGGAGCACCCTGTCCCCCTGACCCCTGGGGCGGTGGGGAGGCGGGGGGCTGGGGTCTCCACATTCCGCCAAGGGCAGCGGCTCAGACGGCAGAGGCCAAGGCCGGGCGGAGCCGAGGCAGCCGGGGGCCCGAGCGGACCAGGAGCCCACCGGCCTCAGCCCCTCTTCCCTCCGATCTGGGGATGGGTGTGCAGCCGGCAGGGTGAGGGTTCCTCCGGGAGAAGTCAGCGAGGCTCAGGAGGGCCGAGGGGGGCGAGAGCCCAGGGCGCCCCTGGAATCGGAGGCCGCCGCAGAAGCGGGCAGAGAAGCTGGCACACACAGCCCGCCTCCGCCGGCTCGGGCTGCGCCCCCGGAGCGGGAGGGGGCGAGGAGCAGGCTGGGGTGGGGAGCAGCGGGGTCGCCCTGGCCGATGGCTGGGGAGCCGAGGCGGGGAGCCGAGGGAACGAGGCCGGGGGGCCGGCGGAGAAGGGAGCTGGGGCGGGGCGGGGGGCGCCCCCAGCCTGCGTGCCCACCTGTTGCAGAGCCCTAGCGTGAGAGAGCGCTGGCCCCAGGAATCCGTTTCCTTCCCGAAGCTTTAGAGCTGGAAAGCACCTTCAGGGGAGGTCGTGTCCAATCCCTCCTCGTACGGAGGAGAACACTGACCAGAGGGGAAAGGACTGGCCCACGGTCTCTCCACAAGGAAGTGGCGGAGCTGGAATGGATTCCAAAGCCTTACAGGGAATGGGCTGGGGGGCTGGGGTCCGGGCCTGCTCCCTCCTCTGGGAAGGGGGGGGGGGTCTCTAGGGGCCGGGAGGCCGGGAAGTGACTTGGGAAACTTCTGAGAATCCCTCTCGACTTCAATAACGTCTTTGGAAAAAGTGAAATACTAAGTAAGGATCTCATTTTCGGGGCCCTAGGCCTGGACTCGGGGATCCCCAGATTAAAAAGACCTTAAAGATCAGTTTCCTCCTTTGTAAAAGGAAGGGATCGAACTACATACATGGCTGAGCTACGATCCTATCCACCCCCCTCCCTTTGCTCTTATAAATGGGGAAACTGAGTCCCAAAGCAAAGAATCTTCTGCAGACCACAGAGCCAACACGATTGGAACTCTAAACCCTGTACCTTGGGTTGGCCAAGGGCTGGGCCAGTAGGGAAGGCAGCCGGAACCAGGACGGCTGGCTGGCTGGCTGTAGCCCTGAATGAACCCAGGTCCCCAAGATAGGGGGAGGGCTGCTAGCTCCTGTCTGGGGATAGAGAGGCTTCTTCTTTCCTTCACCTGTCCCAAGGCCCCTGGAGCTAGCACCCCGGCTGGGAAATAAAGGGGGGGGAGGTGCCTGGAAGCATGGTTTCAGTCCCACTCAAGGGGTTACCCTGACCCAGCAGCCCAAGAGCCCAGTCCAATCCACCCCCCAGGAGCTGTGGGACACCGGGAGGATAGGTGAGGATGGCGCTCCTCCAGAACTGCGCCCTAGGTCTCGCCCTGGGCACACGGCAGGCTGAGAGACCGGGTGTCCAACTCTGGCTCCAGAGGGCACCCCGAGAGGGAGGGCCAGGGGAAGGAGAGCCTGAGCTCCCAGAGGAACTGGTCTCTCAGTCGATATTCCAGAATTCTTGTTTGTGTTGAATTTTTTTTTTTTTTTGCAAGGCAGTAGGGTTAAGTGGCTTGCCCAAGGCCCCACAGCTAGGTCATGACGAAGTGTCTGAGTCTGGATTTGAGCTCAGGTCCTCCTGACTCCAGGGTCGGTGCTCTATCCACTGTGCCACCTAGCATTCCCCAGAATTCTTTTTATTCATACACTCACAACTTGTGTGGGAGGCAGTGGGAGTACTAGCACCATTTTACATATGAGGAAACTGAGGCACAGAGCGAGGAAGCGCAGGGTGAGGGAACAAGAATCTGAGATGCTTCAGGCACTGTGCTTAAGGAAGGTAGTTGGCACTATGACCCCCGTTTAGCCCAGGGTCCCACAGCTGACAAGTGTCTGAAGTCACATTTGAATTCTGATTTTCCTAATACCAAGCCCAGGGCTGCCTAGATTGTCACTTGCATAGGGTTGGGGGGAGGGGAGAGGCGAGGCCACAGCCCTTCCAGCAATCTGGAAAAGGCTGGAGAGACAGCATTCCCAGAAATCCCAGTTCCTTCCTGGGAAAGTCCATTTCTTTTCCCTTCCCTAGAAACCTAGGCTTGCAGTTGGCCTCAGGGACAACCCAGCTGACTGAAGACCTAGGGTCCCTCACCCTCACTACCATACCACTACTCCCATACGTGGTCCCTTTAGGATCCCTGTGAGGAAATTATCTAAGTCTCTGCTAGATGTTCTATCACGGTCTCCACCTCAGCCTAGAATTATCTGAGAGATAGGAGAGGTCCAGGCCTAGTGATGATGATGTTTGTCCTTCATTTTCAAAGACCATGACCTCAGGGAGGTGATGCTGTGACAAGCTCATGAATGAGATTTGAGTGAGGGGGGCAGTGCTAAGTCACCAGCCTCACTTTCTCCTTCAGAGCCATCTCGGTCCAGTGACCAAAAATGAATCAGAATGACTAGAGATGGTTCTGGATGCGAGGCAATCAGGGTGAAGTGACTTGCCCAGGATCACGCAGCTCCAAAGTATCTGAGGCTAAATTTGAACTCAGGTCCTCTTGACTTCAGGACCAGCACTCTACCCTCTGTGCCATCTAGCTGCCCAAGCTTGGGTGAGTTAAGGAGGTGAGGGGAAGGGAGATGCACAAGATGTTCTGTCAAGCCCTGCCTTGGGTTCTCCCAGGTCTTGCCCAATCAAGGGCATCATCACTGCCCGCCACGCACACACACAATATTTTATTAAGCAGCTCACTCCAAGTCAGACTCCTACCCTCACATACCCCCTTTCTAACATCTTGATCAAGGGGAACAGAGCAAACATTTATTAAGTGACTACTGTATTCTAGGGTGACACTGGGCTAAGCCTTTTGTAAATATTTGCTCATTTGATTTTTAAAAAAGAATGGATGCGGGGCAGTGGGTTCCTCCCGCATTGTAGCCATTTTCCTCTTTGACATTTCCTTTTTTTTCACATCCCTGAGAGATTGAGGTCAGAGTGCAAATGGCATTACCTCCATTTTAGAGAGAAGGAAACCGAGGCTTCAAGAGAGAAAGTGATTAAATGACAGGACCCAGAGTTCTTGAAGTCACCTCAAGGGTTCTTTCTGAAATGCCACCCAGTCCCTGAAAATTGGGACTCTGAATTTTGGAGCTCGAATGTCACACCTTCGCCAGTCCCTGTGAGGGGCAAGCAGCCTGCCCAGACCATCACAGGGCAACTATATTTCCTCCTGTGGTTGCCCAGCTTGGCCCTATGAACCAGGTGCCACAGGTATGACTTTGGGCAAATTCAGGGACTGCTCATGTGACCTAAATCCTGTGATTTAGTTCACTGAGCCTCCACTGGGGAACCCCCAGGCCTATTTGAAATGGCTTCCATAGACAATTCATCCAAACCCATCTGTGCCCAACTGGCACCATGACTTTGTGCTAGGGACACTAAACTGGATTCTGATGGTCCCCAATTCTGCTTCCACCATTTCCTATCATCTTTACCTTGTCATCAGAGCCTCAGTTTCCTTTTCTGTAAAAAGAAGAAAATAGCCCCTTTTGACCCAAAATTTAGAAGCCTTAAGAGCCCTTGTCCTAGGGATCCCACAATGGGCAAACTCCTGCCACATTGGATCCTTCTCTCCACTCCAAGAGAAGGTCATCTGAACAAGGCCCCACATAGTATCCAAGGCAAAACCGAGGCCACCCCTCAGGAACCTGGCTTCCAGTCACTCTAAGTGGCCGAGGCTGCTTCCTCTCTGCAGGAGGAGGAGGAGACAGACTCCAGAGCACCCAAGCCTGCATTTCTATTTCGGTCCTTCTACCGCCTCTGCCCAGGGGGTGGGGGTGGAGAGGAGCGAATCCCTTTGGAGGCGACCAAAAATAGCCATTGGAGGAGGTAATGATCAGAGATGGCCACTGCCCCTGCCCCCCCCCCCAGGGCCCACACAGTTCCACTAGGCTACAGCCAGGCTACCGGTGTTCAGCCTGCCCTGGGCTGGAGCCCCTTCCCCTAGGAGGCCTCTCGAGTCGCAGGCTCTAACCAAACATCTCCAAGTCCCCAAGGGATGAACAGCAGGACAAAATGGGAAATCTGAAGCAGATGAATCAGCTTGTCCTGTCTCAAGTCAATTGAGCTGCCTTAGGCAAGTAACAATTATTAATAATATTAGTGAATAACATGTTATCTAAAGGTTTCACAAAACCCTTTACAGATACCCATAACAACCCTTGACTGGTTTTACTCTTATTGTTCCCACTTTATTGATGCCCAAATTGACAAGTTACATGATCTACCCATGTCACCTAACCAGCAGGTGTCTGAGGTGAACCATCTGCTTGACTCCCAATCTAGGCCCTCAGTCAAAGTTCCTGTCCCTCTCTCGTCCTATTTCCATGGCCTGAGGAAGTTAGACTAGATGGCCTTTTGTCTTCAAGAGCACTGGGAGTCAGGATAACCTGAATTTAGATCCTGCCCCTGACCAAGGACAAGTCATTAGCTTTTTTCTCTCTCACTTGGAAAATGAAGCAGTTGGACTAGAGATGGCCAATGAGCTCCCAACAAACAATTCAATCTCTCAGGGGTTTTCTAAATGCTTTGATTCCTAAATTGTTGGTTTAAATGATGTGAGCAGAGGAGAGAGTGACTGGAGGTCCACAGTCACACCTCAGGAAGAGGGAGTCAGAGCCTTGAGGTCAGGAAGGCCTGGATCCAAGGTCCTTCCTCTGAGCCCTACAGTCTGTGTGACTGGGAGAATCCATGAACCTCTCTGAAGCTTTCTAAGACTAGACTCTACCAACAAGTTGTCAGTGGGCATCCATGTTGGGTGTTTCCATGCAAACTCTGCTCTGATGAGATCACAGGTCTGGAAGGGTCCGTCTTGTAGGTGCTGATCAAGGAACACCAAAAAGCCCCCCACCCAGGCTCCTCCCCATGGTAGAGTGAGGGTAGGGGAAGGAAGAGCTTTCTTAGCATTTTTCAGAATGTTTTGTCCTTTATTCTTGAAGAAAACCATGACAACAGAGAGGTGACATCATGATAAGCACATGAATTGGATGTGAAGGGGGGGAAGTTGTACTAAGGTATCAGCCTCACTTTCTCCTCCAGAACCATCTGGGTCCAGCGACCAGAGAGGAATCAGGACAACTGGAGATGGCCCTGGATGGGAGGTAGTCAGAGTTAAGTGACTTGCCCAAGGTCACATAGCTAGTAAGAGTCAAGTGTCTGAGTCTGGATTCCAACTCCCATCCTCCTGACTCCAAGGCCAGTGCTGTATCCACTGTGCCATCTATCTACATTTATTTTTCAGAATAAAAGAACCAGAAGATTCAAGGGTTTCAGGGTCCAGGTCTGTGAATTAATTAGTTGTGTGATCTTTTCTCTGAGCCTCGGTTTCTCAGTATGCTAAATGGAATTGCCTAACCTGGATCTAAGGTTCTCTAAGGACCTTTGAAAGGTCCCATCCTAAAGGATGGGAGAAGGGGGAAAGATTGAGCCCAGAGTAGGGATGCCCAGTGACCCACAATGGGGGCAGGGAGGTAGGACACTGAACTGGACCTGGCTAATGGTTTGGCCACTTTATTCTTCCCCTCCCCCCAATCTGCACCTGCGCAGCCTCTTCTAAGATCCTTTTGTGGTGCAGAAATGCGTTCGTGCTTCGCTCCAAGCTGCTTAAAATAAAAAAAAAACCTATTCCCAGCCTCCCTCCCTCCCTGCTAAATCTGGCTCGGTGCGGGGGAGGTTCGACTAGGGAGGGCGGCAGGACCAGCGCTTGAGCTAGGCAGAGAGGATGGGACCTCCGAGCCACCCACATTCCTGCTGACCCTCCAGCTCCCACCCCTGGCCTTGAGTGTACACCTGCCTCAGTTTCCCCATCTGTAAAATACAGGGAGGCCAAGTTCTTGAGCCAACCGCTGATGGTCCCAACACCCCATGGTCCCCCTAAAAAATTCTTAAGACTCATTGATTGGTGGCATCAGAAGGAAGTGTTGGACACCATGGAACCCAGCCCCCTGGTTTGATAGGGAGGTGACTATCAGACATCCAAAGTCACACACCTGGGGACCCCCAGAGCCTTAGCCTTGCTCAGGGTCAATCTTTGATGCAGGGATTCCAGGGCTGCTCTAAGAATCAGTCCCCTGCTTCCCCTAACTCCTGGGCTAGCACAGTGGGCAGAATTTATATTCCCTTGGTGGGCCCCCTGTCCCTCCCCTTCCAAGCATCTTGTATATATACTTCTCTTTTTCCTTGTAGCATCCCCTACTGTCGAATGTAAACTTCTGGAAGGCAGGGGCCCTACTTCCTTCTGTCTTTGCATCCCTAAATGCTTACTGGAGCTGACAGTGCTGGCCTGGACAGGTTGGCATAGGCCCCGGAGAGGCAGCAGGAAGCAACAGTTCCAGCTCCGCCAGTGCCAGAAAACTCGGGTTCAAGTCACTTACAATCTGTGTTAAGCTAGACATGAGTGACAAGAAAATCCCTAAAGCTTTCTTCCTCCCCACCCCCCCATCCTCTGATCCTTAAATATCCTGCCGATGGGAGAGAGGAAAGCCTTTGCTCCCACCCCCTAGGTAGGGTTTGAGGAGAAACATTCAGCATCCTTTAGAGAAAATCGGAAAAGACAGAGAAAAAAGCACCCTCAACCGGTTGTGGAAGTGGGTAGAGAAGTATTCTCAGGGAGGGCTGAGCGCACTTATTTACTGCCCACACCCAGAGGGCCATCATAAGGGACCTGTCAGGGCAACCACTGTGATGCATGCATGGCAGGTCTTGTAGATACCAGAGTCCTCATTATCAGCTTCCTGGAGAAAAGGAGGGCAATAGACAAGGCCAGGCAGGGAGGTCACCAGCTTGTCAGGGGAGCAGGAGACTTGGCAGACCAGAGAGATGCCCTCCCACCCACTGAATCATCTTCCAGGCCTCTTGCATATTATATTGCTACCTGACCCAGAAGCGCACCTCCAGAAGGTCCTGGCTACAGCTGGCACTGGGCACCCCCTAGGACAGTGCTGAGTGGCGGTCAGTCTCAGAGCAATGAAGCCTACCTACTTAACATCTAGGGGCAGCTCTATTAAGGATTCAATCCCCTTCCTCTGAGGCTTTCTTTGCAGCTGACCTCACTCTGGACCAACAAGCAACTCATGTCCTCTCCCAGGGCCAAATGGGCCTGGATTATAAAATGAAAAGATTGACTACACCATCTCCCAAACTCTGACATTCTCAGATCCCTTGCATGTTTTAAGAGCCCTCCCAGTTCTGACATTGTGTTCTCAAATCCCTCCCAGTTCTGACATTCTGGGTTCTAAGGGCCCTCCCAGCTCTGGCATTCTATGTTCTATGGACCCTCCTATCTCTGACATTCCATGTTCCAAGGTTTATTCATCATTGACTCTTTCTGATCTAAACTTCTTTCACAGTCTGACATTCCATGTTCCAAGCACCCTCTCAGCTCTGGCATTCTATGTTCTAAGGTCCTTCCCAGCTCTGGCATTTTATATACTAAGATTCCTCCAAGTTCTGATATTCTATATTTTATGGTCCCTGAGGTTCTAGGTTCTAAGTGCCCCCCCCATCTTGGACATTCTATGTTTGTTCCAGTTCTGCCTTGGAGGCCCCAGGTGAGTTCTTTTCCCATTTTATTTCCTGAATCAGTTACTCAATACGATATTGGTGAGCAACTATTCCCCAGGCCCTGTTCCTGAGGTACTCGGGATACAAAGAAAGAGACTCCGTGGATCCTCCTCACATTGCTGTGGGGCAGCAACGTGTCCCAAAATAGGCTCTCCCACAGCCCCACAGAGAGTAGATGGAGGGTCTTGTCTGAAGAAGGTGGCTTCTGAGATGAGGCTGGGAGGGAGTCAGGGATTGGAAGAGCCAAAGAAGGAAGGGGGGCATCCAGGCAGCAGTGGACAAAAGCAAAACCCTGAGAAGGGAAGTTGTTTTTGCATGGGCACATCAGGGGGCAGCTTTCAATACTCAGATCCTCTGGGAAGTGGCTCCCTCCTCACCATCCACACTTTTTAAGTCAGCTCCCTGTCACCCGGCAGGAGGTAATCAGGATGGACAGGAACTAATTTCTTGTGGGAGGGGAGGCAGGGGACCCAAGACCATGGTCTTTGTTCCTCCAGTCTCCAGGAGGTCTGTAGAGCCTAAGGGCAGGGACAGGACCCAGGTCTCTATAGCAAAGGGCTCCCAGGGAGGTCCTGTTTCTGGGGAAACTTTGAACACACAAATGCAACACCTAGATGGAGGGGGAGGGCACCCAGAGAGATACCTGGTGGAGAGGGGCTTCCAGGAAAAACTAGGCACCAGCTAACCCCCCCCCATGCAGTGATGCGTCTTATTACTCTGCCCAAGTCTGCCAGGTCACGGAAGTAGAGATTTGGGGAGGGGTGTGGGTACCCAAGAGAAAGCTAAGGAAATGGGAGGGGTAGAGGGGGTGAGAGGTGCCCCCGGGCAGGACTGAAGGGGGGCAAGGCTGCGCTCCAGTTTCTGCGAGGTCGGGAGGAGGGGAGAGGTTTGCCATCTCCAGGTATGTTGTGAACCTTATGTGGGAGTTGGGGGGAGACACAGTTTGACAGGGAGGGCGGAGAGCTGTCTGTCTGCCTGTCTGTCTGTCTGTCTGTCTCTCCGAGTGAAAGTTGGGGGCGGAGCAAGGAGGGGAGAAAGGGCCAGAATTAGCCAAAGCCTCTGGCAGGCAGACCCACCCGACTGGGGAGCGCCCCGGCTCAGCCAACCGCGCCCGGAGCGCACCCGATCCCCGCGCCTTGGTGGGCCCCCGGCCCCCGGCCCCCGGGTGGGCTCCAGGCTGGGACCACTGTGTCATCTCCGAACAGACGGGAACGAAGAACAGAAGCCCCGCAGCGCGGCTGTGTGGGAGGTGGCACGGTGGGCGGGCAGGGGGAGGGCACGGCTGGGGGCGCGTGTACCTGCGGCGGGGAGGCAGATGCGCGCGGGGCGGGGCCCTCAGGGACGGGCCGCCCCTTGGGTCCAAGCCGGGGGGTCTGGGCAGTGGGCGCGGCGTGCGCCTGGTCCGAGCCGGGTCGCGTGTCCGGGCGAGCGTGATGCCCGGGGCTCTGAGGGGGAGCCTCCGCGCGTGTGCGTGTGATGGTGGGGACGGGGCGACTGTCGGAGTGCGGTCCTGGGGGGCGTCTGTCTCTCTCCCGCGTCCGCCTTCTCTCGCTGCCTTGGCCTCCAGCACCCTCCCCTGGCGGCCCTGCCCCGTCGCGGCCCACCCCCTGGCCCAAGGTGGGGGTGCCCAGGTCTGCCCTGCAGGGGCCACCTCCAGCTCAGAGCTCCCTCTCCCCTCCCTCCCAGCTCCACCCTCCTTCCTCCTTTCCTCCCTCCCCAGGGGCTGTCGTGCCAGGGGGTGGGACATGCCAATCAACAACCGTTCTTCTCCTGCTGCCAGCACAGGACGAAGCTCCCCGGGGGAGCCAAGTGTCCAGGTCCCTCGAAAGGACGCCGTCCCCCTGGGGAGGGAGCGGGACTGGACACCCCGGCAGACCTCTGCTCCCACGCACACCCCCATGGTGAGTAGCTGTCTCAGGGCGACTGGGGGCAGGGGGCAGGAAGAGGGGCTCGGGGCTTTGGAGCACTGGGGGTGGGGGGGTCTAGGGTGGGAGAGAAAGCACCTGAACTCTGGAAGAGAAGCCGCTAGGTTGGGGGGGGGCCCCTTGGATGTAAGTCCTGGGAAACGGGGAAGAAGCAGGGGAGGAGGGGGCAAATGAAGAGTGTTCTCCACTCCTCATCCTTCTCCCTACCTCCCCCCCATCTCACAGAGTATGAATCAGAGGTTTTTAGGGAACGCTGAGAGAGGCTGGGTTTGGGGAATTGCTGGAGAGGGGGAGGGGCAGAACAGGGATGTCGGTGGGGGCTCAAGTGGGGTGAAGGTCTCTAGGAAACAGGCCAGATTCAAAAAATTCTGGCTCCACCATGACCCTGGGCAAGTCCCTTCACCTTTCCGGGTCGAGCTTTCCTTCTCTGTAAAATGAATGGAATTGGAGATTACCTCCCAGCTCAATCACTGCCATCCCTGAACCTGATGATTCTACAAGAGTAGTCTAAAGACAAGAACAGGTGCTCCAGAGGACAGGGACCCACTGAGGCAGAGGGGAGGAGAGCAAGACGGAAGGGTCTGCAAAGCCAGATGGCAGCTGTCACCTGGCAGCTGATCAGGTGAACTGTCCAGGAGGGCGTTGTCTCGTCTGGGGTGATCAGCTGGTGCCAGCACCTGGCATGCCAAGGGTGACTCCCCTGAATCCCAGGAACCCAACTTCTTTCATCCCTTAGGGTTCCTTGTGTCAAGCTAACCTCACCTACCTGTGGCCCCCGCCAGGATGGACTGACACCAGCAGCCTGGCAGAAGGAGGAACAAAACCTCAAGGTGGGTACAAGACCTGGCCCCACCCCAGCTCCAAGACTTGTGTTGGGGGTGGCCCAGGACAAATCATCAAAAGAAGGGTAGAGACCTTACTGATAGCTCCACAGCCTGGAATGACCTAGCAATGAAGGGGTTCACCTCTGGGAGATCAATTCATAGAATTTAGAACAGGGAGGAACCTCAAAGGTCATTTCATTCAACCTCTTCATTTTACAGAGGTGAGAATGGCAACGAAGGAGGGAAAAGGAAGTAGCCCAAGGTCACACATATTAGCAAAGGCAGAATTTGGAAGACCCACCCAGTCCTTTTGATTCCAAACCCTGTATTCTCAATTCCTTTCTGAGTCTGGGGTCCATGACTTTGGCATCCGTATCCGATGGGGGACTCACACTCCCATGAGCTCAGGTTATCGACAAACTATCATCATCTCATTGAAAGGAGGGCCATAGGAAAACGGACAGCACACACACACACACACACACACACACACACACACACACCCTCTGTTCACTGCAGAATCAGTGGCTCCCTGCTATGAAGAGGTTGCCCCCCCTTTTTTTAATTACCTCCTCCAAAAACTTCAGGAAATTCAGGGCTTCAGTCAGCGGCAGGCTTGCCCACCTAGAAGCTTCCCCCTCCCAAGTAAATAGCTCTGCCAGTCCCACTTGACATAGACCTTCCTGCACAGTGACTAAAGATTTTGTCACTTGGCTACCTATGTACCCCCCAACTCCACAGCACTGCTGTCCTGGGGCCATTTCCCCTTCCTCATCTCCCCTCACTGCTTCTACCTGGGCACCAGGTGGGTCAGTTGGGGTGGAAGATTGATGACCTAGGGCTCCAGCCTCCCCTGGCTCTGGAGAGAAGGGTTAAGGTGCCCTGAATTGGAAAGAATCGGACAGGTAGAAGATGGGAAAAGACAAGATACCCCAGGTCAGGGAGAACCTGTGGATCCAAAGCAGTCTTGGAGACAGGGAAGGGGAAGGCCAAGAGCTGGAGTCTGTGTTTGCCTCCCATCTGGGTGGGGAGTGAACGCTGCAGAATGAAGTTGGTGAAGCCAGCAGGCTTCTGTTCTGCAGTGGGTACCATGGAGATGGGCGACACAGAAATGCAGGGGGCGGAGGGGGGGTGAAGGGAGGGAGAGGAGAAAGAAGAGGGCGGGAGGAGAGGGAGAAGAGAGAGAGAGAGAGAGAGAGAGAGAGAGAGAGAGAGAGAGAGAGAGAGAGGAAGAGAGGAAGAGAGGAAGAGAGGAGAGAGAGAGAGATGGAGAGGAAGAGAGGAGAGAGAAGGGAGAGAGAGAGAGAGAGGAAGAGAGGAGAGAGAGAGAAGAAGGAAGAAGGAGGAAGAAGAAGGAGGAGGAGGAGGAGGAGGAGGAGGAGGAGGAGGAGGAGGAAAAGGGAAGATAGGAAGGGGAAGAAGGAGCAGACATGATCAGAAAGAATCTTATGGTTGTTATCAACTAATTGGGAGAATTGGGAGATGGCCCTAGTGTTCACACACACACACACACACACACACACACACACACACACACACACACACACACACACACACACACTCTAGCTTTTCCACATCCAGGATCTTCTAGGACCCTCCAAATATCTCTAAGAAAGAAGTAGGGCAGAGATTGTTATCCCCATTTGACAGACGAGGAAACTGAACCTTAGAGAGGCAGGACCTCTTCAGGTGTAATTCAAACAAACTTTTGTTAGATCCTCAGTTATATACAAGAACTATTACCTGCCCTAGGGATGCAAAGGCCAAAAAAAAAAGTCTTGCCCTCAGGAAGCTTGGGGTGGGGGCATATAAGCCAGACAAATACAATTCAAGGAAAGGAACCGAATGCATAAGACATCTGATAGAATGTTCAAGGCAAGATGGTCTTTCTGGAAGTCCCTCTTCCCCTTTGCTCATTCCTGATGGTTTATTTCCTAATTGGAATAATGATATTTGGATTTTTATGATGCGTTCTTCATAATAACCTTAATAATGCAAGGACCTTTGTCCCTAATTAACAAAGTGGGAAACTGAGGCTAATTAAAGGTATTTCTCTCGCTAGCATTTCCCAGAGATTTCTCCAGGAATTTCTCTGGATGCTATTCCCTGTGTATGGTGAGACAAGGTTTGGTGTGAGAGACTGACCTTGCTTATGATAGGTTTCTAGAAATTTTACAGGTTCTAAAAGACATGAATTGACTGTTGAAATCTCCCACATTGGTGCAAAAACTCCCAATCCTGCTGCCTCATCTAGATCTCTTTTTTCTCCCTAAGCAGAATCTGTTTCCTTAGTCCATTAGATGTGCCTCCGACTTCTTTTTTTGCCTGGTGAGATAGATTTTTCATGTCAAACTTGAGGGTAAAATCCATAATCTGTCTCTGTCAGACTCCACTCCAAAGAGCTCCCCTTCATCTAACTTCCATCAGAGACAGTTGGTGGCCCAGGGGCTAGTTCTGGCCTCAGATCTTTACTAATTGTTACTACCAGTAACCTGAGTAAGAACCATTGTCTGCCTCCATGGCAAGATAGAGATCCCAAGAGCACCAGCCTCCCAGGCTTGTGGGGATCAAATGAGATCAGATTAGTAAAGCCCCTGGCTTCTAAGGAAAGCAATTTTTTTTTCCTTCCTGTGTTCTGTAATCCCTTCTATCTCTGACATTCAATGTATTAAGGTCTTTGGTGGTGCAGTGGATAGAGCACCAGCCCTGGAGTCAGGAGGACCTGAGTTCAAATTTGAACTCAGACACAATCATTACTCAGCTATGTGACCTTGGACAAGTCACTTAACCCCATTACCTTGCCAAAAAAAAAACTTTCCCTTCTAATTTTCTCTAATGGAGGGTTCTCTCCAACTTCAGTGTCTCTGTTCTCTATTCTAAGGCCCCTTCCAACTTTAATATTTTCTTTTCTCTGGTGTTCTCTATACTATATTCTAAGGTCCTTTCTAGCTTTGATGTCCTCTCTTCACTGTTCTAAGGTCTCTTCCAGCTCAGGTGTTCTCGGTTCTCTATTCAAGAGTCCCTCTTAGCTCTGGTGTTCTCTTTTCTATGTTTTAAAATCCTTTCCAGCTCTGAAATTCTCTGTTCTATGTTCTAAGGTCTTTTCTAGCTTTGGTGTTCTCTATTCTAAGATCCCTTCCAACTCTGATATTCTCTGATCTAAGGCCCCTTCTAGCTCTGGTGTTCTCTACTCTATGTTCTAAGTTCCTTTGCACTTCTGGTGTTCTCTGTTCTACAGTCCCTTCTAGCTCTAGTGTTCTCTGCTCTATGTTCCAAGATCCCTTCCAACTCTGGTGATCTCTGTTCTGTGTTCTAAGGTCCTTTCTAGCTCTGATGTTCTCTGTTCTCAGGTCCTTCCAACTCTGAAATTCTCTGTTCTATGTCCTTCCAGCTCTGATGTTTCTTTGTTTTATGAGCTAAAGTCCCTTTTGGCTCTTACTTTTCATATTCTAACCAAGGTCCTTCCCTGCTCTAACATTCCATGTTCTAAAGTTTCTTCCCACTCTAATGATCAAAGGACTCTAAAATGGAATTGTTCTGTGTTAACTTCTCATGGCATTGCTTCCTCTGGGGGATGTCCAATATTAATAGAAGTTTCATTAGGACAGAATAATTTAGACCAGGATCTAATAGTATGGGGGGAACAGGAAGGGGGAGCTGGGGAAAAGGTGTGTTTATTAGCATTGCCTCACCAGTTCCAGTGCCCAGCCCTCTCCTTGGGGAGGCTCCTCCACTGGAGACTCCTCCTGCCTGGAGTTTTCTCAGACAGTGTCTGTCTCATCCCTAGGGCTCCTCCTATGCCAATCTGTGGAGCCTGACCAGGCCAATCACCCTCATTTCCTGCTGTAGCCAAGAGTGCAGCAGGTCCTAGGCCAAGCTCCCCGTCATTCAGTTTTCCAGTCAATTCAGAATATTTACTCCTGAAGAATGATATATTTGAAGCATGGGAAAGACCTTAGGAATTACGAAGGGTCCAAGCCTTCGTTTTAAAACTGAGCTCCCAAGGGCAGCTAGGTGGCACAGTGGATAGAGCACTGGCCCTGGAGTCAGGAGTACCTGAGTTCAAATCCAGCCTCAGACACTTAATAATGACCTAGCTGTGTGACCTTGGGCAAGTCACTTAACCCACTGCCTTACAAAAAAAAAAAAACCTGAGCCCCAGAATAGTTAAATGACTTGCTTCAAGTCACACAGTACTAAGGAGCAGAACTAGAGTTTGAACCCAGATCCTGCCTCCAAACCCAGTCCACACTCCTGTCTCTCCACCATCCTGCCTCTTACTGCCTTAGTTACTTAATCAGTCTATAGGAGCTCTTATCATGGTCTATAATGAAGTCTCCAGAGAGGGGCAAGTGAAAGGCAGGGAAGACATGACCCCCTTGCCTTGCCTTTGTTTCCTAATAGGAGGGAAAAAACCTATGTTGGGAAATTCAGGGCAGAGCCCAGAAAATCCTAGAATGAGTGTGTACCAGGGAAGGTTTTCCTCAGGACCCTGTCATGTGGGAGAGAGCAAATGAGGGAGGGTTCAGGGAGGGGGCTAGGGAGTGTCAGGGGGAAGGTCCTTCCAGAAAATTCTCTTGGGTTCAGTCCCTACCACTCCCCCATTAATGTAACAAAGATTGATCCAATTTCTCTTATATGTGACCCTAGAGATTTAGATAAGACAGAGTCCACTCCCTGCCATCAAGAAGCTCAAGGCCACAAGCTCTGACACCAAAAGACCTAGGTTCAAATCCCAGTTCTTCCACTTACTCCTTATGTGCCCTTAGGTAAGTCATTTAATCTCTGAACCTCAGTCTCCTCCCCTGAACAATATGGAAGCTAGATAAGATGGTTTCTGAAGTCACAGGTCTCCCACTCTCTGAGCCTCCTAAGGAGATAGGACAGCCCCACTGATAACCTGAATGGACGTTTTATGCTGTAAGTCAGCTACACACCAAGAGCTTAGTGAGATGGGGGACGGAAGGCAAGCTAGACCTGGAGGGGCAGGAAAAGCTTCCTGGAGAAGGTGGTGTTTGAGTTAAGATTTCAAGGCTGTCTGGGATTTCCACAAATCCATGGAGAGGGGGCCAGAGAGCATTCCGGGCAGAAGGAAAGGGCTGATCAAAGACCACTAGCCAAACCGGGAAGATACAGGGCTTGTTTTTGAGAGAAGCCATTCAATAGAAGCCATTCAATCCAACACTCTCATTTTATAAAAGAGGAAACTGAGGCACAGGGGAGTACCCTTTAACCTCCTACTCTCCTCCAGTTTTGCTCAGAATCTTCCCAACTCCCAACCCTCTAACTCCTAAAGCAAAACTGAACCAGAATCATAGAATTTTGAGTTGGAAGAGACAGCCCAGCGTAACAATCTTTTAATATGGATTTAGAACTCAGAAGGGTCTTGCAGGTCATTTGACTCCTTCATTTTACATCAGAGGAAACTGAGGCCCGGAAGGAGAAAAGGACTAGCTTATTTGCCAGTAAGGACAGAGCTGGAATTTGACCCCCCACCAGTTGTGGTGCAACATTGACCCTTGGCCCTTGAGCCCCTCTGCTTGCAGGAAAGGGAGTGGAATTCAGACCACATCACAGAGTCCAAAGACATGGATCACAACTGACATTCGATTGTAGACAAAAGGGAGGAGGAAACAGGCCCCATTTCTGCCCCAGGTCCATCATGCTTCTATTTTTTCCTGTAAGTTAGAAAGATGCTGGCAGAAGAAGCCAGCCCCCAAACCAATAATAATAATGTAACATTTATCCAGTCCTTTCATTTTGTAAAGTGTATGGCATATACCATCTCATTTGATCCTCTCAACAACCCAGGGAGATAGATGCTAATTACTGCAGATAAGGGCAACTGAGGCAGAATGATGCTCCCCAGGAGTTCCTGGTTGCTTTATTCTTTCTTAAATACCAGAAATCAGGGACAGTCTCACTCCTGGATGTGATGACGTCCTTCCCTCACCTCAAACACCCATATAGCAACTCTGTGATGGCAGCACTTCCCAGGAGAAGACTCTAAAGCCCTCAGTCTGACAAGAGTCAGTGGGCCATATTGACTCCCAGTCCTGGCCCACTCCTGAGCAGGAGATATATAAGCCTACTTTTTATTTTGTTTTGTTTTTGCAGGGCAATGGGGTTAAGTGACTTGCCCAAGATCTAACTAAGTAAATATTAAGTGTCTGAGGTCAGATTTGAATTCAGGTCCTCCTGATTCCAGGGTCGGTGCTCTATCCACTGTACCACCCAGCTGCCCTATAGATCTACTTTCAAGATAGAATTCCTCCTTTGCTAAATGATCCCCTTTGAAGGCCTGGAAAAAACAGGGAAAGATTTGAACAACTTCATTCCCAAGGATCAAGGGGAAGAGCAGGTGGGATTTTGCTCCATCCAACCCCTGTAGCAACTGGAAGTACCCAAATCCTGGGGTTTACCTTGGGAACAGAGTCAACTGGGAACCAAGAAGACAATAGATTTGAATTAAGGATGCATTCATTCTGGGTCTGGCATTCCAGGACACTAATTGACTGTGTGACCCTGGCTAAGTCTCTTCCCAGGATCCTCTCAGATTCTGTAGCATAATTCCTCCTTATTTCCATATGCTCATGGACATACCTCAAGGCATAATGATCTCCAGTCACCTCTCTGCCAACATCTAGGGATACTACAAGTTATCTTCAGGTCCCTCTCAGCTCTGACACTTCCTGTTCTAAAGCCCTTCAGTTGGATCATGATACTACCATAAGTATTATTTCCCACATTTTACATATGAGAAAACTGAGGCACAAGAGGATAAATCACTTACCTAGGATCACATAGCTAGGAAGAGTCAGAGGCGGGATGTGAACCCTGGTCCAGTTGATCACCTCAAGGGTCACATTTGTCTTCCGGTGGCCTTGATACTTGAATTCTCAAATTTATAGTTCCTTCTAATCATCTCTGCTCCTCCTTCCTCTCCAGGATCCTCCCTCATTCTCTACCTCTCTGCCTTCTTTTTCCTCTTCCTTTTAAGTTTTCACTCTTCACAGCCCAACCCCAAGCAAGCTGGAAGGACATAACAAATAAGCTTATTATGTTGTTGGTCTAAGGATACACAGCTCCTCACACTCCCCAAAATAGGGCCCCAGAGCTCAAAAAAGAAGGCATGAGATCTGTAAATTCTAAATGCTGTCCCACTTAACTTCCCTCCTCCTGGTCTGTTCCTCTCAAAATCTCCCTCATCTGGTTCCTGATCTGCAAACCCTCTACCCACTACCAGTTGTCCTAACCTGACTCCAAAGGTCCTAGGAGAAAGGACAAGTCCCTTAACCTTCCTCTGACTGTGCTTAGCAGGTGACCCTTCTCCCACGCTCTTTCCCTGCCTCCTGCCCTCCCCTAAAAGAGAGGACATAGCAGAGTTCAGAGAAGCAAAGAGGTTGCAGATGATCCCATGGGGGCTGCTTTCAATAGTAGTCCTGGCTCAAGGTTATCATTGTCCTGTCCTGCCTCCATGATGGCTCGTGAAATCAGGAAAGGAGAAACCATGAGTAGAGGAAGTGAAATGAGGAAACAGAGATAACTGCCAAATCACCAAATCACTGACAAGGAAGAGACCCCAGGAACCATCTTGAACAAGACTCCTTTCCACCTGGTAGGTGGATTCAGATTTGGCTTGAAGACCCCTATTGACCTTAGAAAATACAATATCATGGGCAGCTAGATGGTGCAATGGATAGAACACCAGCCCTGGAGTCAGGAGGACCTGAGTTCAAATCAGACCTCAGGCACTTAATAATGACCACCTACCTGTGTGGCCTTGGGCAAGCCACTTCACCCCACTGCCTTGTAAAAAAAAAAAAAGGAAATGGAATGTCAGAGCATAGAATGCCAAAACTAGAACATAGAATATCCGAACAGGAAGTGCCCTTCAGACACAGAGTCACAAGATATTAGAAACTAGAAAACCAGAACAGAGAATGGTCAAAACTGGAAGTGACCTCAGAATACCAACTCTCAGAACCAGCAGAGCACTCAGAGTTCTAGTCCGATCCCTCTGTTTTAGAGAAGAAAAAAACTGGAAGGTTGAAAAGGGAAATGACTTGCCCAGGATTCCATTAGCAGACTGGCTGGACCAAGTCTCAAAAATAGATCTCCTTACTCCCAAGCTAGAAATGTTTCCATGACAACACACCATCATATTCTCCCCTGACAGGTTCCCATGCTTTCAATCAGGCAACTAAGATGTATTAAACCCTACTGTGTGCCCGTTACTTTGCTAAGGGCTAGGGATACAAAACTGGGAATACACACGGATACAAGGATACACATGGATATATAAATGTATAAATCCCAATCTCCATTCTTAAGGAGCTCATCATCTAATGGGATTAGGTTCCGATAGCTATGCACTAACAAGATCTATATAGGATCAAAGGCACTAAGTTCTTCTTGTGAAGGGAGAAGCCACTAAGATTAAGGAGGGATAGGAAAGGCTTCACCCAAAGGTGAGACTTTAGCTGAAATTTGCAGGAAGCCAGGGAAGCCAGGAGGGAGAGCCTTCCAAGAATAGAGGTGAGCCACTGGAAATACTCAGAATGTTGGGTGTGAAGGAGGCCAGTGTTCCTGGATTGGAGATTAGATGGAGAAAAATGATGTGTGAGAAGACTGGAAAAAACACAAGGCTATAAAAGGTGTTAAAGTGGACCCTAGAGCTTATAAGGAGGCCCTGGAGTTATTGGGGGGGGAGAGATGCCATAGTCAGATCTGTATGTCAGGAGATTAGCTTGACAGCTGAAGTACTGTAGTGGAGAGAGACACATAATAGGCAAAGAATTAGGATTAGAATTGAATGGTTGATATGACTTTATTAAGCCCCCACCCATGTACCAGTCATGATGCTTAGTCCAGGGGAGATAATGATATTTGTCCTTCATTTTCAAAGAAGACCATGACATCAGGGAGATGATGCCATGAAAAGATCATGAATGGATTTGAATGGGGGGGGGGGGGCTTTGCTAAATCACCAGCCTCAGTTTCTCCTCCAGAGCCATCTGGGTCCAGTGGCCAAATAGGAATCTAATCGACTGGAGATAGTCCTGGATGTGAGATAATCAGGATTAAATGACTTGCCCAGTCACACAGTTAAGAGTCTGAGTTTGGATTCAAACTTCCATCCTCCTGATTCCAAGACCAGTGCTCTATCTGCTGTGCCACCTAGCTGCCCCATTGGGGATAGAACCAGAACTTGCCCTCAAAGAGCTCACAGTCTAATGGATTTGATTATTTAGAGATATGACCCAGGAGTTGGGAGAGAGGTTGGGTCTGGACAAGTGACTTGAGAGGATAATTGATAAGATCACCAGTTAAGGCAATTTTGAGGAAAAAGAGGAAAAGGGTCCAAGAGGAGCAAAGCAGACAGAGGAGTAGGAGGAGAACCAAGAAAGAGAATTGTCTTGGAAATCTAGAGAGAAGAGACTGATAGGGGAAAGAGATTGGCAGACAATGTCTAAGGCTACTGAGAAATCAGTATGATTGAAGACTGAGAAGAGGTCATTCTATTTGGCCATTCTTAACTTTGGAGAGAAGTTTCATTGGAATGATAAAGTTGGAAGCCAGACTATGGAAAGTCCAGAAGAATGAGAAGAGAAGTGGAGGCATCCATCACATGTGGAGTCAGCCTTCTCAAATTTAGTCTCAAGGGAGGAGGATGGCATGACAGCTATCAGGAAAGATGGATCGAGAGGAGGTTTTTTGAGGATGTCAGGGGAAAAGATGGATATGAAACAAGCAGTAGATAGTGAAAGAGTAAACATAGGTAAGAGGAGGATTGACAAGAGACAATCTCCTGGAAATCATGGACAGAATAGGACGATTATGCCCTGGTAAGGAGAAGGGCCACCTCTTTGTGGGTGAAGGTGGAAGAAGGTATCCGAGATGAGGAAGAGAGGTATTCTACCTTAATCTTTTAGCAGTCAACGGGGGGGGGGGGGGGGGTGATTCTTGGCCCAAGGGGATGGAAGGAAGAGGAAGCCATGGGAAGTTTGAGGAATGATGAACAGGTTTAGGGGAATCACTGTGGTGATTTGAAAAGATGTTAAAGGATTTCCTGGTGGGGGGGGGGGGGGCCTGGTTCGAATGACCTATGCTAAACTTATAGTGGACCCAGCCAGGAGGAGTTTTCAAAAGCACGTGAGTAGGAGCAAAGTCGGTGGATAGTGGGAGTGATCCAGGGCTGAGGTTTAACAGGCCTACCAGTTGTAGAGTTGAAGTGGTTCAACAAGATGTCAAGTTGGGGAGAGAAAAAGTCAATGTTGAGGTGATGGCCTGGGAGACAACTGAGGAGTAGAGGGATTAGAGGTGGAAGTGATGCAAAGAAGGAAAAAAAATTAAAGATCCCAGCTTCTTTCCCTTATTCCTCTAGGAAAAACCTAACCTGACCGTTTCCCTAATCGAGGTTCAGAAAGGAACCATGACCTTGGTGTCACTTCTCACCCACAATCTTGGAGGATGAGGCCCCCAAGTCTGGCCAAAGCACTCTCCCACATCCCTCACACTCTAGGGGCCCTGTTGACAGAGGGGGCATAGATATTACCTCTTCCTTGACTGGTACACCCATTTTACAGCTGAGCATACTGAGGCAGAGAGAGGATAACTGGTTCACCCAGGGTCATAAAGCTAAGAAGTATCAAAATTGGAATTGGACTTCAAGTCATCTACCTTCAGGACTAGGACTCTTCCCATTAGTTGACCCCTCAGAATGCCAGGCAGACTCGATGCCTCCACAGCCAGCCCAACACACCATCAAGCCCCTATTAGGTATCCTTTGAAGGTGTTGAATGTGCTCAAGTACCTTCTCTTTTCAGGTTCGGAGCTTGGCCTGAGGGAGTCCAGAAGTGGTCTCCCTGCCCCAGGGAAGGAAGGGGTTGCCCCCTGAGCCAGGGAAGGAAGGTCCTCCTCTCCCTAGCCCACTCTGCATCTCCCATGTGGCACAGCAGCTGCTGACATGAACGTCTCTGTCGCCCCCGCCGTGAGCCCCAACATCACTGTCCTGGAGCCGGTGAAGGGCCCATGGCAAGTGGCCTTCATCATCCTCACCACGGGCCTGCTGTCACTGGCTACTGTGACTGGAAACCTGCTGGTACTGATATCCTTCAAGGTCAACAGTGAGCTCAAGACAGTCAACAACTACTTCCTGCTCAGCCTGGCATGTGCCGACCTCATCATAGGTGTGGTCTCCATGAACCTCTATACCACCTACCTGGTCATGGGGCACTGGGCCCTCGGCACGCTAGCCTGTGACCTCTGGCTGGCACTGGACTATGTGGCCAGCAATGCCTCGGTCATGAACCTATTGCTCATCAGCTTTGACCGCTACTTCTCCGTCACCAGGCCACTCAGCTACCGAGCCAAGAGGACCCCTCGGCGAGCTGCGCTGATGATTGGCCTGGCCTGGCTGGTCTCCTTCGTGCTCTGGGCCCCAGCCATTCTCTTCTGGCAGTACCTGGTGGGCAAGCGGACCGTGAAGGCTGGCCAGTGTTACATCCAGTTCCTCTCTGAGCCCATCATCACCTTCGGCACAGCCATGGCAGCTTTCTACCTCCCTGTCACCGTCATGTGCGTGCTTTACTGGCGCATCTACCGTGAGACTGAGAACAGGGCCAGGGAGCTGGCGGCACTTCAGGGCTCTGAGACGCCGGGCAAGGGGCTAGGTGGAGGTAGCAGCAGCAGCTCGGAGAGGTCCCAGCCGGGCCCCGAAGGTTCCCCTGACGTACCAACAAGGCGCTGCTGCTGTTGCTGGGGACCCCGGCTCCTTCCTTCCTACACCTGGAAGGAAGAAGAGGAAGAGGAGGAGGATGAAGGCTACCTGGAGTCTCTGACATCCTCTGAGGGAGAGGAGGCAGGCTTTGAGGTGGTCATCAAGATGCCCATGGTGGGGCCAGAAGCCCAAGCTCCAGCCAAGCCACCTCCTCGGGCATCCCCCCAGACAGTAAAGCGCCCCACCAAGAAGACCCGCGAGCGGGTGAGCAAGGAGCCGAAGAGAAAGGGGAAGGAACAGCTGACCAAGCGTAAGACCTTCTCGCTGGTCAAAGAGAAGAAGGCTGCCAGGACCCTGAGCGCCATCCTCCTGGCCTTCATCCTCACCTGGACCCCGTACAACATCATGGTGCTCGTGTCCACCTTCTGCACTGATTGCGTACCCGAGACCTTGTGGGAACTAGGCTACTGGCTCTGCTATGTCAACAGCACCATCAACCCCATGTGTTATGCGCTCTGCAACAAGGCCTTCCGCGACACCTTCCGCCTGCTGCTGCTCTGCCGCTGGGACAAGAGGCGCTGGCGGAAGATCCCAAAGCGTCCTGGATCTGTCCACCGCACCCCATCTCGGCAGTGTTGATGCCAAGCCAAGTCCAGACCTGCCTCGCCCTGCCACGCCTGTGCTCGTGCAGACCCCCCCACACATACACACACAGCTTCCTAATGTAAGAGAGCTGTCCCATCGCCCATCCATCCCCTATCAATTCAACTCCACAAGTACTAAGTAAATGCCTACTGTGTACAGTATGCCTTTATGTGGCACTGGGACTTCAAATACAAGAGGAAGCCATACAACTCCTCAAGAAGCTTACAGTCTAATAGAGAAGATACCACATGGACACAGCTGATCATGATAGAGTCGAACATGATAGGGGTGAAGGAGAAATTTGGACCAAATGACTTGAGATTGTTGGAGGAGGGGGCAATGTTGGCAGCTGGAATACTCTGGAAGGCTTCCTGGAGGAGATGGAAGCAGCGTTGGGCTACAGTCCCAGAGGACTCTGGGGGAGCCGCTGTCCTCCACCAGGATAGGAGGGCCCTGCTTGTATCCTGAGTCCTGTTGATCCCAGGGAAACAGGTTATTCTGCTTTCCAATTGGAAGGACTGGACAGTGCACCAGGAAGAAGTCTTGGGAGGAGGATCTGGGCCTCAGAGTCTTGTTTGTTCTCTATGGAGAAAACCTGAGCAGTCCAGTGGGGGGGGGGGGGGGCGGCGGAGAAATCAAATGGACTAATTCAGACTAAAAATGAATAGGGCCCTCCACCCAGCACAGGGCTCTGGTGGTTTTGGACGGGGGTGCCCTCTGGTGGCCACAGAGACCACTGATGCCATCGACATGGAAAGACTTCAGGTGGCCCCTGGAACACCTTGGACCTGGACTTTGAGAACTCCAACAAAGCAGATCTGGCCCCACCTGAGATGTCAGACCACTGAGCATCCTGTCCTCTGATGATGCCATATCCACCCCAACCCCAAAGTACAGAATAAAAGCCCAGCCTGGGTCAGGAAAGGACCAGAGGAGAGAGGCAGAACAATGGGACAGAAGGAGGATTGATTTGGAGTACTGGCAAATCCTTTGGGGCCTTCCCTCCCCAGCCTGAGGTCTTTACTCTGCACCGATATCGATGTCTAAGGACAAAAATCTTTCGCATGCTGCCCTTGCCACCTGTCCTGTGACAACGCCCTTCTTTTCTGCTCTGCCTCCCCTCCCCCAGTAGCCCTTCCATACGCACACCCAGCTCTGGGCTCTCAGGGCTGGCACCCCAATACGTGTGCGTGCTCACAGACCCAGTGTTCCAAGCATGGCCATCCAGCCCTCACCCCTTACCCTGCCCGGTCCCATCCTGACCCTGAATGTTTGTGTTCTTCCAGTCTTTGGTGAGAGACACGTGTAAATAAAGAAACAAACGGCAGCAGTTAACGAGCTGAGTCCTTTCTCAGCTCCTGGCAGGTGACCCTGGTTCCCAGCTGTGACAGGAGAGGACCTGGGAAAGCTTCTCTCCCCCCTTCAAGTCCCCCTGGATGCAGCCACAGGCTCCAGGTCCCTCTCCCATTGGTAGACTGTAGGGAGGAGCCCTTGGAAGGACAGTTTTACAGCACCTTTCTCCAGGAGCTGAGGGTTCTCAGCCTGGGGCACTTCTGGGATTTGGCATGAGAAAGAGTCTTCAGGGTCCCCTTGCCAGCTTAGACAAGGGCCTAGTGTTCTGTTGTGTGAGACCAGGTTGTCGAGTTTGGTTACACATTTTCAGAGACCCCGCCAACCCTCTGAAGCTTAGGGGTTGACAGTAGTGGAGCCCAGCCAGCCATGGCAAAACCCTTGCTCCCAAATTTCAATTAGATACAGCACACATGAACCATCTACTGTATGCAAAGGACTATGGAAAAAGCTGAGTTGCCTTGGATCCCTGCCTTCAGGGATCTTTCAGCCTAGTAAATCAGGGGATCAGACCCCAAAACCAAACATCACACACACCTGTCAGTAACATGTATTAGTAAGAGTGGTAGAAGGAAGACTGGCAATCTGTCCTGGGAAGAATCAGGACTAGCTTCTGGATTGGGTTGGTATTTGAGGGGGACTATAAAGGGGACAGAAGAAAATGGAAGAGACTGAAGGTAAGTAATTCTGGACTCAAGAGACGACCAGAGTTAAGGCAAGAAGTCTCCAGCTCTGCCAGAGGTTTTGAAATGGGGAGCAGTTTGGCTGGGTGATCATCATAGACATGTTTAGGTCTTGCTTTAGGGTTGGCAAAGTACTTTACAAATATCTCTTTTGGGGGCAGCTAGGTGGTACCAGCCCTGAAGTCAGGAGTACCTGAGTTCAAAGCCAGCCTCAGACATTTAATAATTACCTAGCTGTGTGACCTTGGGCAAGTCACTTAACCCCATTGCCTTGCCAAAAAAAACCCTTAAAAACAAAACAAAAAAAAAATATCTCTTTTGAATTACTCTGGGAAGTCAGTGTTATTATTATCCTCATTTTACAGAAGAGGAAACTGAGGCAGGCAGCAATTTAAGTGACTTGTTTAGGAAAGTACAGCAAGTATCTGAGACAATTAGAATTCAGGTCTTCCTGATTCCAGATCAGGTCCAGGGCTCTATTCTTCTGGGTCACATTACATAAGGTATTTGAGATAAAGTTATGCCCTAGCCTTCCATATGGGCAAATGTGCTCTGTCTCATCCCCCTTGGTCCTCCAACTCAATGGCAGTTAGAGTAAGAGTTGGACAAAAGAGCTATGGAACCCCAACTTAACACAGCTTCATGATAACCTTGTGTGATTAGTGTTAGAGGTTCTGATTTTGTGATCCTAATTTTATAGATAAGGCTCAGAGAGGTTAAGAGAATTAGGATCATAGATTTAGATGATCTCAGAGGTCACCTAGTCCAACTCTCATTTTAAAAGACAAGGAGACCAAGAGCAGAGAAGTCAAGTGACTTGACCAAAGTCACATCATTGCCTCACAACTAATAGTGTCAGAAATAGGTCAGGATTCTCCTGACGCACCTCCTTCTATACTTTTACCATGACCTTATTGGCCCCTTCCTACATCAAGGATGCACACTAAACCAAATGACTTGGAAGGGAATGGGAAAGGAAGATGTCAAATTCATTTAGCATCAGTGAAGAAGACCAAATGAAGCCCAGCCCTCTGATCTTTCAGATGAGGAAATGGCGGCCCAGAGTGGGGTGTGTGTTGACTGAAGTTACAGGAACTAGAACTCATGTCTTCTGCCTCCAGTCCTGAATTTTTCCTGTCATACCACATGGACCATGCCCTCAGAAAAGGGCCCAAGGCTTCGCTGAGGAGGTGAGACTTGATCCATCTCTCCAGAACATGAGATCTGGCCACTCTCTCCAACAGAGGAACTGAGGCACAATTCCTTCTAGAACTAGTGGACATCAAGTAGGAATGGGGGGTGGGGTGGGAAAGGAGCATCCAACTAGCCAGGATCAGGTTGGCAGCCAGCATCCGGCCGGAAGGGAAAAGAGAAGAAGGGAGGAAATAACCAATGAGAAAGATGGCATCAGCCCACCCAAAACATCCCTCCCTTGTGGGCTAGAGGAGGAGGCCTGGAGGAGAAGCATTCTTGGCCAGAGAAACAACAGTTCTCTTCATGGGCGAGCAGGAAGTGAGGGAAAACAAGAAGCATTGTCTTTGAGATGTGGGGGCAAATCCTTGATGGTGACAGCTGCCCCCTGAGCAGATGGGGTGGAGCTCCCGGAGATGGACACACACACACACACACACACACACACACGCACGCACGCACGTGCGCACACGCACACGCACACGCACATGCACATGCACACACGTGTGACTCGCTACCCCCACCTGCTGGCTCTATGAAGAACCAGCATTGAATTGAAACTTCTGAAACTGAGCTTCCTTGGTCTGAGCATGCCAGTCTAGAAGCCCTTCTGGGATTCAGATGAAGTGTCTCTGGCCAACAGGAATGGGCCACACTGACAGTCACAGTCCCCACCCAGGGATGCCCGACCTAGACAACTCTCCAAGGTCTCTTCCTGCTCTAGAACCCATCACCCTACCTCTGAGACTGAAGAACTAGACAGAAAGAGAAGACCTTTGGGATCCCTACTACCTCACTGCAAAGGGACCCAAGGAGAGGAAATTCCAGAAGCAAGAAGCCTAAAAGAGGAAAGACGATGGTAGCTAGGTCTGGGGACTGCTATCAATTCAATAAGCATTGCCTCAGATCTGCTGACCTGCAAGGCCCTCTATTGAACATTGGTCCTACAAAGACATATCACATCTGGGCCATCTGGATTCAATTCAACAGACAGATTAACAGATAGCTTCTAGGGGCTTGTGTGTGTGTGTGTGTGTGTGTGTGTGTTGCGTGTGTGTGTATGTGTGTCTATACATACATATCTATATCATGTGTATTATTATAATAATATAGGATTTTATATTTTGCTGTTTCAATAGACCTGTGATCTAATCACAAGATTGAAGATATAAACCTGGAAGAGACTTCAGAAGTTCTTGTTTTATAGAAGGGGAAACAGAGGTAACAGAGTAGAATAATGACTTGTCCAAAGTCACATAAGCAGAGATGCATGAACTGAATCAACTCCCATTTCTACTTCCTTGTTCTTGTCCACTTCCCATCTCCTCTGGCAAATAAGCCCTGCAACCATTCATTCCCTCTCTCTACTTTTCTGGGTGTTCTGATCTACCAGCTTGATCCTTCAAGCATAAACCTAAGGGTACATATATGGCAAGATAAAACAGCCTTAGCTCTATATGTCTTGAAGTAAAAATCAGAGTTGACAACCTACTGAGCAGTTAACAATTCCATCTCGTAGTCAGACTCAGGAATAGCCAGGTGGCAAATATTCTTGTCCAAAAGGAAGCAACACAAAGGAAGTAACAAAAGATGACCTTGGTAGACTTGAAGGCCATCTTTTTCCCAGAGGCACTTCCACCTGTGACATCAGGATCCCAGTCCCTCTGAGAAGCCTGTGGTATATCTCACAAATGGTGATTATTGATTTAATGATCCATCAATCAACTATATATAATTCAAAACAGTTTCAGTTACAGTTCCGAGGAGTTTTTACCACAAATGACGATTTCCACCAATCACAGCTTAGGGTCCAAAAATACAGTTATTTTTCCTTTCATGGACTTGCAATGAACAGTAAAAGTTTACCAGAGTTCAAACATAATAAGAGATTTCACTTAATATTCTCCATTTGGTTTTCTTTTCTTTTTCTTAAGTTTAAACATTCCCTATAGTAAAGATCAAGCATTAGAAATCTCTTCTATATTATACACAACCTCTTAAATTCTCAGTAAACCAAATTTCATTGTTTCATTGTTTCAAAAGTCCATAATCCAAACAAATTCTTTTCCCAGGGCTGATGGCCTTGCTCACACAGATAGTTTCCAGGAACTAACAAATTTACAAAATAAGAGGAGCCTGTAAGATCTTTTCTTTGTACCTTTTCTTGCCTAGTAATAAATTACCAATTTTAGGTTTTAGCATTATGACAAGAACCCCAAATAACTAAATGACAATCTTACAGCTTTCATAAGTGATAGCCAAAAAGTTTTAGCTATAAGTCCCTCTTAACTACAGGCACAGGAAAAAATAGCATTTCCTAAATTGCAACAACTAAACACTATAAAACAGGGTTAGGCTGATAAAATAGCATTACAAATTTTAAACAATTTTTCCATCTTCTTTTAATTTTTTTTAGTGTATGCTCTAATAGCATCCAAGTTATAAAAAGGTGCATGATTCAAAACTTTACCAGTTTTCACAATATAAAAAAAAACAACACCATAAACAGTTGTTTACATCTGAAACTTGAACCAAACTCCACTACCAATCAGGTGACCTCAATGCAGTGGAATAATTTCCAGATTACTTTACATAGAATTAACACCTGCTACAACAGAAGGAGATATTTTAGGGACCCCTGGTTCCCTGGTTTTTCTTTCCTTTCTCCCCTGCTGCCTGGACACTTAGCCTTACATCCCTTTGGGAAGAAATTCAGAGTCCCCACTCCACTCAGGTACAATCCTCCTTCCCAAAGGTCATGGACTGTGCCCCTGAAACCTTCCACCCATGGTTGAGCCGACATGGCCTCACCACACTGCTAGGATTAACAAGAAGTTGCCATTTGCCAGCCTTCCAATAGGACAGAGGACCCCTGAACCCTACCATTCACCCTGTCCCTTGCCCCAAAATAGGCCAGCTGTAGGCAGACCTCTGAAACCAAATATCAACTCTGATCCCACTGATGCATGCTGAGCATCCTTGGGCTTCACCAATGGCCCTGTTGCAGCATGCTTAGGAATTCTGGGAATCCTCCCGCAGCACAGTTCTCTTATGCACATTCTCTCCCCCAATTAGAATGTGAGTTCTTTGGAAACAGGGATTGTATTCTCCACACATAGTATGGTAAGCTTTTAATAAATGGTTTTTCATTCATTCCTTCCTTCCTTATTTATAAACACATTCAGTCTCTCCTAGCTTAAAAAGACTTTCACTTGAATTTATCATCCCTATTAACTCTATGTCTTGAGCTCTCCTCCTGTTTAGAGTCAATCTCCAAAATAAAATAACCTACCCCCAGCCACTGGTCTCTACTTCCTCTCCTTTCACTGATGTCTCCGTACTTCACAGTCTGGCAGAATCTGCTTTCTCTCTCCCTCCAAAGTTAGCAATGACCTCATATCTGAGAGCCTTCCCTAAGTCCTCATCCCTCCAGACCTTCCTTTCTGTCTCTCTCTTTCTTTCCCCCCTCTCTGTGTTCCTCTTCTTCTCTTTCCAACTGTCTCTCTCTGACTTTCTGTCTCTCTGTCTCTCTCTGTCTCACTCTCTCTGTTTCTGTCTGTCTGTCTCTCTCTCTCTGTGTCTCTCTGTCTCTGTCTCTGTCTCTCTCTGTCTCTCTCTCTCTCTGTCTCTGTCTCTGTCTCTCTCTGTCTCTCTCTCTCTCTCTCTCTCCCTCTCCCCCTGTCTCTGCCCTGGGTAGTATTTGACAGTGGTGATATCCTAGATTTTGGTAACTTTTCCCAGAGACCTGACTTTTTCTACCCATCTGATTTCTCCTCAGCTGTATGACCCTGGGTATGTCACTTTACCTTGTCTGTCTCAGTTTTCCCTTCCATAAAATGAATTGGAGAAAGAAATGACAAACTACTCCAGAATCATCTTTGCCAAGAATTCCCCAGAGACAGTATAGGTGTGATATAATTCACTGGGGTCATGAAGAGCTGGATCCAACTAAATTCATCACCACGTGTTCCCCTAGTTTCTCTGTCTGGTCTCTTTTCTCTCTGCTCCATCCTATGGGTCTCCATATTCTAAGTGTCCCAGGGCCATCTCGAAATGAACATCTCAGGACCTCAGATGTTCCAGTCTTTAGTCCCTACTGTTTTACAGACAAACAAACTGAGGCTAAGAAGTGAAGAGGCTTGGACAGAGTCACAGTTCTCCCCCCCCACCTCTCTCTCTCTCTCTCTCTTTTTCTCTCTGTCTTTGTCTATCTGTCTCTCTCATTAGCCTTTCTGTGTCTTTCTTGTCTCTCTGTGTTTTCTTTTCATCTCTTTCTTTTCCTCTGTGTTTGTATGTATGTCTCTGTTTTTCGGTTTCTCTGTCTGTCTTTCTCTCTTCCCCTCTCCTCTGTGTGTGTCTCACTCTCTTTTCTTTGTGTGTGTGTGTTTCTGTCTCTCTCTTTTCTCTGTCTCTGTCTATCTGTCTGTCTTTCCCTCTCATTCCCCTCTCTCATTGGACCTCTTGTCTTTCTGTCTCTTCTCTCTGCTCTCTCTGTCTTTCTGTCTCTCTCTCTCTCTTTCCCCTCTCTCTGTGTTCTCTTGTCTCTCTATGATTCTCTCTGTAGCCACTAGCTACTTTGGGTTTGGTTCTGCCTATGAGGAATCATTATTCAAAATCAGGAAAGCAAGAGTAGAAATAAAACAAAAAATATATTAAAAAGGGAGAGAGGCTTGGCCAGGCCATGGTCAGAGAAGACTGAGCCAGCCCTGAACTGGAATCCAGCACAGGTTTTTATGTCTTGCCTCTCATCCAGAGAACAAAAGGTGAACGCCCTTCCCCTATACTCCACCCAAAATTAGATGGAGGATAAAGCCCAAAGAGGTCAGGATATAAATTTTACATTAAACAATGGTACATTAAGAATGGAGAGGGTCTCCACCCAAGATTACAATTATTTCTGTTACAATCATAATTCTCTACTTCAAGTCAATTACATCTCAAGAGTCAATTTAGGGAGCTGCCAGGTGGACCAGTGGATGGAGCACCAACCCTGGAGTCAGGAGCACCTGAGTTCAAATCCAGTCTCAGACACTTAATAATGACCTAGCTGTGTGGCCTTGGGCAAGCCACTTAATCCCATTGCCTTGGAAAAACCTAAAAAAAAAAAACCTAAAAAAAAATAAAAAAAAGAGTCAATTTACATCTTCACCTAAATTCTTTGTGTTACATTCAAATTCTCTTCATCTCCCCCTGCATCACCTTTGTCTCTCTTTCCTCCCTCTGTCTCTCTTCTCTCTTTCTCTATCCATCTATCTCTCTGATCTCATCAGCTCTCATGGGTTTATTTATCATCTCCATGCAAACAACTCACAAAGAGAGCTTAGTGGTAATACAGACTAGAGAGCTAGACTTAGTATCAGAAAGATCTGAGTTAGAGTCTTACCTCAGTTTCCTGATCTGTAAAATGAAGATAACAATGGGGGGTCTATCAGGATCATTGTGAGTTCATAGGTGAAGTGTTCTGTAAACTGTAGCTGATGTTATTACTTAAGATTCCAGCTGTTTTCATTCAGAACTCCAAGAGCTCATTCTCTTTCCTCTCAAAAGCAAACCTTCTGCTATATATCTGTGTTTCTGTTAAGGTCACCTCCATGCTTCCCACTCCCCCAGTTCACGACCTCAGTGTCATCCTTGATAACATGTGTTCTCACTGTCCCCTACCTTGACCATTCTTTTTTTTAATTTTTTTAATTTTTTTATACATATGCATATGAATATTAAGTTACAAAATTTCCTTCCACAAATTCTAAAAATTAAAGGAGAAATTAACAAAATTGAAAGCAAGAAAATTATTGAGCTAATAAATAAAACCAAAAGCTGCTTTTATGAAAAAAAATCAATAAAATGATAAACCACTGGTCAATTAAAAAAAAAAAGAAAACCAAATAAATGAAAAAAGGTGAACTCACCACCAATGAGGAGGAAATTAAAGTAATAATTTGAAATTATTTTGCCTAAATCTATGCCAATAAATTTGATAATCTAAATGACATGGAGGAATATTTACAAAAATATAAGTTGACCAGGTTAAATGAAGAGGAGATTAAATACCTAAACAACCCTATCTCAGAAAAAGAAATTCAACAAGCCATCATTGAACACCCTAAGAAAAAATCTCCAGGGCCAGATGGATTCACAAGCGAATTCTATCAAACACTAAAGGAACAACTGGTTCCAATTCTATATAAACTATTTGGAAAAATAGGGGAAGACAGAACTCTGCCTAATTCTTTTTATGACACCAATATGGTGCTGATTCCTAAACCAGGGAGAGCTAAAACAGAGAAAGAAAATTATAGACCTATCTCCCTGATGAATATAGATAGAAATATCTTAAATAAAATCTTACAAAAACAATTACAACAAGTTGTCACTGGGATAATACATTATGATCAAGTAGGATTTATCCCAGGAATGCAGGGTTGGTTCAATATTAGGAAAACTGTTAGTATAATTAATTATATCAATAATAAACCTGTCAGAAATCATATGATTTACTTTATTTTTCTTCCTTAAGGATCTGATTTCTCCCTCATCACATTCAGCTGAGATCAACATATACCATGGAAACAATGTAAACACTAACATAATGCCTTCTATGAGGGGAGTGGAGGGAAGCAAGAAGGGGGAAAATGTAAAACTCAAAATAAATAAAATCTAAACAAAATAAATCATATGATCATATCAATAGATGCTGGAAAAGCTTTTGACAAAATACAGCACCCATTCCTTCTAAAAACACTAGAGAGTGTAGGAATAAATGGTTTGTTCCTTAGAATAATAAGCAGTATCTATCTGAAACCATCAACAAGCATTATATGCTATGGGGAATAGGCCAGAGGTATTCCCAATAAGATCAGGGGTGAAACAAGGGTGCCCATTATCACCACTACCATTCAATATTGTATTAGAAATGTTAACTTCAACAATAAGAGAAGAAAAAAGAAATTGAAGGAATTGGATTTGGGAAGAGACAAAACTCTCACTCTTAGCTGATAACATGATGGCATACCTAGAGAATCCCAAAAAATCATCTAAAAAACCACTAGAAATAATTTGCAACTTTAGCAAAGTCGGAGGCCATAAAACAAACTCTCAAAATTTCCTTCTACCCTCCCTTCCCACCTCCCTCCCCTCAGCAGTGGAACAGGAACAGTCAGGTTAGCATTGTACACACATATTTTTGATAAACAAGTTTACAGATTTAGTCCTTGTTGGTTTGAGGAAATAGGATTATGGGGAAGAGATACATAAGAGATCATTTTTTATAAAGTGATCATCAGATTCCAAGGGTTGGTTTTTTTGGTTTTGTTTTGTTTTTCTTCTTCTGGATGGGGATAACATTATCCCTGGCCAATCTAATGCTTCCATCAAGGTTGACCATCTCACAATGCATGTATACTGTTCTCTTGGTTCTGCCCCACTTTGCTCAGCATCAGATCCTGTAAGTCATTCCATGCTTCTCTAGAGTCCAACTATTTATGGTTTCTTATAGAACAATAATATTCCATATTATTCATAGCTTGTTTAGCTTTTTCCCCAATACCTTGCCCATTCTTGAATGACAGCAGCCTCTCTCCCTTTCTCTCTTCTTTTTTCCTGTACAATCACCCCTTCCCACAATTCCTCCTCACTTCTCTCTGGGATTATTGCCTCAGACTCCTAACTGGCCTCCCTGACTCCATCCATCCCCCTCTCCAACATATCCTCCACTATTCAGCCAAAGTGATCTTTCCTCTAGCTCACCCTCCATCACACACTCCAATGGCTCCCTCTCCTGGAGGACATCAAATAGAAGTTTGTCTGGAATTTCGAAACCTTTGCATCCAGGAGGAAGCCTACCTTTCCAGGCTTATTTACCCCAGCACCTTCACATACTTTACAATCCAGTCAAACGAGTTCTTACTGTTCCTTGTTTGGGCTGTCAGTCGAGCTTGAAATGTTCTTACTCCTGTCCCTGCTTCTTGAATCTACAATTCATTTAAGGCTTAACTCAAATGACATTTCCCAAAGTCTTTCCTCATCTCCCTCTAGTGTCAATACCTTCCTGCCAAAATTCTCTACTATTTATATATGTCTCAACAATTTTAGTGCAGGGGCAGCTAGGTGGTGTAGTGGATAAAGCACCAGCCCTGAAGTCAGGAGGACCTGAGTTCAAATCTGCCCTCGGACACTCAAAAATATATAATTAGCTATGTGATTGTAGGCAAGTCATTTAACCCCAATGCCTTGCCAAAAAAAACTGCACTAAGATTTTTGGGACACCAGATGCTCCTATGTATAGATGTTGCCTCCTCTGGCTAAATGTAAGTTTATTGAGGCCAAGGTCTGCTTCATTTTTCTTTGCATCCCAATTACTAACACAGGATCTGTGCTTAATAGATATCTGTTGAGTGATTGCTCAAGGATGGCCTTTATTTCCACTCATATAGTTCCCAAATGATATCCCTAATAGGACTTCTTGCATAACATTCATCCTTGGAGATCTGCAGCCTCCTCTCACCCAGTCACATACCTCTCCATTGCCCTTTGAAACACCTGAAACAAATTCCCCAGAGACTGAGGTGTCCCAACATGCAACCCTGTACAAAGAACACTGGCATTAAAATGATGGAACCCTCAAATATCCCCTTAATGGGATCTCTTCCATCTCTTCACTTCTAGCTCCAAAAAGAGTTCTCCCAATGGATTGTGGACTAACTCAATGGTCATCCATTATGGTCTGGATAGAGACCATCAGTAGTAGCCCAGCTTTGGGTTGTTGCCTGAGATACAACTAACTACATGACCATAAACATGAAGTCACAGGGTTGAAGGCAAGTCCCTAAAACTACAATTTACAAACAAATTATGGATATGCACGCTTGACTCTTTCCAGATTTCTTACATGGAATTCCATCTTTCACTCAGTCCTTCACCCTTAGCTATCCCAGACAAACCCATTCTGATCTCATCTCTCCTCCTCTCCATGCTCTTCTTTCCCCTCCCTCCACAATCTTGGTCTTGAAGTTAGCATCACCATATTGCCCTCTGTTCTACAGTCCCATGTCCCTTTGACTTATTGAGGCTCTGATGGGGAAGGATCTTCCCTCTGAGAAAACATGAAGTTTACAGAACCTAGGGGTAATAGCTAGCTACTTCCTACTATATTGAGAGCCTAGAGACCACTTGTTGGTTTCGCCATTTGACTTCATCCCCCACCTCCTCCTTTAGATCAGAATCCTGATCCTCCTTTCCTTTTTTTTCTTTTGCAAGGCAATGGGGCCAAGTGACTTGACCAAGATCATACAGCTAGGTAATTATTAAGTATCTGAGGCTGGATTTGAACTCTCAAGTCCTCCTGACCCCAGGGCCAGTGCTCTATCCATGGTAATTGTCCCAGGAGCTTCCTTTCCAAGACAAATCCTTCTCCTTGAGCTCCTTCCCTCCCATCTCCCATCCCCTTGGACAGACTACCCCAACAATCATTCATTCCCTCTCTCTCCAATTTTCTGGGTGTCCTGATCAACCAGCTACAGTATTAGCACATAATAAAATAAGTCACAAAATGTGATAGGGGAAAAAATTTCCAGATAAAATACTCTGGGAGGGGAAGCTAGGTGGTGCAGTGGATAAAGCACCTGCCCTGGAGTCAGGAGTACCTGGGTTCAAATCTGGTCTCAGACAATAATTACCTAGCTGTGTGGCCTTGGGCAAACCACTTAACCCTATTTGCCTTGCAAAAAAAACCCTAAAAAAATAAAAAATAAAATACTCTGGGGAAGATCTGAGGAATGAGATGTGAACCCCAAAACTATAAGTACCGTAAAAAATAAGATTAAAATAGACAACCAAAAATATAGATTAAATATGAAGTTTTGTTCTCTGGGATTTACTATCAGATGATGATCCCACCAAATTTAGGGAAATCAGAAAACATACTTCAACAAAAGAGAGAAAAGAATATGCACAACAAGAGTAGACCTTCAAACTTCCTTGGAGACCACTCTCTTATTTGATATCAAAGAGAACCATCCTTCTACAATGCTATCTTGCCTGGGGGAGGTAATTTTTTACAAACAAAATGAGTTTAAGTTCCAGGAGGGCAGGGCAAGTCTAAAGGAGGACATCATTCTTTCCTGGATTAAGGAGGACAGCACAAGTCTTCCTTTCAAAGTCTAAAGGAGGTCACATTCCATTCCATTCCTCACAATAGATAAGAAAAACAACCTTTGATCAGGGAAATAGTTATAAAAACTTATAGTAACTATTATTACTGAAATCACCCTGTGACAGATAGCCAAATAGCCTTTGAAATAGCCTTTGAGGGGCAGCTAGGTGGCACAGTGGATAGAGCACCAGCCCTGCAGTCAGGAGGACCTGAGTTCAAATTTGACCTCATCACTTAATAATTCCTAGCTGTATGATCTTGGGCCAGTCACTTAACCCCATTGCCTAAAATTAAAAAAAAAAGAAAGAGGGGCAGCTAAATGGCATAGTGGATAGAGCACCAGCCCTGGAGTCAAGAGTACCTGAGTTCAAATCTGACCTGAGACACTTAATAATTACCTATCTGTGTGGCCTTGGGCAAGCCACTTAATCCCATTTGCCTTGCAAAAATAAAAAAGAAAGAAATAGCCTTTGAAAGAAAGAAAAAAATTAGGATCCAAGATTTTGCACTGAAAACAATCTACCCAAGAGTTTCAGTTATGTATAAGATGAATTAACTGGTCCATTGTGAGAAGTTGTAATTACCTAGACAAAGAGACCCATTCTCCCCATTTCCTCCTCCTGGTAAGTCCCCATCTTCTGTCACCTGCTTCAGAGGCCATCCTGTGACAATGAACTAGAATTTTTTAGAAACAACTTAAAATAAAAACTAACTATCTCATCAATCATTTGGAGTCCCCAGTAAATAAAATCAGGAAAATCTCTTCTGGGGGCTAGTGTTCTCCCTCTTAAATTTCAAACCATCCATTTAAAGGAAACTAGTGATAAATCATATAAACACAAAAAAAACCTTCAAAGAAACAGAGACAATCACAACCTGGGGGTCTTTGCATTTGTTTGCTTTTGAAAAACTATTTTGATAACTGTATTTCAATGTAACTGGATTGTTCTATCTCTATTCTGAGAAGGAATCCCTAGAAATCAAAGACCCTTGAAATAAGGTCTGAATTAGGTTGTGCTGGAGATTACAAGATGGTGATTTTTTCCTCTCCTCCTTCCCCCAGGCTAAGGGCTGTTTAAGATAAAGATGAAAAAAAAAATTTTTTTTGGTTTTTGGAAGGAAGTGGGGTGAAATGATTTGCCCCAAATTTAATAAAGAAAAAATTTGAAAAAGAAAAATGTGAAGACTGAACCTCTCTGGGTAACAATTTTTTTAGACTGTGCCCTGGGGAGAGGGAGAAAAAGACATCACCTAGAATTTGCTCCCCTCTTCTCCAAACAGCTAGTTCAGGCTCATCTTAGCTCTTTGGTCATTCCAGTTGGTCCCATCATCTTACTCATATCACATTTCCCCATGTCTCCCCTTCCCTATTTGTGGTACCTCAAAATTTGATCACAAATTGCACCCAGATCACCAACTGCCCTTGGGACCCCTGTGGATGCCTAATTTAGCCTCAGAATTCTCTGTGATCCTAGGGAAATACTCTCAGAGTCTCTGTGGGAAAGGCTGTTGAATCTGGGTTTAAACACTGAAAAAAAAAACAGACCTGGAGAAAAGTGACTTCCAACTCTCAGACTGGTCAGTCAATAAACATCTCCCATCTGCCAAGCTGTATGCTTGGCTGGAGTAAGGACTCCTGGGTCAAAACATTAGATCAGTCACTGCCTCTTGAGCCACCCTCTTGCCAGACTTCCATAGAGATGAGAAATGACAGGAGAAAACCTTAAAAAGTGGAGGGGGAGACTGAGGGGGAGAGGGACCGGAGATGAGGGACCAAGAGAAAGTCATCATCTTTGTTTGGATGTTGGGACACCTGAAGGGGAGTTTAGAGTCATCCTGTGGAGAATCTAGGACATGAAGCAGTCTAGGTGGTACAGGAGGCCTGGAGTCAGAAAGACTCATCAGGTTGTTGTTCAGTCATGTCTGAGTGTCTTACTTTGAGACCCCATTTGGGCAAAAATACTGGAGGGGTTTGTCATTTCCTCCTCCAGTTCATTTGACAGATGAGGAAACTGAGGCAAACAGGGGGAAGTGATTTGAATTAAGTTCTAGTCAGTGAAGGGACTTAACTGAGGACAATTTGGACTCAAGAAGATGAATCCTCCTGACTCCAGGGCCAGCATTCCACCCACTGCACCACCGGAGTTCAAATGCAGACTCAGACACTTACTAGCGCTGTAACCCTGGGCAGGTCATTTCAACATGTCTGCCTTTGTTTTTCACCTGTTAAAATGGTGATAATAATAGCAACCACCTCCTAGTGTTGTTGTAGGGTTAAGTGAGATAGTAGTTGTAAAACAAATGGTTACTATTATTTTTAATATTATTATTATTGCTTTCTTTATTCCGTTAAGATCATAACAGTGCATTTGCCCCATTATTTGGGCAGATGATGATGTTCGTCCTTCACTTTCTTTTTCTTTCTTTCTTGGTTTTTTTTTTTGCAGGGGCTAAGAGACTTGCTCAAGGTCATACAACTGGGTAATTATTGTCTGTGGTCGCATTTGAACTCAGGGCCTCCTACTCCAGGGCTGGCATTCTATCTACTGTGCCACCTAGCTGCCCCCCCTTCATTCTTAGTATTATTTTTTTTTTTGCAAGGCAATGGGGTTAAGTGGCTTGCCCAAGGCCACGCGGCTAGGTCATTATTAAGTGTCTGAGGCTGGATTTGAACTCCCATCCTCCTGATTCTAAAGCTGGTGTTCTATATTCGCTATGTCATCCCGATGTCTTGGGCAGAAGTACAAAAAATGGCTGGAGAGATTAGAAGCCGGAAATCCATTGACAATGAAAGACACAGACTTCTGTGACATCCTAAGAGGTCCCTCTCCCCAACTATAAAATGAAGAACCCCCCAACCTTATAAAATCCTGCCATCCTGTGACTGTGACACAAAAGGACAAGATCCTGGAACTAGGTGCCGCTAGGTGAGACAGTGGAAAGAGGCCCTGGAGTCAGGAGGACCTGAGTTCAAAGCCGACCTCAGACACTTATTACCTAGCTGTGTGGCCTTGGGTGAGGCACTTATAACCCCATCGCCTTGAAAAAAAAACCCTAAAAAAAAGGGAAAAGAAAGATCCTGGAACTAGGGGAAATTTCTGAGGGAAGAACTTGCTATCACCTAAGTCAGTCAAGATCATTAAATCATTTCACTTGATTGAATGGTGTTTCTGAGGGAAGCTCCACCATTTTGTCTCTGCCTGTCCTTGGGCCCCTTTTGGACAGGGAGGGTGAGGGTTGTGAAAGATGGGGGGAGGGCCTGGTGATAGCATCCTCCCTTTACATGCCCTACATTCCAGGGACTTTGACCTTCCAGCTTATCCTCATATATAGCATTCCAGCTTCCCCCTCAGGTCTGGAAGGCATTCCTTCCTCCTCTTCCTACAAACTTAGCTTGCAAGGCACCTCCTAGCTCTTTCCTGATACCCTCAGATAACTTTAATAGGCTGAAATGAGGGACAAATCCTTTCCAACTTTGGGGAACGGTAGCAAAAGAGAAAGTGGCTCTGAAAGAAAGGAGGTGTGATCTCTCTCTTCTCCCATCTCCAGTGTTGCAGAACCTGGCTGGTAAGGTACAGCTGCCTAATTATAGACCATCAGATGTCTCTTATTCTTTTAAAGGACCCACAGTTCTAATAGGCTCAGTATGTACTAAAGGCCAGGTCCTGTCAAAGCAACTCCATCACGTGACAAAGGTGATCTTGGCACGTTGTTCTCTGTCTTGGGCCTCAAGGTGATGTCAGAGCTTTCATGAGGTTGAGAACTTAACAATTATTAGTTTTCTTTTTATCCGTAAATTCTGTGAGACTGATGCTCCTGGGATCCCTGTTTACAGCTGGAGAGTCTGAGGCAGAGACTAAATGACTGTGTGTACATAACTAGTAAATATTTGGAGGAAGATTTGAACTCAGTTCTTACTGACTGCAACCCCAGGGACTTGCCCACTGAGTCACCTTGTGGTACTCCATCCCTTCCTCCAGAGAGTCTTAATAAATGGTTCTTGATTGTACAATAGGAAAAAGCCATCAATAGGGAGGGGGCAGTTAGGTAGCACAGTGGACAGAATGCTGGGTGAGGAGTCAGGAAGATCTGGGTTCAAATGTGACCTATTCGATGTCTGACCTTGAGCAAGTCACTTAACCCTGTTTGTCTGAGTTTCCTCCTTTGGAAAATGAGCTGGAAGAGAGCAAAACATTCCAGTATCTTCAAGAAAACCCCAAATAGGGGTGGCTATATATATATATATGGAGCACCAGCCCTGGAGTCAGGAGGACCTGAGTTCAAATCCGGCCTCAGACACTTAATAATGACCTAGCTGTGTGGCCTTGGGCAAGCCACTTAAACCCATTGCCTTGCAAAAAAAAAAAAACCTAAAAACAAAATAGAAAAATGTCTCTTCAACTCGGAACAGGTTGCTTTCAACTTGAGGTAAAAACATGACCTATACAATATTCCTGAATAAAAGCAATAGGGAAGTTAAGCAAAGGGAGATGGTTTTGGAGGAAAGGGGGGTTTGCTTTACTGAGGAGGGTCGGGGATGTCCAGCAGGCAATTGGAAATCATGAAATCAGAGAAACCTGGGGAAGGGAAAACCCTGAGAAGGGTTAAGTGGGAGTCAACCAGAGCAGAAGGAGGCCTGGGACTGGAGGGGTGGAGGAAGGGAAGGCGTCTCCAGGTTTCCAATCCACAACCTGAGCCATTTGGTGAAGTACTCCAGACTCCAGCCTTGGAGACAGGGAAAGAGCAGCCCACACCCACAAAGACCCAAGATATTAATCCTGCTGGAATGCTAATAGGGGCCTTCTTCCAGACCAGTAGGGCAGCACCCAAGAGCCTAAGATCACCTAAGTAAAACGGGGATGACCTCAGAGGGTTTCACAGAGTTGAATTAAGACTCACCCTCAGTTCTGAATACACCACACTGTACCCCAACTAAACAGATTCTTAAGATCCTAGTTTTAGGGGCAGCTAGGTGGTGAAGTGGATAGAGCAGTGGCCCTGGAATCAGCTGTGTGACCTTGGGCAAATCACAACCCCATAGCTTTGCAAAAACTTTAATAAAAGGGAGGAATGGATCCAAGTCCAAATGAGCAAAAGAAAAAAGGACAGAGAAGACAAATAGGGTGAAATGTGAGGTGAAGTCTGACAGCCCTGATCCATCCCCAATCTGGGGC
Organism: Macrotis lagotis; assembly: GCF_037893015.1. NCBI lineage: Eukaryota > Metazoa > Chordata > Mammalia > Peramelemorphia > Peramelidae > Macrotis > Macrotis lagotis. The sequence continues at coordinate 285,849,710 of NC_133660.1, forward strand.
CTGATCCATCCCCTTCACTAACTAGACTAGGAGAGGAACCTGATACCTAAGGAAGTCACACAGGTATGTGAGGAGTTGGGTTGGAGGCCAGATTCTGACTCAGGGCTTGTGCAGGAAGTCCTGGAGACCCTCAGATTACACAGAACTAAACATGCATCCTGGAGGCATGGCAAACATCTTAAAGGTCCTAAATTCTTACCCAATGATTCATTCCAGGGATCTGAGATGCTCAGGGTGCTTTTGGGTGTCTTATTCCTGTTGTAAATTACTTAATGCAAAGGAATGAATTCCAGGTTTGGATGGAAGATCGGGCCTAGTCCTTGCCATCCCCCACCACCACCATCCCATCCAAGGTAGAGACATCCTGGGACAAGATGGGAGGCTCCTGGCTCAGTGGCCCAGTGTGCCAGCTTCCAATGAGAGGCCACCTCCCTTCCCCACTCCAAGAAGCAGCCAGAGACAATCCAGGGAGCTGCCACAAAGAAAGTTCTGTTGGGGTGAAGCTTCACAGCCCTCTGGGAGTCAGGGGCTTTGATTATTCTCATCCCCATTTTACAGGAAAGTGAGGTTTAGAAAGGCAGTGACTTGCACAGGGTCACAGCTGCGCTCAAGCCATTTTATGTAAGCTGACTGCCTACTGGGCAAATGCCCATCCAGATTCTTTAAGCTGTTGTACAGGAAATGGAGGGAAGATGTTCAGAAGTGGGACCCCAATGGGGGAATGGGCACACCATAGGATACTGGACATTCCACAACCCCCCCCCAAGGAGGGAAATGAGGAGTGGGGGAAGTGGCTTAAGATCCCCTAGAAGAAAAGGGACACTCCAGAGGAAATGCTCATCACTATCATTTTAATAGTATCTAACAGCTCAAACTTCTTCCCAAGGCATCAACAGTAAAAAAAAAAAAAAAACACCCCCTTGCCCCCCCAAGACACAACAAAGACAAAAAAAAGACTCAACGGGGAGAAGGGACCCAGTGGGCAGGTTAAGCCACATAGGGGAATTTGAGCAGCAGCCCCTCCCCTGGGGCCACTGGCAGCTTGTGTAGGGACACTATGCTCCCCTCCAGCTGGCCCCCTCCCGTGCTGAACACCAGCTCTGCCTTCTCGGGAAGTTCCAGTTTCTGCTTGGTGTACCCAGCGGGTATCTTCAGCTCAACCTCGAGGTTCCTGGGGCCCAGATTGAGGACAACAAGGAATCTTTCATTCTGGTCCCAATATCGCAAGTAGACAAAGAGATCAAAGAATTCATCTGGGGTGGGCAGGATCAGGAAGTCTCCATGTAACAGGGACCGCTCCTTGCCTCGGGCGTCACTCAGTTTGCGGAACAGAGCAAGGATGGAGTTGGGGTGATGCATCTGGCCCTGGCAGGAAAAGGAGAGGGAGCCCAGTGTGACCCTACAGACACACACACACACTTTGACTCCCCCATTCTTTATCCTCCTCCCAGACCCACCAGTGCTGACCCAAAGGTTACCTGGACAGTCATGTTCACAGACTCAGAAGGCCCAAGTGTTTTTCCACCCCAAACCATGATGGGGGCTTCAGCAGGCTGAAAGTGGCAAAGGATAGGGATACAATGTGGAGGCCCCCAGAACAAAGATTAGCCCAAGAAGCAGTGAGCTCTGGCCCTGCACTTGGGCAGGCCCCCTCCTAAAGTGGTCATGGTCATCACACCTCAGTAGAAGAGGGCTCCTTCTCCTCCCAAACTCCCCACCCAGGTTTCTGATGCCCTTACCTGTCCTGGGAGAGTGGCTGCCGCTAGGCCAATTTCATCCCCATAACTAAAGATAGGTGTTCCAGGAAGTGTGAACAGCATCAGGTGATAGAGGCGGACAAGATGGGCAGGCACATAGGAGGTCAAATGGCCAACCTGAGAATACTGTGGCAACAAGAACCCCCGGGGTCAGCTGTGAATGGCTCTCCTAGAGGTCTGACACCCCCCATTCCCCTTCTCCCTAACACCTCCCTATATCCAGCTGTTGGAGATCACAGACACTTTCACTAGCTGTGACCCTGGGATCCAGGAGGAGAAAGCTGAGGCCCAGCAGTAACTAGCCCGGAGGCCCTGGGGCTACTACCCCCCCCCTTTCCTGGCCCCAGACTCACTGTCCAGGCGCACCAGGTGTGACCAGTGGCATTCAGATAGTGACTGATCAATTCTTTCAGCTCTTTCACAGAGGAGCCCGTTCTCCCAAAGTCCTCCAGATATGAGCTGCTCAGGAGGTCAGTCTCATTCAGCAGGTTCCTGACCTCGGAAAGGTCTGAGGCGTCTGTGCCCGCCATCAGGAGTCTGTGGGGATCGATGGAGAGAGGGCAGAGATTAAGCTAAGATTAACAAAGTACAATAACTGGAGGTGGAAGGGACTAGCTACTTCTGGTAGAAAGACCCAGGGATGAGGCTTCCTTCCCCCGATGGGTGATCAACACTAACCCCAGGCTTTCTCACCTGAGTTTGTAGTACTGACCTGTCATCATGGATGCTATGAGTAAGGTTAGTCCACTGAGATAGGAATAAAGATGCATCCTAAGGAGAGTAGAAAAAGTCAAGTCAGGAGGGAAATGGAGGCCATCTCTTCCAACACTGATGAGGTCCCCCCCACCCCCCAGAGAAGGGAAGAGAGGAACTTACTGTAAGGTTCTGAACATTATGGACCTGGATGCCATTCACACCAGCCTTCAACCAGTAGCTCAGGGCTTCCTGTGAGACAGGGAAAGGAAAGGTCACAATGTCATGGAAACGCACTACAGCATGGAGGGGTAGCCCCAAGGATTGAGTGAGCAGAGCTGTCTAGACACATTTTGAGGACCAAAGAAGAGAAAGATGGTCTTCCTTACACCAAGGTTGTCCCCTATGGTTCTTACCAACTGGAAAGCAGCCCAATGAGCCAGGTCTACTTCACCTGACTTCTATGGAGATCTTTTTCTTCTACCAACTTTATCTGCTAATATCCCCTGCCCAGGGACAGGGACAGAGCCTCAAGTTGGACACTTCTGGGAAGGAAAACTCCCTCTTTAATGCAGGCCTGTCTAGAGCTGAGGCATCAAAACTCAGGCCTTTGGGCCAAACTTGATTAAATTATGTTAGGGATCCTGGAGGACCACAGCTGTGAGATAAGAAGGACAAAGGTCTAAGACCCTCTTGCCCCTCTGTTGTTTAGCAATCCTGCTGGCTAGGTATCTCGGCCATCTTCCTTCTTTTGTGTTTGCCCAGGAAGTGGCTCATCCTGAGGTAACAGGATTATACCAAAACTGTATAGATAAGAAGTATGACAAGGACTTGGACAAACAACTTTATGATCTTTTTGTGTGGTTGGCTTCCGCTGATTGTCTGAAAGAGGCCCGGGTCTTCTGTCCTTTCACTGAGAACAAGTTCCTTGCTGGTCAAAGAACTCCTAAAGGTTCATTTCAAAATTGTAATTGGGCAAATTTTTAAGGAATTTTTAAGGAATAAAATTACAATCTAATGTAGTTAATACCAAAGTATGGTTTTAAAAAAAATCAACACACGCTCGGATCTCGGATCTCAGGCTTACAGAGCCAATGTCACAAGCAAAATTTGAACCTAGGCCCTTCTTGGTTCCCAGACTTAAGTCTCTTTCTCCCATGTCATGCTACCTCCTCATAAGAGAAGAAAAAGGCAAAACCACATCAATAAGATCTGACTAGCACAGGAGGAAGTTGCATCATAGGATGGTAGAATTTTCAAAGCATTCTCCCAAAATAATTCAAGGGGGATGGGAAGGAGGGATGAGTTCTGAAATCACAGAAGTAAACTTTAAATATCTATTTCACACTTGTGATCTCCCCACTTCCTTAATGACTAGGGGGCACATTTTTTACTGGATGCCCAAAATTGGTCTTATGATAATTGTTAAAAGTCAGTAACAATTATGCCCAATTCCCTAGTGGTCCCTCTTGTAAAGGGACTTCAGGCATCTTTATAGAGTTCTAGAAAAAGGAGACAAGAGAGTGGCAAGGCTGGCCTTCCAAGACCTGAAAAGCCTTGAAGTCCTTCCCACTGCTCCCAACCCCCAAATTATATTTTTGCATAGTTGGAGAGGGAGTAGGCCAACAACAGTTCGGAGGAGTAGACAGGTCCAGGCCTGTGTGGATTGTAGATGGAAGCCCTGCCACCCATAAAGCAGCCACATTGTTCTGATTATCCGTCTCCTTGGAAAGGTTGGGTCCTGCCCTCCTCTTTCCTTGGGCATTCCTTTCTAACTCTGGAGTTCTCCCTTCCAGGGCCCCTTTTGTTAAATCCATTTTTCTGCTCACTTCAATCTTGGGGCTTAGAGTGAGATGAAAGCAAAGTGAAAAATATCCAAAAAATGTGAAGACTATCCAAGAAGTGACACCCCCCAACACCCAGAAGGCAACACAGAAGACAAGATCTAAACCAAGAAAAAGCACAGAAAGGAGTGGGAGGCCAGAGCCTCATCTCTCTGAAATGGCCAAGTCCCACAGTTCTCTTCCATCTCCCACCCATAAGCCTCCCCCTGGGAGTCCCTCCCCCAGAGCCCTCACCTTCATCTTCTCATTCACTTCATCACGCTGACTGTCCAGAAACCAGGGGTTTTCCTGACTTTGGTAATTGGGGGTGAGATCCAGGACAATGTAGATGTCTAGGGGAACGGCAAGGGTCAGTGAGGGATGGGGGGGGGGGGGGGGGGGCGCGCGCACCTGGAGAAAACTTCACTGCAGCTCCTCCTTAATAATCCTAACCCCCTGCCATGGAAGCGTTCCCCAGCCAAAAGGTCTCCCCACCCTCAAAGGCCCACCTATAGTCTACAGCCCCCTTATTTTACAAAGAAGGAACCCCAAGACATCAAAAAGCAGGGCCTGGGTTCCAGTGGGAGCCCGGGTCTCTCCCCTCTTTCAGGGCTTCTCCTTTCCTAGGGGGGCAGTTCCCCTCCTCCTCCCCTCAGGACCACCCACTCTTTTTCTTGGCTGCCTCCAAGAGCTGGTGGAAGTCTTCCTTGGAGCCAAGGTTGGGGTCGATCTCCTGCAGGTTGGTGGCCGCGAGGTCATCTTTCACGTTGCGGTGCAGGGGCCCCAAGACCAGCGCCTTCACCTTGAGGCTGTTCAGGTAATCGAGGTGAGCCTTCATGCCTGCAGGGGAGGAAGGGCTGCCTTAGACCTTCTTCGGGTGTCGGGTGGGGGGCTCCAGGTCTCTCGGGGGGGCCCCTCCTCCCTCACTTCCGGGAAGGGTGGGGCGGCCCGGCTGATGTAAGGAGCGGGCAGTCTTGCTCAGGGTGGGCAAGGTCAGCAAAGCCTCCGGGGTGGGGGCCCCGGGCCCGGGCACGTGGCCCCCTCCCCTGCCCTCGCTCACCCGCCAGGGGGGCCGGGGCCTCCGGGGCCACGCCCGGGCCGCCCAGGAAGGCGCCCAGGTCCCAGATTCGGTAGAGCGGGCCCTGGTGCCACCAGCGCTGCAGCGGCAGCTCCCGGCAGCGCGGCGCCTGCACGATGATGACCACGGCGCCCGCCAGCATGGCCAGCCAGCCCAGCCAGAAGAGCAGCAGCAGCGCCCAGCGCGTGCGCACCCAGGCCGGGCTGCCGGCCGCCTGCAGCAGCTCCTCCTTGGACAGCCCCGTGAACTTGGCGCCGCCGGCCGCCGCCTCCTCCTCCTCCGCCACCTTGACCTTGACCACGCCGTTCTTCTCGGCGGCGGCCGCGGCGGCCGAGGCGGAGGCCGCCCCGGCCGCGTTCATGGGCTGCTTCTCGGGCTCCAGCTCGTTCAGCTCCACCTCCTTCATGTCCACCTCGGCCTCCTGGCTCATGGCGACGCGGCTGGCCGGGCCCTCGGTCTCGCCTGCGGGGGACAAGGAGTCCGGCTGAGCCCCGGCCCCGGCCCCGGCCCCGGCCCCGGCCCCGGCCCCGGGCCTCCCCGCGCGGAGCACGCACGCACGCAACTCACCCTTCGCTGCTCGGCCGCCGTCAGCAGTCTGGCGCAGCCCCGCCGCGGCCCCGGGAGCAGCTGGGAGCCCCGCCCCGGCCCCGCCCCGCCCCGCCCCGGCCCCGCCCCCGGCCAGCCCCAAGGCAGCCCCCTACCAGGAGGCTCCATCTCAAGGCCCGGAATCTGCTCCAAGGAGGCCCCGCCAGGGTCCCCGCAGCCCGGCAAGAAGCGCTTCCTTCATTCACTCATTCATTCACTCATTCACGCAGAGGACCTTCTCTTTCTTTAGGATAAGGAACCCCTGCACCAATGCAACGTTTGCCCAGGCTCCCCCAGCTGCTTAGGACTTGAACCCAGGCCTCCCTGCCTAGGAGGAGGTAGCTTCTCCATGTCCCCAGTCACCACCGTCTCCTTCCCACAGCCGATAGGGCACTACCTTGGAGTCAGGAGTTCAAATCCAGCCTCAGACACTTAATAATGACCTAGCTGTGTGGCCTTGGACAAGTCACTTAACCCCATTGCCTTGCAAAAAAAACTAAAAAAATGAACTCATGTGCTTGTCAGGGCACCACCATGGTCTTCATGAAGGAAGGACAACCATCATCATCATCTTCAGTTCATTCAACAAACATTTATCCAGCTAGGCCTTGAGAAGAAACCCAGATTAGGTAAAGCCCTCTCACTGGCTGGTCCAGAATAATACAGGGAGATCAGGTGGGGCTACCTGGGCCAAGTACCCCTTGGGCAAGGCAGAGTGAGCCTCTCAAAGGGCAACTTCATGACTCCTAAAAGCTGGAAAACTGGGCCCCTGAGGGATGACCGAGGAAGAATGGTGTATTTCCTCCTCTAAGCCCAGGGACCCCTCTGAAAGTTTTGTAGCAGGGGAGAGAAGAAAAGCTCAAAGACAGACCTTCACAAAGTTAGCCAGGTTGCACAGTGGAGAGGGCATCATCCCTGGAGTCAGGAGGACCTGAGTTCAAACCCAAATGGCCTCAGACACTTAATAATTGCCTAACCAAGTCACTTAACCCCATTGCCATAAATAGATAAAAAAATTTTAAAAACCAAGGTTATTAGGCAGTTGAGAGCTGAACAATTGCAGGGAGACTAGAAGTAAAGCACCCACAGCCATCAGTGAGCACAGAAAAGAGGAGTCTGGACATAGAACTCTAAAAGACCCCAGGCCTCCTCTTTTAACAGAAGAAAACTGAGCTGACCAGTTCTTCAAAGCCACCCAGGTAACGAGTAGCAGATTCTAGGCTCCAGAGCTGGCCCCTTTCAATTGTACCATGAAGAAGAGGGTAAGGCCCGAGAAAAATGGTGGAGGCCAGCCTGGTGGGGGAGAGGTGCCCAGTGGATAGCAGGCTAGGAAGAGGAAAGGGCCTTGACTGCCAATATAAGGGGTGATGAGCTTCTCACAATGAAGGCATGTGAGGAAGTTAATGTTAAGATTAATCTTAAGATTAATCTGATTCCCAGACCACACTGGGAACAAACATCCCACAGTCCCTCCTTAACCAGGAACAGCAAATCTCTTTCCTAGAGCTGGCCAGATGGAAGCGACTGGGCTGAGAGCCTGAGAACTTCAGAAAGGTTTGTTTTGTTTTTTTGGCTTGACTGCCTGAAAAAACAGCCAGCTTGCCAGCCCTCCCCACTTCTGACTCTCCTTTCCAAAGGCAGGAAGCTGGAGAGGGGAAGGGGCTACAGGGACTCCCTCGGAGAGTAAGGGGAAATGAGGAGGTGTCTAGAGTCCAGGGCTGAGCCTAGGACAGCAGGTAGAAGAGGCCAAGTACCTTGAGAACCCTTTGTACTGCCAGATGGCTCAGCTCTTAGGAAACAGCTGAGCAAGCTTCACCTCCCCTCCCCTCTCTCTCCCTGCCTTCTAAGACCTTGTGCCAGTTCTGTTGTTTACTAGAAAGAAGTCAAAGGTCAAACATGAAAGCGTAAGGGCTGAAAGAAGGGAGGACTCCAGGAGAGGGAGCCAGAACAAACCAGAGGAGATCAAATGAAGGCCAGTCTTGTCCCGAGTTCCTCTCCACAGAAAGAGGCACTCCCAGGTCTCCCCAAATTCCCCAGTGTGAGAGGCCCCAAACATGCCCAGAATGTGAGCAGAATAATGCTAGGGGATCGATTTTCAAGGTTCTGTCTCGAAGCAGATAAAGAACCAGGGATAGTCTGTGAACCCTAGATAGAGGCAGCCAGCCTAGGACTTCGTCCTCAGTCTTGTTAGTGACAAAATTAGAGAAAATGTCAAGATGACGCAGTCCCTGCCCACGCAGGGTTGCCTTCAAATAAAGGGGATGGTGATGTAGCTCCAACTGAACATAATATGGCAGTAGCATCTTGAAGACCTTTTTAGGTCTCCTGAAAATATTAAGAAATAAATGACTCTCTAAAGTCCTTTCTAGACCTTTTCCTGTCTCTGAAACCTAATTTCTTTCTCTTAGGAAAGTGTGTGGAAGGTCAACCTCCCACTCATAATGGCTCAAGACGGTAACCAAATCTAGAACAAGAAATTCCTTGTAATGTAGTAAAAATCACTGCTTGGGAACCATACTTTGATGAAACTCTAGATCTATAAAAAAAAAAAAAGTAGTCTATCTAAAGTAATTGCTGTTGTCCTTTTTTTAAATTTTTTTGGCAAGGCAATGGGGTTAAGTGACTCACCCAAGGTCACACAGCTAAGTTAGTATTAAGTATCTGGGCAGGATTTGAACTCAGGTCCTCCTGACTCCAGGGCTGATGCCACTGAGCTGCCTGCATTTGGCCTTTTTCAAAGAAAGAGGGTGACGTCTTGACTCATTTATGGATTGGATTCAAGTGAGGCAGAGTTGCACCACGCCATCAGCCTCGCTCCCCCAGAATCATCAAAGTGGCAGGACAAAAGTCAGGACCAACAGGTGAGCCCAGTGTGTCCTCAGTGGAGGGCTGCCTTGGATGTCTGACCCAGCCCTGCTGCAGCCTCCTTCATGGTTATTGTAACAGTGTTTTCAGCTGCCAGTTCCACCAGGGGAGTCTTCACCCGCTTAGGATGGACACTGGCAGGTTTAAGGCCTGTTGGTTACCTTCCTGTATTGCACCTGAGGACATAAGGGGGCTCTGCTGGATGGTGGTACATTTCTCTCAAGCATGCAATAATAAAGAAAAACAAAAATCGTTTTAGGCCTTGTGTGCCTAACGGTTAAGAGGTTTTTTCCTTCAGTGTTACAGACCAGAAATCAATGACTCCACAGGAAATGATGAGCTCACTTCTTCATGGAGGGAGACGGATCTTAGTTTCATCTTGAAGGGAACTGTGGGGGTGGGCTAGGAGAAGTCGGGTTACAGAGAAGCACTTGAAATACATTCACAAAGGACTGCCAAGAAATCAGTTGGTGGCGGCCCACGCAGAGTTCAAACTCTGCGGCTCCCCTTAGGATAGGAGTTACAAAATGAACACACATGGCCCCTCACATGGGCACACTAACCTCACAACCCGGCAGAGTTTGACTCAACAAGAGCCCAGCAAAGCAAAGAGGCTCAATTGGAAGGGGAAGTGGGTTTTTGGGAGTCTCCTGATTTTCTTGCATAGTGGCCAGGATTCCTCACCCCAAAAATGCTGAGCCAGGAGCAAAAAACATCTGAGAGCCACTGCTCCCTCAGGCAATTTTTTCCTGACCTCAGTCCTAAATGATCTGCTCTACAATTTCAACTACTGTTCCAGGCAGAACCATACCTCTGGTACCAAGGGGAACAAGTGTAATCCAAGCCCCCAATACTATTAGACCCTATCACTGATACAAAACAAGGAACAGGGGCTTCCACCTTCCTCACCTTTCTGGGACTCTGATACTGATTTCCAGTCACTTTCCCTTTGGCTCTCACCTGGTTCTCCTCCTAATGTCTGAAATCTTCCTCTATTTCCATTGTTGGATCACCATACATGTCTGTGTATAAATCATCTGGGTTCTAATCCTACCTGAAGAACTGGCTAGGTGCCCTTTGTTTCCTTCTCTACTGTAAAATGTGAGGGTTGAACTCAAGGCTCTTCAACACGGCTGCTGACAACTCTACCTCCAGGACTGCATCTGACGGGTGGGCCAGACCCTGAGATCCGTCCTGGGTCTCTTCTTTTTTGTCTAATATATTTGCTCACAGTAGCTGAAAATATTCCCAAGTCAACTACCACATCTGTCCAGGTGACGCCTGATCCACATATCTAACCCTCCCTCTCCAGAGCTCTGCTTTTCCAGTTGTCTGCTGACCCTCTCCAGCTCTAGAATGGACCCAAACTCAACATGTCCAAAGGAGAATTCATTAATTTCCCCCCAAACCTAGCCCTCCCCCTGACTTCCTTATTTCTCACACAGGCACTTTCTCATGAAAAAAAGTTATCCCAGATTCTTCATCTCCCAACACAGACATTAACCTCCAAAAGACCTCTCACTTCCATCTCTGCATATCCAATCAGTCATTACTCTAACTCTGGTCCTCGTTATCTCTTTCTGGAACTCTTGCAATAACTCCTGATGGGCCTTTCAGGCTCTCTCCTCCTCTCCCCAAGTCAGCCTTCACAAGCTACCAAAATAAAGTGCTGCCAAGACACATGTTACCATCTCTGGCTCTGTTTAAGGATATTCAAGGGGTTTTTTCCTCATATAAAATACAAACGCTGCATCCCAGCACATCAAATCTACCTTTCTAGCTCTATCTTCTATCATTCTACTCCATGGACTTTATATTGTTAGCTTTACCCTCTGCCCCACCTCTGTGTTTTGCCCTGGCTAGGAGACCCTGGTATGTCCTCAGCTCAGGTGCTACTTTCTACCTAATGTCTTTCCTGAACCTTCTGGTTGCTGGTATTTTGCCTCTCCTGAAATTATTTTGTATTTCTTTTGTAGGGGGTGTAAAGGACTTGCCCCCCAAAACACACATTCACACACACACACATACACTTGCCCTGAATATAGGCTATAGCTAATATAGTTGTTTAGATTATGTTTATGCCAGCCATCAAGTAGCACTCTAATGATTCAGCCACCATCTTTGAAGGTAGTTGGCTCTGTGTGGGAGGGCCTGTGTCCTTTATTTCTCCCAAGCATAACTGAGGGACCAGGAGAATCCAGGCATCCTCACCTTGGATTCTGCAACGGGAGCACTCCCCTGGGCCTTGTACAAGCAAGACCCCATTTCAGCTGCCTCCATCCTTTCTCTTATCAGTACTGTCTTGGACTCTTCACAGACTAAGGGTAGAACTGATTCCCTCAGGTGATCCTGACTGATCAAAGGACTCCAAAGAACCTTAATTGTTCCAGGTTGGCCAGTTGCAGAAAGGATTACTTACTCACACAGGGTCAAATTCTTTTGTAAATGTGAAATCCAGAAGGAAGAGGAACCAGGTTCACTTGGACTACTGCTTCGGAGAGCCTGTAACTTGAAATTCCCCCACAACTTGTTGGGTCTAGTTTTTCATGCCTTGGCAGCCAAGTGAAGAAGAAATCATCACTGTATACACCCATTATTTTACACACACACAACCCACATAGGCAACATACCTATTCACACATACATCCACATTCTGTAGTAGGCTTTATATCTCTTTTCCTGCTCTTTTTTTTTCAAGTGACTTGCTCAAAAATCACACAACTGGGTAATTTATTAAGTGTCTCAGATCTAATTTGAACCCAGGGCCAGTGCTCTATCCACCTAGCTGCTCCATATATATCAGGTACTCCTGACTCCAGGGCCACTGCTCTATCCACTCCTATATTTTTTTTCTTTAGTGAGCTTTGTATCTCTTCTCCATTTGACTAATACTGCTTTTTTTTTTTTCCATCAACACTCACACACATACTTCCACCACTTCATTTCCTCTTTGGGCTAGCAAATCAAGTGAAAGCTTAGGATGCAAGGATCTTCCTCCGAGTCTCCTCAAAGAAATATGATAATTTCATCACCACCAGGATGTCTGTAGAACGGCTGCCATTTGCTGCCTTCTCTACCTCACAATGGTTGCCTCAAATTCAACCACGTAATTCCCTTCTTAAATGGTCCCCCTCAAGGGCTATTGGAAGAACCTCAGACAACTTCCATTACATTTGCAATTTGTAAACCTTCAAGTCCAAAGAAGACATAAGGTGAAAGGTGACTTAAGTGTTTGAAAGGTGTCCCCAGTTCAGCTCCACCAATCCAAAAATGCTGCTTCTTGCTTACACAGGTTGGTACATTGGGCCAGTTGCAGAAGCCCATGCATGCTCCATGGGAGGTCCAACAGTCCCACTCCTACCTGGAGGCTCCCCAGTCTCTCTCAAGAGGGAGCCAAGCCTATCTTTGCCCCTTACAAATACAATACAATAGCATTATACTATAGGAAATTCATTAAGAAATTACATTAGAGAATCCTGGCATACTGCACTGATAGCTAATCAAGCAGAACCAAAAGAACAAATTATACAAGGGCAGGAATAAGGTAAGAAAAGCAACTTTCCAAGCCACCAGATCAGTGCCATGACCCCCACCCCGCCAAGGCTCCAGAGTACAGCCATAAAGCCCATTCTCTGTCACCTGTCAGAGGGACAAGGTACAAAAGGTGACCTGCATTTGGGGCCATAGCGACTTCTGACCTCTGCCCTCAGCACGGGGCAGTAGAGGCTTATTGGTTCCAAAGGTTTTCCCCCCTCCTTTTTTCTGGTTTTTAATTGGGGCAGAGGTACAGGAAGGGAAGTATCTTTTAGCAATAATGAAACCATTAAAAAGAGGACTATTTGACATGTTTACAAATTCAGAAGAGAACATAAGGAAATTCAGATAAGCGGGACACTTTGGGAAGTGATGTGTGAGATTTATTATGTGCACCTAAAAAAGCATGCATGCAAAATGAAGATGGACAGTTTCAAACAGACGTCGTTTTTATGCTTTGCTTGTGTGCAAAGTAATGCTCTTTTTTCAGTTTCATTTCAGAATTTTTTAAAAAAAGAATGTGAGCAATGTAGGGTACTGGCTTCCACAGAATGTAAGAGATGATTTTGTGTGTGTGTGTGTGTGTGTGTGTGTGTGTATATATATTTATATATATCTCCATGATAAAGCCTGGGGTCTGCCTATGGCTGTGGTGCCTCTGTGCAGCTATGTAAGGGTAAGACAAAAGAACTGACATCCACCTGATCAGACCTGAGATTAGATCAGATCTGCTGCATCTGGTCCTGAGTTGACCTAGGGTCCCTGTCCTTTGCAAATACACCTGCTCAATGAAGTTCATACATATTACTACACACTCCCCTATGCTCATTAGTGATCAGGGTGGGGAAAACATATTAAAAAAAATGATATGGAGTAAGCATGTTGATTAGATTGTAACCCTGACCAATGGCTGGTACGAAGGGGAGGAGTGAGCCTTTCAAACTGCATATAAAACTAGACATTGTCACAATTCTATGCCTTTTTCTGTTAGGGAAATTGGCCCTTTTCTGCAGAAGAGTTATGTAATTAATAAAAAGATATGTTAATCACTCTGGACTAAGTATTTATAATTTATGAGCCATTTATAACAAAGAACGATTATGAGAGATATGCCAAAGAAACAGAAATAAGACAGTGGTCTTGATTTTCCAAACTTAAAAATGTTTTCTGCCAAACCATTGGGAGCTAACTTTAACTTCATTTGCTAGAAAATTTCTCAATATTTCAAAAGATGATATATAAAGAGATTGTTGATGGGCTTTTACTAAAGGAAGTATAGTAGTAATTTTAAAGAATCAGAAGGGCTGCATAGAAGAGGCATAATGGATGATTTCTAAAGCTTTCTTCTGCTAATTATTTCTTACTTTCCCTATGATTTTCTCAGAATATTTCTGTTGGCACTAAGTCTTATAGTCTTTTAATTCTATATTTCTGATCAAAAATTTTATCAGACTCGAATTAGGATTTATAAGGCTGAATGTTTGTTTCTGCCCTCCTCAGCCTAGTCCCCCTCTAACTGAATCTACAAGTTTGGGTTTTCACAATTCTGAAAACAATCAAAGTAAAGACCATCCTGAGAAGGCAAGAAACTAGTCTGGTTATCTCTATAAGAGACTGAATAAATTCTTATACTTAGGACATTTTGTAAAGGGAAAAATTCCATTTTTGATACCAACATAAAATATGATGCAGATATACAGAAGAGGAGATAGTAGTCTTGTTGCTGATTGGATCTATGTCAATTCTAACAAAGAACAGACCTTATAGATGAGTTACAGAATCATAATCAATGATCCCTTTATGTACTAATTGTAACCTGATGGGTTGGCTGACGAAATTTTACAATCCTTTGTGAGATTTCTATAAATTTTGTTTCCTCATTAAGCTCTCGGTTGATACCTTTAATGATACCATTCACCTATTGGTTCAGTAAGATCTTAGAGAATAAAAACTTCACAGATAAAAACTTGTTAGTTCATTTTTAGCTCTTTAAGGGCAGGACCTGTCTTTTGTCCCTCTTTGTTTCTCCAGAGTACCTGGGCTTGGTTGACTGGTTGTTATTCTTCAAAGAGGACAGTACTTTGTGGGTTTCAATGCAAAGTCTTTCCCTCTGTGGGTGATCACACCAACATGAGCTAGGAAGACTCTACCACAGGCTGGGCCAAATGTCATGTCTTTATGAATATTTGGAATGCAGATGTCTCTAAATTTGTGTATCTCACTTTTCTCTTGAGCCACAGCAGGCGAGTCATGTTGGGCAGGCCTGTGCCAGTGTCTTCCATGTCTTATGATTGATTCCAAAGTTCTTCAGAGGGACCTCGGGAGTGCCCTTGTGTTGTTTCTTCTGACCTCCAAATGTGAGTTCTCTGGAAAAGTCTTTTAGGCAAGCAGAGGTTTGGCATTCAAACAACATGGCCAGAGCTGTGCTCTCTGCAGTAGAGTTTGAATGTTTGACAATTTGGCTTGAAAAAGGAAGACCTCAGGCTCAGGTACCTTATCTTCCAGGTGATCTTCAGAATTTTCCTAAGGCAAGTTAAGAGATTCACTTTCCTGGCACGGCTCTGGTAGACTGTCCAGGTTTCACAGGCATCCAACGATGAGGTCAGCACCATGGCTCTGTAGAGCTCTTCTCTTCCAAACTTTCTAGCAATGAGAGGGACAATCATCTATATGTATTCCTGGAAAGCATACTGTACCAGGGTAAGTGAACTTAGCCACACATTCCAAATTTCTCCCTTTGCTGTAACCAGTGGTTACATATATGGGTGGTGCAGTGCTTGCTGGTGAATAACTTTTGTTTTCGTGGACCTGACATATAGTAGGTTATAAATAAATGTTTATTGACTGATTAAGCATCTCACATGCTTGACAGATGATACGTCCTGTGCTGATTTAGTTGATATGTGTGTTTAAAAAAAACATGGGTCATGAAATCTGAGAAGATAGTTGGAATAAAGTTTCATCTCACATCTGTAACAAAGTTAATGGAGAAAGTGGTTGTGGGAAACCAAGTACACTAGTGCACTGGGGGTGGAGCTGAGAAGAGTCCAGTCACTCTGGAGAGCAATTTCCCGAGTTGTGCATTCTGTTTACCCCAACTGTACCACTGCATCAAAGATCAAACAAAGAGGAGAAAGGACATCTAAAGGGATAGCTATTTGTACATAAACACATGATAGACAGATGGAAAGATATCCAAATATATATATATAGTTACAGTAGCTCTTTTTGTAGTGGCAAAGAACTGAAAATTAATGGGGAATTCACTAATAAATTTTGTTATATAATGAACTGGAATTACTATTGTAATAATGATTTAAAAAAAGAGGGTTTCAGAGAATCCCGGAAAGACTAGTACAAAGTGACAGAGTGAAGTAAGCAGAATTAAGAGAATTATTATAGTAACAATAATGTTATAAAGACAAATGACTTTGAAAGATTTCAGAATCCTGATTAATGCAATGATGAGCCAACCACAGTTTCAGGGAACCAGAGGTGAAGTGTGCTACCCTCTTCCTAACAGAGAGAGGATGCCCCCAAAATGCAGAATGAGACAGAGAGTTGGGGGAATTCGTTTTGTTTGACTAAACATATCTGTTTTCATTTTTATTTTTTCAATGGGGGATAATGTGAGGGAGAGAAAATAAATGCCATTTGCTGCAAATAAATTAATTTTTAAAATAAAATAAGGCTGATAGACTCCCCTTGACTGTGTCTGGAAGAGGAAGGGGTAAAGATTCCTTTATACAGTGGCCTGAGAATTAATACATAGCACAAGAGTTATTACTCAAAGGTCATGAAGTGAAGCAAACCCTAACCCATGACCACCAGCTCCCCACTGGGTAAAGAAGTATCTAACAAATACCTGAGGAAACTCAGGGTGGAATACAAAATACCGGGGCAGACCTTACAGGGTTTAGCAAAATAAATTAGGAATTAAAAGTTGTGTTAACAATAAAAACATTATAACCAACTAAGGCTTCTTCCTGGGGGAGGGGAGAGGGGAGTAATTTGGGACTGGGTCAAGGTTTTGAATGCTAAAGGACAGAGTTTGGATAGGATCCTAGGGGCAATAGGGAAGTGTGGGGGTGTCTTGAGGAAGGGAGTGACATGAAGATGATAACTGGATTTGAAGATTACAGTTTGGCAGTTGTTTGGAGAATGAAGTGAAGAGGGAAAGACTAGAAAAAGGCAGGGAGACCAACCTGGAGGAGATGGCAACAGCCTTGGCCAGAGGAGAGGTGATGACATTGGAAGTGAAGACAAGGGGACAGATAGGGCAGCTGCTGACAAGGGACAACTGAGTAGGTAACTGAGTAGGCAGGGGGAAGGGAGAAGAAAGAGGAAGGATGGGGAAGGGGCTCTGGAAGGAGAGTGGAGTTCTTGCCAGGAAAGTCCACCAAAGGAGTAGGTATGAGAACAAAGAGGAATTCCTGTTAGGAGCCCTTTGGTGGAGGTAAATAAGGGAAGAAACAAGCACTCAGTGAAGGACCATGCTAAATTCACAAAATAACTTCATTTGACCCTCACAACAGCCCTGAAAGGGAAGTGCTGTCATCCTTTCCATTTACAGTTAAGGAAATGGAGGCAGCCAGACTAGGCTAAGTGACCGGTCCAGCATCTCTAAGGTCAGATTTGAACTTGGGCTTTCTTGCTCTCATGGTACCTCCCCCACCGCCCAGTTTGGAGATGTCAGGAAAGACAGGAAGGCTGCACAGAAAGTCCTGAGAGGGCAATGAAATCCATAGGAGTTGTAAGATCACTGACAAGGCAGAGAGCTCAGAGGGCTCAGGAAAGAGCCAGGGTGGGTGGAGGGTGAGGGGAGTGCAGCCCAGTGAGCTCTAGGATGCTGGGGCAATCAGCTCCCTCTCTCATCTGTAAAATGGGGACCAGTTCCTGCCCTCTAGGAGTGGGGGACCTGTTTGCTTCTGCTACAAAAGGGAGGTCTCTGATTGAAGAAGCTCAAACTCAAGTCAGACAGATGGGCTACAACTAAAGCCACTATTTAAGGTCCTCCTCGGGGTCAAGCACTGTACTACAACAAATAAAGACAGGCCCTGCCCTCTGTGTATATCTTTTGGGGGGGGTTGTTTTACGTTTGCAAGGCAGTGGGGTTAAGTGACTGATCCAAGGTCACACAGCTAGGTATTTAAGAGTCTGAGGTCAGTTTGAACTCAGGTCCTCCTGACTCCAGGGCAGGTCCTCCGTCCACTACACTACCTAGCTGCCTGTTAGGTCCTGCCCTCTCGTGGCTCACTTTTTAATGAAAAGAGACAACTCATTAAAGGAAGGAAGCCTTGGGAGGGGAACGTGTGGTGGGTCTGGGCCATCCCCGACATGGAGATAGGAAAATCATCCATCAAGGGAGAACGTTTGACACCAGACTATCGGAACTGGCAGGGTGCAGGCTCTAACCCAGCCCGTTCCCTACCCTTCCCACGGCACCTCAGGGCAAGTCATTTAGCCCCAAGCTTCCTTCTGAGTGATGAGAAGCCAGCTCAGCCAGGCCCCTCTGGACGCAGCGGCGACCTGCATTCGGCCTGGGGGGCTCCCGGCCCCCAATTCTGTCTCAGCCTACAAGACCGGTCCGGGTCTTGCCAGAAATCCACCCAGAAAGGAACCTGCCACGAGAGTCGAGTGTTAAATTATCTGCACAAGCGTTTCCCTGCCCAGAAACCACCGGGGCTGACTTGGGGCGACGCGGAGTCCGTTTACCAGGGGCCTCGGGCGGGTTTGAGTTGGGGGAGAAAGCCCAGCCCCGGCTCCTTCCCTGCGCGGCCGCCGGCCGGGCCCAGGGAGGGGTGGGGGTCCCGCTGCGTCTGCAGGAGGCGCCAGGCTTCAAGGCTGAGGGGGGCCCCCGGAAGCCGCGTGCACCCAGAGGGAGGCCGGGAGGCCCAGGGGCGGCCAGGCCCCGGGGAGGGGGCCGCGACCTGAGGCTGAGGGGGCCCGGCGGGGGCAGGGGAGCCTGGGGGTGGGCGCGCCCCGGGGCGCGGAGGCCACAGGCCGAGGCAGCGCGCGGGCCCGCGCGGCCGGAAGAGGCGGTGCCGGAGGGGGGAGGGGGGGGGGGGGGGCCCGCTGGGCCGGGCAGCACGCACGCGCAGCCCCTGCGCAGGCGCCCCGGCCCGGCCCGGCCCCACAGCCGCGGGGCTTCCGGGCGCGAGCCGCGGCCGCCTCTTCCTTTGTTCTCCGTCCGGTAACCCCCGGGGCGCCGCGAGACAGGCCCGGAGCGCATGCGCCCCGCCTTCCCGCTCCCCTCCCCTCCGCTATCCCGTGAGCCCTTGCGAGGGCCTATTTAAGCCCCTCGCCGCGGCTCGCTCGCCCTCTTTTCTCGGTGGCGGTGAGTGAGCGGGGGCTTGTTGGCGGGCGGGGGCGGGGAGGGCGGAGCTGGCGGCCTCACCCGGGGGCAGGGGCGGCGGGGCCGGGCCCTCGGTGATGAGACCGCTCACAGACCTGTGCCGATGCGCCCTGAGGACACACAGCCGACTGAGGGGGGCCCGCGCCCGCGCGCCCGCGCACCCCCTCCCCGCGGGCCCGGGCGCCCCTAACGCCGCTTCCTCCCCGCAGGGCTGCTGCCTGAGCGAGGCCCGGGGCCGCCGAGGCTCGGTGAGTGGGGCGGCTGGGGCCCGGGGTCTGGGGGGGGCGGGAGGAACCTTGGGGGCCGGCTACGAGGATGATCTGGCCTTGAATTCTCTCTTTCTGATGGGTCAGTGGAGAAAGCTCATCACGGCCTGAGTAGCCTCGACCAGGGCGCCCCTCCTGTGACAGGCTTCCCCACGCTCAGTGCTATGGGGGTGGGGGATGCCAGCAGGCCGCGGGCTTCTCCAGAGTGTGCCCCCTCTGTCCTGCAGGTCGAGTTTGCCCACCATGCCGGCCTGGCCTGCCAAGGCTGCAGGCTCAGGTAAGCGCCGTGACCGGGCAGAGCTCAGCAGATTTCAGGGGGGAGGTTGGGGGGGGGTGGACTTTGACCTTGGGATTGTCCACAATGATGAATTTCAGTGGCAAGCATATGACTGAATGTTTGTGATGTCACCTCTTTTTCTGACAAGTGGGCAGGCTTTTCTGTTAGAGGGGAATCAAATCCATGTAACCGAAATATGACCTCTCATTTCTGTCTCTCTAGGCACAATGGATGTGACCTGATGTGAACTGACCACAGGTAATTGAGACAGACTGGGCTTGGAGTAGGGTGTCCTCCCTGACCTCAGAAACCAGGAAAAAAGGCAAAACTTGCTGCTCCTGGAGGTTTCTAGGAAGCCAAGGGGGAAGGGAGTTGGAGCTTCACTCACTAATTCCTGTCAGATGATTTGAATTGAAGCTACTGAGGCCCTGTGAGGACCAACGTTCTTTATAGCATGTTAGAGTTCTGATGGCAGCTCCTGTTGTTAAACAGATTCTGCATCAGCAATGGCTCCTCTGACTTGCTTATTTTTCTCTCTCCCAGATCTTCTCATCCATGCTCTTCATCTTATTCCTAAATGAGTAAGTTCTCCTCAGCCAATACCACTGCTGCTTCCACATCAGAGCCCTTGGTTTGAGTTGATGATGTGGGTATGAACCCATTATCTAATGGACGACATGTGTCTTATGGCATTCTTTGAGTCACCAAAGCCCTGATCAACCATAGGGGGTTGCCCAGCTGCCTTTGCCACCTTTACTTCAGGCACTTACTAACCTGTTAACATTTCATTTGGCAGAGGAATTGCTGGCTAGTCCTGTACCAGACTGAGAAGATCATGGTAAGTAGTTTGGGATTGATTTGGGATTGCCTTGGTACCAATGAGGAAAGTAAACACATGTCTTAACCCCAGTCCTGGCCCCAGAGCCAGCAATGGTGAACCCACTGGAGCTAGCTGGGGGAGAGGAGGATGTCTTGTTCCAGAAGGAACTGTCTGAGGTACCCACACTTGTACAGGGTAGAGATTCATCCATTGGGAGGAAGCAGCTTGGTTAATTTTCCCATTTCTGTTTTAGGGTTCACTACAGCTCTCAAGTAGCAGCTCATCGAGGGAAAAGGTTAGTTGATTATTTAACCATCAGTTTCCCAAGTAACTGATGCATTTGGAAAATTCTTAAACTACGGTTTCAGTGATGAGTCTAACTAGCTCACTATGATTTATGTAAAATGAAAAGGTCTGAACATCTGAGAAACTGCCCAGGGAAAATGAAGTCTTAGGTAGGGACAGGATCTATCTGACTAGCCTATTCTTTCTTTAGGTCCATTTCAAAGAAGACTGAAGGAAATTAGTTAGGCCATTACTGTTCTGTAAGTATTTTCTTGACACTTGTTAAGATGGGGGGGGTCCTTGAATAGTATAGAGTTCTTTGCTTAGCCTCCTGGCATGATGCATTCATAGAATCTCGTTCGTCTGAACCCCTTGTTGAGATATGCATAACTGACCAGGAAAGAGCTACTGGGGCCACCCTGCTCTTGGAGGGACAGGAGGGGCAGTCTAACTCCTGTCTTTCAAAGTTGCAGGTTCTGAACATCTGACATGGGCTAGCTGGACAACTCTCCAGGGGAGTCTGGTCCAAATACATAGGTGAGTTAACCTGTTAGATCCTAGGTCAATAAATCCTGTCAAACCTCCATTTCCTATTTTGGGGCCTGTTCCCACCAGTGATGAGATGAATACCGCCCCAGTCTGATTCCTATGACTGATAGGTTGTTCTGAGTGGTTAGCAGGCCTTAGGACCTGGCAGGGCCTTCAGACAGGGCCTTGGGTTCATTTTACTCTTTCTTCCACAGGTGACTGGCTCTTCTGGTGCTTGACATGGCAAAGAAGCTTTTAGTTAGGTAAGTTCAGGGGAGCATAAAGATGAAAGATTTAACCGCCCCAGTCTGATTATGGTGACTGAATGGTATTTCTGAATTAGGCCCTTTGATTATGGAAGTAACCTTGTGCTGAGTATGAGATTCAGCTTCCCCATCCATCTTCTCCTTTGCAGGAGAGGCAGTGTCAATCTATCTCCTCCTGGATTGAGTCAGGAAATTTAGGTAAGTAGCATGGAATTTGGGCAGTGGTCAGTAAAGATCCCAATGAAGAAGACCTCACCTGTCTTACTCCTTGACCTTGCCCCAGAACCTGCAAAGGTTGAACCCACTGGGGCTGGCTAGGAGGTGGGAGGAAGCTCTGTTCAGAGAGAACTGTCTGAGGGACCTTTACCCATTTGGGGCCACCCCAACAAAGGCTTGGTTGTATCTACTGTCTTCATTTCTGAGTGCCTTCCAAGATAACACTCATTTTCCCCTCAAAGGAACTGGAACACAAGATTGTGCCAGAACACAGTACACTACATGGTATCCAGTCAATTCTGTCAGAAGAAAATGGAAGTTTTCCTTATCTTGTTTTTTGCAAATAAAGTATTTTGTTTCTCTTGAGTTTGTTACATCAATTCCCCTTGGTCACCTGGGGGTGGGTCAGGAAGATGGGGTTTGACTGAGGGAAGGGGAGGGGTTTTCCAGCCCATCCCTATGATGTTGGAGGGGGCTGGCATCATATCAAGTCCCTCTGAACTATAAATCCCCATTTGGCCTGGGGATGCCTAGCTGCCTCATTGAGATGGCTTGCTCTACTTAGAATATCTGTCATTATCCCAAGAGCTCTGGAAGTCAGGCTTGTGGAGCTGGCCCGCTGGGGCCAAGGGAGGAGTCTGGGGCGTGGTGACTGGGGGTCCATTGAGGTCTTGTGCAAGGACGCTTGGCTGGGCACTGACTGCCTGAGCTCTGGAGATGAAAGCATCTCCCCCCCTGCTGGCCCCAACATTCCACTAGGAATGGCCTCGTTTGCTTTTCTAGGCTCAGTAGATCCTCTCTCCTCCCATGCCCCCGAAGCCTGGGCTCCCTTAAGCAGCCTGTGCACTTGGCCATGGCCAGAGATTGCCTGTGGCTACTGTTAATGTTGGTGCTGCCCACTGGGAGCCAAGGGATACCATGCCTGGAGTCCAGCAGTCCTTTCTTGCCTCAGGAGGAGGGCAAGCCACAGCCCCCACTGCCCAAGGTCAGTCCCTGCATGGTGCATTGTGCTCAGCAGGTCCTGCCCAGACTGGGGGCTGGAGTCGTCTCGGTGCTCTTTAACGAGGCTCGGGCAGGTAAGGTGGGCCCAGCAAACCTGGCACTGCTCAGGGAGGCTCAGAGGGCAGCTAGTGCCTAGGTTGGGGAGCAGCTTGCCAGACCATTCATGCTCCATCCTGCCTGGGGAGCTGGAGCCACACAAGTCAGGGGAGGAGAGTTGGAAACAGGGAGCCTCTGGATAGGAGACTGGCCCAATGGATCCCAGTTGTTAAAAAGGACTAGTCCTGGAGCATTAGCCAGGTCATTAGCCCATCTCACAGATGAAGCCCAAAGACCTCAAATTGGAACCCAAGGGGCCGAGCAGTCCATTAAGATTTTATAAATTGGGGTGATGTCTCCGTTACGATAACTGACTTTTGTGATCCTCTGTCTCCTCTGCACTGAAAAGAGGTCATGAGTAGTTGAGGGTCCCACCAGTCTGTCAGGGATCCAGGACCCAGAGAAGGGTGAGAAGGGAATATGGCTTAATCCCAAGGCTGTCCTAAGAGAAGTGTGCCTTGAAGCACTGAATTAGAGGGAAAAGACAAGGATGGTTCTGTGAGATTGGAGGTAGGTCCTGCATTCTCACCTCTACCACGAAGGGTCCCTTCTGCCTCTAATCTCTGAGACTCAGTGGCTGGGCTAAGAAAGCAAAAGGGGAGGCCAGAAAGATGCCAGGGAATGACTGAGCCCCTCATCTGCTGTTCCCCCTACAGCAGAGGAACAGAAATACTGTTGGCTTCAGAGAAGGCGGGCCTGCCGGACAGAAGAACGCCTCACCAGGGTCTATGTGCTACTAGATCTGAAGGAGCCCTTGGCTACTCCCTATGAGCTCCTATCCACCTCGCGGCTCCTGTCCTCACCAAGCAGGCGCCTGCGACCCCGGAAGGATGGTCGGGCCCTGCTTAGCCTGTCAGCCTGTGGGCTCCTCTACGATGTCACCAGGCCCTTCCGGAGTGCCAGGAGAGAGGGCCGGTCCAAGGAGGCTGAATTCTGCGTGAAAGCTGTTTGTCCTGCCAGCCAGCCTTCCTGCCAGCCCCTTCAGGTAGCCCTGAGCTGCCCCCCTTTCCTAGCCATGCTCTGGGGCAGCCGCCCCAACACCAAGGATTCCTTCTCCATTCGACCCAATCCCTTGCTCCCTGGACAGGACTGAACCAACCACCAGACGTGGACTCGAGTAGGCAACCAAAAGAGACTCAGGGCTGCCGGACGGAGGCCGAAGCTCTGCCTCCATACTTCCCACCTCTGGGTTCGCGGGCTAGTGAGGCAGCAGTGACTCACCTGAATAAAATGGCCATTTGGCACCTCTGCCTAGGCTCCTCTTTCCCTCTGTGAAGACCTATTAAGCTCAAGGCAAGATGGTGTGGAGGGAGAGAACATTAGACAAAGGAAAGGGAGGGAGCATCAGGTAGCAGCAATGGACTCCTCATCACACAGGCTAATCACCAGGGCTCGCTCCAAAGAGGAAAGTAAATTAAATCAGCCCTCTTTCCCAAGGGATATGGCATTGGACCAAACACAAGAAGACCTGAGTTCAAATATGGCCTCAGACACTTTTTTTTTAATTTTTCAAGGCAATGGGGTTAAGTGACTTGCCCAAGGCCCCACAGCTAGGTCATTATTAAGTGTCTGAGGTCGGATTTGAACCCCGGTACTCCTGATTCCAGGGCCGGTGCTCTATCCACTGCGCCACCTAGCTGCCCCTTCAGACACTTTCTAGTTGAGCCATCCTTAACTGCTCTCTGCCTCAGTTTTCTCAACTGTAAATAAGGACCAAATAAAAACCATCTGCCAGGACTGTTGCAAACATCAAATGAGATTATTGTAAAGATTATTGTAAAAAAAAAATTAGCCTGGTGTGGTGCATAGGAGCTATTTTAAAATACTTTCTTTGAGGCACTCACTCTAGCAGGGAATGACCACCTCTATATATGTAGCCATACAGAAAGTAGAGAAAGGGCAGCTAGGTGGCGCAGTGGATAGAGCACCGGCCCTGGCGTCAGGAGTACCCGGGTTCAAATCCGGTCTCAGACACAGTTACCCAGCTGTGTGGCCTTGGGCAAGTCACTTAACCCCATTGCCTTAAATAAATTAAAAAAAAAAAAAATAGATTCAAGATAAAGTACTAGTGGCTGGGGGAAATTAGGAAAGATATATAGGAGATGTTTAAACAATTCTCAGTGGAAGAGGTAAAGGCTCAAACCTTACTATTGCCCCCTTTCTAGCTAGTGGCTCTTGGGTCAGCTTTGACTTTTGGTTTCCTTGTCTGCAAAATATGGAGAAATGCTTTGGATTTATACAGCTCAATGAGACCCAGTAGACTGGGTTAAGGATTGCAAAGACAATAAGACAAAGGTTCACATTCTAACTACAAGGCTTATTGAATAAAGAATAAGGAATAAGTGTGTATACAAGAGGATGTGTACAATTGAGCTTCCCTGTCACCCTCTTTGATCCAGAGAAAAGACACATACTTCCCTAATCACAGATCAACTCTTGTTTTTTAATATTTTTTTTTGCAAGGCAATGGGGTTAGGTGGCTTGCCCAAGGTCACACAGCTAGGTCATTATGAAGTGCCTGAGGCCGGATTTGAACTCGGGTACTCCTGACTCCAGGGCCGCTGCTCTATCCATTGTGCCACCTAGCTGCTCCCCACAGTTCAACTCTTGCCAGACATCAATCCAACCCAATTCAGCCCAACCCAAAGATGATCTACAGAAGTCAGGACCTGGGTGGTGGTTTACACTAAGGTAGAAAAAGGGATCTGGATGCTAGGGTAAGTAAACATCTACCACCTTTGGACATTCCCATCACCAATAGGCT
Organism: Macrotis lagotis; assembly: GCF_037893015.1. Lineage (NCBI taxonomy): Eukaryota > Metazoa > Chordata > Mammalia > Peramelemorphia > Peramelidae > Macrotis > Macrotis lagotis. Next base: position 285,874,920 of record NC_133660.1, read on the forward strand.
AGAGAAGGTAGAATGCAGGGGTTTGTAGAATCCTTCTGGTCTTGGCCTACACTGGGGTCTATTTCTTGGTCAGTCTGTCCATCTCTAACTGCATTATCCTTGCCTCTTTTTCAGAATAAAAGGAGCCTGGTTTAGTCAGTCTGCCTCTAGGCAATAGAAATGGGAACCTTTACTGGAAGGGGGGGGGTTGCTAGTTGGCACAGTAGATAGAGCACTGGCCCTGGAGTCAGGTGTACCCGAGTTCAAATCTGGCTTCAGACAATAATTACCTAGCTGTGTGGCCTTGGGCAAGTCATTTAACCCCATTGCCTTGCAAAGAAAAAGGCGGGGGGGGTAGGGGTTAGTTGACCCTCTTTCTAGATCTGTGTGTGAGGAGGAGGGAAGGATTTTGGAGATAGGAGAGTCAAGAACTCATCCTTTTAAGTTAATTGCCTCATAATAACCTGAGAACCCAGGTAGGGAAAGAGAGAAGGGAATGGGGATCCCACAATTGGAAGCAATAGTGTCTACTAGTCAAGATCAAGAGAAAGAAAGAGCTCTCATTTCAAGGCCAAATTGATGACCAGGTAGAAGACCCTAGGGAGGAAACTCCTGGCTTCTGGGAAGAGATAGAAACCTTTTATGATTGCCTGGTTTCATTTCTGGTCTTGAGCATTGATTGTTGGGGACAGGATAGTGTATCCCAACCCACAAGAGTGGTGTGACCATAACACTGGATTTGAAATCCAAGGACTTAGATTCAGATCTCATTCTGCTATTTCCCAGCTGTGTGACCTTGAGTAAGTCCCTTCCCCTTACTAAGGTATAAACTGACTGTGTGATAGGAATTCTGCTAAACTTTGGTGGTACAAATACAAACATAAAAAATGACAATGACACTATAGTGCTCAAAGAAATGACAAGCAGAAAAAACTTGGGAAGACTTAAATGAATTGATGCAAAGTGAAGCAAGCAGAACCAAGAGAACCTTGTACACAACAGCAACATTGCACAATGATCATCTTGAAGGACTTCACTATTCTGAACAATTCAGTAATCCAAGAAAATTCTAAAGGACTCAAGATGAAAAGAAAAAGAACTGATGGAATGAGTCCAGATCAAACCATTGATGCCTCATTTGATTTTCATCACAATCCTGGGAGGTAGGTGCTGCTATTAATTCCAGTTTTAATGATGAAAAACTGAGATGAAGAAGGGAAAGTCTTGCTTAGGATCACCCAACTGGCGTCTGAGACCAGAGTTGCTTCTTCCTCACTCCAAATGCAGTATTCTATACACTGTGTCATCTGGCGCTTTGAACAGACATTCACAGTGAGACTTGGGCTGCGACAAGATTATTTTAGCAGCCATTTGGAGGATAGATTGGCAAGAAGAAAAACTAGAGCTAGGGGAGTCAGTGATGAAACTATTACAATAGTCTAGAACAAAGAGAATTGAGATATTTAACAAATGAGTGGTGGAATGGGGCAGCTAGGTGGCGTAGTGGATAAAGCACCGGCCTTGGAGTCAGGAGTACCTGGGTTCAAATCCGGTCTCAGACACTAAATAATTACCTAGCTGTGTGGCCTTGGGCAAGCCACTTAACCCCATTTGCCTTGCAAAAAAACCTAAAAAAAAAAAAGAGTGGTGGGGGTTGGGGTAAAGCAGGGCGCAAACATTGATATACTTTTAAGTTTGATCTGCTTTTATGATCATTTTCTACATCACTTTCTTGAGACCGGGCAATCAGCAAGACAATAATAAATGAAGTCCTGACTTGAAGCCTTTATGGACTTCTGAGGTATAAAATGCTTACACTGGAAGTTTAATAACTCTGAGTTACCCCGGTTCACTTCTGGTGATATCCATCTGAGGATAGAGAAACGAAGAGGTGAAAGAGTTGAGGTAAAGACTGGGTCTATTGGGACCCAGCAACTGATCAAGTATGGATTGTGGTGGACAGAGATGTTTGAAGATGACCCCAAGGGAAGGGTGGGAGAAAGGATGGGTTTGGTAAGGAAAATGAGTTCTGATTTGGATAGGTGAGAGTTTGAAATGCCAAAGGTTATCCCATCGGAGAGGTCGACAGGCAATAAATATAAATGTAAATGTAAAATCATTTTAAGATAATACAGATCTGAGGGACAGCTAGGTGGCCCAGTGGATAGAACACTGGCCCTAGAGTCAGGAGAACTTGAGTTCAAATCCAACCTCAGATACTTAATAATGCCCTAGCTCTATGACCTTGGGCAAGTCACTTAACTCCAAAGCTTTCCAAAAACAAACAATATTGGACTGCCTGGACCTCAGATTATGAGAATGATGAGTGGAGATAGAGATTGGAGAGTCATTTACAGAGAGATGATTAAAAGTGAGATCTTGCTACTATTCCCTCATGCTCTGAGCACAAGGGGAGATCTCTGGGGTGGAAATAAAGATCCCTCAAATTACAGACCCTCAGAACATCTGCTGTAAGACACACAAGGACAAAAATTCCAAGTTTGAATGACCTCAGACGGCAATGTCTGAGGGAGCCACTAGGTGGCTATCTACGGCAACCTCTTCCCCTCTTCCTCCGCCCGCCCTGCCCTCCTAGAATGGAGTCCTACAGAACCCAGAGCTTGGGGAGTTAAGGTCCCTAAGCCAGAGCATCTCCATACTCCTCCCCGCCCCCAAGCGACTTGAGACCATCTAAATTGCAGGGCAAGTGCTGATCTGCATTGACAGGAGTTTCTTCAATGAAGGCTCTCTATGCCATGGAATCATAGGTTTAGTCTACAATAACAACAGTAATAACAATAATTAAAACAACAATGACAAGTCCTCCCTTCCCCAAAACTCTACCCATGGGTGGGGAAGCAAAGCAAGTGGATGCCAGTCACAATCATAGAAAGCCAAGGTTGCCCTTGGTAGCCATCAGTGCCCCAAAACTGACTGGCCTCAGCTGTTAAGATCCCACAAGAACTCTAGGGAGTTAGTCCGTAAGCCTGCCAATTCCTCAGATTGAGTTACCACTCTGATGGCAGAAAGTGAAGAGGAATTAAGAAGCCTCTTGATGAGGGTGAAAGAGGAGAGTGTAAAAACTGGCTTGAAGATTAACATTTAAAAAACTAAGATCATGGCAAGTGGTTCCATTATTTCCTGGCAAACAGAGGAAGAAAAATTGGAAGCAGAGATAGATTTTCTAATCTTAGGCTCAGAGAGAGAGTAATGCAGATAGTGACTACAGTCATTAAATTAAAAGACACTTGTTTCTTGGAAAGTTATGACAAATCTGGACAGTCTGCTAAAAAGCAAAGTGAACTTTGCTGACAAAGGAAAGGTCTGTGGAGTCAAAGCTAGTTTTTCCAGTAGCAATATTTGGATGTGAGAATGGACTATAAATTGAGTACTAATTTTGAATTGTGCTGGAAAAGACTTCGAGAGTCCCTTGGACAAGATCAAATCAGTTAATTCTTAAAGAAATTAATTCAGATGATTCCACTAGAATTTTGAAACTGAAACTTAAATACTTTGTCCAAAGATGGGACTCATTGTAAAAGATCCCGATATTGGAAAAGATTGAAATCAAAAGGAAAGAGGGAATGGCAGAAGATAAGATGGACAGATAGTGTCATGGAAACAAGGAACAAAAATTTGGGCAAATGCTGAGAGATAGTAAAAGCATAGAAGGGCTTGGCATTTTGTGGTCCAGGGGGTCATGAAGAGTTAGACAAGACTGAACAACAATAGCATTTGTGCCCCGACCCGCGGGGCAGAAAAGTGGGGTGTCGAGGAGGACCCAGCCTGAAATGGAATGGGTGAGAATAAGGAGAGTGAGACCCAAGGATGGTGGATAAGGTCTGAGTTTATTTGAGAAAATACATGCTTATATTGTAGAGAAGGAACAAGGGGATTAGTTTAGGGGTGGAGTTGGTATGCCTTGGCCTGAGAGAAGGGATAGTCTGTGATCTGTTTGTTCTTGATAATGGAGGGTGAGGCCTCTTTTGTCTTGGCCCTTGGTATGCCTGGAATTTTGTTTGCTCCTTTTATCTTATCTGACAGGGGGTTTCTTGGCTCCTGGTATGTCTGGAATTTATTTGCTCTTTTTATGGGGGCTTCTTGGCCCCTGGCATGTCCCCCTTTTTTATTTTAAATTTATGGGCAGGATCCCTGTCTTAGGCTGTGCAACTTGATTTTCATGCTTGGTATCCTTGACCAGGAGGGGACCTTAGCAAGGTCCTTGTTATCTCCTGTAGGATATGATGTTCCCAAGTCATGGAGTTGCACTAAATCCCGTCATTGGGTATCACTGCAGCCCTTAGGGGGTGCCTTTCCTTGAGCAGAAGCACGCATACCAAGGTGGGCGAGGTGTAAGAGCAGCGAACCTCAAGGGTTCCATTTGGGGGTCCTCACAGGACCCTTGGCTTTTCAATTGGTGATATAAGACCGAAACTGGTTTTCCAAGGGCTGAGTCAATTTGGGATTTGATAAAGTTGGTCAGTCTCCTGAAGGCCCATGGTCCAAAAGAAATTAGAATTAGGAAGCCAATTAATGGGCCTAGAAGGCTTGGGAGCAGAGTAGAGAGCCAGGGGGATGTGGAAAACCAATTTTTATACCATGCCTCACCTTTCTCTCTCTCCCTTTTTCTTTTTTCCAGGCTATCCTTAACCCTTTGCAGACTGTCTTCTACCAGGCCAAGTTTATCCTTAAAAAAACAGCATTCTTCCTTTAGTGCCGCGCAGAGTCCCCCCTGTTGTAAAAATAACAAATCAAGACCGCGTCTATTTTGTAATGCTACTTCAGCTAGAGAGGCAACAGAATCTTTTAGGTGTTCTAACCCTGCTTGAAGTTCTGAGAGATCCTTATCAATAGCAGAGCTAAGCTGGGTGTACTGTGCATTGGAGGAAACTAAGGAGGCAATACCTGTACCAGAGCCAACAAACCCAAGTCCAATCAGGACTGCGAGTGTAACTGCTGTCAGGGGTTCTCTTTTGTCTCTGATAAGGGTACCCCTTCCATGTTCCCAAAATTGGAGGAATTCCTCCGGGTAGTGGACAGTTAGGTGAGGAAAAAGGGAGACAAGGACACAATAGTCCTTTTTCTCAAGGAATTGTTTGGTGTCCACAAAGGTGGTTAGTCCTGAGGAGCAAGCAAGATAGGTATTAGGAGGGGCTACAGCATATCTATAGGAAGTATTAATAAGGGTACTTTGGTTACATACTGTGTCTAGCTGAAGAGGGGGGAGCATTTGCGGGCCAAGGAGACAATTTCCCTGACCGGAGATTTTTGCAAGAGTGAGGCCTTGGGATTCCCCAGTGCCCCATCTGAGATCATCTGTTCTGTTGGAGTGTGTGATGTTCCCGAATTGAGCAATACCTTCATAGAAGGGAGGGGAAGAGGAATAGCAGATCCAGCATTCTTCCAATGAAGAATTCTGTATCTGGGTCAAAGCTTGTACAGAGGCATTAATGAGGTGATCCAGTACCCAGTTCCTGTCATCTCACAATCCCATTTTTACAATAGAAGTCCCCCGTTCTACCGCATTGTGGGGCTGATGAGCAATGGCATCCCGGGCAAACATAAAAAGAGAGGGTCCCAAGCCTCTCTTTTCTATCTTGAGAGCCACAGCCTGTCATGCGATCATCGGACCCCCATACTGCGTCCCATCCACTGTTCCATTCGGATAATCGACAAAGATCTGGGTACAGGGGAAGCCAGGGTGTCGTGGAGTCAACTTTCGAGGTACTCCAGATGCGGAATCCTTGAGCGTCTTCGACTGACCAAGTGTAGTTAAGTAGTTGGTATGATCAGGACAGTGGAAGGAGCAGGCACAGGACGAGTGCCTTCATGCTGGATCTTTTATCTACAAGAGAGCACAGAGGGAGATTCCTCAGGGGGTTCCCTGGGTGGATTATGTGATTTTACTAGACGCTCGGGTAGCCATCTAGCATTTTGAGCTGATGAATCATAAATACAGGCATGTCCTTTACCCCAGATAAGGACTGGGTCAGGTCCTTGCCATTTGTTGGAGATGGGATCTCTCCACATAGCCTGTGCATAATTGTGTTCAGTAGTGGGATGCCAAAGGAGATCTGCTGCAGATTTGGCATTAGCATCAAGGGAGAGGAAATTGAGGACAAAGAGGGCATGGTTAAGAATGGTTTTAGCATTATTAATCTTGGGGTAGAGTGTCTCTGACCCTTTCTGTAATTTAGTAATCATGTTTTTGAGCATTTGGTGGGCTCTTTCTACAATGCCCTGTCCTTGAGGGTTTTTCATAAGCTCCCTTAGAAGTTTTATAGGTAGTTGAAGCAATGGTTTGACAACGATCAAAAAAATCAGCCTTCCAGGTGAGGAACTGTCCTCGTGTAAGTACTGCCTGGACGACCCTGAGCCATTCGGAGGGGAGAAGATATCCTCCACGGGAGATGGCTTCTAGTGAGAGAGTAAAGGGGGCATTAGGCCCCAGGGGCAGGAAGGCAGGGGCGGTTAGGTATGGAGGGGGAGCGGAGGCTAGGGGCCAGTCTGGGTTATTATATCTAGCAGCTTCTTCCTCAAGTTCTGCCTCATCGCCTGGGTCTGGAGGCTCTGAATCTGGGTCCGTTTCTGGACTGGACCGGAGATTCTTATTTCTTCTAAACACTGGGAAGGTTATGGGCTCCTCTGCTGGTGTTATCTCAGAAGGGAGAGGAGGATAGAGGGATTTGCTTGGGGGGATTTCAATAGCTGCTGAGGGAGATCTAGCTGGAGTTTTAGGGGGTTTCGCTTCCTCTTCTTTCAAAGACTTTATAGAGGCTGTACGCGAAAGAGGGCGAAGGCAGGACTCCGCAACTGAAAGAAGCTTTTGTTTTGTGGGGTCCCTGGTTGCGCTTTCCACTATGTCTCTTATAAGACCCCAGTAAGAAAGGGCTGAAACAGGGACGGCATCGGGTCCTTCTATTTTCAATTTCTGATTAAGATCTCTTCCTACTTTCTGCCATTTGCCTGGGTGGATCTCAGGTCCTGTTACCAGAAACCACGGGCATACCTCATCTATAAAAAGGAAGAATCTAACAAGATCCTTTTTCTTTACTTTAACTCTCCTGTCTTTAAGTGCCAGTTTAAGGTCCCGTATAAAGACCTGTTCTTTAGACAGCTTGGAACCCATGAGAAAAGGATGAGGCAGACGTCACTTACCTGTTCGTGGGGCTCTCCGGAGCGATCAGAGGGGGTCGCGACGATTCTTCTTTACGGGGTCTGCCTGGCAAGAGTCCGTGCCTCGAGCCGCACGTTGGGCGCCACATGCCCCGACCCGCGGGGCAGAAAAGTGGGGTGTCGAGGAGGACCCAGCCTGAAAAGGAATGGGTGAGAATAAGGAGAGTGAGACCCAAGGATGGTGGATAAGGTCTGAGTTTATTTGAGAAAATACATGCTTATATTGTAGAGAAGGAACAAGGGGATTAGCTTAGGGGTGGAGTTGGTATGCCTTGGCCTGAGAGAAGGGATAGTCTGTGATCTGTTTGTTCTTGATAATGGAGGGTGAGGCCTCTTTTCTTTGTCTTGGCCCTTGGTATGCCTGGAATTTTGTTTGCTCCTTTTATCTTATCTGACAGGGGGTTTCTTGGCTCCTGGTATGTCTGGAATTTATTTGCTCTTTTTATGGGGGCTTCTTGGCCCCTGGCACATTTGTCCTACAATCAATTTTCTGCCTCCTCCTTAACACATGACTATCTCCCTCTTACCTACCTCTTCTGTTATGACATCAGCTGGGGGATTTATTTCTCAAACAGGTCCCCCCACTCCTCTGCCCTCATGTCCTCCCTGAGCCTTGTCATGACTCAGTCATAGTTTTGTTCATCAATGTTTATCAAAAAAGGTCATTTTGGTCTGTCCTTTTCAGTTTAGCAGTTGGTTTACCTGGCTTCCTAGGCACTGCTCTCATTAGCATCTTTTTGTTCCAAAAAAAGGGTGAACCTCAAAATCTGGATTCAGATGAGGCTAACTGGCCTCTCATTGCATGTTAGAAGGTGTTTGGTTCCTGTTCTTAAACCTTTTTCCTATTGTAGGAAAGAATGGTGTCTTTTCAGGCTTTTTTGATACCAGACCAAGGTCTGTTTTTAATGAGGGAGGGCTCATTTACCTACTTGAGTCTTTGGGAATCATTCACATTTCCAGACTGAACTACACCCCTTTGAATGGGGTGAGGAGATTCAGTTTGAGAGAAAGTACTAATTTTATTGTGGGGGCATCAAATGGAAGTTCTCAGCATCCTCTGCCACTGTGGTATTCCTCTGAGCAGGGCTAGTGCAGGAAAGCACAGTTAAAACCACCAGTGACAGAAAACAAGATTTGGGCAAACTGAGCAGGTTCAGGGAAGGAAGATGCTTTTTATTTATTTATTTAGATTTTTTGCAAGGCAAATGGGGTTAAGTGGCTTGCCCAGGGCCACACAGCTAGGTAATTATTAAATGTCTGAGACCGGATTTGAACCCGGGTACTCCTGACTCCAGGGCCGGTGCTCTATCCACTGCACCACCTAGCCACCCCAGGAAGATGCTTTAAGACCCAATTTAGTAATATTGGACAATAGGAACTGTGCTGCCACTCTTGTAATCATACCCTTTGAAAATATATATCTATTTTTTCTTCCTATCAGATTCTGCTGGCAAAACTGGGAACCGCTAATTGATTGGCAGCATCTGACTCAGGGTAGATATTCAAGGAGCTGATAGTGGGTGTAGCTGGGGGCTGGCTAAAAAAAAAATGCTATCGGGGTGGCTAGGTGGTGCAGTGGATAGAGCACCGGCCCTGGAGTCAGGAGTACCCGGGTTCAAATCCGGTCTCAGACATTTAATAATTAACTAGCTGTGTAGCCCTGGGCAAGCCACTTAACCCCATTTGCCTTGCAAAGAAAAAAGAAAATTTTGTAACTTAAAAATATGCATATGGATGACTGTTGAAAAACTTTCAAAACATGTAATTGGGAAAATAAAAGAACTTATCAGTTGGAGGGGGGATAAAGTGATCATGGACACTCTCTGAAGAAATTGCCCCCTTTAAAGAAGGTGCTATTTTCTGTGAGTGAAGCAGAATGACAAGGGTTCAAAAGAAATGTGAGATGAGCAAATTTAGAGTCATCTCCACTCCAGATGTTCATGTGGTCTGTTTGTGTCCAACCTGTGGTAGAGCCTTCTGAGCTCATGTTGGTCTAATCAGTCACAGTCTGACATACATAGTGAGGTCACGTGTGTGTAGATCTCCTTTCTTGAACTTAAGAGTCCTCACCATCACTGTCATCAGCTGACAGCAGATCTTGTACAGATCCCTGAGATAGCATATTTTTTTAGGGTTTTTTTGTTTTTGCAAGGCAAATGGGGTTAAGTGGCTTGCCCAGGGCTACACAGCTAGTTAATTATTAAGTGTCTGAGACCGGATTTGAACCCGGGTACTCCTGACTCCAAGGCCGGTGCTCTATCCACTGTACCACCTAGCTGCCCCAGTTACATAATTTTCTTTCACTCTCCTTCCCACCTCCCTCCCCTCAAAGGCAAACCATCTGGTGAATATTGTATATATACATTTTGTTTAACGTTTACAGATTAGTCATTTTTCTGTATGAACAAAATAGGAATAAGGGAAAAGAAAGAAAACCATGAGCTAGAAAAGACATAAAAGAAATTTTTAAAAAGTGAAATTTTTAAAAAAGCTCATTCAGATTCTGTGGGTTTCAGGGTTTTTTTTGTTTTTTGTCCTCTGGATGTGGAAAGCTTTGTTCATAACAGGTCTCCCAAGGTTGTTCTCACTCTCTGAACTGCTGGGAGGAGCTGTATCTATCAAGGTATCAACTCACAATGTTGTTGCTGTCTACAATGTTCTCTTGGTTCTGCTCGCTTTGCTCAGCATCAGTTCCTGTACTTCGTTCCATGCTTGTCTAGTGTTTGACCATTTGTGGTTTCTTATAGAATAGTACTTCAACATTCATACATTTAGCTATTCACCAATGGATGGCATCCCCTCAATTTCCAATTCTTTGCCACTACAAAAAGAACTACTATGAATTTTTGGAACGTGGGATTTTCTGTTTTTTTTTTTTTTATGATTTCTTCTGGATAAAGATCAATTTAGTATTACTGGGCTAAAAGGTATGATCAGTTTTATTGCTCTTTGGGCAGTTCCATATAGCTCTCCAGAACAGCTGGATCAATTTTCACAATTCTACCAATAGCCCTTGCATCATTTCTAATCTCCATGTAAGTGCATGTCTTGCGTCAGTACTCCCTAAGTTAATCTTTTAGGAAAATACACATTTGAATATGGCATTTGAACATGGCCAGTTCATGAGTTACTATCTCTGTAGTGAATTTGAATGCTTGGAATATAGCTTGAGGACCTCAGTATCCTGCACTATATGTTGCCAAATGACCTTCAGCATCTTCACCAGACAGCTCAAGTGGAAGAGATTTCATTTCCTGTTATGGGACTGGTAGACTGTCCAGGTTCCAGTAGGGCACTGTAGACCTTCAGTCTGGTAGGTAGCCACAAAAGCACATTCAGGGCCATCTCCACTCATTCTGATTCATATCTAGATTCATATCTGGATCAAGATGACTCTGGAGGAGAAAGTGAAGCTGGTGACTTAACACAGCCCTCCTCACTCAAATCCAATTCATGTGCTTTTCAAGGCATCCCCTCCCTGATGTCATGGTCTTCTTTTTCTATTTTTGCTTTTGCAAGGCAATAGGGTTAAGTGACTTGCCCAAGATCACACAGGCAAGTAAGCCTGAAGTCTGAAGCCAAATTTGAACTCAGGTCCTCCTGACTCCAGAGCTGGCGTTATATCCATTGTGCCAACTAGTTGCCTCCATCATAGTCTTCCTCAAGAAAAGACAAACATCAGGAGCAGCAGCAGCACCACATACATACATAAAAAAACATATATGCATATATTATATACACATATAAATTGTCAACCTTAATCCTTTGGGACTACAAATCAATTGAAAATAAAAATAGGTTTTATGTGAAGTTTTATTCTCTAAGAGAAACCTATATGTGGAAGTTATCATTAAAGATATGTGACAAAGAGCTTAATGAGGGGAAAGTATGTTTAGAATCCTAGAAAGAGTCATAAAATTTGGGGGGGTGTCAAACAATTAGGGTCGCATTAGTACATCAGGGTGTCCTTGATGATTTTATGATCCTCTTATGCCTCCAGCACTGACAGCTAGCAGGACCAGCCCGTCTCTTTTCTGACTTGACATTTTGTTATCAGAGGTTCTAGGCATAGAAAGCATTGAGATTTCTCCCTTTCCAAAATGTCCTAAGTATAAGCATTTCTCTGGATCTCTTACAGAGATAAGCGGGCCACTTGCCTGCTTTGCTGTCACTGTTCACACGACCAAGAAAGTCCATTTGTAGACGCAACTAGACGCCAGCCTTCAGATTCACATCCTTGAGGAGGGCAGAGGCCGACACCCAGAGCTATCAACCCAATGAGAGGCTGAGAAATCAATTTTGGGTCTGAAGTATGAGATTCAAGAACATTTTTACAAAATATAGAGGGGGGGAAGAGAGCGAGAAGCAGAAGGAAATTTTGAGAATCCAGTGAGATGCTCAAAGAACTATTGTTGGTTTTTTAGGCTTTTGCAAGGCAGTGCGGTTCAGTGGCTTGCCCAGAGTCACATAACTCATTACCAAGTGTCTGAGGCCGCATTTGAACTCAGGGCCTCCTGCCCCCAGGGCCGGTGCTCGATCCCGCAGCACTCAGCTGCCCCCCAACTCACTATCACTGCATAGACCACGCTCTCGGAGTTTCCCTCCGGGCCGCAATGGGCCGTCGGGGCAGGGGTGTGGTAAAGCTCCGCGGCGTGGGCTTCAAGGCCCGGCAGTCCTCTCGAGTGGGGTCCCCGGGCCCCTCCCCGGGGGCGCGCGCGGCCAGGCGCTCCGGGGCTCCGGCCCTCGGAGCTCGGGCCCCAACGCGGCGCCTTTTACAGTGCCCCCCCGGGAACGTTCCTGCCACGGCCCGCGGCTTCCCATCCGGAAGGTTTTGGAGGACGCACCCGGTCTTCCTGGGGGCGGAGCCGGCCACCAGGCTAGTCCTCGCCCCGCCCCGGAAGTCACCCGACGGAAGTGTCATGGCGGCGTCGGCACGCTGGAATCACGTGTGGGTCGGCTCGGAGACCGGGATCTTGAAGGGTGAGGGGCCGGGGGGAGGCCGGGGCCGGGCCGGGGGGCCGGGCCGGGCCGGGGCGGCGCTCACCCGCGCCCCGTCCCCGCAGGCGTGAACCTGGTCCGGAAGCAGGCGGTGAACTTCACGGAGGCGGCGGGCCGGCCGCGGCGCGAGGAGGAGGTGAGCGCGCTGTGCTGGGCGGACGCGGCGGAGAGCCAGGTGAGGCGGGGCCGGGGCCGGGGCCGGGGAAGGGCGGGACCCCGGCTGTCACCCCCTTGTCTCTGCCTCTGTGCCTTGGGGCGGGGCTAAGTGACTTGCCCAAGGCCACACAGCTCGGTCGTTTTGTGTCGGAGGCCGGACTCGAACTCGGGTCCTCCCGACTCCAGGGCCGGGGTCCGGCCGCCCCCTGCGTTGTGTCTTGCAAGGCCTGCTGCTGGGCAGGGCCGCCGGACCCCGAGGAAGCGGATGCCGGGGCGCCCCGTTAGCCTGCCGCCCCCTGCCTCCCGCGACATCTTGCCCTCCAGCCTTTTGTCTTTGCGAGGGGGGCCGTGCACGCTATCCGGGCCGGGTGGGAGGTGGCGGGCATGGAGTGTTTTGAAGAGGGTCCTGGGTTTTAGAGGAAAAAGAACCTTCGTGATCCCCTAGGTCAACTTGTCCCACCCTTATTTTACAAGTGAGGAAACTGAGGCCCGAGTCTTCTCCACTGGACTCCGGACTTTTAAATCCAGGTCTCTTCCTCCTGCAGAAGAGGGAACTGGCCCTTTCACTTGGACGGAGGAGACCTTGCAGGCAGCTGGGAGAGCTTCGTATGACCGCAGAGTCCAATTTGTCCTGAGTGCACAGAACTACGAGGTGGTTGGGGAAGGCCTTGAACGCTGGCCTGAGCTCTCGGTCATCCAGATGCGAGTGAATTTGGTGAGGGGAGGGACAAGACAGAGGGAGGCCCTCGCCTCCAGATCTGTTTCTGTCACTTCCTCACTTCATGGTCTTGACATCTGTCGCTTCCCTGCCTTGGGCTTCAATTTCCCCATCTGTAAAATGAGAGATTGGACTAGGTGGCCTTATACTTTTGTGTTTCTAAATCTGTTAAGAAGAGTATTTTGAGGGTTGTGGGAAGGATGACCTGGATAGGAGAGATTTAGTGATAAAGGGTGGCCAGAGCTGGAATAGTGTGATAGGTAGAGAAATGACCTCCCCACCCCAGGCCTCCCATTGTCCTTTCTCTGTTCTGCTTCTCCCGATGCTCCCATTGAGTGTTGTCTTATCACCAGAAGACATCCTCTGATTCCTGGTGTTAAAGAGCCCACCCTGAGCACTAATGCTATCAGAACAGAAAGACCTGCCCTCGACCCTTGGTTGGGGTACACATTAAGTGGGAGAATTGATGTTGATTTTGCACTTTGTTTTTTTTTGGGACAGTAGGGTTAAATGACTTGGCCAAGGTCCCATGGCTACTAAGTATCAAGTGTCTGAGGCCACGTTTGAACTCAGATCCTCTTGACTCCAGGACCAGTGTTCTATCCACTATGCAACTCAATTTTGTATTTTATATTGAATGTTACTCTGTAAGTTTTGTTGTTCTGTGTTCTTTATATCAACCCAAAGCTTCTTTTTCTGAACATGGAAGCAGCTGAGGAGTTCAAAAGTTCAGTCTCCCTCTCGGAAGTTAGATATTTAACATTTAAGTTTTCCATAACCACTGCCAGTTAAAGACAAACTGTTATCTCAGCTTCACCTTCAAGGTTTCTGTGTTATCCTTGAGAAGTGGACTAGCTGATCCCTTTCCAGGTTTAACCTCCTCAGCCTTAGCCTTGAAAAAGGTGGTTTTATCTAGTCCCCAGGTGCCAGTTAGTTTATGTCTCTGGTCCATATCAGTGACCTCGGGGTGCAGCTGCGATCATATATTCACTAAAGCTTCCTTAGAAGACAGAGATAGTCTTCATTTCCCAGCTGTATTGTGCCCACTATCTTTCATGTAATTAGTCTGAATGCTTTCTTTGGTTCAGAAACTTTGACTTGCCATTGAGCTGTTGTAATGACTGGTAGCACCTTTTTAAATTTCACAGATGCATCTACCACCAACATTTTTCTATCAGATCCTGTATTTGAGGCAGTACAAATAATAGTCAAAGGAACAATGACAATGATTAGAAATTCACTTAGGAATAACGGCATCAGGAATAACATCTGGCATTTTCTAGAGTGCTCTGAGATTTGCAAAGTACTTTCCATAAAGTAGTCATGGAACAGGATTGTCTGGCAGAACTCAGGCTCACATTCAGGGCAGGAAACTTGACATTTTACAACATCAGACACAGATTGTGTGTTTATGAAGTCAGAAAGCTTGTCTGTCTTAACTTGGCTTTATGCACAACAATTCTGCATACAACTAGGAACTTCCAACATTCAGAACCCGTTGCACCTCCTTTTTATACCTGGGGAGATGTTTGTTCAGGTGAATTGAATCTAATCCAGTCTCCCTCCCTACAGATTCTAATTGGCTGTGCCAATGGAACTGTGAAATGCTTCAGCACAGAAGAAGGCAAGTTCCTGAGGAGCAGGTCCTGTCCAGGAGGAGAAGGGACTTATCGGGGACTTGCAAAGCATGATGGGTAAGGACCTCCAAACTCTACCCCCTTTCTTCCCTTTTTCACCCCCAGTACTGGCTTCAGTCCAGGCATTCTCTCCTCTTCAACAGACTTGGAGTTCAGTTACCTGCCTCCCCTGCCCCCCATCCCAGCAGATCCTGGTCCTGGAGTTCCTGGTCCAGTACTTTAGGATCCTAGTTAGCCCCTGACCACATATGGCTATTGGGGGGATGTATCAAGAGCCTTTCTTAGAACTGGGCTAGGGAGAAGAGGCAAAGGAGGGAGGCGAGGGACTTCAGATGAAGAGTAGAGGCCATACAGTGGGGTACAGCTTGGCAGAGCTTCCTTCTGGGGCTCAACTAAAGTCTGTCCATTACCTCGTTTGTTTTTTGCTCCCGTTTGTTTCTGCAGCTGCCTCATTACTTGTGTGGAGTCTGGGATACTCCGAATCTGGCCTGAAGACTCTTCTGAACATGTGAGGGCTTTTCTTTTCCTTTATTGATTTAGGAAAATCGTTTTGGTGATTGTTTTGATTTAGGTTTTGTTATAAGCAAATATCCAGATGTTTAAACAAAAATAAAGGATGTGTGAAGTTTGAAATTGCTATTATTTAGGGAATTTGCACATAATTTAAATCGTGTAGCCTGACTACTTTTAACAAGTGGCAACACAATCATTTGGGAGTTCCGGTCCCCCCCCCCTTGCCCCTTCAGGGCATTTTCCAGGAGCTGTTGCTGGTTTTTCAACATGGTTATTATTAGCATCATCATTCTCATTAGGCAGTTTCTTTCTTCAGTCTCTTTCCCGTTTGTCTTCCTGGATTTCTTTGTTCTTCACAGCTCATTTCCTAAACTGCATTTCTATTCCATGACAGTTTGAGGCACATTTTACAGGACAATACATTTTGCTCTAAATCTTTCTACAAAGTCAGGTGTTTTTATACTTTTAACAAAGAAAGGACTTTCTTGGGATGGATAAAGCTATGTTTCTTTCCCAAAAGGGTCAAACAGATCAACCTTGTTTCTTTTTTTAAAATAGAATTTTATTTATTCATTTATTTATTGTGATTAACAAAAAGCTCCTCTTTCCCCATTTGAGAGGTAAGGGTGTAAAAACCCTTGTTATAATTAGCATAGACAAGCAAAACAGATTACATAAAAATACCTGTTTGCTCCTGCATCTTGAGTCCATCCCTATTATCAGGAAATGAACAGTTTGCTGTTCCATCATTGTTCCTCAGGGATTTTGTAGTTGGTTGGTCATTTGCATCCATCAGTGTTTTTTAAATCTTTTTAAAATAACTCTACAGTAAAAGTTATGATTGTATAAGTTATTCTCTATTTCCTAATCTTGGAAATTTCAGATTTCTCTGAAACAGTCCATTTCATCATTTGTAAAGGTCCAGTACTATTCTGTATAATCACATCCTGTAATTTGTTAAACTATTTCATTCCCCAGTTGATAAGACATCCCCTTAGTTACCCATTCTTTGTCATGCAGAAAAGAGCTTCTGTAAATATCTTTGTAAATATGGGCCCTTTTCCTTTATTTGATCTCTTTGGGGTATAGAATCAGTATATGGGAAGTTCAGTTCTTTGAGAACTGAGCTCCAAATCCTTTCCCCAAAGGAATGGTCTAATCCATGTGAGGTTTTCCCCTCATAACAAGTTTATGATCAGTTCTGAAAGCAGCTTCATCTTGTCTGTGCTTATCCCCAGAGAGGATTCTTTTTTGTTTTTTTTTTTTTTTTGGTCTTTTTTGAGGCAGTGAGATGAAGTAACTTGCCCAAAGTCACACAGCTAGTAATTTTCAAGTGTCTGAGACTGGATAGGAACTCATGTCCTCCTGACTCCACTGTGCCACACAGATGCTCCCCAGATAAGATTCTTGGCTGCCTTTAAGACTAGACCATAGTATTTGAAGGTGGAAGGGACTTGCCTCTAGCTTGCTCATTCTACAGAGCAGGAAACAAACCCAGAGAGAGGCTGTGATTTCCCCTGGACACACTGGTGTTAAGTGGCATTCAGACCCCAGCTCCTTGGATCCAATCCAATCTCAAACCCTCCCATGAACTGCCCTTTTGTATTAGGAACTTTATAGTCATTGAAGATGAGCCAGACCTTCCCTGGCAGGTAAGCTGCCTGGTCTTCTCTCATCTTTTGGCTCCTTTTGGGTCCTAAGATGCCTCCCTACCAGGACGACTTATCCACTTTATGGGCCTTTTTGTCACAGATCAAAGAACTCAGTGTGGGTCCAGGTGTGTGCAGGATGCGCCAGGACCCTGATCGACCCCACATAGTAGCCACTGGTGGGAAGGAGAATTCGCTGAAGGTCTGGGACCTGCAGACATCATCCCAGGAGCCCATATTCAAAGCTAAGAATGTGAGTGATGGAGTCACGGCAGGGGATGTCAAGCTGGATGCTGAGGGGCAGGGGGCAAGAGGGGAGATCATAGGAGGGTCTCCAGTGTCACTGTAGGGCAATCAGAAGTGGACCTGACCCATGTGTCCCCTGTCTAGGTCCGCAATGATTGGTTAAATCTCCGGGTTCCCATCTGGGACCAGGACATCCAGTTCCTCCCAGGGTCACAGAAGATTGTCACATGCACTGGACATCACCAGGTGAGAAAGTAGGAGGGACGACCCCCAGTGATCAACTGGATGGCCAGTCACTAGTGTCCAGCATTTTTGCTGGCCTTCACTGCTGCTCCAGGCCTTCATCTCCCAATCAAGCAGCACATTTATTAAACTGATTTCTGGGCAATTTGCTTGGCAGTTTGCTCAGATGGGGCCTACAAGTAACAAAAATGCACCAATTTAGAGAAGGAGGGCGCCCACCAACAGAGGGATAATCTAAGATTTCCTTTTTATGGGGGAAGTAGAGGGGGTGGGCATGGAGGGTGGCCTTCCAGGCTTGAAGGATGATCCTGCCAATACATGGAGATTGGAAAGAGAAGAGTGCTTTCAGGAAAGAATGTTTTGTTTTGGATGTGTCAAGTTGAAAATATCTTGGATTACCCAGTTAGAAATTCTCAGCAGGTAGTTGTTGAGAGACTAAAAGGCAAGAGAAAGGTGGGGTTAGCATAAATAAAACTTATGAAATCTTCCATCTAGAGTGGGAAGAAACTCCCAGCCCTTTTTGTTCAGCCCCTTCATTCTGTCAAAGAAGCTGAATCCTAGAAGCTTTAAAGGACTTGCTATTGTGAAAGGCAGGATTTGAACTGTTTCGTTGACACCAAAGCCACTGTACCATGGAGCTTTCTTCACTGAGACTTGTGCCTCCTATTAAACCCTAAATTCCTTCATCTCCTTGAATGTTTGTATATTGAGACTGTTGTGGCTCATATTCCTTTGGAGCTGGAGCTCCCATTTCTTTGCTTCCAACTGTTCTCCCACATCTTCGAAGGTATGAGCTTCCTTGGCCCCATTCCAAAATGGTTATATTCAACTCCACCAACAGTGCTGCTAGCCTGCCTCCTTCCAACTCTATTCCTAGTTTTGGTGGCTTGGTCAGTTGGCTCATATTTAAACCAAACTTCAGGGATGTTCTGGTCTGTATTTCTTAAGACTGCTTTCCTCTGTAGTAATGAATAGCTGGCGATTCTTTGGGGAAATTTCTTCCTATCTCTTGACTGCTTATCTCCTGGGAAATGGCCTCTGGCCTACTTTAAAAAAAATTTTTTTTTTTTTTGAAAATTAAGTGTTGGGTCGGCTAGGTGGCGCACTGGCCCTGGAGTCAGGAGTACCTGGGTCCAAATCCGGTCTCAGACACTTAATAATTACCTAGCTGTGTGGCCTTGGGCAAGCCACTTAACCCCATTTGCCTTGCAAAAACCTAAAAAACCTAAAAAAACAATTAAGTATTTTTTTTTAAATTAAGCCGTTTCCCCTAGTCCTCCTCCAGGTACAAACTTTGCCAGCAAAACAAATTGAAATCTGGCAGGCATGGCCAAGAATAATAGCTAGCATTTATATAGTGCTTTAATGTTTTCAAAATACTTTACAAATTTTATCATTATCCCCATTTTAAAGATGAGGAAACTGAGGTAGCAGTTAGGTAATTTGCTCAGGGTTTCACAATTAGTACATATCTCTAGATTTGAACTCAGGTCTTCCTGACCTAGTATTCTGTCCATCACTGTCTCATTGCCTCGCCATCTCTACATTTTAAAATTTAACATATGTCAGGGTACTGGTATGTTTGATCTTCATTCTTTTTGTAATCTTATTATGTGGATCAGAATTTTAAAATCTTTCAATATTTTTATCTGTAAAGTTATTTTGGGGTTTTTTATTTCTGCTCATTTTCTATCAGTTCACAAAGCTCTTACTGGTTTCCTCCAGAATTGTCTATTTGATCATTTCTTACAAGGTATCTTTTATTACATTTAGTTGCCAGTTTCTTTAGCCATTCTGTTTCCAAATCTTAACTGCCATGAAAAGAGAAGCTCTAACTTTTTGGTTAGAATCCTTCATTGCTTTCCCCAATAGCTGAACCTTCTATCAAACATTCCTCATTTTCTTTGGCATCGTTGCCATTCTGATAGGGGCATAGGGGCCACCTGATAGGTAGTTGCTTTAATTTGCATTTCCCCATTTGTTAACTTCAGATAAAGTATGATTATTGACAGCTTAGATTTACTTTGAAAAATGTCTGATTGGATTCGATGAGTGTTGATGCTTGGGGAAATGGCTCTTATAAATTTGAATCACTTCCTCGTATATCCGAGAGATGAGACTCTTCTCAGAGAAACTTGATTTTTACCTCTCTTCTAAA
This sequence comes from Macrotis lagotis, assembly GCF_037893015.1. Taxonomy (NCBI): domain Eukaryota; kingdom Metazoa; phylum Chordata; class Mammalia; order Peramelemorphia; family Peramelidae; genus Macrotis; species Macrotis lagotis. The sequence goes on from NC_133660.1 coordinate 285,894,393, forward strand.
TTTTACATTAACTTTTTAATTTGTAATAATCAAAATTATCACCCATGTAGTCGTTAAGTCTTTCTCCATTCATATTTTCTGTTTTTGAAAGGCAATGGGGTTAAGTGACTTGCCCAAGGTCACATAGTTGGTAATTAACGTGTCTGAGGCCAGATTTGAACTCAGGTCCTCCTGATTCCATGGTGGGTGCTCTATCCACTGCACCACCTACCCTTGCTTCTCCATTCATCTTTTTTTTTTAATTTTTTTTTTAGATTTTGCAAGGCAATGGGGTTTAAGTGGCTTGCCCAAGGCCACACAGCTAGGTAATTGTTAAGTGTCTAAGGTCAGATTTGAATGCAGGTATTCCTGACTCCAAGGCTGGTGCTCTATTCACTGTGCCACCCAGCCGCCCCTCCATTCATCTTTAAAGTAATTTCTGTCTTTCTCCCAATTTGATTAACTTTTTTTTAATAGTGAGGCCATGGACTGTATTTGGAGCTTATTTTCTTGTGAGGCTGGTAAAATCTAATTTGTTTCATAAGTTTCCCTGCAGTTTTTGTCAAATATGAGTTTTCCTCCTAGTAATTGGTGTCTCTGGCTTTTTTAAAAATAAAGTGCTATTGTATATCTTATTAGTTTCACTTATGTCTTTAAAAACCATTACTGAATTAATGATTATTGCTTTGTAATGTGTCTGAGGATCTGATACTGGTAGACTACCTTCCTTGCCATTTTTCAAAAAATTCTTGAAGTTCTCGACCTTTGGGGGGCAGCTTGGTGGTGCAATGGATAAAGCAGTAGCCCCAGAGTCAGGAGGACCCATGTTCAAATCTGACCTCAGATACATAATTTCCTACCTGTGCAAACCTTGAGCAATTCACTTAACCCCATTGCCCTGCCCAAAAAAAAAAAAATTGTCCTTTTGTTCTTCCATATTAACTTGATTTTTTTCTGACATTCTCTTGAGAGAGCAACTTTGTCAGTTAATTAATGTCATTTTTATAATACTGGCTTGACCTCTCCAAGAATTTGTTTCATCAGTTTTGTAGGCCCTTTTGTATTGTGTTTTATCTTTAGAATTAGAGTCTCTGAGGGGCTCTTAGGAAATTGATTAGGATTTCCTTTTAGTTTTTGTTTTGGATTTTCTTGGTTATATGTAGAAATTCTGATTATGTGGGCTGTATTTTATATCCTCTAATTTTGCCGACATTAATTCAGTTTTTAGTCGATTCTTGGATTTTCTAAGAGCATATCTGCAAAGAGTAGTAATTTAATATTCTTTGTCTAGAATTCCCTTAATATTTTGGAGAAAGTTACTGCTTATAGCAAACACTGTTAGCAAAGTGTTAAGTAGTACAACTGTATTAATAATGAGCGCCCTTGCTTGAGGGCAGTTAGGTGGTGTTGTGGGTAAAGTGCCAGGCCTAGAGTTCCAGAGGACCCAGGTTTCAAGCTGGCTTCAGACATCTGGGCAAATCATTTAACCACCTAGGTGGTGCAGTGGGTAGAGTGCTGCCCATGGAGTCAGTAAAAAAAAAAACCATAGTAAAAGATTGAGATTCTGTACCAAACTCTCACTCTTGGGTCTCTCTGCCTCTTCTGAACCAGATAGACTGGTGGTCCTCCAGTTTTCACGAGCACTGAAGACAGCCTCTCAGACTGACTTGAAGGTGCTTTGTTTTTATGAATACAAGATCTTCTCTGTTCTGCTTTCAGTCTGAACTGTTCCCTCCAGTAGAGAACAGTGCATGCTCCTCTTCAGGCTGGTTTGTTCCACTGCTCACCCCATCTCGTGGTCCCTGATTAGATTTCACCATGGAATGGCCTGTCTCTTCCCCCACAACTCAGTGTTCATTGGTAGGCCAGAGACACAAGTCTGGAGAGCTGGAATGGGAGTATATAAGATGTGTGGTTGGACAGACAAATTCTGGGTCTCCAGAGGATCCTGGAGTTGACAAAATTGATCCAACTTTTCCTTCTCCAGCCCCTTTTTCAGATGAGGAAACTGAGCTCAGAGAACTAGGTATATCTAAGGGTTCATTAGGCTTTACAGCCCTAACGTCCAAGTGCTCTTTCCTCTTCATACCACATTAACATCCCAATTTCCTTCCAGGTTCGAGTGTATGACCCATCCTCCCCACAGAGGCGGCCTGTCCTGGAAACTACCTATGGAGAGTATCCCCTGATGGCAATGACCCTCACTCCAGGGGGCAAGTGAGTGATGGGGAATGGGGTACTTGGGGGACTCTGGGTGTGAAGGAGATTTTGAAGTCCACCTCTCATCAATCCCTGTCTGCTTTCTGGTCTCCTTTCCAAAGCTCTGTGGTCATCGGGAACACCCATGGGCAGCTAGCTGAAATTGACCTTCGGCAAGGTGAGTTGGGCAGAGGGGCCACGAGAAACTGGGAGTCTGGGGCAGAGGAAGGATAGGCCAGGGAGTGGTGGCTCCTTCACCCTTCCTCTTCACTCTCCTTCAAATACTCCCCCCCCCCCCCACTCCCCAGGGCGCCTGGTTTGCTGCTTGAAGGGTCTGGCAGGCAGCGTCCGAGGCCTGCAGTGTCATCCGACTCAGCCCATTCTCGCTTCCTGTGGCCTGGACCGAGTTCTGCGGGTCCATCGACTTCGGGAACCTCGAGGATTGGAGCACAAGGTGACTGCAAGCAGACGCACATCCCATCCCTCACTCTAGACTTCTCTTCAACCCTTCCCACCTAGTCCAGAACAATCTTGCCTCAGGCTTCTGGGGGGGGGCTAAGGGAGGGGCCTGGCGAACCCACTTTCAACTTCCCTCCTGTTCCCCAATTGTCTCCTTCAGGTTTATCTCAAGTCAAGACTGAACTGTCTCCTGTTATCAGGCAGAGACAACTGGGAGGTGAGATCAGCCTCATCCAATCTCATTTATTTGTTAGCAACTTGGTGGTGGTGGTGCTGGGCAGTAAATAGGAAACACGGAGGGGTATTTAGAGGGAAGGGTCTGAGCTGGGGGGGGCCTTTAGTAGAGATTAGTGAGAGACAGCTGCTGGTGTGATCTGAGGAGCCCTCCTCCCCCATACTTATTGCCCATGTGGAAAAATCACGAGTTCACCTGAATCGGGGTGCTTTGCTTCTGGACTTGGGCATGTCACTTTACCTTTGCCTCAGTTTCCTTAACTGTAAAGTGCTGCTGGTGGTAGTGATACCCCGGCTTGGTGCTTGTGAAGATCAGATGAGAGTTGGCTCAGCACCCAGCTTCTCCCTGCCTCGGTTTCCTTCCTCCGAGACCCCTTCCAGCCCAGAGCTGGGATCTCGAGTCTTGGGCAATCACAGGCCCTGAGCTGGTGCTGTGGGGGCAGACCGGGGCTGTGACCTGGGGGGGGGTAGGGGAATTGGAGAGGCTTGGCAGAGAGGGGGGCTCCCGGGCCGGGCCTCCCAACCCTCCGCCTTCACCCCCCAGGATGCGCCCAGAACTCCCGGGCCGGCCCCCTCCGAAGAAGCCCAGGCCGACGAGTTGTGGGATTCGCTGGAGCCCGTGGTGGCCGGGGCCAAGAGGAGGCACAGCGCCCCGGGGCCCGGCCCCGGGGGCAAGAAGCAGCCGCGGCCCGGGGCGCCCTCCCCCCTGGCCCCCCTGTGCAAATAAAGACGTCCCGCAGCCCGAGCCCTGCCTCCTCCTTGGGGTTCCACGGCCGGGGGGCGGGGGGCGCTGAGGTCACAAAGGCCGGCGAGGGGGCGGGGCGATGGCCGCCTGGACTCGGGGCCTCCGGTGGGGTCATGGGCTGCGCCAAGTCCAAGAAGGGCAAAGATGAGCCGGACTCGGGGGAGGCCATGGAAGGTAGGGGCGGCCGGGGGGCCGCGGCGCTGTCCCGGGGCCGGGCCGGGGGGGAGCCCGGGGCGGGCCCGGGCCGCGGCGCCCGGCCCCCCGCTCCCGGCCCCTCCCCCCGCAGGAGCCAGCCGCCTGGGGTCGCGCCGCTCCAACGACAGCCTGATCATCACGGTGCTGTGGCGCCGCCTGTCCCTCTTCAGCCGCCGGGACTCGCGCAAGCGCTCCTCGGCCGTGGGCTCGGGCGCGGGCGGCAGGGCCGAGGCGCGGCCCCAGGGCGGCCCCGAGGCGCCGCGGGAGCCGCCGCTGCCGGAGCTGGACCTGGACCTGGACCTGGACCTGGACCTGGACCCCGACCCCGACCCCGACCCCGCCGCCGGGCCCCGGTGACCCCGCCCCGCCCCGCCCCCCCCGGAACAGAGAATAAACGTGGAGATCTGGAGCCGCGAGACGCCGCCTGCCTCGCCGTGGGGGGCGGGCCTCAGTTTCCCGGCAGGGAAAAGGGGGGACGGCCGGGCGGCGCAGCCGGCCCGGAGCCCTTTAAGGCGCCTCGGGAAGTGACGTCACGGGGGCGTGGCGCCGCGGGCTTCTTAGAGGAGGAAAGGCGGGGTTCCGCCGGCCGGGGGGCGGGGCGGCGGGAGGGGGCGTGACTTCCGGCGCCGGCGGGGGGCGGGGCGACGCGCTGCCGTCATCTGGGGCGGGGCCGCGCCTAGGTGACGTGTCAGCCTCTGGTCTCTGGTCCCGTTTCTCTGGCTCGGTCCCCGGGGAAGAAGCAGTACCAGTCCGGGCGGCGGCGGCGGCGGCAGGAGGCAGCGACGCGGAGGTAGGAGGCGCCCCGGACGAGGCCGGGCAGGACGCTGGGGGCCCGGGGCGGCCGGCTGCCGATGGGGCGGGGATGGGGGGGCGGCCGACTCCGGGAGCCAGGACACTTCTGCCGGTCCAGGCGCTGGTGAGAGACGTCTCCTCCGCCCAATCAGAACGTCGCACGGTGAGAAAGACAACGGAGGCGGCCAATCGTTGCCCGAAACCGCGAGGGGGCGGGGTTTGGCCTGGGGCGGGACTTCCGATGGCGGATAAACATTTTGGAGGGGACCCCCCCCCCCAGCGGCGTCCTGGTCTCCTGGGATCCCCGGAACATTATCCCTCCCCTCCCCTCCTGCCTCTCCCCATCCCGAGCCCTCCTCCGGCCCCTAGACAGCCCCCTGTCCACCTCCCCCTGCCCCTGGGTGATTCTCCCCCCTTTGACTTCCCCCATTCTCCTGCCCTTTCTGGTCCCTGCCCTCCCCTTTTGTTCCCCCTCCTCCTCCAGCCCCCCTTTCTCCTCTCCTCGTCTCTCCCCTCCTTCAGCTCCCCCTCTTTCTCCTCTTCATTTCCCCCCTCCTTTCCCATTCCCCTCCCTTTTCCTTTCTTTCCTCCCTCACCTCTTTTCTCCCCCTCTTCCCTCCTTTCTCTTCTTTCTCCCTCACTTCCTTCCTTTCCCTTCTCTTCTGGTTCCCTCTCGTCTCCCTCCCTTCTTCCCCCCCCATCTATCTGCTCTCTCCCCCCATTCACTTTCCATTCTTTCTTCCCCTTCTGCCCTCCCAGGTGTGGTAGCTAGGTCACAAGGAGCCCCAAGTTAAGTTTTGGTCTTAGAGACTCCTTAACTGTGTGTCTCCGGGCAAGTGACTTAAGCTTTGTTGGCCTCAGTTTCCTCACTTGTAAAGTAAAGGTAATAATGCCAGTTACCTCCTAGGGTTGTTGTAAAGCTCAGAGGAGATGTTTATGTAAAGCACTCAGCATGGTGCCAGGCCCTTCCTGAATGAGCGTTTCCTTTCCTCCTCCCTATTCTCTCCTTCCTCCTTTCCTTCCCTCCCCGTCTTCTTCAAACTCTCCTTCCTTTTTCCTTTTTCCCATCCTCTTTTCTCCATTGTCCTCTCTTTGATTTTCCTTCCGTAGTGGACCTCTCTCTGCCCAGCATTGTTTTCTTCCTATGCTTTTATTTTCTCATTTCAGTTTCCTCTTCACTTCTTTATCTTGTTCTCTTGTTTCCTCAGATATCTTCTCCTATTTCCCTTTTGGCATGTACAGCAAGAAAACCTTGAACTTGGAGTGAGAGCCCCCGTGCAGAGGGGCCATCTGTGTGACCTGGGCAAGTCACTTTCCCTCTGGGCCTCAGGCTGGGCCTCTTCCACCTCCTGGATCTCTTCTCCCTCTTCGTGATCCTTTCCTTATTCCTCCCTTTTCCATCCTCTGCCTTCCTGTTCTTTTTCCCACCTTGTTCTTTCTCATCAATCATCCTACACCTTCCCTTCTTTTTTTTTTTTTGGACTAGTTGGAGGGGAATGTGGGGAGGGAAGAGAGGAGGAATGGGGATGGGGAATTTGGGCAAGGATCAGGCCTTGGATCCAACATCTTTGGCTCCTCTGTTCTCTCCAAGCCAAGGAGAGAAAAGAAGGGACAAGAAAAGGGATGCAGGTAGACCAGGGATATCCTAATGTGTTTCCTCCTCCCCTCAGTTCCTGTCCTGGTTCTTCTGTGACTGTGCGATCTGATCTGGGGCAAGTCTTAGCCTCCATTTCCCTGTCTGTAAAAAGAGACTAATAATGTTGGGACAGTGCTTCCTCCCCACCCCCACCCCCACCCCCCCGGCTCTTCTCCTTCCTGATCTTCCTGCCCCTTGTGATGGCTCCTGTTTCTCCCAGATCAATTCTAGTGTGACCCTTTCTTCTCTGTCCCCCATGATGCCAGAGTTCACTGTGGGAAGGGGAAACGAAGGCTGTCTTTGGACTTTCCTCATCCTGCCAGATTGGAGGTGGTTTCCTGGGGGGAACACGAAGAGTAGACAGGAAGCTGGGAATACTGTGGGCTAGGAGAGAAGGAAGGAGATCGGGAAGATGGGGGAAGAGAGAGGACAGAGAATGATGGTTTGCCCCCCACAACAGTCCGAGGTTATGCGTCTAAATGAACACGAGGAAACGCTACGGGTCTAAGAACACGGATCAGGGAGTCTACCTGGGTCTCTCAAAGACACAGGTGCTGCCCCCTGCTGCAGCTGGCAGCGGCCTTGGCAGCAGCATCCCCATCACCACCACTTCCCCTTCTCTGGGTCTCCCTCCTGACACCATGTCCTGTCGAGACCGAACTCAGGAGTTCCTGTCTGCCTGCAAATCCCTGCAGAGCCGCCAGGTGAGGGGGACCGGGAACATGGGCACCCAAGGGGGCTGGGGCACTTGGGGATGAGTGAGCTGCCCTTGCGTGATGAGCCTGAAATTCCAGCTTTGAAGATACAATCAACATGTGACAGTCCAAGGGAGAGGCCATCCCGTGTCTAAAGGAAACATCAGGTCCCTGCATAGAGTCATGATGGCAGCAATGCCCACTACTTTTTGCCTGGGGCTGCAGCCTAATTAATTTATAAAGCCTTGTCTGGTACTCTACCAGTTTAGATTTTGAGATCTGGAGACATCCCCCCCCCACCATTAGAGCAATAGTTTATTGGGGAGCTTGAGGAACCAAACAGTGAGGCCTAGAATGGGGGGGGGGGGCTCTTCAGAAGCTCACTTCTCAATATTTTCTTTCAGAATGGACTCCAGACAAACAGATCTTCAGCCCTGAGTGCTGTCCGTCAGCGGAGTGAGTTCACCGTCATGGCCAAGTAAGTTGGGAGAGCCTGGATACCCTGGGGTGTTGGGGCCTTGTGTGTAGAGGGGCTGGAGGTAGAAGATCCCTTCCCTTTATTACTCTGTCATCTTCCATCTAGGCGCATCGGGAAGGACCTGAGCAACACTTTTGCCAAGCTGGAGAAGCTGACAATCTGTGAGTCCCCACAGGGATTAGCCCCCAAGGGCCTGGGGAGCCCCCCCTGCCTTAATCCAACACACACACAGTTATTAGGTGCCTGTTGGGCTGGGTTCTGGGCTAACCTCAATGAAAAATACCAGTCCCAGGGGGCAGCTAGGTGGCACAGTATATAGAGCACCAGCCATGGAGTCAGGAGGACCTGAGTTCAAATCTAGTCTCAGACACCTAATAATTATCTGGCTGTGTGACCTTGGGCAAGCCACTTAACTTCATTGCCTTGCAAAAACTAAAAAACAAAAGCAAAAATGCCAGTCCCTGCCACCAAGCTATTGACAAGATGACCTGGCAGATAATTTTGGTGACAGGTAAAATAGATCTGAGCAAGTCTCTGGGGGTCATCCCCTAGGGCATGAGACAGTGCACAGAGATGGGGGGGGGAGGCCCTCCTAGTGGGGCTAGAAGAGAGAAGCTTGACTGGAGGGTCAGCTCGCTGTAAAGCAAGGCTTTCCTAGAAAGAGGAAAAGCCTTGCCAAGAACCCTAAAGCCCAGGCCAAGGAGCTTGGATTTTGTTAGGTCTGGGTCAGACTTCTAGGAGGCCCTTTTAAGACTCTGTGTCCTCACCCCCCCAGATTCTCTTGGCTTCTTTTCCCTTTATAGTGGCCAAGAGGAAGTCCCTGTTTGATGATAAGGCTGTGGAGATTGAGGAGCTGACTTACATCATCAAACAGGTAATGCAGGTGGCCACCTGGCACTGTTCTGGAGTGGGAGCTCGCTCTGCCCCTTCCCTTTTCTCCCCCAACCCCACTCCCTCCCTCCCTACATCCTATTTTGGAGAGAGGTTTGGGGGTGGCTGAGAGGGTCCCCTCTGCCTCTCCCTCACTGGGTGACCTCTTCAAGGTGAGTTTCCATCTGGCCTTCAGCTCCACCCTCTCCAGGGCTGCTCCCAGCTCTAGACCAGCCTCCCTCATTTCTCATCTACGGAAACCTGGTCCAAGGTCACCCGAAGCACCAGGTGATGAGCACTCCTCCCATCCTCCCAAGGTGCATGGGCAGACCCCCGAGGCCAGCTGCAGGCCCCAGCTCCCATTTCTTCCTTCCTATCGGCAGCCTCAGTGCTTCTCTCGGGCAGGCCAGGCTGGGTCTTGCTGACCCAGGCCTCCTCCATGGTTCTTCCACTAGGACATCAACAGTCTCAATAAGCAGATTGCACAACTCCAGGATTTTGTCAGGGCCAAGGGGAGCCAGAGCGGGCGGCACCTTCAGACCCACTCCAACACCATCGTGGTCTCCTTGCAGGTGGGGCAGAGGAAACAGGACCAGGGCTGAGGGAGGGGGCATGGGCAGCACAGCAAGTCATTCCTCTGGGTCCTCACGCTTCCTGGTCTTTTCCCCTAGTCTAAGCTGGCCTCTATGTCCAATGACTTCAAATCCGTTTTAGAAGTGAGGACAGAGGTGAGAGTCCTTTTTGCATGGGGGCGTTGAGTGGAGCAGGCTGGGGAGGAGTGGGGAGTACTGATTATAGAGGGGAGGGGGTTCACTTGGATAGTGTCCTTAAGGGTCTCAGTGACCAGATAATCTCCCTTCCTGCCATCCCAGAATCTGAAGCAGCAGAGAAGCCGCCGGGAACAGTTTTCCCGTCCATCTGTGGCAGCTCTGCCTCTTGCCCCCAACCACCTGGGTGAGTTGGGGACCCTGGGGTGGGGACAGTTAGGAGGCCTGGGCCCCTCCTCATCCCTTCCTCTTTGAGAATCAGCCAACCTATAATCCCGTTGCCCCCCCCCCCCCCCCCCGTGCTTGGTAATAGTCCAATTTGGGATGGGAAGGGGGGCTACAAAGAAACCCTCCCCTTCAAACATCTCACCCTCGGGAGTATTTGAGTAATAAGCATATATAAATGACACAAGTGCCAGGTGGTTTTTGGGTTAACTTAGGGATCAGAGGTCTCATTCAAGCTGGCACCTTCATTTTACCAATGAGGAAACAGGCCCAGAGAAAGGAGTGCCACAAGGTGCCAAGGCAGAGCCCAAGAGCTGGGTGTACCAGGATAGAGGAGGGGAGAGGATGCCGAGGAGGCAGTTGCCTTTGGGAAAGCCTGGGAGGTCCATATGTGGATTTTTCTCATTTGAGCTCTGTGGTTCATGTCTGTTTTTTTTCTCCCATCACTCCTGTTCCTCACCGTTGGCTTGTGCTGCCCAGTCTCTCTGAGGCACTCTTGTCCCATGTCCTGTCTCCGGTGCTCTGCCTAGCCCAGGCCAGCCCCTCCTCTGCTCCATTTTCTGGCCTCATTGGCAGAATGTCAGCTCCTCAAGGGCAGGCAGTTTTGGTTTTGCCTTTGTATTCCCAGAGACTTGTACTGAAGGGAAGGGAAGAAGTGTTTCTGTATGGCCTCTCACATGCCAGGGCAGAAGTTGTGACTGACAGTGATTTCATTTGATTCTCATAAGCCCCACTCCCACCCCCATGAAGTAGGTATTATTGCTAATCCCCATTTTATGGGAGAAACTGAGGCAAACAGGTTCATGTAGCTAGGTGGCAAAAGGTTTGTTGGATCAAATTTGAGCCCCTTTTCTCTTCCCGCAGGGGGCGGGGCCGTGGTGTTGGGAGCTGAGCCCAGGGCCGCAGGCGATGTGGCCATCGATATGATGGACTCCCGGACCAGCCAGCAGCTCCAGCTCATCGATGAGCGGGTGGGTACCCAGGCCTAGGCCCAGGGACCCGCTGAGTTGGGAGGGGGGCTCTCTCCTGAGCACCTCCTATACTGATGAAAGCCCAGGCGACCCAAAGTGGAGAAGAGGAGGTCCCCAGGACGCTTGCTCATGGCCATCTTTCCTCCTGCAGGATTCCTACATCCAGAGCAGGGCGGACACCATGCAGAACATCGAGTCCACCATCGTGGAGCTGGGCTCCATCTTCCAGCAGCTGGCACACATGGTCAAGGAACAGGAAGAAACCATCCAGCGGTGAGCCGCTGGGCCCTGGGGAGGGGTGCCTTCACCCAGAACCAAGAACATCATGGCCAGAGGGCTGGCTGAATTGGGGCCTGCACTGTGGAGCAGGGCAGAGGCCTCCAGTGAGCACTTTGGAAATGGGGCTGGGGGGTAACCTGTCCTCAAGGAACTGCTTATGCTCTAGAAGGGGAGAGGAGGAAGAGTTGGGAGTCCATGATTCCCTAGGTCCTTTGCAATTTTGTTCCACTTTAAAGATCCTAATTTCCAGGGCGACATACTATTTCTTAGACTGCCACCATTGCCCTTGCAGCCTCCTCCTCCTCCTCTTGGGAGCTGACTTTTTGGTCCCTTCCCATATTGCTTCTTCAGGATTCTGGGATGAGGCCAGGAGGGAGGCAGCTGGAGGCCCCGGGGGTGGTTTGAGGCAGTTCCCTGGGTCTCCCCACCTCCCTCCTTCCTCTGTCAGGGAGGGAGATAGCATCTGTCCTGCCTCTCTCCAGGGAGAGAAGGTACACAGAAGCTTCTTTAACGTGGACTCTCTGGGTAAATGCCAAGAATGCTGGGGACCAGGAGGCGCCTCTGCAGCAGCCCCAGGGGGCCAGTCTCTAGGAGCCATTTCTCCCAACAAGCCTCTGAGGCAGCTGCTACGTGTGGGGTTATCCCCATTGTACAGAGAGGCCCCTGGGGTTTACCACCCTGAGCACCCCGCCAGCCCCCCAGCTCTGGCCCTCTTGAGGCCCTTCCTGCTTGTTCTTTTTCCCTTTTCCAATGCCTGCGGCCTCAGAGCACCATGACTTCCTGGGCCTTACTAGTTCACCACACACACACACACACACACACACACACACACACACATATACACACCCCCCATCCCTTTGGCTTGTGATGCAGAGACCCAGACTCCACTTCCTTAGCTCTGCCTCTGCTCGTCCCCTGGATGTGGCAGGGGCTGGGGGCTGGGAAAGGTCTCGCGACCACTCTGAGAACAGTGCTTCCGGTGGCTAACCTCCGTGTTGCCTCCCCCTCTTCCCGCCCCTGCCCAGGATCGACGAGAACGTTCAGGGAGCACAGCTGGACGTTGAGGCCGCCCATTCAGAGATCCTCAAGTACTTCCAGTCAGTCACTTCCAACCGCTGGCTCATGGTCAAAATCTTCCTCATCCTCATTGTTTTCTTCATCATCTTTGTGGTCTTCCTGGCCTGAGGCTTCCCTGGATGGGAATCATTCCTTTCAGGGGCCCCTGCAGCTGAGCCTGTCTGGGGTGGTGGGAGAAGAAGGGCAGGAGGCTGTCCCTGTTTTCCTGGGACTGAGAGAGACGGCCCACGCCCCGTGACCCCTCCCCACCTCTGCCCTTCCCCTCCCTGGCCCAGACTCAGGTGGGTTTGGGCTGCCGTGAAAGGGGTGAGGGGGTGCTAAGCCCAGGCCTCTCCCCAAAGGCTGCTCCATTGCTGATGTGCACAAGGGGAAAGGAGGGGAAAGGAATCCCAGGGGCCCCTTTTAGCCCTGGGCTGGCCCTTCTCCCCTTCTTCCCCCAGTCTTCACTGTGTGGGGCAGGGGGCCCCGAGTCCTTCCCCAATGCCCCAGAACCCCACTGTCGGCTCCTAGTGACTGTCAGTTTGCCAAAGGCACTGTCATCCCCATTTTGCCAGAATTACAGAAAAACGGTCAGTCAGCCCTTTGGCCTTGTCCTCATTTCAGGGAGGGGCGTCGCAGGGGTTGGCCTGGCCTCCCACCAGGCTAGTGACCCCAGGAGACCAAGGGATTGCCCTAAGGATGCTGCTGGTCCTGCCCCTTTGCACTCTGCAATCAACTGCGGCCACCCCCACCCCCACCCCTGCAGCAGCCAGGGCCCTCAGCCCAAAAATGCCAGGCTCTTTCTGGAGGGAATGTCTATGAGGAGTCTTGGTGTCCTGGACTGCTGGCAGGGCCTCCTACTTGAGCTTTTGGAAGGTCAGCAGAGCCTGCCAGGGGCTTAGGAATCTCCTGTCCAGGCCTGGGGATTCTCACTGGGATCACACTGTCTTCCATGTCCCAGCCCCACCGGGCACCACCTTGGACAACGAGGCAGTTGCAAAGGGAGGTCAAGATGGTGCTCTGCCTTTGCACCTGACCTTCAGAAGTGTGCCAGGAAGAGCCTGACCAGCCAGCCTCTACCCCAGCCAGGCCCCTCTCAACATTTCTTCCCTGGGGCCACCCTGGCCTTGGAACCAAAACTTTCATGTCCTGCCCATTCCCCAGGAAGGTTCAGTCCATCAGTAATCAGGGAGCTGTTGGGGAGGCACCCATTTCTCAGATTCCTGCTTTACACCAGGAAATAGCTTGGGATCTAAGGAACTTGGAAGACCCCCAGTGGCCAGTCAGCTCTCTGCCCCCTAGATCTGGGGTCCAGTCATCTACTTTGTAAAGAACTCATGGAGCTTCCTGGTCTGCTCGAGTGATGAGATTGGGGGGGGGGGGGGCGGGGAGTCTTATAGGAAACACTCTCTGGGCTCTGGAGCTCAGCAGTCCATGGTTAACATCCTGTTCCCATGGACTGGAGAAGGAGCCCCCTGAGGCCCAGGGCTGCCTATCTGTGCTCTGGGAGGCTTCAGGCCTTACTAAAGAGAACCTGAGGCAGCTGGGATTGGGGGGGGGGGGGAGGATGAGGAGGAGATGGTGAGACCTAGTGGGTCAAGGCCAGGGGCCAGGGGTTTGCATCCCCACTCTCGCTGATGTGACCTTACTAGTCAAGTCAATAAAACAGACTTTTTCTCTAGAGCTTCCAGTGTGCCCAGCACATTTCCTCCTTTGACCCTAATCACCAATTTGCTAGGCCAGTCACCCCCACCCTTCCTGTTGTCTCCTTACCAATCAATTAAAATTAACCTTGTTCCAAGCCCTGTGCTAGCTCCTTGCCCCTCCCCATCCCATCCATTGTGCCCTCTGGAATTTCTGTCCCATAATTCCTCATCCCTTCACATTTTTTATTTTTTCAACAATTTTATAAGGTGTTTTGAGTCTCACATCCTTCCCTTCTGGGATGGAAAGCATATGTTAATATGGTCATTATGTTAACTATCGTAAACATTCGTCCAAAACTCAAAGCATCTAGTGATATGTTACCTATATTAAACAGAAGACGTGTTTGCGAATTGAAGATGGACATCTCGGGGCTGCATTTGGATTCCCAGCTCCTTCTCTGGACAAGGGCATTTCCCATCACAAGTTCTTTAATTTTGTGTTTTTCCAACTACATAATAGTTTTAACCAATCTCTTTTTGGTTTGATTTGGGGGGGGCAGGGCAACAGGGTTAAGTGATTGCTTAAGGTCACACAGCTAAGTGTCTGTGGCTGGATTTGAACTCAGGTCCTCCTGACTCCAGGGCCTGTGCTCTATCCACTATCTAGCTGCCCCTTCATCACAAGTCTTTGATTAATGTGCTGCTGAGATGAACAAGTCCATCAGCCTCAGTTCTTGTCTTTCCAGACTTTTCTTTGGTCCCTCTGGCCCAGCGCCCCTTGACCATCTTTGCATTGCTGATCATACCTCCTCTTCATCTTCCCTCTGATGAGAATGGATGGTGGAGCTGGGGGAGAGATTGGAATAACTACCCCTTAGTGGCTTTTGGTACCTCTCCCCTTTGCCCTCTTCCAGTTCTCAGCTGAAGCCTCCTGTACCCAGACTGCATTCTTGGGGCTGCCATCCATTCTCCCTCTGCCCTTGACCTTGGGGCCTCAGTGTTCAAGTCGATATTCCCACAAATGCCCACTTCCCTGATCGGGAACTCTAAAATTCCTTTATCTGATAGTGATTTATCATGGTACGGATAGGGAAGCCCCAAGTTCAAATTTAGCCTCAGATGCTTCCTAGATGGGTGATCACCTTTGCTGCCCCGATTTCCTTGGCCATAAAATTGGGGATAGTCATTGGACCTAACTCCCCAGGCTATTCATAAAGTTCCAAGCATCCAGTGGGCCCATGATGTGTGCTTTCTCTGCCAGACTTCATTCACCCCCAGCATTGTCCCCCTCCACCCCCCCACTCCTCTCAGGGTTTCATCAGGCAGTTTTATGAAGCTCACACTTGTCCTATCCTGGATTTGACCTCTTGTCCACACTAAGTAGGACCCCAAGAGCTCTCCTTGGAATCTCCCAACCCCTGGAAATCATCCCCCATTCTCTTCTTTCAGATGATTTAATGTCCTTTCTCCCCAAGGCTAACCCCCTTTTTAAAAATTTTATTTAAAGTAATGGGGTTGGGTGACAAGAGAGGATCATCTCTTAGGCGCTCTCTCATAAAACTTCTAAACTAAGGACTCTAAATTTTTGAGTGACAGAACCCACAGAGGAACCCAGTGAGGCAGTTCTACTCAAGGTAACCTGGAAAAGAGCAGAAAGGCTCTGCTCCCTGGGGTTGGAGGGGCGGCCTGTTAGAGGGGTGCCCCCCCAGAGCGAAAGAACTTCAGCCTCCCAGAGGCAGCCCCAGGGTGCTGGGAGCTGCGGCTCCCAGCAGAGGGAGAATCTCCTGATTTATGCCTTGGGGAGCACCAGGCACAACTTGGGGGAACATCAGGGGACCTCTGCCAGAGAGAGCATGTGAAGCCCAGCCCTCAGGGCACACAGCAGGAGAGCAGCATGGCCAAGGCAGTCCAGATCCAGGAAACATAAGCAGGCCGTAAGCAGGAGCCCCCAGGGCATGAGCCCATTGAACCTAGGGAGGGGAGTGAAGAGAGAGACTGCAGAGCTCTATCCTCTGTCCTTGGAACAGGACTCTGGGGCTCTGACCACATTCAGATCCTGATCGCAGTCTAGGCCCCCCCAATAGAACAGCAGGCCCCCCCACCTCAGCCCCGTGGCAGAGTGGGGCACATATGGTCATTCACAGACCAGGAGGGAGGACAGAGCCTCTCACACTGAGATACTTGTGGGAGTGTCCCAAAAGCTCAGGAAGCACCCCCAAAACAGCCTTAGGCTGGGAAAATGAGCAAGCAGAGAAAAAAGAACACCATTGAGAAATATTTTGCCTGTGAGCCTAAGGAGGATCAAAATACTCAGTCTGAAGATGAGGAAGCACAAGCTCCTGCATCTAAAGACTCCAAGAAATACAGAAATTGGGCTCAGGCTATGACAGAGCTCAAAAAAGACTTTGAAAATCAAATGAGGGAGTTAGAAGAAAAACTGGGAAAAGAAATGAGAGAGATACAGGAAAAACATGAAAATTAAGTCAGCAGCTTAGTCAAGGAGATCCAAAACAACGCTGAAGAAAATAGCATGCTAAAAACCAGCTTAGGTCAAATGGATAAAACAGTTCAAAAAGTTACTGAGGAGAAGAATGCTTTAAAAAGCAGAATTGGCCAGATGGAAAAAGAGATAAGAAAGCTCTCTGAGGAAAACAAATGCTTCAGACAAAGAACAGAACTCAGGGAGATTGCTGATTTTACGAAAAATCAGGACTCAATACTTCAAAACCAAAAGAATGAAAAATTAGAAGAAAATGTGAAACATTTCATTGAAAAAACAACTGATATGGAAAACAGATTTAGGAAAGATAATTTAAAAATTATTGGAATACCTGAAAGTCATGATCAGGAAAAGAGCCTTGACATCACTTTCAAAGAATTATTACAGGAAAATTGCCCTGATATCCTAGAAGCAGAGGGCAAAATAGAAATGGAGAGAATCCACCGATCCCCACCAAGAAAGAGATCCCAAAAAAACAACCTCCAGGAATATTATAGCCAAGTTCCAGAACTCTCAAGTCAAAGAGAAACTATTACAAGCAGCCAGAAGGACACAGTTCAAATATCGTGGAGCTGCAGTCAGGATCACACAGGACTTAGCAGCAGCTACACTGGAAGCTCATAGGGCTTGGAATATAATATACCAGAAGGCAAAAGAGCTTAGAATGCAACCAAGAATCAACTACCCAGCAAGGCTGAATGTCCTCTTCCAGGGAAAAAGATGGACTTTCAA
Source organism: Macrotis lagotis (assembly GCF_037893015.1). Lineage (NCBI taxonomy): Eukaryota > Metazoa > Chordata > Mammalia > Peramelemorphia > Peramelidae > Macrotis > Macrotis lagotis. Next base: position 285,910,851 of record NC_133660.1, read on the forward strand.
TGAACCAGGGGAATTTCAAATGTTCCTTTTGGAATGGCCAGAGCTGAACAGAAGGTTTGATCTTCAGATACAGGACTCAGGTGAAGCATGGAGATTGGAGGAGAAGGGGGGAAATATGAGGGACTTAATGAGGATGAATTGTATGTATTCCTGCATAGAAAAATGACACTGATAATACTCATATGAACCTTCTCAGTTAATAGAGCAGGTAGAAGGAGATTTTATAGATGAAGCACAGGAGAAAGCTGAATTTGAAGATAAAATATGGTGTAAAAATGGAGTCACTAGAAAAAGGGGAAATGTAATGGGAGAAAGAAAAGGGAGAGGGGGAATAAGCCAAGATATTTCATATATTATTTTTCTTTATCACAATGAGCTATTGCAATGATATGGAAGGGGGGAAGGCAAGGGGGAATGAGGGAACCTTTGATCTCATCAGAGGTGACTAGGAGAGGAAACAGCATATATACTCAATGGGGTATAGACATCTGGAGTAAGAAGGAGGGGGGAGCAGGGGGAAGGGGGGGATGTGAGTGATGGAGGAGAGGATGGACCATGGGGGGAGAGTGGTCAGATATAGCACATTTTCTTTTTTTACTTCATGCAAGGGGCTGGGATTGGATGGCTTGTCTGGGACCATAGTGCCAGGTGGATGCTGGGCCTAAGGGGTGGTCGGGGGGCTCGGGGGCCTCTTGGCCCCAGGGCCAGGGATCTGTCTGCTGCGCCACTCAGCTAACACACAGCAGAGTCATAGTGAAAGGAGAGAGAAAATAGAGTACATGGTAGTGGAGAAATATGAGAGGAGGGAGTTGCAATCAGCAATGGCAATGGTGGAAAAATATGGACGTAACTTTTGTGATGGACTTATCATAAAGAATGTGATACACTCACGACAGAGTTGTTGGTGTTGGAACACAGACTGAAGCACATTTTTTATTACTATTATTTTGGGGGGTGCAGGGCAATTGGGGCTGGGGGGCCTGCCTGGGGCTGCATAACAGGGTGATCGTTGGGTGTCTGAGGCTGGATCTGAACCCAGGTGCTCCTGGCTCAAGGGCCAGTGCTCTGTCTGCCACCCAGCCACTCCTACTATTATTACTATTTTATTTTATTTTAGGTCTTTTTTTTCTTTTTTGTTTTTTGCAGGACAGTGGGGTTGGGGTGGCTTGCATGTCACACGGCTGGGTGATTGCTGGGGGTCTGGGGCCGTATATGGGCTCGGATGCTCCTGGCTCCAGGGCTGGTGCTCCGTCCACTGTGCCACCTGGCCATACCTACAATTATTACTATTAATTTTTTAATTTTAATTTTTCTCTCCCCTTTATTGCTCAAGCAAGTCTATATTTTTGGGGGAGGGGGTATTTTGTTTACTCTTAAACAAGAATATTTTATTAATGTATAAAAAACATTATTTGTACAAAATGAGAATAAACATTAAACATTAAAGTAATGGGGTTAAGTGACTCACCCAGGGTCATATAGCAAGGCTATTAAGCGTCTGAGGCTGGAGTTCTGAGGCTGGATTTGAACTCGGGTCTTTCTGACTCCAGGGCCGATGCTCCATCCACTGCTCCACCTGGCTGCCCCCTCACCCTTTCTTCTATACCTGTCCCCTCCTTTCAGCAGCTTGATCCCCCTCCTCTGCAAATCCATCCTGGCGCCCCCGACAGGCAGAGGCCGCCTCCGTGTCTTCCCCCTTTCCCTTCATGTTTCCAGTGTCGTCACTGCTTTCCCCCCACTTTCTCGAGCTCCTTCCGGACCCTTCTCTCGCCTCCTCTGAAGGGGACCCCTTGGCCTCTAGGTTTCTGGCTCCTCGGGCCCCCCCCCCCCCCCCCCGCTCCGGCCAGTCCCGGCTCCACGTGGATACAATGTCGCACCCCCGCGTCCTGCTGGCCTTCCGGTCAGTCCAGTTCAATAAGCACTTATTTAACCCCTACGGCGTACCCGGGGTCCCAGAGGGAAGCCAGGCGCTGCCCGCCGGGAGCTTTCATTCGGGGTGGGGGGGCGGGTTCAGTGAGTCTCGGCGGGGGGGGGGGCAGACCCCCGACCTCCCCCCACAGCATCACCGCAGCGCTCCGCCGACGTCTGGGGGGGGCTTCCTTCCCACCCCCACCCCTCCTCTCCGGGGGGGCCTTGGTGCAAATGTGTCACTGGCTCCTCCCGGCACGTCACCGCTGTTTCACAGACGGGGCGACTCGAGGCGGACGGGGCAGAGGAGCCGGACTCGAACCCGGGCCCGTCAGCCGCCTCTGCCCCTCCAAGGCCGGCCCAGCGCCCCTCTTGTCGGGGTGAAGCGGCGGGGAGCACGCAGGCGGCGCCGACTAGGTGCGGGCGGACTGGACAGCTCCCTGGCGGGGCGGGGCGGGGCGGGGCCCCGGATGCGCGGGGCGGGGCGGGGCCCCGGATGCGCGGGGCGGGGCGGGGCCCCGGATGCGCGGGGCGGGGTGGGCCGGGGCGGGGCGGGGCCCCGGATGCGCGGGGCGGGGCGGGGCGGGGCGGGCCGGCGGCGCGGGCGCAGGCGCACCGGGGCTTCCTGCCGCCGCCGCCCGGGCTCTGTGCGCAGGCGCGGCGTGCCCCCGCTCCATTGTTGCATCCGCCTCGGCGTCGCGGCTCGCAGCCAGTCCGGCGGCGCGAGGAGGCCGGCTGCGGGGCGGGGCGGGGCGCGGACGCTGAGGGGGGGCGCGCGGCCGGCTCCGGGGCGCAGGCGCAGTGCGGCGCGGAGCGGCCGAGGGGCTCCGTCGTTCGTCAGGGCCGGTGTCCGGCCTCCCCGCGCTCGTCATGGCGGACGACGGCAAATCGTACATCGGTGAGTGCCGGGGCCCGGGCCGCGGCGGGGCGCCGGGGGCCGCGGGAAGGGCCCGGGGCCGGGGAGGAGGGCGAGGGGAGGCCCCCCGGCCCGCCGGAGCTCTCGGGGGCGGGCGGCGGGGGCGCGCCTCGAGCCGCGAATGGCGGCCCTGAGGCGGCGGGGGCGCGCACGCCGGGCGGGGGCGCGCGCGCCGAGCTGGGGCCCGGCCCGGGCGGGGGTCCTGGAAGCTCTGCCCCGGAGGAGCTGGGGGGCGGGGCGGGGCCCGCTGCCTCGGTTTCCCTGGTTGGAAGGGGGGCGCGCGCCCCCAGAAGCAGCGGCCACGCCCCGGGGAGGGCGCCCCCGTGCTGCCACCCGCGTGGGGCGCCCCTTTCTACAGGGGCCGAGCCCCCCCGACACGAGGCCGGGCCTCCTTCCCTCCTGGGGCCCCGGCCCGGTGGGGGGCAGCACGCGGCGGGGCGGGGTCCGGCGGGGTCGTGCCAGCCTGCGGCCGGGTCACCGCGGGCAGGAGCCCCCCGGCCCCCTCATGCCCACGGGACTAAAGATGTGAGATGACCTGAGCAGGCAAACGGGCCGGGCCGGGCACACAGCCCTGGCCCTGCAGTCCGGCCTCAGCCCCTGCCCAGCCGCGTGACCTTGGCCAAGTCACTTCACCCCGATTGCCCCCCCCCAGGGCCATTCCCTGTCCTGGTTCGCAGGTGGCTCTGGAGGCGCCTGTGAGGCTGGGGGCTTAGCACAGCCTCCTCGTTCCAGTCCAGTGAACATGCTTGTGGCATCACCTCCCCATGGGGAGGCCTTCAGGAATGCAGGACGAACATCATTGTTAGGTGACAGGGCCTGGGGAGGCTGTAATGAGACAGGCAGCACCTGAGCTGAGCCTCAGAGGAAAGGGTAAGAAAAGAGTCTGAGTCTGGATTAGGAGAAAGAGAATTTGTACATTTTTGCGCCTTGTTTTTTCACTTCCTCCCTCCCTTCTCCACTCCTCTTCAGCCAAGTCCCCCCAAGGAGCTCTCTCTGGCACTCTGGTAGCTCCGACCCCCCACTTCTGCATCGGGGTACACTTTGTCGGCTCTTCTGAAGGAGAGGAGTGGGCCGTGTTGGCGGTACTTGTCCTTACAGTGGCTCCTTCCTGGAGTCATTGCGGGTCACAGCAGCCTTCATATTCATTATTTCTTACTTCTTCTCCTTGGTTTGTTCTGGTCTTTGTTCCAGTTCTGAGGGGCTGCTATGAATATTTGAAATCCAGGGCCTTTTCTGTCTCTGACCTCTTTAGAGTGCAAAAGACAGCTACTTTTTTATTTTAATAAACATAATTCCAGATGCTTTCATGCTAATTCTCAACTTTGCCAACAAGAGTTTTTGTGTGCCTGGCTTCCCAAAGCCAGAGGAGCAGATTCTGAGGGGAAGATGAAGATTTTGTGTTGAGAATTGTGGCGTTGCGGCTTGTAAATGTGGGACTGGTGGAAGTAGTTGGGCTCGAGATACGGTTTGGAAACCATCTCCATAAAGGAGACATTGAAGCACTGGTAATCAGATGGCCCCTTTGGGGAAACGTCCCATGGAGGAGGTAGATGAGGAAGAGGATTTTAATAAAACACAAAGCAGTCTGGCACCTCGGGGAAGCCTTAAGGCCTGTGGGTGGCTGCTTTGCTTCCAAGGTAGAGAAGACAGGGAGGAAACCCAGTGTCCTTCCCAAAAGCCTGCTCTGAGGTTCACCGGTGTGAGGAGAAGATGGAAATAGAGGGAATTTAGGTGTCAATACCCCTGAGCAGCCCCTCACCCAGAGAGCTCGCTCAGGGGCCGGGTCAGGACTCAGCTGGATGGAACGGAGCATTTCCCAGCTGGCCTTGAGGCTGTCTTCAGATGCTGCTGGTTGAGCCCCAGTCTCCTGCCCAGGAACTTTTGTGCTTCTGTGTTTCACAGAAGTCTAAACTCTTCTCTGCCGAGGCTTGTCCTCCTGTAGTCTTCAGCCTGGCAGGTCCCCATGATGCTTCTCAAGACTGTTCCTTTCTAAAACGTCTCTACCTTGGCTTGTACAGGAACTGGGTTAGTCATGGCATCGATCAGTCTCTATCTAAAAACAGTTGCAGAAATTGTTCTCATTCTGCTCCCTTCTCTCTGCTTCATTTCATAGATTTCTTCCCCATTTTCCTGTGAAGTTGTCCCATTTCGTTCTTAGACCATGATTTGTTGAGCTTCCCCACAGAAGGTGGGCACTCCCTTAGTTTCTAGATTTGGGTTATCCCCCAAAGAGCCGCTATAATATTGTTCATGTCTTTGGGCTAGGTCACAAAGATTTCCCGGGATGGAAGTTTAGGCTCAGTGGACAGAGCGCCTGAACAGAGTGCACAGTGTCCGAAGACATTCAGACCTTAAGTCAGTTAGAGCCTCAGACACTCCTTAGCAGCGTGAGATTCTGGCTGGTCAAAACTGTCTGTTTCCCCAACTGTAAAATGAAGATTGGAATTGTATCTACCTCAAAGGGTTGCTGTGAGGTCAAATGAAGTAACTTTGAAAAGCCCTTTGTGTGTTCCCTTTCCCTCCTCCTTTTACTAAGTTTTGTCTTTAAATGTTATTTTATTTTTTCAATTACATGAAAAGATTGGCTTCAACATTTTTTTTTATTTATTTTTTTTTAGTTTTTGCAAGGCAATGGAGTTAAGTGGCTTGCCCAAGGCCACAGGGCTAGGTAATTATTAAGTGTCTGAGACTGGATTTAAACTCAGGTCCTCCTGACTCCAGGGCCAGTGCTCTATCCACTATGCCACCTAGCCACCTCCATTCATCTTTTGGAAAGCTTTTGAGTTCCATCATTTTCTATCACCCTTCCACCCCCCCCCTTAACAGTGAGTAATCCTAATAAAGGTTGTGAATGTATAATGTTTAACATATTTCCATGTTAAATTATGTTGTGAAAGAAGAATCAGTACTAAAAGGGGGAAAAAACATGCAACATATTTTAAAAAGTGAACACAGTGAGCTTTGACCTGCATTTAGACTCCACAAAATTTTTTCTCTGGATATGGATATATTTTCCTTAACAGGTCTCAGGATTGTCCTTGATCACTGAACTGTTGCAAGGAGCTAAGTCTGTCATAGTTGATCATCTCACAATGTTGCTGTTAATGTCTACAATGTTCTCCTGGTTCTGCTCACTTCACTCAGCATCAGTTCAGGCTTTTCTGAAGTCCACCTGCTCATGACTTTTTTTTAAACAAATTATTATTCCACCTACATTTCAACATTCATGAGTTCCACATCTAACATATTTTCATATCAGTCATGTTGTGAAAGAAGAATCAGAACAGAAGGGAACAAAAAAACATGAGCAAAAAAAACAACATAAAAATTTTTTTTAAAATGGAAAATAATAAGCTTTGGTCTGTATTTAAACTCTACAATTCCTTCTCTGATGTGGATTTTTTTTTTTGCAAGGCAATGGGGTTAAGTGGCTTGCCCAAAGCCACAGGGCTAGGTAATTATTAAGTGTCTGAGGTCAGATTTGAACCCTGACTCCAGGGCCAGTGCTTTATCCGCTGTGCCACCTAGATGCCCCTGGATGATTTTTTTCTATTACAAATCTTTAGAATTGTCTTTGATTATTGTGCTGCTGGGATGAACAAGTCCATTTTGGTTAATCCTCACCCAATCTTGCTATTGATGAGTACAGTGTTCTTCTGGTTCTGCTCACTTCAGTCAGCATCAATTTATGTAAGTCTTTCCAAGCTTTTCTGAAGTCCACCTGCTCATGATTTCTTATAGAACAATAGCGTTTCATCGTATTCACATACCATAACTTGTTCAGCCATTCCCAATTGATGAACATCCCCTCAATTTCCAATTCTTTACCAAAAAGAGCTATTATGAATATTTTTGTACATGTGAGTTTTTACCCTTTTTGGTGATCTCCTTGGGATACTAGCAGTAGTGTTGTGTTGTTGGATCAAAGGGTATGCACCTTTTTACTGCCCTTTGGGTGTAGCTCCAAATGATTCTCTGGAAAGGTTGCATCATTTCAGAACTCCTAATAATGCATTAATATGTCCTAGTTTTCCCTCATCCCCTCCAGCATTGATCATTTTCCTTTTTTGTCACTTTAGCCAATCTGGTTGTGAGGTAGAACCCAAGATTGGTTTTAATTTGCAATTCTCTAATGAATTATTGGAGCAATCAAATTTGAACCCTTTTTTTCATGACTTTAGATAGTTTTAATTTCTGTATCTAAAAACACCTTTGACCATTTATCAATTGGGGAATGATTTGTCATTTTTGCTAATCCGATTAGTGTAAGGAGGAACCTCCCAAGTTCTTTTAATTTGCACTGTATTCATGCAAAATGCCAGGCTAGATGACTCAAGACCTGGGTATGTCTCCTCACAATCTTATGTTCAGATGACACCACTCTGATGGCAGGAAGTGAAGAGGAATTAAGATACCTCTTGATGAGATGAAAGAGGAGAGGGTAAAAGCTGAATTAAAGCTTCACATTTAAAAAAAAACTAAGATCTTGGTGACCAGTCCCATCACTTTTTGACACACAAAGGGAGAAGAAATGGAAGCAGTGTCTGATTTTCTCTGCCTGGTCTCAAAGATCACTGGAGACAGTGACTGCACTCGTGAAAGTAGAAGACACCTGCTCCTTGGCAGGAAAGCCACAGCAAATCTGGACAGCAGAATGAAAAGCAAAGGTGTCACCTTATTCACAGCGATGATTTTTTTTTTCTGGTATCAATGTGTGGATATGAGAGGTGGACTAGAAGGAAAGTTGAGCCCAAACAGGATGGACACTTTCCAACTTTGGAGACCAAATCTGCCAACCTTTAAATTAATTTAGGTTTTTCACTAGAAGCTCAAATACTGAAATTAAAGCTTAAATACTGTGGCCATAAAATGAGAAGATGGGATGTATTGGGCAGGAAGATCACACAGTGTCATGGAAGCACTGAACATGAGCTTGGACAACAGACTTCTGGAGATACTGGAGGACATGAATGAAGGACTCAGCAACGATAAATAGTGAAAGAACAGGCATTTTTCAAAAGAAGAGATTCAGGCTCTCCATTAGACTAAGAGCTCTGGGTGCTAGTGATGAGGAAACAAAATTTTAAAAAAAGGTTTTTTTCCCCTTCAAGGGCTTTTAGTCTAATGGAGATTGGATAAAGCTTCTCTGCCTTTGACTGCAAAATACGTAATCACATCCATGTGAAGAAGTCACCTTTTGCATTTGCTATTACCAGAAAATTATCCTGGCAAAACTCTGTTGCCTCTACCCTGCTTCATTTTGTCTCCAAGACCAAACATGCCTGTTTTTTCAGTGATCCTTTGATTTCCAACTTTAGCATTTCTAATCCCCAATGTGACATTTAGAAGGAGTGTTATTTCTTTATTGTAAGTCTCCATAGAACCTCTTTAGCAGCAGTCCTTGAAACATAGATTTGTATTACTGTGATGTTGAAAGGTTTGCTTTGGGTTGGAACAGATGTCATTCAGGATTTTGAGATTATACCCCAGGACTGCTTTTCTCACCTTTTTTTTTTTTAAGTTTTCATCCTTTTTTATATCTTGTTTATTATTTTCATATAATGTATAGCAATCTGTTCAAAATCTTGATTTAAGGTCCAGTGATTTTTTTAGAAAGATTTTTTTTTATTTTAAGTTTTACAATTTATCTCCCATTCTTTCTTCCCTTCCCCCCCATAGAAGGTATCTTTTAGTATTTACATTGTTTTCATGTTATACACTGATCTCAGTTAAATGTGATGAGAGAGAAATCATATCCTTAAGAAAAATAAAGTATGAGATAGTAAAATTACATAAGATGATAACGGGTTTTTGTTTTTCTAATTTGAAGGTAATAGTCTTTGGTCTTGGTTCAATGTCCATAATTCTTTCTATGGATACAGATGGTGTTTTCCATTGCAGATAGCTCAGAATTGTCCCTGGTTGTTGCACTGGTGGAATGATTTTCTTACCTTTTTATTGATGTGAGGGCTGCTCCATTTCTTGTAATCCATTCTCGCCCATAGTAGAATATGTAGTGATCATCTGACCTAAATTCACCCATTTCCCAACCACTTAAGTTCACTGACATCCAAGATATCAATGTTTAAGCTTTGCATCTCCTATTTGACCACATCCAACTTAACCTTGGTTCATAGATCTTACGATCCTGGTTCCTATGCAACATTGATCTTTTCCTTTCATCACCAGACATAACCACAACTGAGCTTCATTTTCACTTTGACCCAACCGCTTCATCAGTATTGGAGCTACTTGTAGTTGGCCTCCTCTCTTCCCCAGTAACATATTGGGGTTTTCTTGGCAAACATACTAGAATGGTTTACCATTTCCTTCGAGTGGATCATCCTTTGTCAGAACTCTCCACCATGATCTGTCCATAACTAGAACGGCATAGATCATACTTTCCTCGAGCGACGTCCGCCCCTCCACCATGACACAGTGGTGATGGGGACAGTAGAGGAATATGATTCTTAATGTTACAAATTTGTAGACTCGTGGAAAATACCATCTATATCCAGAGAAAGAACTATAGAGTCTGAATGCTGATGAAGGAATACTGTTTCCACTTCTTTAAAATGTGTTTTTTTCTTTCTTGTGGTTTCTCCCTTTTGTTTGATTCTCTTTTTACAAAATGGCTAATAGAGAAATATGTTCAAATTTCATACATGAGATTTTTTGCTATCTGGAGGAGGGAAAGGAGGAAAGGAGAAAAATTTGGAAATCAAAAATCTTACAGAAATGAATGTAATTTACTATTAAGTGAAAGAAATCTTGCAAATTTGAATATGGTCCTTATGACACTTGCAGTGATTTTCCCAATTCATGTTTTGCTCCTTATTTTAGCTGCATTAGATTTGCGTGTAAAATCTTACATTTTGTATGATTGAAACTATCCATTTCATCTTTTCTGTGATCCGCTCTTTACCTGTTCGGTCATAATTTTTTCACCTCTCCATAGATTGGAAAGGTCATTTCTCCCGTTTTCATAATTTGTTTGTGATTTCACATTTTTATTCTTAAATCCTCCATCCATAAGAGTCCTCCCCAAGGTTCCCTCCCAATGAAACACCTGCCTCATGTCCTCTGGTCTCACAGTGGGTTTCTGTCATTAGTTCTCCCAGCTTCAGATACTGGGTTTGCACCTGGTAAATCTCTCCTCCTTCTTCCAGACCATGATGACCGTGTTGGAGGGAACTTCCCCCAAAGACGGAAGAAAGGCCGGGGCCCCTTCCGTTGGAAATATGGTGAGACAAATTCACGGTCCCGAAACCGAGGTGGTTCCGGCCCTCGAGCCCCACGTCTGGATGAGGAAGATGGTGACGTGGCCATGAGTGATGCCCAGGATGGTCCCCGAGTCCGGTAGTAAGTACCCTCTTCCAACCCTGAGAAGGACCCTAGGAGGAAGCCACCCTCACCTCTTCCCCCACCTGACTGAGCCCCCAGTTGTTCCCATCTGAAATTGGTTGGAGCTCTCCTACCGTCCCAAGGTCAGCCTCTCAGTAGACATTTTATTAAGCACCAAATGTTTGACAAGCACTTTGTGCAATGAGTCTTGCCCTCCTAATTTGCAGGGAGACATTCTGGGAAATGCTCCCTGTAGTCAGTGATTGATTGCTTCCCCCACCCCCGTAGCACACCGTACAACTCACGCCCTAACCGGAGGGGAGGAGATAATTGGCATGATCGAGAGAGAATCCATGTCACGGTGCGCCGTGAGAGATCTGGCCAAGATAGAGGAGCCGCCGCTGGTTCCAGCCTGGATGCGGTTTCCAAAAACTGGTTCAGGATCACAGTGAGTGCCCCTTGTGAGGGTCAATGAGGAGGGGAGGCTCAGCATGACACCACCCCCCCCCCGTGTCACCTGTACTTGGCGGGGGGGGGGAGGTCTCTACAAGTCTGGGGGAACTCTCCTGACGGATTGCCCTGGTCTTTGGGCAAAGACTCTGACCAATCCTGCTCCTCTTTCTCTCCCCCAATGCCCCAGATCCCTTATGGCAGGAAGTACGATAAGACTTGGTTGTTGAACTCGATCCAGAGCAAGTGCAGCGTGCCCTTCAATCCTGTGGAGGTATGGGCCTGTGCACTGATTGAGCTCCCCCTCAGGTGGTTGCCATCCTGCTCAAAGGAGGGGTCCAACCTCTCATCTCAGAAGGGGGAGGGTTCAATTAGCCAGGACAGCTGTCCAGAGGGGCTATGGGATTGGGGGGGGCAGTTGCAGCATTCTACCCCTGACCTTCTGCAGAGGATTGGGTAGGGTCTGTCATGTTATGGAGGGGCTGTAAGAGGAGGAATTCTCCTCACCGGTTTCTCTGCCGTTCCCTCCCTCAGTTTCATTACGAGAACACCCGGGCCCAATTCTTCGTGGAGGATGCCAGTACGGCGTCTGCCCTCAAGGCTGTGAATCACAAGATTTTGGACCGAGATAATCGAAGGGTAGGAAGGGTATTGGGGTGACATGGGGGCCCGAGAAGGTCTCTGAGTGTTGAGGGGGGGAGATAGCGTGTGCGTCACCTCTTTTCCCCGCAGATTTCGGTCATAATCAACCCGTCTGCCCCACCCCTGTCGGTGCAGAATGAGCTGAAGCCTGAGCAGGTGGAGCAGCTCAAGGTGAGGCCCAGAGCACTGCTCCCCAGCAGCCTCCTCTTCGGGCTCCCCTACCCCTAGTTCCTTCCCCAAGACTAAGGCTCCAGACATGCCTCTGACCACTCTGTCCTTTACTTTCTGCAGTTTGTCATGAGCAAGCGCTACGATGGCTCCCAGCAGGCCCTGGACCTGAAGGGCCTCCGTACAGACCCAGGTACTGCCCATGCCCATGCCCATGGGGGGCCAGAACCTGTGTCCCCACCTCAGCCCCCACCCCTGAAGGCCCATTCTTTTCTGCAGACTTGGTGGCCCAGAACATCGATGTTGTCCTGAATCGCAAAAGCTGTATGTCGGCCTCTCTCCGGATCATCGAAGAAAACATCCCTGAGGTGAGGTCAGGCAAGGGTGCCCCCCACCCCAACCAGCTGCCGGGCCGGCCTCTTTTATTCTCTCTCTTCCTTCCCTTCCTCCAGTTGCTGTCATTGAATCTGAGCAACAACCGACTCTACAGGCTGGACGATTTGTCTGAAATCATCCAGAAGGCGCCGAATCTCAAGATCTTGAACCTTTCTGGGAATGAAGTGAGAGCCGGGGCTGCTCCACCAAGGGGGGTGAGAGGTGGGCCGGTCGCACCTCTGCGCAGAATCCCTGGGTCTTGGTCTCTTCCACAGCTGAAGTCAGAGCGAGAGCTGGACAAGGTGAAGGGGCTCAAGCTGGACGAGCTGTGGCTCATCGGGAACCCTCTGTGTGATGTGTTCCGGGACCAGTCCTCCTACGTAAGGTCAGTGCCAGCCCCTGACTCCCCTCCTGGGGACCAGCACCCCCTGGGGGGATAAAACTAGTTTGCCCTGAGGAGGCCCAGCCTGCGAGCCTGGAGCCCGGACCCGGATTCAGCTGCCCTCCGAGTGCGGAGCCCACAGCCCACTCACTCCCTGTGGTATTCGTCTGTGTCTGTCTGGTCGGCTTGGAGGTTTCCTGCTTCCCCCCCCCCATTTGTTGCTTCTCCCTTTAGCACACGGCCTCTTCTAGCATCTTCCCTCCGCACCTTGTTCCAGGGAGGGAGCAGGACCCCTCCCTGTAGTGCCCTGGGGACCCTTGGCCCCCCAGTCCCCACACCGTACCCGGTGCCGAGAGCTCGGCCCCGTGGCCGAGCCAGGTCTCATTCCTGCCGACGCCTCCCCGTCTGACGGGCGCGCTCGTCCTAGGGACCTGCGCGGAGGCTCGGCGAGGCCCTCTTCCCTCACGCAGTCCGTCACTTTGCTTAATTCCAAGAGCTGGGCCTGCAGCCAGCGGGCTGCCGGGACCCCAGGACAGGAGCCAGGGGTGGAAGCTATGGGGGCACAGGCCATGAGGCGATGGCCCCCTCCCTGGGGGCGCAGACCCTCCCTTACTCACACACTTCCCACCACCTTGCTCGGCCCCGGAAGATGGCTGGTTAGCCAGAGACGGGTAAGATTCCTCAAGGGAGGAACAACCTAAGACAGGCACAGTCGAACAGGGGCCAGCAGGAGAGAATTCGGGGGCCAACAGAGGTGGGGCAAGACCCCCACCCCCCCAGCTTGGCAGGGCCTGACTCTGGAGCCCTCCCCCAAAGGGCGTCTCCTGCCCCCGTGGCTGCTCCACTCCCGAGCCCAGCTCAGACTTGGACCCAGGCGGAGGGTAGAGACTCGGCCCATGAGAAGCGCCTCGGAAGCCTTTGTCTTCCTTTCCCCCACGGAGTGCAGAGAGCAGATCCTGGAAAGGCCCGTGTTAGGCAGCCAGTCCTCCCCTCCCCCGCTTCCTCTCCCCTCTTTTCTCCCCCCCCTCGGCTGTGTTCCCCTCTCCCACCCCGCTGCTTCTCGCTGTGTTCCTCGACATCCTGTCCCATCCCCTGGTATATCTTGGCCCAGGCTGGGCTTGACAGCAGTGATGGACATCATCTGAGGCAGCTGGGTCCCTGGGCTCCCACCCCCTTTCCCCCTCCCCTGGGCTGCACAGGTGAGTATGAGGCAGGTAAGAGAAGGGAGCCCCGCGACTGGGAGTCTCGATTGCTTCCCACGCACTTGAGAAATGGGGATCCATCAGGAAGGAGGCTGGGCTTCAGGGCCAGGTAGTCGAGGCCTATGTTAGGGAGAGGAGCCGAGGGGTCCCGGGGCCCCCAGAGGGCTCGGGGCCAGGGTGGGCCGTGCCTGGGGTCTCGGTGTGTTTGCTCCTAGAGCGGCCCTGGCGACACGGCGGCTCTGAGGTGTCACTCACTCCTGTCCCGTTCTTGACAGCGCCATCCGGGAATGCTTCCCCAAGTTGCTTCGCCTGGTGAGTTTGTCTCTTGTGTGTGCCGTTTTCCATCGAGCGGTGGGTGGGTGATCCAAGGCCTCTTTCTCGCCCCGTGAATCACCTGGGCGGCTCTGTTGTCCCCCTCGATTGCCCAGCTGGGGTCTCTGGAGCTGGACGTGCGTCCGTCCCTCACTCTCTGTGGCCTCTTTCTTTACTGCTCCCCAGGACGGTCACGAGTTGCCCCCTCCGATTGCCTTTGATGTGGAAGCCCCTACCACGCTCCCGCCCTGCAAGGTATGGACTGGGGCAGGAGCGGGAGACAGGAGTGGGGGGGGGAGCAGAGATCGGCCCGGGGCCTGACACCCACCCTCTCCGTCTGGGTTCGATGCAGGGGAGCTACTTTGGATCAGAAAACCTGAAGGCCATGGTCCTGTACTTCCTGCAGCAGTAAGTGGAGCGGGGCAGGAGGGGGCTGGGCAGAGCTGGGGTCCCATGCCCCTGACCCGCGGTCACTGTCTGCAGGTATTACTCCGTGTATGACTCCGGGGACAGGCAGGGGCTGCTGGACGCCTACCACGACCAGGCCTGCTGCTCCCTCAGCATCCCCTTCACCATCCAGAACCCGGCTCGGTGAGCACCTGGGCCTGGTGGGATGGGGCGGGCACGGGCGGGCACGGGCGGGCACGTGACCCGTCCTGCTCTCCTGTCTCAGTGGCAACATGAGCGAGTACTTCAAAGACAGCCGGAACGTGAAGAAGCTGAAGGACCCCAGTGAGTCTGGGGAGGGGGTGCGGGGGGGGGGCGGTCCGCAGCGGGCGGGACCCTCACCCTCCTCTCGCACCCGCAGCCCTGCGCTTCCGCCTGCTGAAGCACACCCGCCTCAACGTCGTGGCCTTCCTCAACGAACTCCCCAAGACCCAGCACGACATCAACTCCTTCGTGGTGGACATCTGCGCCCAGACGGTGAGCGCCGGCCGGCCCCTGCCCCTGCCGAAGATGGGGTGCGGAGCGGCGGGAAGGGGGGCCCCGGGGGCCGCGCAGGCCCAGGCTCCACCGTCCTCCTCTGTCTTTCAGGAGACGCTGCTGTGCTTTTCCGTGCACGGGGTCTTCAAGGAAGGTGAGCTGGGGGCGGGGCCTGGGCGGCACCCCACGCTCCCCACCTCCCCCGGGTCCGGGGACCCCGCTCTGACCCGTCTCTCACCGTCTTCCCTGCAGTGGACGGGAAGTCCCGCGACGCGGTCCGCGCCTTCTCCCGGGTGTTCATCGCCGTCCCTTCCAACAACGCGGCCAGGTGGCGCGGGGCGGGGGTCTGGGGGCGGGGGGCGGGGGCGCGGGCCCCGGGGCGGCTCTGACGTCCGGGCCCCGCAGGCTCTGCATCGTCAACGACAAGCTGTTCATCCGCAACGCCACCACGGACGAGATCCGCCGCGCCTTCGCCATGCCCGCGCCCACGCCCTCGTCCAGCCCCGTGCCCACGCTGGCCCCCGAGCAGCAGGAGATGCTGCAGACCTTCTCCACGCAGTCCGGCATGAATCTCGAGTGGTCGCAAAAGTAAGCGCGTGTCCGCTGTGCCCACGGGCCGGGGCGCCCCGGGGGGCGGGGGCCGCGCTCACGGACCGCCCCTCCCCCACAGGTGCCTTCAGGACAACGACTGGGACTTCCCCCGCGCGGCGCAGGTCTTCACGCAGCTCAAGGTGAGGCGGGGGGCGCGGGGCGCGGGGCGCGGGCGGCTGTGGGGGCCCGGGCCGGCCTCACCCCCTCCGCTCCCCCCGCAGGCCGGCGGCAAGATCCCCGAGGTGGCCTTCCTCAAGTGACCCCGAAGCCGCCGCCCCCGGCCCGGGCCGCCTCCGACTGTGAACCCCGCCCCCGCCGGGACCCTGGGACGCCGCCGGGCCCGGCCCCCGGCCCCCCGGCCCCCGGCCCCCCGCAGCCTGGTGCGCAGGACTGACAGTGGGGGCGCCGCCCGCGCCTCGCGGCTCGTTCTGTTGTCCCGGGGAGCCGGCTCCCCCGTCTGCCCCCCGTGGGGCCGGGCCGGGCCCCCACGCGCGTTGCCGTGTTGTAGGCCGGTTGTGTTCTCGACTGTTCTCTTCACCCCCACGTCAGCTTCTAGATCCCCCTTTTTATTTCAAGGTTGGTTTGTCAATAAACGTTGAGAGCCGGAAGCGGAGTCGTCGGGGGGCGGGGCGTCACTTGGGAGGCAGGCCCTGGGGGCGGGGCCCGGGGAGGGCTCCGCCCCCGCGCGCCGTCTGCGCCGCGCGCACGCGCCCTGGTGGCACCGTCTGCCCGGAAACGGGAGAGTGAGGGGAAGCTCTGCGCGGGGCCGGGCGCGCCGCGGCTGAGCGGAAGTCCGGCCTCCTGCCGGCCCGGGGAGGCTCGGAGGCCGGAAGTCCCGCCCCGGGAGCGGCGCGCCATGGCCGGCCTGCTGAGGCGCTGGGGGCGCCGGGGGGCGCCGGGGGCGGCCTGGGCCCGGGCCGCGCTGCACGAGGCGGCCCCGGCCGGGGACGTGCTCCTCTTCGAGCACGAGCGCGGCCGCTTCTTCGCCCTCCTGGGCCTCTTCTGCGCCGGCCAGGGCGTCTTCTGGACCTCGCTGGCCGCGGCCGCCCTGGCGGGGCCCGGGGGCGGCGGGGCCCGGGGCCCCGGGCAGCGCCCCGGCTCGCGCTCGGCGCTGTGGCGCTACGGACTGGCCGCGGGCTGCGCCTCAGTAGGTAAGGACGGGCCCCTCCTGCGCAGAGCCCCGGGGGGTTGCGGGGGCGCCCCGGGCCCGGCCGTGACCCCCCTCTCCCGCAGGCCTGCTGGTGCTGGCGGCCGGGCTGCTCTTCTCCCGCCGCTCCGTCAGGTCCGTGCTGCTCCGCCGCGGGGGGCAGCGGGTGACCCTCACCACGCACGCGCCCTTCGGGCTGGGCGCCAGCTTCACCGTGCCCCTGCGCCACGTGTCCTGCGCGGCGCCCCGCGGCCAGGTGCCGGCCGTGCTGCCCCTCAAGGTCAAGGGCCGGCGCTTCTACTTCCTCCTGGACAAGGGCGGCCGCTTCCCCGACGCCCGGCTCTTCGACCTCACGGTGGGCACCTACCGGGGCCTGTGAGGGCGGGGCCGGGGCAAATAAAGACACGCACAGACTCCTGGTGTTTTCATTCATTGCGAAAGTCACCGTCAAGGTGAGAGACAGCGGCGGCGGGAAGGGGCGTGGGGGAGGGCCCTCGCATTCCCCCCCTGGGGACGGTGCCCTCCCGTCACAGGCACTTGGGCATCTGGTCTTGGGCCGGGAGGCTTCGAAGACCACCTCCCCCTCAGGAATGGGGCGATCGCGCCCCAAAGAGGGCGTCCGTCTCCGAACTCCACTCGGGATCCCCTCGCTCCAGGGGCCGGAAGGGGGGGGCTTCCCGCTTCCACTGCAGCAGCTGCAATGCCAGGAGCAGGCACCACAGCACTAGGCTCACCCAGGAGGAAGCCTGTAAGAGAGGACGGGAGGAGGGTGGCAGCCTGGAGCCCCCCTCCGGCCCTTGTCCCGGCCTCCCCCTCCTCTCCCTGCCCCTTCCTTACTTCTGCGCTGTATAGGGTGCTATAGAAGTGTAAGCCGGGTCCGGGGGGCACCCAGGGAAGCTTCTGGGCTTCTGAGCAGCTGGAGGGGGGGCAGCAAGAAAAGATCAGTGAGTTTGCGGGCTCCCTGAAAGCCGGGCACAGTTTGCGGATGTGTCCAGGCCTAGGGTCACTCCGAGGCACCCCCCCTTCTCTAAGCACCCTCGTTCCTCGTGGGGCCACATAGGCAGACCTCAGCCCCGGGGCCTCCCTGCTCTCCCGTGTCCAGTACCTGGCCACGATTTGGAGGCGCATGATGGAGGCGCAGAGGGAATTGGTGCCGAATCGCAGGATGCAGGATGAGACGAGCACCAGAAAGATGGCAGCTGCCGACAAGCCGAGGGAGATGCGGAGGCCGAGGGGACTTCTGCGGAGAGGAGAGGCCCAGGACCTTGAGGCTCCCCTTCCCCGGGCTGGAGCCCCCCCCACACACAGACCCACGCATCTGCCCCAGTCACCTGTGGGAGTCTTCCAGGCAGCTGCTGTAGCTCCAGTAGAACAGCAGCAGGAGGCAGTAGAGGGCCAGGAGGCCCGAGACCCAGGCCACGAAGTAGCAGAGGGAGGGCGGGGAGGAGCTCGACAAGGACAGAGCCGAGCTGTTCCAGCCGGCGGTGCCGTAGACGGGACACTGGCCTTTAAAGGAGCCCTGGAAGAAAGCCGGTCAGCAGAGTGGGCAAGGGGCCGGGCCCAGACACTCACAACACGGCAAGTGGGAAGGGAAGGAGCCAGGGGGATCGGGCCAGAGGGCGATGGGCGAGCACCTGCCCTGTAAACTGAGCAAGAAGGTGGGGAGCCCAGGCTCTGGGGGGCTGGTGGGATCTGCACCCTGCTCCCAGCAGAGCCTGAGGCCAGGCTCCCTCAGCTGCAAGGACAGAAGACTTCCAGCCTCCAGGCCCCTCCAGGCTTTGGTCAGAGGGAGGTTTTGCCGGTCTCAGTTGGGCCATAAGAAGTGACTGCAGGGAGATTTCCCTTGAGAATTTCTTGCCATACGTTTGGTCTCTTTTTATATCGTGTAACTGTTAAATTGGGTGCAAGGTCTTTCTCTGAATACTTTGGTTTTGTGAACATAAGCAAATCGCGGGACTAACGAGTCCTGGCTCTCTTTAAATGCCGCTTTTCCTCGTTTATATACAAAGGACCTGTAGCCTGCGAGTAATTTGATCTTGACAATTTTGCTGGAATTTATGTGGGGGGGGGAGGTGGCACAGAGGATAAAGCACCGGCCCTGGACTCAGGAGGACCTGGGTTCAAATCTGGTCTCAGACGTTTCATAATGACCTAGCTGTGTGGCCTCGGGCAAGCCACTGAACCCCTTGGAACCCCCCCAAAAAAAGATTTGCAGGGCTGAGGAACGGCCCAGGGAAGCCCACTTGGTCTTTGCCCCATGTCCTGGGCCGGCACCAATCTCGGGGACCCGGTCTCGCTGCGTGCGCGGGTGAGGCCGAGACGGGCGCTGGACAAGGCGGGGTGCAGTCCGAGGGCCCCGCCAGCTTTCCTTCCTCTCGTTTCCAGGGGCTGCTGCCGGGCTGCCCCCGCCCACTGTCGGACACCCGCGGGCCCGCCCGCACGTCCCCCCCGAAGCCCCCTCGGCTGCGCCCCGTCCCGAGTGGGGTGCAGGGACTGGGCTGCGCCCTCGGGCACCGGCCCCAGCCTTCCCGCCCCCCCCACGGGGCACGCGTGGACGCTCCTGGGGACGCACGGAGGGCGGGGGGCCTGCCCGGGGCTCCCCCCAACCGGCCGCCTGCACCGCCCCAGGGACTCCCTTAGCGGAAGAGCGAGTCTAGAGGCCCCGGAAGAGGCGCGCCCCGGCCGGGGCCCCCCACCAGGCCGACGGGGGAGACTGAGGCCCGGGGGAGGGGCGCGCCCCCCACCTGCGTCCGGAACACGGCGACGGCCACCACGGCCCCGGCCAGGAAGGCGGCGGCGAAGACCACGAGCTCGGCGCGGTGCAGCCAGGGCAGCGCCATCGCCGCGCCGCCCCGCCCCGCGCCGGGGGCCCAACCGCCCCCCGCGTCGGCACGCCGCGCCGCGCGTCACACGTCACACGTCACGCGTCGCGTCACAGCCGGCTCCTTCATTCCGCCCCGCCCCCACAGCGGCGCGCGTCACACGTCACGCGTCGCACAGCACACGTCACAGCCGGCTCCTTTATTCCCCGCCCCGCCCCCCCGTCACAGCGGCAGGTACAGCGAGTAGTCCGACAGCAGCCAGCGGCGCGCCGGCCGGGCCGTGCGGCCGATCATGGGCAGCTTCTGCGCGTAGCGGGAGGCCGGGCTGGGGCCGGGCGGCGGCGGGAAGGCCGTCTGGAAGAGGCGGCCCCGGCAGCGGCGCCCCGCCTGGCGGCCCGCGATGAGGAAGCGGAAGTGCGGGGCGCCGCGCGGCGCGAAGCGGCTCTTCTGGAACACGTCGCGGGCGCCGGCGGCCGGGGCCTGGGGGCGCGGGGCCCCGCGCGGCCGGTGCAGGCGCGGCAGCGGGCGGCTCTCGGCGGGCGCCGGGCCGCGCGGGCTCTCCTCGGCGCGCGGGCTCACGGTGGCGCTGGCCGTCAGCTGCGGCATCTTGCGCACCGCGTCGGCCGCCGCCGCCGGCTCCTTCTTGGCGCCCGCGGGCCGCGCCGCCGCCGCCGCCGGCTGCCCGGTGCCGAAGCGCGTGGCCAGGCTGTCCCCGAAGAAGGCGTACAGCTCGCGGTAGGTGGCTCCGAGCCGCGCCGGCGCCCCCGGGCCGCAGCCCGGCTCCGCGGCGCCCGCCTCGGGCAGCGGCCCGCTCCAGGCCGGGTCCTCGGGCCGCCGGCCGCCCCGGCCCCGGCCCCGGCCCGGCTCGGCCGCCCGCGCCTTCATCTTGAGCAGCCGCTCCACGGCCACCTGCGGGGGGGGGGGGAGTGAGCGCGCGGTGCCCCCTCCGTGCCCCCGCCGTGCCCCCTCCGTGCCCCCCGCCGCGCCCCCGACGTGCCCCCTCCGTGCCCCGCGCGGTGCCCCCGCCGCGCCCCCGCCGTGCCCCCTCCGTGCCCCCCGCCGCGCCCCCGCGCGCTCACCAGGATGGCCCCGTACACCTTGTGGCCGTCCGCCTTCACCTGCGCGTTGGACACCGAGTAGTCGTCCAGCACGGCCTGCAGGTTGGCCCAGTAGGTGGACAGGTGGGGGTACAGCACCCGCTCCACGGCCTGCGGGGGAGGGGGCGGTGAGGGCAGCCCGGGCCCCGCCGCCCCCCCCGGAGGCGCCCCCTCACCTTCCAGCCCAGGGCGTGCAGCCCCACCACGGCGCCGTAGTGGGAGCACAGCGGCCGCACCGGGTCCGCCAGCACCTTCTGCAGCGACAGCAGGATCTGCTGGGCCAGGCCGCTCACCAGGTCCCCGTGGATCCTGCGGGGGGCAGGGCAGGCCGTGGGCCGGGGTCCCCGGGGAGCCCCCCCCCCCGCGCCCCGCCGCGGGCCCTACCAGAAGATGTGGCTGAGCAGCAGCGCCGCGCCGTCGCGCAGGGTCCAGTGGTCATTGAGCGGGTTGATGGAGGCGGCCAGCGGCTCGAGCACGCAGTAGAGCACGCTGCCCACCAGCGAGCGCACGTACGGGCCCAGGCACAGGTGCGGGTTGCGCAGGAGGCTGCGGGCCACCTGCAGCAGGCGGTGCAGCTGCTCCAGGTCGTGGCTCACCGACTTCACCTGGGCGCGGGGGCAGCAGCAGGTGGGCCCGAGCTCCGCCCTTTCCACAGGCCCCGGGGTCCGGGCGGGGCCCCCTGGACACCAGGGCAGCCCCACGGGTCCAGAGATGGCCACGGGGGGGGGGGGGGCGCTTTTGGCAGAGGCGCCACGTGAAAGCCAACTCCCCCCTCCAAGTCACAAGATAGGGGCCTGCTATATGGATGCAAAGTGAGAGGGAGGGCTCTGCCCTTGAGCAACGCGCTTCCAGTCTTGTTGGCTTCCCTCCTGCCCACCCTCTCCTAGATGCTGCAGCAATCATCCCTGGCCCCCGCCCCCCCCCACGGCCCTCCCCCCTCCATCACTGACCCCACTGACGACATAGACAAAGTAGGGCAGCAAGGCGGCAATCTTGGAGTTGGTCTGAAGGTCCTGAAGCGCCACCTGGAAGAACAGGAGATGGTGACCGTGAGTCCTCTGGGCCCACAACCTCCCACCTGGGGCAGCAGGGTCCCCGTGGAGCCCTCCAGCCCTGGGGACCTGTAGGCTCCCAGGGGCTTCACTGTACTCATAACAAAGCTGAGGTCCAGGGCCACAGAGCTAGGGTGGGCATTCATCCCTTTTCAGAGGAAAGGGGGCCCATGTTGGGGGGGGTGGGGGAGGAGTGAGGGGAGGGGAGACTCTGAACATAGTCACAGATAAAGAGAAAGTCCTAACTGGCTCTGGAGGCCGTCATGCCCTCCTCCAATCAGGCCCCACCAGAGCTGAAGCCCCTAGCAGGCCCCAGACCCAAGCCTCCATCTCAACAGGTTGTTGTAGGGGAGGGGCTGTAGAAGCAAGCTCACCAAAGGGGAGCCAGCACATGCTCCCCCCGGGGGGCTTTTCACACTAGGGCTCCTCCTTGGTAGTGTTAGCCTCAATCCAGATGAAGGCACCACAGAACAAATTGGACTCAAGGTCCAGAAAGCTAGGACCCCTGGAGCAGGAGCAAGGAAGGGCCCTTGTTTTCCTGCTTCAGTAAGAACCCTAGATCATATCTGAGTGATGATGGCTCACTCCACAAGGCTGGGAGGCAAAGAAAGGGAATCTTGGGAATGATGAGAGGACAAGACTTAGGCCAGAAGACCTGGGGTGTGAATGGAGAATGCTTAACTGGGAGCCCTCAAGGAGGTAGACCCTGATCCTCTCCCATCCCAAAATAGAGGAAGGCCACAGGGAAGGGTGAGGGCAAAATAAACCCCAGAGGATATTCCAAAACGTCCACTCCAGTCTATCATCCATCCTGGTCTGGGCTCAGCTTGGCTGGTCCACAGGCCCCAGGCTGGACTTCTTAAAGGAAACCCCAGAGATCTGGCAGTCTGGACCTTCATGAGCTGTGGGTCATCCCCCAGCACGGCACGGGTCACTTGCTGGTAGTACTTGAGCAGGTCATCCGTCAGCGAGGAGACAGCACTGGGCACTGCAAAGGAATGGACAGTAAAAAAACAGAATGATGAACAAAGGACCCTTCCATGTTGCTGAGAGCCTATCTATGCTGGGTCTTGTAAACCACAGAAAGTGGGGATAAACAAGGAGAGGCTGGTACCATCATGGACTCATGCTGACCTCTGCTGGAGTCACCTGATCATTCTCAGTGAATGACTTCCTGACCTGCCTTAATTAGAACATCATATTTCAAAAGCTGGAGACCTTCTATGCTGGATCTGAGTTCCACAAACAGGGAGGGAGGGTTTGCTGGCCTAGGGCTGCTCAGACCCTCTGGAGAAAGGCCCCTAGAGGTTTGTGACAGAAGGATGGGACCGCTGCCACAGGAGGCTCAGGAAAAGAGAGGCAGGCGGTTATAAAGAAAACGCCACCAGGAAGGAAAAACGATGCTCGAGAAAGAAATGTCTGAGACAAAGAAAAATTATTCTCCTGAGGAAGATGGGAGCTGCCCAAAGAGACTGCCAGGTATGCCCAGAAACTGCCCAGTTAACTTGCATGTGAAGTACATAAATGGAAGGAGGGCCAGGGAACAGAGCCCCGCTCAGGAGTCAAAGCTGTTATGGGAGCCAACAATGGATAAAAAGGGATCAGTTTGCTGTATCGGAGGAATTGTATGTAAAGGTATCCAGCCTGTACACCTTAGTTTAAAGAACATACATTACAGTGAACACAATGGAACCAGGCTCCCCTAAACTGCCACACACTCTTTTCTGTGGCTGTAGAATTGTCTGTGGCTTCCTCTTTCTTTTCTAACATCTCTTAACACTCCTCCCCAATCAAAATAAAAGCCTAAAATCACATTGGTCATGTCTGAAAATCTCAGGCTCCTTCTATCCCTCAGGTCCATCATCTCTCTTCCAAGAGCATGAAAGGTGGCATCGACCCAATTCTATTCTTAGGGGAAAGGAAATAGGGAAAGGAAGGAAGGAAAAGCTTAGAGAAGGGTCAGGACAGTAGGAAGAGACAGGGCTGCTCCTCTGCCAAAGAGATGGACCTTTGCCCAGACAATAAAGATGGCTCTCGTGCAGCTGAAGGCATGGGAAGGAATTGGGGAGCAAGGCCCCCATCATTTGGCAGATGAAAATATTTCTGGGGTACCTGAAAAAGGGAAGTGGAACTCACCAAGAACCAGGGCACCCCTCAAGAACAGCACTTGGTAAAATCCCCTCCTTCTGTTAAGATTAGATTGGAAGCTCCTGGAGGGGAGGGCCTTTCTGTGTATGCTCAGTACTTAGTGCTTAGGAGGCCATTAATCAATGTTTACTAGGTTAGAAGATGGAGAGGGTGGGGTTAGATGATGACTGAATGAACTCAAAGAACATTTAGGGGGCAGCTAAGTGGCACAGTGGATAAAGCACTGGCCCTGGAGTCAGGACGACCTGAGTTCAAATCCAGCCTCAGACACTTAAAAATTACCCAGCTGTGTGGCCTTGGGCAAGCCATTTAACCCCACTGCCTTGCAGAAAGAAAAAAAACACTTAGGTTCAAGGCCATGGTGGGCAGTGAGAGGAGTGCCCCAGAAATCTGTGGTCAGTCCTAGGCCCTGGGACATTTTTATCCATGACTTAAGATAATAGGCAGAGGTGGCATGCTCAGATGACACATGACTAAGCTAAAAATATGACATCACTGTGCCTGTATCCTGTATCAGATAATTTGCTATATCAAGGCAAGGGGAGGGAGAAACTTTTAGAAAAATGAATGTTCTTCCCCATCAGGCTACAAGGGAACAGTCTGCAATTGTGGGAAATGACCTCCTAGATCTAAGAAAATGCTCTTGGTGAAGGGGGGTGACTCTGCGAGGATCAGGGGATTTTTGATGACACCTGTCTCCCTGTTTTTCTTTGCAGAGAGGTGGGGGCCTATGGGCACCTGAAGCACCATTGCTGTCTGCCATCCTGCTTTGTTCCTGGGGAGACTCTTCCCTGCCCTCCTCCAAAAGGGACCACAGTCAACTTCAGGCCAAGATGGTGGAGAGAAGACAGGCACAGTTCTAAAGTCTCCTGATCTCTTCCCCATCTATCACATGAAAAAGGGACCACAGTCATAAAAACTCTGAAGCTCAAAAGTAGGAGAGAAGAGAAACCTTAGAGGTCAGGAAGGGCATCCAAGGAATCAAGGCCCAAGAATGGCTCTGATAGGTCTTATTGGGCTTCTAAAAAGAGAGGGGATAAGAGGTCCCCTCAGTGGAAGTTTGGCAGGGGAAGGGAAAGGAAGCCTAAGGGAAAAGATCTCACAATCAGCAGCAACTTGCAGAGGGGAGAGGCAGTAGACACACACAAGGTGGGGGTGGTAGCGATAAAGAGGGAAGAATGCAGATAGGCCATCACACACATCCCTCTCTTGGGGAATGGCTCAACAAGTAACAGAGTGGAGACCGAAAGAACCCCACTGCAGCCTCTGACTAGCCTTGGCGACCGCCCCCCAGGGGACGGGGGAAGTAAAGGCCGAGGTGAGGCATGGGGAAGGAAGCAGGGTACAGCCAGTCTTCTGATCACCTTCATGTGTAGGTCATGGGCTTGCATTTCTTGTGCTCACAGGTGGGGGGGGCAAGTGTGAAAGAATGAGAAGGGGGGCTTGTAGTTGATTAAGTGAAAATATTTTAAAGTGTTCAAAAGAACAAAATGTGTTCTTGTCATTTCTCATCATTTACCTGATCCTTGAGGCTCCACATTCCCTTTACCATCCAGATAGGAAACATGAACTAGAGAAAGACCAGAGAAGGCAGGTCAGATTCACTCTGTTCATGGCCTCTCCACCCTGAGTTGAGGAAACCCCAACCCTCTGGTCCCCCTCCTCCCTTTGGGCCAGCCCTGGGGGTCTCCTACCTCTCACAGCTGTCTCAGGGCAGCCCTTGGGAATATTGGTGGCCAGCGCCAGCTCCACCAGGTTCACCTCTCGGTCTTCAGGGAAGTAGAGGTCGCCTTCCCTGGCAGAACGCAGGGGCAGGGTCTCCTGGGAACCATAGCCACAAACTGCCTAGGAATGGGAGGGCAAGGCTATATGTTCTGGAAACTTTAAATTGACATCGAGAAAGATGATTCTGGGAGGGGAACTGTTCCTTTTTTTTTTTGCAAGGCAAATGAAGTTAAGTGGCTTGCCCAAGGCCACACAGGTAAATTATTAAGTGTCTGAGGCTGGATTTGAACTGGGGTACTCCTAACTCCAGGGCTGGGACTCTATCCACTGCACCACCTAGCCGCCCGGAGGGGAACTGTTCCTGAAGAGAGGGCCAGGGGCAGGAAGATCCAGAGACACCACAGTCCTTGGGAACGGAAGCAAAGAGTTCTGGGGCAAATTTTGGGTTCTTAGAGAGTCATGGGAACATAACTGGGGATAAGCTGGGTGTGGCAGTCAAGGCTGCACTTCCCTTCTGGACACATCAACACTTCAGATGAGTCTCTCCTCATTCATTCCTTACCTCGCAAACTACTTCTACCATATTAGGTGTTTCATGAGCACCAACTACAGGCAAAGCCATTGGCCACAGTGATCTGCCCACCTGAAAAGGCTTCCTCCCCAATTTCTAGCCTCCCTTCAAGGCCTAGCTTTTCCACGAAGTTTTCCTTGACCATTCCATAATGGTAAAAAGAATCATTCCCATTTCTATGCCATGTTAAGACTCCACACACATGGTCCTGCCCTTTGACAGCTGAGGGATGGACGTGGAGCCTGCCCCAGATCTCACCTCTACGTTGCTCCACCTCAGGGCCCGGTTGAAATCTTCCACCGTCAGTTTGCGACGTTTGGTGTGCTTCATGAACTGGGAGCTGTTCTGAGGTCAGTGGGAAGGCAGGTGTCAGCAGGGGGAGAATACAAGGGGAAACAGGGCAGGGGGCCTCCCTGCTCCCGCTGGGCCGTACCTGGGTGGCCTCCCGAAGCCTGTAGCAGACGTCCTCGGCCAGAAGCGCGGCCACCTCGTCGCTCAGCTCCAGCCCGGCACTTTCGGCCATGAGCCGGACAGACTCCCTGGGGATTTCCACAAAGCGCCGCTCCTCTCGCTCCGACATGGCCCCAGGGTGCTGGGGCGGCCACGAGGGCCTCCCAGTCTGGAAGGAGAGAACATCGGGGTGGGGAGGGGCTCTGGAGCCCATGGGCCCGGTGGGATGGGGGGTCCTGGCACCTGCTCACCCCTTCATTACTGGTGCCCTGGCACTGGGGGCGGCGCCAGAGGGAGAAGCTGGTCGGGCCTCTTCCCCACAGAACACAAGTGACCAGGATTTGCAGGGCCCTTGAAGGCTGCGGGGCCCCCAGGAGCGACCTCCTGCTGCAGAAGGGCCCCCAGGCGGCCTGGGGGTACAGCACGGTGCCCTTTGGGCCTCAGAGCAGCAGAGACCAAGGCCAAGGGCCCTCCTCACTCCTCTCCGCGCGCCTGAACTCAGATCCTCCCGACTGCCCTGGGGCAGGGGGCTGCCAAGGAGGAGGAGACCCCAGGAGCTGCCCCCCAGTCCGGCCCGGGCCCGAGTTCGACTCTCTCCGGGCCCCCCCTCCGGGCCTCAGTTTCCTCATCTGTAAAATAAAAGGCGGGGAGGGTCGACCTCTAGGTTCCCCCTCCAAAACTGGACCTACGAGAGGCTTCGGCGCCGAGTCGCAACCTCTGACCTCGGGGTCAGGGGGCGGGGCCAGGCGAGGGCAGGCTTGCCACAGCCGGGGCCCCCGGCGGAGGGGAGGGCGAGGTGGTGAGACCCCGGGCCCGAAGAAGCTCGGAAGCCCCGCGCTGAAGGCGGGAGCGAGCCGCGCGGAACTTACCCGAGGGGGGCGAGGGCGCGGGCGGCGCGGGCGCGGGGGGCGCGGGGGGCGCGGGGGGCGCGGGGGGCGCGGGGGGAGCGGGGGTCGAGGGCGCGGGGGGGCGAGGGCGCGGGGGGCTCCGGCGGCTCCGGCTCCCGTGCCCAGTCTCAGTTCCCTCGCAGGAGGCTGGCCCCGCCCTCCCTCGCCCCCGGCCAATCCCCGGGCGGCTCTCCGGAGCCCCGCCCAGGCCTGGCGTCACGTGGGGACGACTGCGGGAGGAGCCATGTTGCCGGGGCGTCACGTGACGCCAGCCCTTAAAGGGACCCGGGGGGTGTATTCCGGTCGGCCCAGGGCGGGCCTTCTGCACCCCCTCTTTTTACCGCCCCGCAGTCAAACCAGAGCCCGCCCCCCCTTTCCTCCCTCTCCCCCACCGCAGGCCCAGGCCCGTCTCTAACTGGCCAACAGCCCCGCAGGGCCGAGTGGAGGTCCCGCTGGGGTGGGCCCATCCCGGCCCGGCCTTAAGGAAACTTCCCTGGGCCTGAGTGGAGAACGGGTGGGAGGGGGGAGAGAAGCGAGGCGATCACTTCCGGGTCGGCACCCGACCCCCCCCCCCCCGTGACTCGCTGCGGCCTAGGAGCCGGGGGGGGGGGACCGAAGTGGAGAAGGGAGGCTGGGGGGCTCCGGCTGAATGTGAGTGAACTGGGAGCCGAGCCCCCTCCCCAGCCTTGAAAGCCACGGAACGTGGTGCGTCACGGGGCCGGTGGCGCAGGGGCTGGAGCCCCGGAGCCAGGAGGACCTGGGTTCAAATCCGACCCCAGAGGCTTCATGGGCCCAGCCGCGTGGCCCTGGGCGAATGCCTTGACCCATTGCCTAGCCTAAAAAGTGCGGCAGTCTTCAGTAAATGAACTTGCCAGAGGGTGGAGACTTTTTCTAGAAGTTTAGCCAGGAGCGGAAGAGAGATGGGACAAGAAATGAGTCCAGCCTAAGTGAAGACAGCTTAAGGAGGCTGGCACGGCTGTAGGCAGCAGGGAAGGAGCCAGTGCAGGAGAGCCTGAGCATGAGGGAGGAAGGCATGTTGGGAGAGTCCAGATCCCAGAGATGATGGGAACAGATGGCATCATTAGACACTATCACAACGGGAGAGAGTGAGGGAAAAAAACCACAGAGAGTCTTTTGGGTATGAAATAAGGAAAAAAAGTTTCTAGCAATTGATTTCTGGTTTCTCAATCAAGAGGTAAAGGAGCTTGGGGGAAGAGTGGCAAAGAGGAGGGGTACAGAGGGCTGGTCTGGGAATAGAAAGTTTAGAAGAGTGACTATAGAATGTGATAATGAAGCAGTTTGGGGTACCGGTACTAAGCTAGAATGTGAAGGAATCTCACAAAGACTCAGGGTGATAGGGGACAGATGTTTTCCCTTCATTTTCAAAGACCAAGGCATCAGGGAGGTGATGCTGTGACAAGCACATGAATTGGATTTCAGTGAAGGGGGGCTGTGCTAAGTCACCAGCCTCACTTTCTCCTCCAGAAGCATCTGGGTCCAGCAGCCAGATATGGATCAGGATGACTGGAGGTGTGAGGCAGTCAGGCTGAAGTGATTTGCCCAGGGTCACGCAGCTAGTAAGTGGCAAGTGTCTGAGGCTAGATTCAAACTCCCATTCTCCTGGATCCAAGGCCAGTAATCTAACCCACTTCACCACCTAGCTGCCCCTATGGGACAGATAAGTTTTATTTGACAGGTTTTAAGGTTATTGCATGGTGGGCTCTACCTCTAATGGATAAGCAGCTAGCAGGGAGAAAAGCTTGGATTTATATAGTGGTTCAGGGGATGGTGTATGGACTGGGTAATGTGGAAGATCCTGGGCAAACTAAGTAAAGAGGATTATATCAGGGTATTCTGGGGTAACAAAGGCTCATTTGGGAAACAAAGGGTTAAGAGTGTTATCATGTGGGGCCTGTCCCTCTTTGCCTGTCCTTGTGGGATCCTCCCGGAGGAGAAACAGAATACCCAGGTGGTTGTTGTCAATTCAAGGTCTCTAAAAGGGAGGCCTTTCTCAGGACTGGTGAGCAGATGTCACAACAATATATTTTTCTCAGTATGCACAATCAGCATAGCTCACGATGTGGTAGTGTACCATAGAAAGCCATAGAATCGAACTCTTTGTTTTCTGTCTAGCAAGCCCCCAATAATAAACATTTGTCCAGTTGAGGCTCCGCTTCATTTAGTAGTTTACAAGTGGGAAAAGGAGGAATGAATAAGCAGGGCTTACATTTAGGACAAAATGAGTATCACCAGGAACAGCGGAAAGGGACTCACTGATACAAGGCAGTGTTAACAGAATTTCCCTGAGCTGGTCTAAGCTGAGAATGGCCTGTAACAGAGCAGGCCAGAGGTGCCAGTAATCAAGTAGCAGTTTGTTTAACTCATTTCAGAATGAGGAATGCAGAAATTCTCCTGATCACTCCCAAGATGTCTCAGAGATCACATCTATGGGTACAAGCAGGATGAAGCCTTGGGGAAGATTGAGAGCAAGGAGGAATCTGGTGGGGGAGGCAGTGTGGCCTGGGATTTGGAGGATGATCTGGTCAGAATCACTGGGATGGGATCCCTGTGATCAGGTGGGAGGCCAGAGGCTGAAGGAGAGTTTTCCTTGGACCTTCACATCCCAGCTGGGAGACTGGGCAGGTGGCATGAAGCTGGGATGTTACTTTGGGGAGGGGAGATGGAAGATGGCCTAGAGATTGAAGGCTGAGGAGATCGAAAACTCAAGATCTGGCTTCCCACCTAGGGAAGGAGGCTGGTAATGATATCTGACACAGAAGACTGAGGATCAACCACAAGCTTCCTGTCTACCTCAGCTTTAATTCAGTCACCAGGACCCCCAGATCATCTTCAGAGCTGCCTGTTCATGCTTCCCCCAGCTTATAAAGCTGACTCTTGTATTTACCACCACTGAAGTCGATTTCATTAGGTTTAATCCCAGTCAGGCATGCCAAGGTATCACTGGATACCGAGTCTGCCTCTTCTGGCTCTGTCGCCTGCGGATTTCATCCAAGTCAGCCTTGGAAGCATTTGTAGCGCTGCTCTCATGGACACCACAGAGTGCAGCTCTCCAACCAGTGTGTCTGGTTATACATCATCATCTGTAATCCATCCTCTCCACTGGCACAGCTTGGGACTCCTGGCTCTTTCTAAGAGCTGGTTCCCTTCTGGTTCATTAAGTGTCCGAATTAGGAGTTCATCTACTCCGGTCTGCCCCTTTTACAGATAAAGATACTGAAGCCCAGATTCATTTCAGCTGCCCCTAGTTACTTGGGTTTCCAACCCAAGAGAGAGTTGGGGGGAGGGGATAGCATCAGAGAACAAGCACAGAGAAAATGGATATCATGTGACATTTATTAAGGCCCATTCCCACCCAGGCTCTAGGGTGCTCCAAGAGTCTTTATCCAAGTTAGAGGAGAACAGCCATCTGAAAACAATCAGAAAAGGCCGGCAGTCTCTCAGAGACAAAGAACCTTCCTCCCTGAGGCCTTCCAAAGAACACCAGGGTCCAGCCTGGGGGGCACTCTGAGGCCTGTCCACCTCGCTGAAAGTCAGCATTAAACAAGGAAGAGGCCTCTCCACTCAGCTCACAAGACCTGTGATAAATGGCACAGAGAAACAAAATCACAAATCCTCCACAAAAAGCCATGAAGCTCCAAGCTTCCCATGGCACCAGAGGAGCCCTGCTGGGCCCCATCCAAGCAGATCATACTGCCCATCTGATGCCTGCCCCCAAACCAACAGCAGCAGAACAAGGGCCTTACCCAGGTAGTCATCCATCAGGGAGCCAATAGCAAACTAGAATTGAGAAGAAAAGGAACAAGATCAGATGGATCCAAGGCTCAGCCCCACAGACATCCCCACCCACCCACCTTTCTTCAGGGTGCCCCAGGAAGGCCTCCCTTTCCAGCAAAGATGGGCCAAGCTCCATGGGCTGGGTCACTCAGGACGAGCCCAGGAGGAAACGACTCACTATATCGTTCTTATCCACTCGTGTTCCCACAATCTTGAGGCGGATTTCATCATCCTGCTGAATCACAATGTCCTGGGGAGGGAGAGGGACAGATATTTCTGAATCGTTCAGGTTTGTGTACGTGGGGGGAGAGGGGGAGAGGGGGAATGGTGTTTTAGCTCAGAGTCCCCTGCAAATCAGGATCCCTCTCATCACCTCCTCCTCCCTCCCTTTCCACCTTCTCACCTCATCCACTGTTTTGTAGCATGGAGGGTTAGAGTTGGGATCAAATTCCATCTCAGAGGGAATGGACTGAAAAAGAAACATCAGTGGGTGGATGGTAGTCAAACTGAGGCTTTCTCCTCACCCTACCCAAGGTACCTACTCACATGGCGAGAAATGAAGCAAGACATGGGTCCAATCTCTGTGAAGAGTCCCACCTGCAGCAAGGAAAGGCAAAAATGAAAGTCACCAGCAGTCCCCCTGATGTCTCACCCACTCTGCGCCCACAATCCTCCAGCCCCTGCCATGCGCATTCCTCCCCCGCTCTTCTAAAGGGCTCACCTTGTTGACCTGTGTGACAACAGCGTCCACAACCTCCCCCTTGAAGGGACGGAAGACGATAGCTTTATATTTGACGGGATACAGCACGAATCCTCGACCAGGTTGGATTACCCCGGCCCCAATGTTGTCAATGGTGGTGACAGCAATCACAAAACCATACCTGGAGGGAAGGAAGGAAAGACAAGCCCAGCTGGCAGGGAGAGAGGCGAGAAGCAATCCAATACCCTCATTGTACAGATGAGGGAACAGACTGGGAGGATGGGGGCCAGGTAACTGGTGGATTCAAAGCCGGAGGGGGTCAAAGCCTGTCAAAGCCCTTGGACTCTAGAACTCCAAAAAGCATCAGAACCCAGACAACACAGAGGTGAGTCTGGATCATAAAGTGATCTTATAAGGTAGTAATCACTGTTCTATTTGGTTGGTGTTACTTTAAACACATAAAAAGGGAATAAGCAGAACAGTCTAGGTGAACCAGAAGCAGAAAAGTCCCACTGGATAAGCACGGAGAGGACGAATGACCGGGAACAGGATGGAAGCTGGGTGGCAGCCATCCCCCTTTTACCCCAGTGCCTCAGGGTGGACCCTGGGGAGAGGGGCCAGGCCTCGGGCTCGGCGTCCTGCTCCCAAAACAAGGGAACTGAGTGAAGGACAAGACCCGATTCGGAGGGCTGGAGAAGGCACCCTGCTGAAGTTCTCCAAGAGTTTCCCAGGTTCTACCTTGGCCGAGGCCTTGAGTTGGGGGAGCCGCTCAATACCTGGCCTCAAGGGGCCCCCAATCCATTTGGGGAGAAAGGTGGCCCACCCTTCTATTCTAGTATATTGCTCTGATCTGTCCTGGGAGCAGGAGAAGCCTGGGTTCGAATCCCACCTCCAATGACTAATTACTGTCTAAGCAGCAGCTAAGGGATGCGGCGGATGGAGGCGGGAGGGGTCTGGATGCGCCCCGGCCTCCGGGGCCAGCCCCCGTCAGAGCCAGGGGCCCGAGCGCCCACCAAGTGTGGGGGGTCCGGCCGGGGTGTCTCCCACCCAACGCCCCTGCTGCAGAAGCCTCTGGCGAGCTTTAGGGGCTGCAGCAGGGTCCGAGGTCGCCATCACCGCTTGCGCCCCCCAGGACCTCCCCAGAGTCGGCGTGGCCCGCGCCCGGGGGGATCCGAGCTCGGCTCGCCAGCCCGGGGCGGCCCCGGGGCGCCCCTCACTCACTTGCCCGTGCACGTGCCCTCCACCTCGGTGAACAGCTTCTGCTTGACGGTGTTGAGCAGGTTGGGCCCGAAGTAGCGCGGGTGCAGGAGGATCTCGTGCTCCAGGGAGATCTGCGGGGACCGGGCGGTGGGACCGGGGCCCCGGGCCCCAGGCCCGACCCCGGCCCCGCCCGCCTCCCCGCCCCCACCCCGCGGCGCTCACGTGGTAAAACATCGTCTCCCGGACCGGAGGGCGCGAAGGAACCGCCTCCGCCGCCGGGAATCCGCGGGCCCGCCCGGAAGTCACGGCGCTTCCGGGGGAACAAGCCTCCAGCAGGTGCCGCCCTTGACCTCCCCCTCGGCTCACCTGATTGGCTCGTGCCAGCCTGCCTCCCGCCCCTCCGCCCCTTCGGATTGGGTCTTTCTCTGGACCCCGCCTCCCGCCCGCTAGACAGAAATCGACTGGCTCTCGGGACCATCGAGCCCTTTCCGGGCCCCTTAGGGCGGAGTCACCGGCCAGTGGCTCGGGCTGCCCAGATCCCGCCCCCGCTAGGCGCCTTTGTGGCTGCTGATTGGCTCGTCCTAAAGCCGCTCCCCAGGGCCCCGCCCCAGCCCCGCCACGTGCGGGAGGAGCGCGTTTGGGGTGCGCCGGCTCGCGCGGCTCCAGGCGCCTTCCATCCTCTGCGGTCACGCCTGCGCCCCACGGCCTCCCGGAGGTCGCGCTCCCCCAGGCCTCGCCCTCTCCGGCCTCCCGCCCCGCCCAGGGCCGGCTCCGGGCCCCCGGGTCCATCTCTGTGGGCGCGGTCCACTCCCCCCGGCCCCGCCGCCCCCCAAGTGGAGGCGGACCCTGGAGAGCACAGGACGCCGGGCCGGGAACGGGGCCGGGGCCGGGGCCGGGAACGGGGCCGGGGCCGGGGCCGGGCCGCCGCTTTATTCTCGCCCCCCGCGTCCCCCGCGTCCCCCGCGTCCCCCGGGCCGGGCCG
This sequence comes from Macrotis lagotis, assembly GCF_037893015.1. Classification (NCBI taxonomy): domain Eukaryota; kingdom Metazoa; phylum Chordata; class Mammalia; order Peramelemorphia; family Peramelidae; genus Macrotis; species Macrotis lagotis. The sequence goes on from NC_133660.1 coordinate 285,944,641, forward strand.
AGACGGCCTGGAGCTCCCGCTGCACCCGCAGCAGCAGCAGCCCCGCGCCGGCCGTGCGCCCAGGTGGAGGGGCCCGGGCCCAGCCCCCCACTCACCCATGGAGGCCGCCCGCTCAGTGACCATGAACTTGTGCTTCATCCGGGCGTAACGGACCCCCCCGCTGGGCCCCCACCGGCCCCTCCAGCAGCTTCTGCGGGGCGGGGGGTCGGCGAGGAGAGCCCCGGGGTGCCCGCGGGATGGGAGGTGAGGCCGCCGCCCCGGGTCCTCCAGACCCCCCCACCCTTCACAGCCCAGTCAGGGCCGGGACCCCCAAATGGCCCGCAGTGGCTGCGTCCAGCTCAGGCCCCCCTCGGCCAGGCCGAGAGCAGCGGGGAGGCCCCGGCCCGCGTTTGCAGAAGACTGAGCAGCGCATCCCTGACGGGGGAACCACATGGGGCGGCTAGGAGGCCCAGGGGGTAGAGCCCCGGCCATGGATCGGGAGGACCTGGGTTCAAACCCGGCCTCACGCACTTCCTAATGGCCTAACTGGGTGGCCTTGGTGCAGCCACTTAGCCCCACTGCCTTGTAAAAACCCCAAAAGGACAAACTCTAGAAGAGATGAAGCAACATAATGAAATACTAATAAAGACAACTCTACACGCTCTCTCTCTCTTTTTCTTTAAAAACAACTTATAAAGGGGCAACTAAGGTGGTGCAATGGACAGCACTGGCCCTGGAGTCAGGAGGCCCTGAGTTCAAATCCAGCCTCAGACACTTAATAATTACCTAGCTGTGTGGCCTTGGGCAAGCCACTTAAGCCCATTGTCTTAAATAAAAAAAATTAAAAAGATGTTCACTCAGGGGTAGCAGAGATAAGAAATGTTTGTAAAGCGTTTTTAAAATACAAAAGACTAGTGAAAGTTTACAGTGTAAGAACCTGAGTTCAGATCTCCCTTGTGTGATATTGGACCAGGGAGGCAGAAACCTCAGTGTGTTTCTATACCACAAAGCAAGTCCAGGGCAGTCCAGTCAAAAGGAGCTCATGGGTCACCAATGGATAGAGGAAGACCTGGTGCTGGTTCCTCTGCTGAGCCCCTGCATCCAGCCTCCTTTCCCAGGATGATGATCTGTGGATTCCCTGACCTCCAGCCCACAGGGCCCATTCAAATTCTAGCCTTTGGGCATCTGCCCTGGCTGTGCCTACCACTTGGACTGCTCTCCCTCTTTCCTGGTCTCTTGGACTTCCCCTAGGGGGCCTTGTGCCCATTCCTCTTCTGGTGGGCAGACATAGAAGTGATTAACAACCCAAGACCCTCAAGAACCCACAGAAGGGAGCTGTGAACTCATCCAGCCTTTCTGGAGAACTGTCTAGAACTGTGCCCAAAGGGCAACAAAAATGTGCATACCCTTTGACCCAGCAATACCACTACTGGGTCTATACCCTGAAGAGATGATGAAAAAGGGGAAAAACATCACTTGTACAAGAATGTTCATAGCAGCCCTGTTTGCGGTGGCAAAGAACTGGAAATCAAGTAAATGTCCTTCAATTGGGGAATGCCTTAGCAAACTGTGGTCTAGGTATGTCATGGAACACTGTTGCTCTATTAGAAACCAGAAGGGATGGGAATCCAGGGAAGCCTGGAGGGATTTGTATGAACTGATGCTGAGTGAGATGAGCAGAACCAGAAGAACATTGTACACCCCAACAGCAACATGGGGGTGATGAACTTTGATGGATTTGATCATTCCATGAGTGCAACAGTCAGGGACAATTTGGGGCTGTCTGCGATGGAGAATAACGGCTGTGTCCAGAGAAAGAACCAAGGAGTTTGAACAAAGACCAAGGACTATTGCCTTTAATTTAGGGGGAAAAAACCTGAAATCTTATTGTCTGATCTTGTTATCTCTTATACTTTGTTTCCTCCTTAAGGATCTGATTTCTCTCTCATCACATTCAATTTGGATCAGTGTATGCCATGGAAACAATAGAAAGACTGACAGACTGCTTTCTGTCGGGGAGGGGGAGGGAAGTAAGATTGGGGGAAATTATAAAACTCAAAATAAATAAAATCTTAAAAAAAAAAACCCATGGGCGGCTAGGTGGCACAGTGGATAAAGCACTGGCCCTGGAGTCAGGAGTACCTGGGTTCAAATCTGGTTTCAGACACTTAATAATTACCTAGCTGTGTGGCCTTGGGGAAGCCACTTAACCCCGTTTGCCCTTAAAAAAAAAAGAACCCACAGAAGTTAAGAAGAGGAAATGAGGATGAGGAGGGTATAGGAAGGTACAGGAGCATATTGGGAATGAAGAGTAACCAACTATGGGCACAACTTCTTGCTTTTTCTTTTGTCCTCTTAGTCCCAGGACTCCAGACCAACCCCAGGCTACCTGGAGCTGATTGACTTTCCATACACCTGGGGCAAACCCCAAGTCTCATGGTGGGCTTCAAGGGACCTCATAGGTCTTTGAGTCCAACCCTTTACTTTACAGATGGGGAAACTGAGACATAGGAAGAGTCTATGACCTGCTCAGGATCACCTAGGTGTTAAGTATCAGAAGGAGCTTTGAATGTTCCCTGGGACCCTTCATTCAGTGATCAGCAAGGTAGAATCAAGCTTCCCAATATGGCTACAATCCCAAGGGAATCTCTGAATCTCTGAACCTACTGGTCAGCCTCTGTGTGTGTGTGTGTTGTACGGATGGGGATGGGGATGGCTTAGGGCCTAGGGCAGGGAGGGGGAGGCTGGTGTCTCACCGAGAGGTACACATCAGCTGAATGGCCATCAATTTGTAGATGGATGGGCTTCTGGAGGCTGGAGCCTGCAGAGAATTAAGAAGGCCAAGAAGAGGGCAGGACTGCCCCAGGGCCTCCAAGAGCCTGATACATGTTGAAAATGGAGAGCAGGTCTTGGGCGACAGGGTTGCAGTCGTACAGTATGACCCCTAGCTCCTTGATCTGAATGGGAAATGAGGTTTGGGGGTTCCCAAAGTCTTTGAAACTGGCACAGCCCTCTCCCCCTCCCCATCTTACACTACCCATCCTTCTCAAGTCTGTACACACAGTACACTACCTGCTGCTCTGCCACACACTTTATTCCCTTCCACCTTCCTACCTAGGTGAGAGCCCACCAGTCCACATTGGCATTGCCCAGGTAGATATCCCGGCCATCCACCACCCAGAATTTGGAGTGGATGATACCTCCGGTGAGCTGTTCCAGTTCTACTGGGGTCACCTTGGCTCCTGCCCAAAGTGGGGAAGGGGGAGGCTGGTCAGAGCTCTTCCCTTCTCCCCCATTTTCTTCTCCAGGTCATATCCCCCCCCTCCCCCTGTCAGACTCACCATGCTTGCCCAGCTCATCTGTGTCCATCTCAGAAGGCTAGGGGCTGTTCATAGTGAGGTGGAGTTGAACACCACGACCAGGCAGGGACAGCAATTGATCCAAAATCTCTTGATCCTGTGGCCCCAAAGATAAAAATTTGGAGGATTCAGCACTAGACCTTCCCTCCCCACAACTCAGCAGGGGCTCTTGCCCATTCCTCAGCATCTTCTTCAGCCTTCTGGACTGAATTGCAGAGAAAGGAGTGGCTCCTCCAAGGATGCCATGGGTCTTCCTTCCCTTTGCCCTTTCCCACCTGAAGGGTGAGGGATTAAGTTGAGAAGGAACTTCCTGAGCACACTGAACAGAGGCATGATTGATGAAGGCATGTTACAGGGCAGGGAATGCTGGGGAACATTCCTAGTAAATATGTTTTGGGGTCCACACCTAGGGATTTGGCACATCCCTGGGTGTTTACCACAAGACACCCAGAGAGTGATCGTACTCAGGATCTGAGGGTATTTTGGCTGAAACTCACAGATCATTGAGCTCGGTCGAGGGAGCCCATTGATGACTAAGTTCAGTCTTGTAAATCCTTGGACCTCTGCCACTTTTGTGTGAGCACTATAAAGGTCTTACTTGGGAAAGTGGGCTTTGGAAGTCCATCCCTTCTGAGAGGATGCTCTGCTGAAGGGACTTTCCCAATCGAGACCCAGAGGCTGTGTCGTGATATCTAGGGACTTCCCTAGTCAGATTTCCAGGTTTGTTGGAGCCTCTTTGGTTGAGTAACTTTTCTTTATCTCTTATCGTTCCTTTCCTTTATCTATGCTGATATTTTTCCTGAACATTTGTATATATATAAAATAGCATATCTTTTGAGTTATAAGTATATTAATCTTGGGTTGTGAACTATATATGTAATTGTGTATAATCTTAGGTTATAAGTATAATAATCTCGGACTATAAGTATATTAATCATTAAATTCTCATTTAAAGACAAGACAAATAAATAAAATCTTTAATTAAAAAAAGACAAGACAGAGTAAGGGTGTCATCGTGGGACAGATTCAAATTGATCAAATTAAAAATATGCATAGTTCAAAACCTTTTCTATTAGTCAATAGTTCCATAAAGAGAAGCAGACAAGACAGTCTTCCAAGTTCCTCCACCTCCCAGGCAAGCTTCCTCGGATGGGTGTTGCTGGCCTTCTTGGCAGCCCCATGGCCTAGACTCAAAGCCAAATAGGGTACCATCCTGGGGTTCCCAAGATGCCAAGGCAAATAGGGACCAACCAAGGAAAGAAGCTGCCAAGAGTATATCAAGCATCCCACTAGAGTGATGCCTAGGGTGGGAAGACTCAGGCTATTGTCTGCCAAAGGAAGAAGCTGGAGGGGCCAAGAAGCAGCTTTGGCAAACAGCAGTGAAAGACAAGCTGTCAAAGGGAGAGGAGTGGAAGGCAACAGGAGCTGGTGGCATTTGCCCCTCCTGGGGGAGGTTGAGAAGGGAGAGTCAAAGGGAGCACCCTGAGGAATGAGTCAGACTCAGTTTCTTCCATTGTAAAATGGAGAACACGATAGAACTTCTGAGGGTGCCTCCTTATCTCTTTCCCTTCCTTCCAGTCCAAGATGTGGCAGCTACTTAAACTTCAACAAGGGAGACTTATTATGTGCTAAGGTCACCAGCTCTGGTAGGCAGGTTCTCTTACTCCCAACAAATGAGGAAACCAAGGTGGACCAAAGGGTTATAACTCAGGGTTTCTTGAATCTCTCCAGGCCTAGACCCAAACAAGTTCCACAACCTTTAGGTCTCTCTGCCCCTTCACTTTCAAAGGGGTTAATACTCCCTGCCACAGCCTCCCAGGGCTATGATAAGGACCATCAGTAACCCTCGAGGTCTTCTCATACAACAATGTCCGACAGACCCAGAGGCCCCTAGGAGGGCAGGGACCTTCTCTGTACTCCCAGCTGTCAGTTCCTCTGGGAGAAATTTTGGGTGCTTATTTCATTCTTCTGTGCATCTAGATTGTAACACCCCCCCCCCAGGAGGATGAGTGCTCCTTATGGGCAGGGACCCTGACCAGATTGGGCATGAATGGACTTGGTGCCAGAGGACATTACATGGGCCCTGCAGGAATGTTGCCTGGATCCTTTGGGTCTGCTCCCCATATGGGTTGCGCTGGATAAGAGATGCCCTCCCTTCTGCCCTCCTGACAGGTCCACAAGGGCCTCTGTCTCACCTCAACATTCCATTCAACAAATGCTGACTCTCTATACTTTACTATCTGTTGTAGTCTCCTCCTGAGGAGATTTCCCATGTACAAGTTAGATAATTGGGGACCTGGGGAAAGAAAAAGAATGTTCATAATTGGGGAGGGGGAGAGGTAGAAAGGGAAATCAAATTCAACCCTCTCGTATGACAAATAAGGAAACTGGGGCAGTGCTTTGTCCAGGATCACAAACAGACAGACCTTTGTGTGAAGCCCAGTTGAAGGGAAGTGTTTCTGACTCCAAGCTTTCTCCACTGAGCCAGGCTAGAGGAAAGGCCTTCGGGAGGAGGAGGAAATAGGGGAGGAGGATTCAGAAAGAATCAAAGGGGTGTCAAGGGAAGGAGACAGGAAAGAGAGCAATAAACCTGCTGGGAAGAACTGGAAGCCAGTAGGGCTAGAACCTGGACTGGGGGAGGGAGAGCTAGGAGACCTGAATCCAGAAACATGGGGAGAGCCCAGCTAGAAATGCATAGTTCATCAGAGGTGATGGGGAAGCAGAACAGCTTCTTGCCTGGAGAAGTAGCATCAAACCTTCCTGGGAGAGAATGAACTAGGGAGGGCAGAGGCCAGAATACCAAGGAGGAGGCGTCCCCACCAGGTGGGCAGACGAGAGGCAGTAATGGCCTGAGTCAAAAGGAAGGATAGTGGTACCCTGGCCAATGTTCAGGAGACCCATTCCTCCTAGCATGGTCTTTTTGCTCACTCATTCATTCTATGGGATGATTTATCACTTGCCAGTCAGAGGGGTGGTCACTCCCAGTGACCCTGGATCTCAAAGAGACGTTGTAGGCTGTGATGCTGACCTGGCTCCGGGCTCTGTCAATCAGATGGAGCCAGACCTGATGGGTTAAGAGATGGTGGGGCCCAGCTGGTCCAAAGTCCATCCCCTCTGGAATACTCTCAGCCAGCACCAACCTGAATGGGGGGGTGGAGATTAAAAGAGAGGGGAGGAGGGACAGCCCTCCTTCTGTCACCTCTCCTTTCTTACCCCTGCCCGGATCTCATAGCTTCCATTTTTTCCATGGGGGTCTCTCCACCTTCCCTTATTGCCTGGCCTGAGCCTTCCTCCTCAATAGCTCACCCTCTACAGAAGCTCATCTTACCCTCCATGTGATGGCCATGATAAGCCTGTCCTCTGCACTGGACAGGCTATCCCCCACCCACATTCATTCAAAGCAGGGGAGGGATCCCACATCAGATCATAGCTTGCCCTCAAGGCCAGTCCCTTCATTTTATGGGTGAGGAGACTGAGGCCCATGACGCAAAGGGTCTGTGTCAGAGGCAGGACGCAAACCCGTTTTCCCAATACCAAGTCTGTCACTCCATCTACTCCTTGGAAGTTGCCAAGGGTACAGTGGATAAGGATGCCGAGCTGGAATCAGGAAGACTTGGAGACACTTCCTAGGTGGGTGACCCTAGACAAGTCACATTGCCTTTGCTTGCCTCAATTTCCCCTTCTATAAAATGAGAATAATAACAGCACTTGCCTCCCAGAGTTGTCATGAGGATCCAATGAGATTGTATTTGCACAGCATCCCCCATACAGAAGGCACTTCATAAATGCTTACATCCTACTTTCCCCTAGATCTCCTTGTCTGCAATTGTACCCTTGTTTACATCAGGTTCCACATTCAAAGACCTGTGTCCACGGACCAGCACTTCCATCCCCCCAGAAGGGTAGTCTGTGTCATTTGATATCTTTAGCGGACCCCCATTAAGGGTTCCTGCACGAGAAGCTTCTCACCTGCAAGAGGCCTGGCTCTTCTCGGCCACCTGCTCATCCTCACCTCCCCAAGGGAGCCGGTGCCCTGAGGCCCAGAATCCCCAGATGACTGATCCCAGAAGGAGCAGGATGAGGATGGGAAGAAGAAGCTGACTGGTGCAAGGATCATGGACCAGCTGTGAGGGACAAAGGAAGAGCCCAGGATGAGATTTGCCCCTTGGATCCAGGAAGAACCCTTCCTGCTGGCCCTTGGCCCAGTCTGAACAAAAGTGTTTATAGCAGCTCTTTCTGATGTGGCAAAGCATTAGAAACCAAGGAAGGGAGTGCCTTTCACTTGGGAAGCAGTTGAACAAACCTCAGGGGATGAACGTGCTGCTATGGAATACTAGTTCTCCATAAGAAATGATGGTGGGGGGAGGCTAGGTGGTGCAGCGGATAGAGCACTGGCCCTGGAGTCAGGAGTACCTGAGTTCAAATCCGACCTCAGACACTTAATAATGACCTAGCTGTGGGGCCTTGGGCAAGCCACTTAACCCCATTGCCTTGCAAAAACCTAAAAAAAAAATGATGGTAGGGATATTTCAGAGAAACCTGAGGATTTGTGTCAACTGATACAAGTGAACCAAGCAGAACCAGAAGAGCAGCAATAAAGCCCATTGAAAGCCAGAAGCCAAGACAATGCCATGGCCAGCTAGAGGATGGAGGGTGAAGCTGCCCACTGCTGCCAAAAGTTCTATATTTTTGAACATGTTAGATATGGGACTTGATTTCTCTTGATTATGCATATTTCTCACTGTATTTCTCTGTCTCTATTTCTTTGTCTCTTTCTCTCTCAGTCTCTCTCCTTGTCTCTATCCCATTTCTGTCTCTTCTCTGTCTGTCTCCTTTCTCTCTGTCTCTGTCTCTTCATCTGTCTCTTCCTGTTTCTCTCCCCCATATTCTTACACATGCAGCTGAATGAAGATGAAGAAAATCCCACAGCTGTTCTGACTGGGCTTAAGTTACAGATTTATCCTCCATAACCTCCACTGGGTCTTCACCCTTGTTTGACAATCTACTGTATCTCCTTTATCAATTCACTCTCCCACTTTCTCAGCGGTTCTTCCAGATCTTACTATGCCATCTCAAATTTTTCATGGCTTGTTTTCTCCTGATTCAGTTGAGGTTCTTGCTTCATATTTTACAGAAACAATTAAGATCATTCACCATGAGCTCCCTCTCCTCCCCTCTTGCTCATTTCCCATCACACAGGGACCATAAGCTCTTCTCCTCTTTCTTCCCTGTGACATAGGATGAGGTGACCTAAACAAGGAAAACCCCTCTATCTACATAAGTGATCCCATCCTATCACAAATCCTCCAACAATTACCCCCTCCATCATCCCCATTTTCTCATTTATTTTCAATCTATCCCTATCTAGGGATTCATTCCCTACTGTCTACAAACAGGATCATGTCTGTTCTGGAAAAAACTTCTTTGGATCTTTCCCTCCCTGCTACTATGGTTCTATGTCTCTTCTGCCCTTTGTAGCCACACTCCTTGAAAAGGCCGGCTACAGTAGGGTCTCCACTTGCTCTCTTTTCTTTTGATCACCCCTTACCATTGGCTTCTGACCTTATAATTCTACCCACACTTTTCTCAATTACCATCTCTATAGAGATGATTCCCAATTTACCCTTCCCACACTAATCTCTCTGCTGACCTCCAACCTTGCAGTTCCAATGGCCTTTCAGACATCTCAAACTGGCTTCCAAAAGGCTTCTAAAACTCAACATGTCTAAAACTGAGCTCATTCTCTTTTCCTCCTAACCCCCACCCCCCACTCTCCCAATGACTGTTGAGGGCAGTACCTTTTTCCCAGTGCCTCAGCCTCCCAAACTAGGAGTTGACCTAAACTCTTTACTGTCTCTCACCTTCCATATCCAAGATGGTGCCAGGGTCTGTCGATTTCATCAGCAGCATCTCTTGAATATGCCCCCTCCTCACCTCCACTGGCCCTGGACTATGGAAAGCATTCTGATGGGTCAAACTGCCTCTGATCTCTTCCCACAAGAGTCTGTCATTGACTTTACTATCAAAATGATCTTCCTAAAGGACAAGTCTGATCATTGCATCCTCCTGCTCAATAAACTCCAGTGGCTCCTTAGTGCCTCCAGGATCAACTACAAAATTGTTTGGAATTCAAAGAACTTCAAAGGAAAGCAGGCCTCTCCTGCCTTTCCAGAGTTTTTATACCTTATTCCCTACGCCATACTGGGTCCAGTGACCCTGGCCTCCTAGATGTTCCATGAACAAGACTCTCCATCTCTCTGCTCTTGGCATTCTCTCTGGCTCTCTCCCATGTCTAAAGGGCCCTCCTTCCTCTGCTCTGACCACTGACCTCCCTGGCTGCCTTTAAAATCATTTTTTATCTATTTCTATTTATCAGTTCTTTCTCTGGATACAGGTAGCATCTTTCTTCCTATGTTCTTTATGGTCAGTTGTTCTTGATAAGGAGACTTTCCTGTAGAGCTCATAACTCTCTGGAAACTTTCCATCTTTAAGAGTGATAAGGTTAAATGACTTTTTTTAGAGTCACATAACCAGTGAATGCCAGAGGTTTCAGGATTTAAACTATTGTCTTCCTAACTCTGAGGTTGGCTTTTTTTTTAGGTTATTTTTTTTTTTTGCAAGGCAAATGCGGTTAAGTGGCTTGCCCAAGGCCACACAGCTAGGTCATTATTAAGTGTCTGAGACCGGATTTGAACCCAGGTACTCCTGACTCCAAGGCTGGTGCTTTAACCACTACGCCACCTAGCTGCCCCTGAGGTTGGCTTTTGATCCACAATCCTGTGATGTCTTCTAACCTCCCTTCTTCTCTTGCTACCTCCTCCCCTTCCCTTTTCCTCCCCTTGCATACTTGCCTTTGGTCCTATTCTCTCAGGGCCAGTCTGGTCACATTTTATTCTCTGGCACCATGAAAAGGGTAAATGATCTCTTTCTTTTTCAATTGCAAGAGCCTAGAGCCCAGAGGCTCCATCCCAAGTCGCTTGTCTTGCCTTCCTTTTAAGCTCAACTTCCCTGGGCAGCCTTAATTCAAATGACTTCGTGATTTCCTGTTTATCTACTTTCTGGATATTATGGGTTGTATGATGGGTTTGCATGTGGTCTCCCTGCTTGGAGTGTACACTGCTGGAAGGCTGGGTCTTTCTTGGCTAACTCTTAGCACAGAGCATTTAACAGTTACTTAAGAAATGTTTAATGATTAATTATTATCATCATTATAAGAAAGCATAATAATACTTAAAATAGTAAATATTTGCTTAGTGATTTAAAGTTCATAAAATTCTTTATGTGCATTTTCTAGTTTGAGCCTTACAACCACTCCGGGAGATATGGGTTATTTTTATCCCCATTTTACAGAGAGGGAAACTGAGGCAAGGACCATGTAAATGATTTTCCCAGGGTCATATGGGGTCTTCCTGACTCCCAATGTAGCCCCAAAGATATGGAATTTACAGTACTCTGCCCCACCTCTCTCTCTCCCTTCTTCTGCTGATAGTAAATCTAGCACTTAGGAGATGGAGTTACAGTGGGTTGAAAATCAGTGGTCACACTTTGTGGATAACAGGCCTGCTGTCCATTCCTGAGACCATACCCGAAGCCTTTTGAGGTTGGTTTATTATTTAGTCACATTCAACTCTTATATTTTCTTGCCAAAGATACTTCTTCAGTATGTCCTCATTTTATAGATGAGGAGGCAACTGAGGCAAATTGGGTTAGGTGACTTATTCAGGGTCACTCAACTAGGAAGTGTTTGAGGATGGACATGCACTTGGGAAGGTGACTCCAGGTCTGGCACTCTATGGTGACACCTAGCAACTCCCTTGAGGTTGGTAGAATCTGTTAGAACTTGAGCAGAGCCTTCTCCAGTCCTGGATACCTTCTCTGCCAGTCTGTAGCTTGGGTGAAGGACTTTACTAGAGTCATGAAGGGAAGGTGAAGGATTTTACATGTCTTATCCCAGTTTTCTCAGGGGTTTTCTTACCCTTTTCTCCAGAGCATCATGGTCAGAGGTTGAGTGTAGTTTCCTCTGCCCAGACCCTGATCCCTCCGGCCTACGCATGGATGGAGATTTGGGCTGGAAGAGAAGTGGGTAAGGTTTTAGGCTATGTTAACATTTTATGTTCCTGTTATCCAGGAGACTCAAGAGAAGTCTGGATGACAGACCAAAGGTCCATCCACATGCTCTGAAAAGCATCACAAAGAAACAAGCACAAAGATCTAGGATCACTGGAGTTCACACCCACCAACCCTCAAAATCCTGGATCCAGAGAATCCCAAGGGACCTCAGAGTCATCTTGTCCAGTCCTCCTCAGCCCACCATGGACAAGGGGTCTTTCAACTTTTATTTAAAGACTTCAAATAAGGAAAACCACTCCCCTTCTTAAGCAAAAGCAGTTTCCTCCTTTCTGAGAGCTCCTATGGCCAGGAAGGTTTTCTTTACCTCCACCACATCCAATGCAAAGGAACAAACATTCATCAAGGTCCTGCTATGGGCCAGGTCCTCTGACATGCACAGTTCCTGTCCTCAAAGACTTTACTCTATCACCTATACAGCTCACTGAGTATATGAGATATAGAAAGCAATACAAAATAACTAGGGGAAGGGCATGAAGAGAGTGGCAGGAGGCAGGGGTAGGGGAAGACCTTCAAGATGTTATTTCTGATTTTGATCTCATCCAGACCTTTGTCCATCTCGATTGCTCTATGAATGAACCACAGTTGGTTAAGCCATCTCCCTTCTGTTGGACATTTAAGCTGTAATCAAGGAAAAGTGTCACAGAAGATCAATTTTTTTTTGCTACCATCTCCTTTCTTAAGTCATCAAGGGAAATGGCAAAGAAGGTTTTTGTCCTGTTGGACTGACTGCCATAAGCCAATGGTAGGGCATTGGTGGGAAGTCCCAGGCTTACCCTGGATCTCTCCAGAATTTCCTTCATCCCCAGTCCCAGGTCCAGAATCAATCCTTCACTAGGTCTTGCTGGTTTGACCCTCTGTCCTCAGGGTTTGATCTAAACCCTGATCTCTGCCCTACCTAAATGCAGGTCCTACTCATCTCATGGCCCAACTATGGTAGAACCAGTTATATAATAACCTTATAAAGAAAAACGACTTTGAAAGACTTAGGAATTCTGTTTGAAACAATGCCCAAGCACAACTCCAAGGAACGAATTGTGAACCATGCTCCCTACCTACTTCCAGAGAGGTGATGAACTAGGGTAGAGAAGGAAACATATTTTTGGACCATGGGTAATGTGGGAATTTATTTTGGTTGTCATACAATAAAATTTTTTATAAGTTTTTTCATTTTAAACTTAAATATAAAATGAGAAAAAGAAAAAAAAAGACATAGCTATGTACCCAGCAAACAATGAGAAGAATCAATATAAAATATTAAATGTGCATTTCAAGAAAACCTATATAATAAATACTACACAGTGTTTTCAAAGATGCCCAGCTTTTTTTTTTTTTTTTTTTTTGCTTCCTTGTAGGTTTTCTTTTGTTTCCTGTTAGGTTCCTTTTACTTCATTTTTTCCCTCTACCCTAAAGAAGGTTACAATTAACATGGATATTGATGGAAGCAGCTGCTCTTAGCAGTTCAGAGAGCTGGGACAACCCTAGGAGACCGGCTATAGACAATGTTATCCCTGTCCAAAGGACAAAAAACAAAACAAAACAAAAAAAACCAACAGAATCTGAATGAATACTACATTCACTACTTAAAAATTTCTCTTATGTATTTCTTTTCTATCTCATGATTTTCTTTCTTTTCCCTTGGTCCTAATTCCTCATATCAAATATGACTAGTCTGTAAACATGGTAAACACAGATGTGTACATACAATGTTCACCTGACATTCACCACTGAGGGGAGGAGGATGGGAAAGGAAATTATCTGACTTGGAAATATGCATAAACATGTGGATGAATGTTGAAAAACTTTCATAACATAAAAATGGGAAAATAAAATATCAATTAAAAAACAATGAACATGGATATATAAATATATGTAGAAATATATGCACACAACCATAGCTGTAATTATTTATTAACATGCACATGTATGTAAGACCATACCATGCTTTTTTTCTCCTTATGCTTCCCTGAAGATGGATAGCACCTTCCTTCATAGGTCCAAGCCTTTCCATATTTTTCTAAATTAAGCAGCTCATCCTTTGCTACATTTCAACAATATTGCAGCTCAATCATATTTTATCTCAGAGATATCTATGAAAGATTCCCCCTCCCCAGTTTTCTGTATTCCTTCTAATCTTGGGTTTATTTATATAATAAATTTTTAACTTAGCTTAATCAAAATTATCCTTTTCACTACTTTATTTTTTTAGGTTTTTGCAAGGCAAACGGGGTTAAGTGGCTTGCCCAAGGCCACACAGCTAGGTCATTATTTTAGTGTCTGAGACCGGATTTGAACCCAGGTACTCCTGACACCAGGGCCGGTGCTTTATCATCTACGTCACCTAGCCGCCCCACCTTTTCACTACTTTAACAATGCTCTCACCTTATAATATAGTTTAAGGTCTGATATTGCTAAATCTACTTCCTTTGCATCTTTTTTTCCCCTGGTTTCACTGAAGCTCCTAACCTCTTGCTCCTTAAGATGAACTTCGCTATAATTTTTCTAACTCAGTAAAGTTTTTAATAATTTAATTGGGATGACATTGAATGGATTATCGATTTTTTGTTATATTGGCTTTACCTGCCTATAAACTTCAATTGTTTAGATCTGATTTTATTTGTATAAGAAGGGGTTTTATGTATATGTTCATATAGTTCCTGTGTCTGTCTTGGCAGGTATACACACTCTGATATTTTATACCATCTAGGTGTTCTTAAATGGTCTAAAGCAATGTTGAATAATATTGCTAACATATTGTTTTCTCTATTTTTACTTCGGATTAAATCTATTTTAATTGTAACTTTGTTTGACATCATTACTATCCTTGTTTTTTTTACATACTAAATTCTACTCCTGCCCTTTATTTTATCTGTGTGCATATCATTGATTTTTACAATGTTTCCTGAGCAATAAATATATTGAATTTAAATTTTAAATCTATCTACTTTTGTTTTATGAGAAAAATTCATCTCATTTACATTCTAAGCTACAATCTCTTGTGTAATTTCCTCCTTCCTATTTTTCCTGTCATTCAATTTTACCTTCTCCTCATTCCTCTGTTTTATTTACTCTTGCTACCTTGCCCTCCTATTCCTTAACCCTAGAAGAATTTCTCCCTTATCTTTTTTTTTTCTTTTAGGTTTTTATAAGGTAATGGGGTTAAGTGGCTCCCCCAAGGCCACACGGCCAGGTTATTATTAAGTGTCTCAGGTCGAATTTGAACTCAGGTCCTCCTGACTCCAGGGCTGGTGCTCTATGCACTGTGCCACCTAGCCACTATGAATTTCTCCCTTATCCTCTCCCCTACCCTATCCCCTTGCCCTCTTATTTCTTTCTGAATTTATAAAATTTTTATCCTCTTCTAGATATAGAAGTTGTTCCTTCTTTGACCCATTACCTATGACAGTAGGGTTCAGCACTTCTTACCAACACCCCTCCTAACTTCTTCTGTATCATTTTTTTTCTTTTATGTCTCATTTGTATGAGATAATTATTCCTTTTTATCTCTCTCAACACAATTTTCTTTTTTTCAATCACCCTATCATACTCAGCTCAGTTCAAGACTTTCTTTCAAACTACTTAAATAATGATGACAATCACAAGAGTACTGTTAATATTTTCACATATACCGGGGTGGCTAGGTGGCACAGTGGATACAGCACCAGCCCTGGAGTCAGGAGGACCTGGGTTCAAATCCGGTCTCAGACACTTAATAATGACCTAGCTGTGTGGCCTTGGCCGAGTCACTTAACCCCATTACCTTGCAAAAAACCCCAAAAACTAAAAAACCCCAAGATTTTCACATATACAGAGTAAGCAATTTGACTTTATTGAGTTCCTTAGAACTGGTCTTTAATGTTTACCTTACATTTCTCCTGGGTGTCATATGTAGAATTTTACCTTAAGGTCTAATTTTTTTTTTCACAGAAACCTGATAGTTTTTGTTTCTTAAATGTCCTTTTTTTTCTCATTCAGGATTATGCTTAATTTTTTTCAGTTGTATCCTTGGTGGTAATCCCAGCTTTTTTTTTTTTTTTTTTTTGCTTTATAGAATACAGTCTTCTAATCTCTCTGGCCCCACAATGTCATGGCTGCTAGGTTTCATGGAATCCTTATTGTGGCTCTGATGCTGTGGAAACGCCAGGCAGAAAATAGAAAGTTAAATTCTGTGCCTTTCCATAGTAAACTACAAAATGAGCTATGCTGACTTTGTTATTCTGAGAACATGTTTTTGTAACATTACTTTCTACTCTCTCTCTGAGAAACAGTCCTGAGAAAAGTCCTTCTTTCTATCAGATTTTGAATTAGCAGCCATCTGTGTACTCTGTATCTCAGCTGTCCCCACAAGGATTGGACAAAGAAAAATTTTATGGACACCTGGAGACCCTTATTGTTAAGGGATCAAAAGAGGACAAACTTATAATGCTGGGTGACTTTAATGTTAGAATAGGCTCAAACTACCAGACAAGGCAGTCCTTGGGGGAAATGGAGTTGGAAACAGCAACTACAATGGACACCTTCTACTGAAGACTTAGGCATCTCATGACTTTCTCATCACAAAGACTTGTCTTCTGTTTATCTAAATTCAACAAAACTTCCTGGATGCACCCTTGTGGCAAACATTGGCATCCATCTATTAGATTATGTGATTGTAAGAAGAAGAGATAGGATGAGAGTGACTAAGGCAAAGTGTGGTACAGAGTGCTAGACTGATCACAGCCTCATCCTCTCTAAGCTAAATATTCGCATTAAACCAAAGCGGTGACTCCAAGGCAAAATGAATACTACAAGAATTAATGTCAGGCGATTAGAATGTCTCTGAACAGGAACAGTTTGTTACTAACTTGGAGGGAAGGTTGACAACAGTAGAGTGGAAAAGGAGTGGGCAGCTTTCTGAGTTATCCTTGCTCATCTAGATCAGAACACTTGCAAACATCAAGCCTGGTTTGATGAAAATGATGTGGAAATACAGGAGCTGCTAAATGAAAAAGAACTCCACAAGGTTTACCAGCAGGGTAGCTCAGTCATTTCTGAGAAGGTAACACTTAATTCCATCAAAATTAAAGTATAAGTGAAGCTTAGAGAGATTCAATATTTTTGGCTCAGTAAGAAGGCAGATGAAATTCAGTTTTATGGAAATAGTAACAATGCAAAGTGCTTTAATGCTGCCCTGAAGGTTATTTATAGGCCAAAGACCTATGGGGCTGAGGGAGTCCATTGATTAGTGAAAGAGACAAGATCCTAGATAGAGGGGCTGAACACTTCCATATGTCTCTTAACAGACCAAAATCAATCAGTATAGAAGCCATTGACAATTTACCTAAAGTTGAAATCAATATGTCCTTAGCTGAAGTTTCTACTAAAGAAGAGGATTTGAAGGCCGTTTGGCTCCTTTCATGTGGCAAAGCACTGGTGCTGATTCGATTCCAGCTGAGATCTACAAGGTAGAGGGTTTGTGGCTCATATAGAAGCTGACTGAAACTCTCCAAGTTATGGTATGAAGAGGTTATCCCCCAGGAATTCAAGATCGTCTCCATTATACCCATCTCTATAAAGGTAAAGGGAGTAGATTGTCCTGTGACAATCACTGGGGGTGTTTTCTTTTAGTCATTGCTGATTAGATTCTTCTTTGTTTTTATTTGCAGAGCAATGGGGTTAAGTGACTGCCCCAGGATCACACAGCAAGGTAATTTTAAGTATCTGGGGTCAGAGTTGAACTCAGGTCCTCCTTATTCCAGGGCTAGGGCTCTATTCACTGCACCGTGTAGCTTCCCCAGTACTAGTTAGAATCTTGCCAGAATCCTCCTCAATAAGATGATCTTTCACATGGAAGATAGTCACCTCCTTGGGAGCCAGTGTGGCTTCAGAAAGGGCTGAGGAACAATTGATATGTTTCCTTGACAACTCCAAGCAAAATGCAAGGAGCAAAATAGAAGTCTGTAAACCATGTCTATAGATCTGACTAAGATCTTTGATACTATCAGTCATGAGGGCTTATGAAAAATTGTGTCAAAATGTGGTTGCCCAGAGAAGTTCATCAGTATTGAACATCACTTTAATGACAGAATGCTTTTTTGGGTTCTGGATAGTGGATGATGCTCTTGAGATTTCCTAGCCACCAGTGGAGTGAAACAAGGCTATGTCCTTGCTCCTAGGCTGTTTAGCATGGTGTTTTCATTCATGTTATCAAATCTCTTCACTAAGGATGAGCACAGCACTAAGGTCAGCTACCACAAATTCTTCAACCTGAAAAGGCCACAAGCCAAGACCAAACTGGAAGGAGTGTTGGTGCATGATCTTTTGTTTGCAGATGACTGTTCTCAATGCAGCCTCTGAAGCTGAGATACAACAAAGTAGGGATCAATTGTTATATTTATACTAACTCTGGTCTAACAATTAACACCAAGAAAACACAGGTGAGCCATCAGCCAGCACCACTCTATCCATATGTGGAACCTTTGGATACAGCAAATGAGAAGTTTTAAATACTGTGGATAAGTTCACTTACCTTGGAAGCATACTTTCCAGGGAGGTACACATTGATAATGAGATTGACACACTCATTGTCAGAGCCAGCTCAGTGTTTGAGAGGTTCCGAAGGAAAGTGTGAGAGAGAAGAGGCGTTAGACTAACTGAAGGTCTAGGAAGCTGTTGTGCTGACCTCATTGCTAGATGCCTGTGAAACCTGGACAGTCTACCAATAGAAAACTGAATTCTTATATTAAATTGTCTTAGGAAGATTCTGAAGATCATCTGGCAGGAGAAGATACCAGACACTGAGATTCTTTCTCAAACTAGATTGCCTAGCGTTCTCACATTACTACAGAGGGTACAACTACAATAGGCTGGGCATGTTGTTAGAATGCTAAACATACTCCTGCCAAAAAGACTATTTTATGGAGAACTCACACAAGGCAAACTGCTCACATGGGGATCAGAAGAAGTGATACAGGCATACCCTGAAGGTCTCCTTTAAGAACTTTGGAATCAATTGTGCAGCATGGGAGAGACTGGCACAGGACCACCCAGCATGGCAAGCCCTCATCAGAAAGGGTGCTGTGCTCTATGAGAAGGGCAGAAATGAAGCAATTCAAAAGGATTGTGAGATTAAGTTAAGTTTAGAGTACCCAGCCCAAGTGTTCATATGGACTATTTGTGCTCAACCTGTGGTACAACATTCTGTCAGACAGTTAGCCCACTTGTAACTCATTCTTAACATAGTGATATCATTTTGATCTTCTTTGATGACAAAGGACAAGAACCACTACCACCACCACCACCTCTCATCTGCCCTGCCAGAAGGATAATCACAAGGATAGGAAATAGAGGGAGGAGCCCAATATGATAAACTGTTAGCCCTTTGTTTCTCATAATGAGCCTCTGTTGCCCCAGTATCCTGACATAATCCTCTTCACAATGCTTATACCACTATATCTTATTCAGCAAGCAGGCCATTCCCTGAATCCCTATATAAATCCTAGCTTCTCCCCACCCCCTTTAGTTGCTTATTCATTAGGCATAGAGCCTGAATGCAATAATCTTGCACCTGTGAAATAAAAGCTTCTGTCCCTTATCATCCTAAATTGTGAATTGTGAAATTCTTTCACTCTTCAAACTCTATTCTTATCACCTATGCCCAAACTGTATCATCATGATATTTAAATTATTTTTCCTTGTTCCTTTCAATATTTTCTCCTTAACCTGGGAGTTTTGAAACATGGCTATGATATTCCTATAAGATTTCCTCCTGGAATCTCAAGCAATGCATTGGCAGATTTTATTCTATTTCTACTTTGCCTTCTTTTTCTTGAACTTCAGGGCAATTTTCCTTGACAACTTCTTGAAATATTGTATCAAGATTCAAAAAAAGATGGAAACACATTTTCAAGGGTAGACATCATAGAAGATCATCTGTAAAGATCTGTCTCTTGGGTGGGGGGGAGGGGAATATTAAGGGGAAGTAAAGCCCAATTAGGTGGGAGAATGGGAAAGCCAATGAGGAAGTTTTTGGTCACAGTGTAGTCCAGGTCCTGGCAGCTAGACAGCAGGCCAGAAGGTAGGATCTCAACCTCCAACAAAATCTGAACCCTGGGAACCTGGAGCAAAAGACAGGACTAGTTTAGAAACAAACCTCTGCATAGACAGAACCTAGACATAAAAAAGGAAACAAACTTCTGTATTGGCAACATTTTGGAGAGAGGTAAGCCAGGGATAAGATCCCAGCTCCAGCACAAAAAGCCTGAGTCTATAATCCCTACACCCCAGGAACAAGAGCTCAAACCATCAAAATGAACCAAAAAACCTAAAAGAGTGCTAACCATAGGAAGCTACTCTACAGATAGAGATAATAAAAATGCCACCTTAAAAGAAGAAAACAGTGACAAATTTCCTACATGAGAAGTCTCAAAAGAGTCTATGAATTAGATTCAAATCCAAAACTTTATAAAAGAGCTTAAAAAAAGAATTTTAAAACCAAAGAAGAGAGGAAGAAAAAAAACAAAAAAAAAGAAAGTCGTGCAAGAAAATTATGAAAAAGTGACCAAAGAAATCAACTCCTTTAAAAGTAAAAATAATCAACTAGAAAAAGAATGCAACTCTTCAAAAATAAAATCAAACTACTGGAAAAAGAACACAACTCATGTAAAACTCAGATTCGCCAACCGGGTAACTAATGCAACTAAGCAAAAAGTAAAATTAAACTAGAAAAGGAAACAAAAGTCAACTGAAGAAAATAAAATGCTAAGAATTAGAATCAGACAAATAGAAACCAGTGAAACTGTGAGATACTAAGATTCCATCAAAGTCAAAAGGCTGAAAAAAAAAAAAGAAAAAACACAAAGTACCCTTTAGGAAAAACAAATGACCTGATCCAATCCAATACTGGCTCAGCTCCCTGTGGCTGGATCTCAAAGCTTTACTTCTCTTTTTCTCTCGTGGGCTCCCTATTGTTTTCTTCTCCCTTCTTTCCTTTAAGTTTCTTCCCTGGACCTATGTTGATCTAAGCTCTCTCTCTCTCTCTCTCTCTCTCTCTCTCTCTCTCTCTGTCCCTCTCTTCCAAAGAGACCACTTCTTTTTTCAGACTCCTTCTTTCCCAGCAGATATCTAACAATATTGGCCCAGCTCCAGGCTGGACCCATGAGGATCTGAGTCCAATCATTTCTTATGGTTGTCTTCTATTCCTTTTCTCTTTCCCTCAGACATTCTTTTTTTTTTAGTTTTTTTTCGCAAGGCAAATGGGGTTAAGTGGCTTGCCCAAGGTCACACAGCTAGGTAATTATTAAGTGTCTGAGGCTGGATTTGAACTCAGGTCCTCCTGACTCCAGGGCCAGTGCTCTATCCACTGTGCCACCTAGCCACCCCTACCCTCAGACATTCTTGACTTTAACTTTGTTATTCAGTCTGTCCTCAAGTAACTTGTTGAATCAAATCTATGAATTGCTTCTGGTCTGTAATATATGTGAATTTTGCAGGCCTGTGAATTTAAAAATCTGAGCCTTTACTCCTCAGGGCGTCATGAGTTTTTCACTTAAAGAAACCTCATCTTTAGAATGTTACCACTAATTTCCCCCATCATCAAGAAGATTGCCCTTTGGGCTGTCTCTTCTGCAAGTGGAAATAAAGAAGTTTGGTCTTCCAAGACCTCAACAAGAAGTCTTGGAAAACTTCGTAACACTGTTTGAACCCAGTGTAATCTGGAGTGTCAGGAAAAATGACCTGTTAATAGGACTTAAATATATAAGACAATTTTCCATCTGGATCTTTTCTCAGGCAGTATAGGCAAGTTGACAGAACTCTTATCTTCTAGTCTCCTTAAGATTGACAGACCCTGTGTACGGTCTGGCTCCCACCCTTTCCATCACTATGGGTGAACCCAGGGTAACCATGGATGTAGCAGGCAAAATTCCCAGAGGCCATCACTAGGAATCCTCAGTGGAGATAGGATCAGACCTGACAACCCAGAGCAGAAGCCAAGGAGAAAAGGATCCAAGTATTATCTGGAAAGAGAAGTAACTGGCATCTTAAAAGAGGCTACCTTATCAATACAATCAACAGTATGTCATTAGAGTTTGTTAGATTCCCAGTAAGGAGTCAACTCCAGAATTTAGGAGACAAAGAAAGAATCAAAGATGAAACCTATGTTGAATCACCAGAAAGCAAAGCTAAAACCTCCTATAAAAACCTGAGCCTTGGGGAGGCTAGGTGGCACAGTGGATAGAGCACTGGCCCTGGAGTCAGGAGTACCTGGGTTCAAATCCAGTCTCAGACACTTCATAATTACCTAGCTGTGTGGCCTTGGGCAAGCCACTTAACCCCATTTGCCTTGCAAAAAACCTAAAAAAAAAAACTGAGCCTAGTGTTAGGCACAATATGCAGGACACAGTATGACCTGTCAACCTATCAAAATAAGAGAATGAGATGAATAGAGAATAACCAAAGCACAAAGCTCCTAAAGAGACATTGAGGCTGAAGTTATTAGTAAGCAGATGAAAATACTGGAACATAATGAAAAACTACTTTGGTTTAAGAGAAAACCAAGTGGTAACCCTAGGAAAAAAGGTAATAATGCTACAAGAAATCAAAGTAGAAACTCAGAAAAAGAATATATTGGCCACAAGGACTATAAGAGTACCTGAAAGAAATTGAAGCAGGGGAAATATTGAGAAAAATCTATTCTATAAATAATTTATTCCCTCAGTTTCCTGACATGGTGCTGGTAGACTCTCCAGGTTTCACCAGCATATAGCAATGTGGTCAGCACAGTGGTTCTGTAGATCTTCAGTTTGGTAGTTAGTCTAATAACTTTTCTTTCCCATACTTTCTTTTGGAGCCCCCCCCCCCCCCAAACACTAAGCTAGGTCAGGCAATGCAAGTGTCAACCTCATTGTCAAAGTGAACCTCCCTGAAAAAGACACTGCCAAGGGAAGTGAATTTGTCCACTGTACTCAAAACTCTTCCATTTGCTGGAATCGATGGTTCCACATATGGATGGTGTGGTGCTGACTGATAGAGCACTTGGGTTTTCTTGGTGTTCATTGTTAGACCAAAATTAGCCCAAGCATCAGAGAATCGATCCATCCTTTGTTGCCTCTCAGCTTCAGAGGCTGCATTGATGGCCCAGCCATCTACAAACAGAAGATCATGCACCGACACTTGTTCCACCTTGGTCTTGGCTGGTAAGCTTTTCAAAGCTGAAGAATTTGCCATCAGTACAGTATCTAACCTTGAGGCCATGGTTCATCCTTGTTGAAGTATGGTTGAAAATATCATGCTAAAAAGTATGGGTGCAAGAATACATCCTTCTTTTACTCCATTGGTGACTGGGAAATGTAGAGAGCATCATCCACTATGGCAAGTGTACAATCATAAAATTGATGTATAATACTGATGAACTTCTCCAAGCAACCAAATTTTGACACAATTTTCCATAAACCCTCATGAGTGATGGTATCAAAAGCCTTAGTCAGATCTACAAATGTTGTATACAGACCTCTGTTCTGCTCTATCAGCAAATATCATATCAACTGTTCCTCAATCCTTCCTTTTTTTTTTTTTCCCCTCAACCCTTTCTGAAGCCACACTGGCTCTCAGGAAGGTGATCAACTTCCAGGTGAAGGTGGACTCAGCAAGAATCTTACCAGTAGGGGCGGCTAGATGGCGCAGTGGATAAAGCACCGGCCCTGGAGTCAGGAGTACCTGAGTTCAAATCCAGTCTCAGATACTTAATAATTACCTAGCTGTGTGGCCTTGGGCAAGCCACTTAACCCCATTTGCCTTGCAAAAACCTAAAAAAATAAAAAAAAGAATCTTACCAGTAATGACTAAAAGAGAAATACCCCTGTGATTGTCACAAGACAATCTATGACCTTTACCTTTATAGAGAAGGACAATGAAAGCATTATTGAATTCTTGGGGAATAACTTCTTCATGATATATAAATATATACTCTTGAGAATTGTATTTCTAATGAGACTGAAGAGAAGACAGTACTTAATAACTATGAGACAATGTTTCCTATCAAGCAATCAATCAATCAACCTTTGATTGATAATACAATGGATAGTGCTTCTATTAGGTCAGACAAAAGAAGTATATTTTGACAAAGGGGATATAAGAACAAGTCTGGGTTAAAACAAAATAAAAAGGAGGAGTATACTAAGAGAGGGCTGGGCATTAGTGGATAAATAACATGATGTGAAGAGGCACAAAGACCTATAATAGTAGAGAGAAAGTAGGGAGGGTGTGAACACTGAGTAAATCCTACTCAGATCCCCAACGTTCTCATTCTCCATTCTCCAAGGTTGAAACCACCTGCCAATCTAGATGCCCCCAGGGCTTGTTTATTGACTCTGTAGTTGGCACAGAAGTTTGCACTTCCCTCAGACTGAACCTCTACCTCTGGAGGTTAAGTCTTTCCTGGGGTCTTAAATTGTTTTAGGAGAACAAGTACCTACCTCATGATTAGTTCTGCTTCTCTGAGGCATGTTCTGACTTGATTTGTAGAGGAAAATTGGAAAGCCTAAAATTTTCTGACTTACTCCAACATCTTCCCAGAATGCTCTCCCATGTATATTTTTACAAGAGTTTTGCTTTACTTTTTTTCCTCCTTGTGGGGGTAGGGGGGAAGGGAAGAGTGGGAGAAAGAGGAAAAAAAACTGTCAACTGGAAAAAATTCAGTTAAATATTTAAAATAGGGGATCAGTAATGAAGGAATTGTGCAGAATATCCCTTTGCTATGGCAGAGTGGAAGGAAAGATAAAACAAAGAAAGAAAGGAAAGAAAAAAAGAAGGAAGAAAGAAAGAAGAATGGAGAGAAGAGGAGAGAAGAAGAGGGGAGGGGGAAACCACATGAAATATATAATGAAAATTGTAAGCTTTTGTAACCAAGGAAATAATTTTTAGCTTGCTTGCTTGATGCTTATATGATTCTGAGACAATAAAAATAAATCTTAGCAGCAGTCAGTCAGTCAACCTGCTTCTGCCTTCAAACCCTCATGTTGACTCAACTCCTTTCGCTGACTCTATCCCTCCTGTCAGGTTCCAAGGACCCCTCGGAGGCTGGACTCCCGCACCCCATTACTTTAAATAAATAAAATTTTGAAAAAAGAACTGATGCTGAGTGAAGTGAGCAGAATTAAGAGAATATTGTACAAAGTAAGATCAAAATTGTGTTGCTCAACTATGATACTTAGCTCTTCTCAACAATACAGTGATCAAATACAATTCTTTTTTTCTTTTTTTTATAATGCCTTCATTCCCCCCCCCCCCCCCTTACATACAAAGATAGTTATCATCATTTGTCCTTTTTTTCCTTTTGCAAGGCAATGGGGTGGAGTGGTTTGCCCAAAGCCACATAGCTAAGGTAATTATTAAGTGTCTGAGGCCACATTTGAACTCAGGTCCTACTGACTCCAGGGCAGGTGTTCTATCCACTGCGCCACCTAGCTGCCCCATCATCTGTCCTTTTGCAAGCTTGTGAGCTACACTTTTTCTACCACTTTTCCTTCCAACCTCATTCCCCATGGCAGCAAATAATCTGATAATAGGTTGTAGATGTACAATCGTGTTAAACATAATTCTATATTAGTCATGTTGTGAAAGAAAAATCAGAACTAAGAGGGGAAAAACCATTTCTTTTCTCTGGATGTGGATAGCAGTTTCCTTAGCAGGTCTCTCAGGATCATCCTGGATCACTGAACTGTTGAGAGGAGCTGTGACAATCCTAGTGATCAAATTCAATTCTAACAGACTTGTAGGGGTGGCTAGGTGGCGCAGTGGATAGAGCACCAGCCCTGGAGTCAGGAGTACCTGGGTTCAAATCCAGTCTCAGGCACTTAATAATGACCTAGCTGTGTGGCCTTGGGCAAGCCACTTAACCCCATTGCCTTGCAAAAACCTAAAAAGAAATCTAAGACTTGTGATGGACAATGCCAACACCTGGAGAAAGAATTATAGAGTCTGAATACAGATCCAAGCACAGCATTTTCACTTTTTAAACTTTTGTTTTCTTTCTCATGCTTTTTTCCCTTTTATTATGATTCTTCTTTCACAACATGACTAACATGGAAATATATGCAACGTGATTGTCCATGTATAGCCTATATCAAATTACTTGCTATCTTAGGATGGGGGGAATGAAGGGTGGGAGGGAGAAAACTAAAATAGTGAATGTTGAAAACTATCTTTACTTATAATTGGAAAAATAAATAATAAAGAATAGATACAGAATAGATAGCACTTTCCTTTGTAACACAATTTACAGATATTATTTTACTTGAAACTTCTAAGAACCTGGGAAGCAGGGGCTCTTATCAACCTCATTTTACAGCTAGGGAAACCTGAAGTAGTTAGAGATTAAGTGACTTGCCCAGGGTCACACGGTTCTCAAGTGTCTAAGGATGGATTTGAACTCAGGTCTTTCGACTGCAGATACAGTCCTCTATCCACCTCATAAATGAGATAATTCTCTTTTTTAAACTTTCCCAGGTCTTCTGCCTCTATGATCCTAAAGATGATAGTGTTATGGTTGACTTCAGGAGGTTCTAGGAAAACCCATGGAACTCCCAGAGAGGCTCTTGAGACTCCAGTCCATAAGAGGTGTGAGAATTCACAGGAGACTGTTTTAGCCGGCCTAAGGTGGTTAAGAAAGAAGAGGTTTCAGATAGTTGACTGGCTGAAGAAAAATTGTGAACCTTTGCCGGGTACTAATAGGCAAAGTTGTCAAGGAGGAAGTTTGAGAGGAAAGGAGGGTGAGCAAGGACCAGAGAGAGAACGGTGCTAAGGTATGCTCTGCCTGAAAACACAGCCTCCCACCCTGAGGTCAGTTTACAAGACATGCTTATCTGCGTCAGTCATTCTCTTTGTGCACCTCTTTCCACACAAAGCTAAATGTTCTAAGTGTAGCTAGCCCTCTTATTTCAAAGTCCCCATGGAACACTTCAGAGAACCCCATCAACAGGTTCCTAGGGGACACAGACACCCCTGCCCGCCTCCCTCATCTCCCGGGGGTAGCATTGAGTCCACTCTGGGTCCGGGATTCTGAAGCAGCTGCTGGCACAGCTGCCATCCCTGGTCTGCGTCTGGGGCCTCCGCCGGCCTCTGCCACGTCCCACTGCTGGTCGGTCCCTTCCCTGGGGACCCTCTGCTGACTGGGCTGGACGGATGCCGCCCTCACCCAACAGGGTCTGAGCTGGGCCATCTTCTCCGAGAAGGGGTTGTGTTGGGGGGGGGTCTCAGAGATTCTTCCCGTGGCTTTGCCCCCCACAGCTGGTCGTGGCTCCTCCGGGTCGTGCAGAACAGACAGCAGGATGCAACAAGGGGACTCCGTGGCACAGTGGTTCCCGGGTGCGGGCCCAACTGCACTCTGCCTTTCCTCGCCACGCACCAGGGCAGGGCCGGGCTCCCTGCTTCCCTGGGCTGGGCCAGGCCCCTCTGGCGGCGGGGGTGGTCCCCGTGCCCCGGTGCTCCTGGCGGCGGGGGTGGTCCCCGTGCCCAGGTGCTCCTGGCGGCGGGGGTGGTCCCCGTGCCCCGGTGCTCCTGGCGGCGGGGGTGGTCCCCGTGCCCAGGTGCTCCTGGCGGCGGGGGTGGTCCCCGTGCCCAGGTGCTCCTGGCGGCGGGGGTGGTCCCCGTGCCCCGCTGCTCCTGGCGGCGGGGGTGGTCCCCGTGCCCAGGTGCTCCTGGCGGCGGGGGTGGTCCCCGTGCCCCGGTGCTCCTGGCGGCGGGGGTGGTCCCCGTGCCCTGCTGCTCCTGGCGGCGGGGGTGGTCCCCGTGCCCAGGTGCTCCTGGCGGCGGGGGTGGTCCCCGTGCCCCGCTGCTCCTGGCGGCGGGGGTGGTCCCCGTGCCCCGGTGCTCCTGGCGGCGGGGGTGGTCCCTGTGCCCCGGTGCTCCTGGCGGCGGGGGTGGTCCCCGTGCCCCGGTGCTCCTGGCGGCGGGGGTGGTCCCCGTGCCCAGGTGCTCCTGGCGGCGGGGGTGGTCCCCGTGCCCAGGTGCTCCTGGCGGCGGGGGTGGTCCCCGTGCCCAGGTGCTCCTGGCGGCGGGGGTGGTCCCCGTGCCCCGGTGCTCCTGGCGGCGGGGGTGGTCCCCGTGCCCCGCTGCTCCTGGCGGCGGGGGTGGTCCCTGTGCCCAGGTGCTCCTGGCGGCGGGGGTGGTCCCTGTGCCCCGCTGCTGCTGCTCCTTCCTCATCCCTCCCGGGGGTCCGGCGCCCCTGGGCGCACTGACACCTCGGGAGCTGGGGCGGGGCACAGGCCCCTCCCCGCGCCGGCAGCAGCCTCCGGCCCCGCCCCTCGGGTCCGCCCCCGGCGCCCCGAAGCGCCGGGCACCCCCGCCCAATCCCAGAGGCCCGCGCACCCCCGGGGGGCAGGGGGAAGCGGGGGGCCGCGAGGCCGCGGAGGGGGCCCGGGCCCCGGAGGCGGGCCGGAGGCCGCGGCTAATCCGCGAGCGTGCCGGGGGCACGGGGCGGGCCGAGGAGGCCGAGGAGGCGTGAGCGACGTCGCCGCGCGTCCAACCGGGGGCCGCCGCCGCCGCGGGGGGCCGGGCCGAGCCGACCTATCCCGACCGAGGAGCGGCGAGCCCGGACCCATAGGAGCGAGGGGGCGGGCCGGGCTGGGGGCGGGGCCCTGAGGCCGCCGCGGGCTGGGGGCGCCCGAGCCGCTTCTTCGGGAGGAGGCGCGCCGCGGGGCAGGGCCGGAGGGGGGGGGGCGGCGGGGCCCCGCGGGGCGGGACTTCCGGGGCGTGGCGGGCGGCGGGGGCGGCGCCGGCCCCGCCCTCCCGGGCCGGGCCTGGCCGCGGCCCTCGCGCGCTCGCGCTCCCCAGGGCCCGCGCGGGGCTCCCCGGGGCGGCGGGCCGCCATGGAGTTCCCGGGCCACGGCGAGCAGCTGCTGCGGAGCCTGCGGGAGCAGCGCGCGCAGGGCTTCCTGTGCGACTGCACGGTGCTGGTGGGCAGCACGCCGTTCCAGGCGCACCGCGCCGTGCTGGCCTCGTGCAGCCCCTTCTTCCAGCTCTTCTACAAGGAGCGCGAGCTGGACAAGCGCGACCTGGTGTGCATCCACAACGAGATCGTCACGGCGCCCGCCTTCGGGCTGCTGCTGGACTTCATGTACGCCGGCCGCCTGGCGCTGCGCGGGGACACGCCGCTGGAGGACGTGCTGGCGGCCGCCAGCTACCTGCACATGAACGACATCGTCAAGGTCTGCAAGCGGCGGCTGCAGGCCCGCGCCCCGGCCGAGGCGGACAGCACCAAGCGGGAGGAGGAGCCCCGCGCGCCCCCGCCGCCGCCGCCGCCGCCGCCGCCCGCGCCGCCCGCGCCCCCCGCGCCCCCCGCGCCCGCCAGCCCCGGGCCCAGCACCTCGCGCGGGGGGCCCCCGGCCGCCCCCGGGCCGCCCGGCTGGGGGGCCCCCGAGGGCGCCGACACCACGCAGCCCGGCATGGAGGCGCCCCCGGCCAGCCCCAGCAGCTCCACCGAGGCCCTGCCCGCCGCCTGCTTCTCCCCCGGCCTCGGGGCGCGGCCCGCGGGGTCCCTGGGGCCCGGCGGGCCCCCCGCCGCCGGGGCCTTCTACCCGGCCCCGCCGGCCCCGGCCCCCGGGGAGGCCGAGCCGGTGCAGGTCAAGGTGGAGGCCATCGTCATCTCGGACGAGGAGCCGGAGGGGCCGGAGGACGGGCCGCGGGCGGCCGCGGGGCTCCGGGACCGCTACGGCCCGGCCGAGGCCTTCGAGGAGGCGGCCGCGGGGGGCGCGGGGCTGGAGGACGGGGGCCCGGCCGACCACTTCCTGGCCCCCGACGCCCCCCTGCCCTACCACCTGCTGGCCGGCCCGGGCCACTACCCCCCGGGGCTGCTGACCCCGCCGCCGCCCGCGCCCGGCGGCCTGCCCGAGCCGCTCTACCTGCCCCCGGAGTACGACGCGGCCCCCGGGGGCTTCGGGGGCTTCCCCGAGGACGTGCCCACGTGCAAGACGTGCGGGAAGACCTTCTCGTGCTCCTACACGCTGCGGCGCCACGCCACGGTGCACACGCGCGAGCGGCCCTACGAGTGCCGCTACTGCCTGCGCAGCTACACGCAGTCCGGGGACCTGTACCGCCACATCCGCAAGGCGCACAACGAGGACCTGGCCAAGCGCAGCAAGCCGGACCCCGAGGCCGCCCCGTCCTAGGCCCGGGCCCGCGCCCCTCCCCGCCCCCTCCCGGTGCGGGCCGCGGCCTCTGGCCAGCCGAGCGCCATAAAGGTCAACGTGAAACCCTTCCTATCGAGTGGTCTTGGCTGGTTTTTTCCTCCCTGGACAAGTTTGAGGCCTCCCGAGACCCTCCGAGAGTCTGACCCCCGGGGGGGAGGGGGGTGCTGAGGAGGGGGTGGCCGAGGCAAGGCGACTTTTACCGAGAAAGTGGAAACCGGACCCGATTTGGAGACGGGACGGGTGAGCTGCTTGGTCTGTACCCCGGACTGAGCTCATAGGTAGCGCCAGGGGCTTCTGGTCAGCCCCGAGGGCTATGGGGACACCCCAGGGAAGAAGAGCTGGCATTCGTAGAATGATTTGAGGTTAGTTACTAAAGCACTCAGCGGGACCCACGGAGATCTGCCCAGAGAAGAGAACCAGGAAATGGGGGGTCCAAGGGGAGGGAGGCCCAAAAGGCCGGCCCCCATCCCCACAAGCGACTCGCAGCTCTCCGGGTTTGTGAACTCGCAGGTCTGGTGCTCACTCTCACTGAGAGCAAGTTGAGAAGGGTCTTCTTTGGCCTAATGAGAGCACCTTGAAAGCTCTCCTCCAAAGAAGCCAGCTCCTCCTGCTTCCTGAGTCCTTGCAGGAGCAGGCGTGTTGGAAGGGAGACTCAGGGATCCCAGGTGTAGAGACCTTCCTGAGCTTTCCAAGTTCTCCCCTTTCTGATACCCACCAAATCCTTGTTCTGCTCAGGTGACCTGAAGAGTTTCTTGTTGGGGCCGCCAGGGCCCCTGGGAGAGGCTGCAGAGGTTTGGGGACAACGTTTTGTCTTCTCACCTTGCAATCTGCCAGTGAAATCCACAGCTCTGGTTGGCCGGGGGTCCCAAAGCAGCAGCCATAGGGTGAAGATGGCAGCATCAACTCATGAAGAACCTCATCTTCTGAGCCTTCAGCTAATCTTAAACATCCCCATTCAGAAATCTAGAAGTCAGAGACTCCCAGGAATTGGTTTTCTAACCCAGTCTTCCACCCACAGGAGTCCTTTCCATCTCATTCAGCCTCTGTTTAAAATAGTGGCACGCAGGAAGGGCAGAGTCTGGGCTTTCGTGACCCTGGGCAAGTCACTTCACTGCCATGCCTCATTTTCCTTATCTGTAAAATGCAGACAGTTGGACCAAATGACTAAAGGTCCTTTCCAGGCCTACAGGACGGCTCTCCCTTATCTTGGTTGAAACATTATATTATGTCCCTTTAATAACCTGATTTCCATCTTGGAAAGTTCTGATTCTCATTCTAATCTAGGATACATGGGGACTTTGGAACCATAGTTCCTCAGCATTGAGCAGTTTCTGAAGTCTTGTCAAAGAAGGAAAGGCTCAGAACTGTTCCCATTTTTAAGATCATCTTTTCCTTCACCCTGCAAGCTCAGATTAGTTCTAGCTGCGATAGAATTGTAATGTCAGAGACATTTATGTAAGTGGAGTCTTTCCTACCTTGCCTAACTTCTCACCAAGCATCCTTTCTTGCCAAGGGTCTTAACATCCATGCTGGAGTCAGCTTCTTACTCTATGGTGATCCTTTTGATAATTTCTAGAAATGACCTCGTTTATCCCATCTCTTTTCGTTACAGTTTAGCTAACCTCTCATCTTTTTTTTCCTTGTTCTCAAAAGTTCCACATCATTAGGCCCTTCTGTCCCTCATCCCCTATATCATTTCCCTTAATTCCCATCCTCCTTCCAGGTTCAGTCAGGTTTAGGTGAGGCTCCTGGCCTCTCAAAACTTGGGTGGGCTGCCTTACAGCCCATTGGATCCTAATCAGGTCATGTGCTCCTGGTGAAACCAGGACTTCTTCATCTGTCTCCTCCCTTCTTGCTATTACAACTGGTATCTCATTAGATGATAGGGGCAATTTTGTCATTTCTTGGCATTCTTGAAGGAGAGGAAGTGCAGGGAAGGAGTCCAAATGGTTGGGATCAGATCTTGGTCATGCTTCCTTGATGCCTATTTGAACTTGGGCAAACATCATCTGTCTTCCCAAGTATTTCCTTTTCTGTAGGTCAAGGGATTGGGACTCTGATTTTTAAGGCTCTTTCTAGCTCTAAATTCTGTGACTAGGCACAAATAACATAGATGTTTTTATTCTTTGCCATACATATCTATAGAATTTGAAAAATGGGAAGAGAAAGCAAACACTATCATTGTAGCCACTGTGTCAAGCATTAATTCCCCCAGTTCAGTCTGTCTAAAGAGAAATAGACTCGTTTTCCCCCCTTCTTTAAATTTCCCCCAAAGCCCTTTTGTACAGAAACACATTTTGGTGGCCAGGGAAAATGGCTTGTGTTCTCTCAATGGTATAGGTAAAAGGAAGGGATGATTAATCGGGAGAAGGGGGTGTTAATGATAAAGTAGAAGACTGCTCCAAACTGGAAAGATTTTCTGGAATTTTTCTTTTGACTGTAACATACAGAAGTGGCTTTGGGGTTTCCGGGCCTATGCCAGCAGAGCTAAAGACCAGCCATGCTCTTCACCAACAGTCTAGTTGCCAGCAGGTATATCTCAAACACCATGTATCCATAAGCCGTCACCAACATTAGCATCAGGAGCACAGGCTCTGCTAAAAGTGGGGGCCTTTCCAAGGATTGAGGATATAAGACATGTTTAGTGTGTTGTATGAGAGATGATGCCATCCCAAACCAAATCCTTGCTAACAAACAGCTGTCCACACTGGACAGTGTGGGGTCCTGATAAGACCCCTTGACCCAAGAACAAGGGTGGTTTTAAAGTCTATAGACACCAACTTGGAATGATGATGTTTTTAAATGCACAAAATACACAGGATTACAAAGGAAACAAATTGTATTCAGTTATTTAAAAAAAAAAAAAGCTGATGGCTCCTTAATCAGTGAAGCCCTGGCTTGAACCAACACCTTAGAAAGGCCAAGACCATGTCTCATCCTCTCTTTTTTTCTATCACTCACGTACTTGGGTACCTTAGAGGGAGAGAGGCACTTGAAATACAAAGGGACTATCGGTTTTCATGTGGCGGTTTCTATGGGGATGGGCTGACCC